>NC_086289.1:51423880-52654882 GCF_963924245.1 Chroicocephalus ridibundus
ACATGGAAGCAGAGGTGTTTACCAGTGGCGAGCAGGCCCTGGGAAACAAGAAAAGCAATCAGTAAAAAACACCTGGAAGCAGGAGTGTGCAGTTAGCTGGGCTCACAGGCAGCCAAGTCATTGTGTCTCTTTCCCTCTGAAAAACGCCGTGGGATAGCTGAGGCCTGTTCATGAGGAGTCCTGTGCGTGCCCATTAGCCATGGCTTCACGGGCACACTTGGTGATGGCTGCACAAAGGAGACGTTAGTGCCAGCTGGGTACTGGCTGGTAATTTCCCATTTTGTGGGGGGCAGTTGGGAGTGTTCAGGGGTACCGGTCCCCAAGGCCTGGCTGTTGTGCACCTCTTCTGCAGCGCCTCAGTGAGCATCGCGTGCTGCTGGGGGGGCTTCCCTCCCCATGGCCTGCCCGCAGAGCGACCCAGCCTCACCCTGCACCGTTTATGGGATCACAGCTTGAGGTTGCGTGGCTGCAGGCTGTAATACCAGTAGGCTGCTGCTTTTGTGGTGACTCCAAGCCTTCCTCTGGCTTAAAGAAGGAGGAAATGAACAGGTGGTGAATGTCCCAAGAGTGCATACAAAGATCAATTCACTTGTGACAGCCCCTCACTCACTACTGAAAATGGAGTTGCTTAATGAGTGTTATCTTCCTCTAAGGGTTTTTTCTGCTTCATTTCTTGGGACCATTTGAGGATATTCATTGACAAAAGAACACGGGCCAGAGCTGCACAATTATTTTCATGGTTCCCTCCCCACGGTGTTACAGTAACCATTCTTTTATGTATTTTTATACTACCTTTTGGTGGTATAATTGATGATTCTGACCTCCTTTTTTTGAGAACCCTACTTGCTTCTGGCTTTCCATAGAGGTTAAGGTAGAGAAGATTAGCCGTGTTTTCTGCTTCACATGTAACCCTGCTTTCCTGTAAGCAGATGTGGGCTGGACTGTGGAGTCGGTATTTCAATGTGTTTAAAAATGCAGAAGCTGCAATAAATGCAATTGAAAGGTTTGGTAATCATGAATGAAAGGGAACAAGCTTATTACCTTGTCCTGCGTCCTCGGGGAAACTGAAGATGTGGAGCACTAGTTTAAGTAAAAATGTAGGGTTTTTTTCATCTCTGTAGCACACGTTATTTTAAGCAGCGGTAACAGAAACAAGTGGTATAAATATAGGTATAAATGACTAATATACCATAATGGGAACACCCAGAATAGTATGTTCTTTATGTGCTAATAATAAAAAAACCCCAACCTATTATTGAGGACAAAATGAATTATTGCTGATCCAAAGGGGTTTGGGACCCTGAGATGCAGTGGTCCTTACTGTAGGGTTAAACTGGGCAAGTCTGCTTCCTTCCTGCTGATAAAGTGTGAATTTCTTTGAATGGAGTCACGAAGAGTGTAAACTTACTATTCTAATAACAGGGGCAATAGGCTTGTCAAAGCATTTGACACATAGTAAGTTACCTGAAGAGTCTTGGATATTCATGTAGTCAGTAACCTTCTTTCACAAGTATATAAACACAAAGCACTTAGGCAGAATGTTTCCAGTTGTTTTTATTTACACAGGAAGGCCTCTTAGAGGAAATATGATGAAAGAGAATCCCTTCATGCTCCGTACAGACAGAATAAATTTTTGTATTAGACTTTGAATTCATTCTCTTAAACTGTAACTTTACCTTTGCAAAAAGACAAAAAGATCACGGGTATCACCATGTGCAAAATATCTTCCTCTGAATCCTATTCAGTGCTCCTGCTGTAAGGCAGGTTCTCAGAAAAGGACTTTGTTCATGAAAGGGTCTCAGAGATGAGGAATTTGTCTCTGAGAGAGATGTGGAACTGCAGTAGAACATTTTAAACGGGCATTTTGGCTCATGCCTGTTCATGCTGTTTAAAAATTGGCTGATCAGTTTTTATGACATGTGGGACATATTGCTGCCTGTCTTGTTACAGCATTCTTTATAATTACTTATTTTTAAAGTGAATTTAGTGCTTATGAAAGGTGACAGATTTATAGCTGTAAACAAAGTGGGATTTTCAAGCCACTTGGGGGGAAATCAAGCACCCAAAATTTCATGCAGCAGATCTGAATATCTTAGTCTGATAGAGGACTGGGATAACAATCGTGTTTCCTTTTTAAGTACTTTTGGTTTAATTTTTTTTTTAATATCCATTTCTTTTTCCTTGAAATGAAAACATAAGCTGTTAAACATTGTTTTGAATGGTACGGTTGCAAAAAATCTGTTTAGTAAAACCTTTCTTGAGTTGGGGCTGCAGAGAAGATTAAGCTCTGTGTGATTCATAATAAGCCAGGCCAAAAAGGGACTTAAAGCCCTACATCTAGTCTCCAAAAGGCTGTCATATGTGAAAATTTTTCTCTTTCGCAACAGCCTTCTGAACAGCATGGCTTGAAAAGAGCAGTATGTTCTGACCCGCTCTAGTCTGCAGCAACTTCACCATACTTTCCGTCTCTATGTTTTCCTTACAATTGACAATGATAATTTCATTCCTCTTCAGTCTTTGGCCTTTTTGTTGTGGCTACCAGTAGCAGCACTGCTTGTGCATAGTGCATCTTTGGTTTACTACAGGTCTGGTCAAATACTTTTAGGAAGACATTTTATGCCTCTAGCTCTGTTTCCTGCTCTGCAAAAGGGACAAAATGCTATTGCATTGTAAAAACTTGTTGAATCTACTCAGAAGCCAGTATTATTTAGTGTCTTTTGATTTCTGAAAAATCATCATTGTGATACCCCGAACTTGCTTTGTATATTACAGGTCACCAGTTCATTGTATTGGTAAACTTATTGTCAGTTAGAGTTCCTGCACATTTTCACAGTATATAATATTTTTTGACAATATAATAACACTATATGCTTATATATGGTACTTAATATATAAGCATATATAGAGAGATTTAATTTCTTAAGAGAAATTGATACAATCTATTCCTATTTATCATGTAGGGTGTATTAGTAGCTGCAGCTGTTTGCTGTTATGACCTGATACTCTATTGGGAAAAAGCACTAACAAATGCTCCTTTGGTGCCTGGGTGCGTAAGAAATGATTGGATTTTTTTCCAGCTTCATTCATGTCTATTTTTATTAACTTTAGGCAGGATGCAAATTAGTCTTAGGAGTACCTTACTTATGCTACATACTAATAAAACAACATTGCTAAAAGAAACATAAAATAAAATTTCTTTTTAAACCCCCTGAACTTACGTGCCAAGAACTGAAGTCCAATTTTAAAGTGATACCTTTTCTTCTCTGTATTTCATGCATGTGTTCTGGGTTTTGAGGTTGGAGGGTTTTGTAATTCTTTTTCATGAATGCGAAGAGTCACAGACTGAGGGGAGTTAATGGTAAGAAAGATCTCCTGGAATATCCAGTAAGAGAATTACTTTAGTGTGTGTTTCCAAGAGTTTTTCTTAGCCTGGTTCAGTAAGACCGAAGTGACTGTGTTTCAGCTCCTTCCCTAGTAACCGTATTTTTATTGCTTTCAAAATTTTACCTGATATTTCAAATATGCATTTGTTCTCATTCCATTATCGTTATTTATATTAAAATAATTTTTTCTCCATGGTGGTGTTTATTCGATTGTAAATAATTAATTTATGCAGTCTTGTTTTGTTGCTTTTCAGCATTCACTTTGTCAAGCTTTATGTATTTAGTGCGCTTAATCTTTCTTCATTGCTATTGAGGTATGATATTATACACAGGGCATATATAAGGCATACTATACATGTCTTTCAGTTGCTGCGCAGCATTCTCCTAGCACATCACAGGTCTTTGAAAAAGCACAGTTCTTTGAAAAAACGAGCCTTTAAGTTTAGCAGAGCTGAGTTGTGTTATGCTTGTAGTAACCATTTTGTAGCCACTCAATACATTTGTTTTATTTGGTAAGTGTTAGTTCCTGATGTGTGTGTCTCTTCATGTTCCACTCCAAGAGAAATTAACCCTTCACTCATTTCTGTTGTTAATTTTCGGAAACCTTTCTCTGTCTCACTGTTGTGTTGGGGAAGCGGTGGCAACGATGATATGATATTGTCAGTCTTGTCAGATCTGGGTCACGTAGAGCAGGATTCACATGTCTGCCTAGTGGTAGTGGGTTTTGCCCACGCAGCCCAGAATCATGGCTGGCTGCTTGTCTGGATATTGCTGCATACTCTTGATCAGCTCATAGTCGGTGTTCACCCTCAGGTCTTGTTCAAGTTTATTATCGGTATATACCCTAAATCCTTGTCCCACTTATATACTGACAGGCAGCTTTTCAAGTGGAATAGTAGTTTTTTGTCTCAATAAATCCAAATGGACTGTTTCTCTGCCTGCTTGACATTTACCTTTATGCCCCATGTAAACTCTGCCATCCGTTTACTCCACAGAGGAGTGATTTTTGGCTCTTCTGTATTAAGTACAATTTCTAGTTATTTTTTTTTTAAGTGTCTCAGTGGCTGAAAAAAGAACAATGAGTTATTTACAGATCTGTGTTATTCCTGGCAGATATTCTCTAAACAGTGGATTCAAGATAAAGCAGTAACTGTTGCAACACATAGACTGGAGTAGGCAATTTAGATAGGCATTGTCATGTAAGGCAGAAATAAATGGGGGATGAGGAAGTGCCCCACAAACCACTTTTTGCTATAACATGCCTGTTTGCATGACTAGTGTTCAGTAAGGATTGTGTCTCTTCTGTAGTGAATACCGACCTTTTTTTAAAAAAAAATTCTTATCTTCTGTATTTTTGGGGCTTTTGGGTTCGGTGTCTATTTTGTTTCTGTGCAATAAGCTCTTTTCTTAGAGGCAGACATTAAGAATGTACCTGTCAAACAGTTAAGCTTGCAAAAAGACTTGTGCATAATAGCCCCCCTGCAGCCTGTTGAGACACCATCCTCTCAGAGTATCATCTTCTATTCTTCTTAGGATTTTTGAAGCTTTTGAAGCTAGGGATTTCAGAAAAGCCGCCTAGGTTACGGAGCTAAAGGAACTGTATATTTCATAGAATTTTTTAGTTCGGTTATTTCCACTGCTCTGGTCTTTCCAGTAACTGGAGCATAAAGAATCATGCTCTACCTTAATGCATCCGAGGGAATACTTTTAGTTTACCTTTAGTTTGTCAAGAGGCAGCAATGAAAAATTGAAAGCCATGACTTTTTGTAGTGAATAAATCCTCAAAAAATATTGTGAACAATTCATTTGGGTTTTAACTAGTCAAAATATTCTTGAATACAGACAGAACACCCTGCATACAGAAACTCATTTTTCATTAAGAAACGTCTACTCCCTTTTCTTCATGTATTTTTTAAGATTCTTAACCAGTTTGTACTCAGAAGTCCTCATGATCACAAAGTCTGTTTCCATACAACTGTGAATGAAATGTCACAGCTACTCATGTTGTAACAGCACAATGTGATCAATAGATTTTTTCCTCCAGCTAGAGATGCGTAACACATACTTGTGAGTAATTTCTTTAAAGTTGTGTTTTCTTCCCTTCAGAGAGCAAAAAACAAGACAGCAATGATCATTTAACCATTAAGTGATTTTTAGAGATATTTACATTTCAGGACAGAAATATATTCTAATTAAAAGGTCTTGGGACTTTCAAATCATTTTGATCTTTGTCCTGTGGTTGTAGTGTCTGTATATAAGTCACAATTACTGCTGTCAAAGGCGTGCAGTTTCCTAGAAGCTGTAGCAAAAAGAGACAAGAAATCCTTCTCCAGTTTCAGTATCATCCCAACCATCTCCAGCATAGCAAATAGTCATGTCATGAGGATTTGGGATGTATTCCTCCTTGGCTTGCACTGTACCCTGCTGAATTTAGGCTTTAGAGCATTTTTCAGATAATACATTCCTGGTGAATGAAGGCTCCTGTCCAACTGAAATTAATCCACTGGAAGGCTTCAAATTTTGCAGAAACAGCTAGAATGCAAAGCTGCCTTTGGAACACAGTTTTGCATAGTTTTGTACATTTAAACATCCCTGGAATTACAGAATTCACCACCAAACCTACAGGTTGGGAAGTGTCATTGGCTTGATGGCTTGCTGAGCTCCAGGCAGCAGGAGTTGGTTGTCTGTAAGTCTTTGCAGTTGGGCTGGGCAGCAGAAAACTACCTGCATCCCAAGCAACTGTCCACTAGGGATATTAAGATGAGTTATATATTTCCAAAAAGTTTTGCCTTTGAAATCTTATTATGGCTGTTAGGAAGCTTAATATTTAGTTGGTAAATAGATCATTGCTGTTATAGTGTTTCTAAAGCATGGCTGTGTGTAGTTGTCAAGCATTCATGATCCCACCTGATGAAGAGGGAGTTAGGGGACAATAATTAATGATTGGCTGGGATGGAATCGCAAGGAAAGATTAAGCATTTATAAAACAACTAAGTAGTGACAAAGGAAAGGCTCTGACTTGTCTAAGGGTATTGGAAATTCAAGTAGGCCATGAAGGGAAATCAATTGTTTAAAATACCAAGAAATGTTATTGTGTGTTGGGAAGAGGACTGTGGAAAGGGTATCAAACTTCTGAGAACAATTATGCAGAGAAAAAAAATATTTTTGCTCTTAGTGTGTATTACAGTCAGCAGAAATGCCATAGTAATTTCTGGAAATTTTTTTCTTCCCCATTTTTTTTCATCCAAAATAAGCCATTTTGCAGTTTGATCCTTGTGTGTATAAAGTGTAACACTTCTACCTTTGCCTTTCAGCCTCCTGAGGCTGAAACCAACAGATTGGAATTAGAGACAATGTCCTAGGATGATAGTTGTTATCACACTACCCTTTTTTATCCTTCCATAGGTGAGAGGAAGGGTGATATATCATGGGCTTTGGTATATTGTAAAAAACAGAATCTGTGCAGAGCGCCCAATGCACGAAGAATGGAAACAATTCTGCTGTGATTTCTGTGAAGTTCTGTGATGTCTTTCTGAATCAGTCATACAGTAATTGAGCTACTAATTGTTGAATGCTGAATTTTTACAAGAACAGCAGACAAAAATGGATCAATCAAGAATAACAATTTTTAATTTAAAGACAATTTAAAAAAAAAAAAATTATCTCCTTCAAGGTAAAATATTTATGATTGACAAAAATTGAAAATTTTGTTGGTTTTTTTTTCACAATTATCATTCATATTTGTTCTGAATTCTTTGTATTTTGTAGCACAGGGTATCTCCCCTCCTTATCTGCACTATTGCTGTCCCACTGGAGGCTTATATCTCTTTTGGGCCTCTCTGTAAATTGGTGTTTGAGCACTTAAAACTCCTAGAGCAATAACTGGTAAAATCTTTGGTTCCTCTCCTCCCATTTTCAGCTGTTCACAATTTTATAAAGCAGCTAAAGAGTTTCATGCAGTGCTGCATATAACTGCAGAGCACCTTCCCTGGTTGCTTGTGACATCCTCCCAAGGATGGCGGAAAGCAGCAGAGGAGGCATAGGGCTCACACAGTTTGCCCCGAGAGATGGAATCAGTTTATTTGGTGAAAAACACAAAAGTAAAAAGACTGAACTCCCCTTCTCTGCCAAACTTGAAACCATACAAAACAAAGATGGTATCAACAGACAGAGCAAAGGTGGTTTCTTTTCGTTTTTTAGTGTGAAGGTGTCCAGATAAAAACATACGTTTCCTGACTTCTCACCATCTGTTCTAACCTTCATGTGTACTTCTTGTGTCTGTAGGGAATAAAAGTGCTAACTTCCGATCTAGGTACCTAGCAGCTTTGCATATGGTGTCAAACTGACACCTTTTAACTTGAAAGCTGGTTAGAGGAAATGAGGAGCCTTGGTGACAAATGTTCCACTGTATTATAAGGGAAATGCTTTTGTTTTCACTGCTGGGAAATTTTCCAGGTCTTCACCATGAGCTTTTGGCAGAGTAGAACATGAGTAATTACTTACTGATTTCCTCCAGTAAACTGCTGAGCTCCTAAGAAAAATAACGTGGGTTTGAGGATTTGAAGAAGGAATACTGCACTGCAGTGTAACAGTTTGGGACATCAGGTTGTGTTGCGTAACAGTGATCTTGAAAGATCTGAGACCAGGGACTGAATTTCCTGGGTTAGCAAAACTGGCACAAATGTGAAAGTTCTTTCAGGCCAGAAAGAGAGAGCATTTTGCATTGTTTTCAAGTTATGTTTAGATTCAGCAACTTCTGATAAGCTCCAGACAGATGATGTTTTTGAAACTGGAGGATATGAGGGGAAAATGGGTGAATTGTAAGTTACTAGAACTAACTCCAAGGGTCAGGGTGAAGAGGGTGAAGTGTTTAGATAATTTAAATGGTCCAAAGTCTAATCTAGTTCTGTTATCTCAAAGGCTGCACACAACATTCTCTCCGCTGGCTTAGTGCATTGAGACCTACGGGAGGACTTAAAGATTAGGTTGGTTTTGGTAGAAGATGAGAAATTCCTTTTTAATCACCGAGGACTGATTGCTTTGCATGGGACATCAGACATGATGGATAGCAAGTCCAAACTGACATAGTGGGCTTTGCCTCCACCCCCTTCAACAATCTGATTATTTAATCCCTTTAAAAATATGAGAGAGCCTAGACACAGTTTATCAATTGTTCTTACAAAAAGAGATTCTCTTTTTCATTACTCAGAGAAATTATGATCTTTTCCTTTATTTCCATAGCTGCACCACTGGAGTACTAAACCTATATGGTCAAAATCATTTTTATGTGCTTTATAGAAATAAATCATTTGTAAATGAAGTCATGACTATATCTGTCTCCTATGACAACTGAGTCATTTGCAGCTGTGCAAAATGAGAATTGACACTAAAAGCCCGGGGTGATTTAAGGGAAATGACAAACTCACGGTTTTGCAATAGTAAAGTACCATGTATTTTAAGATGAGTGGGACACCCAGACAAGTGCATACCTGCACATTTCTAATTTATCATGAGGAACTTGAAGGCATTTATATAAAGTCCTATTAACCTGACAGAATAGTATCTGAGAGTAGCTTTTTTGTATCTTGAGTGTGAACAGCACTCTTTTTTCCACTCTATGTAAATATTCATGTTTTGTATGAATATGAAGTATCCATATAGAAATTTCTGAACACACAAGAGCAGAGCAAATGGAACTTGAGCCCAGGAGTGCCAGTCCTGTGCCTGCAGTGATGGCCCACAATGGTGGGAAGGGGATTGGGGTTCTCCAGCCTCTGAGGATTCAGATCGGTTGGTCTCCAAGTTCTCAGTTGGTGGATTCTTCTCCTTAATGTGTTTGTCTTCCAGAAAACAATTTCTTGGTAATGCTCGTACATGGGAAATAAAACATGTAACTTTTTTCTATAAAGAAACAATGAATTGGGATTGATTACCGTTGTATTTTTGTGGATGTTTACTTTTTAGACTTTGTCATGTGTTTTTCAGGTGAATTCAGGTATTCTTTTGGGTTCCTCACACTTTGATCTTGTGTCATCAGATTGGCTACATCATTTACTCTGAAGTAGGCTCAAAATTCAAGTCCAACCTCTCTGTGAGCTCTTTTTCCTCCTTTTCTTCCCTACCTTTGCAATCTTTGTGTATTAAAAGTAGCACAGTCGGTGTTCCTTATCAGGTTGCTTGGATACTGTACATGAAAATGCTGTTGCTTCTGAGCACCTCATTTATCTTTGCTTGTTGGAACCTGACAGCGCTAAAGGATCCAATTCTTTTTTGTGGAAGTGTAAGTCGAGGGTAACTCCTCTGAAGACTGGGGTGTTACATGCTAAGAAAATCAAGACCAAGGTGCCCTGCTGCCTTCACAGCTTCCCTCTCTCCTTTTGCAGCTCCTCCATCCACTGTCCAGCCAGCTTCTCTGTGACCTATTACTGTCTGTAATCTCAGGGCGTGACTCCACCTCAGAGTTAGGTACTTTGTTGTTATGAACTCAGTCCTGATTTTTTGTTTTGTTCTCAAGTTATCACTCATTTGTATACTGCTTACAGAGTAAGATCTGACCTTGAGAAATCTGAGAGAGGAGGGACAGCAATAGGGAATCAAAGAGCCTTAGAAGACAGGGACCAGAGGAAACTCTTCAACCCAATGACTACAGTAGGAGAATTGGGGATGGAGTACCAAGGAATGCTGAGGAAAGGTCTGGTTTTTCAGTAGGCTGCTCTGTGTCTCACAAAAGATTGAAGTTATGGGTAAAATCCAGTCTTTGAGCCTGAAAACAGCAAAGCCAAGGGTAGATTCACCTTGTATTTCCCCGTAGTTTAGAGTGAGAATGCCTAACCTACAGCCTGTGAGCCAAAGTTGGCCACCAGCCCAATTCATCTGGCTGGATCTTTGCCACCCTCTTTCCCATAGGTGTTTTGGATGTGAACATGGCATAAATTAGATAAATTGTTTCAGAAGCTTGATTCCTGCTACCTTCTTTCTTGAGCCTTTCTGGCCCCTTCCTTGTTGCTTGACTCCAAGAGTTCCTGTGATGACTTGACCACTAATTCACAATTCTTGCAGATTTTTCCAGGCTTGGACCCTGGAAAAAGTACAATTCTGGAGTATAACTTTACTTTTTCTTCCTTTATTTTTGATGTAGGTGATAACATTTTGACAAATTACCTGTACTACTGAAATTGCTATTTGTTATTTAAAGATTATACCCATACGTGGCATTTGTTTGAATTCTCATTTTATTTCTGGTTATAGTGTTCATGCCAGCCTAATTAAATGCTGTTTTCCTGCTGAAATGTTACATCGTCTTAGGCAAATAATTAGATTGGCTGATGATCTGTGACATACAATTTCTTTGTCTTTGCATTTGTGGCTTGCTTTTGGGGAGCACAGCTTCGTTCCAGGTCTGTCAGCAGATGAAAACTTGAGCGCTGTCAGTGACAAATACTGCATGGCTGTGGTAGACGGTGGGCATGAGTTGCGGGGGTCTGGAGCTCCCGGTAGGATGGGGCTTCGAAAAATGTTGAGCTTCTATTGTGTGTTTGACTTCACCTTTGGCAGCTGCAAAAACAGCTGGTGTTTCTTTCTTCCCATGTTTCTTTTTTTCCCCCTTCAAAATCAAGCCCTAAATGTTTTATTAAATGAAATCTAATTACTCTGGCTGAACACATATCCTTTGTTTTATTGAAAAGAAAAAAAAACTATGAAAGAAAAGTAATTATGTGAGGAAAATATGCTGTGCCTCGTGAGTGGTGCTGCTTCTTTCAAAGCCTGGGTGCTCTTTCTATTGTATTTCTTCACCCTAATTCTTCTTTCTGTCTGAGCTGGACTTAAGACAGGACTGAAGGTAATAGGAAATGTTTGTGCAGATTCTGGGGCTTGGTTCTCAACATACGTAGTAACCAGCACAACTCAAAGCCTCCTATAAAACCAGAGGAGGAAGCCTAAAGAGCTCAAGTGTGCTGAATTTAAGCCATATGGTATGTATGTTGCAAAGCAGATGCTCTGGCCCATCTGCTGTGCTTTTCTAGTGGCATAACACGTTTGGCACGGGCTACCTTGCACCATGTGAAATGGTCTCTCCTGTCCAGCCTGAGAGTGAACCAGCTGCAGTGCAGGGAGGAAATCATCGATCACTATGCCCCGTGATGCTGAGTGTGTATGCCATGTTGGGCAGTGCCAACAGGAGGGAAAGTGGGTTAGAGCCCTGCCCTCCCAGAAGATTTGCTGTGGGCCAAACAATGATACTTCTTTCTAGCTCTTGCTATCCTATGGGCAGGGCCCAGAGTTTTCACACCAGGTGCAAGTGCCAGAGGTGCTAGATGGGGTTTATGCATGGTGGGAATTTGCTATTTCCTTTCTTGTTCCATTTGTAAAAGGATAAACTGAAGGAAAGCAGGCTTCTCCTAACTGAATATGTGCCTACGTGCATTCTGAGGAGTCGTTTGCAACAATTTTGGCAACTTGTTTTACTTTTTATTCCATCTGAATATACAGTATTATCAAGTCATGTTTTGTACTGCTCAAATTCTTTTTCAAACTGGGAGAAAGGCTGCGCCATTGGTTTCAGTGAGGCATTTTGCAGGACAAAGACATGCAATTAGTGGGGTGTCCTGTTTGGTAGGTCTGAGAGTAATTTGGGCATCAGTTTCACTATACAACCTTATTTTATTATATACTTTTATTTTTAAATGAGATTGTCTTGCATAAAAATTAATGTTTCTCATATATAGGCTCCCCCCCGCTATTTTCTGTAGCATTAAAATGATGCACGTTGATAACATAACTTGTGTAGAAATACTGTTCAGCAAGGGAATTATTATTCATGTTTGGTGCTGGCACCAAGGTCTCAGTATATGTACCAGTGTCAGGATTTTCACTTGTCTTAAAGTGTTCTCACCCTAACAGAGATACTCGATGCTGCACTGGATGGTTCCAGTCTTACAATCATTAAAATTGATGAGCCTTTTCACTTTTTTTTAAGGAGTCAGATTAGATCCTGACTTCATTGGCTGCAGGTGCAATACCTTAACACAGGGGAAGGAGAAGTCACTTTCCAGTCCGTCAGTTTATGCCTTAGAATTGAAAATGGATCAAAGGAAATGTCTAGGCTTATAGTGCATGATGAACAGTCCTATAAAACTACGTAACTTACTAAATCTCTTACATAATGTGGTGTAACTAGGGAAGTCAAGAATATACAGGAGACAAAAATATTTTTGCAAATAGCTTCACTTAATTTTTTTTATTTCCTGTTTTTCTTCATTAACAATAAACAATATGCAGCTATATTATTTTTATTATTAAGGACATTCCTTTTAGAAAATGTGGCAATGCTGATTTGAATTTTTATTCTACCTAATGCTATTTGAGGCCCTAAATAAGCTTTATCCAGATTTTTCCTTGGATAGGTAAGTGGTTACTTCAGATAAGGAAATGGGTTAGAAAATGGAAAAGAAATACATTACTTTGGGAATTTTTTTCTTAAAGTACCATTTAAACAAAATTACATACTCGAAAGCTTTCTAAGAATCATTAAAAATTTAAAGTTAGTTCATTAGGAGTAAAAAAAAATAATTAAGAATTTAAGCCTTTAAATCCTTTCATCTGCTCTGACGTGAACTCAAGGGTTTAATCATAGAAACCCTTGGATGCTTGCTGATGAGGCACCTGTCAGCTTTCCTTACCAGTGTAGAAAGCACAATAAGTAAGGCTAATTTTTCAAGCTGACAGTCACTTTTGAGATCAGTTCTAGTGTGTTGGAATGAATCTACAAAACGTAAGGAATATTATTTTAAAGGAATATGAAAAAAAATAAGCTGGTTGGTATTAAGAGAACATATTGATTAGGAAAATTTCTGAAGTATGTCATCTGACATTCTTGCTATGTTTTAGGAAAAAAAGTAAAATAGAAGAGTGGAGTACAGGAAAAGAGGGGAGGGCCAGCTCCATAAGGAACTTAAAAGTCTTGAAAAATAGGGGGTTTGAAAATGGCAAGAAGTGATGACTTACCAGTATTTATTATGCACAGGTTGGGCAAATGGAAGTCAAACGCTGAATGACACTTCGATATGACACTCCTAAAGGAGGCTTTGTTGTAGTAAAGCTGAAATTCTTTTAAAGGCCTGCTGATCTGTAATCCTTACACATGCATAGCTCCCACAGACTTCAAGAAGTCAAGGACACCTGGCAGTCCCAAGCTGTATGGCTGCAGTGGCCTAGAAATCCTCTTGCAGCGTCTGGGTGTGCTTTCCACTTGTTTGCTTGCTTTGTGTTTCAGACTTGCAGCTCACCACCTCAGCAGGACTTGGTTTATGCTGTACTGCGCTGTATTGCGCTAGTGTGGTGATTAACTTGCTTACTTCAGAGTTTCACAGTATATAGTTTTCCAATTAAGAACTGACTGTTAAACAGGAAGTTAAATTGCTACTCTGACCTTGCTGTGAAAAGCCACGGGGTAGCCCTGAGACAGCCTTGTGTGTCAGAATTTGTCTCTCTGTAGTGGAAGCTTAGGTATCAATGCACGATAGTCTGTGAGAAGTGTGGAAACCAAGACCAACTATACAGAGTCCCTTTACCTTTTTTCCTGAAAGAGTCCTAGTTTATCCCCAACATGCTGGGGAGGGTGAAAAGCAAATTTAGCAGACAGGTGAAACAATTGCTACCCTAGATATCCATTTTCTTCTTCACCCTAGCAGAGACAGCTAAACAGACAGTGTGCATCTGCCTCCAAGCCTCCGCAGAAGTACATCTATGTATTTTCTTCAGCCTTCTCTACTATAGCACCAGTAGTCTTCAACAGGGGTGACAAGCTGTTTGGGCCAAGTATCTATCTTAGTAAATATCTATCTCAGCTAAAGAATACCCTACATGTGAATGTGAGACAGGACTTTCCTAAAGCTCCAGACTATTTTACAGCCCATTTATTTTCCCAGGAACCACAGAGAAAGTGCATGGAAGGCTTGGGGAGAAAACTATTTTATAGTAGCATTTCTCATCCTTTTACTGAGGATATTTAGGCAAATAAGACTGCAAAGCAGCGCTATGCAAAGATCGCCTGTGGTTATGAAAGTGGAAATGTGTATGAAGTGATTACTGAATCAGAATGCACTGAAAGCATACATCCTTCAGACATCCTTTTTTATTATTATTTTATTGTTAGGTATCATGCATAAACCAGAATAAAAGTAGAATACTGCACAAGCAATGGATCTACAACAGAACTCATAAATACTTTGGCTCTACTTTTTTTGAAGATTGTTTTTTTTAAAGTTTTCCCAAATTTGTTTCTTTTGTACAAGTGGGTTCCATTTTGGCAGCTTTTTGTGACAGAGAAAAAAAAATTTAACAGGACAGTTTTGGCAAAGTAATCCAGTGCTAATGGAAAGACTGGGAAGATAATTTGGATATACAGTCCCCCATTAGTCTGGGACAGAAACTAGACATGCAAGTCTCTTAATGTGGTGGTTGTAATTCTTTATCTTAATGAGTAAATCCAAACAATTTCTTCATGTGTATTCCACGTTTAACATCCTTGTGATAGTCAGACTTAGTGCATCTTCTCAACTGCATCTTTTACTCAAGTGTCTTCTTTCTGTAAAGTGTGTTCCTGGGCCTATTAAGTATAATGTAAGATTTCATGTTAGACTTCTACTCTTCTTCTTTGGATTAGGGTCTCGAATGTGCTTCATACAGACACCTCTGTGGTCCTGGAGATCTCTAAACTTGTTCTTAGCAAGTGCTGGTGGGCTGTAAATTTCATGGATGCTGTTTAACTTCTGCTACATCCTGAAAAACTGGGAGATCACTCAGATCTTTTGTTTTTAGTACATAGATTATTTTCAGTGGCTCTGGTTAGATCAAATGGAAATCCTTTTCAAACTTTTGTGATGGCTTTCTGAATTTTTACGTAAACCATGATTAGTAGCATAATCTGTTGTCAGCAATGAGAACTTTTGAAGACCAAACTTTGGATTTATTTCCCCACAATCATTCCGGTCATAAACTTAAGTATTGCACATAGGATACAGTTCCGGAGCCATATGGCTCAGATGTTAGCCTACCTAAACAAAGATTTTGTTTATTTTTAACTATGGTATAATTTAAAATAATTTTAAAAATAGTGGTTAGATAACCTCCCATGGCACATGTGTGAAGGATCACAGTCTGCTTTGGAAAAGGAATTAAATTCAGCAAATTAATCTTTCATCAGAAATATTTCTCTGCCATTTATGGATAAGTTTGTATACATATATAGCTACATGATCTGTAAAATATGGTCAAATTGTAATGACAGCTAAGAAAAAGAGGATCCCAGAGGTTTTTGCCAGGTACTGAGCCACACATAGGATAAAATTAGAGTGGATGAGCCTTTAAGTGAAAGCTGACATAGGAGGGAGGCAAGAACAGGAACTTCAGCAAGAAAACTGAATATTTCGATTCAGAAAATTTTCTTCAAAGACGACTGCCATCTGTGTAAGTCCCTGCAGCAGAGCCACAGGCCAGTGGCCAGAAAGATACATATTATCTATTCAGAAATTTATTTAATAATTCTGCCAGCCAGAAAACCTGACTTCTATAGAGACTTCCAGGAATCCTGAGTACAATTACCTTTCATTTTTAGTGAATAACACTCATTCACACTGGTCCTTGTAGCAGTCATTTCAGTCTGAGTCCTGCCAAACTTAACACACAGTTGGCTTTCCTGAAACAGAAGTGTAGAGTCGTGCGTATTTAAACTTCACTGCTCAAAGCATCTTGCTGTGTGTGGTACAGGATGGAGGAAGGGCAATAAACAACAGCAGACAATGGAGAAAACAGGCCTAAAAGTGCCTTTGACTACAGAAACCACAGGAGGAAGTCTGGCATGTTAAAATATTTCCCCATTACTGCTTGCTGAAATAAACGAGAGCATCGGTGACAGTGTTCTTTCCTCATTATCTGCTCCTATTTCTGACGAGAACATCCCCAAACTGCATAGTAGGCAAAACCCCTGTTGTGTGCCAGGAACTTGGAGCTGCTAATGAATGCTGATATAGGAGAAGTGCTCCAGTAATTTTTTCATGTAAATGGGATCGACAGTCGGTCAGAGACAAACATGAAAAGGAAGGCAGACATTTAAAGAGAATGATTTAGTGAGATAATTTGTATGATATTTTATTCCTTTCACATACTAAAAGAAAAGCCTCTGAAAAATACAAATGAAAGAGGAGACTGCAACAGTCTGTGTCTGGGAGGCTACAAGACACTGTATAGGAAGGTGACATTTGAATCAATTAGATAACCGTCATATGAGATAGCTAGCTTTTCAGCTGAGTTTCAGTGCATGAGAGCACTGCTTTTTTCCCCCCCTTTCCTTCCCCTGCCCCCCAAGTCTAATATATGAAAGAGGAAAAAATAAGGTTCGGGGCATGTCAGTCTCACTCAAGACTGCCACAGTAAAGTGGTGGGAATTGCATACTATGAGCCCTGTCTTAAGTCAATACCTAGTCAGATCCTCATCTGGTACAGATTACTTAAGCCCATCGAGGTCATCATAACAGGACATTGACATGAGTGGGCAACTTTGTCCTGTATTATGTCCCCTGATGGGTAGAACAGATTTTTAACCTCTGATTTGCCATTCAGTAGATAGAGGGTTTCTGAGATCACCTTCTGCACTGTAGCTATGCTCCCCAGTGTGCAGCAACTGCAGGTACTCAGTCTAAACCAACCCAAACGTGGACCAAGTACCAAAGGAAGGATGTAGTTGGGTAAATCAGTTTCATAATTAGAGGTATTTATAAAAGGCCACCTGAAAAGGGGTATGTTTAAAACCAAGATTCTGATTTGCCTTCTTCTCTAATTAATACTATTTATTGTGAAAATTGGTGTCTGTTTTTATGAGAATTGCTTCCCTAGATTTATAGAGAAGGGAATGTCATTGCAATACTGCATTAACATTCTGCAAGATTTCCTGTTCGTATGTGTAATCAAACCATTTTTTCCAAACAAAAACTTGCACAAAGTAGCTGAAGGTTAGTGTTTAGTGCTTCAAAATGTACAAGCCTCCTTGAAAATGGGAAGGTGACTAGTTCTTGATTGTGTCTCTCCTATCTGTAGCATAATACAAAATTCAAAGTTATTCTGATTAGAATTTTTAATGATCAGAATAATTGCCTTTAGCTGCCTTATACTTAATGTCTATGTTCTGCATCAATATGCAGGTGAACTAAGTACCAAACTCCCTCATGCTTTGAAATGATTGCAGCCCTTAATGTATAAGAGCCTGTTCCTGAGAGATACTGAGTGCCTTTGCTTTTGTTGACTGCAATGTGTGTTCAAAGAGCTTAGAGCCTCTCAAGAACTACCTCCGAATCTCACTGGATCAGGACCTGAAAACATTCAAAATAAGCCACAGAAGAAAGCAGTCTCAGAATATGACCTGTGTGAGCCCTGCAGGGGTCCATTCATTACGGATTCTATTAAATGAAGTGCCTGCTTCAATAGACAGAAAGTTGAAATCAAATCAATCTATGAACAATTTATTTCAAATTCCAGTGCCCCCAAGGACTGCAGCATTTTCCCCTAGGAGAAGGCTCTTTCCTCCCTTCTTCACAAACTCCCTATCTCACAAAGCATTTCCTGGTTTCAATGCCTCATTTACCCTTATCCTGCTTCATTTTCTAGGGAAACAGCCCTGAGGGACAGGATCAGCCCTTGGGATCGCAGAGGCTACACTCCAAACCCTTGTTCTGCCTGGTTTGCACTGACAGTTTGACCCTGGGTGGCCAGAGTCCAAGATGAAGGCCGTGTTCCCGAGGCTGTTTCAGCTGTCCTGTGGATGTCTTGAGTTTCCTAGTGGATACGAATGAGCATTCATTGAGCACGGAGCTGAACCTCAGTGTCCGATCTTCAACTGCATCTGGAGCTGTGCCCTCTCTTTCTCTGGGTTTAAATAATAAATATTATTTGTATAAAGTAGTAGAGTTCTGACAGAAGAGAGAAAAAACATGCAAGAGTAGTTTATAGGATGAGTGGATACTTACTGGGATATGCAAAACAGGTCTAGTTTCCCAGTCAGACTCAGCCAGAGCAATGTGGGCTAATTAGAAACTAAATGAAGTTCTAG
This sequence comes from Chroicocephalus ridibundus, assembly GCF_963924245.1. NCBI lineage: Eukaryota > Metazoa > Chordata > Aves > Charadriiformes > Laridae > Chroicocephalus > Chroicocephalus ridibundus. Next base: position 51,442,367 of record NC_086289.1, read on the forward strand.
TGGTCAGAGGTATTGGCTGTCCTGCACTTAATATCCCGTCAGGGCTGAGGACCGATTTTCCCTAAAAATGTTATTAAAATCAAGACTTCCACGAAATGTTTTCATTTCAACTCATCAGCTTTTTCTCATGGGAAAAAAAAAGCCTTGTCAGTGTATTCACCATTAGTTCTGCTTATCAAGCTGAATTTGCAAGCCTTGTTCAGGGTTTGGAGATTGATGAAGGTGATGGTTAAGTTACTTAGTTTTCATAAGGCCAGCAGATCTTTTTTGCGTACCGATGGCTCTGATGCTGAAACCACCAGGGCCCTGTAATACATGAAGGTGTTTGGTTTTTTTTCATTCAGTGCCACTCATGCTTCCTTTCCCCTTAGCCAAATAAAAAACTTAGGTCTTTTTATAGATCCTGTTGTGTGACCAGTTAAAGTGACATTCACAATGGAGTGTGAATCCCATTCTCTTCTCTTATTTGTATTACTAAAAAAACCTTCATTGTGCTGGTATAAATGTGTGCGGACTCAACAGCTGCATTGACCTCTAAGCTGAAGGCTGTGTCTAAGCTCAGAAAGCCTGCTGAGTCTCAAAATGATTGAAAGTTGGGAATATATATGGGAAAACATCCTGTATATATTTTCTGTTTGTATCATGTTCACTTTTGGCTACTGCTAAAGACAGGACGTTGACCTAGATGAGCTGATATGGGCAGTCGTATGTTCTTACAGTCTGTGGGTGACCACATCCGTCAGTTCACAGGAACAAAATCAGGGAAGTCAGCAGTGGGATGGACATTTACTGAGATGCCGAAACAGAAACTCATCACATTTATGGAGACCTAGCTATTGCAGACTCCCCTTTGGTAGGATGAGCAGAATTATCTAACCACATATTTCTTAGTTCCTCGGTGCACATGCTGGAGAGGACCTAAAATTAGCCATCTTCATTGCAGTATGTCTCCTGTCTTTTGAGCATCTTTAAAGACCCTGTAAAGCAAAAATGTCCCAGGTTTTAAAAGGGCATGGCTTTGGTGATATCAAGAGATCTCTAGTAATTTATGTGAAATGCAGATCTGGTACTACCTTTAAAAAAACCCAAAACAAACAACCAAACTGTGGAAAAAAATTTTCTGTGGCAGGTAACATCTTGTTTCGTCCTCTAATGAATTACGCAGTGTGCAAGACTCAGATAAATTGACAACAGTTAGATATTGTTGAAATGACAATTGTTATAACTGATCAGGGTGTGAGTACAAACAGAAGTCTAATCTTATCTAATCTTTTCCTAATCTTAGAGTATAGGTGAAGATCTAAAGCAGAAGAAAAAACTGAGACCTCAAACATCTTTATATATTTGCAGTTATCAAAAGTAACTTTTGCAGAGTATTAAAAACCTAAAACTATTGTTCTTAAAATTGTTTTACAGATTTAGTTGTTTTTTCTTAAAAAACTGAAGAGGCATGTGCAGAAGTGAATAAGAAAATTCTCATAAATAACTGAATTCTATCTGTTAATAATAAATGAGAGCTGAAACTAGGCTGTATCTGTGTTATGCAGATGGTATGGTTTTGCCATTTTTATTAAAAATCAAAATGTGCGAATTACAAATATGTACAGAGACAATCTCGCAAAGGATATTAAAAATCCTTGTGAATGTTTCTGGCATGAGAAAACTTTAAAAAAAATGCTTTTACCCTGAGCAATAATGACAGTTTAACTTTAAAGCAATGGATATCTGAGTGAATAATCTGGTATTGCATTCAGAGAAAGTGAATAGGAGAATAAGAGGGGAATAGGAGGAGGTGATTATTTACTATTTCTCACAATATTGAATACAAAGAAAAGAACAACGATATAATCTGGTATCAGATTTAACTACTAAAAGAAAGTACCTTTTATGCACACCAGATAATTAAATCTTGGAGCTCATCACCATAGTACAGGCAAGATATAATGAGTTAAAAAAAATTTTTTAAATTAGCATTGGTAGCCTTCAGTCATCATGGTGTAGTGCAGAAATCTTTCCAGTGGATGGCAAAACCGCCCTAATGAGGGAAGGATCACACTTGGACTGCCCTGGTTTTTACACTCTTTTTGAAGTCTTCACAGCTGGCATCTGTTGGAGGTAGGATGTTGAATTTGAAAGTTCTTCAGTCTTCTAATCCATAAGCACTTGTTTACATATCCTGGGGACCTGGATATGACAGTAGATTTTTCAGTGTGTGTTTAAGAATGGTACTCTATTTGCCTATATGGGAATACAGCATGCCCGTGAGTGGGTGCGGAATCTATAGAAAGTCCACAGATAAAGGTATTTCAGTGGTTGCACCTCATCCTGTCACTGAAGGCACCTTGGCTGTGTCTCAACTTTGTGACAGGAGCAGAGCAAGTGGCGTTCCGTTCTTCTGTGCACCTGGATTTTCTGCTGCAGAAAACCTAGGTACATGGGCAGAGAATTGGTGATGGTGCCCTGTTAGTTTCCAAATTGGTTACTCAGATACCTTCTCTGCAGTCTGAGACACAGCTAGTTCACAGGGCCAGGAACCAGGACTGTTGAGCTACTGTGAAGTGCTTCTCCTTAGTGTTGATTTAGTCTCACTATACAGCAGTGGCAGCTTGGGCACTGGCTCTGTTTGTGACTGCTACTTACTTGCTGAATGAGTTTCATCAGTTTGGCTTTGCACTTCCAGGTTGGTTTTTTTGCCACGCTTTTCCTGCTTTGGCTATTCAGGGTATGCAAGATTTGTCCATTCCCTGTCTAGAAGACACAAGCTTGTATTAAGAAGGCTTTTTGGCATGGTTTAACCCAGCTGACACCTAAGCACCACACAGCTGCTCACTCGCTCTCCCCCAGTGGGGTGGGGGAGAGAATCAGGAGAATAAAAGTGAGAAAACTCGTGGGTTGAGATAAAGACAGTTTAGTAAGTAAAGCAAAAGCTAAGCACGCAAGCAAAGCAAACCAAAGAATTCATTCACCACTTTCCGTCGGCAGGCAGGTGTTCAGCTGTCTCCAGGAAAGCAGGGCTCCATCATGCGTAATGGTGACTTGGTGACTTGGGAAGACAAAACGCCCCCTTCCTCCTTCTTCCCCCAGATTTATATGCTGAGCAAGTTGTCATATGGTATGGAATATCCCTTTGGCCAGTTTGGGTCTGCTGCCCTTGCTGTGTCCCCTCCCAGCTTCTTAGGTCCCCCCGCCCCCACCTTCTTGTTAGCAGGCCAGTATGAGAGGCTGAAAAGTCCTTGACTACTTAGCAACAACTAAAATATTAGTGTGCTATCAACATGATTCTCATCCTAAATGCAAAGCTATACCAGATGCTAGTAAGAAAATTAACTCTATCCCAACCAAAACCAGGACAATTTTTTTTAACCTTCAACGCAGTTCATTAGCTTGGGTTTGGTACAATGGTCAGTTTGAAGCGTGCAGTGTGTTCACTAACATCCATCTGAAAAATACCGCCTGCATATGCACTCACAGAGGAGGCTGTTGAGGGTGGAGTCCCTTCTGCTCTACATGTTTGTACTGTGCCTCCTACAATGGGCCTTACGTTGTTACAGCCTGCACACACTACTACTTATATGTAATGAATAATAAAAATTAAGAATTGATATTTTTTAAGGGAAAGCCACTGTCTCTTCTTAGTATCCATTTTTTCATTTCCCAGCCCAAGCAGCACGTTGAACTGTGATACACTGGATTCATCATCTTTTTTCTATTAGGCTTGTGAAAGCTTTACTAAATTTCCATTCCAAGAATTAGACTAAATGCAAATGCAGAGCTCTCCATGGAATTATAATATATTTAATCCTATAAAGTAATGCAAAAGATAGCAATGCCATTGATGCTATTTTTAGGGACACAGCCGAAAAGTCTATAAATTTTAGAGATGTTATCAAACATCAGAGGAATTTTACAAGTGACACTAGCGCGTATGTTCATTTCCCAATATTTTTGTGGGACTAATTCTAACAACTGCTCAAAATGTCTCGATTCAGCAGCCATTTAATTTTTCTTCTGTATCCCCCAACTGTATTGATTTTGTGGATGCTTTCAGGGTTTTCAGCCTCTCTGTATTATCTTTGCTACTTCATAAACAGTGGGAGACTTCTCATTTTGCCTGCTGTACTGATGGAAAATGCTTAGCTTGCCTTATGGTCACTGTTGCTGTTGTCCATGTATTGAGGTTGTTGTGTGGAGGTGTACGGTAGAGGATCACCATCTTTCCTGACCCTGATTTTATGGCATACTTTAGAGTTATACATGTCCCTGATCTGTAGCAGAGCACAGTAGTCATGAATTTCTCTCCTTCTCCTCTTGCAGATTTTTGGGGAACACAGCAATGACCTGCCCTACAAGGGAATGTCTGCAGGTGAATTTAGACTCCAGTGATGCACCGTGGTGGCTCACAGATTAGGGGAGGAACCATAGTGCATTGAGGGAAATTTTTTTTCAACTAATTTTATTGCTTAGTTTGTCTTTCATTGCCCAGGAATAGTTCTGGATTTTAAAATCCTGAAACTTGAGGGTTTGGGGGATTTATTGTTGTTTGAATGGAACGCATCTGCAAACCTGAATAGGCAAACGAAAACCTTGAATCTGCACCTTGAAATTCTAATCTGAGTCTGACTCTAATTTTAATTTTCATTTTACGTTGATTTCTAATTTACTGTTTCATAGGAGTGGTAGAATTCGTAGGGCTTTCCAGGGATTAGCAAGAAAAACATTTTTATGCTCTCTGCTTTAGTTCTCTATCTGCAGTGCATTACTCCTTTTCTTTAGAAGTAATGTCTTTCCTGCACCTTGGCCACGCTCTGAGGGGGTCAGCCTGCAACCAGCAAGGGTATTTCATTCTCCTGACTAGTGCTGGTCCCAGATTTATACATGCAAGATGCAAAAAGCTCTAGGCAATTTAAGAAATTACCCAAGTATTATTTTATGATGGGACAATGCCCAGGTGTTTGTTTAGGTTAGAATGGGCTAAGGGAAGAAGCAATGAGATTGTTATTCTGAGTGTACAAAGCAGATTTATAACTGTTGAAAAAGGAGGTCGGAGAGAGATGTGAATGGAAAGCAACAAAACCTTGTTGAAGATTCTGAGCTTAGATCTTGCATAGGACGCACATTCTTGTGTTGCTGCTGCTGGATTGAAAGGCAGCTGGCTCTTCCGCTTGGCCTTTGGTAGAGTCAGCAGAGCAGAGCCTAGAAAGGAAGGTCTGCTGAGGAAAAATAAGGTCTTCCACAGAATTATACATTGCATGTTATTCATGTTTTGGATCTCAGTTATTCACAGGTATGTGTACATCCATAAATGCTTTATACACATCCTAATTTGCAATAAGAAAGTTTGCATATTGCTAGTACTTAGTGCTTATGGTAATTAAGGTTCTTATTGCCCAGTGTTAAAAGTATCCTATTAATCCTGTATTCTTGGCTACATTTCAGTCTTGGCAATTATGCTATCTATGCTTATGTAAAAAGTCCTAGCTCATCTGGTGTCTTATTCTCCTACTGTTCCTGACAAACTACTCATATAGCGTTAATATTAAGCACCTTGTATGTAAATTGGTCATTTGCAGTTGGTAGATAGCTACTCTGGAAGAGGTCATGATTATAAACGAAGTGTGTGCTCTGGAGGAAGAAGGTAGTTTCATAAAGAGTTAACTTCCTGAAGATTCTGAATTTAGATCAATGTTCAGATCTAAAGTTAAGCTTTTTATAAATCCTGCTATTACTGAGATCCATGTCTCTTCTACGGGAATTCAGACCTAGAAGACCATTTCCATAAAAATCTAGGTCATATTCTTGAAAACTACCTATGCAATTAGGGTCTTAATTTGCACAGAAGCAGTTTTGAAATTTTGTCCATTGTTCCCTTTAAAGCACTGAAACAATGTTCTCATCGATGCTCTGTAAGCCAAGACCAAGATAGTTGTGGTTTGCATAGTGTAATATCTTTGCTAACAGAAATGGGTAGGAAAATAAGCACGTAACTTTCTCCAGGACAGAATTGGTTTTGATGCTTCTTCTGTATATAGATTTGTTACGATGGGCCATTAAGGATTAGAAAAAATGAGACTCTAGTTGTTACTCTTAGGTTGTCATTGAAAACAATTAGGATTATTGAAGTGTTGCTTACTTTATTATTTTTGTCTCGGTATCTTCAAATATAGTAATTTTTTTTGACTGAAAGCTGAATCTATAGTTATCTTTACTAATGAAATGTGACAAACTAACCGGAAGAGTTTGTATTTTCAAAATGTGTAGCTGATACAGAATCTCCTTTGAAGGGCTGTTACGTACACCACTGGGATATGCATGGCTATGTATCTCTAAAAATGTTATCCTTTTTCCAGCTCCCCAAGACTAGGAAATTATTTTTGTGATCTGTAGTATTATATAGTCTGATATTCTGTCATGTTATCAGAGATTATGCATAGCTGCTGCCCACTGTCATCACCAGCACAGTAAATTAGATCCACAGTGGATGATTTTGTATGTGTGTATGAATGTGTATACACACATATATTCAGCTAGTTTGCATATGCGTGTGTGTGTATATCTGTATGTATGTACACAGTTAGAAACTGTGGTGTTTGTCAGGGTGGTTTGTCAGTGTGAAGCATTTTTAACACATGAAAGCAAAGTGAAGTTATTATTGCCATAAATCTGCAGTATCAATCTGTTCTATTACGATTTATTGCTATAAATCTGCATTGACTATGTTATTATAATAAATTTTGTGTGATTTTTTTCAAGTGTTTACGTGGTATACTTTAAGAGATAATAATGTGATCTTCACAACATATTAAACTTTCGCTGGATATTTCTTCAGAAGAAGCTGTTATCAGAGGACTTTTAAGTTTTTAAATCCTTTTCTGCTTCAAAAAAATCTGATACTTCAAAATAGCAATCAAGAACTTCACACTAGAACTCATGAGTCATGTTCAAATCCTATTAGTTCCCCTAATATGACTCTGATTTACCGATTAAAAATCACACTGTTTTTTGCATTCCCCATTTAATTGAGAACGGTATGAGATGCCAGAATTTTTTATTATGAAGCAAATAACTTCAAGCTACATTTGATGGAAAATATAGTCTACCCTGCTGCAAAATACCATAGATCTGAATTCATCCCAGCTATGGCAAATGAAATGTGGGGAGTCTGCTTAGGTAATTTTGAATATTAACAATTAGTAAATTTTGTAGAAATTCTTTTGAGGTGATAAGGATTTGCTGGAAGTGACTTTGGTAATAGTGAACAGATAAAATGGAACGTTATTACAGAACATCTCTTCTGGCAGCTTAATATTTATTTTTCTGTGTTGACTACCATAATGTCTTTTTACTCTTGTGTCACCATAATAAAACTTCTCTATTCTTAGGTATCCTCTAGAGTTATAATGCTATAAGATTATAAAATCATTTCTTGCCCTGTGTCACAGTTTACTGCCATTTCATCTGTCCAATTAGGGGTCAGGACTTTAATGTGGGACACAGAATCAAAGCAAACAGAACAAGGAACACCTTCAAAAATGTTTGCTTAGCTTGTTTTTTGCAGTTTGTGAATGGGAATGAGCAAGTAGAAGCAGGAAACTTCCCAAGGCACGTTTTCCGCTCAATAAAGACGATGGGACCATACCCACATGGCATTCTGATGGTCGCCAAACAATTGAGGCTGATGCTGTAAACCCAGGGTTAACTTTCATGGCCACCTTCAAAGCAATGAGAAATACCTTTGCTGTGTTTTGCTTGAGAATCTGATTTGACAGACTCTGGAGTCTGAACCTTTGTCCTTGGATCCATGCTTGTGCTTCTGAGCAAAATGCAGTTTTGCACTAGAAAGCATTACTGATGCCAGTGGATTTGATCTCAGTTGTTTTAGTTACTGGATGGTAATAAAAATTCCTGCCATATGAGGCAACTGTAACATTATGTAAACTAGATATGTACAGTGTCTTAAATTTATGGTGACAACTTAAGGACACAAAATCCAAGGAGCAGTGTGTACGCTGTGTAAATGCAACATGTGGAAAATGAAAATGCTAGTATTTTGAGAGTCATAATTTTTTTAGATCACAAGGAAACCACCTCCATCCTTTTGGGCTTCGATATATTTGGACATAGAGTGGTACACATTTTATGCTTCTGGATTTTGCACGGTCTTCCATTAGAATTTTTGCAACGCTCCATCATTTTGATGAAATATGAACATGTGTGTGTGTAACTTCATTCTGTGCTTTATTGTTTTCTGGTAGAAAATGTCAAATTGATTTATGGTGCTTTTTAACAAAAAGGAATGTTATAGCTATTATGACTATCTTCTTTAAACTGCTGCATAATATATTTTGCCCCATTAGCTGGCTTGTTATTGTTTTTGTAGGTGCAGCATGCCTTTTAGGAATACTTAAGAGATCTCAAGTGATGTGAAATAACAGTGCATCCCTAGATGACATATCCATAAGGTTAGCCTACCTCACTGTCATGCTTTGAAATGGTTTCACATTTTTTTTGGTCTTAATAACTCTGGGTTTGTTTGTCAGATGACAAACATGTCAGAGTTGTTTGGGGTTTTTTTTTCCAATTTTAAAACATTTTCAGTAAAGCCAATTCTGATTTCAAAAATTTCCAAATGTAAAGCAAGAAAAAATTAACAGTCAAAAAACTCTTCTTCAACAACGGTTTATTTAACCCTGGGAATTTTTTCAAATTACAGCAAAATGGAGAATTACTCTCAATGCCCAAATTTCCCATAATTTGTTTTCATTTCCTGATTCACTTATTTGGCAATATTCATGGTAGCCGTTAGATATCTAGTAACTCAGTAAAAATGAGATTTTCATGTTTCTCTGATGACAACTGATTTGTGCTTGGGACCATAAAAATATCCCTTATGAAGTCACAGACAGATCAGACATATGGCATTGGTAAAGAATCACAGCCACGGTTGTAAGAGACTGTTGGTTTTTTGCTATATTCCACAGAAAAAGATACATTCTTCAAACAATGGATGAGGAACCACTTGAAATAAAGAAATGGGCAAATCTCTGCATTTTGTTTGTTCCTGCTTTACACTTCTGTGTAAAGTCTTCCCTAGACGATCTTAGCTCACTCCCTACTGCTGGTTTACTAGAAGGTATATGCATTGTGTCTAAGATTCTGATCCCACTCAAGATTTTTGCATTTATGTAATGAAATTTTCATGGGTAGACCCAAAGAAGCTACTGTAATTAGTATTACGAAATATATACACAGACAGAAACAGGAAATCTAAGTCATGCTAGTTTACCAGAAGCAAGCAATCATTTGCAAGCAATTCATGCATGCATGGACTTTTTGTTCAAGCTCTGAATCGGTGCACTTGTGAATCCAATGGCTGAATATAACTGTCGTTAAGTTCCTTGATGGAGAAAGTGATCACCTCTAAAAGCTAGGGTCACTTTTGCCAACCTATATCATCAAACAAGTGTTTGAGGAAGGGAAAAAAACCCTATGGCTGCTTTGAAAAGTCTCAAAACAGAAAATGTCAAAACAGCATGGTTGAAGTGCACTTTAATGAATGTGAATAATACAAACCCCATTTCTGTAGACAGGCTTTTCAGCTGAATAGTCTCTTCAGTCTACTGCATTTCATTTTGTTAGCTTATCACTGACATTTTAACCAATCCTTCCCAGGGTCCATCTGGTGATCCATCTGTCTTCAGCATCTACAGTTCACTATGTGACAAATGACGTATAGACTATTAAAGAATAACAATTAGTTACAACATGGAACATAAAGGTTACATAAATTGAACCCTTCTATTAACAAACAGTGTCACAACAAGGCAAGAGGAATTCAGCAAGTCAGACAGTAAAAGTATATTTTATACCACGGAGCAAAACATATTTAGGTCAAATGATTTACTGTGAATTTTTTTCTACCCCTCAGGTCTTTTGAACAACAGATGTTGGCTGTACAGTGTTTTGGTTATGCAGAACCTTTTTAGTACAGCAGTGTTCATTATAAAGGTCAGATTTACAGGCAAAGGAAAATACTCAAATTATTCACCAACCAAACATTTTTCATTCACCATACATTACTTTAGGATAATCACCTTGAAGCAGGGAAATTATAAGACCCTTCTCATTTAAAAAAGCATAGCAAATTTCCTGTACAGCCATAATGTGAGCTTAAAACTTGTTCCACCTCTTCTGGCTCAAAGTAATCTCTCCCCTGATACAGGGAGGTTGTGTATGGTCTGTGTCAAGTTGCCTGAGACCAAAAGAGGAAAGAGTTAGCAACTGAACTTTTTTCATTTGACTCCTGAATCTCTCTACAAAGTATGAGTATATATCTATGTACAGGGAGAACAGAACATGGAGGAAGGCCACAGCACTCCATCTGTCAGACAAGTGGTGGAGAAATTGCCCAGGGTAGGCTATCAGCAAAAAGCAGTACAAGAAGAACGGTGACATAAGATTGAAAAAGATGAAAAAGAAAACAAGGGAAAGCAGGAGAAGGATGACGTTTTTACATGACACTGTCTTTGCATCAGCACGGTTTAGTAGCTCAGCAAGTCTATTATTTCAGTTATTTCATGCCAAAACATGGCATCTGTCCAAATTCCTTGCATGCTATTGATACATTCTGGTAGGTGCAGCTTTCCCACCTGTTGGCTCCCTTTAAAAGAACATTGAATGCTTAATGAGTACCTCTTCTGACCTGGTAAAATGTGACTGGACTTTGCAAGTACAGCCCCACTGTAATAGATCTTGGGAAGCAGAAGGAGAGGACAAATCACATCCATACACTTGCAGAGTTACTATGTTTTTTTCATATTTTTAAGACCTCTTCTGGCACAGATTCTCTACTTTTTTTTTAATTTTTGTCATTCAGAACACCACAAGGAATTGGAAAAGAGATGTAGTCTTAATAGATGAGACTATCTTTTCTCTTCTGACTCTCATTCTGGCCCCTTTTTCTTTTTGAAGAGACATAGGCTCAGCTATTGCCCCCTTAATTTCTCTCTTCCCCTCTCTTGTAGCTCACCTCATCACCGTCTTCTCTGTTAAGCTTCATCTTCTTGTTACGTGACCTGATGACACGTAGAGAGAATGCATGGAGCTACTTACATTTAAGTACTCTGTTCTTAAAATTATTATTTCCTGATGGGAAAGAAGGGTGGTTACTGCCCTGAGTTCTAGGCAGAGAAGAGTTTTAACCTGAGCTTTCAGAGATTAAATTATATTTCTTCTTCTTCTTGTTGTTGTTGTTGTTAAGAAGAAACATGTTTAAACCCTGTTCTTTGATTTATCCTATGGGCAATAACAGGCACTTTTCCTGCCCTGCTAAATGCATGAAGTGAAAATAGTTGCACAACCTAACTCATGTTTGTTACTGGTCACTGGGATTGTATATTACGGGTGTATCATACAGGTTTTTGACTCTTTCAGGGCTTGGCAAACCACCCCAGAATATGTGACTGTTGCTTAACCAAGATTGTTGTGGTGAATTAATATGCCCTAGGGGAAGCACAGATATGACTCTAAAGAGATATGGAGCACATACACGGTCGCAGTGATGTGTTGAGAAGCATAAAGGAGTAGTGACCTGAGAAGACCAGGTCATACATATTTAGGGGAAAGGCTATGAGGGACAAAACTAAGGAAGTATTACATGGTAATCACAAAATTGCCATGTTCATTTCTCCTTTGGTGTCAGGCAGAAATGAACAATTGGGGAGAAGTCATATATGTTTTTTCTTTCCTATGAGGAAAGAGGGGGTGAGATGACCTGAAAGGCGGAAGGAGACGTAGGCATGAGCGCCTTCTTGGTAACGGAGGTATTGCCCCACAGAGCAGGAGGCAGCATGGCACCTGCACTGGATGAAAGTTAGAGCTGTCTGGGGGACGGAGGAGAATGAGAGTTTCTGTCACACTGTTGTCACATCTCTATTTTGAATTACTTCTGAGGATTAACCCTTTCTCAGTCCCAGCAATGAGAACATCAGGTTTGTAAGTAAGCTTGTAGCTCTCAGCCCATAGAAGCAGCCCTCTAATTATCCTGAAACCTCCGATTGTCCTGAAACAAATTCCCCTCAAAATTTTTCATTATGATATAACATGCTAAGACACTTGGTTCACCTGCAGCTAGGATGTTTCAGTTATCTATTGGCTCTGTTTAAGACATTAAGAGTGTCGAAGATTATATGCCTCATCCTGTGTTGTCAAAAAGGCTTGAAAATAGAAAGCAACATACTCCTCGCATGCTGATTGCTGGGGTCAGTTTATAGGACTTTACATTGTGTCTATATGCCTTGAATAAAATAAGTATGTACTAGGCATGCCACAAATATCACACTTCTAATTCAAACCTGAACTACTCCGCTAAACCTTTGAGTTGTGGTAAAATGACAAAAGAGGAAAAGATTAATTTTGAAAGTGAAAATGTGATTAAAAGTTGCTTCCATGGCCACCCATGCAAACATTTAGGCCTTGTCTAAGTGGTACCAGCCCCAGCTGCGTTGGAGGAAGTCAGTTTGGCTGGTGCTCGCTTGTGGAGCAGAGCTCTGGATAGGAGTCAAATAATGGAGAAGGCGTGAGGAGGACGTCCTTTTGTGTGTGGAGTGACACTTAATGTTTTTATTGGTAATCAGGTAAAGAAGATGAGTGGAAAGGTGACAACATTTTCTAATGATGCAAAATTAAGTTAATCCAGGGTGGGGATTGAGGGAATCTTAAAGAATGCTGATGGCCCTGGCAGAGTGATAGGGATTGAAAATCAGTATTGACGTACATGAAACTATGTGAATTATTGGAAAATTGCACAATCTTTTTCATGGTAAAATTTATCAAAGCACCTTGCTATGCTGCAAAATGTCCAACAACAGTAATACCTGTTGCTCATGGGGTACAAGTGACAAGGAATATGTTCTCTGCAATAAATGCCGATAAGACTTGTGCCAAGTGACAGATATCCCAGTAGTGAACTTCATTATGTTAGAATTTTCCCGTCCCCTTTCCTGTTCTACAATATTTGAGGAAAGTAAAATCAACACTCTCCGCTGCAGAGATGGCCTCATTCTACTGGTGTGTGAAATGGTCTGTCTTAGTCTGCTTTGTGCATCTGTAAAATGTGTAACCACTCTTGAATCCTTTATGATGAAAGACATTCTTGAAAGGCAAGGTAAAGCAGTAATATAATCTACCAGACTGTAGGGAAAATCATAATCGTGCCTAAAAGTTTTCAATAATAATAATATTGCTATCACTATTTTTAAATACCAAATTGAAATATTAAAAGGGTGAGTGTAGTTTTTAGGATTTACCAAGCCCATATATGTCTATCCGAATGTAAAGTTGATTGCTGGTTCCAACAAAAACTATTGAAAGCCTTTGTACTTTTAAGTGAATTACAGTGAATTACATGGCAGTATAAGTACTGGTGAAATACTTTACTCGTGTATTCAGTTTCTATAGTTGATAGTTGACATAACATTTGTTTTCTCTTTGTTGATTTTTTTAACAACCTAATGCAGAGTGCCTAAATGTTGCACTTAATTTATTTTTCTGCTTGAATGATGAATGCCAATTTGTCTTGAGGCAACAATTTCACTGTACTATCAGCTAGTATTCCTCTCTCAGCAACAAATGCAGAAAGAAAATATGCAGTAACATTAAGAAAAATTACCACTCTTACAAGAAAAGTTTTAGAATAAAACTTCAAAGCGTCGAATTTGCTGTAATAGCTTCTTCATCTATTTGAAAAAAATTATTAGACCTTACATTTCATGAATGAGATTGGTTTTTTTGAGATTATGCTCTTTGAGAATAGAGGGTGCGTCTTCTAGCATTGTTCTCAGTCTTGAACACTAAAGCAAAACAAATTAATACTTACTATGTATACCCTGCAATGATTCCTGTGCAGTCACGCTCAATCTAGTTCGATTCAGTGGGGTTAGGTACCAGTGGCACTGATGACCCGATTGTGGGAGGGGTTGATGCAGTAAGCTGTGCCAGGCAGGGCTGAATGTAGTCCTTCTCTTCTGCCCCTCGCAGACCCGTGCTTTCTACCCAGAGTACCAGGTTATCTCCTGTGCCCTGAAACGCGCATTGCTGCGGCTGCGTTGCTGTCGGTAACGAAGCTAACTACTGCTTGCATCTCTACACCCCCTGCAGTTATCCTGCTCAACTGCAGCACAGGCATGGGTTAGCCTTCTTTGTTAGTCTAATGAACTTCTGCGTAGTTCAGCAAGTGCAAGAAACAAGTGTCATTGTGACTGGACCGTCAACTCTATCAATTGCCAAACAAAGTCCACAGCAAGTCTGATTGTCTGTGTCTGCGCAAGGAATTCAAAGGCTGTGCGGTTGTGAAGACTGCAGTGCATGGTCTGTGAACAGGGCTAGAGCAGCGCAGCTTCGGCTACCCCTCCCTACCCCACTGCTTTCAGGTACTGCTGGACTGTAAAAGGAGATGCTCAGAATTTGCATCAGGATCCTCATAAATCAAGGCCTGTGTTAACCTGTGACTGGTCCAAAACTAACCATTGCAGAGCTGCTAGACTTTTGTTCCACTTCAGCAATGCCCTTGATAAGAAGGTTAGGCTGTATTGTTTTATTTTTTTTTTCTTTGTTGCCTGTAAGGGTGCCCAACTGATAGTCTTAAAGAATAAAATCCTCCTTTCAGTCACAAAGCAGATAACTGCCTGTGAAATGGCAGTGCAGGTCTCAGTCTTGACCTACAAAGAGATGAAGGAATACCAAAGGCTGTAATGTTTTCAGTTCATACTTGCTCAGACGAGACTGCCATCCAAGATACTAAGTGCATCTGGCAATGATGTCATATTGCAGACAACCTGCCCTCCTTCAGATAGACGGAAATTTCTCCATGTATTTTTGCAGCTGACAGAACATCTCTAGGATATTATGGAAGTTTTAAATTTGCACTTGTTTTTTACTTGAAACAAAAGGCTTTTTTTCCTACAGAAAGATAAGATTCCTTTCACAAAAATATGATTTGAAGCAATGAAATACTATATTTTTTAATAACTTGAAATGTGTCTCTAAAAGGTTGAATCCTTCAAATTAATAATGTTAGAAAATGAGGCAGTAGAACTTTCAACAAAACTGTATTTTCTGAGGAGGAAAATAGAAGCACTTCTTTTGGTTTGTGGGGGTCTTTTTGCCAGCACTGTTTACTTAGAAAACCCTTAAGAAGTTAGTGGTGTTCGGCAGGATCACTATTTTGGTGCTGAGTAGAGAAGGAAGTCCGGACTGATATTAAAGCAGCAGCTATTCCTGGCCATTGCTGATCTGAGGTAGATTCAAGCTGACAAAATAAAAGATGAAATGCCATGGGCTATCATATCGCCTGGTATTGTCCACTGAATGACAGGCCGGGTAAGGGAGTACCAGTTTTCCTTGCAATTCCAAGTCACTCCTGTTCCAATGCTCTGCTCCAGCCTGATGACACCGGTTCCTCTAACTTAGGAAGATGCTGATTTCCTTTAATGGTTTAAAATAGATTCTGTACTGTCTGGGTTAAGCCAGCTATCAACCCTGTCCCCCCCGTATTTCCCTTTATTTTACATGGCCTTATGGTTTGTATTTTTTAATTAACTCAAATGTTTGCTGCAGATTCAATATTCCATTTTCACAGAGCTTGTTGCCACAGAACCTCTTCTTTCAGGCAACTTTCATATGCTGTAATCAGGTAGAAATGTTGACTATCTTTCCAGTTGCAGAAATAGAACATCAAATATCGTATTTAAACAAAACCAGATCTCCCAGTGAAGGACTCTGTCTACAGTAGAGGTATTTGTACCAGTCAAGATACAAGTATTACTGTATAAAACAGTCCTGAAGACAGTTCATTTATTTTATTCCTAAATACTTCCAGTCATTTGAAAGCTTTTTCCTTGATGTCGGTTGATCTTGCCACTTAGACAATTTCAGGAATGCTCGAGACAGTTTTTTCCTGGATCAGCTTTGACAGCATGTCCAAGCAATTTTTTAAACTAACAATACTAAATAAATAGCATGGGGTTTGGTCATTCTTTCAGGCTCATCTCTATCTGCATCTCTTTTCTAATCACATCAAAAGGCCTTCTAGGTGTCTTGCTTTATAATACTGCAAATAGTAAGCTTCAGATTCAAGAAGTGAATAGGAACCTTACGTGAGGGATGTACGTGGTATTGCATTTGGTAGAGCTGACTGACTGCAGTGCACAGTGATTTGTGAACAAAGCCACCAGGTCACATTATTTGTTTCCTGCAAGTATTCAGCACTATCCTGGTACTCGTGGAAGTGCTCAGAAATCCCCTACCATTCATAAGCAGGAAAGCCATCATCTTACTTGCTTTCATTCTGTCTTTGCCCGTACTGCACGGTTGATTTGCTCCTTTTCTTGGTAAAAACACCTACAGGATCTGACCTCGAATTCCCAGGGTTCTGTGTTTGTCAGCAGGGAGCTACCTTCAATATAAGAGGGAAAACCTGTTTCTCTGTCAGTTTGCTTCAAGCTCAGTAGTAAGGCTCTATTGCTACAAGGACTGGTCGTCTTTTGCGTGTTTGTACGCTGGGTAACAGTGGGGTCCCCATCAAGGGCTGGAGCTCTTAGATGTTATTGTAACAGAAATAATGTGAGAAATAATAGCTGTGCCAGCAGGGAACCAAACAGGAGCTCGGCAGGGAGTCTTTCGTCAGCCCAGGTCCCCTTTTAAAGATGGGGGTAAGCTAGCTGTGCAAATTAGCTTGTCCAGCTTCTGGTACAGAGAGGACAAAATGGGTTTATCTAGGTTTTGCCTGCTGGTGTTAATCACTGTGCAATGGGATGTTTCCTGTGGCCTTCACAAACACTGAGTAACATTGCTATGTGTGTGGTACAGCTGCACGTGAAAGTGAATTCCCAATAAAGCTACGTTGCAAGGGCTTTACAGATCTGTCCTGATGATGCCAAGAGTGTTGCTGTATTGAGATTGCCTTCCTAAGTGAATTATTTGTTATTTTATGTTGAAAAGGTTCTGTAACTTAAAGGGGGTGAAAAAAGGGATACTGCACATTTGAGTATAAAGCATAAGTGGAAAAATATTCTATTGAAAGACTAATATGCCAGCAGCGGCCTCTGTTTAAAGGTAGGGCAAATAGATCCTGCAGACCTCATAGATGCTTTGAGACTTTCTGTCCTGGCAGAAGGGAAGGGTGCTTGAAGAGCACAGACTGTACTTACAGACTTTTAAACCAAATGGTCTGCTGTTGCCTACGTTCTTGCTGAGTAGATGATAGCTTGAAGACTGCCTTTTCATGCCTTTATATGCTTATTTATATGATGAAAGATCTTAAAGTGTTGAGATTTCCATGTACAAAGAGAAAAACCAAACAAAATCTTTCTGCATTGGAGTGAAACTTACTATTACTCAATTTCCTGGAAACAAAAGTTCTAAGGGGAGTAGAATAGTGTTTAAAAACAACTGACCAGCTTCCCTTTGCATCTCTGAGCTTTGGCTGCTTGCCTGGTGGGCTAATAAGAAGCTCAGAGTTAAAAAGATTTTGATGAGACTGATTCAGCCACAGCTTCTAGGCCCTGGCACTTCTCAGCCTGTGAGAAGCTGAACTGGCAAGAGACTGAGCTTTGAAGAGTCAACAAAATTGACTCGGCTCCTCAAAACTCTTCTGTTTTGACAAACCTTCATTTTTCAAAAGAAGAATGTGCCGTCAGAAAATTCACAAGTGTGCTTTGGGGAAGGGGAGGAGGGAGAAAGAGGTTTAGTTTTTTCCTTCTGCCTTCAAAAGCAACAGGCCAGAAAGATGTTCTCATTGTGTAAGCAGGGACTGAGTCATGGGGAATTGGATTAAAAAAATTATTAAAAAAGGGAGCAGTGAAGGTTGTCAGTGTGGTGTACTCTGCAGATGTGATTTGTCTGTTATACGTTGGCTGCTTATTTCTGGGTTAAGATGGAAAGCTTGCTGGACTAGAGGCTTCTTTTCTTCTGTGCATGTCCAGCCCCTACTACAAAAGAGCCGGGTGCTGCCGGGAGTCTCTGGGCAGGTTCTGCTGCATCCCATGTCCCTGCCTTGGTTGCCAGTGGCCAGGCTTTGCCAGTGCCCATCTGAACCCCCAACGAAAGCCTCGAGGGGACCGCCTTGTTCGTAGGCCCAGTAGAAGTGGGTTCAGGATGCAAACTCTACCAATTACAGGCCTGGTAGTGGTCGTACATTTGTTCGCTGCATGGAAATTTGTGCCTACATCTGGGGCTAAGGATTTTTAAAAACTACTTAATTACACGGAGACGGCTTTCTTTAATGAATTGACTGGTTAAGAGGCCCAGTGATTTAATAGTTAGAGTTATAACCCGTACAAGGTAATACACAAGGCTCTAACTAAATTCAGCAAGTTACTGTCGCTGTTGATGAGTTGGTACAAACAGAAGGGATGTGTGGCCATCATCTGATCCAACTCTTGGATCACAGCAGGCCAGTTCCATCCAAGTCAAAAAGAACTAGCAATTTCATGAGGTGACTTTCTCACTAAGGTACGTATTCATAATTTTCAGCACATGGGGAGGCTCAGGTGGAATGTGAAACTTTATCAAACTTTCATTTATGTCCATAGAGTGAACATATGCAATGTGTACATTTAATTTTCTATAATATTAACTGCAGGAATTATCCATTTATAAATACAAAATTATCAATTAAATTGAAGGCAGCAATAAACAGTAGGATCCTCAAGAAAATACTGCCACTACTGAGTACTTACTTGAAGTATTGGAAGTGTTTTGTGATACATGACAAATACTCTGTCTCTTTCATGCTTTTGCTAATCTCACCATTAGCTTTCTTTTTTACTTTACATTAAATTTTAAGGAACTTTAGGTTATTACAGCTGCATTGTAACAAAGCAGATTATAAACTACGCACAGAATTAAACTTAATCTGTAATAGCATATGGTTAATATGGGGTTCAGGCGTAGTGGGTGTGAAAGAGAAGTGAATTTCAGCCAGCATGTGTTTATCAAGCATTTTCATTGCCAGCTATTTGAAATTCATTTTTTGCCATTTGGAAATGTTAACATTGTAATTCTTATGTTTTTCCAGACACAAAGAGCAAACAGATACTTTCTATGTGAAGTAGGTTTATTTGATTAAGAGAACAACAAGCCAAACACAAAAAAGTCCCCTTGACAGAATGCCCTGGTATGGCATTCTTCTAATAGTCTGTGCTGTGGTTTGCTCTGCCCCACAAATAAAGATTGTCCTGAAATGTGCATGGGAAAAGGAGCTTTCCCATTGCTGTTGCTGCCGGCCCCATTGCTCCCTCAAGACGACAGGCACCATGCAGAGTGGGTGAACGTGGGTAGCAGTTTTCGCACTAGTTTGGAGGATGCAGCCCAGGATGTGCTGCCGGCAGCCATGTGGAAACTGGTCAAGGAGAGCCCTGAGAAGGGATTAGCAGTGGGAGAGCCTCGGAGGGTGCCGTGGCAGTAGCACTGGGGGAGTGACGTGGCTGATGGGAGGGACTTGTGAACCCTGTGGCGCTTGGGGAGCAGCAGGGCGATGGGAGAGCTCCCAGGGGCGCAGGTCCAGCGTGGTCCAGCTGTGCAGGGAGGCCAGCGGGTCTCCCATTGGACAACTGTGTGCTTATCTGGGAACACGTAACATGGGTTTCGTAGCATGTTGGCTTTGTTACACAGACCCAGGTTTCTTTTACAATAAAAATAGCTTTTAATATGCTCTTTATATCTCATTCTTAAGATTATTTGCTGAAAAAAAAAAAAATGCAAGCGTAATGTAGCAGAAGTGGGGTTCTGCCTATTTGCATAACAAAATGTTGTTAGTTTTCATATTTCAACAGATAAAATGTGATACATCTAATTTCCCATATCACACATCAAATTCATACTTTATTTTTCCAAATATTGTTTATATTGAAGCTTTCTCTTTAAAGAACATCATATGGTTGTAATTATTATGCATAACTATTGACAAAAATTGCTGGGCTTTGTGCTTTGTTTTTAAATCACAGTTCCTTAAACTTAAAAATGCAGCCACTAGGGGTTTTTTTTGTTCCTTTAAGATGAGCGATACAGCACATTTTCCAGCGCTGGCAGTATTTTCTGAGATATGGGTCAAGCTGAAGGTGGATCTGAGTCAAATGGGAGAGGACGGGGTGGGTGGTGGGGGTGGCAGCCGCTGTTGCCATGGGGACGGGAGCCCCTCGCAGGGCGCTGCGGGGAGGTAAACAAGTCACTCATCTGATTAGGAAGGCAGATTTGATGGAGCTGCTCCTCAGACTGAGCCAGCTACACTGGCATCGTACATCTCTGTCTGAAAAATTAAGATCCACTTACCTTCTTTTCCAATAAAAAAGATGAAGTTGTTCAGTGTCCAGCTGGCAATTTAGCCAAAAGCAGCAATGCAAGGTGAATGGGAGTGTCTGACCTCAGTGTGTCCTTTAGTGGGACTTGGAGTATTCCTCCTCTTGTTTATCAAATTTCCATTCACTTACACACGAGTTTAAAAAAAAAAAAAAAAAAGATGACTCAAAATAGAAATGGCACTGAAAGCAAAGAGGTCTATGGAAAAAGCTCACTGACTTACGTCAGTTTGGATTTATTTTTAGATCTGTAAAGTATTTCTTGTCTTTCTGCCTTGTGTCAATGTCAGCAAACCTCCATGAGATGTCCCAGCTCTGGTTCCTGTTAGTTATTAGCATTAAGATAGGAGCATTAGGAAGAATTTGGGTTGTGATACTGTGTCGTGCGATGCTGTCATTGTCTGAGAGAGTCAGAAATCCTGTAAATACATCTCCTATTAGTCTTCCAAAACTATTTTCATGTGCCAGACAGATTAATGCTAATACTTGAGCAATGAGAAAACTAAATCTCTGAAACCACACATTCAGCTTCTAAGGTGTCTGCAGGTTCTTATTACGTCTTAGCGTATTATGTCAGCTCCAAGTTGACACCTGGAGTGTGCCCCCAGAATTGTCATTGCACCAGACAGCACTATGTTGCTTATTGCATACATGTTCTGTATTTATAGACATTTCCTAAGGTGGATTAGTAGTTACTGTGAGCAGATAGAAAAATACGGTAACTTCTCAGTTCTGACAAATATATGCCGTGGGCCAACAGCATCTGCAGCTCCTATACTGCGGTGATTTGGCTCTTCAGAAATCCAGAGAGACAGAGTGAGATCAAAGAGCATGCTTTGATTTAGCTCTAGTTCAAAAACCAAAATGGCACACCAAGCCTGCGTCCTACAGCAGCGAAGTCTGTGATCTGGTTATCAGCCTGTACTCGACAAATGCATACCCTGAGAAACAAATCCGTCATTCTGTAGTCGTAGGGGAAGACAGAAGGCAGAACCTCTTCCCTGTGCTAGCAGAAGTGTGGGACATTGCCAGTGCAGCATGCAGGATGTCTTTCGTTTAAATCATAAATCGGTTTAAGCACCAAGGGCTTCACCAGGTCTGGGTACTGAAGTAGTAAGAAAACTGGAGCGGATCCTGGAGGTGATGAAGTTCCACCCCAAGTCATTGCAGGCTCCAGTCACTGCTTTCTAGGAACTCAGCAAGCTCTTAATACTGGGGAGTTTGGGTCTGCTGTGCCTATAGGGAGACTGTTCCTTGTAGAATGTCATTCCTCTGGTTAAAAACCTTCTGTTGACATCCAGTTTTCAGTTTATTCAGGGAAAGCTCTCACTGCTTTATTCTTGTGCCAGCATCTTCTATTTTCACACAAAGAGATCTTTCCCCTTCCTGGCATTCATCCCTGTGATGTATTTATAGACACTAATGGGCTTCTATCCATTCTCAGCTTTCATTTGTTAGCAGAAGCAAGTCAAGCTTCACCAGCCCCTTCATTTGAGCAAAATTACAGAGAGTATTGTAGTCAAAGCTGTTCAGTGTTGTGTATTCTTCCCTCAAGCAGTACCTGCATGCTTTTAATGAAGTAGATGATGTGATGTCTCTTTGTTACTTTCACAGGTGTCACTGTGGCAGCTTGTTGTCATCTTACATTCAAATTGTATGCCCATATTCTTCCCAGTCACTTTAACGCTGATGAGCTCCTATTTTATATCCTGAGGATTTTTTTATTAGGCCATTATGACCTGATGTTTTATGATACTGAATTTCATTCTGTTTCTATTACTCTAATTCTTTCTGTCTAACCTTCCAATCTTCTTCTGATGCTGATACAGCCTAAATTTGTGTCACTGGCAGATTTCATTAGTATGCTTTTTGTGGTAAGTTCAATGAAAATATTAAATAAAATTTCAGTATAGCTCATTGTCATCTCCTATTTATCTATTTCCCTTGCTCTCTTACAATTAGTTTTTCATCCCTCACCTTCTTCATCTCAGCTAATGAACTCACATGTGGTGCTCTACTGAACTCCAGACAGTCTAGATCTTTCTTTGGGTTAGAAAATCAGTTATCTTATCAAAGAAACCTAGATGAAGACAAACTAATCTGATATGGCCTGTCATTTCTTGTCCAATCCACTCAGAATTTGGGGCTGGAAATAACTTGGTTCTGCCAGTTTCATTTTCTCAGTGCAGTATGTTCATTTGAGCTTTATTTCCATATAACTCCTGGTCATTTCTATACCCTAGTTCCTTAGACAATCTGCTTTGACTCCTATATTGTTTTCCATTTGGGCCATGCTCTATTTTCTTTTCTTTCTACACTGTGTTTTTTGAATTAGCTTAATACCAAACTCTTGCTGTGGCAAATAGTGTGGTATAGTTGACACGTTGATTTATATAGTCCAGGATGATGCCTTTTCCTAGTCTTCATGGTGTGGAGTATAAACTCCATGTGAGTATAAACAGCCATATGTGAGCTGAAGATGATGATAACAGGTCACCACAAAAGCAGTTGAGCACCATCAAAGAGTACAGAGTTTTTTACTTTCAGATGAAGATCAGAGTCAAAGGTTCAGCCACAGGCAAATACCCTATTAGAGACGGGAAGACAAGATACGCCATTTGCTGTGATTTATGTGAGACACGATGGCAGGCAGGGGAGCATCCAGCCATCTCTCCCCCTTCAGCCTTACTGACTGTGGTCCTTTAACCTATTATGGCTTTGGGTCCATAGTAGGAGGCTTCAGTTGCCATACTCCGCAGCATAAACAGTGGACACTCTCAGTGGACAGTCAGGGCAAGATTTGGAAGAAGAATATTATAAGAAAAAAATCTGGAATTTCTTCCTCTTTCCCCTCAAAAAACCCCAGTTGTAATAATAAAAAAGGCGGGGCTGTGACTGGGAGTGAGGGAGGGTATGGAAATAGCCGTAAATTTATCTACTAATAGTGAGACTTCAGGGAGTAACAAAGGAGCCAGGCATTCAGTATGTTAAAGATAATAAACTGGTGGGTGCCTGCTCCCTTTTGAAATTTTCTGCTAGAAGAGATCAACATCATCTCCAGACCGATGAGCTCTGGAATAAGCCCGCCCCGCAGTGCAGCAGTCCTGGAGTGCAGATACCCAGTCCTGGAGTGCCTGCACATTTTGGTTGTTTGCTATGCCTTCCAGAATTGTTCTTGAAGATGCCAAGAGCTTTTTTGAGTCCCTTTTCCTCACCTTTAATTCTTACATTTTTAGAAGGAAGAAAGAGGGAAGGCACTCGGCGCTCCAGTTGTGATGTACCTTGAGACCCTCCATAAAAAGCAGTGTAAAATTAAAAGAACGGGATTGATGTGGACTACATCACAGCCTTCAATTCATCACCATGTCCGCAGCAAGTTTCACAGCATTGCTAAAGTAAGGAAGTTTCTCAGTGAGTCCCTCACAAACAGACATTTATACGGAATAACTTTATCACTAACGATTTTGGAGAAGTCTGTTTCACCTGGAATAAATTTGACCCAATAACTTTGAATCTCTAAAGTATTAAATGCCAATTTCTCTTCTATCTATTAGATCTTATCTAAAATGTTTATTATAGACTGTCTTTGATACATTACTATTGGCTCAAAGAAGAATAATTCAATAGTTGTTACAGAACAACCATTTATATTCTTACCTTAACAGCCATCATAGTTTTGGTTTATAATCCCTGTTTTCATGGATGTTTCATGGATTTATCATTTGGCTTTAAAATGTTCCAGGCTGAAACTTGGCATAAGGACTCAGCTAGGTGTGTTTTGTTTTTTTTTTTTAATTTCAGAACTGCCATATAATAAAGAAACCCAAAAAAACCCCACAACCCCACCAAACCCAAAAAACTTTTAAAGAAGCTTTTTTGGGTCCATAATATGAATTAATGCCACTGGGTCTTTAACATGTCAGATGCATTTCATTACTAACAGGTTTACTGCATGGTGCATTATTATATTTTCAGGACACATTACATGCATTTCTGTCACAAAGCATGGGATAAAAATATTCTGGGCTCACTTCTGTGTGATGTTAAGGTAACTGCTTGGTTGTTGTGATGAAAAGCTGTTGTGAAGCTGACAGTCATGGGAAGATAATTCCAGATGCTCGAGAGTCTCCAGATGGCAGGGACATCAAGGAAGCTTGCACACTTCATAGCTTGAGCGCTGTGGCTGGCATCAGGGTGTGTGTTGCTAACCTCACATTTCTGCAGATATGTGCAGCCACAAGCCAGTGTTAGCCACACAGTAGAGCTGCTCCACTGCTGACAAGTGGCTTAAAACCTGTCAGTGTGCAAAAGCAGATTATTCTTCATTTACCTTCTTTCTTCCTTTCTGTCTCCTCCAGGTTTCACTTCCTGCTTTGTAGCAGGAACAGAAGATTGCAAACAGTATCTGGAGTGCAGAAAATTGTTTGAAAATCTGAAAACACTGGATCATAGACTTGTAAGTTTTTTTAAACAAACAAACAAACAAAAAACCCCCCCACCACCAAAACCTTATTCCTGATGAAATAATTCTTTCTTAGCGCATACTTTATTCTAAGCATAATGTCACCAATGTACGCTTGTCATGGAAGGCCCCAGTGAGGACCCCCAGCTCAGGGACTGACAGGATCTGTTCCAAGAATGTGTGCACAGGCTTTTGTGGCAAATGTGATGAGCAGCATTAGAGCCACCTACAAACCAAATGCAGCACAGGAACAGCAGGCTGTCTCCTCTTTTTTTGTCCTTGGGTTAGTGCAGTATTAGAGCAAAGGAGATGTTGTTTTTTTTCTGTATCTGTAGAGATAATTACAAATCTAAACTATGTATGTTAATGCTTCACATATTTAAGTAGTTGTTTTTGACTATGGATTAGGCCAGCCAGTGAGTATTAACAATGACAAATGTCTTGTGTTCTTCAGCATCTTTTATCAACAGGTATTCCTAAATTTATTGTGGTTTTAACCTTATGATTTATACAAACTGTGATATGCACAGAAGTCATTCTGTAACAAACTGCAGGCAAAACAAAGCACCGAGTTAAGTGAAGCAATTAGTGTATTCAAGCAGAGTAACAAGGTCATCAGAACTTTCAGAACAGACTTTAGGGAGAAGAGTTGCCCACATTAGAATTTGGCATCTGTGGACTACTGTCTTTTTGTAGCAAGTTTATGGCAATAATATTACTCTGAGGCTACAAACAGTCCAACAATGTTAGTTTCCAATCCCACGGAAGCATTACTTTCCAACTATGGTAACATACGTATGGTACACAGGTATGAACCTGGCCTTGCCACTCTGCCAGATTTTGCTCAGCTTTGTACAACTGGTGGTCTTTTGAGGGCACGTCCTGTCTACTGACCTGCATGACCAAATTTAATCCTCTCAATGCAATTGATCTGCAAGAGATGTGCAACAGAGCATAGGCATCCCTCTAAAAAAAGTCACCCGTAGCTTTACCAGTACAACGTTCACTTGTACTTCTCTTAGAGGGCTGCCACTCAAGTATGTACCCACTTCTCTTATGACTTCTGACAAGATCACAGCTGGAGATAGTATGGCTGCAAGCATTATGCATTTTCATGCACTCTGAGTGCTGTTTCAGGACGAGAGAGAGTGATTACAAATTTTGACATATCGAGGGAAAAATGAGGAGGTCACATGGGCTGCAATTTAAAAAGAAAAATAATAAAAAATGAGGAAGTCACATGGACTGCAATGTTAAAATACAAAGTAATAAAAAAATAATAATAACAGTGAGTGTAAAATATTTCTTGGCCACCAACACTTTGAGTCTTGGAAATATAGTAATTGTGCTTCTGTGAGAAGTGTCACAATTATTCTGCATTTTTGCCAAGCTTCTTGATCCGAGAAGTATCAAAAGTGTCTTCTCAGATTGATTCGTACATTCCAGAACAGGAGATACGTAAAGGTCAGGAGATAGACTGTGTTTGTTATAATAATGATGAACTCTGTCCTTGGGATTTTTCATTAGTACCTCTCAAGTATAAATGCATGCTTAAATGGAAGTAAAGGGTATGTAAGGATAAAGAGACAAGCAAAGAGGTATAAAGCACAACAACAACAGAACAATTAAATGGAGTGGAAGAATGCGTTACGTTTTTCCAAGGTCATGGTTGATTTGTATGGTTATCAGGTTGGGTAAGAGGTACCACACCGACTATGCTTATGTTGATCTCAAACAGAAACAGAAGGAACCATGGGTCAAAGATATGTAAAGGGGCTGGATACAAGTCAGGTTGAGTTTTCGTATCATTCATCATATTTGCATAGACCTAATAAGCAACTTTAAGATATTCTGGACAAAAGTAAATAAATCCATTTGGCACTGGACTGCATAGACATACTGGCTCTGGTCTCAGGATTTAGCTCTGGATTTTCTAAAGTACATTCTATTTCTTTAGTGTAGGCATGCCTTAAAATTGTTTCTTGGCTAGCTCTTCCATCAGCTGTGAGCAGCAAGGGATTGGGGGGAAGGATACTTAGCCATGCTGTGTCACATGGAGCACGTAATGGTTACTGTGGTATTATATGAAACATGGAAGTTCAGGAGAGTCAGCGTTCCAGCTAGGGGAGAAAAAGCAGGTAATTTTGTGTTACTTTCAGAAGAAAAAAAACCTGAAGGTATGTTGATACTTTAAGGTTCAGATGGGAAATGTGGTCACTGCACATTAAATATAATGTAATCTGTAGAGTTGGGACTAGGAGACTCTATAAAGTGGTATATTACAAGTTTCTGTGTAAGAACAAACAAGGTCATAAATTAGAGGCAACTGGCAGAATTCAGCTAATTAGAATTTATGATGGTATTGGATATGCTTTGTGCTACTAAAAGGCATCAGACTACCTTGTGTTAAATACAGACTGTGTATTTAATTGCTGTCGAGGATTTTGACCCACTAGTTTCTCCATGGTGCAGGGTTACAAGTCTGTGCTATTACAGATTTCTCTATGTTCCTGTAACTTCAGCTGATGTTGTTCTTTTACTGCCTCATGTTCTGCTTGGTATGTTGATGGCTTGGTAATACCATCAGGGGGAGAGGTGGGCTTGCAAGCATTTGCTCTCCAGTTCTGAGCACAATCTGTGATAAGGACAGACAGTCCACACTTCTGTTTCTGGTAAGTGTTTGTGTGGAGCTGCATAAAGGAGGTGATTGATTTCCTAAGAGATATTCGAAGCCTCTTCCCCTCTCCGCTTCTCGTTAGGAAATACTGAAGGTGAAATTCATTCCTCCAGAGCAATGCTTTCAAAGATCCTACTACATAGGAAATGGAAGTTTGTGCCAAATTCCGAATGTTTCCGAATGCCTGGGTACTCAGTCTGTTCCCTGGTGCCAGCTCCATGATTCAGTGCTGTTCTGAGCAATTCTTGCTCATTTTATACATTCCTTCCATTCAAATCGCTAATTTTGGGGCTCCCTGGTTTTACAGGGAGGTGCAGCCTTTTCTGCGCTATGGGGATTGCTGAGCAGTATGCAAGGAATATAGCAAAGGGGCTAGTGATTTTTTTCAGAAGTCTTTTTAATACTGTCACTACTGTCTCTACTTTGCTGTTGCTCCAAGGATGACATAAAGAACCAGTGATGAAAACCTAAGTACTGGAAAAACACTTGGAATGCTTTAGAGGAAAATCAAGGCCTTTTACCTGACATGAGAAACTTAGAAACCGTCTTTCAATTGTGGACATTAGAGAGCTGATGATAATTTTATAAGTAGAGCCAAGTCAGTATATCTGGAAAAGTAATCAGCTACAATAGTGTACGTGTCCAGCAAAACAAGCGTATGCTAGCTGCAGCCAAGGACTGTAAGGTACCTTTGTGGAAAATAATTTTCTAAAGGCTTGGGTTTTTTCTCCCTTGTTACATCCCTGTAATTCTCAATTCAAATTCTAGATAGAGCATTTGCTCTTGCAAGTGATTTTTCCTTGTATGTGTCCAAAGGCAAAAGAAAATTTTATCAGTGGTAGTTGAAATATTTTAATTATAAATGGAAGATTACTTGTTACCTGGGACTCAGTAATGCCACAAGGATCTTGTGCTCTGTATCTTGAGTAAAAGCCAAATCAAATATTCACTGGCATGTTCACAGCTCCAAGTCATTGCTAGTACTGCTTCTTCCACTTGAGTTTGTTCCTGCTCCATTTGTTGTGTGAGGTATATTGGTATGAATACTGGCTGGTCTTGTGTGAGCACTGTTCCTATACAGTCAGAACATGCATCCACTACCAGTCCCCTGGTTGGTTAGTAACTGAATTGAGTCAGATTTGGCAGAAACACCACCTTTGGTTTAATTTTGTCAAATTTTGTTGAGTCTCCTCCAGATCCACTTTTAAAAGTGTCTTCAGTGATTTCAGTAATTGAGCCAGCCTTGGTAAAAGAATTTCTCCCAGACTAATTGTCCCGTGAATGAATCTTGGAATTTTTGGTAAGGCAAGTGTTTTATCTGAGACCACTCTCATTAGCGTAGACAGTCTTGTCCATCTGTCAATGGTCACAAAAACTGCAGACTGTACACACTGAAGCCTTAGACTCTTTCTGAGAACTTTCCAGCATCAAGCTTACTGGATTTGTGCACTGAACTGGTAGAGGCACGAATTTTGATCCACAAGTCAAGATGCTTCAGATCTGCCTTATCCAGCAAGATTGGAGCATAAGCAGAAGAAACTCAGGATTGTCTTTAAAAGCCCATGTGTATTATTTTGGAAATGTTTTAGTACCAAAACTATGCTAAGTGGAAGCTGATTGAATCAGTTCCTTCTAAATGACTGAAGAAAAGATAGTGGATTTTTCAATTCTTTTAAATATTAATTATTTTTTGATCTTTGGAAAGAAAGACCTTATTTTACCATTGCTGCTATACACTGATACCTGAAGAGAAGGGGAAAGATGAGAAAGGGAAAACTGAGATATGAGTGAACTGGTGCCTGATCACATAAAAACCCATCATAAATCTCAAAACTTATATGGTATGTATCTTACCTCAAAGTTATTTTTCATGCTTAGATTAAAGAATTTAGTATCACCGTTACTGTCTTCCTAGAAATAAAGCACTGCAGTCTTTTGCTTTGTTGGTGGAAGCTAATTCTCCTGCAGCCAGTGAATATAAAGAAACGGAAATTGTGAAATGTGGTTTTCAAGTGAACTGGATGCTTTCCAGGTTTCTTTAATACAGCTGAAGTGAAGACTGTGTAGGACACCACTGAGTCTCTCAACAAGAGAATTCTAATGGAGCCTGAGATTGTGAGCTTTCTGTTCAGGCTGAACAGAGCAACTTTTCAAAGGCTGTCAAGGATGAAACTTAGTCGAGTTCTGCAAGAGACCAGGAAATAATCATTCAAACTGCCTGACATCTAGCTCCTGGAAATATAATGGCATTAAAGGCCAGGTATCATGCACGTAATCACAGAGCACTGAGAAAACTTGTGTGAAGTCTAGACCAAGAAGAAAATCTAGATACCATAACATTTTCTGCATATATGGTTCTAGAGACCTTGGATTTTAATGACACTGCAGTGAGAGCCAGAAAAGTGAAACCAAAAAATCCCCCATGTCACAAGACAGCCAAAGACCACGCTGGACATACGAAAGCCAATGAGAACCTACTATGAGTTTTCAGAAAGATAACATTTATACCATGGCAGTCAGTATCAGATAAATAAGTGAGTAACATTTGTACTGCAAAAGGATTTAGTGTACAGAAATATAGAACACTCACAATTTTTGCATTTTTCATTATAAACATATGCAAGATTTTCTTACAAAGAAAAAAGAACTGAATGAAACATGAATACAGACCAATTTCCCAATATCAAATGGAATTTTCTCATCTGTGAAAAATGCAACCACCAAATACTTTTTCCTCACTTACTGCTCCAGCTGCTTTCCTCCCACATGTCATCAAATCCTTTTATAGATTTCATTAGCCCAGCATCTCCTTCTTTAACAATGTCAGAGTCCTTTTCTGTGCTAAATAAATACAAATAAATATTAATACATTATTCTTTTGTTTGACTCTTCTAACTTAGAGCTACAGCAGATGCAAATTTTGTTCATTGTGCTTGTATTCCATTGGAAGGCAAAGGACAACAGGTTTTTTCATAGACTTTAATAACAGTAATTTAGAAACACAGATTAGGTAAGGTAGCTTTCTTGGTGTACATGTGGAACAGGTCTACGTCTGTCAACAGAAGATAATCCTAAACAAAACCTCTTTCCAAAATATGTACAAAATTGTGATTATTTATACACCAGAAGTTAAATCTGCAAGGAATCCTGTTGATAGCTAACTGGATGGCATCCTACTTCTTTTCCCATACAGGAAACGAAAAGAAAATCCTTAGATAACACTATGTAATGCTATCCCTTAAGGCTTTCTTTTGTCATAGCAATATGCAAAATATTTCAATGCCTCAGAGGCATAATTTTGCCTTAGTTAAGGCAGAAAAAAATCCATCAAAAAACAGTCAGTCACTCCCAGCAAGAAAAGCATCTTGCTCATTTTTTTTCTGTACAGTTGGATTCTGTGTTGTTCAGTAATTTTTGATTCATTTTATTTCCAAATGAAAGGACCTCCTTGTTCATCTGTGTAGCATTTTTGGTATCATATGGTTTCAAATATGAAACAGCTTATATTATTTGTTCTTTTGTAATAACAGAAGTGGAATAAAGTTGCTGTGCTCTGAGATATTATTTTATCCAGCCTTCCCAGTGGATCTAAAGAACCTGAGTTAGTAGGTCACTTAGTGTGCTGGGGAGAAGTGAAAGACACAGGAGAAAGGAGCATGTTGTAATTCAGTCATGGAGAACAGGATTTGTTAAACTTTGTGGTTCATTCTTTTTAATATTTTGATCATAAGGAGGAAAACATTGCTGAACTGAATCGCACTCCACTTCTCCCCTTGGCTCCATCCTAGAGGATGTGCTTGTGTCTTCTTCCATCTGGCTTGTCCCATGCCAGTTTGGAGTCCTCTGCTTCTGCCCTGTCCTTTTCAATTCTGCTAGAGAATCTTCTTTTCTGTCTAGCGTAACTAGATTTTTTGTTCCTGTGCTTCAGACTTAATATGGCTGTTTGCAATCTGATTTATTCTTAAAGCACCAATTCATTCTTTAATGCTTGCCCACGCCAAAGTAATGTATCTGTAGGAAATTAACTTGATGGTGGGAAAGTTCTGCCCACAGATGTAGAAAGCTTACATTAGGACCAGTTCTCAATTATAACAACGATACAAATTTGGAAAGGTTATACTGAAGACTTTTCCATTTAGGGTGGTTTTAAGTATCAGGTGGCATTTGTCATAAATTTATGACACACGTTAGTAGTCCACTTCATTTGGTTTAAATAAAGTTCACTTTCATTAGGCTTAAATTAATTAGGGACAGCATTAATCTGTAGATACACATTAACTTAGTAAACAGCTCCAGCATTTCAAGATATTATTTATTCTTATGTAATGCTGATTGTTCAGTCCACAGCTCTACCAGCAGATCAGAACGTGTGAGCACTTACTAATCCACTTCAGCGTAAAGCGCTGAGGCTTAGCTCAGGATCTGCACAGATCTACTACGGGGGGGGGATGGGTTGTTTCACATTACATATTTACTGAAGTTACACTGAATGACAATTTATTCTTTCTTCACTAAGAATATGAAAGTAGCTGAAGGAAGAATTAGATTCAATTCTTTTATTTGCTCTTGAATCGAGCCTGAAGTTCACGCTACTGGCTCAAAATAAGAGCTTTTTTTTCCTTTAAAATACATTTATGGGCTCCACAGAGTGCATATTGAGTGGCATATTTGGCATGTTTGAGATCAGTCATGTTCAGGAAAGCTGTATTATTTTACACTATTAGATTATTTTAAAAGCATCCTGCCAAGAAAGTATGTAGCAAGAAGATCATTCAGTTATCCTGATTAAAAACATTTGCAGCTGTCGTTTGAAACTTGTATACAAAAGCCATTCCGTTTGGTACCATTTCTGTAGTTGGCATTTTCCTTCTCTTCTCCGTATATGTGCATGTTCACAGAAAACTGAAGATCTACAACCAGACCACGTTTTCCCAATTGGGCTGGAGTCAGCGCAGAAACCTTGCTTCAGGTCAGCACCCTCTTGTGGTATGCTAGGGTCAGACCAGCAGCCGGGGGGGCATCGGGTGGTGCCCCAGCAAGCTCACTTACCCTTGGTCCTGGATCTGAATTGTTGAGTGAAAATGAGGAACTGGGCCTACCGAACATGCTTTATTAAAAAACTTGCCTTGAATCCAAGATATAGCAAACTGTGCTCAAATATATAAGCCCTTCCTCTCCCTTTACATGGAGGTAGGCCTAGCCTTAGATATGAACTACATATAAAATTTATTTTTGCATTGATTTAGGATAACTAATGATTCCAGCACACTCTCTTATATTCTTCAATGCCTTTTCTTGTCTCTGCCTGCTCATTTGAAAGTGGCAAATGCCAACATGAGGGAGTTAACAAAGATATATGACCATATTCCAGGGATGGATGAACTTTTCTTTTGCATCATTTGAGATACATTTAAGATTTTGCTGAGAGAATTGAAGCTTGCTTCCTTTAGATTTGGTTAAAGACCCAGATATGGGCAGAAATTTTAAGAACCCTAATGTAAATAATAATTAAGAATCTTGGTTATTCAGATACCAGGGTCTTGCCAAAGCTCTGGTTTGCAGCAGACAGGAATCCTCGTGTTAGAATTCACCTTCTAAAGATCTGAGAATGGTCGAGGCTTCCCCAGCACACCTAACTTCTGGAAGTGTACACTTAAATTCATGAGCCTAAAATTAGCAACAGTAGATTTTAGTGAGATACATTAACTACTGATACTGTGAGCTTTTCCACCTCTTCAAATTATCTGAGTGTTCAAATACAGAATGAATAATCAACTTAGTCACCAGCTTTTGAAAACTTAAGTTGTGCTGTACATGATTTGTTGTAATACTATTTTTTAATGCTTTGTACTTTTACTCCTAGGGGTTGTTAATTATACCATCAGGTTTAAAAAAAAAAAATCAGCTTAGCATAAAATAGTCATCTTTCTCCCTGAAATATCTCTGAGTGCACTGCTGTGGTGCATTTTAACTCTAAAATGAATTTGTTAAAAAGATAAGAGAGCTCTGGGTAGACACATTTCATTAAATGTCCAATTATATTCATAGCTGGAGCTGTAGTGATTCCTCCCTGACCTTTAATAGAAAAGTTGCTCTCCCACTAATTATAATTGCTTGTTAAACTAACCTAATATTGCAATACTAGCCTATAAAGAGCTGTTTAAACTTGAGATTCAGGTAGCTCTTTCTAATTCTAGGCACCTCTTTTGTTAAGGCTAATTGAATCATAGAGGTTATTCCACTGTCCTCTAAGAGGAAGCATTTTTGCTTTACCATTCACACAAGATCTTGCTAAGCAACATCTCTAGCTGAACTGCTGTTTTACTAATTTGTCACAAATGCCACTACATCTAAGGGCTGAAATCATGATAAATAACAGAAAACCCTTAAAATATGAGGCTTAGAATTGTTTAGGAATAATCCCTATTCTGTGAAAGTTTTTCAGACTAAACTAAGTCATCCAGTTGCCTGAATGAGGAATACCCCATTTTCAGCGAGAGTGGGTTCAGACCATAAGGAAAAAAGAAGCAGTTCAATGGCAAGATTACTACACTGGGTAAAAAGAGAGAAGACAATGTAATGCCAGGGGCGAATGCAAACTAATATTAAGCTTGGAAATTTCAAAACAAAGTAATTCCTACTTTTAGTTGAACAACAGTAAAGAAGGCTGTGGAGAGCTGTCCTACATAATGAGCTTTCAGTTTGCTGATTAAACTGGGGGAAAAAAGGATTAAGTTAACAAAACAAAACAAAACCCCCTGAACTTTCAGTTGAATGGATTTGTTTAGGAAGGTGTTTATTTTGGTTTTATGCATCAAGTTGTTTCCTTTTGAAATGAAAACTCTCCCCATTTTATTTCCTAAATGTTCTTAGTCCTCCCTCCCACCATTTTTTTCAAAACAGCTCAACAAATTCAAATTTCCAATCACTTTGACTGATGTGAACCTGTATCTTTCAGCAAATTCATAGTTTTCTTAAAGAATTTCATCAACTCAAAGTGCAAGATGAAGCACTGATTCTCTTGTTGTAAGCTGAATGAAAACCTACAGCCATACTTGTACTGAGCTGATAGTTAAGAATAAATAAGTTCAAAGAGGATTTGTTCAAGAAAGACTAAGAAACTGTGCATTTAACTATGAGGGGTAAACTTGGGTAAACTATTCAACAGTTCAAAGTTATTCTGCTGGAAAGCTGTTTAAAGCCCTTGCTTCTGTGTATGACCACCTTGCATACCTGTAAAATAAAGGGAAAAAAGGAATATGTTCAAAAGCTGTTGTTCACAGAGGGAATGGTGAAATGAGCATCCCCTTTGAGGGAGGATGTGGTTTGCAGGTGGCAAAGAGGAACTGGAGATCTGCCAGTGAAAATACCAGTATGGCATTCAAGTTAACTCCATCAACCTCCCAGCCAACTCAAAGTAACACATGCTGCATGCTAATAAACATCATATGGCTTTTCAGTCTGTGGTGGGAAGGGCCAAAGCTGCAATTTTTCAGATAGATGAAGTACTGCTCTGGTATCAGAAGGAGGATTTAATTAACAAGATTCATTGTAAAGGCAGAGTATGGACAAAGGAAATTATTTCAGAATCACAACCATGACAGAAGTTCAAGTTTGGGCAGGGGAGGAAGTAGCTGATAAGCTCTTGTCAAGAGGAGATTCAGGCTCATGGAAAGCTCAACAGAAGGACCCTGCAATATCTTAGTTACGTCTTCTGCGATGTCTTCAGACAGTTGGCAATAGCGTAGTGGTGAAATGCAGGAAAAAGATAAAATGTCTTGTCAGTAAGACACTGTTGGTATGGTTTCTTGGTTGGGGTTATTTTATGTCATTTCTTATTTCAGTACATAGCGGCCACCAGGACACATGAAATTCCTAAAATAAGATTATAAATTATGTCATTTTACTGTGCTATCATGTCTGTCAGCCTCAATTGGTGATGTCAGTAGAGGAGCCATAGAAGATGCATGTCTGGAGGGTTTTGGTTCTGTTTGTCAATAAGTCTTTTCTGGTTTTGGATTTTAATTGTCTGATTAGAATGCATTGTCTAGTATAAATATTGGCTAGATACTTGGAAAGGTCTTAAATGTTTGCCAGAAGAGTTAACAGTGGGACCCAGTTACAGTAAAAAAGGTACAAAACAAGTATTCAAGATGTAATCATCAAAAGTCTCCATTCCCAATCTTTCTAATTACCAGGTTTTTAGCCTCCATAACTGCAATTGCATATAATCCAGATCAACCACGTAATGTATAGGAAATTAAAGTAGAATCTTATTATTGGAGGAAATATGTCAACGTGGCTCGTAAATGACAGATACAAAAACCAAGGGGACAACAGTAGGAACATATTAGTCCTTCTGCAGGGCCTCATCTGCTAGCTATTAACCAGAGAAGGAAGCCTTGGGCTGGATTCTTAGTCAGCCTAAATTGAATTGTCTAGACTAGTGTGAACAGAAGGGATTTACACCAGCTGAGATCTTGTTCCACAAGTTTGA
Organism: Chroicocephalus ridibundus; assembly: GCF_963924245.1. NCBI lineage: Eukaryota > Metazoa > Chordata > Aves > Charadriiformes > Laridae > Chroicocephalus > Chroicocephalus ridibundus. The sequence goes on from NC_086289.1 coordinate 51,478,354, forward strand.
AATTTCACATTTCATTTTATAGCATGTCAGAAAGCCTTCATTCTCTTTTACGAAAGAAAGTTCTACCGGTTATAGCTGCAGAAAATTAAGCTTGTCTGAGGTCATCAGCTGCTTTTACTACTTTTTAAAAAGAAAGGAGCTTGCAGTTGACCGTATTTTTAAAGGTAAACATTTAGGATTAAGCGTGGTTATCTAGCATCCAGCCGTGGTCTGTAGCTGTGGAAATAATTGTGGAAAACTTTAGCAGAATTCAAGAAAAAGGAGTATATATGCTTTAGTTATGTGAAGAAAATGTAAATCTTCCAGATCTGAATCCATAACATGTACAGCACAGGAAGAACACTCAAAATTCAAGCAAGTAGGACATGAGAGGGTAACAGAAACTCTAGGGTGATCTGATCGTAAAGCAAGCTATGCTCAATACACAGCCAGATCATGGCTGTATCAGTCCAGATTCAAATATTTTTGGGCAAGTTGCTCAGGAATTGCCCATGATATATAATTGAATAAAACTTAGTTTCTTTCATCTGATAGCAATTCTTGTACCAAACTTTCTAGGTCTTTGTCTTTAATAATTATCCTGGAAGAAGGAGACTGTACAGAAACTAAAGCTTTATACTGTTCCAGTTTGGAAGGTTTAGTATTAAAGTCTTAAAAACCTTATTTTCCACAGACTGTCCTAATGGCAGTAAAAGGAATCTAGCAGCCCCTGCAGAATCGGACTGTTCCAGCACACATGCCTTATGTTTTTCTAGTAACTTTAATACACCAAGGCATGTCAGTCCAGGTAGAAAACTCGTCTTTCTGAAATAAGCCTATTTAGGTCAATGTGTCAAAGAAATTAAATTATTTTAGGTTGCAATTATTTTTGGTGAGGACCTGTTACCAGTGAAAAAACTTCAAATTGTCAGAGTAATGTGTTTATTTGAACCTGAGGTTCTACTGTCATGGATTTTTTTTTTATTTAAAAAACAAAAATATGAATGCTGAAAACTATTTTAATTCCACTGTTTGGTAGAGGATATAAACACAGCTGTATGGAAATTCAGTGTGGTGGTTCCCACAGCAACTGTAGTTCCACCATAGAACACACAACAATATTTTTATATTTTCTTCTAAAACTGAAAATATACCATTGTCCATAAAAAATCTGAGCGATTTCACATGCACAGGAAGAGTTATATATTTTTGAAGGAACAGCACTATTGAATTTTGAGCTTCAGTAGTCTTTCATTTCTCATCTATAATTTCCCATTAAGACAGGGGTTTGTACCACTGTATTTCTATAGAACATGACAACAATTCCTTTTACAGGCACTTATTTTTGTAGTATTTTAAATGTGAAGATCAAAGTGATTAATGGATTCCATTTCACTGCAGAAGTACTAAAGAGAATGCTTCCTTAGATGACTTCTGTAATCAGGTTTAATTAAAACAATTTTTTGTACTTCACAAAATGAGATTCAGATATTTATTTGAATGTAAGTATAGTCATTTAATTAAATCATTAGCAATCACAGAGATGACATTATTAGTTCAAGCTCACTTAGCATGTATTTTAGCTTGAGGCAAAGCCATGGGCTAAATTCAAGACAGGCACCTAATTTTTTTCCATTGCATTAACATAAAATCTTGTGAATGTAGCGTATTATTATTGTAGCCTGAGTTATAGAAAGCTCTAGCAAATTTTACCCAAGACTGGAATCCAATGTGCAGGGCCTAAGAGCTGCTTGGAAGAGAGAGCTCCTGACAGGCACAGTTTGTAGTTTAAATAGACCGTACAAATAAAGACTATGAAGGGGAACAGGCAGATGCTGGTCCCAGACCTGCTGCTGGTCACAGCATGTCTTCAGATGGTCAGGTAAGATGCAGTAGCCAATGCATCCGCCATCTACTCTGCAGCAGCAGTGAACCCACCCTCTTAATTATAAATGAAGAGGTTTATAGCCATTCATTGTTTCTCTGCCTATATTTTGTTTTAACTCAAAGGTTAGTAATTACTACCGATGTGAAAAGCTTGAGAATGGGCATCCGTTTGTGTAAATTTCTTGCTTTGTCATCTTCCTTTTATTCTGTGTCCTTATCCACTGAAATATACACCTGATTCTAGTGACATTTCACTTATTTTCGGTGTAACGGCACACAAAAATAGGGAGGTGAATGGCACACAAGTAGTACTTCTAATGAAGAGTAGAAACCCTGTTTCCATTAGATGAGCATAAGGGAAAAGGAGAGAAAAATCTCTTAGTGAGAGACTAAGAGATACAGCTTAACAAAACTGCCTGCAGCAGGGCTTTCCAGCACTGAATCCTCCCAGGAGAGTTGCCTCGTGGTGTCTCAGTGCAGAGCCCCAACCCCAACAGAGGCCATGTGGTCCTGCTGGGCAGTCAAAACCTGCACATTAAAAACTGAACCAAACAAATGGTTATTAGGGTATAGAAGAGTTCCAAGAGGAGATGCAGTTTTTGTATCGCCACAGTCCAACCCTAATTAGTGTTATAAAATGTGCTGTCTTTGAGGTGGGCGAGCAGGCAAAGACATTTGAGAGACGAGGGTGGGAGCCAGAAGCCAAATTGCAAAGTATTAGCGTGCTAGTGCGGGAATGGTAATAAGAGGGTTCTCCTAAAAGCTGGAAGGACCCATAGGGAGGAGTGGGATACTTGGCTATGGAAGTTTTGGGCATGAGTGTTGTATGCTGGCAGTGTATTCCAGTTCTCTCATTTGCAATTTATGAATAGATGAAAAGAGCAACGAAAAACAAAATAAAAGTGAGATTGCCTTTTTCAGTCTTCATTAGCATTCTTCTCTTGAACAGATGGGGCTTCACTGGATATTCTTATGTTAAGTTTTGTTCTGTTCTGGGCAATAATATGTTATTTTAATTATTTGAGAGACCTAAATTTATAGACAGATTATCTGAATTGTCATGAACAAAAAGCTTAGAACTAGGAGAAAAGCATCTTTTTCACGTCAACTTAAAATTCACCTGAAGCTTACCTTGTTTCTGATTTTTCTTATCATCCTGAAACCAAGGCCATGTTTAGAAAAATATTCTCTGTGGTTTACAGGCCACATCTGCTCTGAAACCATCACCCCTGTTAAATTTCCTTACCAGTTTAAAAGTCAGCTCATGTTTTCTAAAGTGGTTGCTGAGATTTACAGACATAGAACGTGTCTGCAAAGTCTGCACCAGCTTTACCGTCTTCAGGTGCATGTGCTGCCACTCTTTATAGTGTGCTGTTTGATTGATCTGTAGGCAGGAGAAAAACTCAGGGATTCAGATGGAACATCAGTAAATTTTAGCTCCTTCCCCCCCTCCCTTTTTTTTTGTTTGATCTCCATGCAGTTAGTTGCATTCACATGGCATGATGTGGCTGGGTGAAGAGTTGTTTGTGTAGTCTTAGCAGGTGTAACTTTTAAATAAATACTTGTTCTCAAAGCAGCAGAAAAATTCTGGAAAACCAAAACTATGTTTGACAAAATTGGCGAATATTTTCTTTAAGAAAAGGAAGAGGGAATTCTAAAATGTTAGACTTAACGTTTCATTCTGGAGCTGACAAAACATTTGATTTTAACATTTGAGATGTCATTTGAACGTGTGATTTAAGTAATCTCAGTAAGTTAATGAGGCTCTAAATTTATAAGGAAAATATCTAATTTTGAGTCAAACTAACTGCTTTATCTGTCTTCTTTTTATTGAAATAATCTAAAATGTTTAATGTTCAATCAAATTTCTTTCAGAGGTTTTTTTTTTCCAACTATCAAACGAAAAAATCATTCTCTCTGAGAGCAGGTAGATGTGATAACCGTAGTCTCTTTGCTGTCGGGAAGGCAGAGTGAGAAAGAGGCAGAAAGAAAAATGCATTTTCGTTCACCATTTTTCTGTTAATGATTTGACCTTTGTGTTTGCTGCAGCCCCATTTTGTGGAACAAATGTTCTTCATCATGAGATCTGTTGTGGAGGTTACACCAAACATTGGTTTTCTTCAAAAAAATCCCGGTGTGATAGGCATCCGTAATTCAAAATACAAGATAAAAAGGAAACAAACCAGTACAATGTGAGAGGTTTACAAAGATGCTTGACTGAAAGTTGCCAAAGTAAATGAAGATGGTGTGAAAGATGGCAGGATTTGGGACAAGGGCATCATTAGTCACTGTTTTACTAATAGACATTTTCTGGAAAACATGAATCTTAGAAATTGGCTAGTCCCTAGAGGAGGTAGAATAGGAAGGTAGTTTGGAAAGAATTAAAATTATTCCTGTCTTGGAGCAAGTGGTTAGAAGGCACATTTCAGTCTCTTCAGACAGCACAGGGTCACTGTTACATGGAAATCCGTGCAGTGTAGATCTCCGTGTGCTCAGCAAATTACTCTTTCTGTTGCTGATGCCATTTTCCAATTTTAATTATAGAGGCTAGTTTTCTTGCTGTAATCAAGCAAGAACCTTCAAAGAGATGAGAAAAATGTAAATGATGTGTAGAGAAATGCTAGAAGTTAAAACATTTTAGGCCTTCCTGGCTTCTATGTGTCTTGGTCAAGGAGTGCAGACAGAGCTGCCTGCTCCTGGGGACCTGGCTGCTGGAGGGCGAAAGGTCAGAGAGGGGAGCTGGCTCCTGAGTTGCTTCCTTTCATTCTTTTGTTCTAATTCTTCCCCATCTAGCTTGATGTAGCAGTAGGTTGGCTGTTTCTCTCATCTGCCTCTCCTTTTCAGTCCTTCTGCTGCTTCTGAGTTAACTTCCGCCTGGTCTTCCTTCAGCATCTTTTCCCTGTATGAATCATTTTGTTGTCTAACATTGTTGTTTTCCTTTCTGAAACTAACCCAGCATGGTCCCTCACTCCAATCAAAGACAAAGTATTTGCTTTTTTAAAATTTATGAGAATGGGAGAGGGAGGGAAGGTGTATAACCAGAAAAAAACAGAAGACATCAAACGGGTAGTTAAAGACAAAAGTTGGAAAGTAGCAGGCAGCTCTTTAAGTCAGGAAAGTATTTGGCTGAAATTAAATACATGATCTTGCTTTTTTTGCTAAAAGTGAGCCCAAGAACAGATACACAGAGCCAAACCAAAGTTCCACCTAGCCCAGCCTGCAGCTCAGGAGCTCCCTGAGGCAGAAGGGGGTTCTGTATCTTTAGTTAACCCTCGGTGGATTTTTCTGCTCTGGGCCTGTCCTCTCTCTCTTTAGATCCACACAGACATTTAGCATCCATAGCATCCATTGCCTTTTGAACCAAATTGGGATCCTAATGCTTCTCTTTTGCTCCTCTTCCCTGCTCCGCTCTTGATCTCTGCACTGGTTAAGGGCCTGTTTCCAGCCAGTTGAGAGCCTGCAGCTCTTGCCAACTTCAGTGGGAATTTGAGGAGCAGTCAGAAAGCTCAGCAATTCAAAAGAAATTCTAATGAAAGAATAAGTTGAGAGGTTAATAATTTCTTCTCTGCCATTGTGCACAGTTCTAGGATATTTAAAAAAAAAAAAAAAAAACAGAAAAAAAAAAGCAGCCCTTTCAAAAGCTTTTTGTAAAGAAACTTTGGGAAGACTCGGATCCTCTCTCTGCAATGACTGAAATGAGAAGTGTCTCAGGTACTTGACATGGTGGCTGCCTCCGAATGATGATTATTTGAGATATATATATATTTATATATATATTTATATTTTTATATATTATAACATATAGATATATAAAAAAATAACAAATTATCACAAGAGGTTATCATAAACTAAACAAACATAAGTTCTTTCAGCATCTTAGTCTGGAGACCTTAGCGCCCAACACACACTTCTTATTTCATGCAACTATTGCAAGGATAAAAAAGTAAAGCTAAAATTAACCCACTGGGCATAGAAGATCTTGTATAGTGTAATCCCACCTCTACCTTCTCACAACTGCATTTTTGAGGAACAAATTAGGTAAGTTTCTTTGTCAATTAGCCTGTCTACACATATCCCTATAGCAAACAGTGTAACAGCTCTCTAAAATTATGCACTTACTCCCTGCTGTTTTGAACAAGGTGCTGAAATGGAGTTAAACTCAGAGTTAATTTGGCCCAAAGTATGATGTATATTTTGTCAATAATTTGAGAAAGATTTGTATGCCAGCTTCCAGTATATACCTAATATGCATGTAACTATTAGAACAAGATCTGTAGCTTTCAGCTGCTGGGTGTTTAATTCTCTAGACTTACGACTGTAGATTGCAGATACTGCCTTATCTGGAACCTACAACAATCAGTGAGAGGAAATATGACACCTTCTGTCTTAGACAGTACCAAAACATTTAGTAATTTTCCTGCTGTTTCTGGAGAAATACATTTCTCCATAAAACTATTTTTTATAGAGGTTTTTTACTATGTATAGGACAGTATCTGACCTGTTAATTGTTATGTATTTTTTCTTTTGCATGTCTCTGGAGGTTATCATTGCAGTGAGGACCTCCTTGTGAGAAACTTGCACTGGTACATGTGTAAAAGCTATTTATGGCTGAAAGATTGTAGCATCTTCTTTTGGTTTGTTTTGTTTCGAGGCATTTGTGATTTATTTCAGTGTTCCGCAGTCCATGGAGTATAATGTAATATTTAAATCCTTGTTCTGCTTCTCTTCAAGCTTGGTTTAAAGTATGTATTAGTATGGAGGCCTTAGGCTCACAAATAGAAAAAACAACAGGGAATCCAAGATATCCTTTGGCCATCCAAGGACTGGTCCTTGGGATCTTTGAACTGTCTGGTTCTTGGGGAGGAACACCTTACCCCAGCAGAGCTCAGCACACAGCAGTTTAGATGATGCTGATCCTGCATGGGGCAGGGAGGGGATTAGGTGCCAGACAAAGGAGCATCTGTCTACCTTTTTGAACCTGGAGATAGCCTCTCACGGTGCCTTCTGGTTCAGTGTTCTGTGATTGCACACAAAGGTGGATATAGATGCAGGGATTGAAGCTTAAGTCATTGCCAAAATTTTTCTTGTTGTACACGCAAAACAATTCCACTCACAGAGCATGTAGGTAAAGGGAGACGAGCCCTAGGTTCGGCTGGAAAAACTTGAATTCCAGCTGTAGTAACTTGCCCAATATGTAAGGCAAAGCATTTCTTCATTCCAGGCTGTACTTTCCCAGTTTTGAAAATAACTGCAGTGATACTAATATGTGCACTGTAAAGCACTTGGCACATTTCAACAGTAGGTATCCTAAGCAAGGTGTTGCTATTACTGGGAGCAAGCTGCCACGGTAAACGAAGTGAACTGCTATCACTCCAACTGATTGCTGAAGCTGAGAGTAAAATGTGGTTCACTGGTTTTCACTCCCTTTTTCCTATCTGGTATTTTAATGGCAAATGTCTGGTTTACATTTCTGGAGCCTCCCTTCTGACCTGCACTGTTCTGTATCCGACTCTCCTGTTTCATTTTCCAGCCTGCCAGCATCCAGGCTTTCTTCTTGAGCTACAGCTGTGTGTATCTCCCGAGAGGCTTGTGGCCAGCATAGGTCCCCAAACTTCAGTGGCCGTCTTCCTTGTGACGTTAGTTTAATGTATTTATTAAACATCAATGAGGTCGAGTTTCTCAGGGGTCTGTGTGGGTACCAAGGAGTCTTTGAAGAATTACCATGGCCTCTATTGGCCACAAATACGTTCTCAGTATGAAGCTATGGGAGAGTTGTTTTAATTCTAGATGGAAGGTCTTTGCTGCTGGAAATCTAGTATTGGCTGCCAACAAATAAGACAGAATTCCCAGACTGTTCCTACCATATTACAAATCTGGCCTCTTCAGCTATATTCTTGGCATTCTTCCTTACCGTAAAAAGTGTGTGAACATCTTGTCATGCTCACTAAACCAGGACTTTGAGAAACATACTGGAATATTCATCAAGGGAAACCATGTAACTTGAAAATATGCACATCTTGAATAAATCATATATTTTTGAAAGAGATGGAATAAAACTCTCTTTCATCTCTTGTAGTCATTTTATTAGTATTGTTATTTTTTGCCCTTCATAATGAAAGGGAGTGGGTTTTTTTTAGCTTTACATTGTATTCAATTTACCCTGTAGATTAGGGGCAATTTTATTCTTAGCTTGAAATGTCGTGTAGGGAACATTAACAATGAAATCATGTTAATAAGTATAGCTTTATTAAACAAAATAAAAGGGAGGCTAGCTGATCCTTCTCTGCCTACTTTAAATCCAGAAAAATAACATAGATACTGCTATGGTAACCAGAACTGAGTACTCTATCAAGGTTAAGTTTATACTGTTCCTCTTGTTTCTTTAACTTGTTTCTGGCTGTTGAATTTCAAGAATGTAAAGATTTCAGATGAGCGCCTCACAGCCAGGCTAGCCCTTTGGTTTTAAAAATAAATACATAAATAAATTTAAATGTTATAATTTTGGACGGGAGTGAAACCGACTCCTTTAACATGTTTTTTGAAAATAGTTTTCCTGCCTTGGTTTTCACTACTCTGTCTTTCTTTGTCTCTCTCCGCTTTGGCTCAGTGAATATTTAATTATCTACCCAAAATGAAACAGTTCCAGCAGGAGAGACAGACTCTATAAAGTCTACTGTTAATATTATAGCTTCCTTATACAAAAATTCTGGTATCACAATGTGCTTGACCATGACTCACAAAGGTCTGATATTTCCCTTTTGAATGCCACTTCCCTGTTTTTTGTATCCTGCTAGCTTTCACTGGCTAAAATCCTTTTGCAGAGGAGAGTAGCTTTTACTCCTGTTTCTATATGGAAATAGACCATTTAATCTGCCTTTGAACTTAACACTATCCTTCTAAGTGCTGTGTCACAGGAACAAGTAAGAGAAATTGTGTGACTTTAGGTTCAGGACACCCAAAGAGAAGGGGATCTGAACCTTCCTTTCCTATGTTCCTTTCCACCAGGCTATTATTTAAGGGAAAAAATCTAGGTTTGGAGACCTGGTATTTTCCAGAGCAAAAAAGTTCCACCAGAAACAGAAATTCCATATTAGTTCTGTTAGCAGTTAGCATAGAAGGCCTCATAAAAGTACTTTCTGGGTTTAAAAGAGAGTCGTTAGATATATCCCTCAAGATATATTTGCTTAATAGGTTACCTACATGGGTGGAAGCTTTTCCTTTCTGCTGCTTCCAGTCAACCACTGATCCAAGCTTCTTTGGACATGACAGTTCACCTTTTTGCTATAGAAGCTGATGAAACTTACAGAGAAGTATGTTATTTTTCGGATTTTATATTCTCTACTCTGTCCAGGCTCTTTTCCAACCCTTGTTATGCGCAATTGGAATAACTCCAAGTGGAGGACAATAATAAAATTCCTACCATCTAAATGTAGCTGCCTTATTTAAGGGGCTTGTTCCTTATGTTCATCATGTTGCCTCAACATTTAATAGGCCCAGAGGGTCTTGGCCTTGCAGGCTCTTGGCCAGCATTGTCCTCTGCAAAAAGCATTACTAACTAGCACACAGAAGTGTATTTACTTAGGACTCTTAACTTCCTCACTCAAGAATGCAGCTTGAGCAACTGAGGTTAGTCTGTGCAAATATCCCACAATTATGACCCTCCTGTTGCTCCACAAGATGGTGCATGTTCAGCCACAGAAGGTAGAGGATGAAAATGCACCAGCCCCCTGACTGTTTTGGTGGCCATCCACAGAACTCACTTCATTTTATCAGTGTATTTAATTTTCTGTGACAGCACCCTGAACAACCAGCCAGCTGCAGATAACAAGTCTAGCTAATTGTGGTATGTCTGCCCTCCACACTACAATATAAATGTGCCCTAATATTGTCGTATAGTCGTCAGTAACAGATGTCTGTATCTGGCAGCTGCTCCCGTGGGTGGTTGGAAGAAGGGCAGCCGTAGCTCTGCCTTCACTCCTTTAGTGTCCCCTGGTCCCATGCTTTGCCAGGACTAGGCAATATGGGTAGTGGACAGGTATAACTCATCTGCTCCTGAGAAGAGCTTGTATCATCCTGCGTTTGTGTTGCTTTCAGGCAGGTGTCAGTGCTGTAACACTGCTGTGTAAATTCTTGAATAGCACAGCGCGTGGCTGCTATGGGTACCATTTGTTTATTGGGACAGGGGGTGTGCCAAGGTCCCTATAAAATTATCTTGGCCAGAGACTCCATATTTTGATAGTAGAGAAGCATGAGCCACTAAGTGCTGACCTTTCCCCTTGTGACTGGAATTTCTTCTGCCCACTGGCTTTATTGCTAGCACAGCAGCACAGAAATGGTGACTTTAGAGGAGGATACAACACAGGCAGAGAAGAAATTGTGAAAAGGAAGATGCTGTTACCAGTACCAGCATGGTTATGTTTATTTTTCTAGGTAGCCTCCTGGTTGGCTTAAACTAGGAAGACCAGTAAAACTTTTCTCACCTGAAGTTTCTTTGTATGAAGAAGTATCTTCCTTTCACCAGTTGCACGGGATCATTTCTTGCAATGTCATTGCTTTCACTTTGCAAGAAATCTGTGCTGCCCATTGAGGCGTGACACTTTGGAAAGGGGGTAATTTGATACCTTTAGAGGAAGGGTAATGTTCTCCTCTGCACTGAGTATTCCTGTTGTGGAATACAAATGAAGGTTTACAGCTGGTCATTCAGTAAAGCTTATTAGAGTGAGCTTCATTAGCTCTTTTGTATGATTTTGCTAAAGGCTAAGCAGTATTCTTTATGTCTTTGTTACTTTTTGCGCATGCTTGTATGCAATCTAAATATAGGAACCTATAGAGATGCAATTGGTTACAGAAGACACAGCTGTGGAGTTATTATTTACAATCAAATTAGAGAAAAAGAACAATTGAAGGGAACAGAGACCCCACTAATAAGTGCTGGGAGCTTTGATTGAAATACTGTTTTTTCTTATATTCAAATGTATCATCAAGAGAGAAACAATTCTGTATGGTGGCTCTATTATTGGAGTAGTAGATTATGTTGGTTTTTCATTGCCAAATTTTACTTTTTATCTGTGTTGTTCACTGTTTTATACAACTACTGTCTCATATTAATCTACTGCTTTTATTTTTCTTGTTTTCTTTCCCTCATAAATTGCTGTATTCCACTGTGGCATTCTAAGGAGAAAAGAATCCAAGCCCAGCATCCCCTTCCTTAATCAAAACCAAACTTGCAGAGCTGGTACCACAGAAATTAAAGGAAACATCACTTTTCCAAATCAGTGATGTCATTCCATCATGCCGCTGGCTGGCGAAGAGGCTCAAAGACTAACATTGGCAGCCTAAGAAAAAGCAAACTCTAGCTTTATGGTTATTTTAAGCCCAGCTTCTTATTGTGCAAGCCCGTTCAGCAAAATTCTCACAGATACCTCCATATCGCCATGTTGACTTCATGCATATTTTGTCATGACAGTATCCTGTGGTGCTCCTGTCCTTTAACGCCCTCATGTCAGGTTGTATTTAACGCTCTGCTGCAACCTACTGGTGCTGGGAGGAACTAACTACACGTTAGGCAATCCATACTAAACTTCTTCCCTCCTCAGCCCCACCCAAGCATAAGGTTTAAAATAATTTAAACACTCCATTTTCAGCACTTACAGCATCATTGTTTGGAGGGGAATGCTCTTCTATTTTGGCATTTCTATATTTGAAAGTTTCCTATAATGCAAACTTAAAATGAGTTACAGGTTCTGAAAATGGCTGTCAAGTTTGATGAGCACAGCAGGATGAACAGATTGTAAAGTCACTAACATGACGAATTGTTTCCTTCACTGTTACATTCTTTTCAGAGCTTCAGTAAGTTTTCTGAATTTATGCAGAATGACTAATAAAATCAGCTTTGATAATGGTTAGTAAGCATTCATTGTTCAGGAGTGACTTGCTCTGCTAAGCTACAGAGAATGATAATATGCATAGAAGGTAGCAGAGTTTTTCGCTGGTAAGGTGCCTTAATACCAAGGTGCGCAGCAATTGCTACGTGCCCCTGTTAGCAGTTTGTCTTCAAAAAGCTGTGCAAAGGTGAACTGGAATTCTCAAAGGCACGTAGCTGCTAAGTCTTATGAATTTTAGTAGAAAAGGGGAACTCAATGCTGAGCTGCCCTGAGAGACAAGAAGGTAACTGCTATAGCTGTACAGCTGAAGCAATGGTTGCTTAAGGATATGACTGGAAAATGTTAGGATTAGACTAACAAGCAGGATATCTAGCAGAGGTCTACACAAGACACCTGTACAAAGATGACAGGTAGATGGGGAAATACCCAAATTCAACTTGAGAGATTATACTATACGTGCTGATAGGTCCAGGTGATGATGAGAGCTTGAGTGTATGATTATAAGGACAATGTATAGAAGGACGACTAAAGAAGTGGAAAGGGGAACTATGGACTTGGCACTTTGGATCTGCATCCCCAGGTAGCTGTACTTCATGGTGTGCCTTTGAATGACTAGACCAGCAGTTCTGTGCATCTTGCTTTATATACTCTCTGCACAGGACACCTGGCTGTAGTCCATCCCTAAACCAAGGCTCTCCCTAGCAGGGACAGAAGCAGTCGATGAGAGGGCAGACTCTGGAGAGGCTGCTGTTAGTTGGTAATGGGCTGTGGGTTATGGCCACACTTGGAAAGTCCTTGGGACCACACTCACACAGCCCCATGGGAGAGGCAGGGCCTGGCAGGAAGTAGTGGCTCACAGCCAGTGTTTCTGCAGGTCTCCTTAGATGCCATTCTGCAAGTCACCAAGTTGGCCTTCATCCTAATTGCTAGTGGAGGGTAATCGCATGTTAGCGGGATCGCCTAGAACACCAGTTACTCTTCAAAATGAGATCAGTGTTAGTCCAGAGGATCTGGGGAAGCACAGTCTCACAGAAGCTGTCCTAGTGTACTTTGTGATTTTTAGCATTTAAAACAGTTCCCAAATGACAGACTAAGAAATTGATTCCAGAGGGTGCTATGCTTTCTACTTCAGTGTCATTGAGCAGGAGCTTAGGGAAAAAAATAGCATAGAAAACCTGGAAAGGTAAGCATTGCTTTCCCATTGGCATTCTGGCTTCACCAGCCTACTGAGCCACCTCCAAGTTCAAGCCTCAGACCTCAAGAGGGAGCTCATAGGTACTCTACTGGCTTATTTATTATGGCCTTTACATTTGAACTAAAAAAATTCCTCATTGTAGGGTCACATACATCACTAATCTGAACTGTAGGTCTTTGCCCTGTATCTAATTTTTACATGTTAAGTCCACCACAGTGCTATTGAGCAATGCCTGCATTAGTAAGAAGACCTTTGGAATGGCAGGGCCATATCTGGAGCTGATTTGGGTTCCTACACACTCAGCGTTAGTCAGAATGAGAACATGCTTCTATATTTCTTATAACAGACATCAGAAAAGAAACAGGGAAGAATCATTTTGAGGTTTAGCCTGAAAGGAGAATTCAGCAGTGTGCCTCCACACCAGAGAGAGGACACAGGCTCCTCCCTCCACTGATCTTTACCTGCACGAGGTTTCCCTGACCATTGGGTCCACCAGAGATGAGGATGTTCGGCATTTCATACAAGCCCAACTCACAATCTCAAGACCTACTGCTCACCCCCTGTGACTTACCAGTCACTTCACGCCAACAGATTTTGCTGCCACTCGAGCAGTGGTTTCTCAGTGAGAGCCCTATGTGATAGGTTTACTATTAATTGGTGTTTGGCTCAGCCCACACGCTGACCCACTCGAGATACATCATATGACCTTATTCCTTTTCTAAAGACTGCCTTCAAGTAACTGAAACCAGCAGCCTATACCTGTCTGAGGGGTTATAGCAAGAAGCTGTCTGGCTGGCATTGTGTTGAGTGTGGAAAGCAGTAAGTTGCGAGGTAACATTAACGAAGTGGTTCACGGACCATGTGCTCCAAGGGGAGACCTCATGTGACTGTAGTTGCAGAATCGCTGTGGGTCTGGAAGGCAGCCAGAGGTGGCAGGACATGCTTTAAATGACTGTTCTTCTCACAGTACTTCCATGCCCTGCCACCTGCTAACGTTTCTGAGCCTGGGATGTCCTCTGTTAGTTTTGGAACAATAATCAAACCAGAGTTAACCAGTTATTTCCCTACTAGGACCTCGAGGTGTCTGTTCTGCACAGGATGGTCTAGAGGATGAAAAGTTCCTGAAGGGGAATGATCTGGGAGCAGAAGTTCATTAGGCTGTGGATGGCTTGGGTAAGGACAGCTAGGAGACAGAGGTATGAAATATTGTATTAGTTCTGGGGAGTGGGAACCTCTCCATGATGTTCTCTAAAGGGAAGATGATGCTTTTATTTAACACTGGCAGTGGAAGATGGATTATCTGAATACTTGGAGGAAATTGTGTGAGGAGATGAGTTAAGAGCTATTAATCAACAAGAACTGCTAAATTGAAACAAATGCAATCCAATATACTTCAGACTGTCCTGGGCACCAGAACACTTACACAGATTGGGATCACAGGAAAATAATTTATGCTGGAGAAGTTTCAACCCAGGAGGAAATTATAAGCATATGTTTTGGGGCAGCTGTAACCTAGAGCATTGTGGAATATGACTCTTACTAATTAATATTGCAAAAGAAAAGACACCAGCATCTGCAGCGCTACCTTTAGTATATTAGCAAATCACTCTTAGTAATAGGAGTACTCCTAGATAACAGAGGACTTTGAGCCTGGTGCTGGCAAATTAATTATTGGATCAGAGAGAGCGTCCTGCTGATTAGACAAAATGGCTGAATAGAAATAGGATAGACAATGTATTATATAGGCGGAAAATACATTAGAATAATGTAAAACATATGGAAAGCATTTTTAAGACTGTGAAGGGGGAAAACCGCTGGATCAAACTTGTGGAATCTGAAGAAATGTACTCTGTGAAGTACGGAAATTTTGAAGCTAAAGAGAGACCTTAAAATTCATGTTTTATGCTTTTGTTCTTTTCTTCCTTTCTTCACTTCCTTATAAAATAACTGTTCTTATGGGAACCCCCAGGTCACAACCAGGCACGAAGCAGTGCCAGCCCACAGTTGCACTGGTGCCGAGTGTCACTCCCTTCCGAGAACTTCTCTTTCCCTCACCGTGGCAGCCCTGCATCCAGCCCAGCTTTCCCAACCAATGTGATCTGCACATTTTGCTAGCAAAATTGTGTATTACTTTGACTTCTACTGAAGAGCTGAGGAGGGATACAATTCAAGTTTGGAAATAGGTGGAAATTAAAGCCTGTGAAAGAAAAGAATACCTGCAAATGGTGCTTAGAAGGCAAAGGTATCCTCTAAATGCAGAGCTGGTAGGTGGACTGTTTGGTAACGGCTTGCAACTTCCTTAAGAATATGCAGCAAATCTGGCACAGAAGATGATGCATGCATTTTTCTAGGCCACTGACTGCATAAATGTTCTAATGTTTGCCATTCTGAAAAAGCAGTTGTGATACTACAGATCATTTTTTCTTTCCCATCTTTTCTCTTGAAAACAGTGTGCCAAGTAGTTAAAAAATCTGGCTGTTTGGGGGCTACTAGGAGTTAACAGGAGGTAGCACCCCTCTGCCCGTTAAAATCCAAGCCAGTGGGTCTTTCCTGGGGGGGCTGCTAACCATCAGTTGTGTTTGAACACAGTGGGAATTTAAAGCTAGTTCCCAAAAAGGGATTTGCCACCCAGCATGCGACCAGGTGGAGTTCAGGCGATTTAAGTGCAAAGTTGTGATCCTGCAAACCATGCCAAACTACTGCCTAAGCATCTAAGGAACACAGAGAGCCCTGCTCGCTTTGATAATGCCCCCTGTGTCTAATCGGATGTTTCTCAGAGCACACATAGTGCGTGCAGAGAGGAGCAGGCTCAGTTGTGTCTGAGTGTTTGTTTCAAGACACATTTCTTAAGCACAAGGTGTACAGGGATTCCTTGTCCTAAAAGCTGAGAAGGCAATTTTGTTGTATCCATAGGATGGATACTATAATAAACAAAATACTATATTGTTTGAATACTATAATAAACAATATAGAGGGCTAAATATAGACTAAAAGTAGTAAATTATAATTGTGAGTAAGCAAAGACTGGGAGGGAGTGGGGTACCATGACTAATATGTTGTACCTAGTATAAAACTAGACATGAAATATGTCACGTTCTCACCAGCAAGATGATGTAGAAAGGGCTAATTTACCCAGTGATATGGTGAGTTTAATGCAAAATAAAGAATCGCAGAATATTCCAAATTGTAACCAGTCTGACTTTTTCCCTCTGATATTAAATGAAAGTGATGTAAAATTTTAAAGTGTATGGTACTTCTATTTGAAAAGCTTTCATTGGTAAGAGCTCTTAAACTTTTATGTATTTCCAGCATATTGTATGTTACTTTACTCTCCAATATTTGTGTTGCCTGCAGGACAACTCTTGAATGTTACTGTCCTATATATACATAAAGACAATGTATTTGGGAGGGGGGTATATTATATTTTTTAGGCTCTGACTTACAATCCTTGATCTTCCAAAACTCTTGAATAGGAATAGCTAAAAGTTACAGTACTGGAACATACTAGCTAAGTGTTATAGTACTGTAACACATGCATAAACACTGATCTTTACCATGCCTCTACAAACTGGATGTAGTTCTCTGGCAGGATAACTGCGCAGGTATATAAATCACATAGTGGAAAATCTTTGGGAAACCAACCATATTCTCTTGCTGGTGCAGTACAGGATCTCACCCCTGCATTAAGCGTGCAAGAGTTCTGTATTTGATATCTTTCCATCATCATTCTGAATTCTCCATTGTTAGAATAGAAGCTGGCTCACTCCAGGCCTTTTGTTGTCCCATTGCCCTCATCTTTCAACAGAACTCTTTTTCTATTCTAGAAATCCTCAACCAGGATATTAAATCCCACTGTTTTCCAGATACAGAAATATAGTGTCTCTAAAAACCTGAACGCCTGCTGCTTTAGCTCTTGAGTAGCTGGGCTGTACTAGACTCCTTTCAGCCCTTCTGTGCGATTCCCACTCTTGGGCAAATCCAGTGCTAGCTACAAACTGTCTGGAAAAAAGAGTATGCAGTGGTCTGGATAGGAAACATGTTCAATTTTCATTCTAAAATAGACAAACTTTGACCTTAACAAGAACATAACAAACTTGTATTGTTTGTTCCTTGATGATATTCCTTAAAACAGTTCCACAGGAATTGTTTTGTCTATGTCTGTATCTCCTTCATTAGCTACTTTGGGTAGGTACATCACTGATTAGATGCTTCTGCCCATTCTACTACTTTGAACCTGTGCCTAACCTTCTTCCCGCCTCCCTCCCCACCACCCCCAGGCCTCTGCTCCCACTCTGAACCTTTACCCTGCATTGTGTTGGGAAGGATATGGATCTGAGTGACTTTTATTGTTACTTGAAATTCCTCACTCTGTTTCAAAATGCCGATTTATTGAAGTGTCTACCAAAAACTGCTGTGTGACCCCACCAAATAAGACAAAGAAGGCACAACATAAAAATCTCACTGTCCGACTATGGGATTTAACACCATTTGAAGTTGAAGTACCTGGCTGCTACTTCTCCACAAAATTAAAATTCAGAAGGCCCTGACTCTTCTAGTCTCCTGCTGCTGTCTCAACTTATACCAGTGCCCTAAGTCATCACATTTTGGCTTTTTAAGATGCCTCAGAGTATCCATTCTAGGCAGTTTTAAGTACCAGTGCACAAAAGTAATGCTTAAACCCTTTTAGGATTCACAGTCTGCATCCTTCTGATGTACTCACCTGCAGAGCACAGTCTGATACTTTCCAAGTCTACCTGACAGATGGGGGCAGGGTTGTTGTGGAGAACATCCCTCAACCGTGAAAGGAAATAGGATGCACACCTTATCCAGCAGCTCAGTGGTTAGGGCACTCATCTGAAATGCTGAAAATCTCAGATCAGTTTACTGTTAAAGTGAGTTCATCTGAATCCCGTTCTGCAGGATAATGCCCTTAATCTGTGGCTGTGGGATACCTCTGGCTGAGGTACCCAGCCTACAGACTGGAGTGTCTGCAGCGCACCAAGACATCACAGCCAGTCTGCGGCACCCTTCCACTTTTCCTGAGGATTCTTCAGTCCCGTATTACTATGTGACTGTGTGTCTGTCACTTAAAAGCAGGGGGGTTCTGGAGCTGCACTTGTGCATGGGCAGTAAGGCTGGTCACAGGAGTGGGAGCATCTGACCTCAAGTCTCTATTTTGCTGCTGCAATAGAAAGCTGGAATACTATTGCCTTTTTGGTGTGTGCAGCAGTCAAATAAGGTTTGAGACAGAGAGGGTATGAAAAACTAGAGGTACTGGCAATTACTTGGAAGAGGAGAGGCGTATAAATCCGTGGGGTTTTTTTTGCATCTTGTTTCTTCTCTGTGCACTGTGCAGTGTAGCTTCTTCTCTGTAGCTCATTTGCCTTAATGTCAAAACATTTGCATTCAGACAGTGAAATTTTCTTCTTTGACAGACCAGCTGGCCTTCCAGAGCAGGGTTGTGCTATATCTGATATGAGTCATACTCATAACACATTCCCACATGACATTCTCATAAACAGACTAAAGCAGCATGGTCTAGATGAAATAATGATTAGCTGAGTACACAACCAGTTGAAAACTGTCCAAAGGTTAGGTATCAATTGGTTTGCTAAAACAGGAGAAAATTTCAAGAGCGCACCGTCCCCAGCCTAACCGTAATTAATGTTTTCACTAGTGACATAAGAGTAGAACGAAGATTATCTATTAACACTTGTAGATGGTGCTGTGCAGGGAAGGGCTGCAAGTGTTTTGATGCAGAAGATAACAGTATTCAGAAGTTTAAGAAATGGTCTGAAATTCACCCCTTGACATTCAGTCCAGGTCCAAAGCATTGCATTTCAGAGAAATCAGATGCACAAATATGAAATTGGAGAGTAACTACCCAAGCAGCAGAGAGATGCAGGAGTGTCTGGCGCCTAGATAGGAACACCAAGATACTGATGTTACTGTAAAGGCAAATCTCTTAGTCATGAGAAAATTAGAGAGTTTAGACGAGGAAGAAAGGAAGGCAGAGGGTATGTGGAGGGAAGGGACATAATATCAAGCCTTGGAGTTATCCTCGACCCTACCTCTAAAAAAGAAGGTAAACCAGATGAACTGTTATGGCCCCTATAACCATACATGTTTTTTCATAGAATCATGGAATGGTTTGGGTTGGAAGGGACCTTAAAGATCATCTAGTTCCATCCCCCTGCCCTGGGCAGGGACACCTCCCACTAGACCAGGCTGCTCAAAGCCCCTTCCAGCCTGGCCTGGAACACCTCCAGGGATGGGGCAGCCACAGCTTCTCTGGGCAACCTGCGCCAGTGCCTCACCACCCTCACAGTAAAGAATTCCTTCCTAATACCTAATCTAAATATCCCCTCTTTCAATTTAAAACCATTACCCCTTGTCCTATCACTCCACTCCCTGATAAAGAATCCCTCCCCATCTTTCCTGTAGGCCCTTTAGGTACTGGAAGGGTACAGGAAGGTACAGGAAGGTCTTCCTGAAGCCTTCTCTTCTCCAGGCTGAACAACCCCAGCTCTCTCAGCCTTTCCTCATAGCAGAGGTGCTCCAGCCCTCTGATCGTCTTCATGGCCCTCCACTGGACCCCTTCCAACAGGTCCATGTCCTTCTTGTGCTGAGGACTCCAGAACTGGACGCAGTACTCCAGGTGGGGTCTCACCAGAGCGGAGTAGAGGAGTAGAATCACCTCCCTCGACCTGCTGGCCACTCTTTTTTTTGATGCAGCCCAAGATGTGGTTGGCCTTCTTGGCTGCAAGCGTGCGTTGCCAGCTCATACTGAGTTTCTTGTCCACCAGCACCCCCAAGTCCTTCTCCTCAGGGCTGCTCTCAAGCCATTCTCTGCCCAACCTGTATTTGTGCCTGGGATTGCCATGACCCAGGTGTAGGACCTTTTCTACGTAAAGACTTTCTTACCTAACCTGAGGCAAGTTGAAGAAAAAAGAATGAATGTAAAATGGAATAAATAATGACAAGTGAATTGGGTTTTTAGTAGTAATGTATTATTAATATTCTTTCTGGTTTAATCATCTAATTGTAACTTAGCACTATAGGTGGGAAACCATTTACAGGGGCAGAGCTTATCTCCCACCTGTGACTAATCAGCTGGCAAAAACTCAAGTGTTGCCACCCCAAGCGAAATCTGGGTAGGGATAGAGCTTTAAAGAGGGACTTTACAGCGTGAGCCTACAGAGAAGGGAGAAACTGGTAGTCTCCGTGCTTTTGTTTATGGCATGTGTTATTCTGGATTTGCATGCCTCATTCCACTTCTATGTAAGCGTAACGTGATAAGAAATTGTGCCTGGAAGTTTTAAGCTGTTGGGGTCCACATAAAAACAACATTTAAGGACACAGTCAGGGACTCCCTGCATGTTAAACTGGGAATTCAGAGAACTATAATTATTAATGTGCCATTAGTGATAAATAATTACATTCTAGTCATAAAAGTAATCTTGATGTTAACTCCTGATGCTTTTGCTATTATCCCTCAAAGGAGCTATTAAGCATTACAGATCCGTGTCATCTTATGGCTGAATAAGGAGAAAATGTCTTATTCCAAAGAAAAGTTGAAGAAATGGCCTTAAGGAAGACCAAGCAGCCCAGAAAACAGAGCAGCAGTCTAATTGCGATGGGCCCAGAGGGATAGCCAAAGCATCCCGGGCACCTTACCATGTGGGCAGATGCTGGTGGTAGAGCCTTTTTTTTAAGAGTTTGATATCTGGCTACTGAGCCCGCTGATCGGGGAGAAATACGTGCACAGCGTATGCCTGTGTGCACATGCAGTATCAAACCCCAGGCAGTACACGGATGCAGCCTGTAACACTTGGGTTTTCTGATACTTTCAGTGCTCTTTAAGTGTTACACATTTAAAGTTGCCTCTTTTTTCAGCTTTCCAACTGTCGTTGTCTTTTAAGAACAATTGTTTATGAAAATGGCACCATCTTAGCATCTAGGTCTGCTTTTTACACTTCTCTCAACTCCACCTGCTGCTTGCCATGCCAAAGCGTTTTCAGTTTCCTAATCCCACCAGCTCTCCACATGTGGGTAGGAAGGAAGCATCTCATTTCTGTTCCCTTGTCTCTGATCCACCCATGAGTCATTCCCAGTTGATTGTTTTCTTATAAACTGCTGAGGCAGTGGGGCTGTAGTGGAACCTCATTTGGACCTGGATGCTACAGTAATTTGACCTGCTGGGAATATCTGCCGCAGTTGGTAATAAACGCTGCAGTAAGCAAATGTGAAAAACCAGGTGGCTTATTATCACACGTGCTGAGGGCAGAAGCTGGACCAAAAAAAATCTGCATGACTGTTTTCACTGTAGGAGGTAACAGTGAAAGCCATCTTTTAAACTTTGTTTTCTGCGCTTGGGGAAATGAGGGGCTCTATGTTCCACTGCATAGATAGTAAAGTAAAAGGTAGCATAGAGATAAATGGAGGTGGTAAATACCGTAAAAATCTTCTCTTAAATGGCATGGCCGCATCTTTTCCCCCCTCCCACATTAATTTAACTTCTATGGAAGTTGAATGAGAATACACGTGTATTTCGGGACAGAGATTGTCCCTTAAATTAAAAATGTACTTCGGCGGTAAGTAAGTTGGAATCTTCTGCTTATGCAGGGGAGAATGCCAAAGCCCAGTGAAATTAGTGGATTTAGTCCCATTAACTTTAATGAGATTTGATCAGTCTCAATAATGTGATGTATTGTTACTATCAACTAAAATCAAGAATCTGATAACAGCTTCAGAGTACAGCTGCCAGTTTTTTAACACTCTTCTCTAGTTACATTAAGTATCTAGAGTTACCCTAAGCAGAGTACTTCTTATTCCATCTTGTTGAATGCTTTTTATTTATGAGTACAGAAAAAGGAGACAGATGCTGGCACCTGCCACTGTTACAGTCAGTGGGACAGAATTATTTTACGTTGACCGATGCTGGCAAAAGTTCACGTTCAGCTTTTCAGTTGGTCTTCTTGGGTAGCTGTCTCCATGAGAAGTTATTCAGCTATCATGCCCATCTGTGCTTTCATTTTATAACAAATCACTTCCTAATGTTATTAGTAGTTTTGTACTCTGTTACAGTATTAGTACTTCTATTTATAGATGTTGTAACTCCCAAAGATTCAAGAAATCCATCAGAAAGAAGACATTTGATTCTCCAGTGTGTAATATGTTCATGCTGCCTGCTGCTTTCATTTACATCATGTGAGTTACAATCTGAGCTTGACCTCAAATTCACCCTCTTGCTGGAGAGGTGAAAAGGATTTTTGTTTAAAATACAATCAGTCAGTTTATTATGTATCGAAATTTAAATTAAAAGTAAGCCTATTGCCATTCTAGTGTTGCTGTTTGTAAATAACAAGTGATAGCTCAAAGGCATACAAACTTTAAATATTTATGATGCAAGCAAATTGGACACAGAGGCAGCTTTTAAACTCACAGAAATTAGATTAAACTCCAGATTCCCACTTACATAAATTGGTTATAATCAGCTGCTAGGCAAATAGTTTATACGTCAATGAGAACCTTTCCCCCTCTTTCTTCTGACAATGCATCCTTGAGAGTTGTTGAGGTTTTTTTTCATTTTTGACTTGTCTGTGACTGGATATGAGGGAGACAGGGAAGACAATTTGATTCTTTCCCTTTTTATTCCACAAGCTCCCCTGAAAGGGAAGAACAAAGCAGCAAGCTTTGGCAAAATAAACCTCTAGGAAGTAAATTTCAGCATGACTGTTTACATTTTTTTTCTGACACATGTTTATGGCTTAGCATTTTGTTCAATTCATCTGAGTCAGAAGAGGGGGTGGGCCCAAGAGTCTTCTAGCTTGGAAAATACGGGTCTCTGGATGTTTCACAGAGTACCAGATTACATCAATTTGGTCTTCAAAACTATTCTGAGTGTTTTCCACAAATAAGTCATCTCTGGCAAAGGTGTTTTTGCAGTGTCCAGATGAGACTCCAGAGGGGCTGTGGGAGGCACCTTAAATCTCTCTGCATTTTGGTGGCAAAGTGAGCAGGGAGACTTGGTCTCATAGCCAGTGCTTGTGCATGTAGTGAAACCAAAAGTGACTTCAAACGCTTTGTGTGAGAAGCAGGAGGAGAAATAGAGAACAAAACTTACCCCAAAACCACATGATGTGGCCATGTTTCCACTTCGAGGAGCAGGCTTTAAGAGCTGGCGTGGGTGTGCTTGTGGTAGGGACTAGACTGTGCACTGAAGGCAGAGATGCCTGTCGTGGCTCAGCCCGACACTCAGGAGGGCTTGGGCTGGTACAGCGGGTGCTACTTGATTTTCTAGCATGGCGGTAGAACAGCAGTCTCACAGGGAGCAGAGGAAAGGCCTCTGCTTTTCCCACAACATTTGAAAGCAGGAATTCCTCCACCTGCGCAGGCAGAATTTACCACTGGGAGACAGCGGGAGGAAGGCAAAGGTAAGGGGAGAGGCCACTCGCTGCAGTTAGGGATGCGCAAGCTGGTGGGATGCATTCCCTGTTCAACCTCCTCCACAAGTGGAGTGCTCTGACTACAACTCCAGCAGGCAGATTTGCATCCAGTCTTCCATTTTTTTTGCTCAAATGGAGCAAAAAAACCCCATTCTTTCCTCCCCAAAAGATGGTACTGAATCGTGTCCCATAGATTTATCCTTATCACTCATGTTCTGCTATGCAGAATTTGCAGTCTCCAGGGTAGCCGGTTCCCCCCACTGCTCCCAGCAGCAGTACATTGCTATAGGCATCTTTCTGCACTCCAGACAACCACCACATGAGGTGGGCAATGGTAGACTCAGGCTTCACTTCCTACTGCTTTGAACTGGACCTGTATTGAAGGCTGAACACTCTATTGAAACCTGCTTCCACCTTTTTTAAAATGGCTGAACGATATACTGACTTTTCTGACTCACTTGTATTGTCTGGTTCATTCTTTGATTATGGTATCGTCTCCCTTTTCAAAGGAGTTGACTGCAGTTGTGTATATGCAATGCCCAAGAGGTTTGGCAGAGGTGAAGAGAGGTTAGCTGGTTTTGCTGTTTATTTTTATACCACAGACCTTATAGTTTATGCGCTCTACATTTTCATGAAGGAAAAAAGATTTGTGCTTGTAAAAAGGAAAAGATGGCAAAGTGTCGAGCTTTTACCCAAGAGGATTACCTATTCAATTATGGTTGCATTCAGCACTCACCCCAGTTCATTTCCATTGGGAATTTGTACTGGTGAGGTAGCAGGCTAAACAGATTTTAAAATAAAATTTAGAGGTCATGAGACCCATCCTATTAATCATTTCAGGCAGTAGAAAAATCAAGCAGACTGAGTGTTAAGAAAAAGAAGTCTCTTGGAATGCAGTCCTCAATGCCAAGTACACTTTGTATAGAGTACCGTGAAAAACAGCATTTAAAAATGGAAAGGTCGGGATCTTGACCTAGTTGACTTCCACAAATGGTAAAATATGCTTACTGTGGAAGAAGAATTTGTGCCACGGAGGTATGGGACATTAAAGTGAGAATTAATAGTGTGAAGATAATTAATCTTGCCTTTAGTATCACCTGTAAATACAGTGAAAAATATGCAGGTGGAGCTCTTACTAGAGGTTTCAAGGTGTTTTGAATATTCCTAAATGAAGACTGTGATCACATGGAATTACCTTAAGCTTCTATTATTTTGTATTTAACTTTTCTGCCTGTTTTTCAAACTAGAGTGATAGCTATGATGATGCACACTTGTCAAGTGCTACACGGAACAGGTAGAATTTCTACTTTAAAAGGTAAAGCCTGCTTGACCTATAGTTTTATTTGTGTGATTTGATGTAATTTCACCGATGCAAAATATGACATGGATATGCATTTGTCATGACAACTGACCTCAGTCTATTTACAAATGACTTGGTGTCACAATTAAATCATGAACAAAATTGCATCAGTCATACTGAACAGAGTCTCTCAGTAATGTGTATTTAATGTAATTGATAATGGAGAAATATTTTGAAATTGAGAACACATCAGTCATCCAGTGATTAAGATAAACTTGAAATTGATTTGACATGATTTTCCTTGCAGCTTCCGTGTTAGAATTTTATGAGAGTATCTAAAAGGGACCTAATGAATGGCAGAGATAGGACGTGAAGGAGCCTTAGAAGGGCCGTGCTGCTCAGTGCTGCCATGCCTGAGAACTTGTAACAGCTTTGCAGAGTGAAACATCCCAACACCAAACTTGTTATTTCCTGCATACTTAAGAACGGCACTCTACTTAAAGACACCTGTAGTCCTGTGGGTGCCGGAGCACTTACAGGATAAGACGAGCGTCTTGTGAATCACTGAAGTAATGCTTCTGCTCCGTAAAGGTGCATAAATACGTGTGTGAATCTTCTCCTAAGAGACTAATACAGCTGTTGCAAATTCAAGGGTTTGCTTTTGCACAGCTGAAGTGGAAAGCACTTTTTTGTTGTTGTTGTTCTAGCTAGGTATTTATAATGCTGTTCTTAATGTAGCGTCTGAATGTCTCGTAAACAATATTGATCTTCCACTTGAACCATATGGAAGGTGAAAGTATTGAAACCTTTTTACTGGGGAGAGTGATTAATGGGATTGTGATTAACAGCTGACCAGAAAATGGAATACAGTATTTAGATGAAACTTTTTAGTGAAACGCCAGACCTGGCTGAGACCGATAAACAGTTTAAAATAATTAACATTAAATTAGTATTAATTCCTTTTGTTCTTAAAAATATTTACTTATAGCCATATCTAGCCTTGTTACTTGTTTGGGCCTTGTGAACTAAACATTTGAACACCTTTAAACTACATCCATGGTGAGGTAGCAAAGTGCTATTTTTTCCATCTTTCAGAGGAAAGTCAGAGTAAGATAAATTCTGCAGAACAGGAATCAGCCCAGGTCTCCAGACTATTGCCTTAACTATTAGGTAGTGCCCCCTTTACATTTAACATTATACAAGTTAAAGACCATGGAAATTCTGCCACATAAAAACTGCCAGTAAATATGAGATCTTCCATAGATGCAGTTCTAACGTAATAGCACCTGTAGGGGGAAGTTGGAGGCCGTACAGCTGAATGTGCCCTCTGTCATTAAATAACTGCAAGGCAACATCGTATTTTACATCTCTTACACCAAGTACAATTGTGAATAAAAGTAATTTTCCCTTAGTTTTTTTGCTTTCCGTGTTTGACCTCTATAGTAATACATTTTATCTTTAAAATGGCAGTTCCACCTGTCCCATGAGGCACCTGTAGATAGACTTAGGTCATTTGTCACGTTGCATCTGTAGCTTCAAGTAGCAGGTGACTTTGGTTGCTGCGTTATTGCAAGAATACATGATCCTCAATGGAATAAGAATCATTTATTTTCTTTCCCGGGGGTTGCCAGCTCTTGATACAGTGGAGGGAGAAGGATTTTCTCCTGACTTCAATGCACAATTTTTACTTCATTCTATTCACAAGGCAAAGCCAAATTACCCAAAAGCAACTGGTTTGGGTGAAAAAATATTTCTTGTAGCATAAAATTTGGGGGTAGGGTGGTGGAGGAGTATATCTCTAGAGTTCAGAAGTATGAATGAGGTCAGATCAACCTGACATACTCGTTTGTCTGGCCACTTATCTGATTGCGTGCCCTGGTCAGAGATGCCATTAAATACGTATACGTCTTTGTTCTCATTGAAATTGTGTGCTTGAATACTACGGTGCCCTTTCAATATTTTCTCCGGCAGTGTTCTTTTCTCAAGAACTTCTTATATTTAATACTCTAAAAGGACAAGAATTTTGACCCATCAGAGTAAGTAAATATGAGGTCGGATCTGGTATTCCTTAATTAAGGAAAAATATTGTGACCTTGATGAGCCTGTAAAACAAGTACAAAGCCTGTCTTCTACAAGCAGTGTGATTTCCAGTAGTAAGTCTTTCTAAAAAGGATACATGTTTGCCTGTTGTTTGAGGTTTACACTTAATGACCTACTTGGTCCTGATTCATTAAAGACATACATATGTTAATTGATTAATATTAATAGTTCCACTCAGTCAGTTGTACCTCTTCAATGATCAGCCTACATCCTTACAAATCTAGCAGAAATAGTTAATTTTATATAGAAACCATACATAGAGTAGGCCATAGCAGGAATCTTGAAATATTTACAGCCACCCTGTGACCCTCTTACCTGCCTTGCTGAAACAGCCCTACTGATGCCAACGATGCTTCTACTCAAGCAGCTACACCCCAGCTGGTCCCTGAGAGAAAGGCTAGCTGAAGGGCTGGAAACTTATTTCTCTTAATATCCCTTAAGCTAAAAGCCTGTTTTTACAGAGAATAACCTTTGCAGTAAAGTGGACCTATAAATGTAGATATTAGAGGCATTTGCAAGAGTATTACTTTTGTAGTTTTTAATTTGACTCTCGAAGGAGATATTTTGTGTTTATATGCTTTCATTTCCTTCTATTATTATTTTGTGCTATGACATGATTGGTTCTGCAGTAAGAGTTCAGATAGCCCTGGTAGACTGAGCTGTGTTCAAGCTAACAGTTTATGGAGAGTTAACAGGATATACCATATAGACTTTTTTTTTTAGTAGCAGGGGGAGAGCTACACTATGGATCAAATGGAAAGATTTGTACAAAGTATAGTGGCTCTGTGTAACAACGGACTGAAATCTGAAAACTAAAAAACTTATGAAATACAGAGGAACTGAGACAAACCAAAATAATTTTGCATAATAATTATTTGGTAAACAACCATATGCATGTAAAATCCCGGACGCTTCTGCTTTGCACTGGCAATTTCAGAGGCAGCAGACCCAGCTCATCTTTGACAAAGCTCCTTGCCCAGACCATCACTGAATGTTTACTTAAGAGGGTGAAAATTAAAAAGTGTGTTATATTTAATCCAACTGCCTTTTTTGCTCATTATTTCAGTATTTGTGGATATTTCTTGCTTTTCTGCAGGCTTGGAAATGTTTGTGGTGCAGAAACAGCTGGCTCTTTTACATCTTGATGTCTACTAATAGATTTAAGCAGCCAACTGCTGACTGACAAGTATCTGCATATTCACTCAACCCCCAGCTTGCTGGTGTAGAGCTGTGAAGAGAGAAGTAATGTGGGACACAGGCTGTTATTGCCTGCCCGCAGAGCTGACCACATCTGAGCAGGAGCAACAGTACTGTGCCCAAAGCCAGGGAAGGCTGCAGGTTCCTGACCTGGATTATGGTGATTATTTCCTTTAAATAACTTTCCAGAATCTACATGCACATACTGAATGGAAGAAAACGTTAATTTTCATTATTCTTTCTCACAGATGCAATGTGTGTTTTCTTTTTTTGTCTGCAACAACTTGCAGTCACATTTATCGTAAGTTACATCTTTGTGTTGAGGCAGAATGCTTCCTCAGAGTCACTGGGTCCACTTAATCTTTTTTTTCTTTCTTTGCAACATCAGGCTGCAATTTCCTATAATGAGCCTTATCTGGATTGTTTGCAAAGTGAGTGGAGTCTCCTTTTTCCATCTCTCAGGGGCTTTTTCTGTCAAATTTCTCAAGATCAAGAAATTTTTTCCAATCCAGTAGTACTTCCTTACTGAGCTTTAGCTTCAAACAACTATCATCTCCAAGATATTACAAGATAACACCTGATGAATGATAGAAATATCTAGACTGGTATCTTTAATTGTTTTAAACCAATTATGGGGCACTTAACGCACTTCAGATGATTCACCTTACTGGGAAATGTTTCCCTTGCAGAAGAATACTTAAACTCTGGGCTGTGATGTCCTGTTATCATTGCTGCCTTTGGTATCTTTAGTAAATTTGGAGGAGAGAATTGGGAGCTACCCAGAGGCTGCAGTGAATTCATGGCACGCTGGTACCACAGTGACTTACAGCCAACTACCTCAAAGCAGCCAGCATGCTCCTTGGTGAGGATGTAAGGCAGGAGTGCTTGCAACATTTAATTCCCTATACAACAGTCTAACTAGGCGTTAACGGACCCTGTTGGCTTTTGTGCCTCAGCACCTTTGCAGCTTCATCTTTGCCCTCACGCTCGTGCAACATCATTGCCTTGTCAGGGATTACACCTGAAGCTCCTCGGGTTTTATTTCCATTTTGTCTTGCGGGGATTGCCATGCACTCAAATGTGCGATCGCTCATGGTTGCCTTCTTTCCCACACCTAACAGTGTAACTGAGTTCTGAAAATCCCACATCACAGAGGAGAATTAAGTATTCTTGTGTGAAGAAATTCAAACACAGCTCTCACAGCAATCCTGTATTCTCCACGTTACAGCTTGATGTTAAGGCATAAAGCTGTATTCCTACTAACAGAAGATACGTTCATTCTGCTAGGGGGAAGAACTGTGACTATTGTGTAACTTCTTAAATGGCTAAACTTAACTTTGTATCGATGAAGTTTTCCATAGTGAAGAAACAGGGCCACCATGCCAACTGGCAGAAGGAGTGGAAGACATCCAGCCTCACTCGGTTCAGGGACCACATCAGCCCTTGCTGCTTGGCAAATACATCCCACCAGCTCCGAGGATGGCGGGGCTGACCAGAGAGTTGATTTCTCATGCAACCCGCCGGCTAGGCTCCGGCTTCCTCCGGTGAGCCGACAACCCCACCTTGGCGAGCGGTTAACACCAAGAGCAGCGCTTCCTCTGTCGAACCCAGCCCGGCAGCTGGACGAGCATCTTCCGCTGACCACATGCGCGCAAAGAGGGGCGGCCGGCCCGGGGCTCCCCCCTGCGCCCCGCTCCCCCAGCCTCCGCGGGGGCCCCCCTTGCCCCCTCGCCGCGCAGCCGCTCCGGAGCGGCCGGGGCGGGAGCGGGGCCGTCCCAGCGGCGCCGTCCCGGGGCTGTCGCTCGGCCGGCGGCGCACATGGCCAGCGCGGGCGGCGGGGGCGCGACGCTCCCCCAGGGAGGGGCTGCCAACTCTCCGGCGGCGGGCGGCCCCCGCCCCGCACACCTCCCCCGCGCGGGGGGAGCGGGAGGGAAACCCCCAGTTCCGCTTCCTGACGGCGCCTCGGCCCGGGCGGCGAGCGGCGGCCGGAGCGCGGGGCTGCCGGCGCCCATGGCCGGCGAGCGGACGCGGCGCTTCACCCGGAGCCTGCTGCGGCCGGGGCAGGCGGCGGAGCTGCGGCACAGCGCGGCCACGGCCGCCGCCGCCGCCAGCGGGCGGCTCCAGCTGCGGGTGAGTGCGGCGTGGGCAGCGCCGGGCGGAGCGCGGCGGGCAGCGGCCCAGGTGCGAAGCGCGGCGGGGAGCCGGGGCGCGGCGGGGGCCGGAGCGGGAGGCGCGGCGCTGGGGCTCCCGGCCCGCACGGTCCCTCTGGGCGAGCGCTGGCCGGCCCGGGCGGCTCGCCGGTACCTCCGCGTCTCCCCGTTTCAGTGCTACCGACGGCTGCTGGTGTCCCTCTCCTGGCTGCCTTCCTCTCTTGAGTTTCGCCGCTTTGCGTTTCCTTTCGAACGAGCTTTGCGCGGGCAGGTGAAGCGGAACACGACGAGCTCGCTGTCGGTGCCGGTACCAGCCCGGCGTGCGCCGGGGGACGGGACCGAGCACTCCGGTCTCCGAGTTCTTCTCAGTCACGTGATTTTTTAGGTACTTCACAGCCCATATGCTCGTATATGACCATAACCACGGAGACACGTGTGTGCTTTTGGTGATTTCCACAGGAAATCCTGTGGAAGGGGGTCTGAAATGCCACAGAAACACAGACCCCAGTCATCCCAGTAGCATTCGCTTCTGAAATCCATTGCATGAGGCTTCAGTCTTTCCAACAGTGGAATAGTGCAGACGGGCTGCAAGCTCATACCATGCTACTTGCACAGTATTTTCTCTTCCCTTTACGTGATTGTATGTAAGAACTTTGCTGACAGGCACGGGCGGCAAGTTGTTAGGTTTCACAGAGAAATGCCCCCTAGCCTTTTCAAATCACTAGACATTTATGAGTCACTTAGCCATTTTTATATTAAGATCCCTTTGGACTTAAAGCAATGCGTTATGAGAGATTAATGACTCCTTCTTAGATGATTAAGCATATCATTACTGTGAATCATGTAATTCAGATAAATATTTTCTTCTAGTTTTTTCAGGCAATAGAGTTCACAAAGTAGACTAAGAAGCTGAAAGAGGGAAAGTTGTAAGTGAAATGTCCTCACTCATCAAAGTTTACCCCACGCCAGTGCCTAAATGCAGTGCACAGTCTCTCTCTGCATAAAACGGGAAACAATTCTGCAACTCTCTTCCCATAAAGTTAGTGGCCGTTCCTGTCTTCTGAGGGGCCTTGCCCACTAGAAGTGGAGAGCAGCACTAAAACCGCTGCTCTGCCTGGAGGCAGCAGCCAGTTCATGCTTCCTGGCTATCTGTATACCAAATGGGAGTTGTTTTCTTCACCTCACCAGATTTGCAGTGCTTCTGCAGTCAGCTTTGAAGGTCTTCATAAAGCATTTCCACGCTTCTGACATGTGAAAGCTTGGTAGAAGCTTACTTCCCACAAAGGTTGTAGGTGCTATGAGCCCTTGCCAAATCCTCAAGTGTCTCTACAACTACTGCTGGCAGATTTGCACTGGCCTGCCCTCTGGGCACATAGAGATCAGAACTTGGCCTGTTGTCAAACAGGATACACTACGCTGATGAAGTTTTGGTGGGAACGTTCTAGGAACTGTCTTGGCTGCTTTGGGCTCTGCCCAGACACTGTGCTGAGTAGTTGTCCCTTAAGAGTATATTTAAGTCCATGTACCAGCTGAACTATTGTATTCTCTAATTGCATCTTAAAGTGTTATAAATGAAGTTCCATTAGAAGTATTTTTCTCTGCTGCAAGAATGCAAAAAAACCCAGATAATGAGAGTGATGAAGGAAATCTGAATTTGATGGTCTGGTTCTCCTGAGGAGAGTGGTTTTTTTAAGGTGTTGCTAACAGATCTCATACTGCTAACTTAAGAATGTAAGTATCTAATTACTGCTCATGCGTTTGAGTTATATTTTACTCAGTCTGTCTTTAAAACATCAAGACTTCAGTTGTGGGGCAGCAAAAATTGTCTGCCGCTTCTGTGAGTCTGACTTCCTGTTGACTGATGAAACATACTGGTGCTGGATTTCATCAGGGCTTTTGATTCGATATCTGAGGCAAATGCAGTCAGATCTGCAAAGATGATCTTTTAAAGACACTGAACTTAAGATTTGGAGACGCCAGGCCAAATTCTGGTTTCAGTTATACTGCTCAGTGGGAGCACTTAGGGACTTCCAGATGTTAGGTTTTATTCCCCAGCAGGCACAATGGTTCTGAAGTCTGGGTTGCTTGCTGTGTTGAATATCTACGGCTCTGGGAAACTTAATGAAGTTACCATCTTTTTACCACGCTTTTTTGGGTTGCAGTAATGTTGCCTTTGAAAGGCAAACTTTTATAAAATACCTTATGCTGAGGACTCATGCCACGGTACGAAGCTTTTCTCTTAAGGTTAAACCTTTTCTAGCTACATCAACTAAGAATGAGCAGAATTAACCATTGTGTCTTGGCTAACAGACGGAAGATGCCTCAGCAGCCATAACCAGGGTTGCTCGTTGTCCATAGCCAGGTTTGGGACTGCCGTGCGGAGCTGCGATGTTCTCTGCTGGGCAGCGATCGGTGCCTCTGGGTCCGTAATGCAGAGTGCCAGGGCCAGCAGGTGGGTTTTCCAGGGGAACTCCTCTGGCCCGTGTGCCTGGCACAGGGGGGACTCTGGGGTGGCACAGCCATTGAGGTAAGGCTATTGTGGAAAAGCCCCACTGGACCTGAAATTTCCAGCTGAACTTTTACTGACTTTTTTTGTACCAGAAGTGAATATTCTTGCAGAAGAGAAAAATCTGATGTATTCAGTGAGGTGCATTGGTTCTCATCGCATCTTGCTCTGGCTGTATCAGTACCTTGTATTCCAGTTAGGCTAAATCTGACTGGAGTGTTTGGAAAGTTGGCACAGCTGCAAATAACTGGCTGCTACAAAGCAGGGAAGGTGTGAAGGTGTAAAGAATTAAGTGTAAAGTGTAAAGAATTAAGCCTCCTGGTGCTGCTTTTGTGTATCTCCTGGATTGAATTGCAGCTGGGTCTCTGTCAGCAGGGATTGTAACAGCACCTGCAGTAGGGGTCATTTGTGTCTTAGCAATTTGGTAAGAGCCTAGGGATCAAATGCCTATTGGACATTAACTGTCCTAGAGAAAAGTGGAGTGGAGTGTTGTGTCTTTTAGCTCTTTACTGTCTTCAAATATATTGCTGTTTCTTTTGTGTACTTTACCTTCCCTTTTGCTCATATTTATTCATTTAATATGGGGAAAACAGCTGGTAGTATTCAGCATAAAATTCTGTTTGTAGAAAGAAAAAAGTGTCAGTGTAATCAGAGGAAAAGAGATGGCAGAAATAAGGATGTTTATCATTTGGTGGTGTATTGTTTAAGAGCGGAACTTCTGTAGTGCCTTGGAAGATAGAAAATGGAAACAGAGGTTGAGAGTGGAATATATGTGTGTATCTTGTTGGTAGGGGGTAGTAGCTGCTGTGTTTTGGCATAAGTAACACGTTCTATGTTAATTACCCAACTCTTCATCAGGTGTGGCAGTACTTCAGGTTGTTTCCATAAGTGCCTAGTTAAGCTTTCATGTAGAAAAGGCAATTCACCAAACTAGTCAGTGAAATAGATCGGCATCACCCAGGAGGTAAATAATTTATTGTATTTTGAAACTTTGTTGTGAAATTCTTTGTCTCTTCTAATAGAAAAGGCTTGTTTGAAAGTTGCTTTGTGAAAGCTTGCTGCCACTGCCCAAGAAAGCCAAATAGCTGTGCACGAGAAAGGGAAATTAATACGTCTGTTGCTTCATTTGTGTCTGTAGCTGCAGCAATATTTCACTGGAAGTTTTTAAAATAGGGATGGGCCAGTCAGCGCTCCTAGAAATCAGCTTGCTAGCTGCTTAGCTAATATTAAACTTCACATTATGCTATTATTTCCAGATCCCAATTAATTTGGCTAAGTACTGCTGGCTGCAGTACTCATCCTTTACATAAAGTATTGTGACACTGTTTTTATAAAAGAGCTGCGGGGGGTCTTGCTCCTCATCTCTCTTCCATACTTAAACAAGTTAACAGCAGTCTGGAATTGGGTTGTTGCTCCACGTGTCTTTTTTTTTTGGCCGAGGTTTCTTTCCATCACACTGCAGCCAAGCGCAGAGAATTGTGGTGTCCAATGACCTCGTACTGGCTGTCTCTCTCGAGTGGAAGACTGGATTACATGGCTTTCTCTTCCCCCCAGAATTTTTTCCTCCTTGTTATTTAACCTGGGACTGCTGTAATTCCTCCCTGAAAGAACAGATTCCATTTGTTTCCAATATATATTTTATGTGGTATATTCTTTGCAAATAATAAACTATTTGTATTGTAGTTGTATATTTCTAGTTTTGGGTACGTAATAAACTGTTGGTGGGGGGTTTTTGTGACTCCAGTGGTGTATTGTAGTCTCTCAAGAAGAGTAATGTATATTGTTCACAGCCTGACAGAGAGCACTCACTCACTGCCTTGGTGCTCTGGATAATTATAACAGAGCGTTGACTGCTTATACTGCAGGATCATGTTGTACGGCCTTGTCTTGTTACATGGCCATGCTTCAAGTGGACTTCCACGCTGAGAATCAGGCCAGTGAATGAAACGACATTGAAAACTTTGTCTGTTGAGAAGGTACAGCGTTAACTGAGCTATTCCAAAGACACAAATTGGACTGTGAAAGGCTCCTTTCTTCTGGGGATATTCTGATGTCTACGGTTTGTCCAGGGTGAACCAAAGTACAGCATTTATGCAGACAGTGAATATACCATGGTGCTGTATACAAAATAGACTCTGTGTGGTTGTACATACGTGTAGATGCACAGTCTTCACAGGCCAGTCACTAGATTTTTGTCTGTTTCCCCGCAGAATTCTTAATGGATTGGCTCTTTCTTATTTTTGTGGTTTTTTGGTTAAGGCCAAGGTGATAGCCTGGTGAGGTAATCTTAAAAGCATGTGCATAGAGTGAAAGCCTCATCCCATTTTGCTGGTTGAGGAGAGACAGAGTTTGTTCATGGCACAGGCATAAGAGAATGTTATCTACAGTCTAGAGCCAGTGAAGGTTCTGCTTTTGCGAGCCTTTGCATTTGAGATAAGTTATGGTTTGCCCAGGGTGGACAACTTGTCAGGCATATTGAGGATGTTAGCAACTTTCTGTGAATGCAGTGCAATACTGAAGTATAAAACGAGTTTATATTTGTATTTTACCTGTGAACCTTGCTCATGAACCTGCGTTCCAAAATTTATCTTCAGTTAATATCCTGTGCAACATCCCTTACCGGTTCAAAGACAAGGCACACATTATTTGCAAGTAGTTTCCTGTCTTAGCTTTTTGTTTTGTTCTGTTTTGGAGTGTGTGACAATTAATTTTGTAGCTGTTCTTTAGTTGGGGTATCTATCGCACAGCAGCTTGCAGTGGTGTCGCCCTGAGAAGGATCTGATGGTTCTCAGCTGGCTGCTGGAGCCCAGATGTAAGGGCAAGCCAAGCAAAGGGCACAGCAGGAATGCACTGCTTGCACATTCTCTAGCTGCTGGGCTCCCTCCTCTGCAGGCAGACAAAAGGGCCAAAGTCTTCTCCTGAGCAATTCTAGGAACTTCATCTGAGACCCGCACCGGGGATTAAATTGATGCCGAAATGAGGAAAGGGAGATAAGGGAAGAGGGCCTCAGAGAGGGTGGAGACAGAGAAGGGAAGAAAATAGAAAGAAGTTAAAAGCATTGGAGAAAATGGGGGAAAAGAGAAAAGATTTTGTGGGAAAAGAGAGGCTGAAGAAGACGGTAAAACGAAGGAAAGAAATGAAGAGAGCCGCAAGAAAGATTCATCAGGTTGGTGAATAACTCGTGCAAATAAAGCCTTCATGTGGAACCCTAGGCAGTCAGTTAGTAGGTAGGGAGACCTAGGCTCTGGGATTTAAATGCAGAGTTTTTACTGTTGTCTTGAATCTGTCGCTTGACTAACGCTTTGTTTTAAATTCATGGGAAGTGAGTCAGCTTGAGTAACTCAGAATGCTCTCGGTTTATAGAAGCTGCATTAACTTTTTTTTCCCTTACTTACAAGGTTAAATAAGGGGTCTGGGGAGGGAGAAAACGAATAGCAGTAGAAAAGAGAAGGAGAATCTGGAAAATTAAGTCTTGCATTGGCTTCGGAAAATTAAACCTTGTGTTGGCTTCAGAGGACAGTTGTGCAGAGAGGAGGGTTAATATTGTGGTTTGTAACAGGCAGTTCTGCAGTGCCTGTGTCACTACCAGAAGTCAAAACATGTTTGTAACTTTTCTAGCACAAGGTCAAAAGGCTATGAAATAGTGACACAGATGGGGTTATTACACAAATAACAAAGACTTACTTGCAGTGTGTGTAATGTTTCCAGTTTAGGATTGCCTGCATTTCACAGAATTTAACACTAATTTTCTGAAGCTAGATTATATTTGCTGTCTGTTTTATACCAACTGTGTATTCTTATATTAGCAAATGCCAACTTTATCTCTGTTTTTCTTGATTAAAAAAAACCCAACAAAACAAACAAAACACCTGGCGCTAACTGCCCAAGATCATGCAATAAACGTACAGTAAGAGCCTTAGAATGATTGCCTCCGAGTTCATCCCCATCATGGGCTGTCCTGCCCCATATGGCTGAATAACTTGCCTGGCTGTTAAGACTGTTTCATAGTCTGCCCCGCTATTCTCATTGCTGACATTTTTTCCTTCTCCTGTAAACTGTAAGAAAACTGAGAGGTGCCTGCCCGTTTTGTGCTTGCTAAGTGTAAATGACTTCTGCTCGCGTTGTCCCTTTCTGGGCAGAACACAGACAGACTCCAAATAGCAGTCTCATAAGAGGGCACCAAGCTGCATTAGTGCTAAATGGTAATGGATGTCAGTGAAGCCTTCTGCAGCGTTCTCTTACAGGAGAAATTCAGGAGTTTTTTTTCTTCTTTTTATTTCCCACCCCTCCCCTCTCCTTTGCTTTTTTAGATTGGCCTCAAAATACAGTAGTATATTATCTTTTTCCCCTCCATGTCGATGATATATAATTACAACCTAAACACATTGCTTAAAAATATTTTTACTAGATTACTCTGGTACCGCTTTTTTTTCACCATGATACACACAGGCAGAGGTCAATGTTGCTTTTTTGTTCTTAAATTTTACACTGTGCTTTACAAATACAGGGAGAGAGTTCCCTCGGTTCACCCCGGAGATGGTGCTGCCCAGCCTCTCCTCTCCAACGTGTGCTCAGGGAGTTAACATCCAGCCTCTTTCCTTGGGTACTGTGATGCTACTTTTCAGCTGGAACCCAAATACTACGTGTTTTGGAACGCAATGTAATGTTTTGAGATGACATAATGTAGATGTGCTTTAAGCTTGCATAAAAATACATCAGATGAGGAAATCTGGCTACATTTGTGACATGCGCGGGTTCATACTGCACAGACAGCAGTGCTAACTGTAGCTACCATCATTAGGATCCCAGGAAAATACAGGGAAGTGGAGATGGATGCCTCCCTCCAACAGGAGTCATCTTCTGCCTCTGTGAAACAAGGTTTTATCTCTGCGGATTAAAAAAAAAAAGCCTCAAAGCCAGAAAAAAATCCATTGCATTACACTTTAAATTACCAATTCATTCATTATTAATTAACAATTCGCTTGCTAGTAGATTTTCTTCCCTCTATTGCTGTTGTGCCCTTGGTGTTGTATACATTGTACAGAAGCTTGGTAAGCTGTCAACGCGTAGCGGATTTCTCAATGGTGAGTGCAGTTCTCTGCCTTTGACTCTTGCGTGGAAGCACAAGGCGATTCTATCCTTGAGTCTGAAATGGGCTTTTCAGCTTTGAGAGTAATGTTCGCTGACTTAAAGCAAACGTGATTCTAGGTTACTTTGACATGTTGACCTAAATTAAATGATGTAGATATAATGAAATTTAATGAATGCAATGGAGTTGGATACGATGGAGGGGGGGAAAAAAAGCTTCCTTTTTTAAGTGTTACTATTTATCAACAAAGCTAGTACAGAAATGTTCTCTCTGAAAGTGGAATGACTAGATATGTTTACCGTAGCCAAAGGGGAAAAATCTTTGTTTATTATCTTTGGTTTTGGTTGGATTTTAATTTTTAAACTGTCATCATTTGAATGCGTTGTTTGCCTGTGTATGTTTTCTGCTAGATGCACCTTCTTTTGCAACTGTGAGTAGGCTGATGTGTGACAGCTGATGTTGAGGAGTGTACTTCTAATTTATAGGCAAGAATGAAATTTTGGACTCTGAAGTGGCTCATAACACACGCCTCTGCTTTTCTGAGGACTAAGTTAAAGGCTCACCATGTGGGGAGCACAATGGCTCTGTAGAGACAAGACCTAGAAACATCTTTTATCCAAAAGGTGTTTGGAACACTTCAACTATGAGTTAAATGTGTCTGTGTTTTGATGCATGTTCCTCTGTGATCTTTGTTCTAGATCAGTTTGTTTTTTTCTTGTTTTTGGGGGAGAGGTTGGCATGGTTTGAAGAAAATACACTTCTGAAGCGTGAGAAGCTTCTCCTGTGATTTGAGTTTTTGCTAGGTTCTGGGACAAATTTGAGGGGTTTGTAAACCTTACTGGATTTCACATCCTGCCCTTCACACTCAAATTCCTCTGACTTCCAAAAACTTATTCATTAAGATTCAAACCAGCGTTTTGTATTTTGCATGAGTTAGAAGAATCCTTTAAGAGCTGTGGGTGGCTACCTGCAGTTTTCCTGTGACACCTTTACCAATTTCTTTGTATTTCTTCTTGGTATTAGAATTAATTCCTCTTGCTTTTCTCCCTCCTGGTCCATTTTCTATATTTGCACTGTGACTAGAATTAATGGAATATAGCACCAGTACAAGGATTATTACTTGAAAGCTCTGAAAAACAGCCTAGTTGGGGTTAACTTTATTGTCTCTATTTTAAATGCAACCTCCCTTGCTTCCTCTCATCTTTGATACAGGCATGATGCATGTCTGTTGCGGGGGCATTGAAGTTATTGTCCATGGCGAATACTCGACTTATTTGGCATCTGTGATGGCATAATTTGGTATTAAATGTGGTCATAAAGAAAGTGTTTATGCTCCTTTGATAATTGTGCAAGTACTTGCTCAGGAGTGGGGTGGGGGGAGAAATTTGGGACCTTCTACTCCCTTGTGGTGTGTCTGAGCAGGAGCAAGTATCTTCATCCTGACCCTTGCAGGCTCCGGATGCCTCACTGCGGGTGTGCTTGGTGCTGCTGCAGCTGGGAGGTGGGGGAAATGAGCACTCTGGGGTGCTCTGGTTTGCAGATGATGTGTCCCCTAAGGTGCGTGACAGAACAAGTATTCTGGGAGGAGGGGCATGAGGAGAGGCAGGGGGAGAACTGCTATGGTATCTTCTGGCCGCAGTGGCATGTAACAGAGCATCAGTGGCTTCTAACCCTGAAACCACTTTTTCCATCCCTTTCTGCTGCTGTGAGACACCTGTTGCTGCTTCCTCCTTGTCCTCTCTCCACCACGCCCCGCCTGCTCGCCCTTTCAGCCTTGTGCAAGCACTGGCAAGCCCTGGTGAAGAGTCCAAGCCAAAAAGTGAGCAGAACAGAGGAAGGAAAGGCTGCTGGTGCCCAGATATTGCGTAAAATGTACGTGCAGTTTGAGGGAGGGAAGGACGCCAGTCCTTCATACCCCTCTCCTCTCCCCTTTGGAAGCAAATACGGCACTCCTTTCCTATGCTATGAGTAGGTGCAGGAGAAAGTATTCAGAGCTTGTTGAGTCTTTTAGAGTGAAAGTGATGGGTTGAAGACAGCCTGGGGGCTATTGGTTGGACCCATTTAGTTAATAAATCATCTTTGGAGTCCATCCTGTAAAAGAGCTTTCTCCATTGCTGTGCAAGTACCATGGCACATGCCAGGCTTGATGTCTTTTGTTAGGAATGCCTCCGTTGCATTTCACAGGCCATAAATTAACTTCTGGTATTTGTAGTAATATCAGTCTCTCTTTGGAGACAAGGCGTACAGCCTTTTTCCTGGCTTTTTTTTTTTTTTTTATTTGTTTGCTAGAAGAGCCTCAAAAGTGGTTCAGAGGCCAAAACTTGGCCATCCTTGCGATGGAACTATTTCATGGCTTTGAACTTTTAAGCTCTGCCGAACAAAATACAGGAAAGTGCATGGTACAGAGCAATTGCATTGACAGGGAGAGACATTAGGAAAACAAGTGCCGGGTCACAGCTCTGATTCTGCATGCAGAGAGAAAGGGAATGATGAGTTAAGTATTAAAAACAGTAATGAGCAGAGCTTGATATTTATTCCGGAATATCATGTGGTCTGTATCTTTTATATTCACATATTTCCTATGCATACTAAAATATGTGCTGAGCTATCATGTCTCCATTGACAGTATATAGGCACGCTTTTTTCCTTCCGTTCATGTGTAGCAGGTGGACTCCAGCAGTGGATAAAGAGCAATTAGAGTAACAATGCCGAAGTGCAATATCATACACAGCTCTCATCTGAAAGCAAGTTACTAAAAAGCATCTGCCTGTTCCAAAGCCCACACCTCATTTTAAGCATCAGTTGCCTTTTACATGAGTAACAGTTGTTTTTTCTCTTTGAGCTGTGTGATTATGCAGTGTCTGCTGACACCATTTCATTAAACAGCTAAAACTGCAAACACTGGTGGAAATGAAGTCATAGAACATTAAGTAGAACTGGATGATACTGGCCTCTTCAGTGCTGCATGAATTTATCGTCCTAGCTTCCCCAGAATCAATGAGAACTGTTCTGGAGGTTAGTTCGAGAGCTTGCCAAATGGCACGAGCAGAAATTTAGCTTATCTTCTTTCCTGGTTGAATAATTACTTGAGGTTTAACAGCAACATTGAGAAATCCCTAATATAGACAAAAAAAGTTGCGGTCTAGGTAGATGATAGCTTTTTTTCAGGTGTCTTTCAGGAACCTCCTGCTCATTCTTTGTACATTTCAAGTACATACCCAAGTGTTCATGGAAAGTTCACTTTGGAATAGAATTGCAGCTTATGAAACACAGCAAACCAAAGTGGTTTAAGTCTGCTCATTTTGGAAACGGAAGAAGATGGCATGATTTTTTTACATAGAAACGATAGCTCCAGCTTGCTGTGGATGTTGGCAATAAAATACTTCTTGCCTTCTATGTATCCTTCCTCCAGAAAGGTTAAGGAGATAACCATTTGCAGACCAGTTTCAGGTGGAAGTTACAAGTTCCTTGCCATCGCAGTAAGCAGGATGAGCAGTAGTACAGCAGGACACAATAACTGACATGGCTTGATATGAGGTTTATCTCCTTTTTTTCTTTTTAAAGTTGTTCTTGCAATGAGAACCCTTCAAATTGACTAGACATGGCCTGGGCGTTGCACTTAAACATAATCTTACTCTCATTTCTTCATTCTCGTATCTACCCACTCCCTGTTTTGCTGCCTTCGCCCCATCCAGTCCTCAGCCCTTGTTGCTCTTTGTGTCTTTCTCCCACTTGTCTCTGGGCCTCCGTTAATGCCCCTCTGTGTGCAGGAACAGTGTGTCAGTTGTCTGTCAGGCACCCTATCTCTGCTTGCCATCCACACCATCTTAAAACCCACGTCTCCCAGGAATTCTCCTTGCCAGTTCTTCAAACTGGTAATCTTTCTGCCCCTTCTCTTCACTGAACAGTTGTCCCGAGTTGCTCTGTCTGGCCATGCCTCTCACCCCCGTACTGTCAATGGCTTTGGCAATATGCCTCTCTCCTAGCTTTAGAGTAAAGTTTTACATTAAACAAATGGTTTTGCATAGATAATTGCTATTTGAATGACTGTTTGTTAGATAAAATACAATTCAAAGAATAGGTAGTGACTCTTCTTGAAAGAAGAACCTCTCTACTTTTCCTGTTTCCTTAAAGAATTTCTGTATTGGTGGTTCCCTGTTCAGTATGGTGTG
This sequence comes from Chroicocephalus ridibundus, assembly GCF_963924245.1. NCBI lineage: Eukaryota > Metazoa > Chordata > Aves > Charadriiformes > Laridae > Chroicocephalus > Chroicocephalus ridibundus. The sequence continues at coordinate 51,520,261 of NC_086289.1, forward strand.
GAAGACAATGCAATGTCTTGATGTGTGAACGTATCAATAGATTTATGCATATGCTTAAATAGACTTAAGTAAATAGGTAGCTGCCAGGGCTAACATTTATTTCCTTCAAATAATGTGGCATGCATGTTTTTTGGGCTTTTAAGCAGAGATACTTGGGATTTAAATTCCATGCTGATGGATACTGAGATGCTCTAGAATGAGCTATAGGGGCCGCTACACTTGGTCTTTGTGCCCTGACACTTTTGTGTTTCTGTTTCCTACCACTCTTTCCCAGTGTGTTTTTCAGAAGAGCCTGACTCCTAATCCTAAAGGATCTGGCAGGGATTCAGATTTGAAAATGTGAGTTTCTTTATTTTGGGGTAGTGTTTGTGTCATAAAGAATGGGAGTCAGCAAATGACTTATAATTGGAGCCTGAAAGCTGAGGTACAAAGCCTCTATTGTGTAGCAATGAGGGGCTGCTTCTGAATGTGGGAGCTCACCCATGGCTCCAACCGATGGAGCTGGGTCTAATGTCACCTGGCGGCACCTCTTGAATCCATCTTGCATAGTTTATGTTGCATCTGGTAAGCCTCGGTTGTGTTACCTGGTGTGGAGGTGAAGGTGGATGTGCTTTAAGAGCGGTGATAAGAGGAAGATCGCTGTCAAGGAACCGCAGCAAAGTGGACCTCGCCATTTTGCCCTGAAAAAAACAGCTGCAGTTTTACGAAAGGACACGTATCAACTGACTGTTGATGGCTAAAAGGATGAAACTTTTAAAAACAAGAAGTCCTTATATGTGTGGTTATTAATAGTTTAAAATGCAAGAATTACAGGAATTAAAACTAAAAAAAAAATGACAAGAAATCTCAATCTTCCCTATCACGTGTTCCCCCCCCTTTTTTTTTTTTTTTTTAATTCTCTCCCCCCCTCCTCCCTCACTTTATATTGGCTTGGAGGCTTGCATCAGTGGAACTAGATATATTTTCATGTAATGCTACAGTACTTAGATAGAGGACACCAAATGGGAATATTTAGGGTCAAGAAGACCATCTTTTTTTCTTGTCTTTTAGTTGTGGCTGTTAAGGGTGAGCCTTTGCATCACTAATGGCTGGAGCTGCCTGGAAATCTGCTTATTTGTATTTCTTTTGCTGTTCTTTGAGGGGATGTGTTTGTTATGTATTGGAGTATGTGTCTCTTTTGTCTTTTTTTGTTTGTTTGAAGTGCAGTTAAATGCTGTTTTTAACAACTTTGTGTACTGACACAACTGTGCCTCAAGGGGAAGCACGTTGAGACGGGTGCCTTCAGTACCAAAACCCTTGCAGGTTAGCACACCATTCTCCTCTATTTCTTGTTTATGAAGATTTTTTTCTTTCTTGAAGAAAAATACCTGGAAGTAATAGGCAGCTAGTGATTTCATTCAGTTAATTGCTGTTAATACAGGGCAAAAAAGATAAGGCAGAAGGACAGTGGGTCAGATTCTTTTTGCCTGTGTCAGAGCTCCAGGTGTTTCCCATGACCAGTATGCCAAACAGATCCTGCTATCATTAGTTTACAAGGATGATTTTAAAGTGTTTTTCTCTGTCTTAAGGGTACAAAAATAAATGAAAATTGAACCATGACTAAGTAATAATACTTTTTCATTGATGTTATCATGGGGTCAGTTTAGGAGATTTTTTTAGTTTTTATGTCTGTCTGTAAGATAACAGTAGTAAGAACTAGTGAAGAACAAGTGCTAACCGTACAACTGCTTTTAGACACTTTGGCAGGAAACACTATTTCCTGTTCTGTTGACTTTCTCATAAGTATTAACCCATCTGAGGCTTCAACATTTGTTGCCACAGTGGGACAGACAATGTCAATAACAGCCAAATTTAAATATCTTTGTCATTAAATAGATATAACAGATTCTGGTTAAAAAAATACAGAATTTCCCATTAATTCTTTTGATCGCAGTGTAACGTCTTCAGATTTCTATCTGCATAGTTGAGTTGGCAAGCTGGATTAGATTTACCTTTACTGTATGTGCTCATACTGGTGTGGTTTGCTCTTCTGGATCAGGTTAGAGCTTCCAGAAGTTGTCATAGGCAGATGCTGGGTTCCTCAGCACTCTGAAGTCAAATAATGATTGTAGTGCCATTTGATGACATGCTTCCCAGATTACCAGATAAATCTACGTGTGGAGCCGGATGATGGATCCTTCTTCTCCATTAATTTCTTGAGATGAATTGTACCCTTGTCTCTTGAAACCCCAAGCAAGTGCTACCTACTGTCCGAGGGTAGCGGCAATACCAAGATAGAGGTGAACCTCCCTTAACCTTTCACCATGCCTATTGCCCTTGGCTGACAGGCGAGTGAACGCTGGTTCAGCAGGATGTCTTTACTTAATTAAGGTAGTACCTCCTCCCAGGGTGCAGTAGTCTTTTGTGGCTGGCATTCAAGCTTGTGGCTTTTTCAATTCAGATGCTGATACATGAGATTTGAAAGCCAGAGGGTGCTGCTTCACAGAGTGGTGAGATCTGCTGATAACCTTGTGCTGGGTGGGGGACACGTTCTCTAGGTGTCTCGCTTGAAATGCTGTGGCTTCCATTTCCCAGTGCTAATGTATGCCACCAGCAGTCTGTCTCAGTAAATTGCCAACCTGATCTTTTGTGAAGAGTAGTCGTGTTGAATTTCGCATTATTACATCAAGAGTAAGCCACTGAGTGTAATTGTAACCAAGTCTGCCCTTATGCCTGACAGTGTGTGTTTAGTTGTGCGTATGTGCCTTTATTTAGATGTAACTGTTCTTAATTTGCTCAGCTGCGTGACAAAAGCATAAATGACAGCAAGGTGAGAGCTCTTTTGTTGGCTGCAACTCTGTGTTACCGTGAAATCATTGTAACATTACATATAAAGTGATAAATGATTGTTAACGTCTGATTTGAATCTAATTGCAGCACTAATTATATGTTGGAGTAAATTTCAGCAGAAATGAACAGTTGCTATCTCTGTATCTTAATTTCTATCAAAATTTTAAGAGAAAGTTGAGAATATTTTTTCCATGGTGTGAAAAAGGGGTATGTTTAAAGGGAATCTCTATGTATCAACATGTATTTGCTTGGATATTGCACGCTCTAATGAAAGTTTTGGCAGCACAGACAACCAGAGTGTTTACTTCCTTAAAAAACAACAATAAAACGATCTTTAGGGTTGAAGTGCCAGCATGTAGTCTGTAACATTTAAATTATTTCCTTATGCATTTGCACTTTTTCAGCTGGAGTCACTTAAGAACATAAGCCAGTTGAATGCCCAGCTGCCAGCAGAAGAATGAGGGGGTGGTCCAGGAAGCTGGTCATCTATCTAAAAATCTAATTGCATGTTCAGCACAATTAGAGAACTGATTGCTTCCCTGAAATAAATCAATACATTTGTAAGCGTAAATAATTACGATTTCTTGAAAAGTGCTATCTGCCTGCTTTGTTCTTTATTTCCTACTGGGGTTGAGAAATCCTGGAAGACTAAATAGAGAAGAGGTCAATGTTGGAGTACTACCTAAAATTACTACATTCCTTTAGAAGTTCATTTGAAATGTGTCATAATAAAATAGAGAATGACATCACTTCTGTTATACTAGATCTTTTTTTTTTTTTTTAGTAATGCTCTGAAATGGTTCTACAAGAACAGAATTTTTTTATACATACCAGTTAATAAAATAAAGTCAACAACAGATACTTTTCAGACTTCAATAATAAAAACAAATGACTTGCATTTCAGTCAGTGAGAATGAAAACTCTTTGCACATATGTGTATTTAGCTCATAGTTTCTACATATTTTAATCTCCTTTGGAGTTCAGTATTAATCTTTCAAAACACATATGTTACTAATCAAAATATTATTCTTCTAAAGATTTTTGCCTGAAATACCGAGCAGAAGACATATGTTTTTAGAGACTGTGTTACAGCTTAACAAATACAGACCAAACAACTTATTATTGGGCTGGTTTTGCTAATTTTGTATTTGAATAGAGAGACTTGTGGATGTGAATGCTAATTGTTGCCAGCAACGCAGGTTTGTTAGTTTTGGGTTTTGTATGATTTTATTCTCTTCTGGAGTTCAAGTAAAAGAAAGGGAGTGAAACCCTGACAAGAGACACAAAATGGAAAACACATGTTGCACAGAAAAGCTGTCCAGGGGACAGAACACCACAATGTCGCTCATGAGATGCTAAAATAGCTGTTACTCAGTTTGATATAGCGAGCACAGTATTGTGCTGTGGGAAAAAAAAAAAAAGCAAAGCGAGATCAGTTCCAAAAAGTGCAGGATGCTTTTTTTTGTGTTTTGCCTTTTGGGGTGCTTTTTCCTTTCCATGGTGGTAAGGGCAAAACTGTGGTTTTCGGGCACTTCCTTAGGAGGGGTGTGAGAGGTAGAAGAGGAGCCGTGTGGGAGTTCCTCCAGGTGTATCCTTTCTGAAAGGGCTACAACATCCCCCTGAGGACTGTTGGTCTGAGGGACCTTGTGGTTTTTGCATGCCGTTACATGGGTGGTCTCACTGCTCCATTATGCATCTTGGACTTTCTGATTAGTGTAAAAGGAGGGGGGTTATGAGCTGCCCTGAGGTTCTAGATCTGCTAAGAAAGGAAAAGTTTTGGGGCTAATCAACCTCCTGTTGTATCCAAGCGGATACATTCTGTGGTATGATAGCAGCTGGCACTGCGTACCCACAGATCCCATTTCTGTGAAATGAATTGTCTTGTGGAGACTGATGTTTACGCCAGCAGGATTCTGTGGAGGACGATTTCTGTGTAGAAATTCATGATTTGCCCTGTGTGCTTTAGCCCCAGAAATGTCATGGTTAGGACATGCATGATGTGATGTGATCAAACGGGGAATGGCTGCTTGGTTTGTTCCTCCTGGGCCTATCAGGTTCGAGGGGTTTTTTGAGCAATATTTAAAAACAAACAAACAAAAAACCTGAGACACTTCCTTAATATTTATAGCCTGAAAAACTTTCAGAGTCCTGATTCTTGGCTGCTTTATTTTGGGAAAAACTGGATTCTTGGCACTGATAACAAAAAAAAAAAAAGGATCTGAAGCCACATTATTATACTGCTAGTGGAAGTAATCCATATTCTTCTTGTGGGATCTTTCCTGTCAGATAAAAGGATACATCTGCAGCTGCTCTGTTTGGGGGAGTGGGGTGATGGGACATCAGCACCTGAGACAACACAGTTTTTGCTGGCCGCTATATGTACAAATTTTACTTTGCGTTTCCTTTCTTACTTTATTCACAGTTTGTGCCTCATTTTCCATTTTGCAGCTGTAGAAGCTTATGCTCGGAAATTGAATGAGATTGTTCCTTTTGGTTACTTGCTCCTGGCTGAACTCTTTGCATATGGACCCTGCCTCAAAGTGAAATTGCCTTGAAATAATAAGCAGGGATTATACAGCTGACTTAGAGTTGAAAGAAGCCTGATTGGGAGCCTCTTTTGCTCATTCTGTGTTAGGTTAGAAACAGAGGCTTCTGCAAAGTGAAATTGTATGGCCTAAATGGCCAGTTTTATAGTCTCTTGTCCTTGTCTTTGTGTTAGTCTTTGGCTTGAGTAGCTCTTCCGCTTTGGTTGTGTTTAGGGCTCTCCCAGACAGGGCACAAATTCAGACTCTGGTTTGCTAGACTGAATAAGCCATGTTCTTACACAGGCATGGAATAACTTAGTTCGGAAGGAACTTCTAGAGGTTGTCCCTGCTCAAACCAAGTCCAACTAAATAAGGTTGCTGTGGCCCTTGTCTGGCCAAGGACAAGACTCTCCAAGGATGGAGATCCCACAGTCTCTATGGTGCCCTGTTCCAATGTTTGACCACCCTTCACCGTGAAGAACTCATTTTATTGTATTTAATTGGAATTTCCCTTTTCGCGAGTTCAGTTCATTGTGTCTCATCCCCTGCCAGTGTATCTCCAAGAAGAGTCTGTCTCCCCTATACCCAGTTGCTAGGTAGGGTATAGACCAGCAAGTTTTCCCATCGGCCTTCATTTCTTAAGGGTGGGCAAATGTGTTTTTCTCAGCATTTCTTACTGTGTTGAGTCCTTCAGCCTCGGTTTATCTTGATGAGCTTCCACAGGACTCAATCCAGCGTGTCAGTAGACTCGTACTGTATATCTGAGAACTGGACACGTCAACCCAGATACTCACTTCAACACATTCATTCCTTGGTCATGTTAGCTGGTCTTTTCTGCAACTGGTTCATTCCTCAAGGTGGCCAGACCTGTTCATGTATTCTCAGGGATGTCTCACCAGGTTATTCATGCCATTACTATTAAATATAGTAGTATAAGTACTTCCTTTGCTAGACATACCTTGCGTTATATCCAGGACTACATTGAACTCTGTTCATGGCAGTGTCATATCAGTAGTTAATGATCATTTTGGCACTGGTCACTGCTTCTAGCTCTTCCCCCTTTATTTTCAACTCCTGAACTCCCAGCTTGCAGTAGAAATTCTTATCTTCAAGGCATTTGATGTTTTGAATTAAAAATTTATTAAATTAACCTGGAATGCTTTAGGTGGCTAAACTCCCGTCTCCCTGGGACAGTCCATCATTCTTGTGAGGGAGTTTGGAAAGGGCTTTCTTGGCTTGAAAATCCAAAAGCCTTCTGTGAACAGCATGTGCAGAGCCAGGTAGGAATTGCTGCTGATCTCTATCGCATGCGTAGTCTGACTTGGAGGCAGAAGGTGTTGGAAGTTACTCTTGTCCTGTCAGTCTGGCTTCTGGGACAGAGGAACGATACCAAAACTGGGAGGCAGGAGGTGAGTCAGTTTAACCTCTCTGGCCTGACTTCATACATGGGGAAAAGAAGTGGGTGTTTTGTTTTGGTTTTTTTTTTTTCCTTTTTAATGCAGACAAATAAAAAATGTGCTTGGCTTCCAAGTGGTTATTCTAAATGTGGACATACTAAAGAATGTGGTGGAAAGCTGTGACCTAGGTGGAGATGCCGCCAAAGTTGACTGTCTCTGCATAAGACACAGGGATGTGCTGGGGAAAAAGTTATTGCAATCCCTGGCAAGAGACTGAGACCGCAGGTCTGCGGAGCTGGTGAAATTCTGTGTATGTGGCCTTCAGGGTCCTAGTGAAGAAGACAGAGTAGTCTTGTGTCCTCTCCATCTTGCTTGTGGCCATTCCTCAGCACGTGCTATGCAGGCTGCCACTGAGTGCCACGCTCCAGTTCTCTAAATATTTTCTCCCTGTGCTCACTTGCGCTCAAGAGAGTCCTGCTTCTCTAGCTTATCTGCTAAATCCTGTGTTTGTAACTGTCTTGTGTAAGTTAGGATTTGTGTATGAAGCCTGACCCATTCATTTAGTATCTGATTCCACTCTTTCTTGGTGGTCAACAGTTAATATTTTTCTTTGTTCAACAATATGAGAAAAATTAAAAGAAAAAATTCATTTATCTCATTTAAATTCCTACCTCAAATTTTAAGGCATGTGTATTTTTTCCTACTCAAGTGAGCTGTTTGAAGAGTAAAGGAGTGTACGAGTAGACAGGAGCAGGCCAAGAGATACCTTCCCTTGCAGGCTCTCTTGGGGGCTGAAAGAGAGATAAAATCTTTTCAAAGAGGTGGAGGCTGAAAGTGTTCCCGTTATGGCGCAGTTCTGTTCTTTTGTTATCTGTTCTTAGCTGGGTTATAAGTAGAAAGATGTCATTGGCTTGGACTGGAGGCAAATTGGAATAAGAAATGCATTTTCTAACAAGATATCACTGTCCTAAAATTCTGCTTTACTCCAGATTTGGGTGGTGTCTTTTTGAAAATAACTCTAGTCTTTCTGTATTTGTTCTTGCCTTGTATTTCTAGCTTGTATTTGAACAGAAATGTTCAAATGTAGCTGTTGCAGAAATAGAGACTAGAGACTTCAGGGGGTCACTTCTTTGCTTTTAAAGGTAAATCTGTGCATAACTTGTCATTCAGTATGAGCCATGCAATATTTCAAAAGGTTAGATAGAAACAGCAATCCTAATCCCTTCCTTTGGGCTGCCTCTCTGGGTATGGTGGAGAACACTTGACTCTTCTTTTAAAGGTTTTGCATAGTGCAGTTATTTCCCTCTCTTTTTTTTTTTCTAGTTGTTTTTTTGGTGTGTTTTTTTTTTTTTTAACCATAAAGAGGAGATTTTATAAACACAGTCATTTAATCTACATTACTTGTCATACCCAGCATGGAGAGCCGAGTCTGGTGGTGGATTTGTCTTTCATCTACTACTCCCTAGAGGGTGCCATACCCTTACTTTCTGCAGTCCTTCTGTTTGCTCTGTAGCCAGGTGACATTGCAACTGTTTTGGCCGTGACAGGAAGGTATCACCTGAATGTTGCACTAGTGTAAGCGTTGCTTGCTGCTGTGTGAGGTGCAATGAAGAGGAATTATGTTGTTGAACGATTTCAGCCCCTCTTGTATAGTTATATCTGTATACTACTAACTGGGGAGTTTGCGTTGACCGTAACTTAGTATGGTTAAGAATTGTTTGTGTTGATCAAGGGTAGCTTCATGAGAAGGAAATGCAATTTCAAGATGAAAAAGCCATGTGTCGTTCAGGAGCTGTGCTGACCAGTTACTGCAGTAAATGCCTGCTCTCCCAGGTCCCTAAGGAGCAGCTGGTGGAAACTAAAGAAATAGAAAGCCTGTGTACTTCTGACTCTCTTAATCACCTTTGGCAAGACCCTTGGGCCTGCTCTGTTGTTTGAGACCTCAGTGCTTCTGATATTTGACTGTTTTGAAGCAACGCTTTGAAATGCAGAGCATGAATGTTTTTAAATGACTGCAAGAGGATATGTTATGAGTGGAAGACACACATGCTATTTATGGCTTTTAGCAATTGTGCGTGCATAAGCTTTCTCTGAAATAAGTGTGTGATCACTATGTATGCTTTAAAACCGTTTGGTTTTTTTCTTCTCAAAATGTATGATGGCAGTGGTTCAGCCTAGAAGTCACAGCCCTTTGTAGGCCACTGGGCTGGATGTGAAAGCTGCAGGATGTAACTGTGTTGGAAGAGAAGATAGGGCAGCTCCTGAAGATGGATTCTCATATTCCCCCAGACCTCCATTAGCAATCTGGCAGCAGACAGAGAACAGGAGGTGGTACTGGAAATGCTGCCTCTGTGGCAGTGAGAGATGCCACTACAACAGGATGCTCCTTGGGCATAAAACGTGCAAGGAAAGGAGGCTGATTAATGGGAGTTTCTGTGATCAAGCAGACTGCCATGAAGACTACCTCTTGGAGTCCTTCACATGACCGATCTGGGACTTGATGCCAGTTCCTTGGAGCCTGGTTAGGATTCCACTGTTTGTTTTGAAGTAGCAAAGCATGAAGAGAGACTTTCAAAACTGGGTACATTTTTTTTTCCCCTCTGCTTTCCTTGCAAATACCTCCAAGCCTTTATGAAAACAAATACTGGAAACAAGGATCTTTGATGTCTCTGAGGAGAATTCCCTTTGCTAAGAGGATAATGTCTGTCAGCTCTTTTTGTTTTGAAAGGGTGATGTGAGTGATAAATTATAAGGTGCTGAGAGATGACACAGTAGTAGCTCACCAAAATGTGAGTGATCCTCATCTGCATCAAGGTAGAGACTGTAATTTTCTTGTTGTATCTTGCTTCAAATGCTTGCCTGCTACTTGTATAGGCTAGACCTTAACAGAAGTTTTACTATAACTGTGGGACTATGAGTGGAGCTGCGAGTGACAGCCGCTGGCCACATTGCTAATGTGGTGTTGGGAGCTGCTCATCATCTGTACCAGGATGATGTATGTGGAATAGTAACTCATGTAGGATAGCCTTGAAAAACTGAAAGACCCGCTCTACTCTTCCCAAGAGAACAACTCATGCTTTAAAACGGTCAGGGCTTGCGGGGAGGTCTGACTCCAGAAGCGCTCAGGTGTGCTCAGCTGAGTGCTGTTCATCTCTGTGTGTACCAGCACATCACCTGGACTAGAACCATCCCAAGCTCCCTGTGATTGAGCTATGTGAGGTAAGTACCTCACCTGGCAAATTTTTGCGCTATCTCTGATGAAGGATTTTCAGTGAATGGACACTGCCAGTTTATTAACCACTGTGAGTTTAGGTGAATGGTCCTGTGGGTTGGCTTCAGTGTGCCAACAAATTGCTCTCTGTGACAGTAGCTTTGTATAAACCCGCTTTACACCAGCGAGTACCGTGGTCAACTGGATACTTGGGCATCCTTTGGTAAGTCGTAATGGTGGCATGAGCGTTGACATCTGTAACAATGCTGTTCTCGTTATTTGTACCGATATGATGTCTTTAGTTCCTGTTAATGGCTTGGGGCTTTTGTGGGCCAGACTGAACAGGCTGTCGTAAGCAGTTTCAGAGGCGTTCCTGTTTTTGTGGATGGCTCCTGCAGTCATCTGTCATTGCTAATTTAGGATCGTCACACTTCAAGAGCTTCTGCATAACTTCTCAGTGCGCGTCATGCAAACACATCTTGGAGAGGAGGGCTTGTTTTCTGGAGAATAAAAAAACCCCTGAAACGGTGCATGCCATCTTGACAGCTAAGCAGGTGTGGGCAAAGGGTTCTTCTAGCCTGCAGCCGTCCTGCGTGCCTGAGGAGGATGCAGCCTCTTCTGGGGTTGGAAGGAATGATCAGTGTTTCATTTGGAAAGTCATCCTCTCACTAAAGGGTCTCCTCCGAGAGCTGCCTTTCTATCTTCCTGTTTAAAGCCCTCAGCTGAAGACCAGCATACCAATAGGTTATATCCTGTTTATTCAGATGACATGAATTCAAATGACACGAAGAGAAAGGAAAAATAATGGAATGAAGAAAGGAAACAAACTTTTAATGTGGTGTGCTAAACAGGTATGAAATAGGAGTGTTAGAAAACGTTTGGTAGCATCTTTAGAAAGTCTTTCAGCCTGCAGAAACAGAAACACAGGAATATAGCAGAAGAGAAATAAGGCGGTGCTTGGAGGATGAGGGGTTTACTCTCTGCTGCAGACTTCCTGCCAGAGACAGTTTTACCTCTTCAGGCCCTGGCCGCCCACTTGCAGAGCTGGCGTCTCTTTTATGTGGAAGCTGAGGCTGGATGACGGATAGCTGTTAGCTTGAGGATCCAGATGCCTTTGAACTCTGCTTTCTTATCATGGACTTCATAAGACATGGCAAGTGTGACCCACTTCTGCTCCTGCACAGCTTTACTGCTGCGCAGACCCAGCCCTTGGAGTTGCCAAAGACAGGGTCGCTGAAGTCACTTGGGTTAAAACAACTGTCTTGCCTCTCCAAATCCTTTTTATTGTTTTTTCTTTTTTCATGGAGGTACTTTTAGTGGTCTGCTTCCCAGCCTGTTCCTGTAAACCATCACGCTGGTGTTAACGCAGCTACTTAGCATAGCTGAAATGAGTGGTGGTTGGCAGTGGAGTGGGAGTGGGCAGTGGATGTCTTCCAGCGTGGATATGCCTTAGCCCAGCGCTGCTGCCAGACCCTTCGTGATGGGGAATTAAGGAGTTGCTTGCACAAAGGAGTATTTTGCTTCCCAGGGGGTTTCACTGAATTCGGCTTCTGGATTAAAGTGCTAATTAACGCAAAATAGTGCTTGATGCTTCACTGTAAGAGTAACTAACACTGTTGATAGTTGGTGTATAAGCATAATGTATGCTAATGAGATCCCTACATTTAAAAAACAAAGCTGTTGATACTGTGTGTGTGTGTCCAGGCATTTTTAATGGGCTGGGAGTTTTCCTTTCCAATCATAGCTTGTGCTCCTGTGAGATTTCCTTAAAACAGAAGGGGTTTTTTAGCTCTTGAGTGATTTCTTTTCCCCTGGGGATTAGCTGTTTTTTCAGTTCCTGAATTTTGGTCAAGGCCTGGAAGCTACTTTTAGCTGGCTTTGGCTTGCTAATTTACTTGTTTTTGGACAAGCGTCATTTTTCTTTCCTAAGAGATGAAATGCCAAGATTCTGTCATTCCTACTCGTATCTAATAATAGCTTAATCCACAAATAATTGTAATGAAGTCACTTGGGCCACTGGCAGAGAATAGTTTGATCCAAAGACCACTGAAATGAATTGGATTCTTCACTGAGAGCAAAGTGAAGCTTTGGGTCAAGCCCTAGGGTGCTATTCCATGTGTGCGTGCGCGACAGTGTTGGGCTGTGCTATGGAAACCAAATTTCATAAAAATCCCTGCCAGCTCTCCCAACTGAACACTGGTGAGTAAGAGAAGATGCCGTACAGATGCACAGGAGATGTGTTAGCAGCCCCCAAGGTAGCAGAGCAGTTGCCATAACAGCCAGCAGCAGACGTTATCCAGGCCTGTATTGCTGCTGCTGGAATTAGAGGAGGAATGTAGGTCTCCCAGCTGCCAAGTGCATCTTTTGTGTGGCCGAGGTGTCAGTCGCTGTCCTGGAGTAGGCAGAGGACTGATGAAAACATAAACAATAGCAGCAACAGCAGGCAGGATGGCTGATTTGGGGCAGAAACTACCCAGCTGTGCCACTGCGCTCTTGTAATCGCGTTAGAGAAGTCAAACTAATAAGCATGCCATGAGCCCCCCTCTGCCAGTGGATAGGCAGGCACATCACATAAGCGTGTGAAGTCTGTGCCCGGTGGGATCGGAGGGGAAGAGCCAGGGAGGTGCATTGGCAGAGCTGCGGGTGAGTCTGGGCAGTGCCTGCCAGCGCTGCTAACCCTTTTCTGTATGCGCTCAAAGCAGCTTACTCTAAAGAAACAAGAAATAATGGCAATGAGTTTGTTGCTTTTAAAGGACAAATATAAAGGATTTAGCTTTTCTGGCAAATGCTTTAATTATATGATGATGTCTTTTGCCAGATCGCTGAGCAATTAAACCCTCATCAAGCCCAGAAGAAAGTATTTCCACAGAATGTTTTCACTGCAATTCCTGATTGAGATTGTGAGGAGGAGTATTATTTACAAAGATTGCATTAACAGACACTATAAGGTTGCTTATGCCCCCATGGGAATTGATGACAAAACTCTCATGGCCTTCATTAGAAATCGAAGCCTTTTGATGCAAGGTAAATATGGTTTTGGGCGCACATATAATAAAGTTATACATATTAGCTTAAAAGCAACTTCTCTGGAAATCCTATTGGAAATTCTTAGTTTTCCTAATGTGGAAGAGAAATGCATTTTGTGTAGATATTTTTAGTGGTAACTTCCTCTCGAGTGCTATTATCTTACACCCTCTACCATTAGCGCTTGCTGGGTTTCCAGGCCAGCCATGTGATTGCTAAGCATCCCTGCCTGCTTTTTGAATGACTTGTCAGGCAGGAGCCAGAAAGGCCAGTTGTTACTGCTGGCTGCCGGCAGCTGCGGCTCCCTGCCTGGCTCCCAATTGATAAAACACTAAAACACTTTCCTCTTACCCGTCTTGGAAGGTCATCGGTGTTTGGTTCAGTGTGAGACCCTGTCAGCACAGACCCTTCTCAACACAAGCCTACTGTGTAGATGTAGAAATGTATTACTCTGCAGAAGGCACGCGTGTGTGGGAACACGCAACAGCCGCGCTATTGAAAGGCATTTCAGAGCTGCACACTGCTGTTTCTCATTGAGCCCCGGCTATTTTAGCATGAGCTGGATGAAGCGGTCCGCGTTTCTGCGTGTGTTCTTGTTACATTTACAACTCAAATGAGCTTGCTGCGCTTCAGAAAATTGCAAGAAGTTAAAAGATTACAGCCCAAATCTCTGTGAGCTTAAATATGTCTCTCTTTTTGTGGCAAAACACCCTAAGGCAAATGTGTTTTAAAAAACAGAAGTGCTGATAATGAGGGCTAATAACTTTCCAGATGTTTGCTATTTTGCTACATATGAGTTTTTAAAAAAGGTATTTAAACTGATCCTGCCAGTTGGTGTGGATGCCTCTGTGTTTGTGTGTGTTTAATGAACAGCTGGCTCTTTTGAACTGGGAATTTTAATACTTTCAGTTCCATGAAACTGGGATCAGAGGCGGCGGCTGATTGTACAAGAGAGGGAGCGCATTTTCTCATGTGAATTCAGAAGCAGAGAGGGAGGGAGAGAGAAAAAAGCATCGTAATATTGCGTGTGTTTCAGTTTCAGCGGATCAAATCTTTCCTCTATCTGCATCCAAGCTATTTGGTTGTGATCAGATGATCAGAGCTCAAGGAAGCGATTGGAGAGCGAGCTGGCTGCAGCTGCACTGTAGGCTGTTTTCAGGGACAAGGAGCCACTGTTTTTCAAACATAGCATAAACATAGAAGTTATTTTGTAGGCTTCAGGATGCAGATATGGGTTGTGCTGCCAGCATTGTTCTGCTCCAAGCCTTTCGTTCTGTGGTACAGAGGAACTGTCCACATATCTGCAGGCGACGGCGACGAGAGGAGTTGTCACATGAAATTCTGCCGCTGGATAGCGATGATGAAATGAGCAGACCCAGGACTCTCATCATAATGGTACAGTATACTTTAATCGGCAGAGAGAGGTGACAGAATTATTATTACAGATGTTACGTGATTATTTTTTTCCTTTAACTATGTATTCATAGGGAAAGAACATTGACAGACTTTGTCACTGTAGGTTAGTTTGCTGTCTCCGTTGTCAAACAGAGCTGAAATGTTACTTTATAGGTGAAACTGTGCTACACATAAGCTCTATATAAAGTAAATGTTCTGTTGTTTAATTGTTGGTGGGTTTTGTTGCTATTTGCGAGATAGGCAGCACTGGAGCTGGTAATGTGGTTATGTTTTATTTCAGACTTGGAATTCCAAACAGCAGACAGCTTAGGAAATATTTACTAAGTCTGTTCATCATAAAAACAAAAATGAACCCAAAAGCCAAACAAAACAAAACCAAACCCCTTTACTTTCACCCAGGATGCAGTTGGAATTTATATCAAGTTAAATGCAAATAAACTCCCATATATCTTTGCTGCAAACTGTTTGCAGCAGTAAAATGTTTGCTGGATCACCGCTTTCCGGTTTAGTGAGTTGCCTCTGTTCTTTAATGAAGGGGGGCTTGAAAGGCTCTCGGTCTTTGAGAGTAATTTTCTTTCTGAATTAAATAGAATTATTTTTATTTTTTTTGTGGTGGGAATATAATGATAGAATAGAAAATAGTAGGTTTATTAGGAATAAGTGACATTATAAATCCTCATTATAAATCCCTGTTTCCGAGTGAGGAATACGCTTACTGCTTAGTTACAGCTCTTCCTTGCCAAATACACGTAGGGTGAGCGTTTACAGAACCCTGGAGTGGTTTGGGTCTGAGGTAGCAATGATTTGGTACTGTGTGGCTCTCACTAAAAATATTGCCGAGACGCTACAAATAGTATATTTGCCAGTTTTTCAGGGCACTAGTGTATATCATTTAAGTGGTAGATATTGGTATTTTTATATAAAGTATATTATGATGAAGTCCAAAGTGCTGATACCCCTGATACCCCCCTGTATCACACAGGGCAGTAACTTAGTTGTAAGTGGGTGATGGTAACATTAGGGAACATAATAGCTGTCATGAGATCTCGCAGTGGTTTGAACAGAGCATTGCTGCCGGTACAGAGGTGTGTGGTGCAGTCATGGCAACTATAGTAGCTAAGACCCAATCCAAGTGGTGCTTTATGTATTTAAGGGTATTATCCAGTGCATGGGGGAGGCTAACGGTTGTAAGGAGGAAGGGGATGGATTTTATCATTGTGAAGCTGATGTTTAATCTTCTTTTGCTTTAAAATCTAGTATCTATAAAACAAACTCTTTTTTTTTTTTCTTTTTATTTTTTTCTGCTTAAATAAATGACCTCAACAGCATTTAAACAAATAACTGTCTCCTTCCTGGTAGTAATTCCAAGCATAATGTAATGAGGAGAGTCTAGAAGAAACTGCAGCATGTGCGAGTATGGATCATCTGTGCAACTTGCTTCAGTCCTTGGAAGCAAATGGTTGTCTTGGGTTTCGTGGCAGCAAACAACCTACCAACCTCCCCATACCCAGACGCAGTTATCAGCAGCTTGAGTTGCACTTCTTTGTGCGTAAATCCTGGGAAAGTGCGCCTCCGAGAGCCACAGCAAAGGTGCCTGGGCTCTCAGAGGAGTGATGCTTTCCCGCAGCATGGAGGGAGCTGTGGAAGCTGTCATCACCCTGCGGAGCTGGGGGTGGCCGAAGGAGAGGTCCACTGGTCAGATGGTCTGTTACCTGCTGCTGGATGTGGGCTTTCAGGGAGCCCTTCCTGGTCTCAAACACATCCACCCATTGTAGTAACGGGGGGTTTATGTTTGCTACAGCAGCAGTTAACGCACTGGTGTTTGTCCTGTCAAAAGGCTGCCCTTCCCCAGGAAATCTGTGGGATCGTTTTCCCCCCTTGGTCCCTCTGAGGAGAGGAGGATGAGCGGGTCAGCCCTGGCATGAAGCTGGTGTAGGTGCAGGGCAGGTGCTTTGGAGGAAAGCTGCTGGGCAGGGGACAACTTGGGAAAATGATCTTCCCTCGCACATCTTTCTTTCTCTTCTGGATGTGTATTATTACTGTGCCTTTTCATTTAGAAGCAGTTAATTATGTAGCTATCTATAATGTTTTGCCATTGAGCTTTGCAGTTAGGCTTAGTAATGATGTGGAGACCTAGAGAGTTGCAAAGAAAGTGCTTCAGAGCATTCTGTGGCAGAAATGGATGGTCCCGTTTCCACCAGAATTTGTGTCTCTTGAAAGAGCAGCATGATAAAGAGGGCTGGAGGCTACTGGACCTTAATAAAACATGTGTTATGGTCCTAACAGATTATGTTTTTTGCCCTTGGTCTGTTGTAGATCATTGAAGTTTATGTCTGGGTCATACAGTGGAGACGACTATGTAGACAAGCAAAAGAGTGTTTAGTTCACAATGTCATTATGAACGTTGTGCAGATGCCAGGAGCTAGCCTGATCCCAACGAGATTACTGAGTTTTCATGTCTGAGGGCAGTGAGTGATTGGGGTACCCAAAGAAGAGAGACAAGGAAATCCCAAAATGCAGAATATCTGACGTATACTGATCGCCAGAGGCTGTCGGCTCCTGTCAGCTGAGGATCTGACATTTTATCTTTTCATGCCTTCAGATGAAACGGTCCTCCTCTTTGGAGCTTGTGTGCCACTGGCTATATGCTCCCTACTGAGAGTGTTAGTGTTTGGTATTGCTTTCAGGAGATAAACTATGCCTTCTTTTTGAATGGCTTTTATAAGTACCCAGGCTCTGCTGCGTGTTCTTGCAAGTTTGCCTGTCTCATGTGAAGCAAAAGTAAAATCTTAATGTTGCCTTGATACAGAAAGCAGTCCCCAGGCAGAGCAAAGAGCTCTCTACCCTAAAATGCTTCCAATAAGTATACAGCTCTATAGATGTGCCCCATTTTCCTTTGTTAATCCCTGAAGGGGAGCATCCTTGTAGGATATTCTTCTGGGAATTGTGCCTTTGCCAGTGGCACTCCAAGTGGGAGATGCTGTGAGTGCATGCTCCATGAGGGAAGAAAGGGAGACGACCTGAGTACAACCTCCAGCTGTTGCTTATCAGCCACCTACTAATTACTGCATGAAACTGTTCGGCAACACAGCAGGTATTTCTAGCATTCTAGTCCTTGCAGAAAGTGAAGACTGATGTCTTTTATTCACAGAAATTATTTTTTTCTTCAGTTTGTTAGTTTAGAAATCTGTTTTTATCCTTTGGCAGGACAGATTGATAATTAGTTTTCATTCTCGGCTGGATCCACAGAGCAGGGAGATGTGTCAGAAAGGCAAAACTGGAAATTCTTTGTCAATGACTATTGTGTGTTGTCTTCCCTTGGATGCAATCCGGGCACTTGACAGAGCCATGCAAAATAAATATCCAAACAACCTCTAACTAGGTGTACAAGTTGCATCAATGTGTTCAGTGACTGCATTTAATAGAACATCTCGTTGCTTTCTGTACCTTTAAGAGTATGTGTGTAAGAGCTGATCTGCAAAATTAGTCCATCAGATGGTGAGGTTTGAGATATTAAAAATCTATGTAGAGTGAATGCAAATGACTGTACGTGCTGTTTCTGCAAGAAAAAGGAGAAGAGGAAGATGCCTGAAGGAAGAAAACTTAGTACATGGGGTTATGTGGAACTGTTTGATGTTTGGAGTGGGGGCCCTAACGTTTAGGATGATGCTTTGCATTTGGAACTTGTGACTTGCAAAGCAAGTTGAGTTTTATCTAGTAGGTCATTCTTTGTTTTTTCATGTGATTTATTATGAATTGTGGCAGCTGCAATTTGTGTGGAAGATAAGAGCAAAATGTGATATTTGAGGATATGATTCTCCTCTCCAAACCCCCCCCCCTTGCCCTTGGTAACCAGTTACACAAAAACATGGTAAAATGTTTTGTATTTTGAATAAAATACCGTAACTTGAATGGACATGTTAACTTGAATGCAGCAACAGCAAAGTGACAATACTACTTTCTTTATTCAGTTTTTCACCTCTGAAAAGAGACAGCTTGCAGAGATTTTCTCTGCTCTTTCCAGTTACAGAAGAAGTAAGAGAACCTCCCCTGTTGCAAGATGCAGGATGGCTGCTCTGCCCTGGCATACGCGTGGGGCTGAGGCACTGCCTGAGCTGCTTCTCAGGTCACTTAGTCTGCAAACATAATTTTAGTCTTCTAAAAGTAGTACAAACAATAAAAGCATGCCTTTGAGAATTTTTCCTCATCTAGTACTAGAGCTTACCTCCAGAATTGTGTTCCTTAAGTTTTGTTGCATGATTTGTGTTGATTTTATGTTTCTTGTTGAAATAATTCTGTTCACGCCTTTTCTCATTTGTATGCATTTACCTACTGAAAATTTGTACTGTACGTGTACTAAGTGCTATCAGTAGATGGCAACTCTAAGAATTGCAATCTCTCTGACTCATGGCTTACTGGTTTTGTAGGTGGGAATGTGTCTGTGTGTACCCAGATGGGGAGGACTTGCAGTGCCTTTTGGAGGTCGGCATGAGGCTCAACTCTGGGAACAGAAGGGTGTTCTCTTCCTCTGGTGTCTTGGAGGAGGGATTGTCTTTGGAAAGCCAGACTACCCAGGGCTGTAAAGTTCAAAAGAAAAATTCAAAATATTCATATCATTTAGCTCAAGTCAGAAGCTTCAATGTGTAATACATTTTTAAGCAACAATAAACATATGTAGCTTTATTTGACCTCAATCAACTTCCACTTCAGTCCCTGACCTCAGCAGGAACAGAAACAGGCCTGTGTTTGAATAAATGAGTAACATTAGAGCGCAAAGAGGAAAAGCAGTAAGCGAAGCACAAAATGCAGTTCTAGTTCAGAGCCATTTTTGCAGCTGTTCCTGTTATCTTTGTGATTTCTTTGCCCACTGTGCCTAACGCTCAGCAGGCCCGCTGGTAACTGCGGGAGGGGTTCCCAGCCTCTTCCCTTCGGTGCGGGAGCTCCAGTGGGGTCAGTGGGTTCCGCACCCTCCTCAGCACAGCAGCCTGGGAGGGATGGTGTCCATCCCCCTTCTTCTGAGCACTGTTTGTTCTTCAATGCTGAAAGGCTTTTGGTTTGGTTTTGGCTTTTACCAGTTTAGGCATCAGCTATGGCTCTGCGTATAATTCCTTAAGTACAGAGGAGAATGAGCCCAAGATGTGGATCTGTTTTCATACTTCAGGGTGTTGCAGCAACATTTAAAGTATGCATATGGTTGAAAAAGAGATGGTGTTAAAAACAGCCTTTTTCCACTAAGCAAATCTTCTCCATCTGACTTTATTACTCTGAGCAACAATGTTTTATATTGCCTTCACTTCTTATTAGTGTTGCAGCAACGTGTGTAGTATGACAGTATATGGAATGAAATTATTATGAATCTGGTAACCAAATTCATATGGCAGCTTATGAAGAGCATGGACTCCAAACAATAAAGTGATGAAAATGTCCTCCTACATAAGAGGAATTTATTATCTTTTATTTTTTAAAAGAGAAGCAAGCTACTTATTTGTAAGCAATGCATACATGAAAGAGTAGGGTATAAATTAAAGGGGCGCAGAAAAGTCTCTGTAAGTAGCAGTCCTTGGAAGTACTTTGGGAAGGCTTTCTGATTCTGGGCATTTGACAAAAATCACAGTTTAAGATGTGTGCTCAGAAGGCTTCTTGGGACAGAGTAACTTTGACCTATTGAAAGACGAAGTAACTTGATCAAAGACAAAAAGAGAGAGAGAAACAAACACACATAAGGGGGAGGGGGGGGGGAAACACCAAAAAACCAAAACCCCAACACTTCAGGTTTTTCAGTCTTTGGCCATCTGCAGCCACGCTCCTTTGCGTAATAAGCACATTTATAAACAAATCTATGCACACACATGCTTGATTTGTTGCAATTTTGTCTGTGATGCTCTGTCTGCAGTTCCGCTTGGCTCTAGCTCTGATGGGCTGTAGCAAATGCCAGCTTTCCATGTTTCCCTTGATCGTTTTGCTCTTTGGATCTTCCCACGGACGAAGGTTAGGGGAGTTAAGGAAAAAAAGCAACCCAGTAATCTGATGGGTCTGGGACTTTGGAATTGGGTGACCTATAGTTGTAGGAACCTCAAGCTATTTACATGGTGTGGTGCCCTCATACACCAAATCAGCCATGTACAGATCTTGACTTTATGTTTGTCTGCTTTCCTATGTTTATTATTACCTATTAAATACTTGAATAGATTATAAAAAAAACCCCAACTGATAAACTCTGGGTAATAATAGAGAGATGAACACAGCTTTAAATGCCAAGTGCTAGGCACAGGGTGACCCATCTAAAATAACCACAATAATGTCTTTGAAGATCTGGAGAGATTAAGAAAATGCTTTGAAACGTATTTCACACAGAATTTGGTAGGGGTATTTTGTTTCATGCTGTCAGTAAGCAGTGTAGTGTTGGACAGAAATATGAAATGTGTATATGTATATATACACACATGTATATATGTGAATTTGTGACCAGCAGCCTCTAGGTGTATTTTCAGAGACGTTGTCTGTTGGGTTTTTTTGGGTTTTGTGGTTTTTTTGTTTGTTTGTTTGTTTTTACGTGCATCTTGGGCTGCACAAGTACTTCCAAACTCATAACTCAGTTCGAATAATTTGGGTTTTTTCCTTCCGCAGTGAGGTTTTAGGGGATGCGTGCCTGCTGCTGGCACTGTGCTGACCAGGCTGTATGGGTGGGTTAGCTTGACAGTCAGCATCCGCAGAAATGGAGTGGGAGCAGTGATACTGCTTGCTACCATATCTTGGCTGAGAAGCGTTGTCCCATGCTGCTCAAGCTCCATTACAGCAACGTGTCTCCATTAGCAGTATCGCTGCCCATAGCTCTCGGGAGACGGGCTGGGGTGGCACAGGCAGTACGTATGAGCCAGAAGGATGCAGAAATCCACCTGCCATGCTTCACGCATGCCCCCAGCACGTCTCAGGTGTTTGTGCTGCATTACCAGTGAGCGCCTGCCTGCCTGTGAGCATCTGCAGCTGGAGCTCCGACCTGTGCCGCATGGGGCAGCTGGGGAGCCTCTGGCTGGGTGGGCGAGTGGCAGCGGGGTGGCAGCAGTGCTTCTCATCTTAGTGTGTATGCGCTGTCCTTGGCCCAGGCTCTGGTAAACTGGTTCTCTTCTGCTGAGCGTGCTGAGCTGCAGCTGGTTCAAGAAGCATACAAAGGAACGGTAAATTAAACTTACACACTCAGAAAGTGATATTAGTGCCAGTCCTAAGCCTTTGCCTCTCGCTGGCATTAACTCACCTCTGGCTGCAGTACCGAGGGCTAGGCTGGGCTTTATTTTTTGTGCTGTTGGTAGGTATAGAATCTTCTGAATAGAGCTGATCTAGTTTTAAATGCATATAGCTGAGTCCAGGCCTTTGGCTACAAACACAAGGGTATTGATTTAGCTTGGAAACAACTATGGCTGTAAGAGGTACGCTGAGCGAGGAAGGGAGCCATAAAGAAACTGGGGCCCTCAGAGAACGCCAGCCAACCGAAAGTACTGCCAAAGTAAAAGCTGTTGGGAGAGGCAAAGGGGGGAGGGAGAGTTGTTGAGGCAAAGACAGTGTGTAAGAGAGGAAGAGTTCAGTGATGAGAAAGAGAGAAGCCAAGTGGAAAATGCTATTTCTTCTCATCTGAAATTAATTAGACACACTGCTGTTAGACTTTGGTAAGACTTGATTTTTGAGGGCGAGCCACCGCTGCTCTATGTTGACACATCAAGATACTCTGATACTGCTTTTTCCTCCCTCCTTTTTGGTTTTGCTTCACAGTGAGTATACCTCTTCCTACTGATGTTAATCCCTCCTCCCTTGCCCTTCTTCCCCCGTGTCCTTCCCAAAGTGGAAAACTGTCTTCTGTTTTGACTTCAGGACAAATGCACTCCAGTCTCCTCCTGGGTGGATTAGAAATCTGAGCGGAGTGTGACAGAACTGTTCCTGATATTTCTCACTTCCATGATGTTTCTTCTTTACAGCAGTAATCTTAATACGCTTGGTCTAAACCCAGTTTAAAGAAATCAGAATTCCAGTTCATCGCATTTAAGACAAAAGCCTTATGCAAAGTTCCGTTGCTCAGGAGAGATGAAGAGATATATCTCCGAGCCTTTATCTCCACACTTCATACTCTTCCATCAATCGGAATCATTTGGTTTTAATGCATGTGGAAAGTCTTTGTTGCTCCATAGCCTCCCCAGCAACTTCGGCCCAGCAAAGCAGGGTAGCGTGGCACAGTGCAACAGGAGTCATTTCACTTAATAGCAGCTGCTGAACCATTCCACCATCAGCTGTGGCAGAAAGATAAATCAAGGAGCAGAGACTGTGAGTACATCTACAGTGTAAACTGAAGTGTGATTACTGTGTGCTGTAAAACCTAGCGTGGCTAGCATTGGTGAGCTTCGCTTTTTCTGTGCATCCCAGGGGGGTTGACACCTGATTTCTAGAAACTCTCAAGAGATTCTGACTTCTAGATTACATTTCCTGAATTATACAAGGCTTTGATGAAAGGCATCACCACCTCATGGCTACTGCCATGTGTGGGTGAATGCAGACTAGTTCCAGGTTGCGATACCTCCTGTAGCTTCAGAGGAACTGGACAAACACAGGCAAAGGGTTTTGATGTTCCCTTAACCAAAGAAAGGTTTGTAAAGGCAAAACACAGGATTTAATTTCTAAGGCTAAGCAGCATTTCA
The DNA here is from genome assembly GCF_963924245.1 of Chroicocephalus ridibundus. NCBI lineage: Eukaryota > Metazoa > Chordata > Aves > Charadriiformes > Laridae > Chroicocephalus > Chroicocephalus ridibundus. The sequence goes on from NC_086289.1 coordinate 51,543,344, forward strand.
GCATATTTGAGTTTGTCAGCTAGCACTATCTGGCAGCTCTGCTATTATGAGTCAAACAAGAAATGAATTATCTGCCAAAGTACTCAAGTAACTGAACTCTTGTTCCGTGCAATAGTGTTGTCTCAGGAATAGAGAGACAAGCATGGTGTTTTCTGAGTGTTTGGAGCTAAAGAAGATGGAGGAAGGCAGAGTGTCTACGGAATACAGGAACAGTTCCTCGTCTTTTAGCTTTTGAATCACTTCCTTGAATAATTAGGGCTTCCAACTTGAGTTAGTAATTGGAGTGAGGAATATTACCGCGGAGAAAGGATTAGGACTCAGCACCAAAGCGTGTCACATGAATACTTCAGGGTGTTTTGGGTGGCAAGGATCTGACATCATCTCAGGGCACTATTCCAAGTCTACTGTAACTGAAGCTGGCTCAGACCATGGATCACAATCTCCAACACTGAGGTGTGGTAGCTGTGCATATGTGCACACATTTCCAGTCAGAAAGAATCCGATTCTTTCATTGTTCTGGTGCTCAATTATTTCAGTTCTTCCGGGACTCTTATTTTAAAGTTGGGGAACTCTGTAAATACATACATATTATAAGAAATGTACATTTTTCATCTTGTTAATTTGGTGCCTCTCCAGAACAAAATGTTATGTTCTGTCTAAACAGAAAGAATTTGTGTGCAATATCTTACTTCTACATTTGCAGTCTGTTAATAGTTATTGCCAATTTGTGGTTAACTTAAAACATAATAGATTCTGTGTGTGTGGTTTTCGATGAAAAATAGCCATTGTAATCTTTGTCAGACTTCTTTCTGCCTCAGGGATCACTCTGTGTACAGCGTATGGAACCAATTGAATTGAACACTTCATGCCTTTGGTGTTTGTTTTTCCTCACTTCTCATCTGTCAACTGCTGTGCTCATTTTCTTTTCATTAGTATTGATACTTGCTTGAAGATGAGATGGCCAGATTCAGTTGTCGGTTATATGTGTGCAAATCCAGCAGGATAAGGTTTTGACTTAATGCAGTAAAACAGAGCAGAAGTGTAATTTTGTGCTGCTTGCATGTTTCTCTCCAAAAAAAAGAAATCATGAAGTTAGAGTGGAAAATGTGTGTGGCCTTGCTGGAACAATCAGCGGTTAGCTATGAAACTAGAATGTTGGGAGTTGAACATCATGTTACCGATCACTCATAACTTTGGCGTTTCAATAAGGGTTTGGTGTTACCTTGATGTTTTCCACAGGTTATGACTTCTGTGCTAAAATTAGCTCTTTCAGAGGGTAAGCCTTAACAGTAAAGTGATGAATTACTAAAATGTAGATTTCTGGAACCAGATGGCTCCACTGTCCTTTTTGAGATATTTCTTGCATTAGTAAATGATGTGCAAGCATGCGTTGCAGCTATCTCTATAGGAGATCTGATCTTAATGGGATTACAGAGGAGGACAAGTTCTTGGGAGAAACAGGGCTTGGAACTGGCCCTATTTTTTTCTCGCTTTTGGATACTTGTGGCTTAAAGGTAAAGAATAAAAAGTGTTCACACAGATGATCTGCATTTCTTTCTTTTCAGTGCCTTAGCTCTTTTCCTGTCTTTAACCCATTCTCCCACGTGCTTGAGGAGCCTTTTCTCATCTCCCTAGAGCTCCCTAGAAAAAGCAAGCAGGCACAGAGCATCCAGCTGCCTGTTCCATCTCTCCACCTGCCAGCTGGCGCTTGTGCCTGAATTTGCTTATTCAGGCTGTGACTCTGTTCTGGCTTTTTGCAGTGCTTGAGTTCCTGCGGCTATTGACCACCGTTAGCTCTTTGGTTTTAAGCAAGGGCACAGCCCATTAGGAGGTGCAGTGATCTAAGCAGTTATCTAAAAGCTTGTTTGTTGCCAGGAATGTCCGGTTTCTTTGGCCTTACAACCTTGCAGTTGGGCCTCCTTTTATCTTTTAACTGGCCTGTTACAAAAGAAGCCAAGTCCCTCATGGGCTGCCTGCTCCCAGGTGTTAGACATGTGCTCCATAACACATCCTTCGGGTGAATGTGAGCTGCAGATGTGTGGAAGATACAGGAAGTAATCCAAAGCTCGAATCTCGTATGTCCAGTAGAAAACATTTACTGTTTCTATGCAGACTTTTAATTAATATATTTTCCAATATTTAAGATACATGTCATATTTTGTTGTTCATGATACATCTGCTGATTCTTTGTGATGACCGTTTACCCCTGTAGCACCTGTTTTTGTTTCTACTGACACTGTAGCAGAGACACCAGTTGGGGAAGGACTCGTGATGGGAGTGTTTGTGCATCTGTCACTTGTGTTTGTTCAGAACACCCTCCCTGGCCCCGACCAAGCAGCTCTGACAGAGAGCATGCTCACTCCTCAGACGCTTGTGTAAATGCAAAATATTTCAGTAGAATGTTTGGAAGTACAGAGAAAACTCCTGAACACAGTTTGAACTGAAGAACTATTTGGAAATAATAGAAATGTTTACTAACATGTGCTTAACTCTGTTTTTTTTATGTGAAAGATAAAAGTGAATGCAAGCCTGGAATTGTACCAATATGGTTTTGCCTTACTTCTCCGAATCTAATTGAAACTGTAAATATTGGTTGATAAAATGTTATTCTAAAACGTTTTCACAATATAAAAAAGACAGTTCTTGAAGAATGCACCAAAAAGGACCTGCCCAAATGAAATGTTTGAGAGATGAGTTGACATAAAAGTTTGTACCAGCTCCCACTGAGAAGTTTCTTTACACAGTATTTTTAAGCTGCCAAAAGCTGTTCTATGTACTAAGAGCTTGCCAATTTTCCTTTTTTAAATGAAATCAAAGGCAATTTTAAGTTACATGAGCCTGCAAAAAGAATCTGAATTGGTGGCTAAACATTGCTTTTTGTAAAATGCATTCAAAAGACAACTGTATTTCTTGGAAATATTTTTGCAAAAGGATTGGCTCCTTGAGTCAGACCGTGTCTGCAGCGTTTCAGGCAGAACAAGGAGCTGAGTGAGGAGGAACTGCAGAAAACTCTACTTTATTTCCTATTCACATCCTTTTCTGGCACTTATTTATGCCTGGCTGTAGTGTGTATTTGTAGGAAATCATAAGTTAACCTCTTAGCTTCTGATTTCCTGACCAATTCTTTTGTACCCAGCTCAAGTGGTGCTTGATAGAAATACGAGTCAGGATGTTCCAGCTGTTGCTACAGTAAGAGGGAATTTTCTGGACTTCCCAGAATTTCCAAATTAAAAAAGCCCCAGAATTTCCAAATTAAAAAAATACCCTCTTGGTACAGAGTCAGGTTGTCAACGACCAGTTTAGGTTTGATGATAAGGCAAGAGTGACGGTGCAAGGGTTTGTCTTTGCATGTTGGATACACAGAGCAAGACGTGGGAGTGGGGAGGAAAACACAAGGGCAGGAATACTGGCTTACACTCATCCCATCAGAGAGAGTCATCCAGAGAAGGCGAAGGAATTACTATGATTCATGGCCCTGCCTTGCAGAGGCTGGGACCTGGAAGCTTACAGCAGCTTTACTGTGTTCAGAATGACATAGTTTTGGTCCCGCTTTCCATCTCACTGAGAAATCATAAATAAATTTTGCTTTTTGATCTGTCCTTGGATAGCAGAGTTCCATAGCAGCTTCTTGGGAGGGCTTTAATACCTCCTACAATTCAAAACAGACTTACTGAAACTGGAAAATCACAGAGTGGGGTGAGGAGGATCAGCAAAGCTAGTGCATGACTATGCATATAGACAATGACTGGACCTGGGCTGGTCTGAAAAATAACTATGAGGGGATGTGGTGGAAGTCATAAAAATCAAGAATGGTCAGAGACATGTAGGCTTTGCTTGCACTTTCTTTGCTCAACAAAAGTAGTAGGGATCATCAAATGAAACTAATCAGGGGGAGCAAGTTTGGACAAAAAAAATTTCGCTGAATGAATATTAAAACTGGATTTTCTTGCTACAAAATGTTTAACATCTCTAGTGTCTGTGTAGGTTTGAAGAGCGACTGGGAAAAATCTTTGAGTCTTCGAGAACTAGTAAATATGCATATGCCATCTCAGGCTGGGAACCTGCACGAGTGGAAATTGGAAGAGCGTTCAGGAGAAATAACTGTTGTATTGACTGTTTTCTGTACTTTTACCTAAGCATCTGTAGATTCTCACAGGTGCAGGAATCTGGGTTAAATGAACTTCCATCCTACCCAGTATGACCATGCTTACATAAACTGGAATTTAGTGTGGCATCTGGGTGAACATTCAGTACTTCATTTGCTATTGCAATAGTATTGTACTTGGCATTGTCTTGCTTCTTACACGTGCAAGCGTGTCAGCTTGGTTGACTCCGCTCCCGTGAATGATTTTGCATTTGTTGCAGGTCACGGTCCCTGTGCGCGGGCCTTTATTGCGGGTCGGCTGGTACGTGGTACCTTGTCTGTGCATCAGGACCTGCAGCAGCCCACTGGGTACTCCTTGCTGTGAGCCTGGGATAACTGAGAGAGTAGAATTTGATGGATTTTTTTTTATTTTTTTATTTTTTTGGCCAAGGTTGGGGTTATATTTACTTTTAATACCTTTACACAGGCTTTCACAAACTGTAGGGCTCACTCTGGGATCCTACCCACAGCCACTTTGGTATTTCCCTGGAGTTTTTTTACCTTCTTATTTTAGAAATACTGAAGATTGGACATTTGTTATAAGTTTCAATTAGGATTAGCAGTTTTTAATTAAGAAATTGAAAACAAAGCCTGGAGAGGTGAAACAATTCTCTGGGTGTACAGAAAGTTATGTCAGAGTGAGGTGTTGTCACTATTAAACTATACAGTTTTGCTTTCTGTGTTCCAAGAGATCAGTAAGAGAAGAGGAATGTCAAAAGGATGCAAGTTGTCTTTTTCTCTCTTCTACATACCAAGCTTAACTAATGTAAATCTGACTTGCAGGGTTTTATATTTCACTCCTTTTTTGCTAAAATAAGAAAATAATCTTGCTTAGCTGCTTTTGAAATATGTGCGCTTTTTCTCCCTTCCAAAATGCCATTATTTAGCTTTCAATTATAGGATCCAGATGATGAATTATTATATGCAGTTGCTTTCTTAATTGCTTGAGATACCCACAGGCGCTAGAAGAGACTATACAGGAATTTGTAACATTGAATATATGTTACAACTATGTGATATCAAACACAACAATAGCTGTACAGTCAGCTTGCGCATATGTCAAGGGAAGTGTATTTTAGTACGTAGAAAAAACAATGAAGAGGATCCCAGGTTCTTTTATGTCAATATTATGGCATTGTAGATGTTGATTTTGACCTTGAGCAAATGAGTGAGTTGCCTGACCTCCTTTTGCTTCAGTTATTCCAGCTGGAAAATTGGGTGAAAATGTGGATTCTCTTTATAAACCAGATGTTGTTTGATCTGAGCTTTTCTTGGTAAAGAAAAATAATTTCTGCAATGTAGCGTAGACATGAATAGCAAGTATTAGAATTACAATCAGAAAAGCATGCAGCAGAAGCCACAATCACAGCAGCATCAGCATGTCTGGAGATAGTAAATTTAGATGATTAAATTATTTAATCGCCTTTTATGGGCCTTCATCACTATGTGTTTTGTTATCAAGGGCTGATTCCAGTCCAAGTAGATGAAAACAAAAGGGTAATATTTGTTTGAAATGTTCCAATGGATCAAATTAAAGAAGAAATTAAAGTAATTGCATATTTTGCTTTTGTACACATCAGCAGGATGACATTGCTAATGGAAAGTTTATTCTTCCAACCTGATGGCTGATGTAAGAAGGTTTTGTTTACTAAAGAGAGTAAGTATAGCCTTATTTCTGTCCAACCTGTACAAAGATACCTGGAACAAAAGCTCCTGATGACTGTGCTCAGTTGTGCTATGTGTGAGTATGCAGTTCCACTGTGCAGCAGAGACCCTCACACAAAAACGACCAGCGGGTATCACCACAGCACAGCACCAGCACCCTCTATTCTTGCTCGCCCCGTGGCTGCTGTCTCCAGAGGGCTCAGCGGGTAGATGAGGAACTGCAGCAGGCATGAGATCCGCGATGCTGTTTTTCTGTAGGTGATACATGAACCTGTTGGAGCAAGTCCAGAGGAGGGCCACAGAGATGATCAGAGGCCAAAGCACCTCTCCTGTGAGGACAGGCTGAGAGAGTTGGGGCTGTTCAGCCTGGAGAAGAAAAGTCTCTGGAGAGACCTTATAGCAGCCTTTCAGTGCTACAGGAAAGCTGGGGAGGGACTCTTTATCAGGGAGTGGAGTGATAGGACAAGGGGTAATGGCTTTAAACCGGAAGAGGGGAGATTTAGATTAGATATTAGGAAGAAATTCTGTACTGTGAGGATGGTGAGACACTAGAACAGGTTGCCCAGAGAAGTTGTGGCTGCCCCATCCCTGGAGGTGTTCAAGGCCAGGTTGAATGGAGCTTTGAGCAGCCTGGTCTAGCGGGAGGTGTCACAGCACATGGCAGGGGGGCTGGAACTAAGTGATCTTTAAAGTCCCTTCCACCTCTAACTATTCTATGACACTGTGTGGCCGTAGCTGGAGGCCTTTGGGGTTGCATCATCAGGTTCTACAAGGCCCTTCTCCGTCCAGTGGCAAGGGAATGTATTATATTCATGCCAGGTGCGGGTGGGTTTCTAACTTGGAAAGGTGCTGAAACGACGCTGCCGTTGTGTTCGTGTTCTTGGGGCATTGGCTGGTAGAAACATTGCTGTGGCCAGGAGAGAGTGGCAAGGTGTGGGAGCGGGAGGGGCTGCTGCTGGCTCGGCTCAGCCCGCCTTCCACACGGGAGAACAGCCAGGCGGTTTTTAGGAGCGGTAAAATCAGCAAAGGGGTCATAAGTGGCTTTTGGAGCGTGGGCCTTGCCAGCAACCTCTTGTGAGTGCTTACAAGGCCATTCTGAGGCGATGAAATATAGGTCTTTTAAGGGCCCTGGAGCGCCGTGTGCCGGATCAGGCTGGGAGCCGACAGACTGCCCTCCCCGAGGCCTTCTCCTCGCCCCACCCAGGGGACACTTCCAGCTACAGATGAATCTTATCAGCTCTGGCAAAGTGCAAAGAGATGGGCCGCCGAGGGCTCCTGACGCCACCAGTTCATCCAGAAGGTGTGTTTTAGCCTTTCAAGCAGGGCAGAGAAATGCAGCAGCCTCTCACAAATTAGTTCTGCCTGAGTGCACTGATATCTGGGGCATAAGGTGAAGGCCCAGAGGAAGGAGTAGCTGAGATCAGCGCGCTGCCGGGCTGGGAAGAAAAGAAATGGATTGACGTAGGTGGAGTCACTGACATCGGGGACTGTTAATTGGAAAGACGTGTTAGCAGACCTCTGACAAATGTAAGGGGCTTCTTTTCATGGGTATTTATGCAGGGGCATTGTTGCCCTGCCTTGGAGAGCTCGCCTTGTGTGCTGATGGCGTTTCTAGCGTGATGGATTGCCGGCCCTCTGCCTGGTCAGAGCTAGCTGTATGGATTTGTAGGCAAAATGCAGCGTCAGCTGTTCTAATGGCTTCATGCAGGGTTTGTGTGCAAAGGCTGACGTTTCAGCTTAAGTTGTTAGGCCATAAGTGGAGTCACATTTCTCAAAAACCAGTGTAATTTGCTTCCAGTTGATTCAATGCTAGCGTGACTTCGCAAAAGGTTGCTTCATATGTAGTTTTCCCGAACTAAATTGTTTTACCTTTCTGTCTGAATTGTTTTGGTTTTATATTTTCACCCTCTTTAAAAGACCAAACATTTTCAAGCCGTAGACTAATACTGAACATTTAATTCCAAAAGATCATCTCTTCTTGATGTCCACTCTCCCTCCCCCATCTTTGATGCCATAGGGATCGGGAGGGAGGTAACGAGGGCTTCCCGCATTGTCTGCTAGCCGCTCCGTTTCTGGTCCCAGTGGAGCGATCTGCTTTACCCATCCAGCATGAAGCTGTTAGCCAGTGCAGTTTTTCCATGCATTCACAAACCGCTACAAAACATGCACTATTCCTGGCGCCTGGAAGATGCAGATAAGACAGACGTGGGTATATGGTCACTTTTAGTCTCACAGTCCCATTAGTAGATTTTTGGCAAACATATCTGAAAATACATGCAGTGTGTTGTCACTCACTACAATCAATTTCCTAGAAAGCACTCTGACCACACAAAGGGTGGAAAATTATATTGGATGCAGCTTGCTTTGTCCAAATGCAAAACTGACTCCTAGCAGCGTTGCCCTGCTGCACCGCTTGGGGTGTGACAGTGATGGTGGGCTTGTTGGGAGGCTGAAATTGAAGTCCAGGTGAGGAATATATGAAAAGCAGCATCAGTTTGTACTAATATAGCTTATCTCCTGGCACTGCCTGCGTGCTGTGGGGTATTAACTGTGTTGAGTATACCAGCAAGGTCTCCAAATTTTGTGACTTCTGCATCCTACATCCATAATATGGGATAGAAAAGGCTGGAAGGCTATGTGCAGTAAGTTTTGCGGTTTTTTGTTTGGTTTTTTTTTTTTTTTTTTTTAATAAAAATAATTTAAAAAACTAATTTATTTTTTAAAAAAATAATAGCCCTTTGTGACCCTCTCCAGGGTACCATATTTTTTCTTCTCACCGGTACCTGAGATGATAGCTGGCCATATGCTAAAGTCATGGTTGTGAGGTGCAGAATTGTTTCTGTTTCTGCTCCAAGGGCTGGATGTTTGGCATGGCTGTTTGGTTTTTCTTCAACAACTTTATTGCTGTGGTTCTACCAGGAACTCTGACGTACTGGAAATGCCACAAGCCATTCAAGGGAAGCAGGCAGGTATCTTATCTGCACTCTGCCAAGTGGCAAAGCGTTAAGTTTGTCAGCCAGATTTCTCAGTACTGGTCTATGCTCCAGACTGTCTGAATGGTAGCATCACTGTCATCGTGGTGGTCTTAGTTTATAAATTAAGTAAGTTTTGTTATGTGAGGTTTGTCTTTCATTTCAGAATTTAATTTCAGAATAGGCATAATACGCAGTTGATGCACCTTGTTGCAGCAAAAGGAGTTTTCATACTTATTAATTAAACTGCCTTTCTCAAATCTGTTAAACAGAAGGCCTGAGTTGTGATTAGGCGCATAATGACTGTGGATATGCAGTTATTCATATATACATGGGTGTAAGTCAAGATGATGTTTTTGACTTGCACTGTGTTTGTACATGTCAGCATTGCTCCCAGTCAGAAGTCCTGAGCTGAAGGGAAGCATTCATTCCCTGAAACTTGCTGTGAATTTGATCTTTGCATGTGATTTTTTTTTTCTTTTCCCCTCCTCTAAATTTGAGGGAAAAAAAAAAAAAAGCCAGTGTGGCTAACTGAAGCTTCATTTCTCGATCCTTCTTGATTGAAGGTGGTCGATTATATTATTTTAGGAGGACAGTATGGTGAATTTAGTATATCCTACACAGCTACTTAAATATTTAGCCTGTTTGGGAGTGTATTTTATGTTGGTTGAAAATAAACACTTTAGGGACTAAATCTTTCTATCTTTCTATGGCTGCTGGCAAAGCAGTAGTGAAATTCATTTTGCAGTGATTGCACGACATACGGTAGCAGTGCATTAGTTTTGTCCAGCAGTATGTGTTTACGTATTGCTGTATATCATAGATTCAAACTGAAGTCAATGAAGTGTGACAGTGAATAGATTTAAGAGGGAAATAAATTAAGTTGGACAGAAACTCTGGAAGAAATGTAGGAAAGAGAATAAAAAAGTTATTAAAGAATTCGTGACCCCTATCAGAAAACTGAATGCTCGTGGCTCTGAAGCAAATGGAATGCATAGCTGTTCCTTAACAGAAATAGAGATATCAAATGTTATTATTTTTTCCTATCTAGATATTAGTAGGTTTCTTCAAAATGCTGGGAACAGATGGAAATATTCAGCAAAGACAGCAGAGCAGATGGTAATTAAACACTGAATTGACCACCTTACATGTTTTATCATTTTTCTGAAGTGCTTCAAATTCCTTATTTTGACTGTAGGAATCTGGTACAGCAGTTCACAAAGGTAAACTAAGGCTTGTGGATTTCCTGTGACCAAATACCTCTTTTCTTAGGACAATTTGAGATATGGATAATACTTCTCACCTTGTACGTAGTAGTTCTGAATTCAGAAGCAGCGCAGGAGCTTTATTCATATTAACATAACCATAACATATTACCATAACCAATTTTGTGATCATCTTAAAGTACCTGATGACTTTAATTGAAGATATAGAGAAGTCTTTGAGGAAAAATTAGGAAATCTTTTACAGTCACACTGATGCTAATGAAGTTTGCTTTGTACTTCTGCTGCAGGACAAAGCATTATTAGACGTTTGACTGGCAATGTTATTCCCCATTACAAGGGTAGAGGGATTTGCATTCAAAACAGATCTAAGAAAGTGGGATCTTTATTTGCAGTTGTTTACTATTCGTTCTGTTTATATCTCTGAGTGAATGCTATAGCTTACTTGTTACTTTATTGTTTCAACCTTTTAATGCCTTGGTGTTGAGAAAATACAATGCTCAGTGCCTGTAGCATCAAGTCTGAAAAACTGCCTATCAGAGATATGGAAATGAATGAGGTTTAATAATATTAAGAATGAAAATCTTTGGACAGAAGATACTCAGTGTATATTCAGAATAAATTGGATAAGGACCAGCTGGAAACTTGAACCTAAGTTCATCTTTTGTATTATTTGGGAGTAACGCAAGTTCATCAAAGTTACAGGAAGCGGTGGTGACCCTTATCTGGGTGGAAAGGACACCCTGGAAGCGCTCCTCGGTGCTGCTGGAGGCAGCTGAGGAAAAGAAAGATGGAGTCAGCTCGTTCTGAGTGACAGTTGACGAAAGGAGTCAATAGGCGAAGGAGCCTCTGAGAGGAACTGATACCTGCTTAAGGTTAAGCCAGCAGAGCTGATGGATCCAGCATTAAATTTAACTTCTGGCAAGAACCTCTTATCTTGGCAGCTGTGTTTACTATGTTATGTGAGAGGTACTTGGGATTCAGTATAGATAGCATGGTGGTTTGAGAGAAAACAAGCGTGATTCCAACTTGGTTAATGTTGCGGTGCTATATTGGTAGCCACTTGAAATGTCTGCATACCTTGGCAAAGGGTTTCTGTTGTCTTTTCTGTTTTCTAGAGCCAGACGTAGATGCTTTTCACCACCAAGTAGGAGTACAGTGAAATCTGTCTTAAGCACTCACAGAGCAGGCTAGTAATGCTCCGTTTGGAGGAGGTGATCATCTCAAAGACAAAGCTAGATTATGAAGGCAATGATGAGATGGGCTTTTAATTCATGAAGTTGCACCATGTTTTATCCGTGGAATATGAAAGAAAGCTAATGAGGCCGATGTGTTGTTTTGTAGTGCTCAGGTCAGACACGCTGGGCTCGGTGTAATGGCTCTTCTGGCATGGAAAATCCTGCATGTGGAACAATTGTGGAAATTCTGCAGAGGTTTGTTACTTTGGATCAAATGTTACTAACGCTGAAAAATGTGTGAAAGAGTTCAGATAACTCAGAATTATTTGCTGGAAAGAAAAGGAAAAGCCACTAAGAGTAAAGTTGCAGATCTCAGAGTACTGAATTGAAATAAGTCGTGAAAAAGATGCTCATCATCCAATTTGCAAAAAATCCAGAATGAAAAAGCAGAAAAACTGTCAATGTGTCTTAGTTATGCACACTGATATGAATAAAAAAACTAATGCATGCCACGTAAAGACTGCATGCACAGGGGGAATGCAGCTTTGCTGCTACAGCAGGATGAATCCTCAGCTGGAACAAAAGAGAAGAAAAGGAGCTGTGTGTGTACACGCACATGTGTGGGCACTGAGGGCGTTTGTTCAGTTTTAAAAGACCTTTGTGCCCTGCCAGCCTTCAGACAGCGGAACATTGGGCTAGTCTCCTACCTTAATTAAGAACAGTTTGATTGCTTGTGCCGCTGCTCCTATTGCCTCTGCAGTTCTGAGGCACCGAGTGAGGGGCTCCTGACCTGTGGGGGTGCTGCTGTGATTGCCCCCGCACAGGGCAGCAGGGTGGGGGAGCTGCTGTCATTGCCCCTGCTGGGGCATCTGGGGAACAGGCTCTGTCTGGCAGCTTCACTCTCACCTGAGATGGGAGCAGCGTTCAAGCAAGCAGTGATTTTTCTTCATTAGCAGGTGACAAGCACTTCTAAACCCAGGTTTTTACAAGCCAGAAATGTATTTCGGATATTAGTATATAAATTTATTTGGCTTTCCCTTTTCATAACTGTCTGCAGATTTAGGAGTTTGTAGGATGCTTCCTCTTACTGATGTTTCACACCACTTTGAAAGGGGAACTGTTACCTTAGTCCAAAAGTCTCGGCCCCGGCAGCACAAACCTGTGGCTGTGTGCTCTGTGATTCAAGTCTGCTACCGAGGGGCTTGGTAGGAGGTGGTTGTTCTGTGAATGCCTTTTTTTAGCTTGCAGACATACGTGCACATGAAGTAAGAGTGCAGCCGTTTTGGCTTTCGAGTCAGGGAGGGTGGTGAGGAGAAAGGATGTAGTGGGTTTTGAGACAAAGATAGATGTTCAGTTGCAAACGTTTTTTCTACAACTTCCTATTTTGATTTGCATTAGAGGCGGGGGCTGGGTGCATTTATGGTTTAATGAGACACTCTCGCCTTAATAGCAGAATATTATTCACAGGAAGAAATGAGTTATTGCTGGTTTTTTTCTTCTTTCTGTTCAGTTACTGTGGATACAGCATGTAAGTTTTAGACATACTTCCCCTTGAACAGTATACGCAGCTTCCAGTTGTTATGCTGAAGCTGCTGAAGGAAAGAGGTTAAAGGAGCGCAGTTTTTAAGGAGACATTTGTTTGCTGCTTGAATTCCTACGGATACAATGAGCTTTCGCGGGAGATTCAGAAGGGAGCCCAGTGAACTGCGGAAGAAAAGAAGGACCATTAGGCGAGTGAATCAAGGAGAAATTCACAGATTAAGCTGCGTGAGTATGCACCCATTCTTCCATCTCTTCTACAAAATTGCTAAGAAATTTCAGGTCAAACACTACACATAGGAGAGAGTAGGTTTTATTCCTTGGTGTGTATGTAGGAGCAGCTGAGTCTCATCAGTCTGTGTGACGAGGGACTGAACATTGGAGAATGTTTACTGAAGTCTGAGACTGAAGCATGGGGAGTTCAGGAGTTTACAGAACTCAAGCGCATTAGGGAGACTGTTGTATAGCATCATGTTGTCGATCAGACACATACTGATAGCAGCATTGTCTCTCTGGCGCCTGGTAACTTGTGCTTGGTGGTTCCATGAAAATCAATAATGCTGGTTCTAGAGTAGAAAGGTTACTCTGTGCTATTTCAGATCTCATGATCTGCTATGGGCCGTTTGTGCCTCTTGGCCAGGAGGAGGAGGAGGAAGCCACTGTCCTGCACTGCAGGGAGCAAATGGAGAAAGCAAATGGAGAGCCCTTGGTAGAAAGCTGGAGTGAGGTTCTGCCCTGCGAGATAGATGGCAGCTTTGCCGTTGATGGCTTCGGGCCAGGACTGCGCCTCCTGTAACTCTGCTGCATGACACTGGGCAGCTCATGTTAACGGCGTTGTGCCTACACTTTTCTGAATGAAATTAAAACTGCAGACAATTTTAGGTAAAATGCTTAGAGCCTTCTGTTGAGAAGCCTTAGGCAAGTACTGGCTTTCAGTGCATACTGGAGGCGCTTTCAAGGCTATTCTGCATGTCCACTGCAATAAAGAACCAGTGATAATATGCTGAAGAAGATTATTTTCATCAGCTTTTTTAAGTAGGAAGGAAAATAACTGCAGTTGTAACAATTGGTCACAGGTTGGTTAAGATGATCTATGGTTCATCTAGTAGAGCGTTTGGGGTTTGCTTGTGACTAGCTGCCATTTTGGACAGATATTTTACATGGAAATGAATCTTTTTGACAAGGCTACTTTACAGTGTAGTTCTGGCTGCCCTGAGCTATTGGCATGCAGTCAAAGATACCAAGTTTAAGTTTCATGGTCTTAGGTCCTAAGAACGAATGCTGGTGGTGCTGCTGAAAGCATCTAACCCTGGCAGTTTGCGAGACTTTGGTAGGAGGTAGGCACAGCTGCTTGACTTGTCCTCTTAAATCCAGGCTAGGATTTTTGTCATTATTGTAAAAATCCTGACTATACGTGACTAGTGCCCACCAGAAGTGGTTGAAGCCTTACAGGAAAGTAAGGCTGGAAATAAAACAGAGCTCGAATAATAACAATAAATCAGTAGCCTGCCTGCAGATAAAGTGGAATATATTTGTTCGTTTTTGCCTGTATCATCAGATAATAGAAGCTGAGAGTCTGTTCAGTTTAGTGGTGCCAAAGAACCTTTAAATTGTTGTGATTTCTAAGAGTCAATAAAATGTATCATACTCTGACATAAAACTTGGAGCACTTTTAACTGTGTGCCTCTTGCCTTTGATTGGAAATAGGTAATGTGCCTTTTTCATCAGAGGCTTGTGGCTCATACTGTGCTTGCCATGAAGAGTCTGGCTGCTGGAACGTCAGGGATTTCAGAGGAATCTGTTCTGATTTCTGTTCTTTTCAGACATAAGATAGACTAAGATGGGGTCACTGTGTCACATTATTCTGTGGGCGTATTTCTCAGTACGCTTGCAGAGTGTTTAGCCCTTAGGAAAGGCGGTCACACTTGGCTTTACTTTTGTGGCTTGTGACCTGTGTCTTTCTACCCAATAGTTCATAATTGGAGCATGTTAAATCTTTGGCCTACGGGCACTTTTTGCTGTCAGCCAGGAGCCAATCTCTCCTTCATGCATCAGTCCTCCGCACCTCCGATGCTGCAGATTTCAAAGTGGTGTTAGCACCCACTGTAGCTGTGAGGGTTTTTGTATATGGGGACCTTATTCAAAGAGTGCATTTCTTAGTATACTACATTTAGACCTGTAATTTCTGTAGATGGACTTGTATTGTTTACTGGAGACTCTTTTCTTTTTGTAAGACTGATTATGATCTGATTAGTTTTAATTGATTGTAGGTTGTTGATTGAGCTCAGTGTCGTAGACCAGATTTTGCTCTCATTTACGTTCTGTGTGTGTAAATGACTTGATAGCTAGATAATTGATTGGGAGGATAGTTGATGTCAAGGAAACGATTATAATTTTAAAGTCATTGTGAGAGCTGAGTTTGTTATGGTCGTGTATAGATGAACTACTTTTTACAGATAAAGCCTCTGTGGAAACACTTACAGTTATTTACTCAGACACGTAGCATGAAAAATATCTGTAACTCATGAAGAGGTAAGTAACCATAGTGTAGGTAGAAAAAGGGAGATATTCACTGAGTAAAATGAAGTGGAACAGCATATATGAGATTTGCCCTACGGGACAGTGACTTATTACTAAGTACTCTCTAGAAGTCAAATGGTATTTTTGAAAAGTTTATTTAGAGCTAATGCAAACATTTTTGTCAGTTGTTTTTGCTTCAGGGGCTCCTGAAGTGGTTGAGCCCCTTTCAAAAAAGCTGTTTGCTCAGTCTACAGATCTAGGACTTTATACATCTAAATTTTAGTATTTAAGTGAAAATGGGCAATGTGGTTTGCTTATGCACTGTTGCAACTTCATCAGATTTGCAATAGCGATCAAAGTCTTTAGCATCAGAACATGATCTAATGAACAGAATTAGAATTTTCCCTTCAGTACTTAAAAAGTCTCCCTTGTACTCTGAAAACAAGGTCTACTAAAAAGAAATCTTTATTTTCAAACTAAATAAAAATGTTTTTAAAGACAATTCTGTTCTGCGCACAGTGTTATGTAAAATATGCCCCTGTTTTAGCAGCGGGTTTTGCTAGATGAGCATGGTGGAGGAGCTAGGAATACCTGGCATATCCTGCCTTTGGTCCTTCCTCTGAACCTGTACGAAGACGTGTGTGGGTGGATTGCTCCATCTCCCTTATTCACCCAGGTTGCACAAACTGGGGGTGCTGGTTTGATCTGATCTTGTTGCTACAACTGGTTCAATTATTGCTGTACAGATGCTGTAGGTGTCAGAGCTGAGTTCCTATTTTGCTATGAGGGTCACCTGAGGGCCACTTAAGGGCAAAAATTATGAGTATCATTTTTTTTTTAATGTAGATTTTCCTTAGACTACAATGACTTTCTCTGTATATGTGAAGTTATGTGTGTGTGTGTGTGTGTGTTTGTATACGCAGACAGAATGAGAAGTGCTGTTTACATAAACTTTGTACTGGAAGCTTAAAAGCTTTGGTCAAATCCACTACGTGCAATTTGCAGGATGGTTTTGTTAACGTTCCTCTTGGTGACCATGAATCTGCCCACCTAAGGCCACGCTAGAAAAAGCGAACATGAAGCAACGAGTGTTTACAGAATAGCTGAACTAGACTCAGACCAGCATCCCCTCTGTGGTGCCCAGGGCAGGACAATTCACTTCTCCTTTCCTGGGGTGAAGTAATCGTTAATGAGGCAAGTGGCCGCTTGGAGCATTCCAGCTCTGTCCCCCCAGCTCCTATCCCTTCTTCCCAATCCCCTTCCAGCGCATCCTACCTGTCTGTTCAGATGTCTCTATGAAGATGAGTGAATAATATCTTTGGCTTTTGCTTGCTTTCTTTATGAATAGACTCAGCGTGGTAGCTTTAAAGAAAACCTTTTGTTGCTCTAACTGCACTTCCCCCCCCCGGCTGAGGTCAGGTAAGGGGAGTGAAGTGGCTGAGTGTTGCCAGGTTAGAGGTCCGTGTAAATTAAACTTAAAAAAACAACAACCCTTAAGATACTTTACAAGGCTTTCTTGTTTTTCCCCTGAAGTGACCTATGGGCAAATATTTAGTCTAGGCTTCAGAAGTACTCACTATTTAGAAGCTGTCACTTTTGACATTTTGAAAAGCCAATACATGAAATTTAATTTAAAAATTTAGCAGTTTCTATAGAGGTCTTGTCAGTGGCATGATAATGCTGATTTTAGTAATTTTCTGATTAAATGAAATTTGTTTATCCTCTTCCTAAAAAGGGTTTTCAGCTACTGCATAAACACAGAGAACAAGCTGGTTGTTTCCTTGTTACCTTGACTATTTTGCAGACTATGTTGGTAGTTTTATCTAATGACTAAAATGGCAAGTGCTGGTCATTGAAGATGCACGTGCATTGATGCCCATGCATATGCCTTCCACATTCAGAAAGCGCATCAGCGAGGCTACAATGCCAGGTGTATAATCATGGTTGCGAAACAGAATTCAGGAAACACTTATGACTAAGTCGAGCGTAGCATGAAGCACCCCCTCTCTCGCCCCAGGATGGGTGCTTTGCTGAACCAACAGTCCTGTGTGGCTTGCGCCTTTTAACCATAAGTGAGATAGTTTTACGAGGCCTAGTGCTTTCAAAATTCATAATGAAAGCAACGATGAATTCTAACTTGAGAAACAAAAGGTATTAGAAAGAGAAGGTTGCTCCCAGTTGCCTGAGAAGAGGTCTCTGTGGTTTGAGTAGTCGTAACCCTGGTCACTCGTCGGTTGGCTTGCTGGAGAAGTTACGTGTCTGTGCGCCACTGAAGTCTCCGGTGGCTGCAGCTGGCCCAGCAGTTAAAATGAAAATGATCTGTTAACTCATCCAGATGAGAGGTGTTTCCATTTTTCAAATATTTAGCACACTGAATTATCTTATGGTAACTCTTAAAGGAAAATATGCAAAGTAGACCCGTATAGATTTTGATTCACAAAACAATAGTAATTTCCAATGTAAGCAATTAGGATTCATCCCATCCAAGCTGTATTTGTACAGCATAAGCCTCATTTAATCAAGCAAATCCCTTATTTGTGTCAATCAGAATTTTCTTTGAATAAAGAGGCTTTAATGAAAGAAAATGACTTTTCACTTTCTTTATTCACAGCAGGATGTTCACAGGATCCCCTGCTTTTGTACTGCGTAAGCTGATAGGTAGTATAGCATTTTGGAAACCAATTTCTGAAACTCCAGGAATTTGGGGGTTTGAATCTTTCTGTAATTCTTTCCAATTTTCTCTGTACCAGAATCTTGTGGGAACTGGCAATCCCCTTAATGAAATTTATTGGCATGTCGGCTTCACTGCTGACACTAAGGAGCGTATCAGTTGTGCTCTGTAGCCCTGAAAGACTGGCTGGATTCTTTCCAAGTGCCATTCTCCAAGGTTTGCTGAAAGACATGACAAATTAAACATTTTGGACCTGACAAGTGTACGTGTTTTAGGGTTGGAAGGGAGGGGGTGCCACCGAAAATTTTCTTTGTACCACCAATTTTAATAAATTTTATTGACTGTGGATCACATGCTGAGCCAAATGTAGCCTTTGTATGTGGCCAGAGAGTTTATTGACTGCAAATAGATGCATACCAGGCCAAGCAATCATAAAAATGGTGAGATCTAGAAAAAAAGGAGGGACCATCTGCCTGCTGGCTCTGGCTGTGCATCCCTGTCCTTTCCCCAGATACCTTTTGCAGACCCTGAATTTCCTCTCCTGTGCTTGATATACAAAACTTATTTTCCTTAAAGAAAATCTATAACATCGTGTGGAGCATGTTGGGAGCGGAGAGAGGGCAGGCCTGTGGGGTGAGAGCGTTTTGAGTTGATGAGACCTGTCACTCCTAACTCAGCTGCTTGTGGGTGTTGGGGACACCATAGTCCTTCTGTGGCTGCACTGTCTCTGCTCACTGGTACAAATGCTGGTGTGGGACTTGTTGCCAGGAGCACATTTGGGCCTCTGGCTGCTCACCCCTCATCTCAGCTGCTCCGTCCAATGCAGATACCCTTCCTGTGGAAATCGTCCCCAGCATCAAACTGCTGTGCTGCCTAATGGTGGATAGAGACATACGGTGATCCTACAAAAAAGCGAAAGTTATGGTGACTCCAGAAAAAGTGAATGGTTTTCTAGCCTCAGCTTCAGCTTCTTGAATATTCAGGCAGCTGTGGCTAGCATGCCTCAGAGCTGCTGGGCACTCAGTTTTGCTAGCACATCAGAAGACAGGGTTAAATTCAGCCTCTATGCTACACCTCTTCCAAAAGTCATGGAATCCCAACTAATGTTTAGCTTCAGTTTGGACAGGCTTGGCAAAGAAATATTTAATTTCAATTGGCCCACCCTGGTGGGATAAAAATTAACTACATGTATTAACCGTATTAAAAAATATAAAGTCATCTATTATGCCAGAGACAATATTTAACTGGGGAAAAGAACAGAATAACAAGAAGTGTGAGAAGCACTTCACATTGATGTCATCCCAGGAAGTAATTTAATTTGCTGTTGTGAGTTTTAGTAGGATTGGGCTCGGTTAATCGTATCACTGGGAAGTCTGTAAAGAATGAAGGAAGGTGACGCTGTTATTTCATTAAGTGACCCTTCCTCTTGTAAATCTGCCCATTTCAGTATTTCAAATATATACTAGAATGAATTGTGATTTTAGACAAGCCATAGCTTGGATGAAATGCGAAGTCAGAGTCCTGCTTGATCTTGGCCAATCTAACCATCGCAGTTCTTTTGACTTTTTATGCCCATGCAGTGGATCCTCCTGTCATCAAGATATTTTAGTCAAGGTAACTGAAGTCCATCAGCTTAAATTCTTTATGGGTATCTGTTTCTTTAATTTTCTTCTTCCTGGCATGGGGAAGAGAAGAAACTCATTTAAACATCTGTATTAAATTCAATAAATTTTAGATACTCAGGATTTGGTGTCTGGGAATAATACGTCATTAAAGCATTAGAAAATCATAGCATTTGGTGTAGTTTATTTTTAGAATAGGGAAGTGCTTAGGATGACTATCCAGAGACTATTGGTCTCAGTTACATCATTTCCTCCTTTAATGAGCGTTCACAGAAATACAGCTTCAGGAGGATGATATGGAAGTCATTTTATCCTCTAATTATGAAGAGAAAATGGGTACTAGCATCAATGCATGATGTCTGTGCAGCTGGAGGCAAGCCAAGTACCATATCGGTCTCTGTAAAATCATTTATGTGGATATTTTTGGTCATTATTACTGGGAAAAATAGTGCTTTTGTACCTAGACCAGAAGATGATGGCCATCAAGCCGTACGTCACTGGTGGAATCTAGGCTGTTGCACCCCTGTGAAATTAAGTAATGATTATCCCTCTGTTGGCTCCGATGCTCATTAAAGGTCTCTTCACTGTTTAAAAAAAGAGTTCGGAAGAGTTGGCTCAACAACATACAGAAGTACGCTCCACAACACTGTGAGGGTGTGAGGTAAATGGTACCGCTGTGATTGTTGTAGCAGGTGAGGAGTCAGAGAGTGCCTTTTTACTAGATGTGTTCACAACCGTCTCGGTGCAACTAAATGTAATTCATTACTCACTTGAGATTGAGAATATAAAAAGCATTATAAAAATCCAAGCCAGCATAATTCAATGTTGGCACAGATTGCTAGGTTGGTCTGTTTCCAAAAAGAACAAACAAGTTAAATTGAGAAGAGGCAGCACTATGGTTATTAAATTAGCTTTAAATCAGCCCTACTCATTTACAAATCTCTGCTAGGGCTCGCAGGGAGAAACTCGCTCATCCCAACATTGCTGCTTCTGTCTGCCTGTGACGGGAAAACTGAGCACTTATTCCCCGCCTTCTGGAGATAAACTGCTAACTAAACCAGCAGCCACTTCCCATCACAAATGCAATACTAAGCACTGCAGTGCTAAGCTTTGCCAAATCCAAAGTACTGTCTCTACGAAGGATGGAGTTGGTGTCCATATTGCATAGTCTTAAGGTTTGTAAGAACATGCAGAATTGATAAAGAGAAGCGTCATGTTTATTATACTGTCATGCTTGATGTGGGCAGGGACTGGACTAGATTATCTCTGCAGTCGGTGTATTGAGGAGGATGGGCTATTACTTCCATCTCTCATTCATGGGAGTTGGCATAATACTGTATTGCTTTTTATACAGGATTTTGCTGTAATGCCATAGAAGGAAGAATGGTATTTGTCATTGCATCAATAGAAAAACATCACCATAAATATTGAAGTGCTGCACTGAAAAGTTTTGCAGTAATTTTGATAATGTCACACCTACTTACGCTTAGTTACATTTCAGATGTGTAAACTTGCTCCTAAGACTTCTCTGTTAACATCTGTTAAAATGTTTCCATTAGATCATGCGCTTTGCAGCACCGAGAGCAAGAGAATTAGTGTTGTGGGACCAGCGATGTTCATACACTCACTGTGTTTCTCTGGAGTTTTCTCAAGTTGCGTTCTAGTCTTGTGTAAATGACCTTGCAGTTGTCAAGAAGTTTTTCCCTGGAGCCTTTCACACAGCTCTCAGGAGTGGCTTTCTGAGCGCTGCCAGTTTCTGAAGAGAAAAGAGGGAGGCCGAGGTGACATAGCTTACTCTGCCTCCAGCTGCACCTGAACATCTTTGTGACGTTAATTTTGAAGGAGGTGTAGCTACCCTACACAGGGATTTCCAGGGGGAAGAAGGAATACCTCTTCCTTCTCCAGCCCTAGCAAAAAGGGTAGTTTCCATTGGTGTAGAGAACCTGCAAATGCCACACATTTTTATGGGATTCCCCCGTATTTCAAGAGAGGTCCCAAGATATGCGGGATTCCCCAGCTCTCTCTTAGTCTATGACTTCAATAGGAAGGTGGCTACTTTTGTCATTTGCTTACTTTATGTTTTTTTAAGAGATTTTGAAAGCTAATATTCATGGACCTTTGCCAGAAGCATCTGACCTAGATTAATATTGTGTTGACACATCGCTGATTTTGAAGAGTGGACACTTATGGTGTCAGTGGCATGTCTGACTTATTAAAAGTTGAGATTGTTGCAAAAACATTAGCCTAATGCTAGGAATAGTCACTGTCACAAAATTTCTGCCAAAAACGTACACATTTTAGTGAAACCACTACACAGGAAAAAAGCTTGCATGAAACACTTGTACCTCATAAATGTCAGCGCATGTGTTTTTTCACTTTTACTTTGAGTTTTCTTGTAAGTGGTTGCTATAAGGTTTCCCACTGAAGTTAACAGTTACATTACTACAAGTTTGCTGCTGCTGAGTGAACTTTGTTCAGACCTGGGCATCGTTCCCAAAATGAGTGGTACAGCAGAGATGGTATGCTCAGTGTGCACTGGTGCTTTCTCTTCATGTTTTAACTCCTTGAGGCTTACGACTATATAGGAATATTTAATAAATAGATACAATGGTAGATTTAATGAAGGAGAGTCTAAAACTCATGGCTAAAGCATGCTACTGTGACTCAGCATAACTTGAAAGGAAATGAGAGCGAGCTGAGCATGCTGAGATGGTTGGATGAACCCATTACATTCCTGCGGGGAACTGCTGTTGGGAAACGGCAGACTGAAACCTCGCTAAAGAGTACAGCTGCTACTCAGCCCGAGCGTTTCTTGAGCAGGACTGGAAATTCATGGTACTGGCCAGGGCTAAGTACTAGCTTGGGCCAATGTAAGGTAACATGGCTGGGTTAATATGAAGTCTCACGTGTCCTGGTAGAGTGCCTTGTCTTACCTGAACATCACACACTGCTATACAGTCCTGTCACAGAACCTAAATTAAACTTTAAAGCTATTTCTTCCCATTTGGGCCTTTTGTGGTTTACAGTGGCCTTCCTCTAGATAAGTTTATTTTTTTCTGTTAAACAATCCCAAGTTTTATTTATAATTCATTCTCGCTTTCATAACTAAGGCAAGACAGACAACTGTCCTTTTACATCTCCAGATTCATCTAGGAAGGAATCTAGCACAGTATCTGTGTGTCAGAAACCCTGTTTATTTTATTCATACAGACAGATCTTTTCGTGGTTTCCTGTGAGTTGACAGTTAAAGATACGACATATTTAGGTAGGTCAAGTATTGCTTCCCTTTCCTGCCTCTCCCTCACATGGCATAGCAACATTCATGAACCAGTTTCCTTGGGAAAGAGCTTTCAAAAAAGTTCTACTTATTACTGTTATGTGTTGATGTTGTCTATCTTTTACAAGTCTTCGATGTCTCAGCATCAGTAGATAGTGCTTCTGGCCTGTGAATGCTAAATGCTAATGATTTTTAGAAGTTTATTAACTCTTAAGATGGCAAACGGAATTAAGAGAGTTAATAGACTGAGAAGAGAGTTAATAGACTCAACTGTTAAAGGAGCAGCTCCAACTTTTTAAATTGTATCTCCATCCTTGGAGGTTTTCAAGACTCATCTGAATACGTTCCCAAGCAGCCTCATCCAACTTGCCCTGTTTTGAGCAGGGGGTTGTAGCAGATGCCCTGCAGGCAGAGGTCCTGAGTTATTCTGTGATTCTGTTGTAAGCTCATTCAACAATTGAATAACTTTCTAGGAAGGTGTGTATCCCAGTGTTTTAATCTATTTTGTGTGGTTGTATTACTGATACTTAACTAAACTTTTCATAGGTGCATTTGATATGAAAGGGAATCTTGAACTAAATATAGAAGGGAAACAGCGTTCATAAGGGTTGGGGTGAAATCTTGAGATGACTGTAATTACTGAAAAAGCAAGAACTCTCTAGAACGAAGTCAAAAGAGGGAGAGACTTGTATATTTGGACCGTTATATGTATAATGGACCATATGTGAATGATATATTTTTATATATATATAATAAAACATGATGGAGAATCATGAGCTTTTCCATTGGAGAAATTTGTTTTATAGAGATGTGAAAGCTTTCTTTTCCAGCACACCATGGTTTTGGTTCAGGGAAGAGGGAGGGAGATGTTATGTTATTCTGGGTAGCATAGTGCAAGAATAGTGGGTAAAATAAAACTTACTTAATGTCCACCATTGCATTAGACTGAAAAACTGCTCTGCAGAAGTGTTTCTGTATTTGCTTTCCACTAGTGTCCTTTTTGACTCTCCTCACCAGTTTTTCCATCGCTTCTAGCAGTTCTTTTGTCCTTTCTCATTTACTCTTCCTGATGCTTGAGTCTTTGTTAATTTAGGGACTTAACGTGGCAAACGTTGTCACTCTAATACATGACTCTTCATTTGTTTAACGTGTTCTAGCATGTCAGATGGGCTTCTCTTTTTCTATTCTTGGATTGTATTTTGAGACATTGTGACTTTACTTCTGTTTGATTGTTCCTATGGTGGTTTCTTACTTTACTGCTGCTTCAGGCAATAATAGTGCTGTTAGGATGATACTAATCCCGTTTCTGACAAGAGAAACCATGGGGATGTTTGCCAGATGGTAATAATTTAAGGTTATGCTCCTGGAATAAATGAAGTAAAACAATGGGGTGGCGCTTAAAAGCTGCCAGTAGTTCAAGACTGTGTAAGACAGTGAAGGTCAGTAGGTTACTTATTCTAAAACATATTAGCTCAAAGTCGTATCTATGTTCAGCTCAAATTGTGTCCGTCTGTCTATTTACCTACATGTATTTACACAGAAAGAGAGAGAGCGTTCCTGAGAGTGACAGGTGAGTTAATGTGGTGGGTTTGGTCTCTGTAGTGAGCAGACAGATTGCTCTTGAGTTGTCAGATGGAGAGTGACTGTTACAACTGGCCCAACTTCTCACTTCCACGGTTCTCACATGAGCTCAGCTGCAACAAGCTGGGAAGAATGGGGAGGGCAGAAGTTACTCATACTTTGGTGTAAAAAAGTAAAAATGCAGCAGGTCTCACTTTATGAAGGGGCATGAAGGCAAATTTGAGTGTAGAGAGATTGCCTGATCTTTTCTTTTTTTTCTACAGCAGGAAAAACCCAAACTCTTGGAGCCTTTGGATTACGAAGCTGTTATCACAGAGATTGAAAAAAATATCGGGGATAACCAGTTTAAGGATCTGATATTATTCCCCGATGATGACTTTTCAGTAAGTATAAGGCAAATATGTGTTATTTGGTTTGTCTCTTCATTTATTTGTTTTATCTTCATTGCTAGAGGGAGAACTGGAAGTTGCCCAAGGGCTCTCTAAGATTATCTTAATTTATGTGTAATGTCTTACTTCTACCAAATTAACTATTTTTATATTTCTGATGTTTGTATATGAGTTAATTTCATGTTCAGGATTAGATAAAGCTCGAAGCCCTGGTTGTTCCCAAATATGCTTCAGAAACTCAGAAGTTTGCAGTTTGCGCAGCACAATGGTAGTTTGGCCAGTGGTGGAATCTCTCCCTATTATTATAATCTAATTTAATCACGCTTCCGTAATTTACATCCAGTCATTCTGATCCTATTCTGTTTAATGTATTTGTCCACAAGAATTAGACAGCCCATGATTCCCGGCCTTCTGCTCAAAGTAGGAGTTTTGAGACAGTGGTTGTGACTTATTTCCAAGCTGTGCCGTTGCTGACATTAGATTGCATGAGAAAGATAAATCCAAATGGACTTAATTTCTTTTTGATTTTGAGGTTGCCTTAAATTCTTCTCCAGTGGGGTTTGAGATCTGGCATCCTGAGTGACAGGGGGTGCAGAGTCCCCAGTGCTGAGGCAGACTCCAATGGTGGGATGCTGAGAGGTGGAGCCGGCAGCCATGGAGCTGCCTGACCTATTCCCAGGTTCCCCATCGCTTGTCCTGGCAATCTGCGAGGCAATTGAGAACCTGGAAGCCCAGGGCAGCCCTCGCTGCGGCAGTGACGGGGCAGCTCGGGAGGGCAGGGGCTGCCTGCCGGGTGGCTGGGGAGGCGTGCTGCCAGGCAAGTAAGATGGCAGATTGCCTGCATCGTATAGCAATTTCTTCAAAATCAGCCGATCTCTGTAAAAGACTTAGATTTTGATGAATAGGCATTCTCTAATGGAAATACATTTCAATTTGTGACCAATTGTAACTACTGTGTGAGAGCCCTTCCCATCAGCTTATGGCACTGCTACCGTCCTGTGGGGCCGGCTTAATCTAATCGACTGCTTTGTTTTACTAAATAGCTCTATTTCCTTGGTGGCATTAAGTGAGTTAATGTGCTCATGGGATCGAGAGAAAACTAAACAGAATAGATTTCCTCATCATCGTTAATTCCTTTATCCATTTTGCATGTTTGTGAACTTATGAAATTGAAATTTAGCATTATAAAGCTGACTAGACATACTGTGTGCTGTCACAAGGCCCTTGAGCCCCTTGATTTAGAGTAACTCAAGTCAGTGGAGCGAACCCTCTCAGTGAAAGAAGAATCATGTCCTACTGCTCAAGTCCTCTACCTGTTCATACCGTATTTTCATATCCTTATTTTCATTTCATTTTGAGCAGTTGCTACCTGGCTTTTAGTAGCTATTTCTGTTTTGTTTCTTCTGTGTTATGCTTTGCAACTATACTGCGTAATTTATTTAAATAAAAAAAAAGATGATTAAGACAGATGAGAGAGGTACTTGCATAGTAGAGGTGGTCTGTACTCACAGAAGAACAGAGGCAGTGGTAGGTAGGGTCCGTACTCTTGCAATAAACCTGTCTCTTTTCTTTTGTTATCTTCTGTTGAAGTCAGCTGCAGTAATGAGCCTATGCCACCCGCCGGGACTGCAGAGCTTTCATAGCAAACAGGCTTTAGCTGTAGAGTGTCTATTTACAGCCCTGCTCCTTGTGCTGAAATATCACCTGTGCACAAAAGTCTGGGTCAGCCATTTGAGTAGGAAGAGATTGACGTCTGACGGAATTAGGAGGTGTTCAGGCTGGCTCTGAGTGTTATTTAATGTGATAATGCCCCAAGAAATGGTGGACTTTACTGTTTAACTCCTAATAATTACAGTTGCTTCAGACTTTGTGCCTCAGTGTTGATGCAGCCCCAGTTTGGGCCTGTATGTTAGCACATCCTATGGGCAAAAGTATCTTCAGAGTGAAACCCCACCAAAAGAGTTAGCTGAAGTAGTGAGCATAAGAGAAAATTCTGTTTTTAATAATGATTTCCCATTTCTGGATGTGTAGTGTTCACCGCATGCATCAGATATGGATCGATTATCATCGTAGCAGCTGTACTGTCTGGTCTTCTGTTTCATCTCAGAATTGTTTTCTCTCTTTAAATGCAATTTAAAGACAATGCAGGTATCTCATAAGACTTCTATTGGTCATTTCCAACATCTTAGGAGAAGTTTGTTGGAACAGCAAAGAGTTCTTGGTATCAGTTTGAACCTGATAGACTGTATTGCTCCATTTCCTTGCATTTCAACAGAAGAATACATGAGGTATACATTACGAAGATGCACTTTCTGATTTAACTCCAGCAGGGAATAAGATACTTCACTTTTTTGTAACTGTGCTTAATAATCCTTTAAAAAGCAAAATAAAAAAAATCACTGATTCACAACAGTTCCACTTCTTGTTTTCCTAGCAATGCCTTGCTTGCTAATTGTCCTCCTGCCTGCCCAAATTCCAGTTTCCCTTTGAGCAAAAGCATGTCAGCTCAGCTTAATTTTTCACCTGCTTCTGAATCTCATGAACAAATTACCCCTCTGTTGCTGTGCTGTGAAGTAACGGCCAGTGAGTGGAAATTTCTGCAGCAGTACAGCAACTGTGTGGAGGAAGGATCTGCAGAGCTTCAGAGGAGCTCCCTGTCACATGGGTACGAGCTTGCGCTCTACTTCTTGGTAGTAGTAAGTGGGAGCTGGTGGGCTTCCTGTTGCACTCATAAAAATGCGTGCTTGGTGGTGATGCTGTTAGGTTTGCATCCTCGTTCTTGGGCTACCATGCTCCATTCACCTTCTGTTCCCCAGACCTGGCCACACTCTCCCTTGACAACTGGAACCGCTGCTGTCTGGCATTCCTGTTTCTCACTTTTCTACTACTTGTTTACTGGAAAGGAGGCCATGAAAGAATTGTGCCAAGAAAGACTAAAAGTGATAACTTCCTTCAAATTGGTCTCCCTCCCACCTTTAACCTTTCGCATCTTAGTCATGCGTGGATTTGTTGTCATGCATTTGTACTTCTGCTCTTAAGCCCCTTCACGTATCCAAGCAAAATGTTTGCTGTATTCTTTCAGAAGTACTTTTTCATCCTTTCTTCATGCCACTATCCTTAGGAAACTCACTGAACCCCCAGCAGTTGCTTTTCAGATCTCTCCAGGAGTCTTTTAAGTTTTGCATAGAATCATTGGTGCCCTCCCTTAGTGGCAACAGGCTCAGCACCTTTGCTTGTGCGGAGGTTTAGTAACTAAATATATGTTAACAATATGTTGATAAATATAAGTTGATTGTCATAAAAAGGTAGCTGAAAGTATTTAATAGGTACTTCAATTTGATATGGTATAAAAGCATGCTAAACTCTGGGTTGTGAAAATTTGTTCCTCCTCTCCCCATGTACTATTTTTTAAATCTCTGTTCGAAAAGTGGAACTCGGACTTTCTTAAACTAATTGTATAAATATGGCTGAATGTGTGATTTGAACCTGCAATAGAAATAATAATTCATTGCCTAAATTAAGACAGGTGTAAGATGGCAAAACTTAACTGTGTAATGTGAAACCTATTGAAGTTCACTCTGACGTGTGCTCGTGGCTCTCCTGGGCTTTGGAAAGCCCCCCCAGGTGCCCTCCAAGTCTCACAGAGGCCTTAGAAGAGGGGCTGAGTTGTGTGGTGCTGATACTCTCCATCACTGCAGGTGTGACTGTTTCCAGGCTTCTTTTTTTTAAGCTCTGAACAAGGAAGAGCCAAAATCTCCCTGTTTCTCAGATTGTGGAACCTGTGCTATCTACATGTTGTGCAGGGACAGAAGTTGTTCGTTTGGATACAGTTCACAACAGAACCAGATGCATCTTCAAGGGGAGAGGGCAAGAGTAGGCAATGACACTGCTTCTTCACATGAAACACAGCACGTGTGCCACAGGGGCAGCTCTAAATGCAGGACTTAGAGAATCCTTGGAAATAACCCTGTAAACCTGGCCGTTATTTCTAAGATCAGAAGAGTTACAGAGGTGAGATCATGGGATGTTTTCAATAGCACATGACTTCCCTCCCACTTTCCCATGTGATAGGCAGTATCTGCTCATCCTTAGAGGAACAAAAAATGAGTCTTTTATTCTCATGACTAATGGGATGTGGGTATCCTTGATGTGCAAGTTCGCATTGACTGGGAGAAGAAGGAAAGCGAGAGGTGTCTAGACATAGAGGGATGCACTCCAACTATTTAAATGGAGCTAATGCAGTCAGCAAAGCAAACATGGTGTAAAGCATAGCCTCTCACACTGAGTGTGATTCAGCGAGTGATGGGGCAAAATCTGTCCTTTAAATGTGCTCTGTACGTGCTTTCTTTTTGCTTTGCCCCCCCCCCCAACATGTATCTCCTTGGTGAGGTCTGTGCTGGGACGGCAGACGGCAGCCTGTTGGGAGCCCCGTATAGCGACAGCATTTGCACAGTGGTCTTTGTACAGCAAAGTTGCATCTTATCCTGCTTTTTAATTTGATGGACTATCTCATTACAGTTTTTGGTAATGTTAAGTAAATGAAAATGGGGCTGACCAGCTTTTCTTTAGAGAGATTGAATCTAAACATTAACATACAGGAACGTTTCTGCCTGTGCGGTTAGCTCTCTTAGAAGGGATGCCTTTTCAGGAAGCAAATGTAATCAGTTTTGATGCATCTGTCTAAAGATTTAACCACTGGTAACATGCTTTCAGACTAAAAGCTATTAGAATAAACTCAGAGTGAAAATGTTTGAAATGGCTAATGGAGTTTGAACTCCATTTTCAAATACTAAACTCGCCGTGTCAGTGAGAAGCAGACACTGACTGAAAACATTATTCCTAATCAATTGTTGATAAGGAGCAATGTTAACTGGTGGTTTTCATTGTAGAAAGTGGATGTAGCAAGAGAGGGTGCTTAATTAAATTGCACCTTACAACTAATCAAACACTTGGGGCTAACAGTTTATGCAGATGAGACAGCCTGGGAGAATGCCAGAAACCATTGTTGGATATAGGATATTTATATAAAATAGATTAAAAAAAAAATAATGGCAGAAGAATTATGGAATTTTTTAGGTGGATACCTGCATTATTTGATTATCACAGTTTGCATGCACAAATGAGAAGATAACTTGCCTCTGATTTGAACAGACAATTGCTATGATTGCCTAAGCATTAGCAAATTAGGCTGCATTCAAAGCACACTTACAAATGCTGGATTCTGTGAATAAAATCCTTTATTTTTTTTGATGGCCCTTTCAGAAGCACTTAGTCTGTTGTTGAAATTTAGTTGTTTTCTGAAGTAAAAAGGTTTTGGTGAATACATGCTATTGCCTGATCAGCCTTTAACAGCATTTAACTTTTGAAATAATCAACTATGAACAGGAAGTGTTTTTGTGGCAAGGCTTTTGCAGCGAAGTGGTTGAACATAACTAATTCTCAGAAGGGAAGTGCTTTGTAGTTTTTAAAACAAGTTTTAAATATAACAATACTCAAGATTTTCCATGTCCCAATTCTATGTAAATAAACCTGTGATATTCTTTGGCAAAGCCTGCAAATGTGGCAAGCCCATGTTACCCGATTTCTCTGTTGCGCATGGCTACGTTTCTTTCTTTCAAGTGCAGTCTTATTGAGAAGGAAAGTAGGGGAGCGTACTACACATGAAACAGTGGGCTTGAGTTACATGTCATCTTCAGCTACGCTCTTTTTAACAACCTGTGTAAGGGAAGGGAGGCACAATAACCCCATTAAGACAAATGTTAGCTGTTTCGGTCACTGTGTTATCAGTTGACAAGAAGAGTTGTATCAGATAAAAAATTTGACTTCCAGTATGTCTAAAAAAATACTGGAAATGATCTTCTGTGTAATACATGGAGGAGATAAGTTTTGTTATGGGCAAGCAAAAGAGGTTGTTGGTCTCTCTGCAGCTTCGTCACCAGCCCAGAAGGGTCAGTGCAAGCTGCAGAGCCCATGACACATCTCTTCTCTTGTGGCCTCCCACTCCGCCTCGGTCTGGAAACAGCAGCTGATCTTCAGAGCAGTGATATCATGGAAGGACGGTGTGCGTGCTTTGTGGCTGCTGCCGCTGGCAGCGGGGCCCCAGACCTGGGAAGAGCTCCGTATGATGGACCTCAGGGGCGTACGTGGGTTTTCAGCTGTGCTCAGGGGTTGCGTCTTCTCAGGACCGCTTAAAAAAAGGTCCTAAAATATCACATATGTGTGAAGTAAAAGTAATGAAGCGCATTCCAGAGACTCTGGGTACTGTTGGGAAGTCCCTAAGCAACCAAGGATTCAGTCATCTTCACTATTACTGAATGTGGCCTGAAAATTCCTACTTGTCCATCTGCTGTCTCTTTTACTCATAGACTAAATGATTGTGTAAATCTCCACTGCACGCTGGCTTTGGTAATACAGCTGGGGAGAGCCCAGGAACCTGCATTTATGAACCTGCACTTAGTTTGTCAGAACAACAGGGTTTTTTTCACTTTGTGATGTCTACAAGGCACCATCGTTATTTGTGGGAGCCAAAGTGTTTTAATCACATTGTATCCTGAGCTATCCAGATGAAACACGAAAAGGTTGGGGAATCCCATGATATTTGCATCTGCCTGAGTGATACATGCCTTTCTTTCATAATTACTTACATGGAAAGTATATATGGATGTCAGGGGAATCAGTGGCACCCAGAGTCTGTGTGCCTCGATTTGTAGAGAAAAAATACCAATTTTTAGTCTGAGACTGGAATTGGGAGGAGATCCTCCGGGGGCGCAGTAGATACTGCAGGCTGCTTTATGGTATTAGTATCTAGTGGTTCTTCATACTAAACCAGTTGTATGCCATAGACCTTCCTCTGGAAATCGTGTGCCTTCCTGTAATGGAAGAGAAAATGAGCTTGGGAGATCAGATTCATCTAAGTTTCAGTCAGTTGTTGTCTTGAGGGGAGTTATTCCATTGTAACCGAGAGCATAATGTAGTCTGCTGGCATTTGGTTTTGTTTGTTTTCCCCTCTTATGGAAGAGAAAATGAGCGTGGTACATCTGTGGATTAATTCAGAATACCCCAAAGCTTCCTCTTGTAAGACTTTTGCAACGTGGTCACCTTGCCTGACCTCAGCATGGAGGCCCTGGGTCTCACAGAGGACCACTGCTGGTGGCCCTGGCCTCTCATTGGCCTCGTGGGAACTAAGGGAAGCTTGGCTCCTTTGGACACCGTCTGGAGATCCGCTTCTCTGTGTTGTTTCCTGTCATGGGGCCTTACAAGCCACCTCAGTCAGGAACTGTTTTCCAAAAAAAATGGCTTAATTTGTACAGTGTCTGTTGAGTCTGAAGAGAGGTTGCAGGCAGCGTCGTGAGTCCTGTGTCAGTCCTGCTCTGCTGCTGCCTGTACCCGCAGATGGAAATGCCTCACTGAGAAATTCTTGCCTGGTTCCACTTGCTTTCCAACCATCGAGCTGTCCTGTGGCGGTCCTTTCCAACTTATCGGGAGGACTCTCTGCTCCTCTCTTCTCCTTCCAAAAGAGTCAAAGCTTGTAGTTCTGTTTCCATATTCCTTGCTGAAAAGCCATGGGGTGCAGAAGGGAAGTGGAGGAAGCAAGTAGCGCTGTGGGAGTTGGCGTATGTTTCTGGGAGAGGATATACGGAAGACTCGATGAATACTTTTATCAGAAACCTCAGAGACTGAAGCAAGTTTGCTTGGAACAACTTTGTTCCCAGAGATTTATTCGAGCCCTGCTCTTGCTTGTAATTAATGCTCTGGCTGATAGTATTGAATAGCGTGTGTGGGCAGGGGCTGGGTTGTAGTTGTTGGTGTGCATGTGTATTGGCTGCATGACAAACTGAAAAATGTAAGTCGTACTAATAAGGTTCTTAACCTCTTCATGAGACAAAACTGCTATTCTGTTACTCTGACTAATTTGCTTTTTTTGTTTCTTGTCAGACAGACACAATTTCACTGGAAATCAGGACACTGTATCCTTCTGTACCTGAAGATGCCGAACAAAAAGCAGAAAATTTATTTGTTAAAGAGGTAAATATATAGTGTGTGTATGCTTTAATTTTAAATAAAGCCAAGGGTTTGGGGGAGGCTTGCTATAATTATAATGGAACACCTTTTTTCTTTTAATACTGTTTAGGCGATTTGAATCAGGTTTGAATTTTGGAGGCCAGAAGGAAGGGGAGGGTTAACAGCATATCTGCAGGTGCCTATTCTGAGATGTTTGTATCTAGAAAAATTGCAAATGCACTGAATCAGCCTCTCAGTTTACTGTTTTCTAGCTGCATTCCCTGTGACTACCAGTCCACTGATATTGATGTTGGTATTTTAACGTGAGCGCTAAACATTGGTGATCTGAGTGCACTTTGCACTTTGAAAATACTGTTATCTTTCCAAAAAAGACAACTATTTGACACCGGTTTAGACTGTTAGAGTTATTACAAGGTATGTATCTTATTTGGAGGTGTATGTTATAGCTATCTGAGGACTAGCTGCAGTGTGAGGGATGTGTAGGGGTTTATATTTATTGTCAGTATTTAGAGTTTGTTCTACCTTTGGAGTAGAAAGTCAAGCAAAGTCCTTCCATGACGGTTAGAGCCCCACGAGGGGTGATTAATTGTTTTACCTTTAAAAAAAACTGTAGTTGCATTGTTTCCATACCAGATCTCAGACTGTAGGAGAAGATTGCTCTTCTGCTACCTCGGGGATATTTCAGGTTGTCACTGGTTTTATTGCTTCGAAGGACATTGGAGGTATTGGCTGCACTGTTCAAAGGAATTTACTTTAGATGGCTCCCAGAACCTTCCCCATCTTTCACTAGAGATGTAAAGTATAGCTCGTTATTTGCATTAACAAAACGGATTTATGAAACAAAATTTTCAGCCAGCTTCTCTAAGGGATTTAATTCCAAGCACTTATAATTAGCCCATGTGTGCGTTCTCTGCCTTTTTTTCACAGACTGAGATTTTTCACACCTGGCTTCCTGGTTTGAATGAGCATGGGCTATTTCATATGCACTATAACTGCAAGATAATTTGCAGAGGAAAAGTCAGTTCCAGACAAACCTAGAGATTAGAAAACATAAAATCCAAGATTAGGCAGAAACGTAGCTGTTGAATTGTATGCAACATGATATTTTACAGGCTGGTCCTGTTTTTCTCCAGCAGGTCTAGAAAGAGCAATAACAATTTACTGCCAGCTCAAATTGCCTGAACTTTGCCATCTTTCTTAATGTGACAGTAGGGTTAAAAGATAACATAGGTTGTGGAATTATCTACCTTCCCAGAAGCCTCGCTGCCCTTTCAACACTTTGGGGTCTGCTTTTTATTTTAAGGTTCTACAAGTTGCAAGGCCAGCACTGTGCTCATGGCTTTATGGAGAAAGTGGTGGGTCTAAAAATGGAACATAGTACACAGTGTCTGGGAATCGTTACAGCTGAGTACTCCGAGGGGATGCTAATGACAACCTGGTAAAATACATATCGAGCACATCTATTAGCTTTCTCTGCAATATCAGTGTGCCAAGGGGAGGGGGAGAGAGGAGCAAAGCAGTGGAAAAAAACAGTACTATAGAACTAAGGCTGTGCATGGAATACTAGCAGAATAAGACCTTTTAAAGTAGTAATGCACGTGTTCCACTTTGCCACAAAGCCAAAAGCTATACATAAAATAAATTAAGCTCCAGGAAGAGGATGGTTTCTAGTCCAAAATTAAGTAAAACTGAGCATGGGGTGCTGTGAAGATCTGCGATTGTAGTCCACAGCAGCAATTGCTCAAATCTATACTGACCCAGCAGCAGTCTGTTGTGTTCCAGGCTGGCGTTTAGCGCTTCTGGATAGATGTGCAGGCGTGGAATCTGTGACCTTCACTTCTTTTTTAGAGCTGTGGAAAAGCCGACACTTTACCAAGTGAAGAATTCGTTTTCTTCAAATATACTATGATATCATGAACAGTGAAGGCATCCGTCTTGTACATACTTGACTATCTGTTGGTCAACTGGACTTGTTACAACCCGGGATCAAACATCTAATTCCTGATCGGGCTGTTGGGGAAGCTATACAAAGGCAATGTACAGCTTCATCTTGCTGAAGCCATTTTGGTGTTCCCCATAAGTGGTAATGGCTCTCTCTGACCGTTCATGTATATTACACTATCTCAGTAGTTTAGCAAATTGCAACATGAAGACATGGAGCAAGTCAGTTAACTACAAATAAAGGGTCTGCTGTTGAAGGCGAAACTAATTTTCTTCATATGGCACAGTGTGAGGACGTGGTACTGAAACTATTTCAATAGCTTAGATCCATGATCTCCTGTTTTATCCTTCACCACCACATTTGGTGGTGTTCAGATGTTCTTGTCTGCAAGGTGCTGCTGGGTCATTTAAAAGGGTTGTCAGAAATCTGTGATAATGCCTTAAAACCCTGTCTGTCTCTTCCTGGGCATTTGTTTCCTACTGGTGACAGCAGAAAGGCTTTACTTCTACCTCTAGCTCTTTCAATGTTAGAGTCCTTCAAGGATCAGTGGGGTTTTTTTCCCCAGCCCTTACCAAAATCCATACATATGACAGTTTAGGGATTTGATCAGATTCCCTTTGCTTAAGTGATCATAAACACTACTTAGAGGCATGCCAAGATGACTTGATTGCCTGTGCAGTATCAGTTTATGGATGCAAAAGAGCTGACAAGAAAGATGAGGCTGATGTTGCTGAGAAGAGCTTTCAATATGGATAGCATTTGATGCTGCCCACCAGCAGTGGAAGGTTTATGCCTCTAGTTTGTCTAATTCAGTTCTCTTAATACTGCTTTTAGATTCCTCAGTAACCAAAAACTTTCGCTGTTGGTGAAAGTAACTGATTCCTCAGTAACACAAAAACTTTCATGTTCAGATGCTATAGTAATGAGTGAGGCAGAAGAATTTACTTTAAATAAGATGTCTAACCTTCTCTTTCTGCTGAAACTGTAAAATGAAAACTTAAAAAAACAGAATTAAGATGACTTGAATAAATAAATAATCCTTTGATAACTAAATATTTTCTGTAGGATGCAAAGAGAATAAATAGTTTACATTTTATGATAGATTCTGAGAAGCTCTATTAATTTATACCTAATTATTAGGTATATTCTAAAGGTGATACTTTGTGAATCGATCATTGCTATACTTGTAGTCATTTTAGGATATTTTCCTTGTGGATTTTTCTGTTTTAGCTTTTCTGAGGCAGGAGGATCTTCTTAGGCTCTAAGAAAAGAGAAGTTCCCAGAAACTTTTAAAGCTGGAAAAAAATTTTCTTCAGTGTTTATTTTTTCTAAGCATTCCTGACTTCCTTGAAGTCCTTATGTACTACACCATGCTGTTTCCTCACAAATTCTGAATTTTCTCACTCTTCAAACTGCTGCATGTATTTATGCCAGTCAGCAATGTGCTTGTGCTCCATAATTTTGGCAGAAACATTCGCTCCAGTGAAAGTGGTGGAGTTCACGCTGTGCTCTTAAAATCCTATTGTTACCATCATTTTGCTGTGCACTTCTTACTGGACCCTGAGGCAGATTGCCTACTGTCGTGCAGATGGGCTGATTTTGGGGCTTGTTAGTATTATCAAAGGGCCAACTTACATCGGCTCAAGTGAGGCCCATCTCTGCTGACCCTTTTGAGCTGCGTTTGAGCACGCTGGTGGCTTTAAAAGTCATTGTGGAGCCAATTGCTTCTGTCAATTCACAGCTGTCTAGGTAGTTGTCATCTTAGCAACCTGTTGGGAAACACCTGGGAACAGAGGCCAGTTATTAATGGCATGTGTGACCAGATTGTGTCCTCTGTTCAACATCTGGCATCTGCCAGCACATCGAGTTAAGGGGGCCTGAGGTAAACCCAGAACGGAGTATGCTAATGGCACTCTGCACAGCGGTACTTAAACCTGTTCAGAGACTGTATATTGGATGTCACATTGTGGTGTTTTAACTTATGGAAGTGACTCTTACAGATGAGGACAATGAAAGAATGGAGCTTGCCAGGGAGAGGGGTTGAGACTGAGCTTTCCTGCACCTTGGTTTCATTTGTGGCTGTAATTGTAGCCCTCGCACTTAATCCTCAGAGCAGTAGGGACCGTGCTGGCTGAAAAGCTCTACATCAAAATGAAATAACAGTGTAAGAATATTGAAGTGACATTTGATGGATAATGTAGTTCATTTTGTCTTCTATAGTACAGTATTCATGTGGACACTTCTCAACTTTCCTTTGTAGATTTTTCCTGTGTTGGAGTTGTTGCTTGCAGTAAGTTTTTAGAGCCCTTGCCATTCATCTGGGGGACATTCTTATTTGAGATTTTGCAGGTTCTGTCTACAGGATTATTAAGTAATTATTAAACACGAGTTTTATTAATCATAATGTTAAAAGAGCCACAGCCTTCTGTGTAACTACTGAAAGTGGTGGTGTCTCCATAGAGTTGGTTTCTGAGGGCTTTTTATTTACAGGGTAATCTGCTTTGCTCTTACAGATTTCAAAGTCAAATTAAAATGGGAACTCTTGTTGATAAATGTCACAAAGAAAGTTTTATTATTACTCATCACAGTATAGATTTCCCCAACTTCAAAATCTACGTGCTTTCAGTACTTTAAAGAAGCGTAGTGTCAGGACAGTGATACACATTATTAAAGGACAGTGAGTCTTTTGATAGCACAAGAGGTAAGTACTTCTTTAAAATGTTTAATACTTTAATAGTGTAGTTTAATGCTTTGGTTTGTTATGCTGCTGTGTCACTGGACTTTATTATATGTGTGAACTGTGTTA
This sequence comes from Chroicocephalus ridibundus, assembly GCF_963924245.1. Taxonomy (NCBI): domain Eukaryota; kingdom Metazoa; phylum Chordata; class Aves; order Charadriiformes; family Laridae; genus Chroicocephalus; species Chroicocephalus ridibundus. Next base: position 51,580,895 of record NC_086289.1, read on the forward strand.
ATTTGGAAACAGCGTCCAGAGTCTGCAGGTGAAGGTCCAGGTTGCCAGCAGCTAGTTGTGATGCTGCTGCAGGCGTAAGGGAGCAGGGTGGGCCTGGGGTGGAGGGCTGGATTTCAGGTCAGGGTGATCGCACCACCTTCTGCCTTCACAAATCCCCGCACGCTGCCGGTGGTTGTCGCAGCAGAGGTCACAGGAGAGATAAGCAGTTGGAAGGCTTTATGAGCAGTGCCACGCGCGTCCCCGGTCACGGAACAGAGCACAGAGCCATCTCTGCAGCTTCTCCTTTAGCGCTGTGGCCACATACAGCTCTGCAAGGTCTTTGCTTTCTGTTTCCAAACTCTTGCATGGGCTTGTGCTTCCCTGTTCAACATCTCCCGCTTTCCCTCTCAGAAATAGCTGCTCTTCAAGGGTGAGTGAGCTGGTGGCCTTGCTCTGCGCATCCAGTTTCTCGGCAAGAAGCCCAGTTGTTCCATGAATGACTTCTATCATAAATGCATCTGTATTTCGGAAGACCACATACCTAGGGCTATCTTAGAGAGAATATAAGCAGGGAAGTTACTTTCAGATGTTTCAAGGTGTTTGATTCATTCGTGTTTCTCTCACTTCCCATTCCTTTCCCCCCCCCCCCCCCCCCCCCCTCCAAAAAGTTCATTTGCATCGCAGGGTAAATCTTTTTTAAGTGCCTCTTTCACTGTGGTAGCCATTGTGCTGTCATTGCCAGAACCAGAGCTAAAAAGTTACAGGTGGAAAAAGCTTGCAGGATTGTCTGTCTCTCTAAGGAAAAATTAGGCTGGCTGGGCAACAAGGGGGGAAAAAAAAAAAAAAAGAAAAGACCTGAATTTGATAGGGCCTTTGGGAATGGGCTGTGCAGCCTGGTCAACAATGCAGTAGGAAAGTTCATGCAAACGTCTGCCAACCCTCCCACGTCCCAAAGCTTCCATTTCTCCATCTATATTTTTCCTCCCCCACAGTCCACTTGAGCTCAACCGCCCCTGCGCTGGTGCCTCTGCTCTTTGCCAGGAACAGTAGGATCCAGCTCTGGCTTCTTGATGAAATCCCTGCCTCCAGAAAGGTTTTTCTTGCTCCTTAAATCAGATTAGCGGGTGTTTTTCCTCCTTGCTAAAATTCGATTTCTAATAATGATTTCCAATTAAAAAAAAAAAATCATTAAAAGACATTAGAGTCAGCAGAAGTATTTGATTTTTAGTTGGAAGATTCTGAAGAGAAAATGCTGTAACTTTTTTTTTTTTTTTTTTTTAGATCAGATCTACTTTACAGTGGATAGCCGCAACAAGCTAGTTCAAGAACAGTGTTAACTGTTGCACTGAACTGGCTTGCCTTTTGTGAATTTCCTGAATGATACTTGAATGTGCTGCTTGTCCCCTTTGATTTTTATTTTGATTAGCTTTTTCTTGGAGGAGCACAATAAACCTTTATAGTTACAAGCTAAAATACTGTGGCCTGTTCTATATGTTATTCACAACTGTTTTTCTGAACATATCAGCCTATAATGCTTGCAATAAAAGCCTGCGTTGAGAATTCTCTGGGGGCTTTAATTGCATCTGTTAAATAGAATGCTTAGTAATGAAAGTGCCAGAGGGAAAAAATGGTCCTTTCTGTAGGAGGTTCAGTTGGTTTACGTTTGCCAAGTAGAAAGTGAGTGAAGTGTGAATTGGAGGGTCTGTGCTCATCCTCGCAATGTTCAGTAAATGAGCTTTGCGCTGGCTCATGTAGAACAGAGTATGTGTTACTCTTGTAAGAGCATTCTTATAGCCCAGGTGACTATCAAACAGTTTTATCTAAAACTTAGATCATGCCAGTGTAAGAGTAGACTTTGGACCTGGCCCTGCAAGGTGGGGAATTAGTCAGTTATAGTGCTGTAGTAATTCTCAGAGAATGTGGGATTATTTAATATTGTCTAATGGTCACACTTTATTCTGCGTCCTGTAAGATAATGAGGGTTTATATCAGACCAGAAAGTAGATGCTGGATCCACATGGAATGTGTTTACTGCAGCCTGCCTTTGGTTGTGCTCAACTGCTCAGTTCAGTGTCAAGGTAGGAGAGAACTGCCTATAAATGTGGATCCACTTCCTTGCCGACTTTTCCATACTCTAAAACAAATAACGCTGTCTCAGAAGACTGTGATCACATCCAAGATGACTTCCTAAATTCATTGGTGGCTACATACTCTGCATGTTTTACACAAGATTTAAAAAGGAGATCTGTTAAGGCAGTGCTGAGTAATTTAGAAAGCAACGCCTTTGAGTTTTCAGCCCATCTCAGTTTTTGCTCCAGCAGCCTGATAATCCCCTGTCTATCCCTCTGAGGCAGAGACCGCTGTGCAAGCGATGGCTCCCATGGGAGCTTCAGAAGAGGCTGGCAGGGAAGAGCGGGAATACTCCTGCTCAGTCGGAGGAGTACTAATTTATCCTCTCCCTTTGTTGCCTTTACTTCCACTTTCTCTGCATGGCTTTTGGTATTTAAGTATCTTTGATCTATCCTTTATTCCATTCTCCTTGTCTCCTGGAGTCTCATCCTTCCCATCCCATGCCTTTCTGCGAGACTGTCTTTCCTGTTCCCACCTCAGAATAGTTTCAATGCTGCTGCTTCTTTCTCTACTGTAGATCTCCACTGTTTTTCCTCCTGACATGCCTCCTTTTCCCTATGGCCTTGGGCAGCAGCTTCTACTGTTAGGTTTTAGGCTTTATCCATCTCTTTCTTCCTGTCCATCTCATATGGGCGGGTGCAAATGTTCAGGTGGAGTGTAGGGAGAAAATAATACAATACTGGAGTAAATTCTTCAGCATATTGTACAAGTGTCGGTTTGCATTTTACACTCTGTAGCAGGAATCAGTGGAAATCCTGACATTGTGTCATTTTTCTTGTAGATGTGGACCTTATCAATAATTGTACATATTTCATGCATCTTGTTGTCTTCAAAAATGTAATGTTGTGTTTAATTGCATTGATAAAAGTTCTGCATTGAGTAAATCGCACAGTTAATTCTGGTCTATTTGACAGCATAGCAAAGTCCTTCAGTATAGTCTTTGTTCAGGTCTGGTCCCCTTATTTAAGGGAGATTGATATATTAAGAACAACTTCAAAAGATGAATACAAAACCAGCAAGAAGTTTTCTAGAAAATAGAAGCTACAAGGAGATGATGAGATGACTGAGCAAATTCAGTGTGGAAAGGAAAATGAGACTCTGGTGAGAAATGATAGTTCTATTAATATATTCATGAGTGTTGCTAAGAGGTTAAAGATCAATCCTTAAGGGCAGAACAAGAAGTAGAGGGCTTGTGCTGCAAGAAGGGGACTAACAGGAGTAGGATAAACGTATTTGCGATGGAAAGCATAGGCAATGAAACAGACTGCAAACAAAAATTGTGTAGTTAATGTCCATGGAGAAAGTCAGGCCTAAACTAGGTAGTGTTTTTTGAGGCAGTAGTGATATAATTTAATGATGCTTCCTACAGAGTAGAAGAGAATCAGTAAAGCATGTTGAATTGCTGTCAGGCCCCTCGTTCATCTTCTATGATTCAGTGCATTTGATTTAAATGGGAAATTGTGCTTCAAAATGTGGAAACATATGGCTGACTTTCCTTTAAGAACTGTACACCCAGCTACAAGAGAGAAGAATGTGTTCTCCAGCACAAAGGACTCCCTCAGATCTTTCTTTGTTCTCTAGCCTTCTTGAGTCTAAATAATTGTAGTAATTCTATTGTTGTTGTTTGTGTTTTTTCTCTTTAGGCTTGTAAATACTACAGTTCCCAGTGGCATGTTGTGAACTACAAATATGAACAGTATTCAGAAGACTTTCGACACTTACCACAGTAAGATCTAGCATAAGTTCTTCTTTTTTTTTTTTTTTTTTTTTGTTTTCCTATTAGGTTTGTGTCATTTTGCTGAGCTTTGTCTATATTTGCGCTTTCCTTTGTCTTATGTGCTCTGCTTGTTTTACCGTATTTATAGTGCCTTGCATTTTTGAAAAGGGGAAGAAAAGGTCCTTTAGCAAAAGTTCAAGACTCTGCAGAATTCACTAGTATCAACAAACTCTATTAGTGCTGATTCAAATCCTTAGAAGTGTATTTGCGTATTCAAAGTACAGTTGATACAGGAAAGCTGGTTTTCCCTTTTCCTTAATAATGCATAAATGTCACTCACCTTTAACTGGGATTAATTCTCCTTTTAGTTAGCCTGTGTAACAGAGGAATAGCATTTCACTTAGTGCTTTATAGCTGGACTGTGCAGAAGAACTGGGTGCAATGTGTACAGCATGTGCTGGTGCAGCACTGGTGATACGAAGCTGCAGAAATGTGCAGGTATGTGGGTAAGTGAGCATCCCTTCTGTGCTTGGAGGCAGTGCATTAAAATCAGTGTAAAGGTGCTGGGAGGTGAAGGAACAAGTTCCTTAAATTGAGTGGAAAGAAATTAAGAATTTGGTGCTTTTTCCTTCATGTGTTGAGTTCCTACCCATACTCCTGTTTCTGGCAGGTTTCTATCCTGCATCCTGAGGACTGTTAGGGAGTAGTTAATGAAATCACTGAATACCCAAATGAGCTGTGTTACTGCCTCCTTTCCTGGAATTTGAGGCATTAAAATCATGATACTGGATGAAAAAGGTTGTTTTGTGCATAGCAGCCTTCCAGTACCTAAAGGGCCTACAGGAAAGATGGGGAGGGACTCTATCAGGGAGTGGAGCCATAGGATGAGGGGTAACGGTTTTAAACTGAAAGAGGGGAGATTTAGATTGGATATTAGGAAGAAATTCTTTCCTGTGAGGGTGGTGAGGCATTGGGACAGGTTGCCCAGAGAAGCTGTGGCTGCCCCATCCCTGGAGGTGTTCCAGGCCAGGCTGGATGGGGCTTTGAGCAGCCTGGTCTGGTGGGAGGTGTCCCTGCCCAGGGCAGGGGAGTGGAACTAGGTATCTTTAAGGTCCCTTCCAACTCTAACCATTTTATGAATGGATGCTCCAGGCTTGGGCTGGATGGAAACTAGTACTAACTAAACATATTGTTGCAGGAATCAATAAAGTGATTCTTATGGCCCCTTTAGATGCTGGGTTCAGAGGGTTTTGTGCTGCAGGCCTTCCCTCAGATCTGCATTCTCTCTTGCGTGTTGGTATTTTTATGAACAGTGAATATGGTAGTACAAAAAGCCAATAAAAGCAGTTTTGCTAATCAGAGATTATAAACATACCTTTTCTTAAGTAGCCAGTCTACTGATTGTTTAGAAAATTAATGCATTTAGTGCTCAAGAAAAACATTTGTAGCACAGCGGTTTTCCATTTAACCTTTCAACATCTTCAATCTTATGAAATACGCATTTGACAGATGCCGTTCCATTACTCTGCACAAAAGTACATTTTAGATGATTACATACATCCTCTTCTGTGAAGGTTATTTTAATAGGGTGCTTAATATGATTTACTTTCATGAGTTCGTGCTCCAGAGATATTATGGTGTCTCACATCTTACTTTTTTCCCTTGCATAGAGGATTATAACAAAACAAGAGACTTGTTTTGTCTTGTATCAGAACATAGCAGTCAGGAATGGTTTGGATGCAGCACTGGTTGATGTTTCAGAAGAATAGTTATAGCAGGAGTGTCTGCATTTTGTTTACTGAAACTTGCCATGGCTTTTGAGCTTAACATACCTTCATCAGAGCTGGTTTGGAGTCCACCTCATTTTGTACCATTTCCAGCCCCTTCAGCACCAGTGGACCTTGATTTGCACATGCGTGTTACGAAGTTCAGTGTTTTAGACTAAATCTCCGTATTAAAAATAGTGGCTTGATACGTCCTTGTTGTAATATTGTATCTCACTGTTGTTAGCTGTGGATGCCCAGTTTCCACAATTTTTTGTTTCATTTGTACAGAACTGCTGCTGCACTATCAGAAATCTGAGCGTATTGTTGTATCAATTCCTTTATAGGGTATAATTGTATTGGGAAAGATTGGATGAGTGTTAGGCATTTAGCTTTGCATCATGAGAAAGGAACATCATTTACAATACCAGATCTAACTGTGGCTGAAGTACTTCCATTTGCTGAGGGTGAGCTGAACCTTCCCCTGGGCTTTCCCATTTAGAAACACACAAATTGAGACTCAGTGGCCTTCAGCAATGCTGAAGGACCTCATACTTTTTTGTACATGAGATCATGCTGTAATGTTTCACACAGTCATACAACGTGTCAAGTAATGTCTGCATGGTGTAGCAGATTTTTATCAGATATCAAAGTTCTTTCCAAATACTGACCATTTCTGATTGGGAAGCAGCTGCAGTGTGATGCCCACCATCTTGGGCAGGCAGTGAGGACTCAATGTGTCCATGGTGCAATTCCATTGAAGTAGTGCTGTGGCACCAGGGAAGAGCTCAAAGGCATGTGCACAACACGACCAAAATGTTTAGCAATCGCTTTGGTTTTTCTCTGAGTGTGTTCCTCCTTTGAGATTTTTCTCAGATCTTTCTACCCCTTAAATTCCTCTCTGTGTGCTCTCACTACCTCTTTTTACACCATTTTTGATGCTTTGTGCTGGTGTGTTCTTGCTTCTTGAGCAAGTGGATGGGTGGAGGAAGAACAGGGGTCGCTTGGTGTGTGCTGTGGTGACAGTGTGTCTGGGAACAGAAATAGTCATTAGCAAAGTTTTTGCTGTCCTTTATAGAAACCTGGAACATTTGGTAGATGTTTTGGGTCTGGTCCCTTGGAATTCTGCATCTTTATATGGGTCTGAAGAGACAGTAGGCAGTGAAAAGAGGTTATACCAAACAGGAGCATGTGCTTACCACACTTTGTCTGCCTGCCCCAGAATGATGAGGAGCATGCCCAAACAGATTCCCATCCAAGGAAGGGAAAAACTTCTCCTATGGAGAATGACACAAAGGCCTGAGTGGATGAGGGTTTCACGGGTGGTCAGTGAGATCTGACACCTAAAGCAGTAGTGGTCTGTCCTTTTCTCTTTTATAGCTCTGCTGAGAGGAGAAAAGGATTTCCTTCTTTCTAAGAAGCTTATTATGTACCCAGGCTTGCGGAAGGGCTGTGGTTTAATGGGACAGGCTCACTCTCTGACCGTGGAGCGGCATAGTGGGACAGAGTTGCTGAGGGGTCAACACTCCACTAATCCAGCAGATTTCTGACTCCTTTCTCTCCCCAGAAGCATCAAGGGCATTAGGGTTGGGGTTTTGTTTTGTTGGGTTTTTTTTAGTAGCTGACTGACTTAGTCCTGTTACTGGTACAGATCCTCAAGCAAATCTGTGCAGTGGTGTTATCTGTCCATGTGTGGCCAGAGCGCATCGGTCAGTCTGCTTACACTTCACCTCAAGAGCGTTGTGGTGCTCTTTTAGCTCTGAATAATGAATAAGCTAATAGGGTTTTTGTCTAAAAAAGTGAAGGCTTGAAAGATGTTTTTTGTAGAAGGTGGGATTTGACTTGAGATTTTGGTGTTCTTTTGGGTGGGATGGAGTGTTTGTGTAAAAATTTTTAGTAGCTGCCCTTGGTTGCATTGGAAAACCTGCAATGGATTTCCATCACAGATATTCTGAATATTAATGCTTCTACAGATGTCAAAGTTGTCAACAGATTTCAATGTTCCTTTTATTTAAAATATTGATCAGTTATTTACATTAAATAAAGACCAAAACTAGAAGAAACTAAAACAGAGAATAAAATACTCCTGTTTTCTGCGTGCACTTGGCTCTCCTGGCTCTGCTGAAATGCTGACTTTGGTTGTGGTGGGGTAGTCACGTCATGAGAACGGTGACGTTGAAATGGGGAAAGTGATGAGGAGGTAGGTATTGCTCATTATTCTTGTCTTCCTAATCTGTAACTTGTGCATGAATGAATGGAAAATGAAAAAGGTGAAAGTTAACTTTTTTTTTTTTTTTAAACTAGAGACATTTAACATTATGTGCTAGTGTGGGCTAAAGTTTGCTAAATTGAGAGAGGAAACTAGCTTAGGAGTGTGTGGTTTCTCAACTTCTCTTTGGATTTGCTTCGTTGCGCAGTAGAGAGTAGTGTTGCTCTGTCCCTGTTCTCAGGCTAGGTAGATGAAAGTAAGTTCTGGAAAAGTCAGTCTTCCTGATAAATGATGGCTTTCAGCATGACAATTTTTGTACATTTTCATGTGATAATGAAAGATTTGTAACCTTCAGGAATTTGAAAACAATGTTGGTATTTGTTAGGCTGCAGAAAACCACATTTTTTTTCTCCACTTAAAAATATCTTTGAATTTTTATGATATCTATTTGGCTGTTACTTCAGGTTTAGTTCTGCAACACGCGAAGTACTCTGGGATTAAGTACAATTGCTTATGTGCTTAAAATTAAGCAAGTGCTTAAGTGCTTTGCTTTTTCATATTCAGTTTTGGTTTAAGTCTACAATATGAACATCTTAAATGGCACCACATCAAAAGACATATGTGAAAGCGGTGCTCAGCATATCGAATAGTAAAAAATATCTTGAAATAATGAAGAAACGGAGAAGCTTTAAGCTGAATGTTCTGATGTTGGTTAGAAAAAACTTTTAAAGAGTTCATTCTCATACTTTGACAGCCTTAAATGGGATAGCTCTTTGGAAATTGGGTTTTATTGCCTGTTGTGGTGGAAGAGCAAGGAAGAGAACAAGAAGTGATATTTCATCATTTGTATAAAACTGTTACAACTTCATAGTATTGAAAAAAAAGATATATGGGTCTTAAGAAAAAAGCTGTATTTTGAAACTGTAGTGACTTTTAAAGGAGGTAATAGGATCACAGAAACAGGTGTACTGAAGATGCCATGGGGGCTCGGGATGGTTGCCTCCCTGAAATAGCACTTATTTAAAAATAAAATAAAATAAAATTGAGGACCTTTTTTTCTTCCCTCCCAGAAGTGAGTGTAGACCAGAGAAACTGCCATCACATTCCTTTGAAATCGATCATGAAGATGTGGATAAGGATGAAGTATGTATTCTGGGTTTTGATATTTTTTTTTTCCTCTGGGGAAGAGTTATTTATTGCTTTAATATCAAATAAAGAATGATAATGGAGGCTCGTTATCTCCTATAAAATATTTCATATTTTAAATAACTCTGAAGTTAGTGGAACAGCTTTGTCTCTTATGTCATCATGTGCACAGCAGGCCTATTAATTACATCTTATTTTAAAAGGAATGAAAGGATGATTATTTGTTGTCAAGCAGATATTCACACATTACATTTTTTTTTGTCTTAGAATTCAAAAAGCAAATCCATTAAATATTAACCATGTCTTTCGTACAGGATACAACATCCCACTCATCTTCTAAAGGTGGTGGTGGTGGAGGAGGAGGATTAGCAGCAGGAGTTTACAAGTCTGGATGGCTTTATAAAGGGAATTTCAACAGCACTGTAAACAATAGCATTACTGTTCGGGTAAGGGGACAGCATTTTTTTTTTTTGTTTATTCCACTTGGATTTATATCCCCCACAGAGGCACACTTGTATGCCATTGTCATTTAGCTGTTTGTATCTCAGGTTTGATTACATTGCTTTAAATGATAGTAAAGTTATATTGTTGTCCGCAAAACTGTGCGATTGAAGTGAAGTTAGGAGTTGCCTATTACTTAAACCCTGTGAATAAAGTATCAGTGAAAATAATTTACAGTACAACTGTCATTCTTTTTAAATTTTTTTTCCCCACTTCAGTCATTCAAAAAGCGCTACTTCCAGCTGACGCAGTTGTCGGATAACTCATATATTATGAATTTTTACAAAGATGAAAAAATATCAAAGGAGCCAAAGGGATGTATTTTCTTGGATTCTTGTACAGGAGTCGTACAGGTAAGTTTCAGTTTATTTCATTGTATTATTTGGGTGTCAGATAAATTTAAAAAGGCAAATGGAAGAACACATATGTTAATGTAATAGTGGTCTCATTAGCAGCTTCATGAAATGAAAACACCATTAGTTTTGCTCTTTAAATTGGTGCAAGTACTCAGACTGAGAGGTTACAAAAACCACAGGTGAATTATGGTAGCGGGCCATGCATATGCTCTTTGCCCATGGCACACATGGTGAAAAAAAATACATAAAATATTTCTTTTCACTGAAATTATTTTCTTAGCTGCCAGATTTTACCTCACGCTTACTAAGAGCACGCTTGCTTATTGTGGGTTAAAGAGACTCAGGTTACAAAGCATCGGCTGTTGGGCAAGTGGTAAATTAATCCTGTATCCTCAGCCTCCTTAAGTCATCACTTTTGGAGGTGATAGAGAGTCTTAATGGCAGCAGGTAGGACAGAGCCTTATTGTTTATTGTGGCTTGGAAAAATAAATAGCCAGAAATGCCTGACACCACCTTTTTTGTTGTTGTTGTTGTTGCTCCTAAGATTGAGTTCTTGGCTTTTTCCCCTCTCTTGCTCTGCCTTTCCTCTAATTCTGTTAATGTATTTAGCTTTTTCTTTTTTTTCCTCTTTTTTTCCATTCTAAATGAGATGTTATCTTAAACAGTATGTTACTGTGGTTGATCTAGCCCCATTTGTCACTAAATAAGAACATTCCTTTTCTTTTAGCTGTACTTTACTACTTAAACGGTAAAGATTGGCAACAGTGCTAGTGCAGACCGAGTTGAGGGTTGCTTTGAAATAAACCTTTCAAGTAATGCAAGGGAAGAGCTCCTGATAAACATAAGCTTTTGTTGGTTGGGAGAGCTCTCCTTCACCCTTAAACAGGGCCTTGAGAGCAAGAAAAATAATCAGTGAGTAGTTCACTCTGGGAACAAATATTTGCTGACAGCCCTCTGCAGAACCTCATTCCTGCACCCAGGAAAGTACCCAGCTCTGTAGGGAGTTATTCTTTTCCCTGCGTGGTTCAAAAGGGAGGGATTTTTAAAAATGGCTGTAGGACAGGATGGAGATAAATGTGTAGAAGGACAATGATGTTTGGCTGTGTCAGTCCATTGCCTTGAAAGACCCTAGCAGGTAGCTTGGAATTGTGGCAGAAGCAATAGAGGAGATTCTTATACAGAAATCCTGTTTAGGAATTACTGCTTGCTCCTGCTCGCCTGGGGGTGTGTGCTTTCTTTTAAAATGGGTCTCAGCCAGAGCTCTAGTTAAGCCCTGAACATCCCTGTGGTGTGGTTTTAGGTACAGATTTAATGCCATTGCGGAGGGTGCCTGTTCTGCTGTGTTTTTTCTGATGACACTCCATGACAGCAGAAATGTCTTGACTGTAAGATTTCTGTCCTTTTTTGACTAACCTCTGACAAAAAAGCTCAAGAAACCTTTGAAATCCTCCTCCTGAACTTTGATGGCTGCCTTCTAAATCTACAGTGTTCCTGCAAATTGTCCCAAACTGTTTGAACTGTATGTTCTCCTCTCGCCTACCCCCAGACACTAGTTTTTGTGATTGTTCTTTGATTGACATTTAGAATGGGATGCACAAATTTATGGGCTGTCTTCACTAGCAAGAAGTGATTCTTAGCCAAGGGGGTAATAGGACAAGTATCATCAGCTCTCAAAGCCTATGACGAACTTAGAATCATGGGCTGAAAAACAAAACCTGGCTTAAGAGTTGCCATAAAAAGGGGAGCCCATAGAATGTGGAGAAAGAGTTGAGTAAAACTGAAGATTTAGAGGAAAACTGTGACGTGAAAGTTCTGCTTTAATGAGTTTTAATACCACTGTAGATCATTTAACTCTCTATGAATGACTTTGAGTTCCTGTTTGATAGAGCTTGAATATCTAAATTGTAGTAAACATCCTGGAGAAATTGCCTCCGGATAAAATAAAAAATACTTCCAAAACAATTCTGTTATTTTGGAAGAATGACCCTGCAGGCATTAGACTTAGCCTGATGTTTCATTTATAGTTCATCCATGGTTTCTTTTTGAATCTTGTATTATTTCCTTCTGGAAGAAATTTTAAAGTTGAAATTAAGTGTTGAAGATTACAAGTCAACCTCAAGGTCCACGTACCATATGGAAGGACTTAAAGAGAAGCAAACTGAGAAATGGTGCTTTTTTTTTTTTTTCCTGTTAACTGATCAGGAAGAAAATAGTTGGCTTTAGATTTGAAACCAAGACTTTGCTGTAGATCTCATCTGCTTGCCAGAAGTCTGAAGTGCAGATGGAAAAGTGGATATTGAAGTTTTCCTGACCTGATGTTTTAAGATTCAGCATGCGAGATGTATTGCTCTATTAGATAATGTCTAATAGTGTTACAGTACCTGATTTAAAGATTTTGGCCATGTCTGTAAGAAGTAGTACATAATATAGACAAGAAATGCATTGATTTCAGTGCTTTTTATACTTTCTGAAGATAAATTGAAATGTAGCATTTTTCCTTATAGATTGTCAATAAATTGGTATACATAATCCACTTTATACTCATAGAATCATAGAATAATCTATCTTTAAAATATCTAATAAACTATCTATCTTTATCTGTCTTTAAAATATCTGTCATCTTTAAAAGTTCTGAATGGCCACTATCTAGGATTCTTGTCATAGTTTTGTTCAACTTCTAGCTCTTGGTCAAGCCCTTGTGTTATGTCAATAAAAACATGTTTCAGTGAAATTTTAGTCCTTGTTTTACATTAATTTGAATGTATGCGGTGATTGGAGGATTAAAGTGATTTCAGGATCAAGAAAAGTATTGGACACCCAAGAACCAATTGCTACAAAACCCAACCTTATTCTTACCCTATGTTGTGTGAACTAAAATTTGTATCCCCAAAAGAATATTCTCCTCAATAAAGTACTTGAGAGGAAAACTATTTCTTACCAAGAGAAATTCCAGTAGCAGAACTAAAAAATAACATGCACGCACGTACACACACACAATCCCAAGTCAGTTTGAAAAGCCAAGATTTGACTGACTCTGTTGACCTGCGTAGCTCCAGAAGTTGTTCGGTCTTAACTGATTCCTGAGCTGGGTCATGACATGTAATATAAGGACTGGAGCAAGTGATTAACAACAGATTGGGTAGGAATCTTCTAAATCATCTTTGCTTCTGGGAAAAAAAAAAAATGTTCATGGAACTTTATTGTCAGTGTTGGTTCCTGGTCTCCTCCTCTGCTAATCTGTATCACATTTTGCCTCTGTTCCTATTAAGTAAAAATATCACTACCATCCTCACTCTCTGGCTTAGAAGCTATTTTTAGTAACTTGTTGGTATAGGACTGCACTGAGAAATAGTTATAGTTTGTAGAACTACAGGATGCCATGGTCATGTTATTTCAGACTGTTAATGAAGAATAATAAAATTTAGTGACATGGCCTGTTATGGGGTAGATGAATTGTTTTTCATTTGTCAGCATCGCTCCAAGGTTAGATGTGTCAACAGAAGTAATGGCATTTTTCTGGAATATTGAAGACAACAGTGGCACTGATGTCCATAGTCAATGGTTGTAAAAGTTTGATGAAGTAAGAGGGGTAGGATGCATCAGTGTTCTTTCAGATTTAAGTAAGGAGGAGAGACAACTGGTGCAACTGCTTCTATAAAATCCCATCACTTTGTTTAATTTTATTGAGCTGTTTCCGTAACCAAGCACCTGTTAATTCTTATGACAGAAACTTATGGATTAACCATCTACTGCAGGTGAAATCTAGTGACACAAAACAGATCTCAGAACACAATCTGTTGCCAATATACTGGGCATTGGTTCCTATTCTATGTTTGAAAAGGGTAGCATTGCAAGGATTGAACAGCACTGTACCTCGCCTTTTGCCTCCTGCAAAAAATTGTTGAAATTGCCTTAGTCATCTTAAAAATCCTTTTAACGCAAAGGCTGCAGTGGGAAGTACCCATTGTAATATTTTCATATGGAGGAATTTGTCCTATTGCAATATTCTGGAGCGATTTACTGCTTAATATCTATTCCAAGTTTAAACTCATATCATCCAGAAGCTCTTTCAGAAAAATATAAAATAATAAAATTATGTAGAAATGTTCTTATCCTAACCACAGTGTTTCTAACTTCTTTGGATGCCCAGAAAATGTTACCTTTATGTAGTTTGTTAGCAGCATCTGTAAATATCTCAAACCAGAACATTTTGTAAGTTGTTCACAATTAGCTTTGACCTATTCAGGCCCAACCTCAGCAGTCAGGGATGGAACAGTCGTTGATCACGTGCTGACTTTGCTTGCTTGCTAGTTTGAATTTGGTGAACTCAGTCCTGTTCCCATTGAGTAAATATTCATATGACTTAGCCCTATTTAGTACCTTTTTGAGTGTCTGGTGTGCTGGTGGCTGTAGGAGGCTTGGGCTTTAGAGGTGTTCTGTCCAGACAACTACAACTCATGTAGCAATGCCGTACTTCACCATCAGAGATCTTTCATTATTCCACTTGGGAGGTATTCCCTACTGTTGTTTCAAGTGTTATTGTCCATAGTCATAGATTTCTATGGCTAAATAGAAGATGTATATTTGGCCACAGAAGATCTTAGATACACAAAGACCCAAGAATAAATTGACATAATTTGCGTTTATATCGCACTACTTGGATTTTCTTTAAAGCCACTGAATTTTGCTTGAATGTTATTTTTAAGGAGTGACCATATACAAGTCCACCTTACGGATGCCTTTTTCAGTACCTTTTTAGAATTAGTTCTAGCGTTTATTTTTCTTTTCCTTTTGTTCCAACAGAATAACAGGCTTAGGAAACATGCCTTTGAGTTGAAAATGAATGACCTCACATACTTTGTGCTGGCAGCTGAAAATGAGCAGGATATGGATGACTGGATTTTCACTCTCAACAAAATCCTGCAAATAAATCCAGAGGGAACCATTCAGGAGAGGAAAAGTGCAGATCTCACTGATCTGAAACTTGGTAAGAGTGAATAGTGTCCTGCATTGGTTTTTCTTAATCAAATGCAAAAAATTGAACCTTCAGATATCACTATTGAATCATTTTAACTCCCCGAGTCTGTAATGGATTCTGCACCTATTGATTTTGACGAAGCAGCACCAGTCCTTTGGCAATCCCTGAACAATGTCAGCTAACTCCCCACAGATCATTTTCAAAAGGCTGTGGGGGGAGGTAAAGCTGCTCCCCACAAAGTCAGCAGGGGCAACGTGGCTCTGCTTTGCGCATGCAGCTCTTTTTGAAATATAGTCCTCTCTGTCAATGATCTTGCTAGTACTTTGTGGTTTACTGTCTTGGGAGTCTGAAGGTTTTAAAGAGTTTTATGCTGAAGAGAGGTTAGGTCAGTTCTTTTTCCAGCGTTTTGTTTTCCTTAAAAATCTGGAGCTAATAATTAAAAAAAATACCAGCTGTGTTATATTGCTCTTCCCCTGGAAGCTTATTGACTTTTCATTTCTTGCTTTTTGAGTTTGCGTATTAATATGCATTCGCTGTGGAAGAAAGAATTGGATGCCCTGTTATACTGCACTCTTCATGTGGCAGTAACTCATTCCTCCACATAATAAATCCACGTTCAGTTTGGATGAACCCCAGCTGAAATTCTAAGGCTGAAAACACTTGAAACCTTAACACGGATTTGAACTGCTTGTGCTCTGGGCTGAATCAAAGCTTTGAATCCACATGCATCTGAGTCTTGGGGAAGTTCAGAGCTAATTGAAGGCTTTAGGCTGGTGTTTATAATAAATTCTGATTTTGGAGGGACAGGATACTCTTCGTATAGCCAAAGGTGCTTTTATGATTTGGAGGCGAAAGAGACTTGCACTTCAGAATCAGAGAAGTACTTCTGAAAATCCCACCCATAAGGGATATTAATGAAACAGGAAGAAATATGTGCACAAAAGGTCAAAGACATAAGGCTAACAGAAAACAGAAGTTTCTACTAGTGGAGAAAAAAAACCCTGATAACAAGCAACAGGAATGTGCTATGGAGTTAACTTGTGAAAAGGCGTGATGCTTTCTTGGCAGAAGAGCCCTAAATGGCTGTAATGACTTATTTCGCGTTGGGCTGAATTACCTAGTGAAAGCAGAATGGTCCCTGGTGAGCTAAGTAGAGCAGAGGGTTTGCTGTATAGTGTTGTTCTCTGGATCCATAGATTTGCGGCTCATGGAGTCCAGACTGCATCCCTCCCCTTCCCAAAGAGCGAGTAAGGTCCTGCCTGCCTAACTGAAGATTCCCTTTACTGGGAGTCCAAAATATTTCCATTAACGTAAACCTTCAATGTTACCTCAGAAGGGACTGAGAGAGCAAAGGAAGGTGTCCTTGTTGTGGGCACGAATATTTGTCATGAAGGAATGTGTCAGACATTTCACTGAGTAGAGTCAGGCCTCTTGTTTGAAAGCTTAGATATGGACTAAGTTACTGTATGCACCAGTGGGAAATGAGGTTGAGGAGGACAGGGGTTTGCATTAGTATCTCTTCCATTTGTTAGCCTGATGATACTAAAGGGAATAAAAAGAAATAGCAGGAGCATAGCTTTCCGTTTCTTTCCTTTTTTTTTTTTAACCCCAATGGTAATAGCAAGTATAGTAAAACCATTTGCAAGTTTGTTTTTTTTCTTCTTTTCAAGACCCTGCAGAAGTTTCGGTGAATTATGACTGCTCTCAAGAAGAGACTGATTCTTCAGAGAACATCTTGCACCCTGACTTTGCAAAAGTAATGGATGTTATATTTGTCTTTACAAGCTTAGTGGAAAGTGCTACCTAGGTGAAGAACGCCTGCCCATAGATGTCATAAATATTGTGAAGGGTTTGAAAATACAGCACAGCCCATTGTGATTGTTAGAGTCATGACAAATGACAGGAATAATTTTCTTTCTGAACAGCTGATGGCTTTGTTTAAATGAGAAAAGCTTCACTGTGGTTTGATTTAGACCTGTGAAGTCACTAAGGATCTGGTCCCTGCAGTTATCTGTAAAACACTTACTCTTTTTAACTGCATTTCAGAAGAGTTTGGCCCTTGGAGAGCCAGGATTTCCTGTGTGACTTGCAAGGAAACGAGCTGTGAACTCTTCATCACCTTCTGTAATTTCATTGAAAGATGCACGTAGTATCAGGAGAGGCGTTTTGTTCCTCGTCATGTGGAGGAGATAATTATAGGCAGTGCTAAGAAGTTTTTTGATGAAAAGCTAGATTGGAAATATTTCGCTGCTTTTTCTTAAATGAATGTATGATGTTTGTAATCTTCTGTCAGTGAGCTACTATAGATACTATCTATCTACCCAGCCAAGTGCTATTCGTGGATGTTACTCCCACAGATTTGAACTGAAAGCTGTATATGCAAATAAGGACAGAATTTGGTCTACATTTTACTGGAGGTTGTATTCATATCTATGAAGTGGTCACCTAGAATTTAAAACCAAAAACAAATAATAAAAAAAAAGCCAAAATAAAAACAAAACAACCAACCAGTTAAAATGTAACTGAGTTTATGTATTAAGGATAGTGGTAGTATCTGATCATCTTGTCTGTGGATAGATACTTTTGAATGGTTTAGTTAAAGCAGGTATCTCAAAGGTATGTTAAAATTATCTCAAAGGCCACTGTTGGCCTGCAGGTGGCTTCAGGAAGTTGTTGAGTTGTTTTGATCAGAGAGCTTATTTTTAACTTAGGCATGTGTCCATCAGAAATAAAATGGGCGTGACTGATCCTGCCTCGTGGCAGAAGGATGGATGGGGAAGAGGAGTCCCAGCCTTACCTTTGGGTGACACGCTGCAGTCGGTGTGCCTGCCCACCTGTGAGGCCGCGCTGCACTTTCCTGCTCCCCTTTCTGCCCTTCCCCCGACACAAGTGGTTTTCTGTGGGGGTGGTTTTTTTTTTTTCTTTCGCAATTTGGGAATCCCTAAATGGATTTTAGTGCAGCGATCCACTGTTCTGACATCTTACACAATGGATTCCTTAGTTAACAGATAGGAACTTGAATTACTCAAATGATCTATTTTGAGGTTCCTTAGAAGTATATCGTGGCCTGAAAATCCCTGCTTCACAAGCATATAACATTCAAAGAGTGCCTGAAGGTGCTTTGGGATGACTACTGCAGAAATGAGAAGTGTTGTTACAAGTGAAACATTGATCATTCATTTATAAGTCTAACAACTCTACGGATTTCTGTTCTCGTGCAGAAAACTAATTTATTATCTGTCACCACAGTACATCACAGAAACAGAAGAAACGGTGAAAGCCTCTCGAAATACAGAGCGACTAAATCTTTTCTCTTTGGATCCTGATATAGTAGTAAGTGAAATATTTTTCTTTTTAAGTTCTTAGAACTATTAAAATACATGTGGTCTGAGCTAACTGGGTTACCAAAGCCACCAGAGTGGATTGGAGTTCAGCCAGCAACTGGGTATACCCGAGACTTCAGCTTTGAAGAGTGAAGGGTGCTATCTCTAGTCCGTAAAGATTTTTATATAGACTGTGCCCGTGTCTGATCACAGAGTGGTTGAGGATGGAAGTGACCTCTGGAGGTCATCTAGTCCAGTCTAGCTAAGCTTTGAATTGTTAAAGCAAACAGAAAATACTGCAGGAGAGAACCTCCTCTTGGATTGGGAATGTTAAAAGAACAGTGTTTTTATTGTTATTCATTACACTGAATTTGAGTACAAAAGCGTGAATGGATATAAAAAGCGGTGGGAAGGTACAGTTGGAGGTACAAAAGGCTATCTATGTGAAACAAAGTTTAACTGGAAATGTAGGAAGTGCAGGTTGCTTTTCTTTTTGTCTTCAGCTTGCTTATCATTTAGTGGCAGAGATCATGATTCAAAGAATGTTCCTTGCACTGGATATAAATTCATTGGTGATATAACTGGAGACTTTATTTTAGTTAAAAAGGAGACATAAGTAAAATCAGGATCAGTATATACTCAAACCTGTTGTCAATCAACTGTAGTGGCATTATTAAAAGTATTAAGCAAATTGAAATAGTGGTGTGGTGTATAAGTAAGGGGAAAGGAGGGGAAAGGTCTCAAATCTAATCCTAAAACGTGGTGTTATAGTCTGAAAATATGAGACTGTTTAATCTATATGAGGAAATTAAAAGCTAAAGTTTCAAAAGCAGTCAATAATCAAGAAAAAAATCTGTTCTAAAGTTATAGGATCCTTAATTCTGCCTCTGACATTATGTATGTTCTCAGGCAATCTTTTTGCTTTGCTTCCTAATCTACAAATTAGGAATAACACTCATTTACAATGGTAATGTGAAGCTATCAGCAGGGACTTTTTTGAAGTTTTCGGGTGCTTCAGTGATTGTCAAGACCTTTAAAAAGCTTACTTCATTTTGTAATGCCATGCTTTTCATATGTGTAACGAATGCCCAACTTATTTCAGTCATTGAATCCTCAGAAAAAGGAGTTTCCAGGGACAAACTCTGTGATCAAGCCATTTGAAGAAAAGCCAGCAAAGAGGATCCTGATAACTTGCAAATCCCTCAGTTTGAATCTCCAGGCCTGTGTTACTGAAAATGAAAATGATCCTTCAACCAATGTAAGCTTTGTGATTTTTCTCTCTTTTTTTTTTTTTTTTTTCTTTCCCCTCTCTGTGCACTTGTTATTTTGGAAAGAGAAGGTAAAAGGAAAGCTGTATCACGCACGCATACTGCATTCACTCCTCCTTCTCTGCCCGTCCCTTTGGATTGAATAATAAAATTGATGGTCTTCTCAGTAAACATTTTGAAGCTAATTCAGATTGTAGGCTGTTAACTATGGTTCATTGAGGAATTAAAAATATTAAAATCCTTGAGGATTCTTAACAATTGCTATAAGAAGAACAAGTTTAAACTGCCAAGACCTATGTAGGGAGGCAATTGAATATCAGTTGCTGGTGAACTGTTTTTCAGAGAGAGACCAGGAACCAAGCAGATTAAATTACAAAAGAGAAGGCAAAATAGAAAGGACTGGATGCTTCATCTAGTGTAACAGCCCAGCTAAAAACAGGACAAAACAGAAAATTTTGCTTATTCTTACTTCAAGAAAAAAGGGCAGGGAAAAGCGATGTGTAGCTGTCAGTCCATAGCTTCTAGTTAGTTCTCTGAAGCAGGGAAGTTTTGAGAAACTAGCGTCCTGGCAACTCAACTTTCATACATTACATATTGAGGCATTGATTATTTTTTTAATTTTTTTTTTTTCATTTGAAGATGACCTCTACAGTGAGTGCATACTCAGCATGATGTAATCAATACTTTTTTTTTTTGGCAGACTGGAATAACTGTTTAAATGAAGTCATGATGACTGTACCAAGGGCATGCAATAATTCACTACAGAGGCTGAAAAAGCATAGAATATTGTACCTGCCATGCGTTGTTCCTTATCTCCAAAGTTTTAAGATTCTGATTTCTGGACAGCTCAGAAGGTGTTATTCTGAGACTGATTTATTTCATCAGAACTACGGAGGCTCTTTGGAGGTTACTTGCAGTCATAGGACTTAATTCCCTGGTACTATGCGATAGAATAAGTGGGTACTGTCAGAGCGGTTTGAATGCTCTTGGTTTTGTAGCAAAATGGAACACGTGTTTCCCACAGAATAATACACCCACGCATTTGTGTTTGTACCAGTAAACATTTTTCATCTACTTAACATTTGTCGTCTTTGTACTGCATTTCTGACTATCCCTGGAAAGCCCACCCTCACTCTTCCTTCTTTTATACTGATTCTGAATCTACATTTTAAAAATCCTGTAACATGTTTCTCTGGGGCTCTGTTCATTTACTCTAGTAGTTATCTGTGACACATACATTTGTTTTTTATTCTGCGAGTTTTGGAGTTAGCTGTCAATTACTGTTCTGGCGCATTATTAACAAACTACCTTTAAAAGCCCCTAAAATTACTTGGTTGGAAACTAACTTTGGCAGGGGTGTGCGTGAGTGTGTTTTTAATGGATCTCATAATTTGTAAATAATGTTTGTTTGCTTTCTTTTTTTCTAGCTGCAGGAACTTATTAAAAGATAGAGTTTTACCCCCTTGGTCTCAATGACTGCTACATTATGTTTCTGGTGTTTTCTCCAGGTAGAGCCTTTCTTTGTGAGCGTGGCACTGTACGATGTCAGGGATGGCAGGAAGATCTCTGCTGATTTTCATGTGGATTTGAACCACACACTCGTTAGACAGATGATTTCAGGTTCCTCATTTTCATTAGAAAATGGCACTGTTGACAATATAGACTCAAATGAAACGGAAGAACCACAGATCAAGGGGTTCCCAGAAGAATGGCTGAAATACCCAAAACAGGTATTCCACATGTGACTTGCATGACTTAGTGACTTGTGTGACTTATTTTAGTTCAGTAGTAGTATTCATTTTCATGAGAGAATTTATTTGTGCTGTACCAATGGTTCTTATTTTCAAGAATACTCATTTTTTGTCTATCAGTGGTACTTGTATACAGGTGCTTGATTTTTGAGCTCTTCATATAGACTTTAAAACCATTTACAATCAAAACTTTGAAAAAAGTTAGTGTCTGTTATTTAGAGAAACCACCCGTGTTTCCTGTGCTCTTTGGTTTCGTTTGCTGACCTCTCCCAAACCAGCCAAACAAAACTGCAACTTAAAGCGACACCTAGATGCTGCATTAATCTTGGAGTACTTCCCCATTCTTGTTGCTGCTGTAAGCCTTACCCCAAAACCCCGTACGTTACCTTTTCTTCTCCCTGTCATTCCCCTGAGGTGTGACCGATTTAGGCCAGTATTTAAGCACTGTCCAAGAGGAACAGTTAGGTTAGGTGATGCTAATGTGGTCATACTGCTTCTTGACTTGAGTCAGTCTGTTCGCAAGGTGCTGCATGGGCACGAGCTTGCTTCAGCACCAGCACGAAGGTTTTTTGTCTGTCGGGCTGTATGTAGAGATGATAATCCTCAATAATCCTTTCTGAATTTGTTTTGTTACTGTTTCCATCAACAGAGAGCACCAGCAGTATTTAATTTCTCCAGTACTGCTATATACTTTTTAACTGTCCTCTCTTTTATCCACAGGCTCTTTTCTCCATAAGTAATCCTCATTCTGAGATTGTATTGGTGGCAAAAATAGAAAAGGTGCTTACAGGAAACATTGCCAGCAGTGCTGAGCCTTACATTAAGAATCCTGATTCTTTTAAGGTAACAGGAACATCAGTTTGTTCTTTGGCAGCTTCAGCCTGTTGGAAGCTGAAGACACTGCAAATTGTGCTCACAAATCTCACCAGTGCGTGGTTGCTGAACAGGTCAAGCTCACAGGAGGCGCACACCTAAGAAAGCAAACGTCCAAGTTCCATTAACTGAATGAATCAAGTACCATTTGTCTGCAACATACGAATCCATTCACGGTGCAATCCTATGCTAGTTATATCTTAGCAGGGTGAAATTCTTTTTCAGCAATCTTTTAGAAATTATGAGTTAGTGCGCTTCATAAACAAGAAAAGTTTGGGTTGGCACCTGTTTCTCACTGAGAGCAGGCAGTGCGTCTGCATTGGGTATATTACAGACAACTGGAATAATAACTGTAATTAACAAAGTTCTGACTAAAGGGATGGTGAAAGGGTTTAATTCATCAGCAGCATCATATTCATCTGTGATATCTTTGCTGTCCACCCAGAACCTTCTGCTATGGTCAGTATCAGACTAAATTATTTTAGGGACACTACAGCCTCTTCAGAAGAGGAGTGCTTGGATGTACTTTGTGCTGCATTTCAGATATTACAATGATATTGATGAAATAATTCATATTTTCTTTGTTGTAGTGTGCACAGAAAGTGTTAAAATCCAATAAGCAGTTCTGCAGCAAGCTGGGGAAATACCGTATGCCGTTTGCTTGGTCAGTGAGGTATGTATCAATTCTTTTTATGATTTTATAAGCATCTTATAGCTTATTCTGTTCTTGGACTTGTATCCTTTTATTCTTTTCCACTTGTTCTGCCTGAAGCTAAGCAAGGCTTTCTGCATGGTCCAGGACCCCAGAACATCCTGCAGCTTTATTATTTCATTGCCCTATTTTTCATACAGCTGAACATTGGTTACTTTCTCATTTTGTGTTACTGTGGCAGAATCTTTTCTTCAGGTATGTAGTGAAGTTGCCAGGGAGTAGCAAAGGTGGCTGACAGAATATCAATTTATCATGAGCTCCAACAGTGGTTTGGTGCTAAAAATTACCAAAGAGACTTCAAAGTCACAGTTCTCACAAGAATTTTTTACAAAGATAATTACAGTCTGAAATAGAGTTGCAATGGCCACCTAAAATATAGGTGCACAAGTTTGTAGCTCTGTTCTTGTTATGATACCTGTCAGGTTTTAGGAAAAATCTACCTAAGGATTTGGAGGTTATGCGGACCCTAAAACAGTGCCTTGGGGGTGATGTTGAAGGATTATGCTTCAGATGCTCTTGCATTTTTAGTGGTTAGTAGGTGACAGCTGTTATTTTCTTGTTTGGCAGGTCAGTTGGGTTTTATTGCAGGTCAGTGCAGTGGCAGTGATGGATTTTTATTCTTCCTCTCTCCTGGATAATTTCTCGCTGGTCTCACCCTTAAGATGGAGGCACCCCTGTGCCTCTTGATTTCCCTCAACCAAATTAAGTCACAAAACCACATATGGCTTTCTTATTTCTGTCCTCCCTTTCAGTTTCCATGTAATTCCTTTCTCTGTTCTCTCTGGTTTTTCCTCCTTGGTCTTCTGTAATTTCCTCAGCTTACTGCTGCCCTGGGATGAGAGAGCTCCAGGACTGAGACCCTCCTGTGTGTCCCTGTGACAGCTCACCCTTCTTTCTGCCATGCATAGAACAGGGAATATAACATCTTGTATTCCTTGTAAAAAGGAAAGCTGCCGATTGCCAAGTGAAAGCATTCCTTCTCCTCTGTGGCTTCTGTTCTGACCGTGGCAGGCCAGGTGGAGAGCTGCCTGAAACCGTAGGGAGGAAGAAGGAGTAAGTGCTCAGTGAAAAAGTCCCACTGTGGCATTGCCCATGACCGTGAGGGACAGCTGTGTGGCTCTGGGCTTCTGGTGAGCACCAGAAGTGCACAGTTTCCCCTGCTTCATGTAGGGGAAAGCTTATGATTTTAGAATATGATGCTTAGATGGCAAAGGAGAAAACACTCAGTAAGGTACAGCCGTTTGAAGAGTTCATTTATTTTTTATTGACATACATTTTTGTCAATATCCAGTAGGAACAGGAGAAGTACGTGCATGCTCAAGAGAAAGGCAGATAATGTGTTCTGATCTGTCATCTCAAGCTCAAGGATACTCATTAATATTTACTACTTCTGTATAGCCAAAGGACCATTCATCAGAACTATATTGATGGTTGTCTCTTGGGTTGACAGCGCTACTTTTAGCATGTAATGGCAAGAGGTGCAGGCTTGACATCAGGCTGACTCGAGGTTTTTTATTAACTCTGTCCTGCCTGTCTGTGGTGGCACCATCAGTGATACTTCCTGTGCAACTCAGTCATTGCTGTAGCTATCTTTAGGTGGCATGATGATTTTCACTAGTTCAGGGTCTGCCTAGTCACTCTTGCATGGAGGATAAGCCTAAAATGTTCTTCTGCATCTTCAGCAAATCTTATCTCAGAGTGTTTCTTGCCAAAAAAAAAAACCCAAACCAAAAAAAACCCACCACAAAAAAGAGAAAGTTTTTCTTCTTTTGAAGGAAGTGCATTTCCCTTTCATAGGATTCTGCAAGTGGCAACCCCTATTGCCTCTCGGTGGGAGGGAGTAGGCAGGACAGGGTTTGGGCTGCGCTGTACTATACTGTACGTGGACGCTTGGCTGTGTACGTGGCGTGGCTGTACCGCTCAAGCATGTTATGTAGTACTGGGCCTTGGCCCAGAATTGTAGCTGCAGGTCTGCACTTGCTCTGCCTAAGAGAAATCCAGCAAACATGAATGAAGTTTTTACTTCCATCCCTGTAAGGTGGATAGCACCTTAAATGCCTGTCAAGCTATGGTGCACTGAGAAAATGCTGCTTTTCAGAAGATTCTCCTCTCCTTTCAGTTCTGTGTTCTTTTAGGTATTTTATCATTAAAACACCAGTTGTCAACTCCTTGGTCATCTCAGATGTAGTGTTATAGCTGCATAAATTTATTTTGTAATAACAGGCCACTTTGATTTGGAGTAAGGAATAAAAGCTTGATTAGGTCAAGCTTGACTAATAAATAGTGCTCCACCAGATTTAAACCTGTGTGTGAGTTTTTTGTTCTCAGTACTAGAACTGAGGGTTCTCGTTAACATGGTATATGATAGATGTGATAGCAGCAGCTTCCTGTGACCACAGCCATGTGAGCAGAAGCGTTTTCTATAGATGGATTGCTCTGCTCTGCTTAACTACTACTCATCTAAGTGGAGCACAGCAGTTGCTGCTGCTGCACCCAACAGTATGTATAGGGTAAATGAACAGAGGTTGCCCTTTTGGGAATTCGTTGCAAATTGGTTAATTGGCAGAGGCTGGAATGGGGCAAAGAACATAAGGCAGGATGAGAGCAATACAGCTCCGTTTGAGCGGAGCTTGCCAGTGTGATGCTTAGTACAGTGGGTATGGAATATCTGGGAGTCTGAGCCTTTCTGTCTGTTTCCTTGAGACTTATGGTCAATGGAAACCATTGGCTCTAGTCCCATACTCTTTCAGTTTCAGAGATGGCAATGACTTGTTTCATTGGGTATTCTCTCCAAAATTACAGGCTGCTTTTTCAATGTGCAGCCCACAGTCTTAGAAAATAAGATAAAAAGGATCTCCACATCATACATTTTTGCTTTCCCTAGGATGGGGTCAAGTCATGCCTAAATGCATTTGTCTAGCCAATATTTCTGGCTGTGATTTCCCAAATATAAATGGGAATATATGCTTGTGGTGTTAGCAAATGCACAGCGAGTTCAACATTTTGCAGACTTACTGTGTGTGTGTTACACAGATGGCCAGCACGTGGGCAGGGGACATAGCTGGGGTTTGTGGACATCCCTCAGTTCCAGGAGGCAATATTTTTGGATGGCATCCTAATTCGGTGCTTCACTACCCATACTATTGAAAAGCTTTCCTCCCATCTGTAGAATTAATTACAGAAAATATACTTGGGTGTGTTTATCAGCTCTTAAAGTTTTTTATTATAATTCACATGAGATAAAACAGTTTAAAAATAATTGACTAAATACACCACACGTGTGAACTTGTTGTTATCCATGATGTTGCACAAGGAATTTATTTAGTTCAGGGGGTCAAATTCTGCGCTCATTTACATCTGTTTGTATATTAACATTATTCATAACTCTTTTTGGTAAAAGCAAAGTATAATTTGGCCCTATAGAATCTATTTCTATTTTCAGAGCTTGAAATTAGAAGTTTCCACAGGAGGCTATCACTCTACAGGGGAAAAAATGGTTTGGCTATGATAAATAGCAAAACCCTGGGTTTGGAAATGTGTTTTCCAGTTATTTCATTCTGGCATTAACCACACTCCTGTTCTTGTGTGGAAATTTTCCCCCCTTAAAGCAGTTACAGATGGCCAGAGTGTGATTTTTACATACGCATTCAGCGAGCCAAAATCTTGACAGTTGAGTATTGTGCATGTGACTAAAACTCTTAATTAGCTTATGTGGCATCCAGTTTGTTAGCATCGTTCAAAAGCATGACTCAGGGTTCCTCCCTGATTTCTTGCTGGCGTTGGTGGTTTCTGGTGTCTGTCTGCTCTCGCAGGTATAATTATGGTATGTGTTAGAGTTACAGTGTGTCAAATTCATCTTCCATTCTCATATTCCTGCCAGAACTGCCAAAGTTTGCAAATATGTGCCTGAGCTACATATTGTAGATGTTGGGAAGCTTCACTCACAGAGATTAGTTTTTTACACTCTGCTATTCCTTCAAACCTTCTCCACCCTCGTAAAACTTCACGTTTTAGAGCCTAATATTTGAATCCTTCGACACCTTGGGCAGCTGCTGGTTCGGTTCTTAGCTGGCGTAGGTTGATGTAGCTGAAGGTAGTGAGGCTGCACTGATTTACAGTAGCTGCAGATCTCACACTGAATCTCTAACCCTAGAGGTGAGCAATTTTACCACAAATCATAAGCCACTACTTAAAAAGTAGTTTTTTCAATGTTAAATTATGAACATGGTGTACATTTTCCATGCTTAAAGAATTTTTAACATTGTGGACTATCAGCTAACAATGTCAGAACAGTAGAATCATAGAAACACTTTAAATGCTGAGATGATGTTTCATTTCCTTTAGTGAAATCTGTTAATTTGTTTTGCCCTAAATTAACACCGTCAGAGAATCTCTTCAGGATTTTAGTTCTGTGAAATTTTTCTAATTAAAATATCTCTGGTAAGTAAGTAACTGGCAGCAATGAATCATTAATATATTAGAGAAATATTGGACTCCTGGATTGTAAAAGTGTTTTATCAAATTTCCTTTTCTTGGCTGTGACAGTTGTCATTTCCAAATGCTTTCAGTATGTTCACTGTGACAAGGATCACTTTCATTCCACCTGCACCCAGCGGCCTGAAAGGATCTAGCAAAACATGGGACTGTGGTTACTTAACTGCAGATGTAATACTTGCTGCTCTGGCAATTCTTCAGCTTGAATGAGCCAGGGGAACAGAGGCACCAGTATGGTTTGACCAGCAGAAAGACATCTAACTCTTCCCTGAGTGCATAAAACATACCTGGTTTTAAGAAGGATTATCTTGTTTTCAATGAACATTTAATTTGCTCTTGTAGTGGCAATGGGCTACTGTGTGTAAGTTGGAGGGATACAAATACCTGTTTTGTATTGTGGATACCTGGCTTCATGCCTTTAATTTTGTCCTGGGTGTATTATCTAGGCTAGGATATTCTGCTGAACTGACGAGGAGCAGTTCTAGAGGTAGGGCATATGATACCCAGCTAACCCTGATGCTGGGGAGGAGTGGTTGTAGGCAGGAGGACTCTGTAAAACGCTTCTGACTCCAAACCAGAGTGGCCGAAGTGGAGGAGGATGCCGTGTACCTGAGCCTCCCGGGAGACAGTGCTTGGTGCTCAGCACCACTGACCCCGAGTAAGCTACTGCTGGACAAACCTGGTTCTTTTTCCTTTTACACTGTGAACATTCCCAGCCCTGCTGCGCTGAGCAGTGGTTTGCTCGGTGTCAGAGCCTGCACTGGAATTAGCTAATAAGCTGCAGCAGAGCCTGGGTTTGCTCAGCATCACACTGCAGAGCCCAGTGGCACGACAGAAATCACTCACTGAATGTTTTAGTCCTCTCTCTAATTCTGGAAAAGGAAGCAGTGCTGAGTCCAAGAAACATCGTAGTGTCACCAATACTGTAGTAATTATTAAATCTTATCTTTTTTTCATTTCTTTTTTTTTGTCTGACAGCAGTGTAATGGGATTTGTAAAGTAAGTGGTGGCTGCCAGAAATTAGATCTGCTTTCTCCGTAATAACAAGATTTTTGACATGGCATGTTGGTGTGGATCTTATTCCCTCTAACTGCTGGAGGCAAAAATCTGATAGAAGCGAGTTGATTATTCTCTACAGTTACAAAGAAATGAAATAGTGGTGCTTCTCTCAGTTAATTAAGTTAAGACATGTTGCATTTATACTTATCCCTGGGATCCTCTTCCAAAGGTTTACTCCATTATTTTGTATCTGGCAACAATTTGTGCTGGCATCAATACTTCTTCTCACTGGCAGTGGAACAGAGAAGTAAATTAAGGAACAAGATTGGCCAAATGATTCACAAAACAGCACTTAGTGTCAAGAACATTTCACTTGTGTTAAGAAATGTTTTTGCATACTACCGTTGAATCCAAGGTTCATTAATTTGGATGGCTGTTACATTATCCGGTCCAGCCAGCATGTGTAACCCTTGGGGATATACAAAGGGCACTAGAATGTCTAATTAAGTCCTGCAAGTGTCAATGAGCAGGAATGGAAATATCTGGGAATGTTTTCCTGTGCTCACAACAGCTGATACTTACTGTTACCGGTTACAGACGGGTATCCTTTTTCCATTTCATTTGGCGCTTTGTAGCTAGTTCACCAAAAATTCAGTCAATGCTCCACAAACTTGTTTTGTGGAGAAAAGCTAAGCCCCAGTGAGTTGGTGTCATGCTCCTGGAGGACACAGAACAGATTTAATGCATAGGAAGGTTCAGTAGAGGTTTCTAACCTGGTTCTGCAAAAGCATACATGGTGAGATGTAGTGGTTGGGATTTGTCATCTTGCTGTGATTTCTGTTATTTAAAATTATCGTGATCTTCATTGGATAATAACTTCTTGGACGAAGCTACCTACTGATGTAATGAATTCTTCAAAATGCTTCCTTGAAATAAGGAGAAGGCAGCCTTGCAACCAGGGTGATGGAGGGGCGGGTGGGAGCAGAGGGCTGGCTCCAGTGAGGTGCTGTACGCTTCCAGCTTTCTCAAGTGAGACTTAGCTACAGAACAGGGGGAAAAAATGGTGGATGCTGAACTCGATGATGATCTGTTCTAGCATTAAACCCCAGCAGCTCCCAACTGTGAGCAGTCACAACTCATCTGAGGACAGTGGGGACTGTCTGCGTTGTGTAAGATTAAACAAGGACTGAGACCGCACGTGCGAGTAAGCTGAAATTGCCTGTGCTCCTGCAAACATACAGCTCGGAAGCTTTCTTGTCTGAAGCTCTGCAGAGAGCCCTTGAATTTGTGTAAGAATTCATATGATAACCCTGTTAAAAGATTACATGACAATTTCAAATGTTCAAATACGTATGGGTGCGTGTTTATAAACATGTCATTTTTCTTTCTTTATAGACCTGTGTTTAAAGATAATCAGGGAAATGTTGACAGAGACTCCCGATTCTCACCTTTATTCAGGCAAGAAAGTAATAAGATTTCCATGGAAGATTTGATTAAACTAATAGCAGAATACAGAAGGTAAGGAACAGTTTTTAATTTGGTTTGAGAAGGAATAAAAGCTTTATGAAGCTCTGCAGAATAATTTTCACAGCTTTTTTTTCTTCATTTAACAGAGTGTGCTGAAGTGGCTATATTAAATTAGTGTTTTTCACATTAGCCTATTACCTGCCAAAGAGTGCTTTAGGTTGGACCTTCCAGGAAAACCGAAACGTCATTTGGCACATTAATAAATGTTATTATAACCTAAAGTTAGTGATTCCTTAAATTAGCTTCCATCAGGGGAGATGCAGGTGAAGTAACCAACGAGAGAACATTATCTCAGGGAAACAAAGAAGTGGGGGGAGGGGGAGGAAGAGAGAAAAATGAAAAAGCATTCTTTAATGGTTTCCTCCCTCCTTGCTTTTGTTTGTTAGAGTCTCCATGACAAGCTTCAGAGCGGACATTGGAAGGAAAAACTTCTCCAAATGTTTGACAGTGTGTAAATTAGGGACTAGCAGTTTGGCTGGATAGTCTTCCACACAGGTGTAAATCAGGTTCATTATAGAGCAGAGTCTTTGTTTGTACTGGATAAGTGACATGAGTATTGAAGCATGAATTTCATCCTGACCCTTCTACTATAAACGTGCCTAGAAATGAGCTATTTAACTTCTCCTGTTCCATTTATATAAAAAGAGATCACAGAAAGATTGAATGTCAGCTACATTCAGGATGCTCCTGAATCCAATCAGGGATTGGATTGGGCCTCTTATGCCATTTTACTCTTACTGGTCAGGAAACTGTACTGAAATTCTCACTACTCTTATTAGAGTTGCCACTGCTGCGTTTGTCTGTCTAAAGCATCTCCTAGATAAAAGGAATTTAGCGCCACAGTTTTGGCACTTCTCAAACTGTTTGGGTGTGAGGAATATGTCTTGGTCCCTTTTCAGCATGGCACTTGCAGAATCCATGATGCTGTGAACTCCTTTCGTCTCAGCGGACACTGAATTCCTTTTAGAGAACATTTGATTCAGATTTTAGAAAGAAAAAGTGGGTGTTAATTCTCATAAGGTTTGGTTCATTAGTTTCTTCCTCTTTTACAAAATATGCTATAATATCGATTGCAAAGAGAATGCAGGAATGAGGCCAAGAAAGAAAGAAAAAAAAAAAAAAAAAAAGGAAAAAAACCCAAACCAAAACAAACCAAGTTTCTTTCCTGCTGTTGCATTTTATTTGATTTTAATAGCCAATAGGTGTATGTTAAATGTGTTTACTATACATTTATATCTTAAATTGGGGTCTGTTTTTCACTTTAGATTAATTCTTATTATGGGTCTCATCTCCCTTGTTCTAATTATCTAAAATGTTTCCATTTCTGTCATTGCAGAGCAGAGAAGATTAGCAAAATACAGACTATACCTGGCTGTTTGGATATTGCGGTTGATTGTGTTCCTTTAGAACATCCAAGTATGATTCCACTTTATAATTAATTATTATAATTAAAAAGGAAATTGTCATAGGCTTTCCAGCTTGCTGCATTGAAACAGTTCTGGTAGAAGTGTCCGTTGTTGTATAGAAAAATGTTTGCAGGGGAGTGTTCTTGTTTTGTTTTCTTGAATTATACCATTCTTTGTTTCATCCCGTACCTGGCCAGATATACCCCAGGAATACGGAACACAAGACGCTGAACCCGCATGTGATAAAAGTCCAAGGACCACTTTTTGGTCTCTAAGGGATTAGGCCAAAGAGCTGAATGGACTTCTGTAGCATGAGGCTAATAGCCCTGCACTGTTGATGGGCTGTGATGCTTGTATCCTCTGTGAATGGGACATGCAGCAGGTTTCAAGAATGCAGACTAGATGGAGGACTTAATTCAGAGGCCACTCAGTGCAGCAACTGCTAAGACAGATGCTTTTAGCTGCACCCTTTTATCTCTTTAAATTTTCTGTTTCACGGGACACGTTTCTGTGACCCACTGTTGCAAAAAGCTCAGGACCATTGAATTTCTCTGAAATCTATCATCGCACATCTTTATACCATCTTCATATGGTATTAGATGAAAAAAATAGTTTCGCTAAGATTTCAAAAGTAATTTTTATTTTTGCGATTAAAAGAACCTGATAGTTCAAGGTAGGCAAAATGGTCCAAAGCACCTTGGACCTTTTACTGTTACCTTGGTGTGTGCTGTGGCCAAATGAAAGCCTGGCTTTAAAGGGTGTGTGCTAGTAAAGTGCCCATTTCCTGTGGAAAGTCAATAAAAATTCCCTCACTCTAAGGAGTAACAGCTTAAACGTTTCTTTGGTATGGGGAAAATTTGTCTTACTCTGAATAAGGCTGCAAAATAAGTTAAAAACTACCAGAAAACTTCCATGCTGTAGGATTCATTGAAATCTCCGTAAAAACTCTTCTTGACTTCAGCCAGCTCTGAAGGAAGCAGTAACCAGTTCTGTTACAACACCTTCGTCCCACCCAAAATAAGTCATGCTAGGCTAGTGCTAAAATCCTTTATTGCCAAGAAAAGCCACCGAAAGGAAGTTGGCCAAAGATCTTGTCAAGAATTTGCTGGTATGATTGTGGCTCTAGGGACTGGCACTACCCTGCTTCACATTAGCATCAATTTGCATTAGACAACAGAAGTAGATCTTTGTTTTTATAAGACTTTATTTGCTATAGCTACAACAAGAGCTGGAGCCAGTGGCATATCAGAGGATGTTGTCTGACAGTGATTAACCTGAAACCAAACTTCTGCCTTATCTGCTGCGTGGGGGGAAGCCAAACTCGTGTAGCTCTAGCAAAGGGGGAGAGAGAAAAAGCTTCCTGAAGGTCCCACCTGTGCTGCGTGGTCCCTGCTTGTTGTCCTTTGTGCTGGACTGTCAGGGCCCCGAAGCTGGGAATAGGGCTGGGCTTTCCCCCTGCTTTCCCCCATAAAATACGTATTAAAACTCTGAACTGTGAGGCCCCATTCTTGTGGAAGGCATCGTGAAGAGTAGCTTGTAGCCGAGCACCATGCAGCTGGTGACAAATGGGACTGTTGCCCCCGTGTGTGTCTGTGCAATGGGAGTGCGGCACAGAGAGACCAGATGTTCACAACTGGCTGCAGGAGCCTGCGTTTCCAGCTGGCTTATTCCTGTTATTGTTGCCTCTTCTCACATTCTGCAGGCTATCGCTGCTCTCCCGTTTGAGCTATTGGTATTTAAAAACTTCATTTATTACTTACTACCCTTTCTGTGTTCGGTTCAACGCTATTTGTATTTGCCTGTGGATTTTCTACGGGCTACTGGAAGTGGAGAGCACAGAAAGTCTGCAGAGAGGCCTTAGCACTGTGTTTTAATCCTTCAGTTGGTCACTGGATTTCTCTAATGAAACCCGAAGTTAATGATGTTCAAAACCAGACATGATCAGAATGCTTACAAATCAAGTTTGAGGGGCAGCTGGCCAAATTATAAGACGTAACATTATCCTTGTATTTTAAGATGGGTTGCCTGAGTTTTGCCCAAACAGAAAGCTGCTCAGCTTTGTAGGCCAAAAGCAGTGAGCAGAGTCTCCCAAGTCCTGGGAATGTTAGTAGCAGAAGAGCAAATCTTCAAAAGTTTGTATGTGACCCTAAGTATCTTCATTGACGCACAGAGGAATCTGAGTGATTGTCTACAGGGAACTATGGCTGGCGCTGGGGAGAATAAACCTTCCCAAGGCTTCTCTACAGCAGGCGGTGGTCACTTCTGCCTGATAAATACAAGTGATTTAATTTAGCTGTTCCCTTTCAATGCTGCTAATTTTGATTGGGAAAGGCAAAAGTTTTCATATATGGATCTTTCCAGCTTAATTCAGGAGCTATGTCTGTTGTCTGCATGTACAAGTCAATTGGACACGTTTGTATTTTGGTGGGCAGCAGGCTGGGAAGAGTTTTCGGTGTCTATTTGAAAGAAAGTAAAGAGAAACCACCCTGCTATAACTGGCATAGAGCCGCTTCTCCCCCGGCTGTTTGGGCTGCAGAGGACCTGCGCTAGCCTGGAACTGCCAGTTTCCTCTTGTGGTAGTTTAGAAGGAAATAAAATTGAGCAGAGTGTATACAAGCGATCACTGGCTTCTTTAGGCTTCCTCATCACAAACTGGTAGGCTTTTGCTGGGGTTTTTCTGGGGTTTGAGGAATGAATTTGCAGGCAGGACTTTCAAATTGTTTTCCCCAGAAATAGCTCGGGATATCGCTAGGTTGGTGACCCTTCTCAGCTGCTTTTGTGCAAACAGCCCTTGAGTTCCCCATGCTGAAGTTAAGTGTCTCACTGATTTAATGGCACAGGCAGACAGAGTATACTCTATCCGGTTTTAATCTCTCCCTGTCTGGGTGACAGAGTGCTTATTTTCATCTTCTGTTTCTTGGTCTGATTTCTGTTATCCCAGTTGCCTCATATAATTAATCTAGTTCTGCACTACTTGTTTCTTCATTTCATTTACTGTTATTAGATAATAGAAAAACTTAAATGAGATACTGAGTTGTAAAATTAATTAGAAACAGCATCACATCAGTATATTTGTTGAAACTGTCCATATACCAACGATGCTGTTATGCCATCAGATACCGTGTGTGTCAGAAGAGGTACTCAATGCTGTACTGTTTAACTCAAGTGAGATAAACCGTTTAAGGATGATACACTGTAATTGTTCTGAGGTAATGTGGATGCAATTTTAATGCAGGATTTGACCCGTTTCATCTCAGTGTTACTTGCTCTTTGCAAGTTAAGGCAGGATTTTACTTGTTCTATCCCAATATTACATATTCTTAGTAACAAGACTGTAAAAACAAACATAATATGTGATGGTTTTCTTTTCTGTTCTTTTGAAGACTGCGTAACTTCGTCTTTTATTCCAATCAAGCCATTTAATGACATAAAGGAGCATCAACCTACAGTGGAAGTTGAGGAATTTGTACAGGAATCCACAAAATATTCTCGACCTTACAGAGTATACAAGAACCAAATATACATATATCCAAAACACCTCAAGTATGATAGCCAAAAATACTTCAACAAGGTACAGTATGTGACCAGTTCAGGCCAACGTTGGGTAGTAGTGTACTGTATGAGCTCTCACTGAAATGAAGGAGCGCTCATCCTAAAGGAGGATCTTTGATCTTTTTCAGTTTTTGCAATCATGTAACATTGGTACAATGTTAATGAAATGAATCTATGGATTAATTTTAAGTTTGTATTAGTGATTCAAAGGGAGATAATGTGGTAATAGCTTTTTCACAATTTTCAGAAGGGCTGTATTTTAATGAAATGATGTGTGCAGAGAAAATTAATCTGGATAATGTTTGTAGTTCTTAAACGAAACTTGTACTACTTGCGTTTTCATGGTGATCGAAAATTAATTAAGGACAAGACACACGGAAGTGCAGGTGACCTTATACCCTACTTCTACAGAGTCAGTTTGAGGCCTGGCTTGCATTTTACCAGTTCTTGTTGGAAATACTATTTCTAGTGATATCACTGTGACTTAAAGGCATTTTAAATGTTGATACACCATCTGCATGTTTCTCCTAGATTTTGAAAACAGCTTATTTCAGCCCTTACAGTTTTTAGGGGTACCCCATTTTTGATCTAAGCTTTAACACGTTCCTGTCTTCTCAGGCACGGAATATAACAGTGTGCATTGAATTTAAAAGCTCTGATGAAGAAGGAGCGAAGCCACTGAAGGTGA
This sequence comes from Chroicocephalus ridibundus, assembly GCF_963924245.1. Classification (NCBI taxonomy): domain Eukaryota; kingdom Metazoa; phylum Chordata; class Aves; order Charadriiformes; family Laridae; genus Chroicocephalus; species Chroicocephalus ridibundus. The sequence goes on from NC_086289.1 coordinate 51,616,267, forward strand.
GCCACAAGAGTATATTCAGAGAACAGTGTTTCTGAGGACATTACTTAGAAAACCTAAGAATCAGGGTTTTACTAACCTGGAACAATTAAAGAGTGAATGTTGTCATGCATCCTTCTACATATGCACTGTGGTTCTGTTTGATCCCAGCTGGTCATAATGATTCCAGCTCACAGTGCCATTTTGCAGTGCCAGCTTTCTGGCTGGCAGACCATATCTGGCCAGACAATGTCAGAAAATGTAGCCATTTTTTACTGTGCAAGTCTTTTATTCTAAAATTTATCATTTACCCTCCATTTCTGACTGATCTCAGGACACTTGGTTGAAAGAGTGAGGCACAAAATTAAAAGAAACTTAGACTTAATTCTTAACTTTGCTATTGATGAAGGGCTGTTGCGTAGTATTTTAATGTAGTTTCCCCACGAATGAATAAAGTTACCATCACTCAATAATCAAGAGCCTCCAGACTGGACACTGCCAGCAAGGAGACTGTTAACTGGTGTAGCTTTTGTAACTTTGAAAAGTCAGTAAAGGCATTGTATTGTGTATTGAACTGCATAAAAGTGAAATAGCTTTTGTAAAGCTTTTTGCAGAAAACTCTGAAATTGATAACAGCAAGGAAGTAGTCTAATGAGTCTGCCTTGTTTAGCAGACTGTAGGGTAATTTTCACAGAATCGATGGACTTTTACTGGAAGTGTGTATAAAAAAATTGCAGGTTTGAGCACTTAAAATATTTCTTTTAATATTTGATCAAAGCAATTATCAATGTTTCATGATATTGTTTTCAATGTACATGCATATTAGATATACCAAGACTAGTATCATCAGCAGAATTTCACAATGTAATTAAAGCATGTTACTTTTACCAGTGTATTTATGGGAAGCCAGGCGGACCATTATTTACAACAGCAGCCTACACCGCTGTGCTACATCATTCCCAGAATCCTGATTTCTATGATGAGGTCAGTCTGCTTTTTCTTTCATTGTGTGCCAATCCCACATGTTTGCCAGTGAGACAGAAAATTATGTGTAAAGAATAGTTCTGTTACAATTGCTTGTGTATCTGGATGGGCCTGTGTTACATAGATTTGCATACAGTCTAATGTTTTGTTTTCTTTTTTTTTTTTTTTCTTAAATCGAGTCAGTGAGTCCTCCTTTTCTAAGATGTTCTGAGTACAGTTAAGATGCTGTAGAATTAATTAGGAACAGTCTAGCTCTCTAAAATGCATGTCTGGATTACATTAAATGTCCAGCTGCATTTCTGAATTTAATGGAAACGGTAAACATTATGATAAAGGGTGGAGCCAAATGTCAGAACAAATCCCCCTCTGAGATATAAGATCTGCATTGGGGCATTTTTGTTGATCCAGTGGTCTGAACAGAATGTACAGTGACGTGTAGTGGCTGCAGCAAGTCATTTAGCTGGTGCTTTTGAGGATGCAGCTATAGAATAGAGTTCAGACGTGGGCCTTTGCCAAATGTTAGTCGCACATGCCTGTTTATGTCTCACCAACACCACATATTGATTCCCCAGGCTTTCTGCAGGTGAACTTAATTTCACCCTTTCAGAGACTACGGTGTTTGATGGCCTGTGAATGTCACGTCTCTGTTCTGGATTTTCCACTATTGCTTTATGTGTAGTGATAAGGCTGGCAAACAACATTAGTATATAGCCAGCATTTTCCAAACTGTTGGCTTTATCTTGGAAAAACTTCCTTTTTCAGTTAAAATTTACTTTGATAAAATGGCAGGGGCAAGACCAGCAGATAATGTACAACTACATGTGAAGTATCAATTTTAAGATTCATGTTTAGGAACTGAGGTGGAATTTAAAGCATTACATCTTCAGAGATCTTGAACCCCCCCCTGCTACTCTGTTGCGAGCAGTGTTTCGCGTTTAACGCATCTGAAAATGTTCTTCATGTGATGCTAGTGAGCCATCTGGTTTGGGCAGATTACTTGCAAGTTGAATGAAGAGCTGAATTCAGATGTTATTAGCAGATTTGGCTGGAAGAGGTGTGCACCTGTCCTAAATGTTCCTAGTACAGCAAGCGCAGTCTTTAAAAGAATGTAGTATTTTATCAAGAAAGTTGTCTTAATCTCCATGTCTGAATGCCATTTTGTATCTTTGTTTATGGTATTAGATTCTTACCCATAAGCTGATTTAACACTGGAAGCATTTATCAACAATCTCTAAACTTTAAGCGTAGGATTAGCTTGGATAAACTCTGTCATAGCTCACAAGGGCAAGGGGTCTTTTATTAGTTCCTATGGTAATGTGTTTTGATTACTTTGTATTTTTATTCCGATAGGTTAATAATACCTCACACCCAATCTGTAGGGATTCATGGATGACATGATATAGGATTTAAGATTGATCAGAAATCGTAAATACAAATTTATTTTTGTGTCAGCCTTTATTACTTGGGCTTTGCCATGAAATGATGATGAAGCAGCAGCAGAAGTGTCATTTTGGTTTTTAGGTTGGTCATCCTGAAAATATGGGAATGGTGGTGGCTATTTATGGCTGCTAGAGCGCAGGTGATCACTTCTTAGCAAGGTCTATCACTCTTTAGTTCTGTCCTCTTTCATCTTACGCTCTTTCATCATAAATGCAAATATTCATCCACAAAACAGGGAGGAAAAAAGCTGTTTTTAAGTGATGGATGATCATCCTAAACAATTTCCTTAAGAGAGCATCTATTACCCATGCACACAAACATTAGCCAGTAAAGGCAGGCTGTACTTAGACCTCTGTGTAGAGAGAGATGTCAGTCATTGAGACCATCTCTGATGCTTTGTTTAATCAATTTTTAAACTAAAGTGAGGTGTAACATTTTACATTTCAGGTGAAAATTGAACTTCCCACTCAACTCCATAAGAAACACCACATTCTGTTTTCATTTTATCATGTCACCTGTGACATAAATGCAAAAGCTAATGCCAAAAAGAAAGAGGCTCTGGAAACACCAGGTACCTGTAGTAGAATTACTTTCAATTATAAATATAAATGATGTACGTTCAAATAAGGCTTGCAGAATTTCTGGCTGGGTATTATTGTCTTCCATTGAACTCGAGAAGCTTGTTTTTCCAAAGTCATATTGATTTGTTCTCGTGCACAGTGGGATATGCGTGGCTTCCTTTGTTGAAAGATGCCCAGTTAGCTTCCCAAGAACACAACGTGCCGGTGGCAAGCAGTCTGCCTCCCAATTACTTGAGTCTTCAAGAACCAACTAGTGGAAAGGTATTAATTCATACTTTCATATTATTCAGGTGTCACAGAGTGTTTATTTGCAGATGTTTTACATGAGATCAGATTTGCATTGGCACTTGCCTGGAAGTGTAAACAATAAATAGGGCATCTGTTTTAGAATATTCATATGCATATCAGTGAGTATATAAGCTAATATATGTACCACTGAATTGAGAGTTGTATGTTGCTGATTCACAGGTGTATACGGAAAAAGCGTATTTTGTAATTGTGTATTCTACAGTATTATACCTAACTTTTCCAAAATGTGAATGAGGCTGGTCAAAAAGAACTCTTTTCACGAACTCAGGCCATATGACATTCATTCTCCAGCGGACCTGATCCACGATCATGATTCATTCTCCAGTTTGGTGGAGAATGATATCATATCTTCCCACTGATCCTGTCCAACTTGGATTATTTCTGCCTCCTTGTGTTTGTTTTACTATTGTCATGAGGACAGGGTGGGGCAGCAGTCTGGTCTCTCGAATGATAACCTTTGTGGGCCCGGGCTGAAAAGTGGGTTTGTATTGAAATAACTCTGTGGTTATGGAAGCACAGTAGCCAGTAGAATTCATGTAAGCGCACATGCAAAGCTACACAGTGAAATTTTGATGCAGACTTGAATAAGCAGGAAATAAGTGGGAAAACGTATTTTTATTTGGTTTTGTTTTAATAGCAGATCGGCTGTGACGTAAAATGGGTAGATAGTGGGAAACCACTTTTCAAAGTCTCTACTTTTGTTGTATCAACAGTAAATACTCAGGTAAGTGGAATTTCCTTTTGGCTCTTACCTGTTTACAAACAAAAAGTGTCAAGGAGTGTCTGAAAGAGGTTTTAAAATCTTCTATGAATTTGTATCTCTAACATTTAAATGTTATTTGAATGTAGAAGGGCAAGATGACAATGACAGAATACACAATTCAAGCAAAAATATAAATTATGTAAGATTATACCAACAGAAAAAGCATGGAATATCAGTATAAACAGCAAGAAAATAAGTAGTGAGCACCAGGAAGAAAAAAAAAATCTGGCTGTTGAAATCCCTTAGATTGTGAGGAAAAAATTAATGGCCTGCAACACTGAAAACAGAGTGGTCAAAGCACCTAGAAATAAGTTGTATATAGCTAGCTGCGCTGGCCAATGGGCTGAGCTAAATAAGTTGACCTGCCTTTCTGTATCCTATGTCTAAGGTGGTAGGGACCAAGTGAGTTCCTCAGTATCGCGGGTGATTGCTGTAACCAATTTATGGAGCTGAACTCTAATCCTTTCTATAATATACATTAATGTGCATGTTTGTCATTTTAGGATCCATACCTGAATAACTTTTTCCATCAGTGCCAAGAAAGGGAAAAGGATCTATCCCAGCCTCCTACCTCAAACTTTATCAATTCCTGTAAGGTAAAGTAACCTGTAGCTGTGCTAGAAAATTGTATTTAGGGCTTTGTCTCAACTGATCCATTACTGCACAATTCTAAACATGGCGTAGACTTACCAGGAGGCAACGGGTCCATGACAACTCCAGTTAGACTTACTTGATGTGACAGATGGTCACAGAGCTGTCTCCCATCCCTTCTTATTTAGAGCATGGCTGCATCTGCCCCATCGACTTCAATAATCCAGCCTATGCCAAGCCTCAAATCCTGTTAAAAGGTGGTGGAGTGTTGCTCTGTTGCTCTAGGAATGTCTGGGAACCAGTCCTCTACGTAGTTGTCCTGTTTTCCTACTGTATTCCACTTTACCTGCTGAAGCAGGAAAGCAAGTGGTCAACTTTCATTGCTCGTAGTGAAAATCTCGCATTTTCTTTCTTACATCTATTACAGAATTTGCTGAGGATTGAGAAGATCCATGTAATTATGAATTTTCTTCCTGTAGTCCTGAATCAACTCTTCTGGGTTTTGGTGCAAAATAGTGATGATGAAGTTACAACAGCTGTGACCAGGTATCTGAATATTTTGTGACCAGGTATCTGAATATTTTGTGACCAGGTATCTGAATATTTTGTGACCAGGTATCTGAATATTTTGTGACCAGGTATCTGAATATTTTCTGTTTGAGGAAAAGAATTCATTCTAGAATGCAAATGTAGATTTTACTCCAATTATAGTTGTTCTTACAAAGGCTGACTATGACACTTAGACTTTAGTAGGTGAAAATGCCTGCTTCCCCCTTAACATAGGGCTCTGCGTGGTATCATGTGGCTGACTCTGGTACCAACCAGGAAATCATTGGCGATGGTGGATGTGACTCTGTACCAGGAGGCAATACTAGGTAACGGTCTCATTCTTAAGGACCTCAGTGCTTCCAAACAAAGCTGAATATCAGTTTTGGTTTATGTTTGGGTCTAAGGATGTGGAGTTTGGCATAGGAAGAACTTAGCATCTTGCAGCATCCAATGCAGTCAAAAAACCAGGTCAGGCTGTTCTGGGGCATTCTTTAATTAGAGTATATTAGCAATAACTGAAGAGCAATGGAGGCATTTTCCAGTGAGCAGGCAAACAGCTGGAATGATTTGCTGAGTCTCTCACCCATCACATAATGAAATTGTCTTTATTGATGCTGTTAATCAGGGCAGCAGGAAAAAAAAATACTGGAGAGATTATTATTGGTCTCTGTAGAAGGGCAGAAAGTTGCACTGCATTTTCTTCTGACCGTAGTGGTGTTTTTGTTGTACTTCTGCCAGTAGCTAAACATGGGGACTACACTACAACTAGTAGGAAAAAAATGAGAACTGTCCTCAGCAACCCTGTTAGGCTAATCTGCTGTCAGTATATTTCCTTTCTTTCCACAGATTGTTTTTCAGAATTAGTTCCTGAAGAAAGATTAATTAGGAAAACCTAAAGGAGCAAGGAAGCAAAATTCCTCATCTTAGCCTTGGAAAACTGGAGTTTAGATATCCTTTATCAAAGGATCATGGCACCTAAACATTAGGATTGGAAGACTGTTTCCTTCTAAACGTGTGATTTCATCACTGCATCATCACTTGCAAAGGCAGAGAGGCAGTTGGAGTTTGGTCAGGACCCGTTTATGTCCAACAAATCAACTGATGTTAAGGCTAGATAGAGAGAATGAAGAATTGTGTCCTAAGCTAGAATTTCACTATCGGTTACCAAACTGGAAAAGAAATGCTATAGAAGAAGAAGCTGTTTAAAAAATAGTTTTAATGATTAGATGAAAAAATGGAAGGATGTTAATTTATTCATGCTTCAGATTTTGGCTATATACCCACCCGGCCAAAAAAAAAAGAAAAAAAAGAAAAGGATTCTCAGTGCTTTTCTTGTATGTGTGGTAGCTTTTGTGCTGGTAGAGTTGATGTCAACGGGAATATGCACGTCTGCTCTGTGTGCCATTCATTGATGTGTCCTATATATACACACATTGTATTTTTTTCTGAATAGCTTGAAGCAGCTTGTGTTGAACATATTAAAGCAACAACAACAGAATGAGAGCATAGATTGGCTTATGTGTTGGGGAGAAAACATTATTCCTTTTATGCTCTCTCGTGGTTATTTACTTGTCTGGGGGCCCAGTCATGTCATCATTTCTCTGTCTCATCTTTGCCAGAACTCATTTTAATTTCAAATCTGAATAAAGGCCGAAGGATAGGAATGGGCACAACTGATTTTGTCATAGCTTTTGTGTTTGCTGCAAGTTTTACTTCTACTAGCAACAAGAAATGATATATATGAAAAATACTGACTTAAAAGAATTACAAAGCTTTTGAATCCAATAATAAGAATTGGCAGTAAGCACTCAAATCACCAAGCTAGTCAAAATGACTACTTGTATGTGGACCACAGTCAGGCACATTAATAATCTGTTTCAGTCATACTGTTATTGTGCATACCCCTGAATCTGAGATGCAGTTCACTAATTTTTGACCTTTGAGAATCATGAACTGTTTCCTCCCCGTTTTTTTAACATACGAACAAGATTATAAAATTGCAGAGTCTTTTCTAATTAAGTATTTTGAAAAAATGAGATCCCAGTACTCAAAAAGATAAAAGATATCTCATGGTTAAGTTCAAGAAGACTTCTTGCTCAGACTGGTGGTTTCTGAAACAGGATGATCTCAAATAAGGATGGCCCAGGTACAAATTGAAGAGAAAACTTTGCTGAAACACTTGGTCTCAAGTGGTGCCATCTCTGCTATTAATAGAAGCTCAGGTTGGGAGAGTAGTGGGTGCCAGCACGACCCAGGCAATTTTCTTCCATGTTGCTGATCACGAAGCTGATCTGCAGAAGCTCAGAGCGTCTGTGGTTGCACCAAGTGTCCAGCCTGTCCCTGCTGCGCAGTAATGAGAGGGTGCTGTGCTCAGCCTTTTGTTCCCGAGTGCTTGGGCACTCAGGCTGGGGCTGAGTGAGGCTCTGGGCACGCAGGGCAGGAGAGGGGCATGCTCAGGCTTGAGCTTAGGCTTGTGTTTGTCTCTGATTAACAGAGCTGTCACAAGCAAATTATCGGAGCTTTACAGAATTATCAAAATCTGAAAGAACCTGACAAGTAGAATTCCCAGAGAAAGAAGCTCTTGTCTTTCTAATTCATTAACATACTATAATTTTTCTTATTCCTAATCATCCAAGGTCTTGTATAAGCTTTAGTTAGTTAATAGTTTTCTTTTGTTGTAATGTCAGTACAGTTATAATCATTAAAACTGGGTGCATTTTGTTAGACAAATGGAGGGCCCAAGGAGTGACTGGTTTTTCCCATTGGGACAGTTTCTGTACACGCTGTTCATTGTTTGGATCACATCCCTTATGGACTGTTTTAAATAAGGTTACAATAACAGAACAATGTGAGGCATCAGATTAAACTCTCTGCCTTATGACACAAACCAGCTCAGTTTTTATTTTTTTTTATCTTGCAGGGTTCTTACTAACATTGTTGCTAAGTGCCATGAAGAACAACTAGACAACTACATCAGTTCTTATGTGACGGTATGATTGCTGTTACACTGTTAACTATTTTGTGTGGGGGAGTTTGGTTTTTGCTTTTCTGGGCTTTTTTCCTGTTTACTATTAGTGGTACTTGTTTGTAGCTTTCTCTGCATTTGCATCATAGCTTTCTGCCACTAGCAGGCTGGGTGACTTTGGTTAGGAAACCAATGTAAGATTTGCAAAAGGCTGCGTCAATTCTCCTCCTCTGCCTTAAGTTTCTTGAGTCACCTTGAACAAATGACACCGCTTTAAGGCCATCCTGTAGAGCAGCGACACTCCATGGAGGGTCCTTCTCTACCAGGCTCGGCTGCATCCTGGCTTGGAGCCTTACTCTGAGGACGACAAAGGGCTGCTCGTGGTTCCTCTGCATGGTGCAGCTTACTTTCCATAGGACACCAAGTTGAGCACAGGAGGAGGAAGCTGCAGTGCACTCTTAAAGGGTACTGGCATGTGGGAGGGACAATTCCCCATAGTTGGCTGATGACTAGAGCTTACATTTTCGAAGCAAGACCTAGTGCAAATGCACTTCCAGTGAGCTTCTAGGAGTGTAGGCTTAGCGTCATTCTTTGTGAAATGCTGTTAAACTGAGAATTTCCCACCTTGCAGGGTTTGAGAGGAGAGAAGGGGGAGATAAAATAGTGAAAGATCATGAGACTTCAGCTGGACAGATACCAGTGAGAGGCAATTAATGTAGTTTGCTCACAGTTTGCAGCATTTCTCTTGACTGTAATGAGATTTATCACGTTTAAATATCTGGCCAGCTGTATTACACACATACAGGGTTGCCCTCATTGTTGTTGAAAAGGATCCATAAGTGATAATTTTTATGGGAGAGGTATTTCTGGGTGCTCTTCATGGTTGCAAGATGGCTACATGTTTTTTTAGGAAGCTATAGCTTTTTAACTAAACTTTTGATTATTTTCTTAAATCATTATTTCATTTTCAAGATCCTGTGTCTTTTTGTGTGCTGTTGTACATAAATTATTTTCTCAGCTGTGGAGTTCAGATTCTTTTAACTTTTTCCTGTTTGCTCAGCTTTTTTCATCCATTATTGTTTTGAAGAAGAGAGTGTATATATGGATATGTTCTGTGTATGGAGTTTGGCTCCAGGCAAGCTGTACTATTACTTAAAAAGCCAAAAAAGTGACCTCTTTAAAGATGATCTCCTTGTTATCTGTATCAACTGAATATGCATTAAATGACTATGAATAATGCTTTTGGCTAGCAACTATCTCATCAATAGCATGTTTGGGTAACAGCTTTATAAGCTGGGAATTTTATGAAGAAGCATGTTTTTAAGTAGAAGAAGAAATTAACTGCTGTTACTGACATGGACAGAAAAATTAATAGACAAATGAACCTCATTTAAGGGTGTTACAGGGTTTTTTTTCCCTGTCACTTGCCTTTATTTTTTCTCTCCCTTTTAACTGCAGGGGAGAGGATTGGAAAATTTTGTTCTAGTCTTACTAGGTGAATCAGTAATGAGTAATGCATTATTTGTGGCATATCTATGAGTGTTAAATTTATTAACTGATTTACGTATTTAAAGTAGCAGCATAGACGAGAATTGCAGATTATTAAAAGTATTGAGGTAGATGTTGCCATCACTTTGTCTCTTGGCCTGCTCTGGTTCAGTGGTGACAGTACTAATGGAGGTCATGATAGCAATGAGAGATCCCACACACTCATGGAAAGAAGCTATGAGTGAAAAATGTCTGTATTGGCTTCTGGCTGTCATAGAATCGTAGAATTGTTTGGTTGGAAGAGACCTTTAAGATCATCAAGTCCAACAGTTAATGCAGCACTGCCAAGTTACCACTAAACCATGTCCCTCAGCACTACATCTACATGGCTTTGAAATACCTCCAGGGATGGCAACTCTGCCACTTCACCGGGCAGCCTGTTCCAATGCTTGACAAGCCTTTCAGTGAAGAAATTTTTCCTAATATCCAATCTAAGCCTCCCCTGACACAACCTGACACCATTTCCTCTTGTCCTATCACCTGTTTCTCGGGAGAAGATACCAATCGCCACCTTGCTACAAACTCCTTTCAGGTAGTTGTAGAGAGTTGTAGAGATCATGATATTCTGATTTACTGTGCAACAAGTAGTTTTCATAACGTACATTTCACTTGTGGATTATAAGCAATATGTGTGGCATAAGTTTTGGGGAGGGATTATTTTTTTTTAAATAAACTTTAGGAATAAAGTGAAAGCAAATACATTCCTGATGAACTCTGAAACTTTAGCATGTTCACAGGGAGAATAATGAAAATATGGTAGGAGTTAGCTTACTAAATGGGAAAACTGTTTTAATTTCAGTGTTGACAACTGTTGGTTGATATTTCCACAGTATGTATTTACTTTCATACTTCATGAAAGTATACCTTTACAGGTGATGCATCTCAGCATCTTAGTAGTCAAAGTTTTAGTCTCAAGTACTCTGATTTAAGCACAGAGGAATTCTGCTGAGGTCCAGCAGAACTGTTCAGATTCCAAAATAAATAACCTATGTAGCATTTTAATGTAGTTAATTAAATGGATATTAACAACTTTTCTAATCAATAACTTTTCAGAATTGCAATAGACACGTATTGTGGCTAAATACCTTTGAAATAACAGGTGATTATTAGGCGACACCAAAAGTCCATTTTGCCTGTTTTCCTTTTTCCAGCAGCAGTCAAAAGCCAATAACTGTTAAACTCTTTTATCCATCTATAAGGAAATGAATACCTACTTTAGAAATGCGGTTTGGGGAATAAGGAAGTTGAGAACTGTGAGTCACTCAGATGCAATAATAACACAAAATTACACTGACTTAAATAACTGGCCCCAGAAGTGTCAAACTGCATAGGAAGAAGCTTATGGCATCTGCTCTGGAAACAAGGCTGAATATTAATAAGATATTTTCAAGTGGCATTCCTTTCTTTTACCTACCTGGTTGAATTGAAAAAGTATTTCATCCCAACTGATGGACTGGCAGAGTTCTTGCTTTAGGGAAGAAGTAATGGATCCCAGTACCAAATTATTAGCTTAAAATGTTGAATAAAACTCATACTAGATTTATGAGTTCTGAGAAACTTACTTGGTAGATAAATTCCTGTCTTGAGGGCTTGATTTCTAAAAAGGGTATAGTTTTCCCCTTCTGTCAGCTCCAGTGGGTGCTCTACGCCTTTCAGGATGAAGAGTTTTTACCAGCTCTGACTAGCTGTTGCCCCTGGAAGAAAGGAGCAAGTGAAAGGTGGCCCTGACTAGGTGGGTGAAAAAACCCTCCGTACTTCCTCTGCTTGCTTATTCTTTTTTCTCCCTGGTGAAATGGCTTGAAAGGCAGTTTAGAGGTGTCAGGATCCTATACCCTATTGAAGAAATAAACCGTAGCACTGATTTTAAGCAGAAATTCCTCTTGATTCACATTAAGCTGAAATCAACAGGAAGTTGTGTTTAAAACTGGGATTTTGTAGGGGAGCAGTGTCGTGCCATTGCTGCTAGGGGAATTAAACTTTATGTGGATCTGTTGTTCAGTCAAGATATTTCGGTGGCAAAGATTGTCAGCTCTTAGTGGTGTATAAATCATTTATCTTCTCTTACTGAGGTATTTTATATTTGTTTTAATGTACGTTTTGATAATTTTTACTATTCCTCTCTTCTTCAGTATGTGTTCAGGACCAAATCAGTTGAGGAAAGGACTGTCCATGAGGAGCTGGCCAAGAATATGACCGGTCTTCTGAAGTTAAATGACCAAGTAACAGTGAAACAGGTGTTAAAGGTGAATGATAGCTTGAATTAGGACATTTGTAGTTTTACTACTGGTTTTGTGCCTGAAACTCACTTGTCACGTCTCTTACTGCTCTCCTCTTTCCCTTTGTGAGCTTTGCACGAATCACATCCTGCAGCGATTCCACGGAACAGACGTATCAGACTTGATACAGTTTCTCAGCATAACACATTTCTCAGAATGCCGTGGTTTGCATAATAAAATTCCTCCTTTCTGTTACAGCGCAGTTTGAGTTGGAAACCTAATTTTGACACAATGTGATATGAGCAATTACTTTTAGGATACTTTGTTTTAATTTTTATTTTGGAAGATGCAGGGAGAATATTCATCTGTAAGTAGGACATTTTTATCTGGTTTCAGCTGCTGCCTTTGATTGACAGTAACCAAAATGAGAATGATTGAGGTTTCTTGAGGTTTCTCATGTCAAACCAGGTCTAAGAAATTCATACATGTGCAAGCCCCATCACCGAGCCTGGTATAAGAGCTAGCCAGTCCAGCTCAGCAGTGGCAAAAATACGTTCAACTGTTCAGAGTGAACCAGTTCCTATTCCTTGCACAGGGCACTGGGATAGCAAAAATAGGCAGAAAAGCTGGCCTGCAGGAAGCCTGAGCCATGCGAAAGTACTTGTGGTTGGGTTTGCTCGGTTGTTTGGTTTTTTTGCAATTAGTAAGCTTTTTGAGTGTATTTGTTTCACATATCTCCTGAGATACATGACATATATCTCTCCTAAGTTATGTGAGGATACAGATTAATATCCTACCTGTTCACTATTATAAATGGTATTTGAAGAACCACTCTGTTTATCTGTCCTTTTCTGGGCCAAATTACCAATCTGCTGGAAGTAACAAAGCAGTTTATTCTCAGGTTCTGTTCTCTGAGGTTCTCTGCATGATGCATTTCTACCGGTTACCTGCAAACAAACAATGAAGCCAGTGCTCAGCAGGAACAGGAGGACTGTGGTCAGTGTGGTCACACAGAAGAGTGGTGATTGTGGGCTCCTTATTGCACAGAGCCACAGTCAGGAAGTGCCTGATATGACTTCAGCTCTCTTAAGGACATGATCAAAAGTTACTCGAATACATGGCACTTATGCGCTTTCATTTATTTGTCACATAGAGTTTATCATTGTGCATTACTGAGAAATGCAATCTATCTATAAGGAATGGTAATGCATTGTAAAGTATTTATCGGATAATCATTTTTCCTAACCTTTTTTTCCTTCTTTTGAACAGCATTCCTGGTTCTTCTTTGCAGTTATCTTAAAATCAATGGCACAGCACTTGGTTGATACAAACAAAACAAAGGTAAGTTTATACGTGATCTCAATTAAGCAGGCAATCAGTGTCTTAGGGAAAATATAAGATCCGGAATCCTGGGAAATACACATACCTGGACTTTTCTTCTTGACTGGTCAAAAAAAGAAACGCTGTTATACTTTGTAAAATATTGGTTTTATCCACAAAAAACATTACATTACCTGGTGGGCTCAAATCTATCCTTGCTTGTTCAGAACTGGTGGGCCAAAAATACAGTTGGATCAACTTTGTAATGGGTGAGTTAGAATGGAAAGAGAATTCTCTAATTTCGGCTGGTTACCCAACAGGTGATTATGCCTGACAGCAAATAAATGATCTAGAAACTCTGCTTTGAGCAAACCTTACATAGCTGGAGATCAGTGCTTTGACCTCTTTTCTCTATGATTATCAAAGATGATATTAGTATACTTGCATTGGAATCTGAGGATAAGATTTCCCACTTTCCTATGGACCGTATTCTTCCTTTGGGGATTTGTACTCAGAATAGATCCGTGGAACTCTAGGAATATTTTCCTTCTATGTTGAATGGCCTGTGGTTTATTGTCTTTATTCTTGGCCTGAATGTATTTTCAGGTTTATTGTGCAACATTGTACACTCTCAAGTGATGATCTATTCCCTGCTTAGGTTTCTCGAACTCAGAGGTTTCCAGAATCATTTCAAACTGAGCTGGATACACTTGTGATGGTCTTAGCAGACCATGTTGTTTGGAAGTACAAAGATGCTCTTGAAGAAACCAGGAATGCAAACTACAGCACTGCAAAATTTCTCAAGGTGAGATGTTGTGTTATTACAGCATACGCACTTATTTCCCCACACTTAATGCAAACTTGAGACTATTCTAGTCTAGTCAACGGGAATAAAATCAATTCTGAGTGAATGATGGCTCTGAGTGAATCCCAGCTAGGGATTGCAGTCCCTAGCTGGTAGGCTGACTCTGCAGGAAAAAAAATGTCAGTAACTGTAACACCAAGGCCATCAAAAATCAATTCTGAGTGAATGATGGCACTAAACACAAAATTTCCAAGTTTAGTGTTGACCTATAGTTCAGTTTTTCTATGCCCTTGGGTCTTTGAGAATGCAAAAGCTTTATCTCAGTCTGCTTTAAAGCAATTCTGATTCATTTATATCTACTCTCTCAAAGAGCCCAAGTTTTCAAATTTTTACGGATTCTTACATTCAAATGGGTAAAAAGTTTGGTAAGAAATGAAACCGTAGTTACAGTTGAGCTGGTATTGTTTCTTTAAATACTATAGCTCTGAATGGCTGTGGGTGGATTAATATTTCCTAATCACAATCCAAGTGGGCTTTTAGAAACCAGAATAAGGAAATTGCAAGTATTATGTGAAATAGTGTAACCTACCTTTTTAACTCTGTAATGCCCTTTCATTTACCAAACATAAGAAAATACACGCATACTTTGGAAAAGTCACTAAAAGGGGTCACATTTTATTGTTTTGTCCTAATATTTCTCAGTCATTTTTATTTTCTCAGCATTGAGTCAGCTGGGAAAATTGCCATTCAATAAGTTGTGTGGACAGATACTTAATCTAGATTTAAACTGGACACACATGCACACCCCTTTCCATTGATGTAATGATGTATATTAATGATGTACAGAACATTGTATGTACTACACACTGAAACCCAGGCTCAAATTTTTTATGCCAAACTGAAGCACAACATTAGGAGAGAGCAGTATTCCAGCAACAAAATGTTCCTGTGAGGTTATAAGGAAAACAACCACAAGTTGAAGGTGGATTTTTTTTTTTCTCCTTTCATGCACAGGTGAAATAAATAATAAACTTGCTGTCCACTGTGTTGGTCTCTGTTGCTGATACCATAGGGAAGCGCTAGTTGCTGTTGGCATACTGACGTTAGGCTGTATCTCTCCATAGCGTTGCGTCGTTTGGAAGACGATGATGGTTTGAAGCAGGAGCGTAGATGGAGGGGCTTAGGCTTAGTCAGTATTTGTGTGGTATCGCACCTGTGGAAGTGTTGCAGATTTGCATCCTATTTTTGTGTGTTACTCAGCTAAACTGGGAAGACAGTAATGTTGCATTATATAATTTGGCTTATTGGCTGTGTTTTAATTTCTTTTCGAATCTAGTCTGCCAGAAAGAATTACATAGGTTGGAGATGATACGGCTTTCTCCAGGCTGGGATTGCAGCAGTCGTGTTTGAATGCTGTGTGGCAGAAGGCTTGGGGCTCTGCTAGTTTTGCAGAGTTCAGGAACACCAGAGAAGTGGGGAATTCAAGATTGCAGTCCCTAGCTGGTAGGCTGACTCTGCAAGGAAAAAAATGTCAGTAACTGTAACACCAAGGCCCTCAAAAACCTTTACACCTTCCGGCTATTTAGCCCCATCAGTCAGCAAGAGCCGTGTTCTCACTGTAAAGTAATGTAGTGGCATATTTGCTCCCAGAGAGATAATGTAGCTCATAGCCAGCGAAGTGTTGTGGCTGGATTGATTCCTCAAGTGTCATTGCTCTGTCACTGAAGGAGATATTCAGGTCAGCTCCCATCACGTACCACCTCTAGTGACTGAGTGTTGCAGTACATGAATGACTTTCATTAGATAAGCTTTCTCCTAGTGCACTGTACGCTGTGATAGTTATTTTAGACTGCAGACACAGGGAAAATGAAAAGTTTAATTAATTTATTATTATGGAAAAGATATTAAACAAAAATGGAGCCAGATTCACCAGTTCCTTGGTTTTCCTTGCCCTGCTATGAGACTAACTTCACCTGCGCAAATGACTCAAGTTATAGGTGATTCGAGGCAAACAGCCACGTAAGTGAGGCCGTGTACTGCTTCTTTGGCTATAAAATAATAATTCTTTTTTCCCTCTTCCTTAGCGCTGTTTTACATTTATGGATCGTGGATTTGTGTTCAAGATTGTCAACAATTATATAAGTATGTTTGGAACAGGAGATAGCAAGGTATAGTTTTGATTTTTTGGTGGGTTTTTTTTGTTGTTGGTTTGTTGGGTTTTTTTTCTGAAGTGACTCGCTAGCAGAATATTTTTATATTGAAACTATTTACGATGTATTCCATGGCTTCACCATGATCAGAACTCAAGTCAGTGAAAACATTTACTTTAAATATGTGTTTAAACCTTTTGGGTTTGAGCCATCTGTGCCCTTTGCTGGGAGTAAATAGCTGTGTCCAAACAACTACTTGCTGAGCCCTGCGATGGCAGACTCTGCAAAGGCGGCTCAGACTAAAGTGTGCAAAAAGCTGACCAGTCAGAAATTCTTTGAATTTAAGCTTTGATTCTTTGGAGAGTACGCTTGTGGTTTGGTCTATAAATATCTGCAGCAATTGACAGTAATTTTCTTTGAGGAGATTAAAGTAAGAGCATACGAACAAGTTACCATTGTGTAAATTCAAGTGAGAACGTACCATCTCGGAACGTTCATTACTTTGAATGAACGCTCTTACATCATTGATGATGCAAGAAAGCCAGTCCGCTCCAAATTAGTTTGTGCTCGCTATGAGGAAAATTGCCTGCAGCTTGAATTTCTTCTATAATCCCTCTAATAGTCAGTGATACAGTTTGAACAATAAATTTTAAACTGCAAGAGGTCCCCAAATTATTCAGCTTGACTCCTTTACTCTTTATCCATCAGGATGAGTCAGGGGCTTTTTCTCTGTCATGGCTGGGTTTCTGAGCTGTCATATCAGAGCGTATAAGATGATAGATAACAGAATGTATTCAAGATATACACTTTGAATGACTCATCTTTCCCAAAAAAGCTTACAAAACTTTTGTCCGTTAACTTTTTATAATTCTTTAGTGGTGTTCTGGGCATTTGTAGTTAATGAGTGAGATTATTCCAGGTCTGTTTTGCTTTTTTACTAAAACCAACTTCATGCTGCACTCGGGTCTTTCACCTCATCTCTGGAACAGATGCAGAATGGAGTCTCTCGGTATTAATGTCATCGCCTGAAGCCTATAATTCTGTAAATAATATTATGCAATTTGAAAATTGTTTCCACATTTCAAACTTCCCTAAATATATCCAACTACAGAAACAGATGTTTAATTAAAGAAGCCAATTAACGGCCAGTGGAAAAGCCTGAGATTAGTCAGTGTGCGGAGCAGAACTTAGCACCTCCTTGGCAGTGAGTGCGTGTGCTTTGCCAGCCCCCAGCATCCCTCCAGAGCCATCTGCCAGCATGTGTGGAAGCGAAATCACTGCGGAGCTCAGACAGATGTACCACTGGAACAGGCTTTGCAGAACTTGAAAACAATAGGCACAAAATAAAATCAGAGATTTCTGACCTAAAGGAGAGAGAGGTCTTGCATTATTTTCATCTTCAGTCAGATGCCTAAGCAACAGTCTGTCATTTAAATGTGCTGCAGGATTTCTTTCTCTGCGTCTGTTGCTTCTTTAAGTGGATTGTTTATGTATCAAAAAATGATACTGCAATCTGACCTCTCTCTTCAGAAAATTTTACAGTATGTATTGCTGCTTGAATAGTTTGTGGGTGTCTCAGTCTATAACATTGCAGTTTGAATTTATTGTAATTGTGAATGAAGCACCATAATTTCTGTTCCACAGAAATATCTTTCACAGTATTCCAGATTTTGACATTTAAACTTTGTTTTGAGAAATATTTATTCAAAAGTTGAAATACCTTATTAGAATTCAGTTCGTTGTTGCGTTCCCTCAAAATGTCAGAGTTCCTCTTGGGAAACACGGTTCAGGTGCTTCATTTCTGTATTTGCCATTAGACCCTGAATTGCCTGCCCGGCTGTATTCCTGATGAGGTACTACACTGCAATAAAACATTTCAGGGAAAAATCCCCCACCATCCGCTACTCGGTAGATTCTGAAAAGTGCATGTTCCAGGTATCCTAGCCTGACGGTGGCAGCAGAAATGCAACAAATTAATTTTAGAGACTGACAGACTTTAACACAGGGCAAATAAAAGACTTTTACAAGTACTTTCTAATGCTCGGGGAAATGTTTAACCTAGATCGATGCAGTGTCATACTGGTAGTCCTGAATGACTACTTTCTGCCGCTGAGAACAGTGAGCTGAGAAGATGGAAATAAAAATTTATTACTTTATATCTCAGTGGCACATCGTTGTAGTGGGAATCATAAATTCTTGAGGTAGTTGCAGGGCTCCACGAAAGATCATGGATGGCTTCTTTGGAGGGAGATATTAAGGAAATAATACCAAAATTATATAATACCCAAATCCCTCAGAGCTGGAACTCACTGGCAACAGTAGAGGAAGTTTCCAACACTATCAATAAATTTTAGATCTGACCTGTGTGGCTGAAACTTTGTATTTGGTTGACCAAAAAAAAGAGAAGAAAATAAAAAAGAAAGGTGAAAAACAAACAAACAAACAAAAATAGAAAAGCATAATAATTATGGTGGTCCCAAATTTATATGAACTGGATAAGATACTTCACTATGATTATATGCTATAGTATATACCATCAAAAGACCCAGTGTAGCTTTAAATATACCTTAAGTATTTAGCTTGGATCAACCTTATATTTATCAGTACATCTTCAATGAAAAATCATAGCTGAGGAATCCAGAAAGCTTGTTTGACTGTGACAAGTTCATTTGATGACAGAGACAAAACCCAAATGTTTGTTATTGGTGCAGCTTGGCATAACAAGCCGTAAGGTTTCGTTATTGGGCGTGGGTATGAATTTTGAGGTAAATAGTAATGCAGCTCTGTCTTACCATTTTCCCTGTGTAATGTGAACTGAGCCATTGCCTGTTCTGATTTTCAGACTTTACACCAGTTCAAATTTGACTTTCTCCAAGAAGTCTGTCACCATGAGCATTTTATCCCTCTGTGCCTGCCCATACGGTCTTCAAACATTCCTGGTAAGGTGCCACCCCGAAAGGGTTTCTGTACAATGGCGAATTATCAGGAGGTTCAAAGAACAGGTAACAACTAATGCTCTGAAGTATCATGTCTGCACATCAGGCACAGGAGCCCCAAGTGGCTTTTCAGGTGTGGTACTTAAGCAGTGTAATAGAAATAACATCATCTCAGTATGCCTGTAAATAAACGCAACCCCTGACAGCCCAGTTAGGTGGTGGGAGGTGGCTCTTTCACTGGAAGTTTTGAGGTGAATGAACTGGACTATTTGTGAGGACTAATTACTGAAGCTGCAGTAGCCTTGGGAGGTGGTGAGCTAGGGAAGGGGCTGAACAGGTACAGCAGGAATGGGAAGAAGCTGACGCAGTGACAAGGACATTGTGAAACTCTGCTATCTAGGAGCAGGCTTTCCTGCTGCTGTTGGGAGTGTGACTTGTCCGTGTGACAGCCCCTCCCTCGTGGGCAAGATCTGAGCTGTATATGCAGCAGGAGTTTGGAAATGTCCATTTCTCAGATAATAGGTCATTGGTACTTTTGCCTCCAGAGTATCTCTAGGACTGGCAGGCAGGTCCCACGCATGCAATAGCCCTTTTCTCCATTTCTTGGCTTCTGGCAAGCCTGAACTTCACATGGTCACCACATACTGCAGTGTTTTACCTGGAGCAGTGAGGCAAGAGAGGCCCATTTCAGAATCTGATAGTAATACCTCCTGAGCTGCCCCTCAGGGCAGGGACCACTGCGTGTAACCCATGTTTTGCAGAGAAGCATGAACAGTTTTTTCCTGTGCTCTACCACAGGAGTGAATCCAGCCTGCCCATGCCCCAAAGCCAGCAGCCACCATGCATTGCACCTCCTACCTTGGAATCTGTTATTTCGAACCTGACTTTGTGGCCAGTACCCACTGGCTGGGTGCTTTTCCGCTTGGTTTCAAAGGTGTTGGGATTTCAGGTCTGGGCAAAAATCCCAGTTCTGACAGTTTTCTGTGGAATTCTGTGGAGGTCGCTTGGGATGCGGTCCTTTAAGTTGCTGAGAGTGGAAGGTAGAATGATCTCTCTATGCAGCTTTTCTCAAACTATGGGCCCTTCTCTCCTTTTTGCTTCAGTTTTCAGCACCAAAAAGTGAGTTCAGTTCTGACACTCATAGCTTTCTTTAACAGTAGAAGCTGTTTCATTCAAATTTGAGTCAAATTTAAAAAAAAAAAGAGCAAATATATTTTTTACACTTAACTAAAAAAATATGCATTATTTTTGCCTATTTTTCTTTTGTATTTATGAAAAATGAAGACCCTGTGACGCCTTCAGAATCAACACAGGAATATCGAACATCAGGTATGAACAAAATGACTGTATAAGGACTAAGCAGAACTGTGCATCAAGAGCTTTAAGATTTCCTGCTGCCACTGAACTGCGGCAAACTTAGGCAAAAGTTATGTACCATTTTCAAAAGTGGAATGATTCTGCGTCTCTGTGGTTTAGATCTCTTCTAGCTAGAATACGGGAACAACATTTTGGGTTCTGTGCCTCAAAGAAGTGAATAGTCTTATGTGCAAAACATTTGAGATTCTTATATGGGAATGTGTATATAAATTGTCTTTTATTATTAAATTGTAAAAAATGCATGATTTTGAGAAATAATATTAGATTAATTCATTCTAGCAAGTGAGGAAGCAGAATGGGGCAGTCAGATCGGGAAATCAAAGTGTAACAGTGGATTAAATCAATAAAATTTATTGAAAATTGGGGAAATGGGGGTTGGTGTTATGTAACCCATATATTAATTTAAGCATTCTTGTCCATTCTGTTCCAAGATATTCCAGAGTACACATTGACCAATGAATTTTGCCGTAAACATTTTCTAATTGGAGTCCTGCTGCGGGAGGTTGGCTTTGCCTTGCAAGAAGACCAGGATATTAGGCACTTAGCTTTGGCTGTGCTTAAAAACTTAATGGCAAAGCATTCATTTGATGATCGATATGCAGAGCCGGTAAAGAAACTTTTTTTTCTTTTTCATTTGCTTGTTCATACAGTAGTAAAACATACATGAAACTTTCTTAGCTACTAGTATACATTAATTAGTTTCTTCAGGAAAATGTTCTATCTTTCATTTTTTAGGCAAAACAGGCACAAATAGCAAACTTGTACATGCCACTCTATGGAATGCTTTTGGACAATATGCCAAGGATTTACATGAAGGATATGTTCCTTTTCAATATCAATACTTCCAATCAGGTAATTCATGTGATTTTTCAGAACACTGAAATGATCAAACTCAGGTCTGACCCAGTCAACCTGGTGGGAAGAGGTCCAAGTTTATGCTGGACACAAATTAGCTAACGAAATGCAGTTCTGAAAATGCTGATTTTTTTTGCACCTGCCATGCTTAATTTGGAAGGGTTCGACTTGCGGAGCACTTGCAGGGCCCTGGGAGTCTGTACGGGCAGGGTACAGGCTGTGGGTCTGGAACAGACCCAGAACACTGGCTGTCCTGGGGCTGGAAACTCAAAGTTAGAGGTTTGCAGCCCCAGCTGGCCCATCCTGTCCATCTGCCCTGGTGCCAGAGGCTGGAGGCCAAGGACCATGTCCTCAGGCAGGTCCCTTGACAGGTGGCTGGGAGACATTGCTGTCAAGGAAATCTCCCATCACCCGCAGATTCTTTCTAGGGTTACATCATGAACACACAAGCAGCTTCGCTGGTACAACAGAGGGACCATGAACTGCACCAGAAGGCAGAGGGAATGCATTCAAGTAGCTGAAGGAGGGAAGGGTACAGAAACATCATAAAACAGCTTTACCACCACAGAAAATCTGTATAAGCTGCACGTGTGGAGGAGCATGTTTGTTTATTTCTAAAAAGATTAGATGTGTTATAATCCTAGTCCTGCTGTAAGAACTAGAAACGGATTTCTGCAGGGGCGTTGTGTCTTTCAGTCCTTCCAGCAAATGAGCCTGTTTCATCTGATCGTTGCTGGCAGCAGTTAATGCTCCTTTCCCAATGCTGTGCTAGCGTTTAAGAAGCAGAGTTACGCTTGATATGTCCTTTTCAACTTCAATTATGAGAGGGTTTCATATTGCAGGTAACTATTTGACATATTACGGCAAGCCTTGATCTTTTAAGGCTGTCATGTCTAAGCAACTGATGAAAGTAGGTTTTCAAGCTCAGTGTCTAAGAAAAGCTTATCAGGTGTGCTGTCATTATGAAAGTTATGAGTGATATCATTTACAGGAGTTTGTTCTGTTTCTTCCAAAATGCAGGGATCTAGGGATGACTTGAGCACAGCCGGAGGATTTCAGAGCCAGACAGCAATGAAACATGCAAACTCTGTGGACACGTCCTTTTCCAAAGATGTTCTGAACTCTATAGCAGGTATAAATGACAGATTGAACACACACACAGGTAGACGTCTGTGTATCTCAATCCATCGTGCTTTCTGCTTAGTATTCATGGAGGATATCATTAACCCATTTTATGTAATATTCAGGGAAACATGGTATGCAATGTTTCTCTTCCCTTTGGGTGTTTATGGATTGATTTTTATTTCTCTTGTGAAGCCGCTCTTCTTCCACTGCTTCACTCACTCTCCTGCTTTGGAACGATGCCAGTATTCAGGCTCTCACAAATCCCTGTGCCTGAGTTCATTCTTGTAGTCTCTGCCTGACTTAAGAATAGTTCCAAGGTTTCTCCTGAAAACTCCTGAAGTCTCCTGGAGGCAAGTATTATTTGTTTTTCCAGACTTAACAGAAGGGTAGAAACACAACTTACGTTCTTCACTTCCTCCAAACCCCATTTCAAAATTCAGGGAAGTGCATGGGCATCTTTTCACTGATTCTTGTGGCTTTAGGTCAGGCCTTACGGAATGCAACGGGCCAATTTAGTGCCATGAATAATGGCAAACTGAATCATCTTACTTCAACTTGTTGCATGTTTTCAGTACTAAACATACCATAGCTTTGCTATTGGAAGTTCAAAGCACTGGTGTCAATCCAGCATGTGACACGTTTTAAGTTTTCCATTTTTGTTGTTTGTTTTTGTATCCATAAATGTTTTAGTTTAGCATGTTTGGTATGACTTTCATTTACAGCCTTTTCATCAATAGCTATCTCTGCAGCAAACCATGCTGACTCCAGAGCTTCCTTAGCAAGTCTTGAATCTAACCCAAGTACCAATGAAAAAAACAGTGAGAGAACTGACACGTGTGAAAAGGTACATGTGCAAATGTTGGAAACAGTTACTAGAGGTGGAAACCTGTCACTGTACTTAAGGCCCTTTTCTGTCAATTCAACAGATCATGAGACCTTTGTCTTTGATTGGATCAACGCTTCGTTTTGACAAGTTGGATCAAGCGGAAACTAGAAGTCTTCTTATGTGTTTCCTTCACATTATGAAAACCATTTCAGAAGGTAAGAAAATGCACGCTTACTACCTAATTTACGTTGTTGTAAAATATTGCAAATGCTGAATCCAAACAAACATTAAAATAGAATAATTATCAGTGTATTTTACAGGCTTTGGGTCAAGTTTAATTCCCTGTAACAGATACGTAATAACATAATATATTTTTTAATATCTCCCTTTAGACGCACTGATCTCCTACTGGTTGCGAGCACCATTCTCAGAAATAACAGACTTTTTCAGCATTTTAGAGTAAGTTCACTTTGGGATTCGTTGATTTTATGTTGAATGATGATGTTCTAAAGTGACTGCTGCAAATAATTTCTCTTTGGGTTTGTCCACCTAGTGGAATGGGCTGAGAATAGCTCTTGTATCTTAGATTATTTTGCCATAATCTTCTGAAGTCATAATGAGACATTACTAATAAAATCCATGTTCTCCAATGTCTTAGTCATTTCCATGAACAGGAGGCATAGCGCTTTGGGTGTTCCTCCTAAAAAAGATTTTCATAGTAGTTTCTCTATTTGAGGTTGAGATTCTATTCTTCCCTTGAGAAAAGAAAAGTATTTAGCTCCCCAAAACTTTCAAACCATAAGAAAAGCCATGCAATGTAGGATTACCTGCTTTTTGCATCTCCAAGGTGGTTTGCTCAATCCAATCTATGCACGTCTGCAGAATCCACGCAGGTAGCATGAATTTCCTCACTATCTCATAAATGAAATGCAAGTTATTTAACTTCATCTGGTGAAGAAACAATGCTTTTGCAGCAGAGTCTTTGCCTTTGACTTTGCCTCTTCACCAAGCAGAAATCTTAAACCATGGAGAAAGGGAACAAGGTGTGGAAAGTGGTGCCACATCTTGTGCACCCCTAGGCTGGGAACTGCTGCCTTCTATCTATTCTGTTTGCTTACTAGGGGGTGCATATGCCACAGGGCTCTTCGAAGCACTAAGATTCAGCATTTTTTTCATTATTAGGATGCCATTAAGAGACATAAAATGTGTTGTTTTATCTTTCAGGGTTTGTCTGCAAAATTTCAGATACCTAGGAAAACGCAATATTGTAAGGTAATTCTCTAGTTATAGACGGTATGTTACAGCATTTAAATATTATTGCAATTACATTAGGCTTAAATGAGGTTAACAGTGTATCAGTTTTCTCCTGAAACCATCAGTCTGACATATAGAAGCCAATGTATGCTTCACTTTTTTTCTTTTATGCAAACAATGTTATCATGATGCTTTGGACATCTGAGTACACACCTAGTGTAAAAGATGAATTGTGTGTGATGATATGATAGCTACTACTGCATTTATAACCCAAAATACTGGGCCATTCTCAACTATATTTCTGTGCATATGCCAAACAAAGGAACTCGAGCACTGTATTTCCCATCCGTGTAATGGAAAGAATAGTTTCAATGGGCATAGATAAATGTTCCACAGAAATAAAAGAAAATCTTCTCTCTCTACCCATTCTCTGAAAAAAGCATGAGATCGTGTTCCAGCTGTGAAATGTGAAATGCACACTTTGTCTCAATTGATGTTTCATTTTTAATTTAGTGTTACTGCTGTGAACTTGTCTATATGTCATACTGTGGAAAAACGAAAGGTCACCAGATGAACCGGTTCATGCTCCATGACAGGTTTTGTCATGATTTATTCTTCAGAGGCATGGCGAAATCAATGCCACGTTCCGTAACAGATTAACAGTTATTTTCTCTTAACAGGAAAATTGCTGCTGCTTTTAAGTTTGTTCAGGCCACCCAGAATAACGGAACTCTTAAAGGTTCGAACTCCTCTGGCCAGGCATCGGGTCTGCTCTCACAATGGTAATGACACATTGTATTATTAACTTCTATAAAGCCACAGTCTTTGTTGTCACCCTGCACCACTGTCACGGTGTTGACTGAAAAGAGGTTGACACAAGATGTGACACATTTCAGAGCCCCCAAAGCAATAAACTGTGAAAGAACTGAGCCCCTGTAATTTCAACTTGACTTAAAAGCTGTTTTTTAAAATGTTATGTTCAGAAGAATCCTTAGTTACTGTCAATATTGTTAAGTATTGCAGAAACAGTAGCTATTGTTTTCAGCTCAGATCCCTATCTGAAAGATAATCCACAGTTTTCCCCAACCTTGAAGGAATTCACAGGTCTCTAACCTTATAGTTGCATGGAATCCTTCTGCTTTAGGGGTAAATATCTATGGATGCACTTACATTCGTATTGGGGATTCATTTCTCCCCAATAACTCAGGGTTGCAGAGGTGAAGTATCTAGCAACACAAGTCAAACTTAAGAGTAGGTTTGCTTGACACCCATATTTTTACTTCCATGCTACTAAGTGTAGCATAACCCCTTACTGTTATGTCCATGTTGCTAGTTAGAGGATCTTTCTTTCCTAGTCTCTTTTTCTTCCATCTTCCTAGTCTAAACATTCCAAGATTTAATAATTTTCATGGACTGCATGGTGAGAAGCTGCAGGTGCAGCACATCTTTAATAATCTTTTTGATCCTTTTAGGGCAAAGTGGGATCCTTTTCACGTTAATAATGTAAAACTCTAGAGAGAAAGCGAACTTTTGACTCTGTGCAGCTTGTGGTTGTATCTAAGAGCATGGTGAGAAAATCCCCCTTCCCCATGAGCTTGGATCATTGACTTTTCTCATTTATGTATAGCTAGAATATGCTCACCATTATAAGCATGTATCTTGGAATGGAACAAAGGGGGAAAAAGGTACTTTCTCTG
This sequence comes from Chroicocephalus ridibundus, assembly GCF_963924245.1. NCBI lineage: Eukaryota > Metazoa > Chordata > Aves > Charadriiformes > Laridae > Chroicocephalus > Chroicocephalus ridibundus. The sequence continues at coordinate 51,642,534 of NC_086289.1, forward strand.
CCATATTTCTTTCTTTGTTCCTCCAGCGTGCAGTTTTCAAGAAGCAGCACTGATTTCATTACCCCAGCTGGAATTGACAAGCAGCCTTTAGGAGGCTGTTGTTTCCTTGCATGTTTTCCAATGAAACAACATAGTGGCAATACAGAAAACAGTCGCATTTCTGCAGTCTCCAGGGCCTTCACATGTAAACGCCTCACTTTGTTGTCCAAATGGCTATATGTTTGGCCTCTTGTTATACAGAGCATTTTTTGATAATGAATTGGGAGCTGAAGTATTGCTTGTGATCAGCTGTAACTTGCACTTATAAATTTATGTATTTCTGTTTACTGAAAGGTTCGTATGAAACCAGACTTTCCACCCCGTCATGCCACATCCCCCCCCAAAAATCCCACAAAAACCCCTTGATATCAAATTTCCACGTGTTCTAAATCCATTAGTTTGTCAGGGTGTCCACCCAAATCCTTCCACTGTGACCATCAATGGAACATATCACAACGATTGGCAAAAGTCTGGCCGTCAATTCTGTACCTGTGTTGGGAACTGTTCCTTTTTTTTAAATATGAAATGTTAATTTTCTAAATTATTTTTTAAAAAAATAACCAAGATAAAAGAGGGTTTAGGTAGGTGCAGGATGTAATTCTGTCCTAGAATATTTTTAAATTATGCAAACATAGGAAGCTACAATTTTTAAAGAAATTAAATGAACGTGTATTTTAACAAGTGACCTGAATTTTGAGAGATGTTAAATCTTGCTGAATTCTATAGTGGTTACAAATTCAAAATCCTTTCAAAAATTGTGATAAGCATTGGTATTTTAGTTCTAAGCTTCTCATTATAAATTAATGATGTGTTTGTCAGCATCAAAGAAGGTTAAAAGAACACACACATATGCACACACGTATTTTTACTGTCATTGTCAGTTTGTCACCATTTTTTTCCCTCATAGAAGCTGTATTAGTTCTTTCATGAGCAGCATACATTTTTCTTGTATTCTGAGTTAACAGACCTCATCTCAGTTTCTCTTTACCCAAAGGCAGTTTTCTAAACATTAGCCAGCTCCTTAAGCTGATACTTTTTTTTCAGTGCTCAATGAGTGTTTTGTCTCCTGTGATCTCAAGAAATCACAGCACATCAGTTTGTTTTGTCCACCTCACTGACTTTCTTCTTCATCTTTGTTTCTCTGAAAAATTTGGTGTCAGTTTGTTTAACTTAACCTTTGAGAAGTACTGCAGAAAATTCTAACTGACATGAAAAAATTCTGTATAGGCATGATAGTTTATTCTTTGTTTCTGTTTTTTAATAATACTTTTCAATTTCAGGATGCATTCTACTTCTAGCCACGATGGCCACAAGCATCACAGATCTCAAACATTACCAATAATCCGTGGGAAAAATGCACTTTCTAACCCCAAACTCTTGCAGATGATAGACAGTAGCACTGCAAGTAAGTACAAAAAAATATTTACTTCCCTCTGGAATTCTATGGGGTTTGGATCAGGCTCTGTACAATTAAATCTGTTCTCATGAGTGCCAGTGAAAGAGAGCCTGAAGAGGAGAGCCTAAACATGAATAGAGCTGCTGACTCAGCCTTTTTTTCAGGAGACTAAGAAATCTGAGCTTAAATTTGTTCAAAGTTCATTTGGAAACAAAATTAGTTACAATAACCTGACGTGTTTAAATAGCCTTAATGACAAGTTATTCCCCCCTTCCCAGCATCTCTTGCATCTATGATTATGAACCTTGCTGTACAAGCAGGTGACACTGACTAAAATATTACATTTATTAGACCTAGCAATAAAAGTGACCTTTTCATGACACAAGGTTCTCTAAATGATGAGATCAAAGTCATCTATCCTACTTTCCAATCACGTTTCTCTCTTCCTTTGAGGACAAACAGGAACACTGAAAGAATAGGCTTACATCAGTGGTGCAGCTGGTAAAAGTTGACTAAAATTCCCTCCCTTTTCATGTCATGTGAGCAGTTTTCTTCAAAATACCCCTTTGGTTAAATGTACAGTTAGGACCCCTCCATACTGTGCTGACACTTAATGACCAGATTGCAGATCGCATCATCTTTAACGACTCTCAGGAGATTGTTTGTCATCTTGCTTTTTATATGTTGCAGGCAGCTCCAGCGAAACGGACATTGTACAGTATGTAGACACAGAGGCAAACATTGCTACGGAAGTTTCCCTCACAATCCTTGACCTGTTGTGTCTTTACACTCTGAATCACCAGGTACATTTCGCTGTTTCATTTTCTGTTTGAGCTGGTGCCATGTGGGATATGTGGTGGAAGGAAAGCCTGGCGGAGCAGGCACACAGAAAACTGGAAATGCCTGAGACAGCAGGATAGGGAAATAAGATACACCAGTCCTCAGTGAAGTATTTTGTGAAGAAATTGACTGACAGTACCCAAACTGAATAGAAGGATGTGGAAGAAGAATATCCTACATATCCAGGGATATTATGTACAGCCCTGCTCCGCATTAAAATGTGGTGCATTTACTAATTTGTCACCTTATCTGAATCATGCTTATCCCTCTAGATTTCAGAGGTTTTATACAAAAGATTTCTGAACTGCTTATCATCTATATCTCTTCAAGTCCTCAGGTGGATCCTCTGCCTCTTTAAAAATTGCTCTACGAATATTGGCCCAGATGACTTGCTGAAGGTCTCACGGCTACAATACAGCAGGCAGCTCCTTTTAGATTTAGCTCCTTTCTGTCACCCTAACCCTTAAATCTAGTATATACCATCCACAAGTAGGAGTACAAGCACAGGAAAGTGCTGTCCTTGAAAAACTGCCAAGTAAAAGGAGTCTGCAGCAAGCTGGGAATGCCTCATCCGCAGAGACTTTACAATGAAGAAAGCATCTCCCTAGGAACACTCAGATGTAAAGTTCAGAAGATCCTTCTTCTGTTTATTCACTTTAATAACCAGAACGTCCTGTCATGTCTGTGAACTTTTCAGAGGCAACTCCAGCAATCTGATTGCCAGAACGCATTGATGAAGAAAGTCTTTGACACACACATGCTCTTTTTGCAAATCAACCAGTCAGCAGCAGCTCTCAAGCATGTCTTTGCTGCCCTACGGCTGTTTGTAGCCAAGGTAACTATAGTTTTATTCTCTTGGTCTCACCTATTAATATGTTACAGTGAGTGAAGCTTGAGGACAATCGGGTACTTTGAAAGAGTTTTGCACTTCACTGTATTAATGCTCATTCCTGACAAAGATCTTTTGATTTATTGCTGATTAAAAGAGAGAAGTTCACAATATCTGAAAAAATCTGATCTGTTTTGGAAAATGAAAAATTTACTAAGAAAGCGAAACTTGTAAAGTAAATAGATAAGTAATGTCCAGGTCTAGGGTATCTGGCTATGTCATGGGCTTTTATTCTTTTACCACCCATGGAAGAAAGCTTGAAATTCTAGAGGTCCGTGGTCTTCATGGCAGATACCTGGGTTGCAGAACCCAGCAGTGAATGATTACAGCTGTCCCCAGAGGAGCTAGCAGGAGAGTATTCCATATCCTTCACCAAAAGTTCATCCAAACTAATATGGTTTTACAAATACCTTGTTTTCAACAGATAAGGGGATTTTGGACAAAAACATGCTTATATGTCAAATTGTTTATTTGTTTGCATTGCACATATATGAATGATCATGTGACACTTTGTGCCTTCTGCAAAGGCTGCACAATTTCCAAGTCATAGACTTAGATGACATCTTCTTAAAACTAACCAGAATGTAGCACACAGATAAAAATCGCTATGGGAAAGTGAGAATAAGCAAGGCTGGCCTGGGTCCCAGGTGTTTCTATGAAGCACAACAGTGTACATCAGTTTAAACCATGTGGCCTCCTTCTGGTTGTTATCTCAGGGGAAAAGAGGAGGAGGTCATGCTTCTCCCAGTAATGTAGCTTGAGGACATGGCGGGAAATAGAAAGTACACCATCCATAGACAGCTTTAAATTACATACCTGACAGTCAGGAATGGAAGAACCCTGTGCAACTGGGAGGATGAATAAATATCCAGGATCGTCCTTTTCATTCATCCAGTAGCTCTCAGGATTGAATTATCTTTTCACAGTTCTGTGGGAACAGGGATCATTCATGGTTCCTGCAGCAGAACTTCTCGGGTGGTACTGGAGATCTGTAGCCAATACATACATCTTCCACCTCTCCCCAGTCTGTCTTTTGTTATATTCACCCTGCTGATAAATAGTAGGTATGGTTTGGAGAGCCATCCTTCGCTCTCTGTTGTCTCCTGCTGTTCAGACCCTTGACCACTGGAAGTTGCCTGACTTTGCTACTCAAAGTATTTTCTTTCTCCTGAGCAGCTTTTGTTGTAGTGCAGAACCGCGCACAGGCTTTGCCTGGTTACCTGCTCTGCATTCCTTGCAGAGAGCCTGCTCTGCTTTTATGCTTGCTGTGTGCCAGCTGCTGTCTGGGCTTCCTGGAGGCCAGTTTGGTTGTTGCGTTGCATACGGTGTTTGTATAAAAGCCTGTGTGCAGTTTTTAATTAATTTTAATTTGCACATGGGATTATGTTTAGCCGGTGCCTAAATTTTTTCACTAAGCCGTGCTGTCAATAAATATGGGAGAGACTTGTTTTTACTGAAAGCTTAACAGAAAAAAGTAGTGACTCAGAATAGCTGTACGAATGCCTGAGAGTGGCGCTCAACATATTCACGTATTTTTTTCAATAGTTCCCATCAGCTTTCTTCCAAGGACAAGCAGATCTCTGTGGTTCACTCTGCTATGAAATCCTGAAGTGTTGTAACCATCGGTCACGTTCAACTCAGACAGAGGCATCTGCTCTTCTTTATTTTTTCATGAGAAAGAACTTTGAATTTAACAAGCAGAAATCAATAGTCAGATCCCATCTACAGGTAAGTGAAGTGTGAGATCATCAGTATTTAGCTGATGTGCATTGGTTTTTATCATTATTATTTTTATGCATTGTAGCAAAGTAATTCTTTTGAAGTCCTCAGACAGGCAATTCTCTGTGGCAGCTTGATTTTCCTGCCAAGTCTGAAGACATTGGGCTGGATTCTCTGTTCCTGGGCTGCTCGGCTCTGTTCCAGGGAGAGACAACAGCTGTGAATGTAGCCACACAGCCAATAAATAGCCAGATAAATAGCTATTCTTGATTCACGTGCATTGCTTACAGCAGTGAGAACACAGCTGATGAAGGAACTAAAGAGAATCTGATGGTACAGTAACAGAAACGTGAAGTCCAGTAACAGTGTGCTTAAACAGCAATATGTGAACAATTGCAAACATTGGAAAGATTACTCAGTCCTTGCGTTTGTATGTTACCTTCTTAAAACAGGTATAAAAGTGCATCTCTGCTAGCCTTGGTACGTCAAGTTGTATTAAAATCGGGATTAAAAACTATTCAGAAACTTTGATTTTCTTTGCTAATTGCACCCTGTGTTTGCTTCCCCCCCCCTTCCCCATACAGCTCATCAAAGCAGTGAGCCAGCTGATAGCGGATGCAGGGATCGGTGGATCTCGTTTTCAACATTCACTTGCAATTATAAATAATTTTGCTAATGGAGACAAGCAGATGAAAGTAAGAGGCATTTTTTGTCAATCACTACCTCTTGCAAAAGGTCAACAATTTCAGAGGAGCAAGTGTTTCAGTGAATAAAATTGCTGGCTTTTATTAGACAGGGATTTATGCATTCATAGTGTGCCTTTTTCAGGCAGCCTGAAATTCATGAACGTATTTGTGACTCAGAAGCTTAATAATTGAAAATAATTTTTAAAAGAAAAAAGGAGATTTTTATTTGAAAATTGTGTTATTTGTTATTCACTGCTTATTTTGTTCATTTGCCTGATGTCAGAGAAGATATCATGCATTCTGGCTAATGAAACACAATTACAGTTGACAAACAGTTTTTAGTCTACAAACTGTCCCTTTAGTCTGTTCAGTGAATCTGTAGCAAAAGCATACCACAACATCTGGGTTTTGTACTAGCTAGCAAGCTAGCTAACCCCCTGAAAAAGGCACCTAGCTCTCAGATTAGTTACTATTGCTATTATATTCATTGTCTATACTAAAGGTATTGGAAAAAGATTCTAATTTTTAATGTTTGCAATTCCTGTCCAAACATTTGTCAACATGCATTTTTAATTATATACTTTGTAGGTGGTTTTCATTCTCTGAAGGTGACTTTAGGGTATCTCCGCTGAGGTTAATAATAAGCAAATTGGTAGATAATTACCATAAGTAATTTGATGTCTTATTTAATAACATGCAGTTACAGTTGTATTTGTTTACAAAGTCCAGCTTTGATTTCCCAGCACAGCAGTCAGTCACGCTGCTTCTGCAACACGCTCATCTCTGTGTGACACAGAGGGGGGAGGATTTCACTTCACTTAATTTTTCTGGATGTTTTTACTTTTAAACAAAGGGAACATGGGGAAAAAAGTCTGAAAATAGAAATGTATTTCATTGCCCAACTGAAAAAAAAAGAAACCACAGAGCTGAGTTAAATACGTTGAGAGCAGCTGATACGAGTAATACAAGGACTCTCTTTTAGTCTTGCGCAGCGTGAGAAGGCCAGGAGCCAGCCTGTGGTGCTTTATTCACTGCGGTGAAACATGCTGTGAGTGTAGTTAACAGGGCTATCTATAGTGCCCTGTGCTGTTTGTCAGCTGGAAGTGTAGGAGAATCCAGTTCTGTATCCAGTAAGCAACCGAGGACCAAATGTTTGTTTGCTGGCTTCGGTGGAGTTGCTGCAAACGGGCAGTTGTGCAGCTGACCGCCTGGGATACCTGGTCGGTGCTGTGACACATCAGTAAAAAAACATCAGGGAGTTGTGTCCAATGTGTATGTAGCATGGAACTGTGGCTCTGCTTTGAAGCCTGCTGAATTAGGGAAGGGGAAGAAGGTCTTCCATAAGCAGGACTTTAGCTTGTTCAGGGGTGCTGCATGTGGCATTTTGGATGGTTTTAGTGATGTGTTGCTTATCTTTCCCAAAGAACGTTAATTTCCCAGCAGAGGTGAAGGATCTGACCAAACGCATCAGAACAGTTTTAATGGCCACAGCTCAGATGAAGGAGCATGAGAAAGACCCTGAGATGCTTGTGGATCTGCAGTACAGCCTAGCAAATTCATATGCCAGCACACCTGAATTACGGAGGACATGGCTTGAAAGCATGGCCAAGATTCACGCAAGAAATGGAGATTTATCAGAGGTAATGTAAATAAATGAATAGGAAATCCATTTGTCTTTAGGCTGAGATGTTCTGATGAAAAGGGCTCTGAAAGACAGACAACAGCAGTGATTTAAGAGCATCATACAGTCTCTAATATATTTGAAATTAGAGGAAGACAGGTTTGAAAGACACCTAGAGATGCAATGTGCTCATTATCCCAGTTTGTTTAATCCTGACTACCTGATATGTGCTTGAGCAAGACTTGAAAATGTCTGAGGGGAAGCTGCAGTCAGTATCGCGTTAGCATCTCTGCTGCTTAACCCTAACGGGCACAGTAGGTGTAGTGTAGATGAGGTTATGAGTGGGGCATAACTTCCATAAAGGAGTTTCTTCTCCCCCACTACGGCATAGGAGAGGAGCCTAGTTTATAACGCTTTGTCCTTCTCATCAAAAACTAAATGGGTGATGCAAAACCCCAGTGCATAACCCAGGAATATCTTACTTAGTAATCTTAATCATTTTCATGAGCAAATCTATGCTTTCACCTAAGACATCTAGTGAAATTAACACTTAAGGAGTTCATAATTTAATCCTTTATTTTCTTACATGGTTATATTAATTCTGTCTTCCCTTTTCTGCAGCATGATTTGACAGTAATGAAAGTACGTGCTCCTTACCACGTATGTTCTGTGCATAGTTTAACGTATATGTCTATCTTGGTCTCTCGTCACAGGCTGCTATGTGCTATATTCATATTGCTGCTCTCATTGCGGAGTACCTGAAAAGAAAGGGTAAGATCAACATATTCTACACCAACTATGTATTTATAAACATCCTTGTCAAAAATAATTTTTGGCTGTCCTGCCTTCCTTCCTCATATATAAAGTATTCTTAAATCTGCTTGAATTCTTCCCAAATATTTTATTTTTTAAATATATTGTAAATGCTAGTCTTAGCACTGCAACAGTGAAAGTGTGTGTTTTGTGTAAAGAGGGTTAATTAAATGTTCAGTAAGCTAGTGCCAAAAGAGAATGCTTCACTTGTTAGTCTGTTGTTATTAAATATGCATGTATTAACACATACCAGTAGCAGTGTACTAATACCATCTTACACTATCATAGGTTACTGGAAAATGGAAAAGATTTGTACCTCACGTATGCTCCTGGAAGATGGTCAAGTCTCTGATAGTAATGTGTTACTAACAACTCACAATGGAGGAAGTGAGTGCTCTAACCGTGCCTGTTTATGGGTCAAATAACATAATTAAGGAAGCAAATTACTGTTCTCCAGTTGATCTGGAAAAATACCTACCAAAGCAAAAATATGTATAGTGCATGTTGATGGCTGTAATAGCAAGCGAGTAATGTTGGAAACCTTTACTTATGTTAAGTGTTACTTTCCTGATGCTCTTTGGCTGGTTTGGTGAATTGCTCAGAACATCTCTGGGTAAGGGCTTTCTCCGCAAGAGAGCAGTCTGCTCTTCATCGGCAGCAGCAATCCCTCTCAGGTCAATTGGTGTTTCGCATGCAAATCCATGTCCAATTCCTTGGCTAGCCAAAGCTGGGAGGGCGTGGGGGCAGAATTAATATCTGGTTATCCATATGTAACTTATCATAGATAAAGATTTTTATTTTTTTTTTAATCTACGATGCTTATTAGAGAAATAAAGTGCAGGCTTATATTATTAAATGCTTCTATGCCAGTGGTTATTTAGTTTATGAAATGTGTATTTCCAAGTAATTCTCAGCATGAGGTATTTTAGCTATTTTCACAACGAGCAATTTCTGGGGGCAAGGGCAAATATCCGAGGAAGAGAAAACTGTTAGTTTTGGAAAGACCATGGTTCTCCGATACACTTAGAAGCATCTGTGGGTGAGATGAAAAAACGCATGCTTTCAGAAGGAAGCTTTCTGCAAACAGCAATATTTCAGAGATTGTTCACTAGTGGTAAAATAGATCACAGTATGCGGAGTGAGGAACTTGTGGGTCATTTTAAACCTATGTTTAAATGATTTTCAAAACTTAACAGAGGAGAAGGAGCCCCTCTGTCTCAATGTGTGAAGAAGCTTTTTAATTGTGCCTTACTAGCATTTTCCTGCTTCTAAATTGAACACGAACTGTGTCAGGAGTTTGTTGCCTCCACTGGCAGGGTTTACCATTGCCATTCAAAGAGTGGTAGGAAAATCTTTGCAGGTCAGGCTCTGCCTGATCTCTAATGTGCAATGCCTGTGCAAGTTGTTCTTTCTGCAACCATTGCACTGTAAGGCACCAGTTTAGCAAATATTAAATGTAATCTCGGTTTTAATCCTTGTGAACCTTCCTATCAGCAGCTTCTGCCACCAGCCTGGGCTTTCTGCAAGAGAGTTGCTCAGTTAGGGCTGTGGTGGCCCTGCTGAGCCTGGGCAGGGTAAGGAGAGCCGCTGCCAGGCTGTCCTCGAGCCCAGCAAAGGCGCACCCTGCGCTGGAGCGGCTGTTCCCCCATGGGCTGCAGGGAGCTTGGGGTGACTGTGCCCTTCTCACTTAGGAAACCTGATGGGGGGGATGAGTGCAGGTCCCAGCACCTAGCGTCAAGTGTCTGTAGGTCAGGCCAGCAGTCACAGCACTGATTGCGCTGAGTATAACTTGTCTCACATCAGCCTGTGTCAGTAATTCCTGGATAGATGAGTGTTGCACGTATAGTTTTACAAGGACTGCCAGCGCTGTACAGCTAAGGAACCGAAATGCCAAAGAGAGGACTAAGATTGCATCAGGAAAATGCTGTAGTTGCCCTTTGCCTGGACAAGTGGATTTATATCATAGAGAAAATGTGTAATAGTCTCATAAATTTAGTCAGTTCAATTTGTTCTTCTCATCACTTGGGCTGTGAAAACAGTAACTAATCCAGTCAAAATTTTTCTGTTTTAATGGAGTCCAATAACTTTTTGAATTATCTGGTTATTCAGTCATTAATTGACATTGTTATGACTTGCACTTCAAGGCTTATTTTCCATGGGATGGCCTGCTTTTCTGAGCATTACCCCCAACATTAAAGAAGAAGGTGCTATGAAGGAGGACTCCGGGATGCAAGATACCCCCTATAATGAGGTCAGCAGCATTAACATTTATATACTTGTTCCGTATTAACAGAGAGTGTTATTTCTAATGGGTGCCTCTGCATCTAACAACAAATTATAGTGAGAGCGTACTTCACACGGTATTAAAAGGCACAAAGCTTTGGAGTGAAATGTCATAGCTGTTGTACTAAATAGCAGGGATAGGTGTTTAGCTAACCAGAACATTAATTACCAGAGCTGGAACTTAGGGCAGGGGGGAGGCCAGGAAGCAAACACGTTCTTCTGAATGAGATGCTCCATCCCTGGAAGTGTTTAAGGCCAGGGTGGATGGGGCTTCGAGTAACCTGGTCTAGTGGAAGGTGTTCCTGCCCATGGCAGGGTGGGTGGAACTAGATCATCTTTAAGGTCCCTTCCAACCCACACCATTCTATGATTCTATGTCAAGTGTTCAAGTATTTTCATATTACTGTTATTTCAGTTTTTTTATCTAAAGAAGAGCTAGGTCACCAATACCTGATTAAACATAGTGTCGTTGAAATAAACCTTAATATAGAAGATACAGAACAAAAAGGAAATAGTGGGTATGTCCTTTTGCTGCATTGCCGTTAATGAAATGCCACCAGCTGTCAAGTCACTGAACTACTTGTACTTGTGGAATTGCAGAATGTTCTTGTGGAGCAGCTGGAGTTATGTGTTGAATACCTGTGGAAGTCCGAGAGATACGAGCTTATTGCTGAGGTGAACAAGCCTATCATTGCTGTTTTTGAGAAGCAGAGGGACTTTAAAGTAAGTTGGTTTCTTATTTTTTTTTTAGTTATCTTAAGATAACGGGGGGGAAGTGCTTTCTTTAAAAGGAATGGTTTTTTTCTTCCTTTATGCAGTTTCTCCTAACGCTTTGTGCTGTGAAAAAATGAAAAACTCTGGTACCTTACCTTCCTCTTTTTAGCATCAATACAACAGTAAATTAACAAAACATTTTCAAACAGAACTCTTGTGTTAGCCAGTGGATGCGAATTTTTACATGTGTGTTTAAGCCAAGAGCATATTTGCATTGTATTTAAGTTTAGAAACTGCTGATAACTTGTGTAATTTCTTCACAATTCCGAGGTTTCTTCCTTTCTTATTTCCTCGACACTTTCAATACATAATGGATAATCAGATGATAGTCTCATTTACTGATTTTTCTGGTTTTAAACTTAAAAAGAAAAAGCAGAGGTAGGTAGCTTTAAGCTGTATGCTGAGGAAGCAGGTCCTCAGATTTAAACTTTGATGAAATTTTGGTTCACTGTCCCAAGAAAGTGCTTTTTAGTGGCAGTTGTGGATGTTATATCTTTGCATGGGGTTGGGAGCTGATTGGAGCTATTGGCACCCTGCTCTCATCTGCACATAGGACACTTGGGTTCTCTGACCTCTTTGTAGGTCCCTCCCACTGTCCAGTGGTGGGCTGCTGGCCTTACTGTGTGACCGTGTGCACAAAGGCAGCCACTGCCATAAAACTGGGTGCTCAGAAGATGACAGAAACCTTGAAATGACTCTTTAGTGACTGCCGACAAGATTAAGCGTTAGCACATGCAGCCATCTTTGCAAAGGTTTGGTAATCCAGTTAAGACAAGCCATGCTTGCATACAGCCTCAGTGTCATTTCCCAAAGTGCTCGTGCTCTCTCACTTCCCCTTGCTTTCCGTGTTTCTTAATGTAGAGACTGTCTGATTTGTACTACGACATCCACCGCTCGTACCTGAAGGTGGCAGAAGTAGTGAACTCTGAGAAACGTCTCTTTGGGCGGTATTACCGTGTTGCATTTTATGGGCAGGTAAGTCAACTTATGTTCTTTTGTCTCCACAGATCCCCAGATTTCAGACAAGTTCTTCTAATCCTGATGTATTTCAGGGAAGGTAAAAGAGGGAAACACTTGGCAGTGAGTCATGGGGTAGAAAGTGCCTCGTGAGTCACACTCCAAGGAGGATTTTACTCAGAAGAGAGAGCACTCGGTTGCATCTACTGCTATGGATTTAGTGGTGTAATGGAAGACAGACCTGTGTGTCAGCTTTAGTTCTTGACTTCATCAGGGAAAACTGAGATCAAGGCAGGGCAGGTTTTGTCAGAGTAAAACTTAAATAAAACCAGGTAAGACATCTTTGATATATGGCCATCTCTTCAAATAGAGCTTAAAGCAGAGCAGTATGCAGTAGATGTTTTGGTGTGTTTCTCGCTGACTCGGACTTCTGCTTTCAGGCCACCTCTGATTCTGTGCAATATACTGTAGAGTAGTTTTATTCCCTCTGCTGTGCTTCAGCATCCTCAAAGCATTATTTTGTGCTTTCTTCCACTACAAACCAGTGTAGCAATCCAGCATGTTCTTTTATGACCTGGTTTTGGCAAGCACACAATCTCCTTTACTCTAAAATAATAAGGTGTGTAAACAACAGATTGACGTGAATCATTCTGTTTGCTAATTAGATTTTAATGCAGAAATTTGCTCTTTTCTCCTTTTGATCTTATTCAAGGCTGTGGTAAGTCTAGTTCTTTTGCATGTTTTGTTTAACTCTCCTCACAAATCCTCCATCCTTCCCTGTACTGTTACTTAACATTAACTTTCCTGTGCTCTCGATTCTTTGGTTCATGGCAGATGAAATAACATCGTTTTATTCATTGTTGCATCCTGCAAACTAATTTTTGTTTGTTCAGCTACCTGAATTACCAAGCTGTATCTGTCGCCGTGTTGTGTGTGCACCGTGGGGCCCAATGCTGCATCTTCTCATCTCAGTGAAAGTTTTTCTCTCAGCTTCACTGGGAGTGGGATTGGACCCCTTCCTCCTCCGTTGAAGAGCTCGGAGTAGCATTAATGCTGTTTGAATGCAAGCCTGCTTTCCTGGCCTGCGCAGCCTCCAACACGTGGCAGCAACGGCAGCACTCTGGGCAGGCTGCAGCCACCTGCCTCGTAGTCCCTCGTAGGAGCAAGCAAATTGGGAATCAGAGGGCAATGGCGAGTCCTTCCTCAAAACGGGGGCAGCAGAGGGGGAAATGGGACTCTCCTACTTGCAGTTTCTTGCCAGGACTCTCCCAGAGGCAGCTGCTTGTAAGTGGGTAATTTAGCTGCAGCAGTTCTGCTGAATTGGGTTGAAATCGCTGTTGCAGTACGACGACTTTTCAGCTGCCAGTGCCACAAGGACAACTTCATTTAAACAGCTTTAGTGCTCTAAAGCATATGACTTTTTTGTAGCTGCGTCTGTTCCCTAGTGTCCCCAGACACTGAGCTCTAAATGCAGACAAGCCCAGCTTCCTCCTTTCCTTTCGCAGAAGAGATGGTATGGGGTAGAAAGGGGGACTGCTCTGTATTGCTCCTTGCAGAGGCATAGAGACAAAAATGTATGGCGCAGTGCAAATCATTAAAGGTAGATCGTTCCCATCAGCATTACTTGTGCCTCATTTACCACAGAAAATAGGAGTGGGTGTGCGGAACTGATTAAGGAGGGCTTACCTGTCCACAAAGCACCATGGCAGGTGTGGGAGCTACAGCGGCAGCTTGACCTGGAAGGAAAGACAGAGAGAGTAGTCTGTTCCCAGGTACCGGTTGTGCCTGCGTGTTTTTTCCCTTTGGAAGGTTTTATTTCTGTATTTCTGTCAGTCCCTTTTTCCCCGTGTGCCACTTGCTTCCATTTTGGCTGTGCAAGTGGAAAGGTATGAGGCATTCTTGTCCTCCTGTTGCCAAGAGTATTGCAGCCCTCCGTGCTGAAAGCAGTCTCGGTGCCCGATTTGTTCAAAACATTAATAGCAGTTCCCTTTTTTGTGCTTCTGGCAGACTTTGCACACTTCCTCCCAAAAGCTAATGGTTGCAGGTTTTACTAGTATTATACAGTTAAACCAGTGTAAACCAGTATGAATCGCTCTGCTTGGGCCACTACAAAGGAAATGCCCTAGAAGGAAACTCGATATGCAGGTATGGGATTCCTTTTCAGTCTGACACGTACACTGGTCTATAAAATACCTGTGGGTAGACACACATAAGCATGCACATATAAAAAAAATACATTATTGCACATATGCATTTATTCATTAAACATTTTTATCAATTGTATCAATAATAAATATATACATATATATGTTTTGTAAAAATGGAACGCTGCTATTTCTGACCGGAAACAAAAATTGCAGAGAAAGCAGATTAAAGGACAAAAGAATACTGCAAATACTTTTTGCAGAGAGAATTTTGGGGGTTCTTGGTGGAAAAAGAAAATCTGCACTGCAGCTGAAAACTCTTCTTCTTCATGCAAAGGTGGAGACAGTATTTGGTTACTGCGTTGCTGCAGGGACCCTCTGGAAGCATGATTTGAATGAATGTAGTCCTTAGGGAGGATGTAGTTGGTTGTTTTCGCCAGAGAGCTTCATTTCCCAGCTCAGAGAGCTGGATCTCATCTCATTCTCATGGCAGCTGCTGTTTTAAACTGCAAACTGTTACGAGCCTTTGGTGACAATGTCTTATTGCACCACCAAGTGGCCACACTAGCCAGTGTTTATGAGTTTATTTACAGATGAGTCTTTCGAGAAGTCAAGATCATTCTTGATTTTTTTTTTAAATTTTTTTTAAAAAAACAACTGTTAAATATGTTGAATAGCTGAAAACTCATATTGTGCTGATAAGCAAAGACATTCAAGACTTGTTTTCAGAGCAGTGTTAGGTAAAGGTAGAGCTGAGGTTTTGTCCTATCTGCGCAAGAAGCTGGAGAAGTTGGAGGGCAGATTTCCACAGCAGTAAACTGACAGCAGGCTTACATCCAGAGATCAGAAGATGAGTCCCCTTTTCCAAATGTCATAAAACAACTGTAGCTTCTTTACCTGAGTGCAACGTGCTCGCTTACCATGGGAGGTGAGGCTCACTCGATACGGACAGGGAGGAATCCATTAAATGCTAATTCTCGGCAGGTAAAGCTGAAGGCTCTGCCTCGGCACATCAGCTGCAGGGAGGGCGGGTATTCTTCTAGCAAAGGGTAGAAAAAGTCAGAGTTATTGTGAGCTCCGAGGGCTGTGGCTGAGGGCGTACAGGGAGGAAGAAGGACCTTTTCAGTGCTCCAGTGGTGACAACCCGGCAGTGTGACAGTCAGTACATCAGAGCTCAGTGGAAACCAATAACCTACTCTCCAGGAGGTCGTCTCCCTTCCATTACATTTGGCTGCTCCATGTAATAATTTTCATCTGTAAGGCTGCATTGTTCTTGCAGGGCAAACTCAACCAGTATGAAAATAATCTAGGGATTGACGTTGATAATGTGACCTTGGTTGCTTAATATTTTAAAATCCTGAAATTGGAGCGTATTTCGCTCCTAAAAAGTATTTAATCTTACTTTCAATAGTCATTGCCAGACACATAGCATATGGCAGACACAATTATTTATAGCACACAATTAACTTCTTGTCACTTGTCAGCTGAAATACTGTAGGGAATATGTACTTAAATGATGTCTCTTGCATTAGAGATAAGACTAAAATCTGTTAGTTGTTTGTTTTCAGGTTTTTTTGGTTTTTTTTTAAGCAAAGCCATTAATACAGATATCATCTTAGTGTGCCATGCAGCATCAGCACAGAGATTTGGCACTTAGATATAAACACTGTGTTCCAGCCTGCAAACATACACAGAATCAGTGTTTAGGAGGATCAACTATATTCTAGTTTGCTGTGTGATTAATTTGGAAAACATGAGGTTTCTTGTTGAAAACATTGAATAGTAACAGAAACCAGATGGTTTTGGACAGAAGCAATCCTGAGTAGCCTGTTTGAGTATGGTTGCATGAGACTAATGAGGTTTTCCCACATAAAGCAGTTTTGTTTCAGTGGAAATAAGATCATGATCCTGCAGATCTCTTCTCAGTGAAATCGATGGCAAGTCAGTTGCCTGCCCAGCTCGGTAAATGTTTATAGGGTGTCAGCTTTTGAGCTCTAGATTTGTTTTCTAATTACCTGTGAAGTTCCTCCTATGCCTATGGAGTTTAATTGATAACATTGTTTAAAAATGTACAATGTTAGAAGGTCACTGATTAAGATACTATCAGACAAGCTGCTCTTGCAGCTATTAGTTATTGGTTTCCAGTAATGCCCACGTTGCTGTTGGCATTTGTCAAATTACAAGACAATTTTATTGCCCCTTGTCCTCACTGAAGAAGTCAGAGATGCACATATTTGTTAATCCCTGTTGGTATAAAGCTTAGGGTTTTTTTCCCTGAACAAACATTAAGATTTACAAGTAATTTGTTTAAATTCTGTATATTTGGGGGGAAGATCTGCCTAGTCTATAATTTTAGTAGCCAAAGTTGAAATATGCTTCAACATGGAAAGGCTGGATTTTGCACGAGTACCTTACCAAAGAGATTTTGGAGATATCTCTTGACTTCATTCATTTGTGGTGCTCTCTTTTTCAACAGATGATAATTTGTTTAGGCATATTGTAGAATTAGCTGTCCAAGCCACATGGTATTAAGTTTAAAGGGCTTTGGGTCTGACATCGTTAATGCTGTCTTCCTTTCCCCTTTATCCCTGCAGCTTCAGGTATTTTCCTTTGGGTCACTTTGCGTTAAGGTGAAAGGAGGAGGCTTTGGGTACAGCTGCAGTGGTTAACGCTGCCAGATTCCAGCAGCAGCATACGGAATCCTAGGAGGAGGGCTGGTGCTGCTCATGGTGTTGGGATAAATCCAGTCCTTGTTAATGGGGCACCTGCTGCGTTCTGCTCAGCTGGGAGAGCTTCTCGCAGAGTGCTGATGTACATGTTCATCATGTAGCAGTTGAGTGTCTCACCTGCACGTGCTGCAATGCTGTGTTAATTTTCTGAGGTCGGCAATTCTTCTGAAGCCTGACAGGTTCTTGTTCAGCTCTTCAGTGCGGGCTTTTACTAAAGCTCTGCAAAGTCCGCGCAGTGTGATAAGTAAATGACCTTAACAGGATTGCGTTTTTTTTTTTGCAAAGGAGTACAGTCTGTGTGTCTTTTTTTTTTTTCTCTTTTCAAATGTTAATCCTTTACTAATTGTCTGTGAAAATGCTGCAATTCCATACGGCCTTTCAAGATGCTACCAGAGCTCCTTGTCAGCTGCCCTGAACAGCCGCAGACCAGTTCCCAGGTGCTCCCCATGCCATGCCCTGCACATTACCGCGGGCGGCACTGCTCTGTGCAGTGCCCAGCCTTTGCCTGCACACGTAGCTCCCAGATAGGGTGTCCTGGAGGTGCAATGCTGCACGCACCCCAGCCCAGCAAACAGCTGGTACACTCATGTTCTGTTAGCATAGTGCTTCCAAAATAGTTAATTTAACCAAATTATTAAAATTTAAAAAATTTTTAATTTCTAATTTTTAATTCATTAGTGTTTTTTCATCATACACACATCAGCGTTCTCAAGAAAGCATTTTAACTCTTTAAACAGATAGGTCTCTTACATGAATGAACGTGTATGAGTTATTTCCTAGGTAACTTAGGTGATACCAGACCAGTATAACTGCAGACCTCTAGGTATGTGTCTGCTAGGAGTTGAGAGAGGTAAGCTTTTACCTTAAGTGCTGAAAATGGCATACTGGAGGCTCTGGTGGATATACAGGCAACACTCCTGGTGTACGCATCTCAATTCTGGCTTTGCCCTGCCTCTTGTGTTCACTATATCCTTCCCTTTCTTTCCAAACAGGGTTTTTTTGAAGAAGAGGAAGGTAAAGAATATATCTATAAAGAACCCAAATTAACTGGCTTGTCTGAGATCTCTCAGAGGCTGATGAAACTTTATGCAGACAAGTTTGGAATAGATAATGTGAAGATCATCCAGGATTCCAACAAGGTATGAAAGACGTGCGGCTCTTGTGCGAGGGGGAGAAGTGCGTGCATGGTTCCTGTTTTGAGAGCTGTGTTTTGAATGAATGTGAACCGAGCGAGTGTGTGTGTGAACTGCTGTGACCTAGTTCTAGAACCAAAAAAGGACACTCACCTTATAGGGTGGCAGGTGCTGTATGGAAACGACGATGTTACAGCAGGGCATTGCAGGAAGAGAGCATATGCCAGCGTGTGCCTGCAGAGAGCATGCAGATGTTTACTGCAATGCAGAAGCAGGTTGTTTTCTCTCCCATTTAGCTTTCACACACTTTTGCCATTGGCTATATTCAAAAGTCTAACTGGTCTTAGGGGCCTCCCAGTTAAATATCTTTGTATTAATCTGTGGTCTAAATGTTACATTTGGAAGTCTCAGTTTTACTCAGTATTGCCATGATAGATAAAAGCATCAGAAATATAATAGATGCACTGACAGTTCGTCACACTTAACAGAATTTTATTGTTTGCCACTGTTATGCAGGTAAACCCCAAAGACCTGGATCCAAAATATGCCTACATCCAGGTGACATATGTCACACCTTTCTTTGAAGAGAAAGAAGCCGAAGATCGAAAGACCGACTTTGAAATGCATCACAACATCAACCGTTTTGTGTTCGAAACACCTTTCACACTCTCAGGAAAAAAGCACGGAGGTGTAGAAGAGCAGTGCAAGAGGCGCACAATCCTGACAAGTACGTTTGCTCAGGCTGCTTTCCTCCTCCCATCCCACCTTTTGCCAGTTAATCCCAGCAGCGCAGTTCATGTGCCAGATTTTCTAGAGTCGGTGGGCACAGCGTGTTGTGCAGAATGATAAGTAATCTTTTCAGTGTGTCCGTTGGCAAAGTATGTGCTTTCCTACAATCCTGCTGACCGTCCTAGGGAAAGTTATTTTCATTTGTGGAGTCATCAGCTGTCTTATTTTCCCTTATTATTGACATCTTAACTGTTCTTGCAGTGATGTAATTTGGGAGTGGTTGTGCTGGAGGCGGCTTAGCACTCACAACCATTGTTCTTTTAATAATAAACAAGTCAAAGAAAAAGCAAAGTAGGGTGCCTGTTCTGCTGAGAAGCGTAAAACTTAGCAGATATGAATTTTTGCTCAAAATGGGAGTAAGATACATTATAGAGCATATTTTAAAGTGAGAGGTAATATTTCATCTCATTGGGCACAATCAGTGTTTTAAGACAGGAATGTCAGGAGCACTAGCTGTGTCTGTTCTTACCGAGTCATATTAAATGGAAAATGTTTAGTTCCTTATTGTGATTGAAATCTCTTTTTAAAGAGGCATCCTTCGTGAAACTACTACTGAAACTTGACCTGTTTGGATTTTGGCTGGGAGTATGAGAAACCGTCTGAGGTGGAGGTGTTGTTCTCATGGGCAGCCGTGAGCAGAGAGGCTGATATTCACAGCAGAGGCTCTTGAGTGACAGAAAATCCAGTTCCCCACCGACTTCAGTGCATCTGCTTCCCCCAAAGGGCAAAGCGAAGAAAGCTGCTTGCAGTACAGGCGTGGTCACCTAAAAGTTTTGTTCTGGCAAGTCAGGAAAGAGGCACTGGTGTCTGAGGGCATCTTGTTACATGACACAGCCTTGCTTGTAAGAAGGAGTAGCTTGTGGGGGTTTTTTAAGTGCTCGAGCAGCAGTCGGTGTTTTGAGACCTGTATTGAAGCAGGTAGTTTCACTGACTTGAAAGTGCAGCTGTTATGGTATGTCTGGCAAAAACAGAGAGGGTTATTCTTCCAGCAGAACATTTTCTCTAGGCTATTACATGCTGTCGTCACCTCCCAGTGCTCTCACCCTGCCTCCACCTTCAGTGTTAAGTGGGAATTTGATAACCTCTTCTCCCCTGTTTTTCCCTCTGGCACCTGCCTCACCTCAATGCTTTTCAGTAAAGGGAACATCTTCCCCCCCCCCTTTGATAAAGTCACATATTTTCATTTACTTCCTACATCAAAAGAAGTGCTTTTAGTTTGAGAAGAAAGCAAGGCTTACCGGTATGACTGGAGGAGCAGTGGGAGTTCATTGTGCTTGGGCAGAGGAACTGGATGCCCGGACTAGTACCTGCTCAGCATCTCTACTCCAGAGGCTGCTGCCTGTGTTGCGCAGAGGACGAGTGCAGTCTGGCTGTGGTCTGTGGATCGCTGTCTGTCTGCCGTGCCAGGTTGTGAATCGTGCTTCCAGCTCTGGAAGTCCTGGGTTTCCTGTTCTCCAAGGAGACAGCCACCCTGTAAGCTGGAGCTCATTTAGGTCTGAGCTGATGGGCAGCAGATGCTCACTGGAGGAGGGCATACATGGAGTTTGGGAGGCCTTCCGAAGCGCGTAGGGCGATTGGGAAAAGATTGTTAGCTTAGATCAGACTTAATGCACCATAACTGTACCTTTGCCAGACTCCCTGAGATCTGTGAAAAGGCCCTGGCTGGAAGGAAGGGGTTTTAATTCCTCTGTCAGCTCCCATAGCAATATTTAGGTTGAATACTAAAAGTAACTCCTTACTTCTTTAAGGGTGTTGTTTTAATAGTAGTTCGTCTGTGGGTGAATGTGCAGCTGAACTAGGAGCTTCTGCCTCTAACTTGAAACATGTTTGCTGCAATGTTTTGAGCTCTTTGAAGTTCGGTGCAGGCTTATCATTAGGTCCTTTAACTCAGAAGAAGAAATTTGTGTATTCTAAAATCTGAGTGGTGAGAGCTTTTTGTGTCGCGGGTGCGACAGAGCTCAGTAGCACACTGTGGTGAATTCAAAAGGAAATGCCCTTCCAGTGCCAGGTACATCGAAATTCAGTTTGGACCTGCTGTGTCACTTTCACTCCTTTGGCAATTAAAACTTAATTTGTATAGACTGTTAAAGAGATTGATAAAGTTAAAAGTTCATACTTTGACTTAATTGTTTTGCTTTCTTAAATACTCTCTTGTTGGGTGAGTTTCTCTGATGCCTTTCTTGCTTTTGAGTAGCCAGTCACTTGTTTCCCTACGTGAAGAAGCGTATTCAAGTCATAAGCCAAACCAGCACAGAGCTGAACCCCATTGAAGTAGCGATTGATGAGATGTCCAAAAAAGTCTCAGAGCTCAATCAGCTTTGCACAATGGAAGAAGTGGACATGATCCGACTGCAGCTCAAACTCCAAGGAAGTGTCAGTGTCAAGGTAATAACAATTTGCCTTTTTTTTTTCTTCCCCCCCTCCCCCCCCAATGCATGTACCTAAATTTTTATTCTGGTTTTCATTATTCCAGACATGTTTTATCTATTTTATATCTCTGGTCATAGCTTGTATTCCAGTGCTGTTGGAGCTGTTGGAAATGAAAAGTTTTCCACTGATGATGACTGATGGATTTGTGTGCAAATATAACTATTTCAGTCAATTCTTCTCTAAATAAATGCTAAGACCTTTCTAACAAGACCATCACGTGTCACTTGAGAATACAGCCCATCACACAGCCAAGCATGTAGACACTTTAAAAGGAGTTTTGTTAGGATTGGTTTTGTCTTTTCCTATTTAGAAAAGTTGGGATTGATGAGAGGTGCATGCATTTCTGGTGCCCTCATTAAAATGTCTTCAAACATATAGCCTTCTAGACAGTTAACAAGTCGAGGGCTTTCAAAGGACAGCAAAGGTCTGCAGTTTGTTGGTGGCTTTTCCTCAGTAAAACTCTTCAGGTTTCATTTGGGTGACACAAGGCGTGATGCTCGTCACAGAGGCTTGGTTGCCTGAGGCCAGTCCCCAAGCCTTGTAACCCAAGAGAAAATGACAATAAACTGCTTGTTCTGCGCGCTTAAGCTGTGTATTTTTCCCCCAGGTAAATGCTGGACCGATGGCCTATGCTCGAGCTTTTCTTGAAGAGACGAACGCTAAGAGATATCCTGATAATCAAGTTAAGCTTCTGAAGGAAATCTTCAGGTAAATGTTAAGTTTAGACTTTGCAGCCTCTGCATAGTATGAGTAGCATGTGTAGGTGGGACATGAAATCAGGCTGAATTGAACCAGGCTAATTTACATCTGCGTTCAGCCTGTCTTAAAAGCCATTCCCAAGAAAACATGTACTGAAGTTTTGGGCTATCCCACTAGCCTACGTTCCTCTTGATCCGAGGATGAGTTCTGAAATTCACTTCTGAGAAGGTGTACTTTGCAAGGGGAAGAAGAGGTACAGTAGTGTGTGTATACATATAGATAGATATTTTTCATTACTGCAAAATTTATATGGTTGTTCTTTGTGGTTTTGTGCTTGCAGGCAATTTGCAGAAGCGTGTGGACATGCTCTTGATGTCAATGAGCGTCTTATTAAGGAGGACCAATTTGAATATCAGGGAGAGATGAAGTCTCATTATAAGGATATGCTCAGCGAGCTGTCTGCAGTTATGAATGAACAGGTTAGATCATCTATTTTGGTGCTGGTTGGGCTGAATGAGGGTGGCTAATTGTGTCTTCTAGTGACAAATGAAGCTCTAGAACAAAATACTAGAAGTAAAATCTGGCAATGCAACAGTCACTGAGAAAACATAGTTTACTCTTTTTGGGGGCGGGGGGATTTCCTCTCTCTTTTTTTTAAATCCAGCTGTATTATATATAATGAATCTGATTGATCAACAGAGATTTGTCTTATTACCTGTCTTGCTACATATTGAAAAGTTGAATGAATGAGGCTAAATGCAGACTCATGTCTAGAGGCATAGAAACATAATCAGTTAAACTAGTGTTTTATGCTTTGCTTGCTTTATCCTACAGCTGTCATGTATTTAATTAAAACAGTAAATTGCTTTTAAGACCTAGCTTATAACTGGAGGAGATATTTTTATAGTTTGTATTCAGCTTTCAGAGCAAGAGTTATTTCTTTTTTATTTTTTTATATTGAAGTACACGTTCAAAATACCTGCACGTTAAAACTTGTATTTTCAGCCTTCATTCAGAAGGATGAGCGTGTGTGGCCACATTAGATGAAATTCATCCCAAAATACTGAATTAGACTTTGGAGCACTTGCAGCTATTCTATTGCTGATATTTTTTATGTTGTCTATTTTAATTTAAATATTGAATGATTCTGCATACTAAAGTGCAAATTAAATCATGATTAATTATTTCTCTGCCTGCTTGTGTGTAGGCCACCTTAGCTTGCACCTGAGAAATACTTATTCTCTAGCAGATACGCTGCATTTCCAGGTGCCTATAGCACTCCTAAGCACCGTTCGTGTGCAAGGTTGCTTTGTTTAACCATTGGTATCAGTGATGGCATCTCACAGAAGTGTCTAATTGGCACCCCATTAGACAATACTCTATTATTCATCTTCATATGGGAGGAGAATAAGGATTTACTGGAATTTTTGGCCCATTGTTACTCTTACTGTGGAATCGAGCTGATTTTTCACAGGGTGTAAAGCTGTGTAATTGCTTTGCAGGCTTGGTGTAGGCCAGGTGGGGGCTGAGCTCAGGGGTGGCTGCTGTTCTGTTCTCCCTCCCTGTTTAGGTGTAGACACATTTTCAAACCTCAAGCATTCCAGTAATTTTATCATAATTAATATTTATCACTCTTTGGTATATTAAGTGTGCGAGTATTAAGAGTATCATTTGTTACTCAGTGTTCATGCCTCTCCCATGGAAGTTATTCGGCCCATCCAGTCCATGTGCGTAGGCAGTACTATAAGTATTGTATGAACTACTGTTCCCCACAAGAATGGAAAATGTATGGTCAACTTAAATGAGGCATGAGCAGCCCATCAGTTTCAGCATTCAGAAAATATTTGGTGAGGTCTGTTAAATACGCACACCTGTATTTATATCAGTGAGCTCTGAGTTTTCTTGATGTAAACGAAAAGACTAAATAATACGAAATTACTTTTACATAACAATGTCAATATGTAAAGTTAAGAGTTCATCAGCAAAAGTCAAAATCGTCATCTGTTTAACCAAAATCATCTGAATTTCAAAGTCCGCACTGAAAACTTGCAGCCCTGTGGGGCAGCCTTGTAAGTGACAGCTCAGTTTTCCAGGTAGTGTGTTTTTTTGGGAAAACTCTACTTCTCTTGCAACGAATGTGTGAAGTCCCTACTTCTGAGCAGAATGTTGCCTCAGAGAAATCATGTGCTGTAAATTGTGGCTGAAGCATTTATCTCGCAGTTGGAAAGCTTGAGACTCTGTTGTAACTGTGCAGTGTGCTTTACACCACTAAGATTTGCCATCTTTCCCATTGTCGTATTCTAGAGGGTTTTGTTTGCTCACCCACTGACAGTGACTCTTTCATCACCATATGTTTTTCTCTTTTCTTGTTTTGTTTTGTTTTTCTTTTCTGACAGCTCTGTCATGGTCCTTGCTTATACAGCTTCTCTTCTTCCCTGTCTAACATTTCCCTCAATACTATAGGCAAAAGTGGTATGTTCATTTTTCTTACATCTATTTTTTCTTTTAATGTCACGTACTTTTCCTCACTTGCTGGTTTTTCTACTTGGTATGTTTGTTTAGTTTCGTGTCTAATGGCTCCCTTGCTCAGGGAGTTTAAAAAAAAAAAAAAAAACCCAAAAAAACAAACAACAAAACACAAAGACAGACAAGGTATATGTGTGATGTATTGTCCGTGAGCAGTGTTGAGACACACATTCTTTAGCATCCTATTTGTGAAGTTGGGGAGGTCAGTGGGGCAGCTAGACAAGTGCCTCCTAAGGCAAAAGCATGTGCCAGAAGCAGCAAAAGTGGCCGGATGGAAGCGCTCAGGACAAATGGCACAGAAACCTATTGATTAAGCCAAGCCCCCGTTGTCCCATGAGCGTGCTCCCCTTCTCAGAGCCCTGCCCAGCAGCCTGCTCATGGCCGTACACTGGGATGCAGGCTGAGGCCGCATGGGGTGCAGTGGGGAGTTCGCCCCCACGCCCGGCTGTGTGGGGCTCAGGAGGACTAGTACAGCCCGGCGCAACACCAGCCACCCCGAGCTCCTCCTCTTCTCCTGACGCCCCTGGGGAGACCGCTGGGTTTGAGTCACGGTCTGGGCAGAGCGTGTGTGCCACAGCCTGCCTGTGCTCCGCTGTGCTGCCCTGCTCTCCTCGCGCTTCCCTGGCTTTGCTGGGAGCGCCGGCGTCCCGGGGCTCTTCCTCCAGCCCACGGTGTGGGAGCAGCTCCTGCCCACGGCTGCCTGTGATGCTGGCTCAGGCAAGAAAGCTGTGCCTGGAGGCAGCGTGGTCGTGTTTGCCCGAGTAATAAATGGTGTGGCTGACCTGCAACCCTGACCAGGGGGTTGATGGCGTAAGATTACACCTTTGTGAAGGGGAGAGGTTTCTCTTCCACTGCTGACAGCTGCGTGGTCAGTGGGGATGTCCCATGTCTGCTGTGGATGCTTCAATATAGTGCCCTATGGAGGAAGGCAGGTTTTCAGTCTGTATTTATGGAAGTAAGTAGGAAAACCAGCTATTACCAAGGCTAAAAAGAACTTCAGAAAAAAATCTTCCTTCTTGCAAAAGCTTATATGTAGGACAGGGGAGAGCAAGCTTTTGCCACTGCTCCTCCCCAGAGCGCGGCTCTGCCCATGGCCCCAGCCTGGCAGTGGGTCCAAACCCTGCTAATGGATGTATTTTTTCAGCTGCTGTGCGTGTGAAGCTCGGTGGGGTGCTGCGTGCCCTGAATTAACTACGTGGGCAGAGCTGGGGCCGCTCTGTACCCCAGTCAGGAGGTGCTTGTGCAGGTGTCTGCTGAGTTTATAAAGTGTAGGTGACTTCTCAGTGTTTGCATGGAAGTTGTTAGAGAAACATTGTTCGGGGAACCCCGTGAAGCACCGTGTGGCAGAAGCTGGTGACCATCCCAGCCCCATTCATCCCCTCCAGCTCGGAGGACGTCCTCCCTCTGGCTGCAGCCTCCGGTCACTTCTGGGTCCCCAGGCAAAGGTTCTTTTCCTGTGTCAGACCCTTAGCATCATTGTGTAATAAACAAAAAGTGGGGAATCCTTGGTTAGACAACAGACGCTTCAGACATCACGCTATTCAGATCTTTCTCACTGTTGCATGTTATTTTTTCTTTTCTTTTTTTATGAAAAGATTGCATACAAGGAGGATTCGGCAAAACAGCAAGGAATTGAGCGCACCTATTCGCGAGTCATCAACAGAGCCAGCTCGTCTGTGCCAGCAGCAACCACCCCGGCAAATCCCGATGCTTGACTGCGGCGTGGGAACACACGGCTTTGGGAAGACTTGGGGTGGCTGGAGGGTCGTTTGTTGTTTGGTTGGGTTTTTTTTCCTTTTAGATTAATAGTACTGAAAATTAATTTGATCACGGACAATGTCAGGAAAAGGATTTGTGGGTTATGATTTTAATTTATTGGAAGTCTTCTCAGTGTTATTTTTTAAAACTGCAAGCTTGATTTTTTTATTATTTTTTTGCCTGCCCCAATATTTGCACATTCCCTATCGGTTTTTTTTTTTGTTGTTGTCAATTTTTGGTTTTGAGCAGCCTTTATTAAGCCAGGCTGATTATGAGATTCCCATTGAACAGATAGGTACACAGCAAACCCTAAGTTTGCTATAAATTATAATATATCTAATACTAAGTCCTAGTATACATATATTTTAAAGGTCAGAGTGGATGTTTTATAACATTTAAGTATATTGCAATTGTAAATAGAAGATGTGTAAAATATGTCATTTTTACAAAATTTAAAAAATATCTTTTTAGTTAATTATGACAGTACTAAGAATATGGATAACATTTCAGTTACCGTTATATTAAAATATTTGTGTATGTGTATAAAAGCGTCCATAAAATTTTCTCTTTGAAGGTCTGTGCGTTGGTTCATTCCCCTGCCAGCACTTTGCAGAGTGGTGATCAGGATGTCCCCTGCGTCCTGGCTGGCCGCTGTGTTGCAGTTGCTCATAGGGATGTTTATGATCATCTGCAGAACGTGGCTTCGGATCCTCTCCGTGGCTCCAGACTGAGGACACCCTGGGAAACAGGGGCTCGGTGTAGTGCTCCTGCTTGAGGCCAATGCAGCTTGACTCTTCCTTTGAAGTTCGTAGTCCCAGATTTTACTGGGGGCCTATTGGGAAACTATGTGCCTCTAGTGAGATGTTTGTTTTGGTTTCTGCATCATGTTGGGGTGAGGTGGAGAGTAGTTCTGTCAGCTCTTACGAGTTCCCTTTAACCTCAGCACTCCCACGCTCCTTCACGTTCATTCCTTTGCCCGTAGCAAATCCCTGCGTTCAGGGGTCCCTGCTCCTTGTGCCCTTGTGTATGTTAGGATCCCTCTCTTCTGTGCATGCAGTCCCCACAATTCCGTTAAGGTGTGGCTCATTTCTCCACTCCACAGAGTGGAGAAACCCTGGTGATTGCCCTGAGGCCTCCGCAGGTTCACGAGTGTTCATTCAGGTCAGAGGCCAGTGCTGTGTCTTGCTGCATGGGGATTCCAGGAGGGTTTTTCCAGTGCTTTGCCTCCTACTGTCTCCTTTCCCTGTATCTCTTGCTGTGACACCCTCAGATTGCAGCTGGTGAATCTCAGCTCAAGTTGTAGCCTGACCCTGCAAGGAAGAGCCAAGGGTGGCATCTAAATTCACCCCATCTGTATGCGCAAGGAAAAAGTGCCATTACTGGGTCTCTGCCTGCTTGCCGGTGCTGGCCGTGCTGCCAGGGCTTGCTGCTGCGTCTTGCTATCAGCGGAGCTGGGATTTTTCAGATGAAATCTTTGCTAAGGGTTGAAACTCACAGGGTGCTGTTTCCTGGTGGGGGAAGGAGGGGAGCAGTTGGGACGGCCCCCACTCCTGCGGCAGTGCAAGCCCTCGCCGGCGACTTGCTAACAGCCCGCGCTCGCGCCTGCGCACCAGCATCGGCCATGGGGCTGGACGGGGAGCCAGGGGCCTTCCTCATCCTCCCCTTGAGAAGCCCAGCTCTGCTTCTCGGACACTGCACTGTTCAAAATCAATAGCCTGCTGGAAGGAATGATTTGTGGGCCAAATTTTAGCCTTCTTTGTACTGTATATGTAGTGGTAGGTGAAGTTACCTGCTCATTTGTATATGTGGGAGGAACCAGTCATCGGTGGTGACAGCAGGAAGCTGCAGAACAGAGGAGGTGAGTCTGAGCATCGAGCCCTCTTGTCCCTTGGTTTGTTGGTCTCGGCAGACTCATTTTGCGTTTACTGTGATTTGTGTTTATGGATGGGTACTTCAGAAGCCATCAAGGTGATTTGGAGACAGCCTGTTTCTAATTAAGGTTCACAAGAATGGAGTAACTCAATCTGTTGGGCATCTTTGGGAATAACTAGATTGCAAAAGCGTGGTTTGCACCGAGGGAACGTTGCAAGCAGACACCGGGCTGGTCTGAAGCCAAGCTGTGGTCTGTAAAGCAGAGGTAAGGAGATCCCTGGATTGTTTTCTCAATAGCTTGCACACAAAATGAGTTTCATGTGTAAGTCTAAGGGTTGTGGGGTTTGGTTTGTTTCAAGCCGCCGGCTCTGCAGCCTCCTCTGGGGGTTTGAAAATCCAGCCTGTGTTCTGGCTGTTGCCTTGTTGCTGGTGTTAGAGAAGCTCAGGCTTGAGCGTAGCTGGGTCCTTACTCCAGATGGCTCATTCTCCCCTGCTGCGTTCAAGCACTTTCAGCATAGCGGCGTGAAAGCAATTAGCAAACATTAGCTTTGAACCAGGCCTGCACCAGTGAGAGAAAACAGAGCATTAAACCATGGATTGTCCCAGCATTTGAGGGGAGAGAGTGAGAGAAATGCAGAAGGCATGCGAGGCTGTAGGATTGTTATAAAGATGGGGTTTGGCCTTTCACCGCCGTAAAATTCCGCGAGCAAAACTGACAAAGTCAGACGTGTTGGTGCTGAACCCCGCATCCGCCCCCATCCGTGGGCTGTGAAACCCCCACAGAACTGAAGGGTGTCACAAAGGCTCGTGCCTGATGGGCGTTGCGTGCCACGGAGCAGGCGCTGTAAGAAAGGGCTCTTTTCATACAATCGCTGCTTTTCAAACTCTTAGGATTACGTGAGGTCTACACCAATTTTCTTCTGCCAAAAACTCCACTCTGAGACTCCTTTTGTCTGAGGCAACCACAGGAACGTGCTCGGCTGCTCTCGGAGCTGAGCTTTTCTCCAGTAAATTATTTCACAGTGTATTCTTATGGCTGGGTTTGTTTTTCAGTCACTTTCAAAAGTGATTCCCTAGATTTGCTTTATTCCAAATATTAGGACAATTTTAAAATAACCAAGCAACAAACTTCCGTCCCTTCTCTTTCTTTTATGCACAAACAATCAGCTGAAGGCAGGTGAAACACAGGGAAAGAGCAGTTTGGGGAGGGAGACAAGTACAAAAGCAGATGCGCTTTCCCACTGGTGGGATTTTCACTGCAGGATGGGCAGGGCCTCGGTGGCCTCAGCACCGATGTCCCAGGGGACCAGGCGAAGGTGGCGGTGGGAAATGCTGCAGTCGAAATGTTGTTAATTGTGCTGCTTGAAGGAAAGAAGGAAAGACGGACAGGGAAAACAGCTGCCAGTACTTCTTCACGTCTTTGTCTCAGTTCGTGACAGCATGTGGAATTACGTAGGTGTTTACAGGTGAAACTTTGACAAGGACTGATTTTTAGGCTATGAGCAAGGTTATTAATAACAGGCAAAAAAAAAAAAGCATATGTGCAAGTGTTTGATTTCGGAGTATTGTTGGTATCCTTACTGATGCTCGGCATGTTCAACTCTCTCACATTAGTACTTGTGTAAGAGGAAAATCTACGTTTTTCTCTGATATAACTTCATGGCAACCAGTTCTGCATAGGAAGTCTTTTAAGCGCAGGATGAGAAGTTACGGCAGAGGAGAGGAATATTGCAAGGTGGCTGGAGGAGGGGCAGGTAGCAGAGGTAGGGGTTTCATAGAATGATAGAATGGTTCAGGTTGGAAGGGAACTTAAAGATGATCTAGTTCCAACCCCCTGCCCTGGGCAGGGACACCTCCCACTAGACCAGGCTGCTCAAAGCCCCATCCAGCCTGGCCTGGAACACCTCCAGGGATGGGGCAGCCACAGCTTCTCTGGGCAGCCTGTTCCAGTGCCTCACCACCCTCATAGTAAAGAATTCCTTCCTAATATCTAATCTAAATCTCCCCTCTTTCAGTTTAAAACTTACCCCTCATCCTATCGCTCCACTCCCTGATAAAGAGTCGCTCCCCATCTTTCCTGTAGGCCCTTTAGGTACTGGAAGGAGCTGTAAAGTCTCCCTGGAGCCTTCTCTTCTCCAGGCTGAACAACCCCAGCTCTCTCAGCCTGTCCTCATAGCAGAGGTGCTCCAGCCTCTGATCATCTTCGTGGCCCTCCACTGGACCCGTTCCAATGGGTTCATGTCCTCCTTGTGCTTGAGGACTCCAGAGCTGAGGTTTGGGGCAGTGTGAAGCCCTGGGAGGCAGTGGGTGCAGGGGGCAGCAATGCAGAGGGCGAAGCTGAGCTCAAGGAGGCTCTTGTCCCGCCGCTGCTGCAGGCGAAGCTGGTGAAAGGTTCCCTTTCATCTGGGGAAGGAGATCTTCCTGCGCCAGCCTCCAATTGAGCTGCTTTAAAAACTTTTTAGAGTGCAAAAGAAACAATTTACGTTTGTTACTTAGTGGAAGCTATCCCAACACCCCAAAAGGAGTTAAGTGTTATACATATTTTATGTTTAATCACATCTTTAGTGACACCCAACCACAACCAAAGGCTTAAATTTCAATTAGAGGGAGATGTATTAAATGTTTAATAGGAATCATTCCTTACAGGGTAATTATATCTTAACATTCACTGGAGAGATGTTACGTTGGCAATGTAATGTTGATCTGAACAGGGATGGGTTTTTTCTGGTTTGTTTGTTTGTTGTTTTTTTTTTTTGGATAACATCCAAATGAGAAACCGGAGGATGATCTGTACCATTCATACTCCAGATACCCTTGTGCTGCCCAGCCATGGGCCTGGATCCGGGAAAAAGTGAAATTACATTCATGCCTAGCTTTGAACATCGATTTTTGGATCTCAGTGTGACAAATGTTGTCCCACGTGTGCTGAGAAGCATCAGGCTGCGTGTTCACTTCGGTTGTGAACATTTTTAAAACTGGTAACTGACTACTCAGTCTTTCAGCTGTAACCCATATGGGAGGATGAATCTTCAAGACGGGTGATCTGTCAAGGATATCTGAAAAGCATCTGCTATGGATTTGAATGCATTTACCAATTTTTAACAAGTTTGATATGCACATGAAAGATTTTTCTTGTAATATTTAGCTTATCACAAAAATAATCAGAAATCTGATGTACTTGGCTCTTATTCTCTTTCTGTTCTTTTGTTTGGGGTTGTTTTGCTTTTGTGGTGGCCCCAAGTACGTCCACCCTGGCGAGAGGGCACAGCTCCTGCTCCGGTGAGCACACGCTGGGCACCAGCGGGGAGAAAAGGCCCTTGCCAGTGTTTCAGGCTGTGGGATGGTTGTGGGGCAGCTCCTCTGCAGGACAGCCCTGTCCCCGGGTGAGCTCTCCGCAGGTCTGCAGAACAGCAGGTCTGCCCGCACGGGACAGGATGCGGCTCGCGCGAGAAATTGATGCTTGAATGCAGATGTAAAAATGCCCAAAATTAAGGACGGTGGGTCGGTGCTTCCCAGAGACCAGCCGTGTGGGAGCAGTCCCGTTTGCAAGCTCGGCACCTGCCAAGGCTGGGGCATTCAGGTCGCAAGGCCACGGGGTCGTTAGCTCCTGCCTCATTAGTGGCAATTCACACAGCTCTGCTCGCGCTGCCTCCTCTGGGGCTGGAGCAAATCTCTCCTGTGCTTCAAACGTATAATCCTTCTTACTGGAAAACACAACTGGAATTATTTGCTAACTCAAACTGAATGGAGTAAGTAATTTTAGTTGGGAAGAGCAGGGAAAACTTCGGGAAAGGCCAAATGAATGCTTTCCTTTCGAAATGACTCAAATCAGGGATGTGCTGGAGTTGGCTCCGAATGATGCTGGTCCCTCTGGCCATGCACCCCCTGGCACCCGTCCCCGAGGGTGATGCTCACCCCAGGGAGGAGTGCTGCCAAACCCAGCCCTCCCCTTCCCAGTCCGTGCAGCAGAATGCACATCAGAAGGAAAATGGACGCTCAAAACTATCACTGGAGCAGGGGCTGCCGCAGGCGCGTGGATGGGGTGGTGATCCAGGCAGCTGCCGCGGCAGAGGGGGCTTGTGGCAGGTGCCAGAGCATGTGGACCCCAGCTCGAGCACCTGCACTGGGACCCCCAACGCTTTCTTGGTTTGTCGTCTTCAGACAGCGGCTCTGGGCAGCCGTGGGCGTGCAGGGCAGCTCGGGGAGGAAATGAGAACATTATTATTCTTTTCAGGGGAAGTCCGGCACGGTTCCTTGGTGAAATATTAGCTATGGAAAATAGCAAGTAACTTTCCTACCTCCCAGGCATGTGTTGGAGCGTTTGGAGATGGAAAAAATAAAAAGTACGGTGAAACCAGCAGTGTTAGGGGAAGGTGGTCACAGTGTCCAGATTATCAGGTCAAAAGGTCCCTTCTGACCCAAACTATTCTATGAGTAAGTTGACATTAAGGTATTTCTGGAAAAACCTCAGTAATGCAAAACTGCAATTGTAATTACTGACTTATCTGTCCAGGTTGTTCAGATTCTTCATGCGGTTCTTAATTACTCACTAAAGCAAGTATCTCGAAGTCTCCAGTACGAACATCTCCCCCTGAGCAGTAGCATGGAAATGCACGTTTCCCTTTCTTCCGATTAGTTACCTGCCAGCTTTATAGAAGGTGCATTTTCTGTGTGCTTTTTAAGCTGTGCTCCCCATATGCTGTTTCAGCTAGCTCCAATCATTCATTTCTGTTGGAGAACAGCTGCCAGGGCGTTACTTGCCCACTGAGGGGTGTTACTTGTCCTGCGATATGTTTTCATGACCTGCAAATGCCACATGGTCTTCCCTACTGTCCTGAGTCACGTTTTAGATGTATTTGCCTAGGTTACATATGGTGTGGTATCTTGCAGCTCCATAGATCCAAATATCCTTCCAACCTGAACCATTCTGTGATTCTATGGTCCTCACGTACATTTTACATGGTATGTTTTGTTTGAGAAAAGAAAACCGATAAGAAATAATTATCATTTTGAATTTAGGATGGATTTTCCGCTTGCAGCTGCTCTGTAATGGTGAGGCGATCTCCCATGAGTGATGACTAGTTTTAATTTGCAGGTAACTATGGGCCCAGTTCCATGCTCCCAGTCACAAAAATCTCCAGCTGAGCATATCGATTTTCTTGCACGAGGCATGGTTTTGTACTCTGTAGCATATGTTGTGCTTGCGGGGAGCTGGCATAAAGAAGCATAATTCTGATTATTCCAGACTAACTTGAGCATCCACTTAAAGGGAGAGAGGCCCAGAGGCGTGGAAGTGCGACACGGGGGCCTGAAGTGCTCTCTGAAAAGTTTGAAACATTTCTATAGCCTGACTTCACTGCCAGCCCAGTCCAAAACCATAGCCAAGGTTTTCGGATGTGACTCATGTATCTTGGAGTTTCCATTTCCCACGTTCAGGTTAAGCCCGGTTTTTTGAAAGCATTGAGCATCCCCTGCTGGAAATCAGACCTCTTCCAGAAACCTCGAATACTCAAAAATCAAAGCAATGATAATAAAATTATTGGGCTGCGTACGGCACAGCAGAGGTTCAGTGTGGTGCCCGGGTACCTGGCTCCCCGCAGCCGCCGAAGGTTCCTTTTGGCAAGGCTTGGGGGGAGGCGGTCAGGCACAGACAGGCAAATGGTCCTTCAAAAGAAAAAGGATGCTTAATGGACATTATTAACAAGTTAAACAATCACCTGTTAAATAGACTAATCAAATAACTTTCTCTGTGCCATCATTATCTAATTAGATTATGAAACCTGAGAATGCTTTAAATGTTAATTGATTTTTGCCATCTTGTTTTCTTTTGGGGAGGTTGTGCGGCTTGCTCTGCCCCCCCTCCCCCCCCCCGCCAACAACTGCCTCGCTGCACCCGGCGTGAGCAAAACTCACTGCTCAGACGTGGTTAAAAGGCAGCGTTTAATTAGTCATGAGCGTAAGGCCAGATTCCATTCAAGCATAGCGAGCGGCCAGCTTTTATATTCTCTCACGCCCAGCTACACGTGGGGCTGGTGAACGTTTCCACGGGTTCTGCCCTCCCTGCTCCCTCTCCAAACGCTGCCGGCCGTGTCCATGCCTGAAGGCAGCCCGTGTCCCCGTGTCCCTGTCCTGCTCGGCTCGCTGCCATGCTGCTTCTCCCATGTCCCTTTGTCCCTGTCCCGCTTGGCTCGTTGCTGTGCTGCTTCTTCTGTGTCCCCGTGTCCCTGTCCTGCTCGGCTCGCTGCCGCGCCGCTTCTCCCCATGCCAGTGTCACAGGGGGAGCGCCAGGGCCGACTGCAGTCGCCTCCTCGGGCCCGTCCTGCCAATCGGCTGGGTAATTGTCATTCTGCCGGAGCGCTGCTGCCCAAGCGCTTGCAGAAAAACAGCTTTTTCCAGAAGTGACACGTGTCAGCTGCCGGTGACGGTCTGGCGAGATGTGGGTGGCCGGGAAAGCAGCTCCCGGGAGGGTGGTGGGGCTGGCCCCTGCCCAGGGATGCGTTCACCCATGGCTAGTGTGGCTTTATGGGTGCTGCGGCCGTGCCCCCGCAGAGCTGCGTGTGCGAGGCACCCCCTTAGCCCTTCTGCACGGGTGAAAAGGGGTTTCCTTTACAGTATGGGTGGGTTTTGGTTCTGGGGGACGTCCCAAAGTGGGGAGCACAGCCACCTGCCTGCTGGTGTGGTATCACCCCACGCACACGGGTGCCCCAGCACGGGCACGCCTTGCCCTTGTCTCCAGAACGGGCTCAGGAATAGCAGATTTCAACTGTGCAATAGCCTGGAGACAAAATTCACGCTTTTCAGAATAAGTATGGAAATTTTTCACCGTTGCTTGTTTTGGGAATGTACCAAAATGGGCCTCCGGGTTCCTCTGTTCAGCTGCAGAGCGGTGCCAGCTGGAAGGAGGGGGAGGTATCCCCACGGCTAAAACTGGGGGGTGGGGGGCACTCCAACCAGCCCCGCAACGAATTTAGCCAACGAGTAATTAGCCGATTGTTGCGGCATAGGCCTGAGGCGTTGCTGTAGCAACCTGTGCCAGCTCCTGCGCCTGCCCTCGTGGGGGCAGCTCAGCCCAGGAGCCCAGGCCCACCCAAGGACGGAGCGGTGGCCCCGCGGGGACAGGTCAGGAAGATGGGGCTGACAGCAGCGCTCTCCCCGGGGAAGCGCGTGGCCAGGGCGCGTTAGGAAATTGTATTAAACACAGATTTGACCATCAAACTTTAGAGGCTGAGCTGGTTTGTCCAATTATTAGAACTTTATCAATTTGTGCAGCAATATCTTGTCCATAGAACCCTTCCGTTACAAGAAGGATGTTTCTTTGCATGGCTAAGCATTTGCAGATGAAAGTCATTCAAAGCAAGAGGTGACCTGGCCTGGCAGAGCAGCACCTGCAGGACACGGACGCCAGCTCCGGCGGCTGCCAGCTCTCCAGGCTGGAGTGAGCAAGGCCCCTGTAGAGCGTGTCACGTGTGCCACCACGTTAAGCTGCTATTCGAATGCGTAGGAGAAAACGCATTCAAGTAGAGTATCAATCTCAAACCTTCTGCTGAGCCTGAAGCAGTAGGACTGGCCAAGTAAAGCATACGTAGGCTATGGGTAATTCAGATGCCTAAAGGTCTAAATGTCTAAACTTTGAGAAGAGTGAAAGTGGAGAAATTAAAATCAAAACCAGGGAAAAATATACATTTACCTCTTTGACTAAAATGGGGCAGCCAACTGAGAATTAAATAAGGAGAAGGCCAATACAGAATAAAATTTCGACATTAGACCTATACAGGTTCTGCAGAGTTACAGGAGCTAAATGATCAAAAGGGCAAGCCAGCAAGACAGAACCAACACGCTAAAAACCATTTCCTTTTTATTCGTTTTTTAAACCCACTGAAATATTCTTTTTTTTTACCTCATTAAATTGTGCAGATGGATTCAAAAAAGAATTTGCACCATATCCTTTGCACCATAATGAAGCAAAAAATGTAAGTCAAAGTCAGAAATCAGGCAAGGACTCGGGGCACGGCAATGTTCTTGTGCAGTGGCAAGAGGAGGAGTTTGGCATTGACCCTGACTAGTGCTGCTGCGCTTTTGCCTGGCTATTTTTTTACGGGATGAATAAATCCAGCGTTGCTGACATCGCTAACAGCAAACCCGCCCTGGAGATTCCTGCCCTTATGGAGACCTGGGCTTCAGGCTTGGTGTGGGGATGATGGAGCTGCGAGCTGCTCTCACCCCCGGGTTTTCCCATGAGTTACGTGTCGGGGTGGGCAGGCTGCTGTGCTTCTCCTCCAGCCCGTCCCGGCGAGGCTGGAGATGGGGTGCAGCATTGCTGGTCCTCAGCAGAGTGACGGGGTGCCTTGTGGCAGGCGGGGGGAAGGTGCTGCAGCTGGCAGATGCATCCAAGGGGGGAGCAGAGCATCATAAGGGTGGAAGTCTATGGGTTAGGAGGAGTTATGATGCCAGGCAAAAAGGAAGGGTGTTTGTTTGTTGCTAAGTAGTAATAGAAAGACACTTTCCCCACCCAGTCTTGGTCCTCTGCCTCCATCTCCTCCTCCCCGAAGCTGCAACCTGTGGCAGCCCAGCCCCGCTCTGCCCAGCGCATGTGGTGGGACGGGGCAGCCCCAACTGGGGCCAGCGGTCCCCGCCGCGCTGGCACAGGGCGAGGGTGTCGCGGTGCTGCTTTGGGGCATGTCGATGGGAAGCTGAGGGCCGGTGCTTGTGCTCTGCCGCTTGGGTTCAGCCCCGGCCAGGGGAGACTCGGTCTTCTGGCAGGGGGGCTCCTGAGCCACCGGCAGACATGACACACGGCCAGCTGCAGCGTGCCGCAGAAAATATCCACACACCTACTGCTGAGGGATTTTCTAGGGCAAAATGTTGTGATTTAGAACAAAAAAATATATATATTTAGTTTTACTGGAGTAGCAATGAGTCCTCTGTGGTTTTTTCTCTCTCTAACCTTCAGGGGAGCAAGAAAGCAGATCTGGCAAGTGAGACAGCTACCGCCATCGCTGAACAGCTTTTCTAGCGATGCAGGTGGCTTTTTTTGATGAAAATTTTCACAACATGCCTTCTCCGCTCGCAGCGTAGCCCCTTCCCCAGGGACCCCCCGCGGCAGCCAGGTACGTGCACGAGTATCTCGCGTCGCCGGGCAGGGCAGGGCGCTGCAGAGTGTCGAGCAGTGCCAGGATAAAGAGCTGAGCTCCTCCCGGTTCTGGATGAAGCCGCTCCACAAGGCTTCTGTGTTTCCTTCACGTGTGTTCTGTTGCAGTGCTACTTGGTATGCAGTTCGTACAGCCCACTGAACCAGCGCACGCTCCGGCACTCGCGCACGGGGATTGTCATTCTCGCAGCTGCCGGGAGCCTCACCTCTGTGCTCGGGTATTTCTCCTGATGGAAAGGTTCGGATCGGGCTGAAGGTGAAGACAGCTACACCTACTTCAATGGCCCTACAAAGCACAAGCAGCTAGGTGTGAGAAGCTCTGTCCTTTCTGTTAAATGGCTTCATCTTAGAAGCATTTCAGAGTGAAAACTGGACAGCTATATTTTCTGTCGGAGGCACCGCAGGGAAAGCTGGCTAGCCAAAATCGGTAGCCTAAGAGTGTGCCACAGGGACGAGGCACTGAGTGTGTGTCCCACCCGTGAAGCGGCAGCACCTAGGACCTGCCCCAGATCTGGCAACGCAGGTGCACATCTTGAACCCCACCAAATTTACAAATACGTGGTTGCCCGTGGGTCCCAGGGAGGGAATGGCAGCGGGAGCAGCAGTACGAGGTCGTGAGGCAAACGCCGATTCCTTGGAAGACTCTGGTACAACACAAGGTGGGTTACAGCGGGGTGTGGGGTCGGAGGAGCAGACATCTTCAGTTGCAGGCGGGTAAGCTGATTGCTGAGCTGGCAAGTGTCCCCTGCCCACCCAAACCTGCCAGCTGCAGGATCAGCAGCGATATTATCATTACACACCAGTGCTGCTGCTGCTCCGGTACCTGAGCCGCTTGCTGAAGAAACAGAAACATAAATTTGAAACCAACGCTGGAGGGCTGCCCCTATGTTTTAAATCCTTGGATGACTCTAAAATGGTGGGGGATTTGTATTTTGGTTCCAGCAGTTTTGCTCACAGCACGTCATCTCCGGTGAGGGGCACCTGCGCCGTTATTTAAGCCTGGGTCCAAGCCCATTTCTGAGCCCAGCTTTGCCCACTCCTTCCCATTTGTATATTGCGATGTCCTCAGCAACATGCACCTCTCCGGAGGGGAGGAAATAACCTCAACATAAGCTGATGCTTGGTGGTGGTGCAATCCGTCCAGGCTGGAGAGAGGGCAGCCGCCACCCACCAGGAGCTTTGCCGAGACCGATGCCGGCACGTCAAGCCCAGTGTCAGCAGCCCCACAGCGGGCAGGGGACGCACAGCAGGGCCGATGTGCTCCTCCCCTTGCACTGTGATTTCAGGAGGGATCGTGGCTGCTGTGGGCTTTGTTTGCAGCCTGAAAACTCAGATTTGTGTTACCTCTCTGCACGCAGCCCGAATTGCGCAGAGGCCTCTGGAGAGGTCCCCGAGAGGTGATGGCAGGGCTGCCTGTGACTCCCACAGCTCCCAGTCCCCAGCCTTGTGCCACTGGAAAACTTAGCGTAGCTGTGTATTCATGCAGGTCTTACAGCAAGTCCTACCTGCCCTTGCTGAGGCACGGCGTGCTGCTGTAGGTCAGAGCGGCAGCGAGCACAGCGTGAACCGCGGGAACCACTTGGTCCTTACGCAGCGCTTTTTGAGGATGCTGCTCCCCAGACAGCAGCATTGCCCCCACGGCAAAGCTCCTTGCTGCGTCCCTGTTTTTCTCTCACTAGCAGCAGTTTCTGCCCAACTTTGCGGTGGCTGCTGGGTGGCAGGTCCTCCCCAAGACCTGATGGCTTCCTCTCTGTAGCCCTCCTCTGAGACCCTCTGGAAAAAATATAACCATGTCATCTCTTACTTTGAGCGTCTCACACCAGCTTTACTTCCTTCCACCCGCCTCCGGTAGCGAAGCCGGGAAATGCATGTGGCCGACAGGTTCTTATTTTCTCAGATATTCCTGAGTCACTGCTGAGCCAGTGGGAAGTGTTTGAATGGTCTCAAAGCGAAAGGTTTGTTAAACTATTTTCCTGCTGGCTTTCTCAGTTTTATATTTTGAAGTAAGTTAGAGGTGGGGGGAGAGGCTATTCTGCAGTTTTATGCATTTTATTGCCAGCAGAAGGATTGCTTTAGGTACTAGGCGATGAGGGCAGCGCGGAGGATTGTGTTCCCCTTCCTAATGCAAGATTCATGCCCGGCCTGTCTCTCCTTACGTTCGTGGATGCTGGTGCAGCCACTCCACTCCACTCCAGCAAACCTCCCCAAGCACCCGGGAAGGGGCAGCGAGCTCTGCTGTGGGCCTTTGGGAGAGCTTTAGTTTACCTGCTCGTCCACCTCAGCTGTTGGTGTACCTTGTTAATACAATACAATACCTTGTTAATACAATGCGCTAACTCAGCTTTCATTTGGAAATCTACTTTTCCTTTGAGAAATTGCTCATTCTTTTCCAGCTGCGAAGAGGGAAAATGAATAATTCACCCAGCGTTGAGGGAGGGACGGATTGTTGCCCAGCAAAGGACAACGTGTCCCTCTGTGCCGCAGAGGTGGTCGCTGGCCTTTTCGGGTAATGCAAAGGAAACGGGATCCAGGTGGATTCTTCCTCCCTGGTCTGTTTGGAGGAACCCAGAGCCTGAGGTAAGCCGGGGTGTGGGGGGGAGGGTTGTCCAATGAGGCAGCGATATTGTGTTGACAGTGATTTGTGCCGCAAGTAAAAGGCCCGGCTCCGCTCTGAAACACGAGACCCCGAATCAATAAATTATGGGCCTCTCTCTTAATAAATTGACAGCCCGCTCCAGCCCTCCCAGCGCAGGGAGCTGGCCCAAGCCCTGCCTGCAGGAGGGACTCCTATTGTCCAGAGGCTTTTAAGGGCAGGGTCTGCCCATCGCTGGCTCAGGAGCTTCTCCGCAGGGCAGGAGGCTTGCTGCACGGCGTGGGACCATGGAGGGAAACATGCACCTCCTCCAGGTCATCCGCAAGATGCGTTCCCAAATCAACAAGCTGGAGAGGGAAAACAGGGCCCTGAGAGGAGAGCTGCAGGTCTGCAGGCAGAGTGTGGCGCCGCTGGAGAGAGGAGCAGCAAGAGGAGGTGGGAACGGCGACGTGAGGAGCCTCGCTGATGATGGGGAAGGACCGGCTGGCCCTCCAGCATCCCTGCATGGAAACATCGCAGCCGGTCCTCCTCCCGCACCAAAGGAGCAGACAGGTACTGAAGAGCCAGGGCTGCCCATGACGGACCTCCCATGATGGGAGATGAGCCACCGGCCGTCTGTCTAGTCAACTTGATGGGAGTGCTCTGGCCTCCTTCAGTGCCCACACCCAAACCCGCCTTAACGGGGTGTCTCACTCTGGGGTCTTTTGATGGGGTACATGCATCCCCCAAGCTGCGTGTGGGATGGAGTGGAGAATGTTGCTGCTGCTCAACTGAACTGTTGAGAGTTCAACTCAAAGAGTTCAATTTCTCTTTTCCTAAGCAGAATTTGCCTTACTGCTTTAAGATTTCATGGGCATGGACTATCTCGATGGGGTTTTGCCCATGCCAGTCCCCTGTCTGTTTCAGACAGAAAAGCACCAACGGTTATAATTGTGCCGTAACCTCTATTACCTTAGTAAAAGGTGAGAAAAACTCTACAAATAGTAACAAATAGTGATGCATTGCATACATCGCACCAGATGTGCAGTTTCTTTTTACAGATAATGCAGTTAGTTTAGGCTGAAGGAGAGAGGGGCTAAAGGAATACCATCTCTTCACAATTTTATCAGAGGGGAAAAATGGGAATATTCCTCAGTTATAGAATTCTGGCTGGGGCTTCTGGAGGATTTAATGAAGCAGGAATTAGAGCAAAATGCTGTTTTGTGAGAAGCGGTTATCTAGAATTGGATGTGTTTATCGGCAGGGTCAGGCTGTTGGGTATCGTATGTTCTTGAGGCCTGTCACCTCCTTGTCTGGTGTCTGTCACATCCAGGCCATTGGAAAACTGGTTCCCTAACGCAGCTTCTTGGCATTAGCATGGTGTGTGCTATGAGTTGCAGCTGCCGTTACAGTCCATGTGCTCCACAGGTCCTGTGGCCAACCTAGCCTCAGCTCTGAACCAGCCTCCTGGAGAGGTCCAGGCCGTGGAGAAATGCCTCTACAAGTTTTGAGACAAGTCTGTGAAAATGAACGAGATGAGAGGCTGAACAGTACTCGTGGGTTTGCACGAGGCTATGAATAACGCCTGCTTGCCAAGCCCACTGAGCCCTGTGCTCCGGTCACTAACCTGAGGGCCTCTGAAACTGCGGCTGTTGGTGGCTGTGGGTGCCGTCAGCTTGGGAACGGCCAACTGGTCTTTTGGCAAGCAAGGCAGATGTGCAGAGTGCTTTCCAGCCACGTGGCTTTTCCTCTCCAGCTGCCATCCAGGGGAAAGACTGGGACCCAAAGGGGCTGTTTGGCCTCTTCTGCCTTTTGGCCTCCCCACATACAAAACTTTTTTGAGCCAAATGAAAGTGATTAAAAATACATGGGGGATATCTGAATTCTCATTATTATTGTTCCTAGCTCTGCTTTTGTCTCTGCTACTCAGATACCACCATGACGGTGCGGCGCTACCCCACTCCTTTGCCAGCGCCTGCTTCTTCTGCCGCGCGGTCCCAACAGAGGCCCCCGAGCAATGGGCTCCCGGAGGTGCCGGGCCGTGCCCCGCCACCAGCCCCTCCTGCCGCAACACAGCTCGACAGCGGGGAGGAGAAGGGGCTCCAAAAAACACTGGCCAACTGCCTCTCCAACAGCCATTCCAGGAAAACGGAGCTGTTTCAGGGGCATGTCTATAGGTGCAGGTGGGTTCAGTTTGCCTTCAGGGCATCGGCTTCCAGGGCTAGCTGCCGGTTTCACCCAGTAATTAATACATATGGACGTTGCTTTGGGTTTTAGTTCGTTATCAGCAAAATTTTTGATTGTTTGAATGTATATGGGCATTGAGCAGATGGGAAAGATGTCCTGCTCCTCCTTGCAACATGCCAAGATCGTCAGCGTTAGCAGTTTAGATCTGCTATAGAAAGGAGAGGGGAGGGGGAAGGGGGTTGAAATCTTCTCCACTTTAAAGCCAGGCAGGGTTTTGCAGATTGACAAGCTAAGCTTGAAAAGGCTTTTTAAACTTTGAACAAAAAGCATGGAGATATCGAGGAACTCTGAACTATGCTTTTGAACGTGTGGTTAATATGGCCCATGGATTTATACGCACTGTATCATCTTTCCCCTGCAATTGAAGCATTACCAGTTAACGCTTTCAGCCTTGAGAAAAATATTCTCAGGACAGCTTCTAAATGAAGTGAAATGGCTGCTGGACAAGCCCTGGGCGTCTCTGGTCTCTGATGAGAAGCTTTCCCACACAGGGCAACCATCAAAGGTAGAAGCACCAGTAATGAGAGTGCGATATGTGATATGCCCAGTCACTCCCGGTGCCGATACACGCCCTGGGAATCCATTTAGATTGCTGATTTTAGCACTGATCGTGTCGGGCTGAAAAGAGAAAGGGTCCAAATGTCCTTGAAGCCAGGTGTGTTTGAACACGGAGAAGCCGGTGGGTCTGCCTGCCCACACATGTCCCGGGACAGGACTCCCGAGGGCTGTAATGGCTTCTGCCGCCTGCACTGACGTCCCCGTCCGTGTGGCCCTGTGTCGGCTGTCACCCCGTACCCCCCCCACGGCACCGCGTCCCCGGAGCAGAGCAGGCACAGCCCCTCACGCCCCCCGGGCAAACCCGGCCAGCAGCCCCGCTCCTCACCGGCATTGGGAGGGGACCACGAGGTCAAGTTTTCACAGGCACCTATGGTTCCTTGTAAGGGCGTTTGAGGGTCAGATGTTTTACAGCATTTAAACACCTAAATTTAGTCCCTGGCAGGGATCTGGGATCGTTTTCAAAAGCACCCTGACCCTGTAACTCTGGATTTCAGCCTATGCTCCGCTGGGTTCAGGGAAACTTAAGACTCTCGGTGCACATAAATGCTCCTCGTGTGTGTGTGTGTGCGTGTGTGTGCGTGTGTGTGTTAGGAAACACGGGGTCAGTCTGCAGGAGCAGGAACGGCAACGGCAAATTCTGCTGCTTTCTCCTAAGGGGAAAGACAGCTTTCAAAGCAATCGAAATAGCGACATAGATCAATTACAACTAATGCCTCGGGACCTACGGGTTTAAGAGCATCCGTTACCCAGTGGCCAAAGGAACGGCGCTTGTTATTTTATTGCTCTCTTTAGAGCTGCCTTGTCAGCTGGGAACGGCAGTGAGTGTGGCACCATGCCCCTCGGCTGCTCAATGTTGCTGCTTTAGGAGCAGGAATGGCTGTGGAAAGGCCTTTTACCTACCCCCCTCTACAGCCTGGGTCATATCCTGAAGGTTAAAGCTTTGTGTTTCTTATATGGCAAAAAAATTTATATATTTTCTGGTCAAAATGGTGGATGTTTCCCTTTACATACACAAAGGTCTAACACAGAGGGAAATCTTTGTAAGCTTTTAACTAGTGGGATAATTTGTGGCAATGAGTTCAGCAAGCTAATTA
The DNA here is from genome assembly GCF_963924245.1 of Chroicocephalus ridibundus. NCBI lineage: Eukaryota > Metazoa > Chordata > Aves > Charadriiformes > Laridae > Chroicocephalus > Chroicocephalus ridibundus. The sequence goes on from NC_086289.1 coordinate 51,686,250, forward strand.
AGCTTAATTTTTTACAGTGATGACATTTTTGCTTCCCAGCATGCTGAGCCATGACAGGTTTTTCTCTTTGTTTATTTTAGTTTTCTCACACCTTGTTCCAAAACTATAATCCTGTATGTGATGTTGAATATTTCTGCTTTAAAATGAACTCTTTAGAGGTAGCACCTTGGATTTATCTCGAGTGCAGTTGTGTCCAAGTAATAAAATGACAGCCCTGCTAATAAATACTCATTAATTTGCATGTCTATGACATTTTCATTCATATATGCTAAAGCATTCTTTATACCATGACTCCCACTTTCTTGGGTAAATAAAAAAGACTAAATATTTTAATACACTAGGCAGGATAGGAGAGGCTGGGAATTGTTTTCAGGACTGTTACAGTAAAACTACAAAATGCACAAGGCACATTTAGTACAAATGTCACCACCGGGGTGTTCAGGCCTTTCACCTTCCAGTGGGACAGGTCTAACTGGCAGGTGAGAAGGGGCAAGGAAATCACAGACACCCCCCTGTAACCAACAAGAAGTACTTCCATAGTTTCATGGCTTTCCTTTCTGCTGTTCCCCAAGGGCCTGAGTGAGCTGCCAGTGATTGCAGAGGAGACTCAGAACGAAAAGCAAAGCTCTGCAAAACCCAGTCCTCTTACTTGCCAAACAACCGCTTTGGGGACACATAAAGGAGCCTGTCCCTCTGTTTTCACAGTCTGACAGGGAGCCGTAAGGATGGATGGAAAAAGGCAGATGCTTCCAGCAGACAGGCAAGCTATGCTCGGTCCCGTGGGAAGACCGTGTGAGCTTTGTCCCAGCGGGACATGAAATCCTGCCTCCGTGCGGCGTGCAAGCGCTGAAAGCATTTACCTTTTGCTTGCTGGGGTGGTTTTATTTAGTTTCTTTACATATTTTATACATTTTTAATCCTCATAATGCTTTCTTGTTTTTCTCCAGGGGTAAAGTAAAGGCCGTTAGTTTCCTCTTACCAATGGATATGTCATCATATGCTGAAAATCGGGGTTCTCTCAAAAGCCCACAGAATCAGAGCACAAAACGGTTAACCACCATCACTGAAAAGGATATGTGAGCTGGTGAATTTTTAAAGGCCCATTGATTCTTGAGATAAATTGGCCTTAAATGATAGCTACGTGTCAGGTTCCTTTCCTGCAAAACGCTTTGGCAGGGTGCCTGCGGAGAACCACCCAGCCTGTGTTGCGGGTCACTGGCCCCATGTTTAGCAAGGAAATGGAAGCCACGCCGAAGCCGCCTGGAAGCCGGAGCACCGTGATGAAGCCACACGATAGCAAAGGTTCCTCGACACAGTAGCTTCTGTGCAATGTGTCTGAAGGATGCCTCACCTTAGGACTGCTGTAAACAGGACGTTGAAGCCGATTTCGAGGTGTTTGTCACAAACAGTGGAAATCATGTTGCCACTTGTGTTTGCCGATTCCCTTGTCAGAAAGGTATTTGATGTGAGTGACAAAATGAGAGCTGTTAAAGAGCCTGTCAGGTTTTCTCTGTATGTGAAGCTTTGAAACTTAACGATACTAACACAGCAAAGTTAGCTGAATCTGTAATGCCCTCTTAACATTACTCTGAATTTCTACAAAGCTTGGCTTTATGTCCATTTGGGGTTCATCTCTAAGGGGGCACAGGGGAAAGTAAGGGCTAATCAGTATGTAAATGTGACTGCAAATCTGTTTCTGACTTGGTGTGTTCATCCGGTCAGAGACTAGACATCATACACCAGATCAAAATAGGAAGAATTTTTAATATCAGAATTTTTCAGGAATGTCTTCCAAGCGTGGCTGGGATCAAGAATCATTAGCAGAAATTCAGCAAACGGATGCAAAATAAATGTGAGAGAGAAGTACAAACTGCTTGTAAAAAATGATGAGTACTTGCTAGCTCTAGTCATATGAGTAAAGACTGTGTCCCACTTGTTTATTTTGATTACAAGTACTTATGGACCGAAAATACTGCACAAAGTTGCTGTTTCTTTATGTACAGGCAGCACTGAAAATTGGATATTGCACAGAGAACGCATGAACAGTAGGTGTTCGTACTAGTAACTTTAAAGAAGACGTTCATCTCATTGTCTATTCTTAAACTCGAGGCTTCAAAAGTGAAAGCAGAGACCTGGTGGAAAAAAATCCCCTCTGGATTATCCGTAATGCTGTATAAAAATCTGTGCTCCTTTTCTCATTTTGAAATGCACCGTTTTGTATATTCAAGTACATTTCTAATAGATTCTCACCAATGAAGTAATGATTTCACTTTCAATGCTATTTTATTTGTGGATTTTATTTTCAGCTTGGGTCCATAGAGAGTTGCATTGTAATGGCAGAAGTAATGAATCAGTGATTTCCAGCAAATGAGGTTACAGTTTGGAAAGTCTACTGAACAGCTCGTTTTAGAAGGCATTTACAGGGAAGTGGTTTGTAAATGTTTTAATGAAAGCTCCATTGCCAGAAACAGGACATGGCATATGTGTTCAGTTAAGCATCTAAATCCAGTCGATTTCACTTAGCAAAGTAACAACAAATGTCTTTTAAAATCTGGCCCCTAGACCTTTGAGTTACCTAAGGTCTATGCAAATTCATGGTGGAACACCAGATTTGGTGTTTGTAATGGGATTTCGGATTCCATATGCGCTAGAAAGCTTTCAAAAATCTCAACTTTTAAGTTTTCTAAGCCTCAGCTTCCATGAAGCAGCAAAGGGAATGCGCTTCTCCCACCCTTTTCATGACAATTCAATGTAGATAGGTCACTGACACTAAGACTGTGTATTAGTAAGCATATGACAGTGACAATACTGGCTGCCAATTTGGTGTCTCACAAATACATATAACTTTGTGTACAGTCAAGAAATTAAACTCACTGGGCATTTATTAAGGTATAATGGACTTAAACTTTTCTATCCTCAGAAGGAAAATGAACAGAAAAGGTGGAAGGCAAAAGAGGGAAAGGAATCAAAGCAGTCATTGACAAATGGCCATCAGTATATTCATGGAAAGATTTATTTTTGAATTATACTTTTGCAGTCTTTAGCAGTGCCCACAGACTTAAGAACATACGATGATGCACAGGCACATCATTGATTTTTAAAAGCAATTGTGCAGATTTGACCTAGCTCTGCATCTCCAGGAGAACCACGTTGTAGCAGAGGCCACAGAGAAGCCACTTAGCACATCAGTTTTACCACAGCACAGCATGAAGTCACTTACCATGGAGCTCTTACTGGCAATTAAAACATTCCAATATTAAACATTCATAGATTGTTCAGCGCGAAAAGGGCGGGAATAAGCAAAGCACATGTTAAAATTTGGGCAGAGAGATATAGGCAGCAATTAAGCCATGGTCCTTTTCTTTCTTCTTCCCAAGAGAATCCATACAAGTTCAGAGGAGGCCTGGGCTTCTACCTAAAACCACTCTGGAATATATACTAAGCCCTAGTCACCGATAGCCAGGCTTGTTGGATTACGGAGCACTTCCAATTGGAAATCATTCCTTTTGGAGAGCTGGTCAGTCATATTCAGCCACATAAGTATGGGACTGCAAGAGCAGCTGAGACAGCAAGAGGTTCCCTCCTGCATTGGCATGGCTCTCAGAGACGTACACCCCTGTGTCAGGCTTGTGCTTGGGGCTGTTGCTTTAAATCTCCATAGCAAATGCCGATAAAGAGAGAGTCCACCACTGCCATTTGTTAAACGACGAGTTCTCCGTTCCATCAGCATGACCAGTCAAGAGCAGTGAAACGCATCTCTAGGTTGGAGACAAAGAAGTCTTGTCAGAGTTGATTCTCAACTTGAATCAGTGGTGCCGATTTAACTTCATGTTTAAATCATTGTAAGTGAGGGAGAAGTTGGGCATTGTCTTTCTTTAGGAAAGTCTTTTTGAAGCTGTGTTCATAATGCATAAGTGCAAAGCCATGAGCGCTGGGCCCACGGGGAGGAGTTACCCAGGATGAAGGTGAAATTTAGATGTTGTGTGTCTGAGGGTAGCACACAGTCAAATGTTTAAAATCTTGATATCCAAATTAACAATAATAATCCTTAGATGCATCTTCAACCTACAGTAGATCTCGCCCTTACCAAAATAATGAACAGTGCCTAGATAGCAAAATCATTATAAATAAGTAAATCCTGCCATTCATGAAACTGCATTCTCCCAGAATGGTGCACCTCAGTTATACTGTGAAAAGTGCTAATGTTAAAGGGTGCGTCTACATCAGCGTTTCAGAGTCAGGAGTACCCTCCTGAGTGAATTTCCTGGTCAAACCCACTTACCAGCCTTTGCTTCACATTGAGGAGTGGTCTCGAAGCACACAAATGGATATCTTCTGGATGAAACTAAGTCGGAGGATGTGCTTGTAAGGTGCTCCAAAAGCTAACAGGTATTCAATGAGTGGGACCACACTAGCAAGCCCTCTGAAATATCTGTAGTGTGGACAACAGCACTGACGGTTTTGCTCTACACGTCCTCCTCTGCTGGTCTGCACTACTTGCAGACACTACTAGTCAGAGCTGTGGAGCACCCAGACAAGGGAGCCACTGCCTCAGAGATATAGAAAGAAAATCTGACCAGGTGAAATTTCATCTTGTTAAATTATAGAGAGGAGATGCCTTTCATCAGTCTTACCTCTCTGTCTGGTGTTTAAAGAGCCTCACTCTTGCCACAGACACAGAGGTGGAAATGTGATGCTCCAGGCTGTAACAGAGGAGTAACGTTATCATCTGCAGTGAGCTCTTGCTCAAAGTTCAAATAGGTCCCATGCTTGCATCCTTAGACAACGAACCCATGCCCACAGGTAATAAATCGGTGTGCAGGGTGCATCTCCTGTCAAAGTCACCCAGTACAAGCACGTTCCACCTACTCCAAGCTCCCCTTATGGGAGGGAGAGCACAATTTATGATGTGCCAAATTGTCCACAACCTTTATATCCATTGCATTTTTGCTCCTACATCTTAAATCCCTGACAGCTGAACTTCAATTTTTCTCTGCCATTTATGATAAGTCATAATCTAAGAATATGGCAGCGTGGAAGTAATTCAGCTGAGGAGCCTCTGACACCAGGTAAGTAATGTTGATTTTTAATGCCGTTATTTTCAATGACATTAACAACATTAATTCCAGCACTGACAGGCTGAGTCCTGAGACTTTATTTTTCTTTAACTGGCGTGAGAAAATGAGAAATAAACTGGCAACTCGTTTGAAGGTCTCAAATAGTTCATAGGCCTTGAACAGTCCTTTAGTGTTGTGATGCTACGTAACTCCACGTGTGTGTCCTTCTACGATCATCTAAGTACAGCATGGACAGCTGGTTCAAAGGTCACGGATGGGGTTTTACTGCTGTGTGCTATAAAATACACAGAATTTTCTCTTCTGGCTGGAAAAATACAGGTTGTATTAGATCTATTCGGCACTTCTACTGCGTAATGCTTTTACCCAATAAAAGACCCGTTAGGAGATCAAACTGTCATCACAGTTAAAATGTAGCTCAAACTCCGCTAACTTTACGTGGAGAAGTTGGCTGTGCTGAAGTCAAGACAGATGGTCACTTCAGGGAATGTTTCTTTTATGGCAAGTGCTGATTTGAGTAGGAATATTTCTAGCTGGATGAGTCACCTCTTTCTCAATTTGCTGCATGACATACCAAAAAGTGATTTTTACACAGGGACATCCAAAGACATGGCAGAGGCTGAAAAATAGGTCGTCAAAGCATCTTGTGGTGGTTTCATTCTCCAGTGGGAGTGTTATACGGCATGCGTAGATTGATTTAAAAAAAATATCCTCCATTATTTTCTTTTTGCTGAAAACTGTGATGAAATGTCTTTTTTCTTTTGTTTTCTTTTTTTTTTTTTACAAAATCATGTGGTACTTGATATACAAAATCAGTCCCACAACAGCAAAATGCACTAAATTATAATAAAATTCCTCTGTTTAATGTAAAAAGTAAGAAACTTAGAGTAAAGTGCAAAAATTAGAGCGAACGTTTCTGATCCGTGATTCTTCAGTAGCAGGCTTGACTCTTCCCTGGCTTAGAGGACAAGGACCATCATCTGCATGCTGGTTGCCATGGAGACTCCCATCGCTTTTGGAATCGTAAGTTTTGCCTGAAAGGAAACACTCCTTTAGCGTGAGTTTTTAATGACCGTAGAGGCTTCTGTTTGTCAGCACACCATATACTAGATTAACTACCGCGTCTAAGCGGGTGGGAGGGAAGGCAGTAAAATATTTTCTAGTAATCAGTGGCAACATATTTAGTCTTCATGAAATCCACAAAACATGCAAATAGAATTACAAGACTTGCTGCCTTAGATTAGGCTGTTACGGCATCAGACCCATTATCTGTTTTTCAGTATCAGATACTTCAAAGGACAACGAACTTTGGTCGCAGAATATGGGCGTGGTAATAAATCCTCCTAACCCCTGCCAGAGACTGGCTTGAGGACAGACAGGCTGCAGAACCCATGAGGTCTCTCTCTCTCAGGTTTGAGTTGATAAGGGCTTCCCCATAACTACAAATAATAATGGCAGCTTTTTCTAGGAAAAGAGGTTGTATTGGGTTTGTGTGGTAAGGTTTTGGTACAGATGTGTACATGAACAATTGGGGTGCGCCCACGTGAAGAGCTGTCTACCACTTATCCGTTCTGTTTGCACTACCAGGAGGACTCTGGGGTTTGACAGCTATGTCAGCTTCTTTTTCCCTAGTGCACAATTAACACCCAGGATTGCTCTGCAGGTGAATTTGTTTGGCCCTAAACAGCGTGCAGAATGGTTAATTTCACCAACATGGATATGTTGGCATGAATTTCTTGCTTGAGTAAAACATTATTCAGAAGATGAATATAACAAAGCTGCAAGACTCAGCCTGAGTTACTTCCTAGTTCTATTGTCTTTGCTAGCTGGTAACTAAATAACCACCTCTTAAATCTGCAGTTTTTGCTTGATTTCTTCTTTTGAGGCTGTTTTGTGCGTCTGTGGGGCCATCAATATACTTCATTGCAATAGCTGGGGTCTGGTCCTTCTCTAGCTGAGTCTGAGTAACTGAAAGAAGAACAGAAAAGAATATTCAATTGAGTTGTCTTAAAGTTCATTTGTTCAAGGAGGGGAAAGAGATGTGGAGTTGACTCTACCTGGCTGATGACAATTTGGTATTGTTTCAGTCCTGCCTTCTTGAAAGGACTGAACAGATTCATGGCCAGAATCTAAGCCTTTCATTGGCCTTCCCATTATCTCATTCTCAGTTGCAGTTTTATTTCTAACGAGGAAGTATGTGTGCATTTTCCCTTTGCCTTTTACTTCTATTTCTCCTCTTTCAGTCATCTCAAAATTCTTGTATTTTAGGCATCTAAAATATCAAAACCAAAACGACACAGGAAAATTCAAGATTAGCAAAAATGACACTGATGTTTTAGAAGAGCTACTGTAATCTAAGTAATCAAATCACAACAGTCTGGGAAAAACAGTATTGATCCGTGAACAACTAAGGGTTTGTTTCAACTGTTTATTCAAGCCTGCTGTGCTTTTTAGCTGTACACGTACAGCCTGATCAAAAAATCAATGGATCACGTAGTCAAATACTTCAGTATGGTGGAGGGTTCTTATTGATCAGTAACTAGAAATTAAGAACTGAAGCAGCCAATACCAGTTAGACAGAACTATCTCCAGGCATTTCATTGGAGAAAGCGATCAGGTTCGTCAAGCATGATTTACTCCTCGTAAATCCAGACTGGCTATTCCCAATTGCCACCTTCATGTGTCCAAAAATGGCTTCCAAGAGGACTTGACTTTCACTGGGACTGACATGAAGCTAACCAGCCTATAGTTCTCCAGCCTGCCCTCCTTGCCATTTTTCAATATAGGTGTAACATCTGGCTTTCTTCGCTCGCTACGGTGCTGATCTTCATGACCTTCCAAAGATAACAGTCAGCAGCACTGTAATGCCATCACCCAGCTCTCTCATTACCCTTGGAGGCATCCCATCTGCTCCCATATACTTCTATAGACTGAGATTTCTCAAAAGACCCCTGATCTTCTTCCAATACTGGTACTTCACCTGCTCCTTGAACCCTGACTCTAGGTGCAGGGACCTTGAGACCTCATCAGTGTAGACTGAGGCAAGAGAGGCCTTGAGTAACTCAAGCCTTTATTCAAGGCACTGTCACTGAATCACCTGCCACAGCAGGTCCACACTTCCATTTAGACTTTTCTGCTAACGTAGCAGAAGCTCCTGTTATTGCCTTCAAACCTTCTTTGCCCATCTCAATGATAGCTGAGCTCTGGCTTTCCTAATGTCATTCCTACGTGCCCAGACAATGGTTTTGTACTCCTCCTTTGTAGCTTGTCTTCACTTCCACCTCTTGCAAACATATTTTAGGCACAGATAAAATTCTTGAAAATGTAGTATTTAATTTTTAGTGCCATGAGTTTTAGGAAAGTAAATTACTCACTGCATGAATAAGGTAGTGGTTTATGAACTTAATCCTTAGTAAGTGCAAATAAAACTGTTTTGCCACAAATTGTTGTGCTCAATCAGAGAGATTTTAAAGCTTTTGTTATGCAGGATGTCAAAGTAAATGTTCAGACCGTCTTTCTAACATTTACATCACTCTATTGGTATTTCCAAATAAGCTATCACAATTATTTTTTTACCATATTTTGCTCTCTAGGATTGAGACTCTCAAACCTCTGTCTCCATATACAAGTGCATTTGAAATAATGAGAATAAATAAAACTCTTTGCAAGCAGTGATTTCTCTTTACAAGTAAACTGCATAAATCAGTGACTATAGACAGCATCATCTACATGTGAAAGCTGCAGCTGTCAAGGCAGTGTTTTTTAGCAGTTAACAGGCAACGTTTCCATCATAGTTACTCACTGATAGGCACTGGAGCTTAGATGAATTTTACTCGGGACACCATGACTCTCCATCCGGGAAGCTATATTCACTGTGTCTCCAAACAAGCAATAACGAGGCATCTTTTCTCCAACAACTCCAGCCAAGACAGGACCTGTATGGATCCCAACTCTAATCTTTACAAAGACATAAAACACCCCCCAGAAACGTCACTTGTTATTTAACATCTTTCTTAATGCTATCCAGCCACCTAAAAGTTCATCCTAACACAACACTGGACACCAGTAAAATATCAAATATCCACGGGGAGAGGCTCTTCATGAAAAATATACCCATGTGGCCTTGCCCAATGTCACAGAGGAGTCAGAAGCAGCTCTTTGATGTCCTACTGCAACACATTAACCAGAAGCCCAACCCAAGTAGCAGACAGACACACGTGCATCTTTGCGTTAACAACTTACTTGGATAGGATTTCCAGAAACTGGGTTCTGTACTCCTTTAGCTGCTATTATCATCCCCAAGGCAAAGTTAGCAACTCGCTCAGCGTGAGTGGGTACGGGCACAGGGACGCCACCTACTACCATATAGGCATCGCCAATTGTCTCCACCTTTAATTGAGAGGGACAAACATATGAGCATGCCATCTTGCTCAGGCTACTGCTTTGCTGTTTGGAGCTCTGCTTACCAACTCCCCCGTTCTTCTAGAAGATGTTTCCAGTCACTAGACAGCTCTAGCATGTTCGAGTTTCCTTCAGATGGGCATCCTTTCCTTGACTCCACACTAAAGATTTCAATGCGTTCTGTCCCTGCTTATTTGACCCATTTTAGATATCGGTATGAGAGACCCTAAGGAGTAAGGGATGCTGTGAAAGTGTCAGACTTCTTGCCTTCCTCTTACCCAGGGCAGACCTACGTGCAAAGAGCTATCCCCAGGCACAGACTCCTGAGCCAGGAGGTTATCTGATAGCTGAATGCTATTAATTAGCTCTAATTCACAATTGGTTCTCAAACCAGGACGGTGTTAAAAGCATATTTCTTTTTTAAAAGACATTTCTTTTTAAAAAAAAGTCACAATAAAGCAAGATGGTCTATTCACTGGTGATTATTATGAAGGGGTTCACATGAAATTAAGAAACCTCCAGTCTCCAGGATGTCAGAGAATGCAAAGCGTGAACTAAGCAGGCTGGGAGCATCCTTCCTTACAACCTGCTCTTTTTCAACAACGTGCTGCAGCCTCTGACACAAATGCTGAAGGGTTCCTCCTCCTTCAGGCATCCAGCCTCCTTGGAATGCATGGTGAGGTGCCTGAGAAACACTCTGGTGTTTCTCCCTGTACCAGAGATTTCACTGGGAATAGAATAGGCCTGTTTGAAACAGAGAATTCTCATATGTTTAAAATTCGCTGTAAAAGACTGTTACGCAGTAAGGAAATTTTCTGAAGTGCTCTTATGAGACTTTATTGTTCCATTTTCCATGACTAAGGAAGAGATCAGTTTAAATTAGATTAATTGGATTTCTTAAAAATGAACACCAATAGAAGAGCAGGAATATAATTTCATTTTGGGGTTTGTTCATTAACAGAATGACTTAAAACTGTTCAGCACATTAGTCTTGAAAAATGTGTTCCCGTACATATCTCCTCTCAAATAGTCAACCCCATAGTAACACTAGTAATTTTCTGTAACAAATTAAAAGCAACTGTAAAAAAACTACTAATGCAAATAGATACCCTATTTATTTTTTGGCCATGCTAGGAGATTTAATTTAACAAGATTTATCATAGAATCATAGAATCTTCATGGTTGGAAAGGACCTTTGAGATCATCGAGTCCAACCAGTTATGCATAACTTCAGATGCTTATAAGCTTAGAATTGATCAATTTCAAGATTTCATTTCTTTCTCAATTCCCTGAAATAGTAATCTCATCCTCCCTCTCTGTACCCTGGTAACCTCCTTCAATATTAATAGGAGTTATATACAGGCATCAAAAGGAGATTATTATAGTGACAGATGATTTACTCATGATGTATGATTTAGATAGATAGAATATGATGCTAATTTATCCTAAAATCCGTGGGCCACATCCTGGATGCTTCAATTATTGAATACAGTTTCCTTGCCAAGGCAGAAATGCTTCTGATTTCCCAGTACAATTTATAGCGGGATGAACTGCATGCCTTGCCTGAGCAGGGAATGAACAAGATTTGGATTTCACCCTTTACTATTTCTGCCTTCCTAAATATATAATGTGCTGGTAACAGACAGAAACTCAGGACCTGCTCTTGAGCTTGACAAATCTGGGTAGCTCTGGAGATGTTAATAATGCTATTATTATGTGTCAACCAGAGCTCTGATCCTTCCAGCATGGTTTGGAGACAACATGTACATTACAGTCTAGATCTAATCAATACTCTTTGGGATCAGCAGGAGGCCTATACCACTGCCTAAGATCTTCATGAAGCAAAACAAAAGTCTAGGTATCATCTGGGTATTGTTTATAATGTTATTTCACACCAAAGGAGACACTTAATGATAGAGTGACCTATTTACCACAGGTTGGAATAAAAGAATGAGGAAAATGATTCAAATTGGTCCATAAACTAGCATATACTGCCACGTTGGGTAGGCATTTAAGAAAGGAGGGAGAGAGAGATGTATGAGAGAACAGCCACTCTGGTGTTAGCGTGGTGGAAAGAGACTCTAGCCCATGATAGACATCACATTCCTGTCCAAAAATTCTAAACATCTGCCTGGTTTTTAGTGTGGCTACTACAAATATGCAGTATTTTAAGGTTTATCAAAAATCACACTGGGGGGGAGAGAATCTAAGTGCATTTAAAAACAAAAAAAAACCCAAACAAAACCAAAATCTTTTTCCAGACTATTTGTATAGCCTTTATCGATCAGTACATACCTTGTACACATCATGCACCGTGGTCAGTCTGTCAAATCTCAGGTACATTGAATTTAACATGAGAACAATCTGAATAGGCTCACATTGGGCACAAATATTGGTAAAGGTCACAACATCGCTGAACAATATAGTGCACTCCTTGAACTCTCCTGTGAGCAGAAAGACCAGTAGTAAGTACTTGTAATGGCAGAACAATCACGGCATCTCTTGGAGACCCCTTTGCAAAGATTACTTTCTCGTCATTCTAGGACGTGTGACATATCAGTTGTAACACTGCTATACGGGTGCTGATATGAGAGAGAGATGTCAATATAAAAGTATATAAAATATAAGAATCATCGCACATCTCAAACAGTCCAGACATCCGAATGCATCCCTTTGGCCATCCATATTCAGGATATCCTTAGCTCTTTACCCCTAACTTCATATACGTGCTTACTAAAGGGAATTTAAGCATATTCTTACTTGCTGTCTTTAATAACAACAGGAATTATGATTCTAGGTTTATAGATAGCATAGAGAAACTAAGAGAATTTTCTATGAAAGACAAATTTCTTTATTCGTTTCATTTTTTAACCCTGATTTCCCTGTACACCCACGTTAAAAACAAAATCTCAGTGTCCTGTTGAAACACTGAATTTTGTTCCCTGCCTGGGCAGCTGCTACCACCTTTTGCCTCCTAAGGAGCAATTTTGGCAAACGCCTTCCAAAACTTTGTTTGAAAGAACAGTCTAAGCTTTGTTACCCGTGAGATGAAGGATCTGTGGTCCTCCTCCTACCCATGAATGCCACCAAGTAGAGAATGTACTCCACGACAGTGGCAATAGGGCTGCGCCAGCACCCCAGTCTCTCCATCACCATCACCTGGTGCACGAATCATGCATCACGAATGCATCCTATTCATTCACCTGCCTCAACTCGCTTCCCCTCTTTCAGCTGGTTGGCCACGTGCTGAGGAAGCATGGCATAGAGCAGAGCTTCAGTCTTTTTCTTCTCTTCCTCTAGGTGTTTCGACAGTATCCGCAGTTCTTCCTTTTTCCTCTCCAGCTGGTTAGAGAGCTCCATCTCTGCCAGTCGCTGCTGATTCAGAAGAATCAAATCCCTGGTCACGTCGTGAGGTGCAATGTCTGCAATATGCATTTGTCGCTCCTCCAGCTCATGCAAAGTGCGAAGCAAAGGTGAGCAGAGATAGAGCATGCACTGCAGGGACTCCATCCAGATCATCTGGCCTGTTTGAAACAAGCGTCGGTAAGAGTTTTTAGCAGCTTGGACTTTCACGTGATGCTCAGTATTATTGATGTTAATTTTAGGGGATGTGTTCTAAGGACAGTGGCTTTTTGTAGGGTCATCACAGGAATTACTCTGTTTCCTGGACTTAGAGGTGGACTTGTTTGGAGGAGGTACACTAGGCAAACAAAAATGTCAGGACCCAGAAAGCAGTCACTCACTCATTGTAACTGCTAGGCAGAGCCCAACCATGCTTCAGGTGCCTCCTCTTCATGAGGAACCCCAGTGCTCGCAACATCTTGCCTCTCCTCGCCTCTCCTCTGCTCTGCTACTAGTTCTTGAGATGTTCCTGAAGTCAGTGGGTCAGCATCACGCACTGGGGATCTGAGACTCACAAAGATTAAGTGAAACATCTAAAGTTTAATTTCACAGTGGGTAATATGTGGCCCCGGTAAAGTCAACGGAGCCTTCCTTCCTGGAAGCTGGAGCTTTCAGTCACTAGCATCATCTAAATAAGCAGGTACAAAAATGCCTGAAAGATAGAAGGGATTTTTGGTGGGGACTGAGTTTTTGTTTTCTTTGTTGAGATTTGATTAGGGGTTTGATTTTTTTTATATTTTGTTGTTGTTATTATTATTCTTTATTTGCTTCATAAGTATCCTTGGTTTCTGAACAGCAATCTAGGAATTCCTATTTCTTTCTTTGTCTCTCACCCCATCCCCAGAGCAACTGGATGAACAGCTTGAAAACTAACAGGATTGGAACACCAGAGATACCATATGAATTAACCCAGACAGCATAAGAGGAAGTAAGATTGTACCTGTGACTACTTAAAGTTCCTTATTTTGGTAACTTCACTTTTTTCAGATTCTCCCTAAACTCTTAATCTTTTCTGAATCTCAGGAATACCAGATTTGACACTCATTATGTAAAGGTGAAAGGAGAGAAGGGAAAATTAGGTCATATTAGACAGTTCAGAGAAGCAAAATTGAGGTCACAGAACACTTAAACCAAATGTCATTATAGTTAATTACACGAAGCAGAGAATCATTCCATACTTATTCCTCTAAGTAAAATTAAAGCAAGTTTTTTGCTAAAATATTTTAACTGGTAAACTCTTATGTAACACGAGGGGGGAGGGGGGTGAAGACAGAAATCAGAATCTGAAAATGAGACTATAAAAAAATAAAAGCACAGCTAACTAATCTATTTTTATCCACATTTGAAACCAGCCAGTAGCAAATAACTCCCCTCAAAGGCATAAATTAAGAATGAATCATGTATTCGCATTTTAGGAATCAAAATGCACGGAGGGGCAGGGAAAGCCATTTCTCTCCTCCAGCTGTACCAACGTCACCAGGAATTTTGCTGCTAAGTGCTCCCTTCATCCCTTGCCCCTTCCCGCGGGCGAAGGGGAAGCGGGCACTGGCCGGAGTGATGCTTGTGGCGTATTACTGCGGGAATGCTCGCCCCACGTCTCATCGTCGTCCGTATGTGCCAAAGATGCAACCCCAGATCTGTGGACTGGCACGGCCTGTGCTGGGTGGCTGGGTTTAAAATGCTGTTCCACGTACAAAGCAGTAATTTCTCTGGCAAAGAAAATTCTTAGCAAGGCAAAGCGACTCTGTTGTCAGGTGCACAGGCTGATGTGTAGAGCTATGGGGAGGTGAGACCTGGACAGTTACTTTTACACAGCTCAGTGCATCCCTGTGCTGAGCCCAGTGGCTCCATGAGCTGGCTCTGAGGGCTGGCATCGTGTCCTTTCCACAGGTCCCCAGTGAAGCAGAAGGCCGTAGCTGAGGGCTGGGCAGATTCACAGGGCCACAGGCATTGAATCCCAACCAAAACCAAGATTGACAATACAACCATGTTGCAGGGATCGCCCCAGAGTAATGCCTTACGTTATATATTTGATTCTAACCTCTGCAAAGCAAAACACACAGGGCAGCATTATGGGGGAACTCTCCTTTTTCTGGGAAATGGGCACGACTGAGCATCTCTCTGAGGTGCTTGTACACAAATGCACGCAGCATGGGGAAAAGACAGGAGGAACTAGGGGTCTGTGTGAAGTTTCAGGGCTACCATGTCATTGGGATCACAGAGGCTAGGTGGGGTAGTTCACACACCTGGAGTACTGCAAAGGATGAAGGCAGACTCTTTAGAACAGGCAGGCAAGGAGGGGGAGCTGCCTTCTACGTGAGGGAGCAAGGGAAATGCATGGAGCTCTGCCCAGGGCTGGATGATGAGCCAGCCAAGAGCTTCTAGATAAGGATTAGAGGGCAGACCAATGTGGGTGATGTCGTGATGGGTATCTGCTACAGATGCCCCGCTCAGGAAGAAAAACTAGACAAGACCTTCTTAAGACAAGTGGAGGAAGCCTCATGGTGGACTTTAGCTACTTCAATATCTGCTGGACAGACAACACAGCAGGGCACAAGCAATTCAGGAGGTTTCTGGAGTGCACAGAGGCACTGACAGGTGAGCTTCCTGACGCAAGTGACTGATGAGCCAATGAGGGGAGGTGTCCTGTTAGACCTGAGACTTGCAAACAGTGAAGAACTATGGCTGTGAAAGTTGGGTGCAGCCTTGGCTGCAATGACTGTGTGATGGTGGAGTGCAGGAACCAGGGAGGAGTGAATAAGGCAAAAAAGCAAGATTGCAAGACTGGAATTCAGGAGACTGGACTTTGTCCTATTCAGTGATCTTCTTGGAAGAATCCCATGGGATACAGTCTTGGAAAGAAGGGTCCAGAAGTTCAGGAATGGTCTACCCTGATGTGCCGTAAGTCAAGCAAACATGGCAGGGGCCTACATGGATGAACAAGGAGCTCCTAAGTAAACTCAAACACAAAAAAAGAAAGAATACAGGAGGTGAAAGCTGGGTCAGGTCACCCCAGAGGAAGAAACAGGGTTGAAAAAGCCAAAACCCACTTGGGAGTTGTATCTGTTGAGGAACAAAAGGGGCTTCTGCAGGTACATGAGCAGCAAAAGGAAGACTAGTGCAAATGTGGGCCTGCTGCTGAATGGGGCAGGGATCTGCTGAGAAAGGATATGGAAGAGTCTGAGGTACTCAGTACATTCTTTGCTTCAGTCTTTGCAGGTAAGAATCACCATTCAGGAATCTCAGGGCCCCGAGACCAGTGGGAAAGTCTGGAGTGATGAAGACCTACCATCAGCACAGGAGGTTCAGGTTAGTAAACATTTAAAGAAATCAGATATAGAAAAGTCCATGAGACCTGATGTGATGTATCCAGGAGTGCTGAGGGAACTGGCCAATGTCACTGCGAGGCCACTCTCAATTAGTTTTGAAAGTCATAGTGACCAGGAGAGGTTCCTGAGGACTGGAAGAAAGTACATATCTCTCCTATTTTCAAGAAGTAAAGGATGGAGAACCTGGGAAGCCTTGGAGAATCTGTCATATAAGGAGAAGCTAAGAGAGCTGGGGTTGTTCAGCCTAGAGAAGACAAGCCTCAGGGGGAGCTTATCAATATGTATAAATACCTGACAGGAGGGTGTAAAAAATACTTTTCTCAGTGGTATCCAATGAAAGAACAAGAGACAACGGGCACTAACTGAAATGCAGAAATCCCATCTAAACATAAGAAAAAGCCTTTTTACTGTAAGAGTGTTTAAACACTGGAATGGGTCGCCCAGGGAGGTTGGGGAGTCTCCATCCTTCAATGTATTCAAAACCCAACTAGACATGGTCCTGAGAAACCTGCTCTAGTTGAGCCTGCTTTGTGCACAGATGGACTAGACAATCACCAGAGGTCCCTTCCAAACTCAACTGGATTTGAGTCAATTCTGTGACTCTGTGAGTAACTGAGACTAGAGGTGGTTCAGAAAACAATCTGATCCTCCCTTGGCTTTGCCCCTGTTACTCAGGAAACGTGCAAAGATGTGGAGTTTGCAGCATTAGAAAAACACTGCCTTCCTTAAGCCTTTCAAATGGGAGCGCAATTGTTATTTCTGACTGACAGCTTTCAAAATCTGGTGAGGTAATAGCAGAATTTGTCTACAAGCATCTTAAAGTACTGTTTCTCTAAACAGAACCAGCTAATTCTCTCCTCGCTGCACAAAGACAAGGCCATTTATAGGACTTACGTGAAGCCAGGAGTCCACAGAAAGGCATTAGCTCAACTCCAGCATAATTCCTGATTTAATATGAACACTTATGCTATTGAAAACAGTGAAGTACCTCTCAGCTCTAGCATTGGCCGTTGTTTCCATGACTCTGGCATCATCTCTCTTCTAGTCTGGAAAACAAATTGGCTGTTGATGAATTTTTGAATGCTAGAGATGGTGAAGGGTACTTCTGGGTGAATGATACTGAAATAGTGGTCCAAGCAGATGCCCATGGTCTGAAGGCCAGGTACTATCTTTTGAATGCTCACCCCGGCTTGCTTCACTCGGAGCTTAAAAAGAAAATATGGACAACGTGTTATAATTCATATCCTGTTAGGGTTTAGGCCAAGCTATAGTTGATCACTGTTTATACATGTACACACACTTAGCCTTGCTATACTACATGGCTTATTTCCGAGCAAAGTTTCTATTTTATTAGCATATTACCGCAAAGCTCTGAACAAGTGTCCTTCATAGCAAGACAAAGACCCCAGAAAGGAATGTTACTATCCAAATGCTCTTCCCTATCAGTTGTTAAAGACAAAACAAAACTATCTGCTATTATCTTTGCTTGCATTTGCGTAGGCCTAACAAATAGCCTTCCAGGTAGCTGCAAGAGAAAATTAGAGATACCAGAGCATGTCCTGTATTCCAAAAAGAAAGTAACTGTGGCATAAAACATTTTGGCAAATATGGATTTTCTAATGGATGCCACGGGTTGCCTTCTCTTAACCATTGCTGTGTTAAGGTTTAGTCATTCTCTTTTAGCCTGCTGGCCATACATGAGCTTTTAACCCCTGCAGAAATGTCCACCCTGCCTTCACGGCTTGTCATCAGAGTTAATATAGCTCTGACCTAGCTACCAATCATGGGTGCAGGACTTGCCCTTTTTCCACACTAGTAATTTTATCAAATTATGCAAACTGGATATCTTGAAAGGTTTAAAACTCTGAACTTTGGCTAATGTGGACAGTGGAATGCAGCAGGCTGTGTGCTCTGGGATCTCTATCAGCATGATGCCAAAACGTGTTCCCCGAGCGGCTGTATTCAGCTTTCTTCTGCTGTCCTGTTCTCAGCTTCTCCTCTCTTTGCTCCTGGCTTAAGCTAACATCCTCTGCACTGAATTGGGAGCAAGAGGAACAGTAGCTTGGTGGGAACGCAGGGTACCTGGAAACCAGCCATGGGCTGGTTGGCTTTCCCTGCCAAGGAAAAGGCAATTCCATTGCTGAAGAGTATGTGTGCACAGGAGAGGACACTCAATCCTCCCCCGCAAGATAAAGAGATTTTTGGGTCCAGTTCCTACTGGATGGGTACTAGTAGGTAGCTGGGTTTTCCCAGCAGAAGCCTGTCGGAGCAGACTCAGGAAGCACGTAGAGCCTGAGTTGCTGGCAAAGCCTTTCAAAAGCCTTTGGATAGATTAGTAACTGGGAGGAGAGGGTGACTAGCTGTAAGTACAAAGCCATTTTAAAGGATGGGTCCTGTCTCTGGCACATCCAGGGACAGGAAAGTGGCCGGAAACCTCAGAAAATTCTGCTCAGTGTTTGGTGATGGATAGACTGCTGCAATACACCTTGTTGGCATATCTGCGGCTGTTTCAGAGATGGTGATCTCAATAAATTCAGAGGAGATGCCTATCTGAAATGATCCTGATCCCATTGTTATGAGTGACTTTTATTGCATGTCTCTGTACAGAGCACTTCTGCAAATCCTGCAAGCGAGTCTACCCTGCACACAGAGCACACGCAGCAGGGAACAGCAGCACAGCCAAAACAGAAGAAAATCGCTATATGGTCTATGCAAACTCCAAAGGCCCTCACATGCTTGTCCTACCTCTTTGTCAAAAACCATATGAAAAGGAAGTCCATTGCAAAATGTTTTTGTGTCAATCCAGAGGCTCTTGGGATAAACAGGATCAAATCCTCTCAGGAGCTTACCTGTGGCAAGATAAATGTGTAGTTTTTAATCGGGTTGCACCTCATAAAAGCAGTCGGCATTCCTGTTTAGCGCACAGTGAAACAGGACCCTATATCATAATGACTGAAGACAAAGTAAACAGAGTGTGGGTGCAGAAGTGTGCATACATCTGTGCTAAATGCTCTGCAGTTTAATACACAGCTGATTAGCAACTCATCTGAGTTGGCTGAGAATTTAAACTTAACCACACAAAAAGCACAGCGCATTAGATGCATGAAATTCTGTGGAAACAACAAGAATAGATGAACAACTGTAGATGTTGCTGCTCTACGAATTTGCAGATGTCACAGCAACATAACACAGCTATATCCCATGAAAATATATACAGAAGTGGATTTAATATACTTTGCCAGCTACTAAGGAACACTTACGGAGAAAAACCCCAGCATGATCTGGGTTTCAGTCTCCCATACAAAGAACCCCAGTCCGCAGCACAAAGACCAAATTACTGTTTGGTTTCTATTTTACTTACCCTGAGGTTTTGTTCAAAATGATCACAGATCTGTAGAGCTTGCTAGTGAACAGACATTTTTGTAAAACGAATGAGTAAAAATAGTCAAAAGTGCTCATCTGACTGACGCACCCACAGCCTTCGATCTTCACAGTATAAATTTGGATTCTCCAGTAATGCACAATAATCAAAAGACTGATTATTTCAAGTGATCTCTTTCCCCCAGAAGGTGGCTGTGACAGTTACTCTAGTAAATGCTGCTTGATAACAAATGCTGAAGTCACTTAGCAGGCTGGTGACAAGGATTACAAATTTAGGACCCAACTTTTAGAGCTCTTGCTGCCTCAGGGGAAGTCAGTGTGGGTTTTTCATCTTTCAAAGTCTGGCTCTTGCAACCCTTGCACTTATCGTTAAAGGATTTTTTTCTTTTTTAAGTAAAAATGCTACTCTAAAATTTTATTTTGAATATATATTAATTTATTACTCAAGATATCTGCTTTTGCAATGCATGCGGCGTTGCACCAGATGATATCAGGTTTGGTTTTTCACTCCTCCCAGAATCCAGACAGCTTGGCGATACTGAGCTGGATTCTCATTCCTCCTGGGGAATCAAAAGATCCTAATTGAAAAAATCCTTCCATTGTAGAAACATATATAAACTTATAACATATAAAGGTATAAACAGAGGACGCTAGATTAGCAGTAGATTTTTGGTAGCGGAGGGTGTAATTTGGCTTTCAGAATTTACTACGGTCGATAACTTTGGAAAGGAGTAGCAGCTACCAAGTTAAAAACCACGCTTTTAAATTCATCATCGTAGACTGAGTGACATGAGAGGGAAGTATCAAATGTACCACACAACGACATTTTACAGAGAAATACTTTTCACGAGTATTTTCAGAATACTCTTTTTAAGAGACAAAAGTGACAGTTCGTATTCCATGTAAGTACCTGTCATTACTGAGCATGCTTATTATCTGCAATTTTTCTTTCATTTCCAATGTCTAACTGAAAGAAACTTAACCAGAAACATTTTGAAAAGACACAGAGGAAATATGAACGGTAATTTCAAAATGGATGGGTGGGTGGAGATAGGGAGTCTTACTGACTTTCTTCCTGAAGAGGCTCAGAAACGATGACAAGCTCCCTCTGAATGATTTCTCACCTTTTCCTAACGTGATTATTCCTCTTATTGTTTTCCAGTGACTTTTCTTGACAGGACAAACAGAGCTTCCTCTCTCTCTAAACGTATTCTTGGCTTTTTCGAGGTCCTGTTGAAATAAAGCCAAAGGGAAATTCAAGGGTGCTTTTATTTTAATCATGTTTTAGTAATATAGTGGTAATGAATATTAAAATACCTCTTTATTCAGTTGGGTCTTAACTTGTTTTTCAGAGTCAGCAAGATACTGAGATGAGGAAGAAAATTCATTTCTTTCCTTGTATGAAAATACAGGGTTTTGAGTGACAAGAAAAACAATATGTTCTTTTTTCCCAGTTCTTTCTTCTTCTTCCGTTTGATTGACTATTTCCATTGAAATCTCAATGTTAAAAAAATCCAGGGCTGCTGCACCGATGATACCTGAAGGGGAAACAAAAGACAAAATATTGCTAAGAACAAACCCTTTCCATTTTCCCTTTTACAGGGCCCACAGTGGAATTTCACTGTTTCAGAAATCGCTTTTGCAAAGGACTCTGGAAGAAGAAAGGAATCGATGTCTTTCCTACTACTGTTGCCGTGATAAGAATAAGTGCATGGGAGATGAGCTTTAAAGTTACTGTTTCTTTTGTCTTGTCTGATGACAAATGCCCATTTTCACTAGAAGCAGCTCAGCAGGATATCTGAAGAATGTGTCCGGATAGTCATACATTGCAATAATATGAATTCCCATTAACCCAAAAAGTGCAGAGGGTCTAAAGAGACTCTGCTATAACCATCTATTTCAGTCATTGCAGAATATTTTCTTTTGAAAGGAAGGAAATATCTTTCATAAAGATGCACAACCAGTCCTCTCGTTTCTGTTTAGCTATTAGACGAAATAATGGACAACGACATGAAAAGCTCTGTCTGAAATTTCAAATAGTTCTGTGCTTCGACAGGAATATTAAATGAGTTTTGACAAAGGGAGAACTTCCCATAAACTTCTAAATTCAGCAGCATGTATGAAAGAAAGGAATATGACCATCTCTTAGAGACTTCCAGCTGTTTAACCCTCACACAAATACAACTGTGGAGATTCCTATAAATGCTGGGAAAAGACTGAGTTTTGAACAGGGTTCAGCAGTAGCTTTACACATTGCATGTACTGCAGGAGTATTTATTACAGGATGGATGGATGTCTTCAAATCAACTATAATTTGTACCTCACTGTAATTTAAGGAGCATGAATCACTGAGAGCTAATTGACAGTTAGACACAATACACACCATGAACTTTAATTTTTCTTCCAGGAAGGGAATTCTGTAGGACTTCTATAGGAATTCTATAGCAGGAATGGACATTTATGGCCTGAGCTGTCACATCATAAATCTTGATGAAGCTACTGCGAGGTAGGAGTGATCAGGCAGCAGGGAAATGCCAAGGTCAGATGTCTGGTGACTGAGCTCTACCAGGCTTCAACTCTATGGCCAGTGCCCACCTCAAAAAGGATTCTGAAACTGGAGCAAAGTATTATCTGCAAATATATGATTACTCTGTGTATGAACTGCATTACCAGATGATAACTCTGCATTCCAATTACCTGGCACAATATGGCACAGACCTCTTCTATCTGAATAGTAATGTAAATGCATCGATCCGTCTTCGTTCTTTTCTACTCTAAAAGATGGGGCATTCATCTCCTGAGGAAAAACAAAGAAAGAAGAACAAAACTTGAGTATCTTTTGCTGGTGAATTCCACTTGCACAAAAGCATCCCCTATCTTAATAAAATAAGCAGTAATCTGCATAAACTGAAATATAGAAAATGAAATATGCTTATCTGTGAAGGAAAATACACTATGCATTATAGCCAACCTACTAAACAATATCTAATGTTAAGGAATACTCAGAAAAAAGAAAAGATTATAAAAAATTGTCCTAACATTTTGGCGTAATATGTTTCAGAACATAGGAGAGCCTGTTATTGCATCTTTTTCCATTACTCATTCACACCTATGAGTTCAGTTGCGAACTCTGGCAGAGCCCACCCATACCTGCTCAGTAATTACTACTTGAACTTGCCTGGTAAGAAAGGGCCAGGTAGCTGTGCAGTGCATCCAGGTTCTCTATGAACTCGTAGAGATTTCCACCCAGTGTCCTCAGCATGTGGTCATAGCCTGAGCGTTTACAGAATTCAAAGAAATACTCTCCAAACTCTCTCAGAACCATGTCAGCAGGAACACCTGGCAAAATAAAGATACCTTAATGGATAAGAAAGGCTTGGACGCTCTTGAAATGCCATCAGGTGGATTAAGAGTGAATGCAGTAGATCTGCAGGATAGGGAGAGCACTCCAAAGAGCATGGGAGACTAAAACCTGGGCTGCAGTCTCAGGCTTCACCCAGGACAGGTCATTTTTGAGGCATGGTGACGCTTACCCAATATTTTGCAGGCTTTGTCAACGAGCTGCATTGTGATCTCATCTTTGTAAACCTCAAAAGTCAAGAAAGAATCCTGGACCCCAGCCTGCAGTCTGCAACAGAGAAGACAATATTCTTGTCTTGGCAGCGCTGCAAATACAACGTGCTTGGGTGACCCAACTGGCATTCATTAAGCACTGGCTGGTGTCAACCCACTCCTTAACCTCCTTCAAGCATTAGATTGGAACACACTAGTTCCCCTGACGGTTTAAGAGTGTTGTTTTGACATGACTGAATTGTGGTGTCCACCTCCATTTCTGCTACTTCACATTATGGTATTATGGTAAACTCTTTCAGGGATTAGGTTATCATATTGGGGGGGATCTAGAGCAAGTCTTAGTTTGTCTTCTGGTTTACTGGCTTATTGTTCGATGTGGCCACAATATCAAGCTCTTGGGTCTCCACAGACTTGACCAAAAACTTGCTCATTTTTCATACTGGCTTCAGTGGCTATTATATGTATGTCTCTATGTATCATTTACATATATCTTGGAAAATGCCATATGGCTCACAAAGTAAAGACAAAACCAGAGAAGATTATTATCTTTAGCTGCTTTTCTGAAAGTAATGGAATTAAACGGACTTCATATCAAGGATGACATCTTTTCAGTGTAATTACTTTTCGACATTGTCACAGTGAGACAGCGAGTCTATTGCACAATTGTCTATAAGACTAAATGTCATCTTTAATTATCTAATAAAACAAATTAATTGGGACAAATTAGTAACAGAGTATGGAGTGTTACAAGGTAAGAAACTCCTGCTTTTGCCCTGCTAGTTACTTCTAAGAATTACTTGAGGTACATTTCAGCTGCCACTTACCAGTGAGAAATTATAATCCTCTGTTGCTAAATTCCTGAGCATTTTCTTTCAATACACTACATTTATTGGGAACACATTACCTTAATTTTTCCCATGTTTCTTCGCCGTACTTTTCAACCACCAGAGACTTCAGGCATGTATTTATAAATCCATACTGCAAAAGCAAATACATGAAGATGCAAGACATACTGATTTTCAAAAATGTCAGCCCAAATGACACCTTTTAAGATTCCACTGCTAATTTTATATTGCAAAAGAGGAAGTAATAATGCTCGACAGCCATTATATCTTCCAGTAAACAGCACAGCCTTTATCTCAGCGTTTCACAGAAACAGAGCAAGCCTATTCCATCCTGTTTTGCAGCTCAGGACCCAGGGACGCCAGGTCAGGGATGTGCTGTGCTGTGCCATGCATGCCGCCTAGAGCACGTCCCCTGCGGCGCGGGGACAGCAGCCGTGCACAGCTGCAGCAGCTGGAGGTAAGTTTGGCTTTGCCCTGACTGTTATTGTTAGTCCTGGCACACCGGACACTGGAGATGGAGTCGGAGGGGGGAGGATGTTTAAAGGATAACCGTAAGTAGCGCTGTCGCAGCAGCAGCAGCCTAAGGATGGCGTGGCACCAAAGCGATGCGGGTTAGCATCGGAGGCTCTCAGCCGGCTGGTCACTGGGGCCAGGAGCGGTCTGTCTGTCTCTCCGTCCCCGACAGGAGCGGTCTGTCTGTCCGCGGTCTGTCCCGACTCGCTCCCGCTCCCCTCCCGGGGGCACCTGCCGGGGCCGGCGGAGGGTCCCAGCTCCCTGCCTGTCCCCGCGGGTCCCCGCAGCCCCCCCAGCCGCCCCCCGGCCGCCCGCTCACCATCCTGCCGCCGCCTCCGGCCGCCGCCGCCCGCCGCGCCCGCCCCGCTGCCTGCCCGGGGGGCGGCGGCACGGCCAGGCCCGGCCCCGCCGCTCTCGCCCGCCGCTGCCAGCCCGGGGACAGCCGGTGGCCGCGGGCAGAGAGGCGGTGCCGCAGCTGCCCAGCAAAGCGCAGCTCGGGGCTGCCCGGGCTGGGGCAGAAAACGGGCGTTTTCTGTAGCGGCCGGTGTTGCAGGAATTCGGAGCGATGCCGAAGAGCATCTCTGTGAAACGGCATCACCCGCCACGTTTCCAGGTGACGGCAGCTTCCCAATCCCGGTTCCCTCCTGCTGGAGGCCAGGTGGGACACAATGTGGTCAGACCCTGCTGGACACGCCAGAGGGCAGGCACCAGGTCCTGACCTCGCAAGGACCCACTGGGGCGAGCGTCCAGGAGAGTTGACAAGAGGGAAGGGTGTCCCTTGCCAAGGCTTTCTTAAAACTCCTCTTAGCAGGGCAGGAGCAGTAATGGTGGAGTCAATTGCCACGCTTGCCCAAGCATAGGAGGTTTGTAGGCAGAAGCAGCATCTTTTGTTGGCTGGTGGATGCTGCTGAGCCGTGCGTTGCCACCACAGGCCTGACAAGCAGCAGATGAAGCCACTTGCCCATGACTGCCCATTGTCCAGCCCGTCTGAGAGGAAAGGACAGCAGGAGGGATGTTAAGCAGGAATACGGTGATTGATTTTAGATGCAATGAATTCATGGGTTTAGTGCCTGGCAGTTATCTCATTTCCTAAGTTTATTTCTGGAAGAATTATTTGTAGGTCGCTTTTAAGAGCGGCTCCTGAGAGGACGCGATGGAGAACTGTGTGGGGAAAACCACTCTTCCCTCAACAAAGACAAGTTTCTGTCCTCTGTCAGCCAAACACGCGCAGGCAGCTCTGTGGGTGGTGAAAGCCCCGTTTCACCCACTTTGTTGCTGCTCTTCAGTGCGGGACAGTACAGGGGAGGGCATACTGAGCCAGCGCTCCGTGCCGGGCTGGCGGGGAACGTTTTCCTCATGCTGTGGTGATTCCAAGATGTTGTGCTTGTCGCTTTGTCTCTGATCACTCAGCCCTCTTCACAGATGCCGTGCGTGTTCAGCAGGCACACCGAACCCTGGTGGTAGCCCTGCACTGGGCATGGGTGCTGCTCTTTTAATGATGACAGCCCTATTGCCAGCCATGTGCTGTCCCTGTTCTCCCATAGGGAGGGTCTCAAAATATACCCCCCTCACCTTTTCCACCCCGCAGAAGTTAGTAACCTCACTGATCAATAAAGTGGGGTTAGGTGGTGGGTTTTTCTTGCTCAAAAGCTGTATTCTCAGCCAAATACTAGTTGGAGGCTGGCTTAGGAGAAGTAACAAGAGCCCGTACACCTGCTGTATTCCTGCAGCTGCGCTGGAGAGGAGTAGCTTAGCACAGAAATAGATATGCAAACCCCTCTGTATTCCCTGCACAATACCAAATATTTATTTAAACACACGCCTGTGGGAGCTAACCTCAGCCAGCGCCACAGATGACCTGCCTCTGGATTTGCTGTCCCTGCTGCGCTTGTGAGGAGCGGCCGTGCCCGCTGCCGAGCGGCGCCGGACCCGCACCCCCGCATCCTGCATCCCGCATCCATCCCTGCAGCCCGGCCGGCCGCCCCTAGAGGGGGGCCGCTCCCCGCCGGAGCCGCGGTCGCGCAGCCCGCGCTCTCCCCAGAAAGGGTGAAGACACCCTTCTTTTGGTTACCATCAAAATAGCGTGTCCGTCGCAGCGCCGGGCTCCCCGCTTCAGCGCGGCCCGCAAAGTAGCTAAAAACAGTTAGGGGTTCCTGACTGTCAGTGCCATCAATACCAACGTAACTCGCTATGAGGTTACTGATTATTTATTTTGTGTGCGAATTTTACCCACAGAAACCTGCTGTTGGTATGAATGGAAACAATTCGACACTAGAAATGACAAATCAGGAAGATAAAGCTAAAGGAAATGGAAAAGAATCTAAGAATTGTATGGGTTTGCTTATTGCCTCCAATTTATAAATTAATTTCTATTATACATAAAGAAAACTAATTTTCAGGTTTATGAAACCTGAATCACTGGAGGGATCTGCAAATAAAGACGTACTTTAGTATCTTCTCTCTTTTTTTTTATTGTATGCGTCACACCTAAATAAGTAAGCCAATGATTTTTAGTTACAAAGATTAGCAACTATCAAAAAGGTTCGGAGATGCAATGCAGATAAGCTATCCAAAATTCACGTTAATACCGGTATGCTAAATCTACATTACACAAGGTAAGTCATACTGGAATTGAATTTCTCATTATTGCTTTAGCCCCTCTTTGGTTAGTGAATTGATTCTACTCTTTTTTCAGGTCTGTTTGTCATTATGAGAGAAAACTGGATGAAGAATCTTCAAGTCAGGATTGTTTGTGTGCAGGTCATTGGTCTGCTTGCCCTTCGCTGCCCATGGCCCATGATGTGCTCTCAGCCACCTCCTTCATCTCTAGCTGGATAACAGAAGCCTTCCAGGTAAGAGAACAGAAAGAAAGAGAAAAAAATTTATACTACACTTTTGGTATGAGTCTTTTAAATTTTTTTTTTATTCCTTTGGCACAATGTACTCAGTGCTTCCTAGAATTTTGAAAGCAGCAGCTATTTCTGTGTATAATCGCCAGTCTTTAATCAAAGACAGAACGCCCTACATGTTTCTGTACCTCAGCCCACTCCGTGTAAAATGAAGACAACAATACTCCCCATCCCAATCTGTCGGTGTGCTCCAATGGCAGGGATTACGGTCTCTCCTGGCACAGTGTGTTCAGGTCTCTCAGTCAACACTGGACCCCATTGCTGAGGTCTGGCACTGTCACCGATTGCCACCTGCTGCAGGGGCAGCGGAGCAGGTGTATTTGGGTACGTAAAGGGGAGATTGGAGCACAGTGTCTTTCATTTCAGAGCATTTCTTGCTTCCCAGAGCACATGGGGCTAAATTCAGACAGAACTGCACCCCGGTATTGTCCTGGTCTCTGTCCTGCCAGGCTGAGCCTTGTTGCGAGGGCACAGGATACCTTCAGTTGAAGCATGTCTGAAAAGTCCTCCATGGGCTTCACCTGGGCACAGCTTCTCCTTCCTCCATAACCAGCTTGGTGGCCGGTGCTGAGGATGGGGACAACTACTGATCAGGTGCATCGGTCCCTTATAAATTGCTAAAAGTGACGTGTGTGGAAGCCAAACAGCAGCCTAAAGACTGTGCTGCTAACCCTGTAAAGTTCTGCAACCTCCCTGGCAGTTTGTGGGCAAGCGTGTCTTATATTTCTTCTGCCTTTGTGGCAAAAGATCCAGTAGTTTGGAAAGGGGGTGCTGTGGCCTTGCAAAAAAGATACTCATCCATAGCTGACAAAAAATTATGATATAAAGAGCCAGTTTCCCCTGGCCTTTTGCTGTGCTTGTACCCAGCCAGTACCAAACGGCATCCTTCAGCTCGAGGTAATTCAGCAAAATAAATAGGCTATCTGCAAAAAACTGTATACACCATTTTTTCAATTAGATGAGAAGTGAAAATATGCAATATAGCAATTTATAACTTCTGGTTACAGCCTTGGAGAATGCAGTCATAGTCTTTCATAGTCTGCGTATTCAAGGACGTCCTTCTTTTTACCTCTTTTTCTTTCTGTTGTGTGATTATTAGCAACAATGCAAAGCCATATGTTAGTTGCCATGGTGGAGGGGCTGCTCCCATAACCGTCTGAGCAGAGCACATTCTAAACATTGCAGTCTGGAGCCCAAAATACCCCAGCAGTAACAGAATCCTTTCTCCAAGTGGTTGCCAGCCCTCTCTCCTACTGAAGACCCCTAGGACGCAGCCCTTTTTAGCATACTTCCTTCAAACGCAGCCTCACATCCGTTGTTCAGATATCATGTGTTCACATTTGTCTTGAATTAGCCTGCACAGTGACTTCTTAGTGACTCGAAGAGAAAAAGAATCTGTCCTTCTACCAATGGAAACCAAAAAGGAAGCTTTATATATATGTATTGGTAGGCTTCCAGTACTTCGTGCTACCAAACCATGAAGACAGCTGATGGAGAGCCTAGATTAGGAATAAAAATAAACACAGAAGATGTGCTGCCCTGCATAGTTTGGATGTCTCCAATTTTTGAAATATATATTTAAAAACCCACAACAGTTAGATTTGAATTCTTATTAAAGACCCTGGTCAAAGTGTAAATGTCATTAACGTAGACTAACTCAACAGAAGTGAAATTGTACTAGTGCAGGCTTTACCCTCAAGAGGGCTTTCAAAACCCAGCTCCTGTGGTTAACTGTTGAGCTGAGCTGGAGACGGGAGACTGAGTCAATAGTATTTAAAATCAGCTTTGCCAAACTGTCAGGAAAAGTTACCGGCTTGAGTCCAAAACCTATTCACAAGCGCCCTTTGCCCCACCAACGGGGAGGGGGTGGAAGAAATGAATGGTTTGGTGGGAGAGCTGGATGGCCTTGGGCATCGTTCCCTTCGCCCCAGCTGTCCCTGCGCGCTGCCAGGGGGGTTCCCTGTGCATCACCCACCCCGGCACTTCCCTTCCCGGGCTCTCGGCTCCTCCAAGCTGGGGGAGCCAGGGCTGCATCTGTGACCGTAGGTGTTATGCAAAGTAGAAACAAGCCCTGCGGGTACGTTTGCTGCATGAAACTTTCCATTTAAAGTCTTTGTGCGTGTTCCTCTGGGTATTTTCTTTACCTTGCCTCTTGTATCACTGCTTACATTCAAGAGATAGCATCCAGTACCTTTGTTTTCTAAATAGAAAATAGCTCATTACTTGTATTTTTGCCCTAGCTAATGAAATTTGTTCCAGCTTTAACATCACTGCCACGAGCTACAAAGAGTCATTTGTCTCAACTGCCTGGGCCAGGCTCTGCTGCAGCTCACAGACGGCACAGTTATCCAGGAGACTGGAAGAATGCAGGCAAGAATAATGCAAAAATGGGTAAAAGCCAAGGCTCATCAATCTTTGGTGCTGCGCTATTACATCTGTACTGCACTCCGAGCCACGTAGCTCCAACATAGTACCATATGGAGCTGTCTGGTCGCTTCCTGGGGTCTTGTTCCTTTGGAAAAGTAACTACAAACTTTAAGGTGCTTGTATCAAACGAAGAAACAGCGCAATAGCAGCCTGTGCAGGCTGTGCTGTTAAACAAGGTTGTATCTGAGGGGTCTGTGGCATACTTCTCTTCCATCCCACCAGCTTCCCTTTCCTGTGCTTTGAAAAAAGGGCCTTTTGGGTGCTATTTATGTCATCTATCATCTGCTATGTAATCCATACAACTCCAAGGGCACAGTTCAAGAACCCAAAGCAGTGTTGCAGCACGTCCCCAATACTGTCAAACCAACAATGACTGGTAAATGTTGGCACTAGCTTTATTTGGCTTTAATATTGTGAGAAATGGCTACTTTACATTTGGAAATGATAACCCAGCTATCCTCCGTCGTGGCATATTAAATATCTGGGGGTTTTGTTCTTAAGAGATGCGCTCAGGTTTCCTGTGGCTGTGGGTCTTATGTGGGTCTTAATTACACCTGTAACTGCTAAATTGCAAATCTTTTTGGATACACTGCTGGTTTTACTTTCCTTTTGTCTGAGTTCTGCCCCAGCCTCCATCGCATCCAGCCTTGTTTCACAGCAAACAGCTCTTTCTTCTGGTGAGCTTTCCCACTGGACCACAGACACTCTCTTCGTGCTTCACATGTAACATTCAGCTTCCTTGCTGCTTTTACTCCTCCAAGTAACATTTTGCAACAGCATTAATTATACAGTGTGCTTAGATTTCTCATACCACTATTAACAAACACGTGTTTACTCTGTCTTTCCTCATTTGAACTGAATCTGTGAGCTATATCCCTTGTGGTATCTTTGACTGAAAGATACTTGGATCCATTCTGTGCAAAGGTGAAGTTTAACATCCTTTTTTTGTCAATAGGGACAAACTGTTCTACAGCTCTAGGAGAGGCACAAGCCCAACCTGGTCTCAGTTTCAAGAGGACTACAGCTCCCATGATCCCTAAGAAGAACTGGACCTGAGCTTTGACAGTGATGCACTTCGTGAAAAGGAGGAGGTATAAAAAAAGTAAAGTAAAGTAAAGTTTGTAACTAATTAGCGGAGTGGTAAATAGGGAGTAGTAAACTATCGTGGAAAATCCAGTGGAAATCCATGATGGTAATATGAGACGGGTCTGAAGGGCAGAGAGAGGCGACTAAGGAGCTCTAAGCTGTAAATTCATCAATTAAAAGGACTATTAACCAGCAGTTTTTAAATGTCCAAGCAAGGTGGCTAACAAGTTAAAAGAGTGTTAAGTTCTTATCATCAAATATAGATTCTACTAAAATGGAAGGAGAAGGAAGCCTGGAAGAAAGAAGTGCTTGCCCCCTAGCCCGGTGCATGCCTATGGCTCTTTAGAAGCACAGTGGGATGAAGGCTCCAGTTCCTCCTGCACTGGGAGAAATGCCACAGTCAGGAGTGAGGCAGGAGTTAGGTGCTGGCTGGTTGTTAGAGCAGCTTCATTTATTGTAATGGGCTCTACAAGGGGTAACTGGAGAATTAAAGTGACCCGCCTGTCTGGGGTAGGGTGAGGTGGTGGGGTAAGAAACTCAGATACAGACTAGCTGATAGCAACTAATAAGAGGTAGTTGAAGGCAGCCTTGTGTTCTCTGCGTCTCCACCTACAACTGTAATCTCCTTTCTGATCTCTCCTTTCCGAAACCGTAGGTGTTGGTGATGATCTAACCAGCACCTGACTCGCCAACCATTTGTCCTTGGAGGGCTGGGTAGGGACGAGGGCAGCAGCATGGTGTGATGGGGGAGTGGCTGTCACCCTGGCAAATCCCTTTGGAGGATTACTCAAAAATCTCCATAATTTTCCTTTCAGCCTTAAACCACCCCCTCGTATCCAATCAATGATGAACAAACTTGAAAGGCACAGCCTGTTGAGCTGATGTGAAGAGCAGAGAAGAGCTAAGCTCTACACTACCAAGAAAACAAGATAAATGATCCCCCTGATGCACTTTCTGATGTTTATTGTGTATTCTGTCTTCCCTGTACATCTCTATACGATGAATCTATGTCGTAATGCAGGAAGGTCCTTCCCCCCCAGATCAAAAAAATACAGCTAAAACAGCTACCATTAGATGTTTAAAAGGATTTACCCTGAAGTTTAAATTGTTGGTCTGACATCTGCTGTGGCTGATTACACTCATCCTCAGTAACAGAAAAGTACCTTCTTGTAAATTAGCAATGGTGTGAAAAAAAATAATAAAAAACTTACTAGCCCAGGCTAGTTACTGAAAATGCACTGCACTGCACTCTTTTGGTCTGTTTATAATGTACTGTGGTTATCCAATAGCTCTTACGGGTTAATTCAGGGACAATAGCAATCTTTGTTCTGATTTTGGATTTGTGCTTGGCTTTGCACTGATCGAAATACTAGATATAATACAGCTAAGATTTGCAGGTTTTTAATATTAAATGTGGAGCTACATATATTTAAGATCCCCAGCAATTCCCCTTGAGACTGATTTTTTCCTCTGATAATTAGTTTTGCCAGACTCGGTATTTTCCATTCTTGACTTGGACCATCTTGGTTTCATCAAAAATGGTTCTATATAGCATGTCTTTGCGTGAGGCTAGGGAATAAATGTCTCTCTCTTATTTTAAGACGAATTATTTTGTTGAAAGTCTGATTTTGTTGAAAGGCCATTTTGTTTAGAATAAGAATGTGTGTCTGCGCCCCTCTCTAGTACACTTGAACTAGTTCTGCCCCAAAGAACTTGACAAAGACTGTAAAAGCTGGCCAAGAAGCAAGCTAAATAGCTTGAGCTCAGCTCTAGGCTGCTGGCAGGATCAGGACGGGCCAGTTAACGTGCATGTATCCCATACTCCAGTGTAGATTTGTCATACACTTGGAAACTGGCATTATCCTCGCGATGGACATAGCAAAAAGCTGCCCAAATCTGGAAAGGTCATCAGCCTTTTAAAAAAATTGTTTGCAACCGCAGCTAACCCCTTACTGCTGTGCGCGTGCCAGCTGTACTCCTTTTTTTCCTGACCAGGGCTGCTGCTTTCACTGCTGAAAGAAAGCAAGGGAAATCCTAAATCTGGTCTTTCATGGAGGAGGGGGAACAAAAGCTACGGTGGGACGTGGCTGTCGAATTAGTGAAGTGGGACAATGCGCATATGCACACGTAAACCAGGAGCTGTACTGTAAGATGAATTACAGCTCAGAGGTGCAATGCTAACTTTGGCTGCATGGAGTAATATGGAGACAGCACTGTATTTTGTTTGTGTGGCCAACAAGCACACTGTAATTTGTGTGTGTGCGTGTAACTGTTTCAAAGTGTGCAGGATGACACTGCTGTTGGAGTAATTTGTCCCCTCTGCTGCACGCACAGCAGCGCCTGCAGCCCCTCAAGGAGCGTGCTGTGGCTTTGCTAGCCTCCTTTGTTGCTGCTTGGCTAGTTTCCCCCTTTCTTTGCTCCCTTCTTTTTCCTACTCTGGCAGAATAGCCTGCTGGGAAAGGGGAAGCTGAGTATTTCTGAAGCACTGCAATGCAAACAAACCAGCTCCAAATGAACCTTGACTAGGAAAATCCGTGCTGTGCAGCATAGCCATCCCAGCGTGCGGTATGTGCAAGAGACTGGAAAAGACTGCCAGGCTGGTGAGGAGCCCTAAGGACCGAGCATCCTCCCACTCCTTCACCGGTAGCAGCATTTGTGAGAAATAGATTAAAAATAATCTGTGAATCAGTTTTAAAATGTTAATTTACTTTTGCTTGATCGGCCTGTACACTGTGTAAAGTAAACATCACTTACCAGGGTATGCTGTACCACCTCTTCAAAGCCTCATACCAGTGATACTTGTAACGCAGGTGAATGATGGTGTCCGCATTTTCCTAAGGGAAAACAGAAAAGCCGTGCAACCTGCAATGGGGTATTGGGGAGATGATCCAGCATGTAGCTCCACAGCTGTTGGCCAACAGCTCCGTATTCTGGACCTTCTTTTGTTAGCTGAAATAAGCAAGTTACACGTGTAAAACTGGAGAGGTGCGAGTTCCTAACTGAGAAGCAGAACCACCAAGCAGCTAATTGGGAGGAGGCTAGCTCCAACTTGTCCAGCTGTTCTGTCCCAACAGCTTGCCTGATGGTGTAATACATTAAAAACAACAATAATCCTGCTGTCCAGTAACGTGTATAGGCTAGTTACTATAATCTTAACTACAGCTGAAAGCAGAAATGCAGGAAGGACTCTCACAGGTAAAGCCAACCCATATCTATAGCAACAAGTCTTTCAAGGATTGGCCATTGAGATGGCCGACGCTAAGTTGCAGGGGCTTCCACTGCTCACCAGACTTCTGTTTGCTGCCCCTAAGCCAACAGTTTAATTCCTCATTTTGCCCTGTAAGAACAGCCAGCTACAAAAAATTGTACTGCATTTCTATGCATGGAACTTGCTGGAGCTTCTGGGGCAACAGGCACTATGTCTTCTCTCATCTCACTGTAAGTATGGGCATTAAAGAGAAGATATCATTGCTCGCTTACAAAGCTAGGGTGAGAGAGTTGTTAATTGGGTACAAAATATTAAGCTACCTTTTGAGGCTGTTTTTCTAATATAGGCTAACGTCCTCAGCTATATGCCTCGGTTCCCGTGTTTGGGGATGAGAGATGGGAATAGCAATGGAATATTCTGATGCCAAAATACTGCCTGGCCCTGAGCAGCAAGGTCACTGCTGTCGTGCAGGCTGCCGAGCCTTTGGGCTCTTCTGACAAGTACTGCTTATGCCATAACTGTCTGAAAAACTGTCCCACGTTCAGGATTGTTCCTATGACCCCTGCATCCCCTTGTGCATTGCAAATCTTTCCTTGCGCAATGCTTAAACAAAGGGAAAATGAGGCAGAACTGTCTGAACAGTCATGCAGCACCAGAGCACTTTGTGGTCAAAGTAATCCTGAAGAATCTTTCAAATCCATGCATGTCACCAGAACGTAATTAAGACGCAGGGTTACCCAACAGCGCTCTTGATTCATAGGAGTAGGACCGACGAGCACCAGGAAAGTAATAGATTTTATTGGGTAATCTGTGTGTTTGGACGCACAATCCTTCAAGCCAAGTCATTCTTGTAGGCCTGGGAAATCCTTGAATGACAATTTCTGCCATTGCCACAGGTCTTCATTAAAACACCGAGCAAAATCCTCTGCATTTCACACATTGTGTGATACCAAGGAGAAAACACTGTCAGTAAAATCCCACTCTAGTGGTTGAATTCCTGCTGACTTCAAATAGATGTCTTTTTTCCTTATGGCTGCAGAAATGAGCCCTTGGATGAAGGTCCTCTCCGCAACGAGTCTGATGAAGCACTGCGTGCATTCGACAGCCAGCTTGACACCGCCTCGCCACGTGCAGCACCTGGGCTCCAACAGATGTCGTGCGCAAGTAGGCCTGAAAGGCTTATTAAATTTTAATTAAACATTTAAGCTTCAAGATTAGAAGGCCTCCATAAGATAGGCATCGGTAATATGTGTGCTACTATGAATGAGGAGGTA
Source organism: Chroicocephalus ridibundus (assembly GCF_963924245.1). Taxonomy (NCBI): domain Eukaryota; kingdom Metazoa; phylum Chordata; class Aves; order Charadriiformes; family Laridae; genus Chroicocephalus; species Chroicocephalus ridibundus. The sequence goes on from NC_086289.1 coordinate 51,721,673, forward strand.
GGTCTTAAGCAATGTATTGCTGGTAAACAAGCTAAAACTCTTTACTGCAAATAAATATTGGCTTCCTAGCGAGTTCTTCAGGAGTTTGTCAGAAGGCATCCAGAGCCAGACTTCGATGCTCCTCTCTTCTTTCTGGATGCGTTCCTACAAATACTAAAAAGCAACTCTAGAATATCATAGCACTTCTTCTAATAGGCATCTATACATGTTTTATTGTTAGTAAGCACCGTATGTCACTCTTTAAACAGCCCAGTACTGTATTTACTGGGACTCAAGTGTGTGTGGTACATAACACCACAGCTCCTGCATATGATGTACCAGCTATACATTACACAAAACTTTGATAAACAAGTCACTTTAAACAATTCCTTCCCCTTTCAGGAAAGCATTTATGTGTGCGTTGTCTTACCCATGGTGCAGAGTGTTTGGAATATGTTATAAAGGGTAACAGATGTATTTGAATAAGGGCTTTTTTGGATGTCACTGGGATACGTCTTTGAAGACAGGGCAGTTCTGAAATGTCAAAGCAACGGTAAATAAAAAATTTATTAAAAAAAAACACCCAAAAAACCCCAAACCCACGCCGCTCTCCCTGAGTGAAAATCTACAATGACATGAATCACCCTTTTAACTAATTGAAAAATTCTTTAGACATGTTTCTCCTACGGCAACTGGGCCAGCATTCAGCTGATTGGTGGGGCTTGTGAAATGATCTTTAGGACTTTTCACTCTGATCAAAAAATCTTCCCAACTCCTAATCGTCCAGCTGGCCTGGAGACGGAGCAAGGGATGTCTTCATAGATCCTTGGGATACGTTCAAAAATGCAGTCTTTCTTTCAGCAATGTAAGTATATGTGTCTTTGGTACTTTTCCAGCCACTCACTTAAACTTGACCATGTATTGAGCGCTAGGTGTGAAAGAAATATACGTGTCTTTAAAAGTTAACAAGAAAAGGATTTTTGTTTGTTTAATTTAGAAGCTGGCATTCTGCCTCATGCTTTTTCTAGTTGCTAATAGCAGGCAACTTCAATCTCCACCAGGTCCTGAGAAGGGCTAGAGGCACTGAGTACACAAGAGGACAGGATTTACACCTTTCTATTTGGCTGACTTCGCCTAATTTGGCAGAAGAAAAATCTTTGGCATTCCTGGTTTAAAGAAATCTGCAAACTAAGCGAGGTTTGCTGAACTGTTGCTGTCTAGGAGTTGCTAAACCGTGATAGCATTTCGACAATGAAATGGCTAAAATAGCACAAGCGTCGCTCCTGTTACTTCTAAAGCATCTTGGGACTATCCTAGAATTTACTTGCTTTTATTTTCCTGAACAATCCGGTACTAGAGACAAGGTTTGCAGTTAACATTCATCCCATGTGTACTTCATTAATGCACACATTTGTTAAAATCTTGTTTTGCTAAGATGCCTACTTGATTTAAAAAATAAAATAAAATTGGAAATCCTTGAGGAGAAGAATTCTTGACCGTCTTTGGCTAAGGTGAACCCAAACCCTTGTAAGTTAAGAGCCTTCTTAAAGGCAGGCAGATTGATGGCAAGGTCACAAAAGGACAGTGGCCTTTTTGAGGGGAATTCTGGGTCAAAGATTATGTTCTAGAAAATGAAAAGGGAAAAAAAAAAGGAAACCCTGCTCAGTAGCTGTGTATCCCTGGAGAGCACTTGGTGCCTGGATCTGGCACAGGACGTGCTCAAAAATGATGAGGTCTGAGACCCGGCTGCCAGGCTTGTGGGTCGGCCTGGCCTTGGTGGGACACCCCCAGCCCCCCTTGCACACCGCCAGGAGGACTCAAGGCTCCGGGGGCAGAGAGGTGTTGGGAGAGGGAGCCCTGCTGCGTCCTGGCAAGTCAGCCACCATGGGTGCCACCATGTCCCCGTACTCCTCCAACAGCCCTCCCCAGAGGGACTGGTCCTGCTGCTGCACCTCTGCAGCCTGGAGGAAGTATCTGCTCAGGGACCCAGGGACCAGCGGATGGAGCTTTAGCGCTAAACACTCTTCTTCATGGGCCAATGGACAGGAAATGTTTCTAACGTATGTGCAAACATACAGCTGTCCTGCATGTTTGAGATGTCAGAAATATGCCTTACAATGGCCTTTAGAGTAAAACTGAAGAAAATCAGTAAGTAATACTGGTCATAAAATGAAACTACCATTTTGAAAATGCCAGAATATTGTGATTGGTTTGTATTTTCACCTCCTTTTGGTTTTTTTATACTACATTCCTGCAACCAATAGAAAGTAATGAAGCATATAATGGAATCCGTATTATTGGTTGAAAAAGGTTTCTGATGATAGCGCCTGCCTACCCCTCGTTGTTATAACTTCTCCATTAGAAGAAACAGAGAAGTAGGAGAGGGAGATTATAGTTAGGAAATTTGCAGGATTTTTTTTATTCCTCAACTCCCAGCTAGACATGGCAGGATCCCATTGAACCGAGAAGAAGAAAACTATATTCCAGAAATAATTCTTATTGCCTGTCTTAAATTTACTGCCAGTATTCTCACTCTGTCTGCACTGAGACAGAAGTGACTTGCAGATTCAGATTCTCTTTACAGTGGTATCAAACTTGCTGTTTGCTCAAATTAAAGAATATCATGTGTATGTGCATTAAAAATTATTTTCAAGAGCGCCATGCACAAGGTAACTCATTTGAGGAATATTGCTTCGCTTATGCTGTATGGGCAGAATCTGCAGACTCTCTAACAGCATTTTAAATCAAAGTAGTGATTTTAGTAATGACATGAATAAAACATCCCCCCCTGGAGCCAAATAAGCCTTGAGAAGTGGCCACAAGTGATTTCAATCCCTAGAAAGCATTTGGGTCAGAAAGAGACACTAAGGAATGTGATTGCCAACCTGAGTATCACCTTGGAAAAGCTGTTACTGTTTGTTCAAATATCTTTTTTTTTTTTAATCATCACAGCAGCCTTGTGTAAAGTACATCAGTAACAATGAACTTCTGTTAATATACACTGCATTTATATTAGGAAGATTTTGCCACATATTTGATACACCCATCCTGACAAAATGGTCTTGCGTATAGATTTATATTCTACTGTATGTAGCTCTTCATCCATTATGGTCTTGTTTTTTCTGCACTTTGTCTTTTAATGCCTTGAGAAACTGCAGCCATTTCATGGGAAATATGCTACCACGTATTAACATACCATGCCCTCTCACCAGGACATTATTATTTAGATATTTCCTGAAGGTAAAACGAATAACTCATTGGCACTAAAAGCTTACCCTTACCTTGAGTCCATGTCATGACCATTCAAAAAGCCAGGCTCAGCACATGCGGACCCGATTTACCAAGCCCACTGGGCTCTCTGCATGAGAGACACATGCATACAGAGGTGGTCTCATGACATCGACACTGGCACAGGTTCCTGGAGAGGTGGTGGAGGCCCCATCCCTGGAGACATTCAAGGCCAGGCTGGATGAGGCTCTGAGCAACCTGATCTAGTTGAAGATGTCCCTGCTGACTGCAGGGGGGTTGGACTAGATGGCCTTTAAAGGTCCCTCCCAACACAACACATTCTATGATTCTATGTCAACAGCAGGGTCGAGATATCTAATATTTGATTTATTATTTTTTTTCTCATTTGCTTTAGGCCTCCTTTCAGACTGAAAGTCTACGAACCATAATCTCATTCCTGAAAACACACCTTCTTTCCTGCCACACCTTCTACACTATTTGCGAGCTTTTTTGCAGAAGACTGTCTATTTTTTTGTGCTTGTCTGGTGCCAGATATGAATACTGTTTGTTGGCCCTTTGATAAAGATAGTAGCAATAATTTCATGGTTTAAAGAGACATCTTGTCTGAATTTATTTTCATGGTATAAAATCTGTTAAAAGAGCACTTTTTGCATTGAACTCAACCTTGCGAGCGGAGAGCCATGTAATGGCTGACGGGCAGTTCCATTTTTCACGGATGTTTCGCATTTTTTACACTAAAAATGGACAGTTGTAACATGCAACATGCTTAAATACTTGGTGGTCATGTGCCATTACCATCCCACAAACACCTTTGACTGCTGAAAGGCTTGCTCCCTCTACCTCCAGTTTTGCGTTTTCACCACAGCCAGGAGTTACCACCAGCACAACTCTGCCAGAAAGGTGTGTCCAGGGGAATAAATACACCCATCTCTGCTTCAGGCAGGTTCGGCTGGGGTAGTTCAAAGAGCTGACAAAGGCAGGCTGGCGCTAACCAGTGTGCTTTGTCTTGGGCAGATGAGGAAAACAGCAGCACAATGCCAATTTATGGAGCTATGGGAAGAGCCCTGAATTCTGGGAATGCCCATTCCAGATGCCTGGCATCTTTAGCCTACAGAGCCAGGTCTGGAAGAGGATGTTTACTGTCAGCCTCTAAAATAATGACTGTTTTCTGAGGCTACAGTCACGCGGTCATTGTAGAGATGGCTTTGTGGCACTTTAAGATGTCCATTCCCACCCATAAACTGGAAATTACCCTCTTCCTGGTACAGCTCAGATGTCAGAATAAATAATCCGGGCCCTTCTTGTGTTTCAGCGCAAAGGCAAGAGGTTAGTAAATGCGGGTGGGAGTGATGTGAGTTTACCCACCTGACTTTCCACTGGAAATTAAACACCAATTTTTTTTATACAGTCTTTTATACTATGCAGTAGGGCTGAGTGTCCAGCTGCTGCAGAGAGATGGCAAACACCTGGATGTCAGTCACATCTCAAACTGGCACAGCTGCTTCTCCAGTAAATACCTGACCCGAAACTGAAGATAAGTCATTTTTCTGGGCAAGGCTTTCTATGGCAGCGTAAAGGACCTGGAAAGTATGCAAACTACAGCTGGCTAGAGACTTATCCTGTGCAGAAGTAACTTTTAAAACCATGCATATATTTTAGGAGGAGGAAATTCCCATGTAGGAAACCTAGAGTTTTTACCTGAATGTGAAAAGGCCACAAACGTACAGGCATTTTAAGCATGCAAGGCGAACAATTCTCTGTCACTTAGCTAACAGGAAACGTCAAAATAGCTGAGGCATGAAAGTCAGTAACAGCCACAAATAAAGTAATGAGTGTAACTGTGAAAACTTTGAAACGTGTTTCTCCCGCAACTTTCAAAGCAACTTCCTCCAGCCCCAAAGAAACTGAATTGGTACTAAGACACTAGATCTCATAAGAATAAAAATTTGTCAACCATCTCAGGCTACACATTCTCCACCGCCATCGTGTGCCACAGCATAAGCGGTGGGTGAACGCTACCAAATAGCTACATTACCCACCCGCATCTGCATACAGTGCCCAGAGCTGCTGGTGGTGTTACTACTGAAGTGAGCACCTCAGTAAATCCAGAGCTTCTGTTTTGGAAGAAATTGGCACTAGCCCATCCTGACAAAATTCACCCTGTTTGGATTTTGACTTGGTATTTAGCAAATTACTGAGCTTCATTGACAGGTTGAATAATGAAGGATCTGCGCATCTGTAGGTAAAAAGTTTTAAGGAACCTTTGCTGTTGCATTGGTTTTGGTCTTGCTTCACTTTCCAAGCATTTTGTCGATCTGTCTTTTCCTACTTGATTTAAATGGCAGCACTCTCAGAAAACACTTTCCCATATGGGTGCTTTATACACCAAGATCAGGGCACCCCTAACCTTTTGGAAGGTGTTTGTGTAGCCTGATTGTACTGGCACAACCTTTTAACTTTCACTTGGGTTTGTGTACAGTATTTTCTTCTGTGGTTTGTAACAGAAACTTTTTTTTCTGTAAATTTGCCTTGAGTGTTTTGAAGCGTCCTGCTCTTTTGGGACATCTTCTGAAACATTGCGTACATACTTGTTCGCCTCCAAGAGAAGATTGTTGTGATGTGGTAGGAAAAATTTCTGAACCTGAAGCATTTGCCTAACTGCACCATTGCAGCTTTCACTGTTGGCTGCAACTGCTATAGCATAATTTTTATTTATTTTTTGGGGGGTTATGTGAGTATTGCACGAAATATTTGCTGCTACCAGATTGCTGCTACCTGTCACACTACTGAAAGTCTGTAAAAACTCTCTACTTGACAGTGAGGGACTGGTCTCGCAGCTAGAAAATGAGGCTGTAACTTAAGTCTGCCTTTTCTCAATGTGGTAGCGTCCCCTCTTCTAGCAGCAGCAGTGTAGTGAGGACACAGGGATTTATACAGTGAGATTGCACTGCTGTAGTTCTTGTTTGACAGAGACCAAGGCCGGGTATGAAAGAAGCCGATGGTACAGTAGGTACAGCAATTGCTGCCATAAGAGAAGCTGCAGTGCTGGTGAATTACAGGCCATCAGTTTGACCGTATATTGTGCAGTCATATTGTGCAAGACGACTGTCAAAGGCATGCTTTAGAGACGTGAGTTTGCACTTGAACTGAGACCTGACTTAGTCAGTTAAGGACTTCATTATTATCCCATGTATTACTCCTGCAATCCTGAAATGGGTCAGGTACTGAAAGGGAAGCCAGTGCTGGTCGGACAGCATTAATTTTGGTTATTACATGCATTGTCTGGTTAGACCTGTTTTTAAAATGTGCCACTACATGACGCGCTCATTACAGCAACCTCCTCATCTCTCCTGCCAGTCCTCAGCCTGTAAACAGTCCACTCCGAGTCCGCCAGCAGCAGGGGCAGATCTTGTGCAAGAAGCTGGTGGTGGCGCCTGCTGTTGGGCTGGAAAGTGATCCGCAGAGCTCTGAGGTAGAGGCTGTGCCCATCAGCAGGGGTTTTGTCTGTTAAGGCAAGTCACTAATAGAGAAAATAGGGTTGAAATAGTACCTCAACATCGCTTTTCCCTCCTGCTTGCAAGAATATTTGAAAGTACTTCAGTCTGGTTTAATTTTGAAACTGTTGAGCTGTTTAGACTGTCATATTTTAGCATTTACTCTATTTGTGGTGGCATTTGCATGCAACAGAAATTAAATTTAAACACAGGCCAGCCAAATGTTTTAAGCAACGACATGCCATGAGGGAACAAGCAAATAACTTCATGCTGCCTGTTTTCCATCTTGCCTTGCCCCTCTGCAGCCTTTCACTGCACCCCAGGCCTCTCGGCCACCCCCACCACCTCTACCATGTAAAAAAACCAAAACCAAAAACCAAACCCAAACAAACAACGAACAATAAAAAGACAAAACTGTCTTCCTTTTTTACAAAAAAGGACAGTATTTACATTATTTCTGTAAAAGGAAGAAAGGAGAGCAAAAGCCCCTTCAAAATTACACATCTACCTGATATGCTGGTAGCTTTCTTATGTTGAATTATACCTCTCCCTAAAGTCCTGTGAGGCAGTGATGGACAAAGTGAAACCCAAGCTTTTTCTTTATCTAGGACACGCAGTAAAGAACAGAAAAAAAATCCCAAATTGGATAGAAACGATGTAAAACAGTGTGCCTTGAAATTGTTCTGTTTCTTTGAAGAGAAACGTAATAGTGCCCTGGTAAATCCTGTTTCTGAATATTTATCATGCTTTTACAGGACCCTATTGTCCCTGTGCCTATTGTAATCTATGAAAACCTTGTACACAAATCAGTCAGTTATTGTTTTTATTTGCAGGGGAGGGATTAAGGCACTAAAAGTATACATTTATCTGGTTGTTCTGAGCTTTGTTGTTCTTTCAGTGATTTGGAGTAAGATTCTGCTTTTGGCAGAACTACTTTTGGCAGAATCCTCAATACGATTAGAAAACACCCTCTGGTTCATTCACTGAATGCTTGTTTTGTTGGTGCGTATCTCCATGTTGTTACAAAAAATATACCTTTTTTTTTCCTCAGGTTGTAGAAGTTGTGATGAAAAGAATTACTTGTTTACTGTATCTCCCACAATAGTAACATGGGAAAGTGAGGGAACTGTCTTAAACATATGGTTACTGTGTCACACATCATTCATGCAAATCTGAAAGCAACCATCATGTGCAGTGATGCAAGCACTTACCGAAAAGAAAAAAAAAAAGGGGGAAGAAAAAAAGCCCTCCCCTTGATTCTGGGCCTTAAAAAGAGAGAACTCACTGTTTTCCCCATCACAATATGCAAATGCTGTTTTGTTTCTCTTTGTTCTGCAGTACAGAGATACCTTTTTTTCTTTGTGCTTGTGTATTTCAATGGTCAAATATCACTGATGGTTGCGGGGGTGAGGAAATATGTAAGGAAGACCTGAGAATACGTATGTATGATCCCTTGGAAGTGATGTTTACTTTCGAAAAAAATCTTGGTTCCTGGCTTTGGTGGAGCACGATCCAGCCTTGCTAAGGAAAAAGTCACCATTTGAAATAAAGAAATCATATCCTCATAGGTATATAGAGAATATTTTTCTGTAAGTTAAACAAGAGCCGTGTTCTGCTTTTAAAGGCCTGATTATAAAAATGTAAATTTAGATTTATTCTAATGTAATGTACTCTTCACATTCTTCTAAAATTTCTGCCGCCCTTCACATAATTAAGGTAAGTGCTAAATCAGATTATAAAGACAGTGTTTAAATAATTAAAGATTTGTTGCCACCTTCAGGATACATGTCAATGAAAAGGCTCATCCTTCTTGTGCTGACAAAAAGATGATAACATGTCATTTAGGTGAAAATATTCTGTATGGATTAGCAGGCACCTGAGCAACCTCCACAATTATTTAGTGATATCAGTATCTAAAATCAGAGGACTGATAGGACCTCAGAGAAAAAAACAACCAACCAACAGTAAATGACTGCTTTGGATAGTGCTGAGCTCTTCTCTGCACAGTGTAAGTTATTTTAGGGGCCTTCATACCTCTCTCTGACGTTGTGGTCAGTGCAAGATGCGTTTAAGGCTGCTGCAACGCACAGACATGACCTTTCAACAAGGGTGACCATTCTTCTGCACCAGAACCGTTACTTCACTGCTGGACTAACAGAAGCTACTTAAGATACGTATGTGCGATAGCCGAGATGACCCAGTTAAGCAACAGGATGGCTAACTCTTCCTATGCTAATCTGTCCTTCTCCACCCGCCAGTCTTCCTTCTGGTTTTGACCCACCTAGAATTAACATTATAAGCACTTAACGAACCTCTAAATTAGTTCTTTGTGTAAGCTCAAAGGCTAATTTTTAGCGAAACTTCATTTTGTACATTATGCATGGAAATAGAAAATTTGCACTAAAAAAATAGTAATTGTCTCCAGCTTGGGCAGTCTCAGAACAGGCCACAGACATGAAGGGAGGAGCTACGGCTGAATTTCTGTACAGCAGATATCCCCACTGGGTCATAAATCTGCACAAAAAGAAGGCACAGACTGCAAATTCAGCTTTTAGTAATAAAGTCAGAACTAGTAATACAGGTATGCTAGTGTGTTGCAGCTATAAGCTCACAGTGTAAAGTAAAGCTACTTGACATGAGAATTGAGATCGCTTGGTAGGAGAGTAATTTTATTTTTTGTTGTGCATACTGTGCCGGACTGAACAGCAACTAAGAGTGAGTCAGCACATTTCAGACTTGTAGATAAAAAATGTGCATTAGTAGCAACTTGGATGAAGAGAAGGAAAGAGGCTGATGGTCCTGGGCTGCCATAAGCATAAGGCCAGTATCAGAGGAAACACAAAAGCAGTAAGTAGAGAAGTTAATCTACAATCTGCAGTAATGGATACAGTAAAAGTTGTTCTTTTTCTTCTTTCTTGAAATAAGAAATGCCAGTTCCTCAAAAACAGTTTGTGTGGAAAGTTTTGGTTTTTGAAAACAGCACTAAATTTGTTGAAAAGTACTCTCGTAGCATTTTCAAATTACTTGATCTTAACTGTCACAGAATGGGGAAAAAAAAACATATTAACATAAGAGGTTGTCCTCATTTGGCAAAGGAAGTACTTAGGAGGAGAAATAAGATGGAAATTATAGTGAAACAATGTGGAAGCCATATTCTTCCTATTAACAAATGGCAATCTTTGCCTTCTCATCTCATCTTTTGTTTCATCTGCATTTTGACTATACTGTAATTTTGAAAAGGACGGGTTCCTATTGCACAGTCATGTTGCAATCACTGTTTATTGTGTTACTCTTATATAATATCTTCTCTAGGCGTATATACTTAAGTCTGATCAGGAGATTAAAAAATATGTTGTAGATGAACATGCATAGTCCCAATGGGAAATGGCTGTAACAAACAATGAGACAAAAATGGTGAAATTACTATTACAGAAGGTAAACTAGCTCACAGAAGGTATGTTGCTTCTGTGCCCCGAGGGCACGTGCTGCATAGAGGCACCTGTAGAAAACCAGTAATGATAGAGTGGAGCTGGATGCAGAATGTACATCACAAGATGCCCCGGTGTTCACAGTCCAATTTAAGAGTCACCTAAAAGAAATTCTCTTCCTGGCTATGCCACATACTTCCTCTGGGGCATCTTGAGCATGGCACGTTTTGACCCAGATTTCAATTTCATCCACTAACTTTTCAGTTAGTCCCCTGGTGACGGGGACCTAGATTTTTTCCCGGCTGACCAGCCTCACTTGCAGAGGTGCCACGCAGCTACTAGCTTATAGAATGTGACATTTTCAAAACTTTCTTCCCTTCTACAGTAACTGTCCTTTTCTGAATGACCTATATTTAACCCTGCGCGCATGTAAGTGTTGCCTCAGGTGGCACCCTCATTCCTCAGGCGTGCATTGCGACGAAAACACAAAACATAAATAAATAAAAATGCCTTGCATCATGCCATTCTGTGAACCTCTGCAGAGGGATACGCCTACCAGTGCCATGATTCAGAGGGGCAGAATTGACATCCGGGAGACTTCAAAGGAGTAGGAAAAGGAACAAACCACCTTTCATTTTTTTTTTTTCAGCTGTGCACAGCAAGGTTAACACCAAGCACCGAAAACACGGGGTAGGTGTGGGGACAGGGCTGGGGTGACGCCCCGTTCTCCACAGGCCGGAGGGGCCGCAGCAGCAGCCAAGCCCCATGCTGCGAGGCCCCTCACGCCTCCCTGCACGGGAACCGGCACTTTAACCCTCATGAAACATCTGCCACAAGCCCAAGGAGTGGGATATCAACGGGGCGGTTGGATAAACTGCCACAAACCCCCACCAACGGCCCCAAAATGCCCAGGGCTGCCCCGCGCCCCACCGCCCCTCGCTGGACGCCTTGGCCCCGCCCCGCCGCCTCGCTCTCCGCCAATCAGCGCCGCCCTTTCCTCCCGCCGCGGTGCCGCCCGCCGGGGCGCGGGGCCCGACCGCTGGTCTCGCGAGAGCGGCGGCAGCCTCGCGAGAGCGCCGCCCCGCCCGCCCCCCCCTCTCCGCCGGCGGCGCTCCGCCCCGCCGCCCGCCCGCCCGCCGCCGCCGCCCCCGCCCGCCGCCGCGGCCGGATCTGTCTCTCGCTGGGCGGTGGGGAGGGAAGGGAAGAGGAAGAGGGGGGGCGCCCGGCCCTGCGCACTGAGCGATGTTTGTCCGCCATCGCGGCGGAGGAGGAGGGTGAAGGAAGCGCCGCCGCCGGAGCGAGGGGCCTGCCCCGTCGCCTCGCCCCTCGCCGCCGCCTCCTCCCCCGCCGCTGCCCGGCTCGGCCCGGCTCGGCCCGCCCGCTCTCCGCGCGGCCCCGGGGGCCGTAGCCCGGAGTGAAGGTCGCCAGCGGCCTCCCTCCGCCAGGCCCCCGGCCCCGCTCCCGGGGTCTGCCGCCCCGCCGCGCGTCCCCCGGCGCCCCTCCGGACGGGAGGCGCCGCCGCCGACCCCGAAGATGTCGAACCTGAGCAAGGGGACGGGCAGCCGGAAGGACACCAAGATGCGGATCCGAGCCTTCCCCGTGAGTACCGGGCCTAGGCCGGGCGGAGCGGCCGCGCCAGGCCCCGGCCTCCGCCTGCCCGCAGGCCCCGCGGCCTCGTCGCCCTGTCAGCCGCGGGCAGGCGAGCGGGGCCGGCCCCGGCTGAGGCGGCCTGGGAGGGGGCGGCGGGGGCGAGCGGTGCGGGGTGAGCTGTCAGGCGGCCTCGGGTAGCCCCCTGCGAGTTGCGGGGCTGGGGGGGGGGAATACGGGGACGTGGGGGAGCAGCGCTCCGGAGGGCGGGAGGTGGAGGAGCCGGTCCCTGCCGTTATCGTCTCCCTCGTCAGTCAGACAAATCAATTATGAAAATCCACGTACGGCATTGGGGGCGGGGGGGCTGGTTTCTTTGTTTTCAAGAAAAGGGCCTCAGAGAAGGAGTCGAAGGTGATCACGCGTCCATCAACAAAATGAGTTAACCCCGGAAGGGGGGGGGGTGTATTTATTTATGTCTTCTGGAGAGTTTCCTCTTGGTGAATTTCTTTCACTCTCCGCTCCGTAAAAGCGGCTATAAGTCGTATGGTTAGAAGATTTAGGTGGCACGATGCCAGCAGTTCAGAAGATGCTACTATAAACATCTAGACATAGGTAACTTTCATGCATGTTCGGCAGAGCCATGAGCATGCCAGCCCTTTGAATTACAGAGGGGAATGAGCCAGATTATTAATTTATACTGCCATAAAGCTTGCTGTGTTTTGACAGTTGGTTCAATTAAAGCTTACAACAGAATAACAACTACAGTACTATTAATGGCGCTGAGGAACGCGAGAAATAGAAAGGCTTCAGTCTGCCAGAGGATGGCCAGGGAGTGCGTATGTGTTCATCGGTGTATACGTTAAAAAGAAGATACTTAGTTGAGTCATGAGCTTTTAAGGTTTAGCGTTAACTTTTTGATGCTACGTCTGATCCCAGTAGGCAGTAGTGCAGAACTAACGCGCCTTGCCCTCACAGAGAAACTGGACATACCTGTTTATCTAATTTCACTGGCAAGGAATATATCAATAATATTTGCTTCATCAAAACTCTGGCTGATGAAATTAGAGAATTCTTTATTTTCTCAGCAGCTGGCTTAATCATAGCGGTCTGATTTACACTGTTTTACTCTTTCCTTTTAGTCATTGACAGTTACATTTAGCGGTAAGAGTCAAGATGAAAAAATGAGCTATGAAATTATGAATTTTAGCTGATGAAAGGTTTTTGACCTCCAAATTGCATTTATTTCTTTCAACGGGCTTTTTCAAGGATGTAGATTTTCTTAAGACGTATAGGGTTATAGAAATAAAGAAAAAGACTTACTGCGATACGGCCCAGGCTTTACTAACAAGTAGGAGAAAATCATGTGCAAAAATAAACCATGGCAAAACCAATATGTATGTTTGTATGTTTTATAACAAACAACACTGAAAATATAGCAGTCTTGTAATTTGATAAACAGATTCATATATTCCAACCATGAATATGTATATATGGGTTCTCCAACAAATGCAGACGTAAGAATGGCATAAACTTTAGTATGTGTTTTACTTTTTTCACCACTTTTGTAAATGACCATATGAAATTAGTTTGGGGGGGTGAAGGATGCTCCTACAGAGCCCTGCTCTTACATGAAATTAAACGTTGTCGTCACATTTCTTCTGAAACTGTTTTTGCTAGCATTGTCTTTGTCTTTCTTTTCAGTTGCTTAAGGAATGTTTAGGTTAAAAGTTTTTTTAAAAAAAATTCTTCCTAAAATAGTAAGCAAACAGGCATTGAGGCCTACAGATCGTAAATGTTTGGTGACATATGTTGACAGCAATTTTACAGGTGTTCCCTTCAATAGATTTCTAAGACAGTTTTTTGACAATGCTGTTGATAAAGCGTTAATAGAAAAGGAGCGTGTACTTGGTTGAGAGATTTGGAGGGGTTTCTCTTTCATAACTGCAGAACGCAATACCCGTAGTTCATGTCAAAGTCTTAATTCAAATTTCGTGGAGGCCTAAGTGGTTGTATAGCTTAAGTCCTGTGAATAGTGCTAGTGGCTGCAGTGGGATTATTTGTGTCAATGAGGTTGTATTTGTGTGTGGGATAGAGTCTATATTTGGAAAGTGTACTATTCGTACTTCAGCTGCTGATCTTCACTCTTTTTATCTCGATTTTGGTGGTTCTGCTCTTCAGTTCTGAATTGAGTGTTTACAGAGGTGACTTTGTAGGCTGCTTCGATTTGTCATCTTATTGATCATCTTTCCTCAGCAGGTCTACCTGCTTTAGATTAGTTTGCTTCCTGCGTGGAGGTCGCTATTTACTATTACATTAAACTAGAAGTAGCCAAAATGGAGAGGTAAGGTTCCTGGAACATAGCGATGAATTTTCATAATATTTTTGATATTTCTGTTATTGTTATATTTTACAATAGCTGAAGGAAAGGAGAAACAGTAATTTGCAAAATATTACTGCTCCAGAGTTTTCTTTCTCTACCTTACTAGAAAATAAGTAGAAATTGACTAAAACATTTGAAATCTACCGGTGTACCTAGAGATAATAATGTTTTGGAATTAGTTTTATTCTAGATTACTTCTTTATTATTTCTTGTAGTTGGTGGCAGATTATCTGTCATCCCAAGTGTCTGTTAATATTTGCTAGGCTCCTGGTATGTGCTCTGGTGTGCTTTTTCTTACCTCAAGGGCAATGACTTTGAGTACGGGGTGTACTGTTTTGCTGAAGTGGGTTGTAGAGTAATCAAAAGTAGTTGAGGAAAATAGTTTTCTATACATTTAAACTTTTCTTCACAATAGAAAAAATGCATTTCTTTTCCTAATTTAAAAACTAACTTATTAAAAAGAAGTTTATTGTGTTATCTTGTTGGGCTTGACCTAAAGACAGTGAAAATGTTTGCATTAGAAGTAGTCCAGATGAGGATGCATTGTGTTTTGAGACTTCAGACGTGGACATTTTTTTAAATCTAGAAAGAATAATAAATTTTTTTTGTGTGTGTGAAAGTTTACTCTATAATCAGTAGAGCAAACTGATGAGGTTAAGCTTGTACAGTTAAGTAATCTTATGTACCACCATAGACAGCTTCCATTGTGCTACTTTCAATAACTGCCTATGGTGCTTTAACACCTTCATAATGTGTAGCTGTTCTATATTTGTGTAAGGTCTATCCAGATAGCATTCAGAGTAGCGTTAAAGCGAGAGATGGAATAGTTTAAGAGGGCTTTTGAGTGAGTGTAAGTTTTGTTGTTGTTTTTCTTTTTTTAAGCAGTCTTTAAATTTTCTTGTTACAAATTCATACAGATTGCAACAAATAGGAATATGTTGTGGTTGGACACTAAAAATAACAAAATAATTCCTGAAATGTTGAGTGATATTCAGTGATGTAATTTCAATATAGTTTGTAAGTAATTTATTTTTTTAATTATTTGGAGGAGTGCAGTAGTATTTATGCTGAATATGCAATATGTGCATTATGCAAAAATGCAGATTTGATACTCTTACAAAACATGAATTCATTGCACCTGTTTTGGAGAAGTATCGGGGGTTGTTTTCTTCCCTTCCCTGGTTTAAAGTACTCTCAGGGTCTCACATTGGCTCCTGTTGCTGAACTCTCAGTGAGCCCGTTACTGCTGGATAAAGGAATACTTAAAAAGCTCTCAAACAGCTTGCAGCAAACCTAATTTTAAGATGATTTGGTTGATCTGTGAAAAGTGCTGCCAAAGAATGCTAGATTTGCACTTAAAACTTTTTGGAGAGATGTGATGTCTATAATGGAGATCTAGCATGGATAAATTATGTTTCCTGCAAGTGTATTTGAGCTGTTCTGCTGTGACTGTTTAGCTAGTGCAAAATAGTAGCCTTAAATGTGTTTTGATGGAAAAGTTGTACAAAGTAAAAAATGCACATTTCTTACAGAAATAAACAGTATGTGAGAATTCGGAAAGCATTTTGTGACTTCATTTTCAAAATCTATAGAAGTAACATTAAGCTGTGTTGAATGAACTTTTTTGCAAGAACTCATCCTTCTCTCAATGCAGTATGTCAGTTGTCACCATAAAATTGGTTGGACAGATCTTTCTGAAAACCAGCATGACATGATGTAGGTTATTGGGTTTGATCGTTATGGTTGTTTTTTTTTTTTTTCGGGTGCTTTTAATCATTTTCATTTCCTGCAGAGCTATCTTTCCTCTCTAGAGTAAGGCTACAAAATAGTTTTTTGCCAGTTCTCAGAACTATTCTGGTGAATCACTGTTATATAGTTATATTATGAATTCTGGAAAGTATTTAGAGAGATCCTACATATGCACTTGCAATAGAATGAGTCTTTCAAATATGTATATAGATAGATATAAGCGCTTCACTGATTCATTTTATTTGAAATGCTTCTGCCCAAGAAAACTCTCATTTCATCTGGTCTTGTGCAAAAAGGCACACAGCCTTTTGTTTCGTTCAACACCGTTTATCAATTGATGTTGCTTCTTCCTCAAAGAAAGTTATGTAAACTTATAAATAAATGGTTTCAACTCTTCCATGAGAAAGTATTAAGGCTCATATTTTCATTGCCGCTGCTCCTTTCTCTTCAGATCTAACAGCCACTCATTTCAGGCTTTGTGTAGGCAGAAAGCTTTTTTTTTTTTCTTTTTGGGGAATGCCTACTGCTACTGTGGTTTGGTTTGGATCTTGGGGAATTGATGATGCAAGTTGAGAAGAGGTTTGTTAAATTTATGCTTCAACCTGTAATGTGTAGATCTATCAAGTCAAGAACTTGATGTAAATTTTGTCTTTCTCGAGCACCTTACAGCAGATAGACCATGGAAAACATGTTGAACTGCAGTTAAATTTCTAAGTGTTCAGATTATGTAAGCAATGTGTGTCTTTCTGCTTTGGCTTATAACCCTTAGAGCACACGTGCTGTCTCGGTGAGTGAATGGAGAGGCATGGAGCGTGGGATGAGGATAGAATCGGAGAATGGTTTACTGCAGGCTTTTTCAGTTCTGACTAAAATAATGTAACCCCACTGAGTGCTGCAGGGCCACCGAGTTCATGTTTTACATAGTTGGCTTTGTGAATCTTAATTGCTTTATATTCTCTAATATGTTTATAAGAGCATCTTAGCTATTAACCCATGTAGTGTATACAGTAATAATAAATTAATGTTCACAATTAAAATTTTAGTAGGCTTAAAACCTAGAAATAAAACAGACCAAAAAAACTAAAACACTGTTTATCTTATTCAAAGGAAAAAGGTGTTGTTTTGGTGTAAATTACAGAAAAATACATAAATACTTGCTGTTTACTGGACAGTTAATCTTATAAAGGCCTTCCATTTTTCACAAGTTTTTAATATTTTTTATTTTTTAATGAAATGCGATGAGCAGACCGAATGCCCTAATGCTACATTTAGAATTTTTTAAGAGATGATAACGCTAATTCCAGGGTAGATTTTGAGTAGTTGTAGGTGGGATTTTTTTTGTGTTGGTGGGTTTTTTCAACACTCTGTACATATTATCTTTTAGTTGTGGTCTAACCTAACGTCATTAGAATTCCTGAGTTTTGTAGGCATTCAGGGTTCAGTTGCAAATTTTCTTGTTAGTTGGGTCTTAAGTTCGGAGCAGTCGTCAATCCAGTTGGTCCGAGTTCTGAGTAAGTGCCTCAGCATGGCATTGGAAAGAGTACTGCTGTTTATACATCTTTCCTGTATTTAAAATTTGCTTGATTTTTGTGCAAGAGTATGAAGTAACACCACTAGCATTCTGTTAAGATTTTAAACTGGCTAATTCAATCTGAGTTTTTTCAAGTGGCTTGGTAGGTTTCTCCACTCCCTCATTCTTGTGTTGTATAGTAGAGTGTTATCAAACGGGAATTACTGTTTTTCCCTAGTAGTGGTAGGTAAAAGGGCTTTATGAGAGTTGCTGTAAAACTGATCAAGAGTTTTTGGTATTCTATGTGAAGAGTTACAGTAAGTAACATAAAAAAAGAAGTTTTTTCTAGAAAAATTTTACAATTTTTCAAAATGTTTCTTTTTTTTTAATCTCTTCTGGGCAGGTGTACATGGCGTTAAGTGGCAATGTTTCTCAGAATTTCAAATATGTATTCTGAAGTCTTTGGCTTTGATCTGTAGAACAAGTAGTCTTAGTGCAGGTGCTTTTAAATTTTTATCACCACGACTGATCTGCAGTGCCTGATAATCTCTCTCTATGTGATGTCTATCACGTCTTGTGATAGACTGGGACAGGTTTTCTGAAGATAGTTTGATTGAGTCCATTACTGTCCAAAATAGGTTCTTGACGTTGTGTGTATGATCAGTGGATGTTGTCTTTGGTTTCTAGTAGCTATACATGTGGAAAAATAACTCTTGAGAAGAAGCGACCTTGTTATTTCTCATTCTGAGCCAGTTTTTGTGGAAGAAAGGAATAGGAAATACTGTAGCAGAAAACTATAGCGTGGCCCAGCATACTTTTAATCATACTATTATTTTTCTGAAGTTCAGTTAAAGCCCAGTAGAAATTTTGAACCACTAATGGTTCTTTTGTGAAGATATAAGTACTGGTGTATCAGCAGAAGTAAGTACTGTTAGATGACTTAACAAAAGAACTTCCACATTGACATTTTTAACATATGCATTTTCAGGAAGGGGAAAAGTGCGTTTTGATAGCTGAGTACAGCAAGGAGGACAAAGCTGTAAGAAACATTTACATCATTTGGATGGTGCTTGCTGTGGAGTTGCCTAGATTCTTTAATTAGTTGTGCATAAAAATAGTGTTTGAGGGCTGAAACTCTCTTGGTGTAGTTTAAATAAGGTATAATAGTATGCAAAATGTACACAGATAACTTGCTTTATTCATTTATGTTTATGGATGAGGTGCATTTGTGGAAATCCCAATTTTTTGTTTAATACTAATGAGAATAAACATAAATGAAGACAATAATAATTTAAATTATACATGTGAATGATATAAAATTGGGCTAGCTTATATCATTAAAAATTCATAACATTAATTTCTTATACCACATGTAGTCTGAGTACAGGCTGTGTGTCTGTTTCTTACATTTTTTTACGTGAGTAATCTTTCTTGTAAAATACTTCCTTTTTACTTTCAGGTTACTTTTGTTTTTGAAGTGTTAGTAGTTGGTAGCATGTGAATGGACCTATTTTTTGATATTATCTATGTGGATGTAACTTCCATGTGTAGCATTGTTTTTCTGTTGCACTCATTTCAGCGTTAGTCTTGCTCTCTGGCGCTGCTGATTTGTGCATCCGATCATGGTGTATGCACTATATGGTGCAGAAATCCCCCAGAGAAAGGTTATTGTCAGCATACAGCAGTATTGATTATCTGTAAATGTATGTGATTTATTAAGTGTATCTTCCTTCCCCTCCCTGAAGTAAGCTGAGAAAAAAAAATAATCCTCTGTTGGCCTCTGTCTACCATAAAATTTTATCTTTTATTTACTATAAAAGTTCTTGAATTGTTAATGCTGGTATCATTAGGGAGAAAGAGTTGTCATCAAGTCCCAAAAGCCTCTAAAGGCCTTTCTGCCTCCCCCCCCTTTTCTTCCTTCATCCCCCTCAAATCTTTCATTGTGTTTCTTGGTTTGAAATGGCTTAAGGAAGTGAGTCTACAATCTGTATAAATTGGTGTGTATTTCACAGATTTCCTCTTTAAATAGTGTTGATTTTTGAACAATTGTAAAATTTTGAACTACTTGTAGGTTAATTGAAAAATCCCAGAAATAATTCTTGGGGGATTTGCATTGAAGTTGAGTGGGCAAGGAATGGGCCATTTGCGGTTCAGGGAAGCTTTCTGAATCCAGGTCATCGAGGCTTGGTAGTTAATGAACTAATGGATTTTTTCACTTGGAGAGATGATACCCCTGAGGAGACACGGTGCCTTCCACGGAAAGTACGGATGTGCAGAACAGCACTGCTCTTTCCCCTGGCAGCTCTTAACTGGGAGTGAGGCACGCAGCATCAATGTTATGCTTTAACATCATTATAATGTTAATATTATACAAGTCATTAATATAAAAGATTTGCCACCCCCACCCCACCCCCAAATTTGCCTCTTATTAAATTAATGCTATTTATTTCTACTTTGTAGTGTTGGGATGATGGTCTTAAACCTGATAGAATTACGATCACATACTGAATCAAAATTTTTAAACCATTTTGACTTAGGTTAAAAAAGATAAAAGAAATTTTTCTGTTGGTTTAGAGTTAGGAGTGATGCGAGTAGCGGGCTGGGGCGTAACAATCCTGCTTCTGTGAACAGTGACCCATCATCTGTTAACAGCAGTTTCAACCAACTGCATGTTACCTGGGACGTTGTGGTCCCACACCTGGGTTTTGAAAGCAGAAGAAGAGAGTCAGAGATCTAAATCCCATTGAAATTTGAGAGTTCCGGCTATTTTTTATCTTTCACAGTAAACCTTATTAGGTTATACGTAGGTAAACAACTTCCGCTTCTGCTCTTAAGTCTTTAGTAAATTGGAAGTAATTCTAGTGGAAGAAGAATGAGCCACCTTCCTTCTACTGCAGCATAAGAGCCTGCACATGTCCAGTTATCCCAAGTAAGCTGCTTTGGGGAAATTTGCAGTTGAACTTACTTTGTGGTAGTTTGCTTGTAGTCACATAGTCCTCAGATTTTGAAAAGCATGTCCTTGGCTGTTCTAAGATTTTACTGCAGAGTGGAATGCTAAATGACTTCAGTGAAGTTTTCAGGATCTGGTCCTTGTTTGTAAATGGGGAATGGCATGCCCAGTAGTTCATAAAATTTTGTGCCACTGTTTCCACTGTCTGTCATTTCACCTTTGACAAGAGCCTGTTTGACAGCTACGGACACACAGGTGAGCTCTTGAAGTGCAGAACTACCTGTCTCTCCCTGTGCCTTCTAGACCTTCAGAATCCTGCTGACGGATGAGAGAGATGATTGACTCCCAGAAATTCAGCTCTTTTTCGTTCCTCTTCTGCTGTTCTAGTTAGGTTCAAATATTTCCTTTTGACACCAGCTTTCTTTAGGATAGAAACCTTAAAGCTATTGTATTTCTTCTAGGAACATATTTCCTGCTGTTACACAAGTCTTTCAGAATTTTTTTTCCATAACTTAAATTTGAGGAAGCTTGTCTTAAGACGGCTACTTCTGAAGTGAGTCAAGAGGACTCTGAAATTCTCATTAGTCTTCAAAACATTGATATTCATTTTTATTCTTTTGGGCAGGAGAGAAGAAGAATGGCAGATTTTTGATGTCAAAGCTTTGTATTTATTCCTCTGTTTCGTTCAGAATGGATTTTTTTGATTTTTTTTTTTTTGTAGTTAAGCAATCCTGACCTGATATGCTGCTTCTGTTCCCCACGGGTGTTATTTGTACCTTAAGTAATCAATACAACTACTGGAATAAGCCAAAAACTAATTTCTCATGTCTGAAAAGGCTTTTGTTAACTTGCAGTTGAACATGAAAAATCAGAGTTTTTGAAGTGTAAAACTTCGATCTAGACTTCAGTTCTAACAGTTTCCAAATTAGTAAGAGAAGTTTCAGAAGTATAGATAGTACTTCCTTACTGTTGTTAGGTTGAAGTGTTCTTAAGAAATAAGTAGTTTTATAATTCTCCTCCGTTTTCAGGCATTATGGTAATGAATGCTGTAGAAATGTCACTGAATGTTTTTAAAAAAACTTTGGTTAATAATACAGACAATGGTGTTATTTTGGCTGTATAAGCACTTCCATTCTGTAGCAGGGACAACTATCTTCTGAACTAGAACTTCCTACATTTAGCCTCTTACCAATTCAGTTCTTCTGGAAGCTTGAACAAAACCGCTTAAGTGTTATCTTTTTAATACAACGTTTTTAAAACAAGTTTTATAACCTAATGGCAGAAGCTTGCACCATGGCAGGGGAAGGTTTACTCATTTGTAGGTAATGCCTTTCGGTATGTGAAAAGACATTTCTATTTGTCTGCAGATGCTGAGGGGGGGAGGTAACTTGGATTTCTGTACTTTTAATTAAATACTATTCTGCTATCCTCTTTAGGCAAAGGATGTTATTCAAGGATAATGTCCCTAGTGTAATTAGTAGCTTCTTTGAAGGTTTATGTTGAAAAGAAGTTAATTTTGGTCTGTTTTATTTGTTTTTTCCCAGTATCCAACCCTGCTGGAGGACAGCATCCTTCAGTCCTGGCTGACTAAAGCATATGTGTATTTCAAGGCGGTTGAGTCTTGTGGAAAATAGAGAGTAAGACAGATGAGTGTAAAAAAGGCAGTTAAGCCTTGTATAAGTGATCTTAAATACAGTGTTTACTGACTTTGATTATCCTATGCTGTTACTTAACTTACTGATGTAGATTTTATACAGAATCTTAAAGACTGGTCTGTGTGAACCCATATATGTCAGTGAAATACGAGTGAATGAAAGTGTGAATGAAAAATGAGGCCGATGAGTTATCATTCATTTTTCTTTGACGCACTCAGACAAGTAATATTCTGCTTTTATCTGTATTAATGAGAGTTCTGGTTTTGTCTGTATTAACGAGAGTGACTGTTTGAAGTTGTATTTCGTAAGTTGAGCATCATAAATCACAAATTGAACCCAAAGTTGATTTTTAGGCAGTGTAACGTGATTTGTGGACTACCCTTAACAGACCTGCAGGAGAGGAAAAAGACAGAGGAGTCTTTTGCATAGACTTAAACATGTTGTGCAAGAGTCTGCATCTTTAATAGAAAAATTGAAAGAATTGGCAAATCAGAGAATCTCAGTGGTATTAGAGAGTAGTGAATACACATGGACTTTGTTTTAAATGAAATAAGTGCTGTTACATACTGTGCTTCTGCTATTTACTGCTGACTACATATGCTGTCTTTTACAGTTGGGATATGCTGTGAAACTCTTTTATGAAAGACTGACCTTAGTCTTTGTGTGTATGATGCATTCTTATACTTGCTCATTAGTAGTTACGAACACTTAGTATGAGTTAGTGTTGGGAAAGTATGTGAAGGCCTGTAAATGGAAAGGTGTCTATGGTCACAGAATCAGAACTGCATATTTTTGTGTTTCAGTTTATATTTAGTTTTCTGCTTCTCCAGATTGTCTCTGTTGTTTTTGCATTTTTTAAAGAAATGAAACAAAACGTTTTACATATCTCTTGCCTTGTGTTTATTCAGTAACTGATGGCTGCTCAGATTTACATAGTTCATAGTAACAGTTTAGACGAAACAGGTGTTTGGGAGGAGTTGTTTTTCTCATTTTTTGCCCTTTCCTCGAGGATGTTGTGTTCCACAGATTTGCAAGACTGAAGCTGAGGAAGGGCATTGGGGAAAAATTAAGAAATTGTATTAAAGTTGAAATCTAGAATAACTGAGGTATGTTGGCGGTTCAGGATTAGTCTCATTTTTCTGAATTGGTTCCTAAAATATGAAAGAGAAATGAGTCTCTGATCTGTCTTTAAATTTGTTCAGTCTCCTAAACATGTCAAAACTGTTGCTGCAGTATGACATTTTCTGTTAAAGACTTGTTTTAAACTTTTCATATAGAGTGTTAAATTGCTATTGTGTGGTGAAGCTCCTGTCAGGTCTTCCTATAATGCAGACAAATGCTACCTTTTGAGAGGAGGAGCAAATCTTTTTTCCTGGGTTTTAGGTTTACTAGAACAGGAATTTCTTGGAGGATATTACAGTTTGCTGTAAAGCTTATCAAAACCAACTAACCAAACCCCTTCCTCTTCAAGCCCCCATCCTAAAGCAGCACCTATTTTGTGATGAGACCAGCAGTCCCCTGAGACAATGCGTTGGAGGTACATCAAACCTGTCAATCACTATGGAGGAGGTACAACTCCATCTTTTAAGGAACAATAACTTTTTAATCTACTTACCTCCATGCTGGCAGAGTAGCCGTTCATTGCTGTAGAACCCATTTAAGCAAAGTGGAGAAGGAAAGGGTTTTGCCTAAAATCTTGCAACTCTTGGGTGTTTTAATTGGCAAAGAGCATTCCCTTTTTTGATGTAATTTTGCATTCTGCTTGCTTCTGCTGAGTAAAGCCTGACAGGGCTGCGAAGGAGAGGTTGGATATTGCGATTCCTGCATTTCTACTACTCACTAGAGTTGATTCTTCTCTTGACCTTTATGGGATTACTCTCATCACTGGTTATCCAGCTCATCTTCTGAGCCTGTAATGGAGCACAGAAGAATCTGGAGAAGTTTAGCATAGAGATTGCCCACCCAAACAAGGGTGAGGCTTGAATGTCAAGGGATGGATGAAGAACAAAACACAGATATTAAAAATGGTGTCAATACTTAATGTTGTAAATGATAACTGGCAGATGCCATAAGCAAACTATAGGTAGGCATAGATTCACCACCACCACACACACCCTCTGAGGGAGTGTAATAGTGTAGTAGGCATTTCCTGACACTCCTGGGAGATATGGATAATACTGTATTGTAATCTCCAGTTGTTGTTATAGGTCACCTAGGAGCAAAAGCCTAGTTATGAGGACCAGTTTTTGTAGCACGTTGCTATGACTTCCCTGTGACTCTTGCAGCAGATGGCCAAAGTGGAGTAGTAGCCCCGATACAGGAGAAGAGCAGTAGCTCAGGAGGCCCCGTAATTTCTTCATGCTCCTTCTCTTAGCTTCCGGTCATGCTTACTGGTGACAGTCAATCTAATCAGGTAACACTATTGAGGAACTTTGTGTCTGGTTTTTTTTGGTTGTTCAGAGATTAGTTGTTTTTATTTGTGAGCATGTGTGTTACGAGTTGTTTGCTTCTTCACATACTGATGTGTTTTAGGCAATGAGGTGTAGCCAATGTATCCTCTTCCAGATATTCTCATTGCTGCCCAGTGATGAAAACTTGAAAATTCAGAGAAGTTGGAATATTGAGCTCTGCATTTGTCATTAATAGGAGAACATTTTATCTGCTCTGTAGTTGAAGAATATGTAGTTCCATATCTTAATATGCCATTTTTCAGAGATATTCTTGGAGCAAACACTAGACAATCTATCTCTGTCATTGTAAATTCTTGTCTTTTAAATTAACAATATTGGAAGGGTTTATAAAAATTCAAGTAGTGATTAGGTTCTGAGGCAGGAAATGTGCTGCTCTTGCCCTTTTCTGGGTAACCTCAGCCACGCTTCATCCAGAATGAAGGATCCAGGCTAAGGATGCTGAGTTATTGTGTAACAGACTATTTACTACCATCTTGATGAATGCCCTGTCTTGAAATGGAAGTGAAGACTTAGTTTTGACAGCCTCCCTTGCCTCTTGGACTGTGGGTCAGGACCCCTGTGGTGGCAGTTTTAGATGGCAGCAGTCAGCCCCTGCTCATTTTGTGTGCTGAAGGATAGGAAATGGTGGAGTGAGAACAGGCCGCAATTACTAGGTGCAAATGTTTACTCACAGAGCTGCTAACTAATTTTAATTGTCTGTATCCACTCACTTCCTTCAAGGTCAAGAGCGTAAACACTTGCATTCTGTAATTTCAGTCCTCACTCCGGTGCACTAAAGTATTAGACGTCATTAGAGGATGTCATGGAAAGGAATGAGGCAGGTGATGGTTGTGTTTTTTGAAAATTTTGAGAAATGTTGCTCTGTGGTAATTGTTCCCAATTTGATTTGTTTCACCTGGTAGTGTGTAGAATCATGACAAACACTCTGTAGAAAAATTCAGTAGTAATGTTTGCAACTTTTTAAAAGTAAAAATATCCTGCAAGTATGTTTACAGCCTGTTAAAACTTCTGAGAATTAACAATGGCCTGTTGGGTCTGAGATCTTTGAGAGAACTTTATAGAACTTGTCTAGAAACAACTTCTGCAAGAAGGATGAGAAGCTGAGTCTAGTCACCAGTCTTGTGAGTACTGCTTCATGTGCCTTCTGTTTCTGCTGGTTGGTAAACCTCTGTGGATACTCTTAATGAGATTCTGTAGGACATGTATTACCTCTTCCTCACTTCCTTCTTAACGACCTCTTGTTTAAGAAGACTAGAGTAGCTACTTCCAGTAAAAATAAGCAGTGTAAACCGTCAAGAATTCAGCAGGTTCTTAACAGTTTAGTCCTGTAACTGTCTTTCCTTACCATTTACGGCACTTCAAACACAGTTGTGTAAGTAAGAGGAGCAAGTTCTGTAGTGTTAAGGATGAAATGACCAACTGACAAGAATATGGAATGAAGCTGCTTTCAGAGGGAACAGTGTTGTAAAAGCTAAATTTTATAGAATGGAAATTACACCACAAAGCATTTATTTTGATACAGAGTAATCTGGATTTCCAGCAGTAGATCTGTTTGATGTTCTGCATGAATCTGGGAGTTTTAGTGTTGTTCTTTGACTGTATTTGGTGTGACGTAGGGAACAAATGCCTGGTTCCAGTGGTGACCACAAGTATTTTGTTGCTCACCTTTTGTTATCCTGTGATCCATTTCATTTAGAAGACTGGTAGTGGCAGTTTTAACAGGTCACGCTTACTCAAGAGCCCTGGTTTTGTGGCTTCCTTGGTGTGTAGCTGTAAGGTGTGTCACCAAATCACAGAATGGTTGAGGTTGGAAGACACCTCTGGAGGTCATCTTGTCCAACTCCCCTGCTTAAACAGGGTCACCTAGAGCCAGTTGCTCAGGGCCATATCCAGATGGCTTTTGAATATCTCCATGGACGGAGACTCCACAACCTCTCTGGGCAACCCATGCCACTGCTTGGTTTAAAGAAAAAAGTTTTCCTGATGTTCAGAGGGAACGTCCTGTGTTTCAATTTGTGCCCATCGCCACTGGTCCTGTCACTGGGTACCACTGAAAAGAGCCTGGCTTCCTCTTCTGTACACTCTCCCTTTAGGTATTTATAGACGTTGATTTGATCCCTCTGAGGCTTCTCTAAGCAAAACAGACCTGACTCTCAGCCTTTCCTCATATGAGAGGTGCTCCTGTCAGTTAACTTAGTGGCCCTTCAGTGGACTCTCTCCAGTATGTCCACGTCTCTCTTGTACTGGGGAGCCCAGAGCTGGACACAGTGCTCCGCATGTGTCTCACCAGTGCTGAGTAGAGCCCTCAACATGCTGGCAACACTCCTAAAAATGCAGCCCAGGATACCATTAACCCTCTTTGCCTCAAGGGCCCATTGGCTTGTGGTCAGTTTGCTGTCCACCAAGAACTGGCCCGGGTTCTTTCTGCCCAGCTGCTTTTCAGCCATTGGCTCCAGCATGTGTTAGTGCATGGGGTTGTTCCTCCCCAGGGACAGGATGTTGCACTTCCCTTTGAACGTGACTAGAAGGGAGATGATAATACTTTGTACAAAGTTACATGTTAATACCAAAACTACTGGAGTTTAGCTGTTTGCCCCTTTTACTTTAAGGAATGCTGATAAAGCTATTCAAAAGAGGTGATGTCTCCAGTGTTAGTCTAGGAGGGAGACCCGGAGAAGTATATAAGCTGTTACTAGCTTTTCCTGCTGGTGTTGTGCTTTTCGGGTGATAATGGCAATAGATTGCTGACAGTGATTGTTTATTCAGTCTTGGAGATTTTAATAGGATGAACAAACATTGTTAAAGAAAGAGCTTTTATGCATCTGATCCTGCGCTGTGACAGTACTGTGGAATAAAGGACCTTTGGAGTCCTTTGCAGACCTTTTTTTGTTTGTTTGTTTTGATAAAATGATTGCACTTTCATGTACACTGATATTTTAGTCTAATTTCCTCAAGATGTACTTTTGCTGCACTCTGAGTTCAGACATTTGTGTTCAAGTTACATCTTTGAATCATTAGCATTTGGGCAGCGGTTTGTGGAAGTTTTCCAGCTAGAGGCTTCTTATAAACAGCTATCTCTCCTGCCAATAACCGACTTGATCTCTCTCCCATTCCCCAAGAAAGGTAATGTTCAGATAAACTGGAGTACATTAACACATTTCCTCTCCTTGGACACTGGCTTCTTACTATCTTGGTGAATCAGGGTGTAAACACTACTGATATTAGTGGGATTTTGCTTTTGAAAGCTTTTCTGAAGCTGGGAGGGTTTTTTTTTCAAAGACCAGTAGAAGCAGTCATTTCTCCTTAAATCTGCAAGGCAACTGTACTACAACTGTGGAGTTCACTTTTAAAATATAACCATTAGGAGAAATCTGGGAATGAACATGGAGAAACATTTGTGCTCTGATCCTATGTTCATATTTGTGGAATTGGCTTTGTTGATAGGGGTCAAAGAGAGTTGCGTACATCTTCACTGTTGGGTCAGACTGGGGGATGAGTATCACAGTTCTCTAATAGCGTACAGAATTCTGAAGGATGCCAAAATGTTGCAGTAGCATCACAAACTTATTTATTGCTTAGTTGTTTGGTCTTTTTAAAAAATATGTGTACAAGGCTAATTTACAGAGGGGGGATGAAAAGAGATGAACCTGTGAGTTAAATAATGCAAGGGTAGATTTAGTCATTGCAGTTCGTGCGTAACTTTGAGGCTAATGATACAGGAAGACCTCTTCTGTTCAAAAGCTAAACAGCTTTTCAGCAGTGGAGAGGAAATAATGATTTTTTGCTAAAGCTTTACTGCAGTGACTTACTGTCTGATATACTGGAGTTGTTTAAAGTATTAGAAGTCTTTGCTTTGTTAGAAAACAGTGCTGCAAACAAGCTAGCTATGCTAGATCTTTTTTGGAAGACAGTGCTCTTCTAACCTGAAATCCTAGAACTTAAGCAAACCTGTTCCCACAGGTTTAATAACCTCGCAGATATTAATCTAAAGTCAGTCAGTAGCAGAATAGGAAGCTGCACTGAGAAGCAGTCCTTCATGCTTAATCCTAAAAGGTAATAAGATAAGTTTATAATACTATTTCAAATATTTCTGTATATTTATCCCATGGAGATGTATACTCCTTAAAATTACCTTTTATGGATCTCTCTTGTGCTTCCAGAGCAGCTTGTGGTGTGTCAAGTGGCAGAAAGCTCTGTGTTCATGTCTGTATTCAGTGAGTTTGGAGCAAATAATGTTGCAATCACTCCTTCATCTTTTATAGCATTTGGATTAAAAGTAGAAGAATTAAACAGTTCACTTTTAGCTTTTTCTTGAACAGATCTAAATAATTATATGTACTGCTTATCTGTAACATAAAGAATTGTTTACCAGCTGACCATCCCAGAAACAGCAGTGCTGTAATACCTCTTCAGTCTAGTGGCTGGTGATTTGCCTATTCTATAGAGTTTTGTTTTGTTGGTTTTTTTTTTTAAATACAATGAGCAATTAAATTGAGGTTGAGATAAAAAGTTTGTCATGTTGACTGTGAGATTTTTGATTAGCAAGGGGAGAAAATGGCATTGGGAAGTGTTGGTTTGAGTGTATGCTTTGTTTGAAAACAAAACCTCATTTTTTTAAAAGGGAAACTGAAAAGCTTTTACTTGGATTGCTGTCTGCAATTCTAAATGGTTGCCTTCATTATCAGTACTTGTAAAACTGCTTGTTCAGGAAGGCTTTAGAAAATAATTTCCCTGAAGAGGCACCAATGTAGCAAATGCAAATTAAAAAGAAAATAACTGACCTTTCAATATGGTACACAGCAGAATAAGCAAAAAGCAGGGGGACACAACGTTCCACGGTTTTAGGAGATAAGGAGCTAAGAATTTTTGGATGTGTTTGAGTTTTTTTTGGTTTTGGATAGATAATGACGTATCTCTTAAGTTTTGGGTACATAAAGATTAGTAGACTAGTGGGTCTGGTATCAGGAGAGTGGAAAAAGTAGCGATAGGATTATTTTTATCATGAAAATCTTTGTATTTAACCAAAACTCCAAAAGACGAGGAGGATGGAGGAGTATGTGTCTTGTTTTGATTTTGTTAGCAGCCCATTCCCTCCCAAGGCAGCGAATAGCTCATCCTTATTATGAGCTGTACTTTAATTTGTAATGCCTAGAAGACTTGATATTTTGAAATTGCATGTAAAAATGTACTTTCAATAAAAAAAAGTTCTGCTAATAATTGTGTTTGAATACAAATGAAGGCAAATCTAGTCTTCCATTCCTTTCCTCTGTTCACTTAGTGGTTTTTGGGTGGAAGGGGAGGGAGAAGAGAGGTAAACCAGGGCTGGTTGTGATTTTCCTCTATAATGTCATACCATTATTCTTTACTCTTGTAGTACTTTCAGCTCTTATTTTCAAGGCTGCTTTGATATTATTGGTAGACTCAAAGATATTTTCTTTCTCCACAGGAATTCTGGGAATAGTGGCTTTTATGTTCTCTTCAGCCTTTTTCTTTAGATGTAAAATGGTAGATCAGTTCCTTTTTGTATAAACTAAACCAAACTTAACTTTAAACATTGTGTTTTAAATTTGGTTCAATTAAAAAATTGTGTTTATTTCAATTGGGTGACAGAACTTGGCTAAATCACAAACTTTAAGCGATACTTATATCTGATATTTTGTTGCTACACTTATTTGTCATCCCAGATGCTGCGCTATCTACAAAACATCATATTTTGAAGGACCTTAGTGTTGGTAAAGAACAATTGCAAACTGATTCACACTAGGCACTAGATAGTAGAGGACAAAAGTTGGTGTGCTGTTATATTGATACTATTATAAGAGTTTCTTTCTCTGAATTTATTGCTCTAGTTTAATTTGGTTTATTTACTGAAGTGTATACTGTCTGAGTAACAGATCAAGCAGATGCATTTTCTGCTTAGTGCTTGATGCATATCCTCAGCAAGTTATTTAACCATATTTGTGCAATGGAAATATGTTCGATACAGATTTTAATTTTGGACATTTGTTGGATTTTTCAAAAACACCTGTAAGTATTTAAATTGTAGGCATAATATTGTAGGCATGTATTTCTTTGGCCATTAGGACATTGCTGTAAATAGAGAATACCTAGTTAGCTCAAGCAGATGACTAAGTAAGTTTGCCAGCTGTGTCAGACATTATTATCTTATTGTAGAAGCTGATCCGGTGTCTGGTTAAGCGCATCAGTGTTGCAGTACGATTTATGAAGTGCCGAGTAGCATGTTATTATGGGAGGAAAGTTAACTGACTATCATCGTTAACACTGTGGAGGAGCAGAGTCATAGAATAGTTTGGGTTGGAAGGGACCTTTAAAGCCCATCTAGTCCAACCCTCCTGCAATGAGCAGGGACATCTGCAACTAGATCAGGTTGCTCAGAGCCCCATCCTTTAACGTTTCCAGGGATGGGGCATCTACCACCTCTCTGGGGCAACCTAGGCTCTGCTAAAATGTTTGTCCCGAGTTTTCCAGTAGGCCACCTTTAAGTACTGAAACGCCACGATGAGGTCTCCCCAGACCCTTCTCGTCTACAGGCTTGAATTAACACCAACTCTCTCAGCCTGTCCCCATGGGAGAGGAGTAGGGAAGAGACTCATGTCCATCCATGATTACCTGCCTTCCCACCTGCACAAGGCTCTGGAGTTGGTTTCTGTAGATTTGCAGTTCTGAAGGAGAAAAGAATTAAACTTTTACAAATTATAATTTTCATAACTATTTCTTGAAATCCCTATTAGTTTCATAAATCCTGTTTTTTCTTTTGATAAAGTTTGAGAAACCTTGTGATAATGGAATCGACAAAGTAAGGCAGAAACAATTACTGTTTCTGGAGTTACAACTAAATATAACTTTTTATTGTGAACTTTCCTGATTCTAAACAGTAATGTGTGGTTTTATTTTTACAGATGACTATGGATGAGAAATATGTGAATAGCATTTGGGATCTTCTAAAAAATGCAATCCAAGAGATCCAGCGTAAGAACAATAGTGGTCTCAGTTTTGAGGAGCTGTATAGGAATGCATATACAATGGTGTTGCATAAACATGGTGAAAAACTCTACACTGGACTAAGAGAAGTGGTCACTGAGCATCTAATAAATAAGGTATGTAATTTTATGAATTAAAATTGAAGTGTCTTAGATGAGAGAATTCTGAGTAGTTATTTAAATGACAAAAAAAAAAGAATCTAACTTCTACTATATTGCCTTGTGTTGAAATTATATTGCTATCTTCAAAAATGGTAACTTAGAACTAACATCAAGCTTAAATGACTTCATATTCCAGATACTGTTTGTTGTAAGTTACTAATGGAGGGCGGACCATAGGAAGTATTTGAAAGTGTATAACAGGAAGCAACTTTAGCTGAAGCATAACTGTTGAAAGCTGGGAATTTATTTTAAAGAAAGGTTTGTGGCCTTTTGGTGACATTTTGTGACTTTCTCCGAACAAATTTTCGTTTGTTTTCCAGTTGTTTTTTTCACCTGTGGAACAAAATAAATACCAGTGTAAGAATCTGTTTGTTATGGGCTAATGAACTAATTCACAAATTAATGAGAGAGTTGTGCTAGGATTACGCTATTTAAGGAGGCGGTAGGCAATGTACAGAAACATCAGCTCAGTGACAACAAAAGTCCTGAGTAGTCTGCATTCTATCATTTCAGCCTTTTCAAAACCATGTAATTCAGTCAAAATGACATGCAGAAACTTCTTGTTTCTGAAGAGTTATCATCTAAGAAAAGGGCTTTTCACATCTTGTGTTGAACCATGGAACCACCTCTTCAGTCTTTGTGAGGAAAGTTTAGGGTTGATTAGTAAGTATGTCATTAAAAAGAAAGTTTAAACTCACTTTTTATGAATCCAGATAATATTTAGTGGTAATAGGATCCTAAGTTTAGGGAAGATGCCCACCTTACTTCTTGCAGTAATACCCATAGCTGCTTGTCTTTGAGGAGAGATGCATGTCCACTTTGGTCCCATATACTGCCTGTGGGTCCAGATGGAGTATCAGATTTCTGTTCTGTTATTACTGCATTTGAAAAGGAAAAGTCATACACCATACGCATTCATGTGTCTTGAGTGATTACTTCTGGCTGAATTACAGAGAGTGGATGGGAGGTTTATGTCTAAATAATGCATAATGCTTGGGAGCTTTTTGTGCATTCTAACTGGAGTTACTGCTGTGGTAGAGAAGAGTGTTATTTCTTTTCTAAAATCTTCGTTTTCAAAGGTACGGCCCCTACAAGTATAGTCTAAAACTGCTTTGAATATGGGGCTTTTTTACTGTTTGCATGAGAGGAGACATCCTGTATGAAGTGCCTAACTAATTTATGGCTCTATTTTGTAATTGTAGCACATCTGTGACTCTCAAACACTCCTGTTTTCGTAATCTGTGCATTCATAATCTGTACTATTCACATGGCAAATGGCTGAGGCTTTTTGTGCCTTGTTCTTGTATATGCCTATGTTTACAGTCTGTACTTAATAATAGTCATGACACTAAACTCTTATTCTTCTTAGGCTTTAGTTTATCCTGGTTTAATTTGAGGAAAGCTTCTTATCTTTGTTCCTGTCTATTCTGCATATTAAATTTATCCATATGCAAAATTAATTATTCTGAAGTGCTGACTGTGGCAAACTGTCAAAAGAGCAGAAGATCCTGTGAGTTTGTACTGTCACTGTACCGGCTAAGAGGGCACTTAATGCTTTTGTATCTGATGCTTAAAAAAACCTAAAAATCTTCTCCAGTGATATAGTATTCTGATCTTTAACATGATTAATCAAATCATATCTATGGGTAACATAGAAATAGATGACGAGAAGTTTTTTTTAAACAAAAAGGCTAACGACTTAGTTTTAATAGTTAAATGCTGTAAAGTTAAAAAGGCTAAATTATTCAGATGTCTGGTGATGCCCTCCTACAAATGAAGTAATCCCAGAAAAAGAGTAAAAAAAAAAAAGTGGCTTCTGTCAAAAAGTTCTGAACAATAAAGAAAACTTCTGTAGGCTCAGAGCTACTCCTTGTCCTTTTTGGTGGTTTGCTTAGGGGTGTTATGTTGAGGCAGTTACAGATGGAAGTATGGAAAAAGTAGTGCATTGTTTATTAAGAACAGGATCAGTTCAATAATGGAATCCTATGATTGTGCCATTAGTACTTGTTGTTAGATAAAAGAAGTTTTTGTTTAACCTCACACTTTATCTAACAGAAACTTTGGAGGAATCTTGTATTTTCAGAGTCTCTTTCTAAGAGCAGTTCTCTGTTAAATGTTAAAGTAGCTAATTAACAATAAATGCTCTCATCACAAGTATTTGTAAACTTCTATTCAGAGAATCAGTGGTGGTTGTTATAGTTTCAAAGAGGGGGATTTTACCAACTGAAACGTTGTTCATGTAATCTGTTAACTTCTATCAAAATGAAAATGTGCAGAAATGAATATATTTTAGGAAAGGACTACACTCAGTTCAGGGAGTGCTGCTGAGGAGCCAAACCCGAATTTCAAATTGCTAGAATCCTTGAAACAGAATTGTCATTTGCTGTCACGTCTGCTGGTTGTCTTTCTACAAAAATGTTACATTCTTGTAGTATTTCAGTCATGCTAGTTAATTCAGAAGAGATGAAGAGACTAGGTAGGGGCAATGTGTTTGTTTAGATGTTTTTATTTTTGGTGTGGCACAGTTAAGAGCTATATTTATGCTTATTTAATTGCTCGATGAAAGTTGTGCTTACTCAGCGTTTTTATTAGAAAGAAATCAAACACTTTAAGGAAGAAAATTATTTAACTTCTCAACATAAGAAAACATACTGTGTACTGTCTTTACAGCCTGTTTAATCATAAATAAAATGATTGGTGCAATCATGATCATACAAGATACAAGCACATAAGCAAGTTACTGTAAAATCTGCTTGGTTTTGAACTTGCAGAGTTGAATGGCTTGTAGTTACAGTCACCAGGTTCTGGCAGCTTGATGAAGGCAGTAGTAAGCTGGGTAGCTTACTCTGCGTCACTGACAGGAGTCAGCTGGCTTCACCTACCTTGTTTTTACGACAGGGTTAGGACATGCTAAAACTTGTCTTTGCCTGTGTGTTGACATCATTATTAAAGTGTAGTACATGTAGAACTGAATTTAAAAATACCATTGAATAAAAAGTACCGAAACCTTTCATTTTAATTCAAGCATTTAATTCTTGTTTATCTGGTACTTCATTGATTTCTCCCTTTCTTGTCCTTCAGCGAACTTGTAGCTTGATGTTGATGCTCTCCCTTCACACTTTTTGAGTCTGGTCTGTTACTTCTTCATACAAATGTTGTAAAACTGTTTTTAAAAAACAAACAGAAGAAGCGTAGTTTACCGTTCTCTAAACCATTTGATGATAAGCAACATCACTTGCGTTAGAATAAAAAAATGTTGAAGTTAAAAAGTTTGCAGGATAATATTTTTAAAGTTCCCATCACTTTAATGAACACTTCGTAGTCTAGTGAAATCTAAACCCATGCCATGCAAGATGTCATATACATTGCATAAATCGTGTGTGTGACAAAGGAATTGATTGATTTGTTGGCCAAGCCCAATACAGTTTTGTTGGTTTTTCTGTGCAGTGTATGTCAGAGATTCAGAGATTTAAAGGACTGGCCTAAACCGAAATGGGCTGAAACATGCTGCTTTGGGGAGATAGTGGAGCATTACTGAAGAGATGCTTGGGATGGTCTCATGTCATATAAGATTTCTTGATCTTGTCGAACATTTCTGTTCCTGTCTGTTGCTGGCATGCCAGAATGCCTTATGACACGTTGGTCTTTGCTGATACAACTGGTGGAGATGGGTAGTGACAGTGCACGCTATTTCAGAATAATAATAAAGGCAGGCATGCAAGAAAGCCTTCGGTAAGGGGGATCACAGAGCCAGTCCTTGTGGCGGTGGTGGTTAAGAGCAGAAGGAATTGAACAAGGTGCTGGTGCAGGAGGAGTGGGGTGACAGAAGCATGTCTGCTCTGGGGCTTACAAAGGTATGTCTAGGATCCTTGGCAAGCTTTAAAATTTGCTATCGTGATGTTGCAGAGAGAAAGGGAGAGAGAAGATAGGAATTTCCTACAGGGAGTTTGAAATTATTTCCTTAACACCTATGAAATAGGGAGGAGTGACATGAGGAGTCACGTAGGAGCCAAATTAATTAGTGACCATTAGGGTGTACTGTAAGCCTGGCTGACAATGTATGAAGTGTTATCTGCTTTTATCTTTCCTTAATGATGTTTTAAGATGATCTTGTTCAAGTCTGCAATTATACGTAGGGGAGAAGGGTGTGAGGGAATTGCCAGAAAGTAAATGCAATTCAGAATCGTCAGTATTCCTCAGAAGTCTTTTTCTTTCAGCAAAAGGATAGCAGCTGCAGGGGTAAACAGACATTTCTGGTAAAGTCATAGTTAATCTGCTAATTTAGTTGGAAGTCAGATTTAAGAGTACTATCGTTTAGACTGCATGGACTTTTTTAGAAGATGAAGAAACTCTGTAATAAAAGTTCTGAGACCTTGAGGCCTTAGTTCAGGAAGTGCTGTTCTGTCTGGCTGCTCCCCACAGAAGGTTCTGGCTGTCCTTACAGTAGTGGAAATTACATAATTGAACTATTGGTGCTGCTGAGTCAGGCCAGGGACTGTAAGAGAGAAAATACCAGGCCGTAAGTCTGCTTTGTGTACTCTTAATAGAGAGTTATTTAAAGGTATTGAAAGCTTATGCCAACAAACTATTCTTAAGAGATTGGCGGGGGAGGGTGCTATATTTCCTTAAGAGCTATATCCAGTATGAAATACAGTTGAGCCTCAAGCTACATACAAGATTTCATCCTTGCCAATGTAAGGAGACCTTATGTAGATTATGAAGCTGCTGATTTATTTTTGAGACTTTATATGGACAGTCCTACTTAGGCTGGATATGCCTGCCAATTTACTGCATAACTGCAAAGATTGTCATAGAAATCACTACAAGCTCAGCTAGTTGAAGTAATCTTCTGCTGATAAAAATCTTTGAGATTGAAATTTTCTTAAGGCTTTGGAAAGAGCAGCAGCTGTGTCTCTGAAGGGCTTCCTTCTCTATAGAAGAGTGTGGATATTTGGGTTTTTTACTGCAAGTCATTTATTCCACCAAAATGGTTTAACTCTGTGCTTTTGCATGGCTAAAATGTTTTGTGCATTATAGTAATTTTCCTGTAATGTTTTTGTATTCATGGCCCATAAAAGGAATGTGTTCGATGCTTACTAACTAGACAGCTGTTGTAAGCAATAATTTGGTTGGCTGTTGTAGGAACTAAAAGAACAGCTTCCCAAACCTGTCTGCAGCTTAAAATAAACCTAGGAGGATGTCGTTGAGAAGCTTCACAGAGAGACTTTTTGAGTAGTTTTGTTGTACAGCACCCCTTCCTGGATTTAAAAGACATTTCCAGAAAGCTACATGGCATACTGTATGGAGCAGAGGTGGCAGCAAGTTGTTATTGCTATTTGGTGGCAACCCTCTCCCCCCCACCACCACCTTTTTGCTACCAGTTGGTATGTAATTGGGCACTGGCTGGTCTAGTAGGATTACTGTGATGGATGTGTGTAATTATAAAGGCACACTGCCTCTGTGTTGTTTAAGGAAAAAAAAATAAATCTTTTGATCCTTGAGTTCTGCGATGGCTTCATACACTTGGGTAAAATCGATCACCTACCTTGGTTATCTGTGCTTGTGAATTAATTATGCTTTTCGTTTTGCTTTGGTAAATTTTGCGTGATCTACCGAATAATGTTTCCAATGTTTTTCCATATTGACTAAAGAAGTTAGTCATCTTTGTTTCTCTGATTCTGGGAGATTCTGTGTACTCTTTATGAGTATGGCTGGTGAAGTTTTTAATGGACATTTTACATTTTAGCTAAAAACTGTATAGATTGGATGACAACAGAGAACACATTTGGGGAGACCAAAGGGTAAATGGTGATCGCTATCAGAAAGAATGAGGCAGCTAAGCAGTGTGGCTGGGACTTAAAACTGCATGTTGTGTTTTACAAAAGCAATGAGGAGAGGCCTCACTCAGGTCTGGGGAGAGTAGGTGTTTGAAGAGTTCAGAAAACTTTGAAGAACCTCCAAGCATACCTGTATTACCTGAATTCAAAAACAAGGTGAATATTATGAGGATAAGTTTCCACAGCTTCTCCAGAAGAGATCGTAGTGTTCGTATGATACGCCATTCTGTGTTTGTTTTGCTCATCTAAGTTTATGGAGTGTATGTACAGTAGTGTGGCAGATTGAAATTTTTTTGTTATGGTGGTTTTGCCTATTAACTTCATAAAAGTTAATTGACAGAATGAAGTCTGTCAGGTGGTTGCATCTGATGTTGGTGAAGCTTGTGGCTGCTTGTCATGTGTGTTTTGTTTTCCTGTTTGAATTCCCTATACTGAAAGTTACATTATCACGCAAGTAGGAATGTAAATCTATAAATCTAAAAATATTGTTCGGTTACAACAGAGCGCAGAATGTATTCTGCATGTTATGTCAAAAGTTAATTCACACGTTTTGTTAACTCTGGAATATTTTTATTTTTTTTTTACATTCCCTCAGGTATGTCTTTTATGTGAGTTTAAAGCTTGAGTACTGTAGTATATGCCTACTGCATGAAAATCAAAATATGAAAATGGATGTTCTTTTTTTATTAGTACGGAGTGATAGTATCAAAAAGAAACAAAGCCTGAAGTTGGTGGGACAAATGTATCAACTAGCAAATACGTTTGTAAAAACAATGATGACTTTCTTTTGTTCTCTGAAGTCTTGTTGTGGGCAATTATGGACTATTAGTTTAAGAGTCTGATCTTTACCAAGTGATTGTTTCCTTTGAGAACTGTTGTTTGCCATAACTTTATGCTGTTTCATCAGGTCTTTCTAAATGTCATCATGGCCAATCTTCCACCTGTACTTGTTCCTGTTTGTAACATTTACCGGTACTACCCAATATTCTGAAATTACTTGTGATAGTAAAGTTAACATTAATTGAAATACTATAGCATAGGAAATTAAACTTCTGAAGAGTTGTAAAAAAATATTTTTAACATTTGAGATTTGCGGTATTCCTTTGAAACATAATATCCATGTTTATTTTGTTGCCCTTGTTTTTAGCCTGATTTTTCTTACTTGTGTGAAGTCTTATTTATCCACAGAAGTGAAATACGAGGTAGGGATGGTCAGTACCCAGGAAAAGCAAAAACTTTTTCGTAATGTTCAAGTTCATAGAAGAGCAAGAATTTTTTTTTTTTTTTTTTTTGAAGCAAAGCTTGTTAAGATTTCAAGGATGCAGGAGAAACTGACTTGGGTTTATGACAATATATTATGTTTTTGTTTCAGGTGCGAGAAGATGTTTTAAACTCCTTGAATAACAACTTTCTACAAACACTAAACCAAGCGTGGAATGATCATCAAACGGCAATGGTGATGATTAGAGACATTCTGATGTATATGGTAGGTATTCCGCTTTTTCACACATTTAACTTGATGCAGTAAATTGTCTTTGGAAAAACATGAAGAAAGGCCCTGCATGCTGCTTCTTAAGACCTGCTGTCTGTCCCTTGTTTTGAATTCCCTGTGTGCATGCAAGATTAGTACGGATGTGTGACAAGTTATAATTGGATTCTTTTTCAGGTTATCTCATTATAACTTGAAAAATGCATCTGAAAAATAGTTGAATTTTGCAGTTCTTACAAAATAAGCTAGTTGGACCCATTCTGGCATGTTATAGATACTACTTGCGTGTTTTAGTTTGTGTAGCGGTGGCTTCTTACTGTGGAGAGCATGAAGATGTAAAGCCTCCTCAAATTTGCAATGTAGTTGTTGTTCTTTAAGCTTAAGGGTTTGAAGAGGATAACTTTGCTTAGGTGCAGTCTGTGTCCTTGAATGTTATATTCTAATTGAATCCTTTGCTGTTCTTATAGAGCTTGGGTACAAGATTAAGCAGTGTACATGGATGAGAACGTGATCTTTGGTTGCATGGTTTTAATTTTAAAAGAAAAAAGAAGAGCATTCCTTACCTGATAGCTAATGGAAAAGGCCTTTTTAGAAGAGAGCGCCCCTTACATTCTTGTGTCTGGATTGTGCTGTGCTTTAGGTAGTTGATGTATGTTTAAATTCCCAGAACGGTGGGTGTGCTGTGAGGATGCAGGAGTGGACTTTTGCATAGCTTCTGGCCAAAGGCTTTAACCTCAGAACAAAAAGAAGTATGTGTTGAGACGCTGTGGTTTCTTTGTGTAGAAACTTTTTTTTTTTTTCCAAAATGTCATCCTGAAGATAGTACTTTATGCGGTATTAGACAGTGAAGGACAGACAACTGTAGTGCGCTTTTTTTTGTCAAAAAAGATGATTAGCCGAGATTGTACACTATCTGCTGAACAACTGGAGTTAAGATCTTATCTGGTAGCTGCTAAAGATCTCATGCTATGAAATTGAACCTGTTTGTGTTACCTGTGAAGAAATCCTACTTGGTTAATAAGCTACTAAAAGTTAAAGAATTTGGAGTAATTATTGTAGCTACATAGCTTAATTTTTTTATGTATTTTTTATAATGGATTTACTGGCTTTCATGTAGTGGGTTTTGTGTGGTTTGGGTTTTTTGTTTTGTTGGTGGATTTTGGGTGGTTTCTTTTTTTTTTTTTGAGTTGGGAAATGACCACATATCTAAAGATAGAGGGCTGGATAGAATGCCTTCAGTGACACTTAATGATCTGTGTATCTTATCTTGCCAAAAGGAAGATTGAGGGATTATTTTGAAGATGTACTGTCTTTGCTATGAGAAATCCTGGAATCTTTAATCTGTTTGTGAAGGACATACAAATCAATTGCTGCTTGCTGCATCTAGGCAAATTCAAGAATAGTTAACAAGTAGATTAATCTACCAAAGCTAGTGATGAATTTTCAGAAATGTTAGAAGGTGGAATGCAGAGCTTTCTAGGGGAGTAGTTGTTGTGTTAATAGCCACATACTATGTGTTATTTCAGTGCAGGAGGTGCTGGATGCTCCACATTACATAGGTGGTCAGAGTGGATAATGCAATGTTATATGTTGCTCTGAAATTCAATACGTCTTTGATCCCCCAAACAGTATCAGAGAAAGCTGGCTTATCATCTGTTCCTCTTCTAGTGTATTGACCAAGAAGTCCCCTCTTTGAGGAAGGGTTACGTGCTTCAGTTAGCACGTTTGGGGACAGATGAGAGTCCTAAGGTTGTTTTCTTTCTGCTCAAGAGAGCAATGTTTTGACTCTTGTTTGAAGCTTGCGAGTGCTGGTAGAACAGCCAGCCAGCCTTCTCTTTTCCACCAAAACTCCAGGAGGTGGAAATCCGCAGCACTCCTGCAAGTGCAAGTTAGACTTCGTCAAGTTATATGTTAGATTCAGAACAGAATAGTAAACAAGTAACTTGAATACCTCTGGAATGTGTATAGTCTTTCATGTGCTGCTTGATTCCCAGTTATTTCAAGTGGGTGTTCGGTTGGGGCCTCCACTTGACTAATTAGTTTGCCTCCTGTAGGCTTTTTTGCCTTGTAACAAAATAAGACCCAAAGAAACAGAAAAGACACATCTACAATAAAATATATTTATAGAATAATAATAAAAATATAATAAATTTTTCTTTCAAAATGCTTATATAAACTTGGCAAACTTTAGGAGCACTGATATCTGTTAAAAATCTATAATGTAACATGGTTTTTGTGATTATAAATTTAATCTGTGTTAAAACTATGTAATGCAAAGAGCTGATACAAGGGGCAGAGTCCTTCCTCTTCATTGACTCGGAGGGGCGTAAGACAAATTGTCATTAAAAAATACATGCTTTGATTACAAAGTAAAGTATAAGCTGTGGTTTAAAATGTGACAGGTCTCAAAGATTTGCAGTTTCATCTTTGTCACTGGGATGTCCTGTTGAGTCAAGCAGAATTCTGTTCATTGGAAATAGACTAGGAGCAGGAAACTTCTAGTCTTGAGTATGTGTTCATTCAAAAAGCTTGAAAAAGCTATTAGGGCCACAAATTATGAAGCAGAGAACATCTGTCAAAGAGGAGACTGGACTGCTCTTCAAAGAAGCAATTTGCAAGAACTTTATAAAATAAGGAATGATCTGTTCTTTTTCTATGACGTTGAGTCTGAATGTAATTTTATAGTCATATACTTATGTCAGAAATTGTTTATACCTTTTTATTCAAGCACAGCTATTATAACTTACATTAAAAATATTTTATCTTAAAAAAGCCAAACACTGTATAAATTCAGTCACCAGGCATTGTTAATTGATATGCTTGTGTTCCACCAGGATAAGTATATGCAATTACAGTATGTTTACAAATAAAGGATAACTCAATCCTTGTCTTATTTTGTAGGCCGTCTCAGTTACTTACCCATCAGTTTCAGGAAATGTACCTATTGGTACCCTGCAAGCCACAGTCTGACGCCAGTGAAAGTAAAACATTTAACATCCTCTTGAATTCTGATCTTACTCTCTTAAATTCTTGCTTCAGCCTAGTGATTGCACATCTTAAACTCAACCGTAATTGTTTTAATGCCGTGTTTGTTTTCCAGCTTATTTTCACCAACTAGCTCCCATATTATCTAAGTCAAAACAAACACCTCTCCAGCCCACCTTAATCTCTTTCCTCTGTTTAATTTTGCCACTTCTAAAATAAAAATTAATTTAAATCAATCCTTTTTAGAAACGTATATATTTTGTATTGTGGGGTTTGTGCGTTAGGATACTTAATGACGAAAATACTTGCTGTGTGAGGTTTATGGAAGGTTTTCATTTTACATGCAGAACCTATTGCACAAGACACTTGCAAAGCTTGCCTTGTAGTTGCATTTTTAAAAAAGTGTAGTACCCTGTCTCCTGTGTCTGTCTGGTAAAAATCTGCTTGATTTCAGGTCTGTTGTATAATGTAGTTGTAGTGTAAGGTTTTACAACCTGGAATTGCACAATAAAGGCAAATCTAACTTTCTTGAGATATTTCCGTTTCCACAATTGAATTTCAAGTTTATGTAGCTTCACTCTATTTTGTAGTATATGTGCGCTAGCTCTCCTCCTTTTGTTTTACAAGTTTAGGCTACAGAAATCAGTGCCAGAAAAGATGCAATACTCTCTGGAAGTTCATGGTGCTGTCTGCAGCAAGCAGTGAGGTACCAAAGTAGTGAAGTCATGTCCTAAGTAGCGTCTCTGCTAAGTCATGTACTAAGACATGTTGAAGTAGTGAAGTAATGTACTGCATTTGAGCATATCTGAAATTCGGTCTCCCTTACGGCTGCAGCGTAGGTAAGCCTACCTGTGATAGTTTTTTATTTAGCTACTGTACGTAACAGTAGCAGCGGAGGTGCAGTTGTTTGGTCTTCCCTTCAAGCTACATGAGCACGAGTATTCTTGGAACATCTTACGGAAACTGGGCTAAACTGGATTCTGTGGTGTCCCTTCTTTCCTATTTATGCTTGCTATATTTAAAGCAATTTCAGGTATGCAAGCACAGCAGTCACCCCCTGGCTGTGTTATAGGCAGATGGGTAGTGCCAGTTCAACACTTGGGAATGTAGCTGCATATTTTGCAGAGGGCAGAGCCTTCTCTTCTCGTCTCTGTGGTGCACAAAGCTGGTGTCTTGATTTCGGCCAGCTCTGACAGATTGGCTATCTGAGTTTTGACCTTGGGGCATATG
Organism: Chroicocephalus ridibundus; assembly: GCF_963924245.1. Taxonomy (NCBI): domain Eukaryota; kingdom Metazoa; phylum Chordata; class Aves; order Charadriiformes; family Laridae; genus Chroicocephalus; species Chroicocephalus ridibundus. The sequence goes on from NC_086289.1 coordinate 51,764,829, forward strand.
ACTCTCATTGTTCATGGCTTACACACAAGGTAGTGGGGAGAAGTGTTGTTTTTATTTTCGGAGCTAGGATCAAAGACACTTGCACTATATATATACACAACAGTGTCTGAAGGCTACGTCATCCAGGTAGTGAATGGATGCAGAGATGGGTGAAATATATTTTACAGTAGGTAACTTGCTTTAGTTGAGATCAGAATTATTCTGCAATGTAAGCAGCGTTGTAGTTGATGAATAATTGCTGTCTGAAACTCCACCCTTGTCTCCTGAGAGTTACTCTTACCTTTAAGCACCTGCTGCTTCTCCCCGTGGGAAGTGATTGCTGTTCAGCAGCATGTAGCCTTGTCAGTCAAACCTGTTCCCAAATGGGGTTTCCTGTCTCTAAGATTATTTTTTTTTTAGGTTGAGAGAGCTTCCAATAAACAGTAAAAGTGATCTGTTACCAAGGGTAAGCAAATCAGCACTCTCCGAAACATTAATGCTGCTGCTGTAATTTGGGTATGGTAGAGTGGTGGGGCTCACTAAAGGGTCATCGCTGTTACACTGAGAAGAGGATCTAGTGCAGTTACTATTTCATTTCATAATGGCAGTGTTTAGCATCGCCACAACAGAAGCTATGCAGATGAGTCATGACCATGGCGTTAATCCGTTTTGATACCTTGCTGCCTGTGCTTCAGAGGCCTGAATATTCTTTGGAAATAATAGATATATTCTTTTCTCCTGAGGTTATGTAGTATACTAGACACTACTTTTCAATTTTATCTTTCATCTCTTTGAAAGTCTATTCTAAGCATGTCTTACTTTAGAATCACATTTACTTCTGTTCTTGATACAAGTGTATAAATAAGAGAGTGAAATAAATAATCCTGATTCTAAATAACAGGAAAAAATGGAGTAACATATTCCAAAGATCTAGACCACTATGTGTTGCTAAACTCAGTTCTTGAGACCAATTAGTAAACTTTTTGCTTTGAGGCAGAACTGAGCTTGCTTCATGAGGCACAGAGTATGCATATCTGACCTGTTCCCATCTTGTTTTTTCAATTAAATTAAGTGCTGCCTGTCTGAAGGGAGCAAGTGGGAAATCATTCATGAATTGTGGAACCCAGTATTTCGCTTTCCTCTGGTCATCAAGTGGTAATCTGGCATATAATTAATATATGAATAATTTTGCCGTGTAAATTCAGCTGCTAAAATACTAGAGGGTGTGGCGTCTGTTCCTTCTGATTTTTTCTAACTGTGGAATTCATATAAACTTACAATTTTCTGATCTTTTTTTTTCCATAGTCTGAGGCATGATTGTTATTTTTTTTTTTTTCCAAATAGTTTAGTTTTCTAGGTATTTTGAGTAACTTTACATTTAAATTCTGAGTGTGGTAAAGCACTTTAGATCATTGATGGAAGCAGTGGAGAAGCTAATTTTTATACTCAATTTCAAACATTGACGGTCATCCTTTATAGAATTTTTTTATTATATTTTTTTAATGTTGTTATAGCTATGTAAATTCTCAGAAAATGTTATCACAAATTTGTGAGTTGGTACAAAACTCTTAACTCTTCCTAATATCATCATCCTGAGGCTTAAATGCTAGTAAAGCAGTACTACTTGTAGTTACCTTAACTATTACATTAGAAAAATGAAATGAAAAAATCACTGCTCATCTCAGAAACAGTTTGTAAAAACTCACTGTTTTTCTATTCTTAATGTTGTTTGAAATGGTCTTACCTGGTACAGCACTACTTGGATATCAAGTGAATATACTCATTTTCTGTGTGCTAGTAACTTTATTAATAGTTTTCCTTTTCTAGAGTGTTGATAAGTTGGGAGAGAGGAACAGAAAAGGGGAGACAAATTTTTGGAGCATTTTTGTGGGTAGCAGTAAGAAACTCCTGGTGTTTGCTCAGTGGCGTCTTAGTCAACTCTGATGGTGTTTGGGCTATATGGACTTGGAATCCTGTTCCGAGGATCGACCTTGAGTTGTAAACGTAGGTAGTGTAGAGCTAGTAGATAGCTGAGGAGCTCAGTCTGTCCTATAGACTGAGATTATGTAGGGAGATAGAATTTAAAACCATACTGAAACAAAAATTACTCTTCTTTCCCCCGTCATTTCTATTTTTGGGAGGGTGTGTATGTGTGCAATTTTAATGAAACATAACAAGGTTTCAAGATACTTGCTTGTTGAATGAAAGTGAATTTTGGAGGGGGGGTATTCTACAGAAGTCCTTCTGTACAATTTTTCAGTAACAGTCCATAAACGTTTTGATTGTAACTATTCTCATTTTGGCTTGACTTTTCCTTGTTTATCTAACGATGCTATTTCAGGAAATGTCATTGAATTTTGAGGGGGAACCGTCTGTCTAAAAGGAGTGGTAGGAAGATGCATGGGAAATGGGGAAAAATCAACTGGTTTTGCTTAAAGAACAAAAACAGGTGGATGTAAGGGTTTGAGTAGATAATAAAACCTCTTTCAGATTGTGCCACAAGTTTTGTCATTATTTGGAGATTCCCCTGCCCCCAGACTAAAAAGTGGGAAAGCTGGAGATTTGTTCTGGCATGTTGTAGTCATAAATGCTATGCTTACACTCTTAAGCAAAGTAGACTTTCTATGTAAATGACATTTTGGAAAATGGGACAGATCTTGAATTTTGAGGATAGTCATAGTTTGTTTTTATGAAGAAAGGAGAGGAGACTAATTTGATTATTTCTGTATAGTGGAAATGTGACCGCTTTTGAATTTTTGAATAGCACAGGTGTACTGTATTTAAAATTTTATTGCTGTGTATGCCTTTGTTGTAGGACCGTGTGTATGTGCAACAAAACAATGTGGAGAATGTCTACAATTTGGGCTTGATTATTTTTCGAGATCAAGTTGTACGCTATGGTTGTATTAGGGATCACCTGCGGCAAACTCTGTTGGATATGATTGCAAGAGAAAGGAAAGGAGAAGTTGTAGACAGGTAAGATGTTTGTAAGTGACTGTCTTTTGTTGTAAATAATACCTGTCAATTTTGAGGAGTGAATCCAGAACATACACAAATAAATCATTGCTTAAAGATGCATTTCTGATCACAAGTAAAATTTCTCCATAATCTGCAATAACATATTTCTTTGTACATAAAGGTTTAGCATAATGGTAAATAGGGAAGCTTGTTAATATATATATTTTTAAAATATTTATCTTGTGTTTTTATTAAAACTTTTGTTAAATCTCTCCCAAATGCCAGAGCATTTGGTTATAAAAGCAGAATTTTGACAATTCTTTGCCTCTTCTTACACTGTATTTCCTCTGTACTGAGAGATTGTTTAATTTTCTTGTACCTGTGTTTTTATTTTATTATTTTTGAAGTTTTCTTTTTTAATTCTATTTCCCTTCCTTATGTTCTGATACATCTTTTTCTTGGTAGTTCAGTTGCATCTCTGAGCTTTCAAATCTGTTCCTTGTGTTCTCCGGACAGTTTAGTAGATGTGGAGTTTTGTGCCACACACTGCAGATATTGCAACTGAAGTAACTTTAAATTTGCAAGTTTTCTTGTGCTTCTCCAGTTTCAGAGCAGCTGTTGGGTGTGGAGATATGTAAGCTCCATGCTACTTTGGCTGCAGTTCTGTGATTGAGATTGCCCAACACGCGATTTATGAAGAGAAAAATACTCCCTGGCAACAGCTGTGTATTGTCCCCTACTGCCAGAAAGTGGAATTTTTTCCTGGATGTGATTCTTTTGTTTTCGCATCTTATTGTTGTGTTTCTGTGCCTAACCAAATGCTTAACTTGCCAATACATTTTCATTTTGTCATGTTTAAAAAAAAAAAAAAAAAACATACTAAACAAACAAAACCCCCAAACTTTGTGCAGAAACTTCCATCTGTGTAATTGTTTTGAAATGCTCAGTTCCAGCCTATGTGTGCAACTTTCGGTTTTCTTTGAAGTAGTATTTTTGGTTATTTTCTTGTATGTTGAAATATATTCTTAATAGTTTTCCAAGTTAGTAGAACTTGAGACCTGCTTTCTTATCATTGTATTTAAAATATTTAGTAAACATTGTCAGCTCCATAGTTTAGAACAGAAGTAAAAAAATCTTGCTCCTGTAAACTTCTTGAAAACCTGTCATGTACCAAAGAGATTTAGGATGGACTTTCTATTACTATATTTTATTTAAGTGGATATGTTCTGAGTTGTTATTCTGCTGTGTACTCTGTCTTACAAGCATGTAGATTTCTCAAGTTGTTAACAACTTACTTTTTGGCAGAGGCGCAATAAGAAATGCTTGCCAGATGTTAATGATTCTAGGTCTTGAAGGAAGGTCAGTCTACGAAGAAGACTTTGAGGCTCCGTTTTTGGAGATGTCTGCAGAATTTTTTCAGGTACAGCAATGTTGTAATATCATATTTGGAATGTTGTTATTAACTACTTGTAATTGTGAGAATTGGTGGTACTTAAGTAATTGCTACTTATTTGATGAGTGTGTCCATATCTGTTAAATAGGAAAAAATTTTACTAATTTTTTGACAAAAAAGCGACACAAATTTTACAGAATTACGATAATTTGAATGTAGTTTTGAAATACGGGTGCTGATAGCATGCAAAGTAATCATTATGCCGATCTTGTGCCTGCTTTGGGCTATTTCATGCAACTTAGTCTATCCCTGCATTGCAGCCACAGTCTTTTTGAAATACCAGTAGCATGAAATGTTCAAACTGTTTCAGGCTGGGAACGGAGCAGGGAGACTACTTGTCAAACTAGCTTTGAGTAAGCTTTGTTTCCATCATAGTTTCTACATTCGTGAGTTTTATATTTTGTAATAAAATGAACCGAGTCAGAGAATTAAGTGTATCCAAATGGCTATCCAGTTGTTGACCAACCACTGAATAATAACACATTTTAAATATTTCCTGAGGTTTTTTGTGAGATAGTTTCAGGAAAAAAGCCACTTGAATTGTTAAGTGTAATCATGCTTCTCTATTGTTGTAAAACAATAGAAATTGTAAAACATGTTAAAAGGTATCTAGATAAGATGATTTGTCAGTCTCCCAGTTCTCATGCAGGATCAACTATCTTACTATATTCTCTGATCTCCAAACCTCTTTGAAAATCAGAAGCATATGTTGCACAACCTTTTAAAAGTCATTGCATTCTGTTTTTCATTGGTGCTACATAAATGAAAGTAATTATTTTTTCTGAATTTTAAGTTGTACTTCTTAGCTCTGCCTTTAAATAAAAAATAAAAAAAATCTTTCCTCCAGAAGAGGACCAGTATGGCTAAAAACAGTTATATGTGAAATAGCATGCTAAGCATTGTCACTAACGAGCATAATGAGAACTATTGATCCTTACAACTCAAAAATATGCCATAAACTGGTATTTTAAAAGCAATCTTTGCCTCTTCCCTCTCCCCATCCTTCTGTTTTCTTTGGACCTGTGGCTAAAACTCTAGGCGGTAACTGGAAACTAGGTTGGCTTAGGTTGTTTTAGTATGAAAAATACCGTGTTCATATGGCATGTGCCCCCTTGTGTACACTAACATGATTTGTGTAATAGAACCTTGATTTTGTGTTAAGCATGTATGTAAATCTTGGGGGTATAACGATCTCCTTTGCTGGAGATGCTGATTTGAACTTGCTTATCAATGCTGATCTGAAATAACCAGTACGTTTCCTTTTTCCCCTTTAAAAAAAAGAAGTCTAAAGTATTAATTTGTGTTAATTGCAGATGGAAAGTCAGAAATTTTTAGCTGAAAACAGTGCTTCTGTATATATAAAGAAAGTAGAAGCTAGAATTAATGAAGAAATAGAACGGGTGATGCATTGTCTGGATAAATCAACAGAAGAACCAATTGTGAAAGTTGTTGAGAGGGAGCTTATTTCCAAGCATATGAAAACTATAGTGGAAATGGAGAACTCTGGGCTAGTTCATATGCTGAAAAATGGGAAGACAGAAGGTAAGACTGCATCATATGGGACATGGAAATGCATATGTTACTGCTTATTGGTTTTAAACGTAGGATAACTGGAGCTTAATGTTTGTGTTCCTGTGTAGTTGTAAAAACACTTCGGTGGCTCTGTTTTGCAAACATTTGAGAATATTACTTTAGAGACTTTAGAGGTCTTTTAAAACAGAGCCCGTACGTATAACTTGTTTCTGTGTAGTACTAGGTACGGGTACTTTTTGGTAAGCCAAGTATCTCTTAAGAAAAGTACAAATCTATTGTAGTGGTCTTTGTTACCTATTTTCCATTGGCTATTTTATTACTTTCATTCCTCTAGTATGTAGCTGTCAAAATACATTGGAGTTTTTTGGCCCACAGGCAGTTACTTAAAAAGTGCTAGTGTAAATGACTTATGTAATAGAAGTATTGCAGGGCCAATTCTTGGGGAGAGGGCTTTGCTGCAGAAAAAAAAGTTGGCTGTTTTTAAAGGGTAAGCATCAGTTTATCAAAGTGGTTGAAAAAGAAGGGCTCGGCTTGATTTGGTTTTCCCTGGCAGAGGTTAATGCGAGACAGAATGACTAAATGAAATTTACTGTGGAAAGAGATAGAACATAAGTTTCTAAAGCAGCATAATGAAGAGAGTGATTGTAGCGTCTATATTTAGAAATCAGTGCTCACGCTAAAGCCATGAGAATGGGGAACACAGTTGCTGCTTAGATTAATGGCCTTTGTTCATTAAAGCAGCTTCACAATTACTAGGTGATAGTCGGAGTGACAAAGTGAGCAAATAGCTGTAAGAAAAGAGAATTACTGTATTGAAAAGGAAAGTGATGACACTGTACTTAACCATTTTTCTTTAATATCCAGTTACGATTGCCTTCGGGCTGAGGGTACAATGATATTGAAGGGTATTCATAAGATACGGGAATTAGTTTAACTTTCATAGGCCTTTGGTTTTGATTTAGTTAAATACTAGAGAGGAAATACTTGCTGCATTGTGAAGATAAGACTTTGCATAAACGTACAAGGATGGATTGCTTTTCTTTAAAAGCCATGTTTGAGCTAAGTCACTTCTCATGATTTCAGATGGGTGAAACAAAGTAGTGTAACGTTGTATGGCTGACTTTAGGACAAATATGAATTAAACTCCAGATTTTACCAGTTTTTGCTTCTAATACAGAAACAAGCATCTCGTTAGTGTTGTCCTATTTGATTTAACTAAGATTTTTTGTATGAATTTTAATACAGTATTTCATTTTTGGGATGACGATCTTGCAAACTACGTTCTTAAATACCACTGTGAAAAATAATCTTACTGAAGCTTTAAGTGTGCTGTAGTTTAGCACACGCATCAACTTCTGCTGGCCTGGGGATCAGCAATAGCAGATTCCATGCTATAGGGAACCTTGGATGATTGAACGCAGCCTTTATTTTTAATTTTGTGGCTACTCTGGTCAGCGTGTTGTCAGGGATAAAGGAAAGAGGGCATCAGAAGATTCCAGTGCCTGAGTTATTACGGGATGCTTTTTGTGGCTCAAGTGGCTGAACTTTTACTGTTGTCTTTTGCTATGAACTGAATGAGTTAACAGAAGTATTACAGACAGAGGGCGTCCTGCATAATATCTCATTCTTGCTTCCAGACCTTGCTTGTATGTACAAGTTGTTCAGCCGTGTGCCAAATGGTCTGAAGACAATGTGCGAGTGCATGAGCTCATACCTGAGAGAGCAAGGCAAAGCACTAGTTTCGGAAGAGGGAGAAGGAAAGAATCCAGTTGACTACATTCAGGTAGTTAAAATACATAACTGCATTTTTTTCCCTTTTCCACTTTTCCCAGAGTAGCAGTTAACTCTGTGATTGATAAGGTAAACCTTAACACTGGTTCAGAAGGGATTATTATTAATAAGTTACCTTCATAATATTGTTTAAACTGTACACTTTCTGATTTTTTTTTTTCTGACATCTTTAGAACTCTTACCTAAATTGCTTGGAAAAGCACATGCTCAGGTTTTGTGCTTTTGGTAGCTGCTTTTATTAAACAACATATTCAAGCTAGTGATGTAACTGCTGGGAGCTTTTTATATTATTCTAAATGATATTTGCCTCCAGAAGGAGCTGTACGTCTGCTGGCAAATAGCTTTCTAGAGTCTGTTTTGTTTAATTTTATGTAATATTAGCTATCAATATTTATTTCATGGCAAGATTACCTATGACTGAGAGGTGGATATGTTATATATAAAACATAACAAATTACTTGTTTCATTCTTGGTCTCCCTGAGAAACAGGACACTTCTGCATGTTAGAAAACACAAGTGTTATTTCTTGTTCTCCATCTCTCACTAAGAAGTGATGTGTACTATTAATTTACCAAGATCACAAAATGTGCTTCAGGAGTGTTTGCCATCTTTTCTCTCCCGTTCTCTCCGAGAAGATGGTTTTTAAATTTGCACATACAATCTTTAGAGTTCATTGAACTTTAGGGAAATCTTTTTATACCTGAAAGATGTTTTATACTTAATGTGAAAATGTGTATTAATTATATGTTAAGTTTGGGTTTTTTTTTTAAATGTGTAGTTCAAGTCTTTGTCTGGTTTTTATGAGGAACGTTTTATGCTGTATGTCTATTATCATCTCTGCTGTTTTGTTTGAATCGATAATTTTGCTAGAACTGGTTACTATTAGAAGAAGCCATTTGAGTATAAACTTATTTTTGATTGGATTATTGATTTTTTTCTGGCAATGCTGAAGCAAACTTCTTATCAAGATTGGACAAGAATTCACCTCTCCAAGGACTGTTAAAAAGAAGAAAGAATGCGCTTTGAAACTTAAGTTTAATGATAAGGGCTGTTACCTTTTTTGTGGTGATATGATTTAAAATAAAAGCAGGGGCAAGTGAAGTGGAAAATAAGTATCTGGATTGCTTTGAAGTAATTTTCACTCCTTTTAATTCTTGATGGACATAAAGGGGTGTCATAAAAAATTTAACTGAGAAAGAGTTAAAAACTTATAATTGTAAAGATGCTATCGATGTTTCCCGCTTCAAAGGTGAATAGCATAATGAAGCTGAAGACAACTTACAGCCATACTGCGTGTGCTTTGGCAGAGCTCATACTCTCAGCCCATTATTATGTACCCCAACCATCTCATTAAGATGTCTTAGGGAAGGGATTGATATTTGATTACCACTAAAACCCCAAACAGGTTTATCCTCCAGTTCCATTGACACAATGGAAGAAGAGAAAAATGCCTATGAATTGAGAAACCACCTCACTCTTCTCATCTCAGCCACCTTCACCCAAGTCTTTCAAGAACTTAAATAGCAATAAGAAGACAGAGAAGGAAGCCACATTATACCATCAAGAAAAAAACCTTCATCATAGTCCAGCACTGCTTCTGCAACATGACATCACCAAACCTTGAGCATAATTGGTGAGATGATTGCAAAAGCATTGCCAGGGGATTAGACTTAAAACTGCTTAAAATAATTTGAAGGGATGTTGAAATGCTGTTGTAATTTAAGGTACTAACAGTTTCTCCTGTTTAACACCAGGTTGTTCAGATGGTGTACTCCTGGAGAGGAGGCATAAGCTAACTTTGGTAAACAGAGAGATAGTGGGATTTACTTTGAATTTAAAATTTCTAATACGCACTAATTAGCCTGTCTAAAGACCATTCCTTTAAGTGAGATGGTGAGTTCCTAAGAAACATTACTACTTCCTTGAGTAATTCTTGAATGGCTTCTTTAAGTAACCACATACAAATAATTTCTTAAGAAACTGAAGACTTCAAGATCATTTAACCTGAACAGTTTGTGGGCAGTAGTTATTCATGATAAATTTAACTCTCAAGTGAAATCTCTCTCCCCCCTCAAATGCTGTGTTATTTATGAAACCCTGTGTGTATCATATATACTTAGCAAGATGCTTAGGGGATTTTAAGATGCTTCCGCCTGCATGCAGTTGCTTTAACTCTGTGTGAAGATGGTGCAAACCCTAAAAATGATGTCAAGAATCGAACGGTTTAGCTCAGAGGAAGTGGTGCAGTTCACTCCTGTGAACTTCACACTGTGATAACCAGAGAGCTATTGCTTGTTTCTAACTTTTATATATTCACAGTGACTCTTAACGATCAGTAAGAAGCACGCGACTAAATAATGCAGAACATGAATTGAAATTAGAGGGTGAAAACACCTAACAAGACTAGGCCTGTTGTTGCAGTCTGTGTTCTCCTCAAACTTGCTTAGTAGCTCTAGGGTTGCAGTTAGTGGGTGTTTAGCCTCATCTTTCCTGTATCGTATATTTATGATAGTGACTCGGTCAACGGTATTTGAAATAGAAAAGGCTTAACAAGCACAACAAATATCTCCTTTAAGTTGTGGATTTAAAAATATGGTAAATCAGCTTATTTAACAAGAGCGATTAAAAAACTTCTTAACCTTTGAGTGGCCTCAAAGCAAACCAGCAGTATTTGGCACTGTATTTTAGCCAATTTTTCTGAAAATTGCTTCCATAAGAGATTTGTGGCAGATATAGGTATTTAAAAGTGGAAATGAAATTTCGGATACTTTCTAACAATGCCAAACGTTGGGAGCTTTGCAGAATCTCTGACTGTAGACATAGTCTTCACTACAACTTCATCTGTTATTACTGTTTTACAGCCTGCAACTTCAAATCAATGAAAATGTTTATACCTTTTTTTTTTAAGGGTTTACTGGACTTGAAGAGTAGGTTTGACCGCTTTCTTCAAGAATCTTTCAATAATGATCGACTCTTCAAACAGACTATTGCGGGTGACTTTGAGTACTTCCTCAACCTCAACTCTAGGTCTCCGGAGTACCTCTCATTATTTATTGATGATAAGCTGAAAAAAGGAGTCAAGGGAGTAAGTATAAGTTAAATTAAAAGATCATTCTCTTTTGTTAACTTGGGTCAGATGAAACTAAAGTACTTTTCCACAAATCATTTTTTTATATTAAGGTAAACGTCAGTACTGCCTTAAAAAAAAATAAATATATATATATACACGTGACGCATCTGAGCTTGTAAAGCTTTAGATCTAAACTTACAGAAATAAGGCACAAGGAGAACAACTCAAGATGTTGTGAGGCTTGTCCCCCATCTCTGAAGCACTGGATTACTTCTGTCAAATACCCCCTCAAAAAAAATGAATTAGATAGTAGTAGTTTCTGCAGCTCCCTTCCTTTGAAACGTTAAATATCAGTTCCTTAAATATCTTTATAGTTTTGCAGTTATTCTCAATATCTAATAATTTCTTTTGAATGTTAAATCACTTGGGTAGGGGAACCGGTTTAATTCTTTTTCCTGCTTTTACATAATGGAGGACTGTTACCACATCTGTCTACTCTACCTTAAGTACAGCTGTTTCCATCAGTCTTATCTCATAGCTTCTTTCATGACGTTTTTTGAGGTACAGCACCCGGAACTGGACAGGATGGTTCAGCTGAGGTTTCAGTGGCTCTGAATAAAGCTGAATATTATTGCACGCATCTTATGCTTTGGGAATCAAATAACAAATTCTATTTATCTATAAAATAAGTAATCATTTTATTTGTTGTGGCACTAGACGGGCTTTGCAAAATTCGTCTTAACATTCAAATGCTTTCATTCCAAGCTAACTTTTCATATTCCTAATACTGGTTTTCATCTGTCATATTATTTTTTTTTTAAATACTTAAAAAACTTATCCAGGAACTCTTTACTATATTTACCAGGCATTCTGCCTATCGATCGTCTCCCTTCTCCCTCTCAATTGCTTTTCCCTCCGTTTTAGATCTATTTTCTTTCTTTGCTCTATTGAGTTTGTGCACTGTTGGTTTGGCTCTATCATTCACATGTTGGACCAGTTTTGTTGGCTTCTTTATAGGCTCCTGTTAGACCATATGTTTGCTGTGAATTAAGTATGTAGGTTGTATAAGACACTTGTGCTGGAAGGTTAAAACCAGAATATTATTTCTTTTACAGCTAACAGAGCAAGAAGTAGAAACCATATTGGATAAGGCAATGGTTTTATTTAGGTTTATGCAAGAGAAAGATGTTTTTGAACGCTATTACAAGCAGCACTTGGCAAGAAGACTTCTCACAAACAAGAGTGTTTCAGATGACTCTGAGAAAAATATGATCTCTAAATTAAAGGTAAGACAGTCTCTGCATACTTTTTACTTCTTTTTTTTTTTTCCATAAGTATGGTTTCTTCTGTTTTTACACAAGGGGTAGATGACATACATCTTGATTGCTGTTACATACAGATTTGATTTTAAAGCCCCGACAGAAAATATGAAAGGCTTTTCTGAATAATTTTGTGGAAATAAAAGGAAGGAAATACCGGCAAGCAACTGGGATGAGAGAGCAATCTAGAAAACAAAACTATTCTTTAAAAAAAATTATTAAGAGTCTATAAATAATAGGGCTCCTTCTGTTATCTAGTGACTGGATCTGAAGACAAGAGTGTGTTTTACTGTACATTTTCTATTATTCGCAGTAGAATTTTTTATCACATGCATTGTTGGTTTTTAGTTGCCTCCATCTACCAACTGGTGGTAATACTCAATTCCTTTTTGATTAAGTAGTTTGAGATAGATTGAAAAAGAAAGATCTTTATATCAGTGTCTGAAAACATGTTTTCCTTAGTTGGTTCAATTGACTGATTAAATAGTCCAAGAGATGAAGAAGAAAGTAAAACCTAAAAGTGAGCAGTCCTTGAAGCAAGTTCTAATTCAGCATCTTCCTAAGCGGCATGATAAGTGGCTAGGGAACTTCTGAACCAGAGTGATTTGATCCTAAAAATCAAACTTACTGATCCTCATTTTTGACCTTCATATTCTATCAGTGAGTGAAGCCTGTTTGCACCAGATTTCTCCAAATTCCCAGTATTAATTCCAAATTCCTAGTATTAATTCCTTCTCAATTACCTACCCCTTCTAGCCTGGTGATTTAGAAGGCACAGGGCATACATTTGCAAGATGAATCAGTGGACCTGAACTGCACTCTTTTCTCATTCGTGTCTTTGCACGGTGATTAGGATGCTGAAGCTAACATGCTTGCCTTTACCGTCTGTGTCAAAGGATGTGTTAGAAATAGGCACAAAGTCCTGTATGTGCAACTGAAATGCATGTGTTTGTGCACATGTGTCTATATACGCATATGTCCCCGATTCTCAAAAGGTCTAGTAATACCACTTGGTAATCTGCAGTAAGCCTTTCAAATTATATGCTCTTAGAACAACAAGGGGAGGGAATGGGGTTCTGATACAAATAGTTTTTTATTTCCCTTTACAGTAATCATGCTAAAAAGCAGGTGAAAAATATGCCTTGGTCCGATAAGTTTTCACAGATTTTTTTTTTATTTTTTTTTAAAGATGAGATAGGAAGCTAAAAAGAAACAGAAAATACATAATGGATAAAAGAGAAGGAAAGCAAGTTTTGATGTTTATGATTAGTTCCTTATATGAAATATGAAACTTTTTAGGTTCTGAAGGTAATGCAAATGGGAATTCCAGTAACCAAATGTGCCGAAATATCTTTTTAATGGGATTTATAAACTAACTCTTGGTCATACAGTTCACATATCAGAAGCTCTGTTTTCATAGTGCTGGCACAACACGTTATTTTGTGTGTTTTAGACTGAATGTGGATGTCAGTTCACATCTAAACTGGAAGGAATGTTCAGGGACATGAGCATCTCAAACACGACGATGGATGAGTTCAGGCAACATCTTCAGGCGACCGGGGTAAGAGCGTGGGGGGGTCTGTGTGCTTGTCCTTCTACTTCAGTACAAACCCTAGACCTTTATCAAGGCTTGTAGTTTTTAGTTTGTTAGTTATATGCGTGTGGAAAGAGGGATGTTGCTAGCATTCTCCAATTATATTTCCCTTTACCATGATTTTCGTATTTCCCAGAATGCAAAAGTCAGTTTGAAGCCTGATCTACAGCTTGAGCAGTGCCAGTTTCATTCCCTAAAATCCTGTTTTAAGGTCTATTGTTTCCGCATTCTTCTGACAGGGCTCTGCAGCGGGCGCCCGGCTGCAGACCCGCTGCGAGCGGAGCACAGCTGGGCGCCTCTGCCCGCTTGCGGCCGGCAGGGGGCGGGTGGCGGCCGCACAGCTGTGCCCGCCCAGCTGTGTCCACCCTCACATGCGTTTCAGAAACTCCGTCTCACCAGCACAGCCTTCCCTTTCTCATTCTTTAAAGGGAATCTTCGTTGCAACATCTATTCCATGCTAACAGCGAGAACAATATTGCATGCTGCAGGTATTTGACAAACATGCCGTCTCGTATTTAACTTTCTTGACACAGTTAATGCCTTTATTAAAAGCAGAACTACCGTTTCCCTCAAATTGCCAAATATGGACTTAATTGCTCAATCGGGAAGTGTTATACCTTGTTGTAAAAGGGGACCTCTGGAATATTGCATCATGGAGAGATCACTTCTATGTTGAGATTCAGTTTACTTGCTCTAAATACTTTTTTTTCTATACTGATACTCAGTAGAACTTAATAATATATAATAAACAGACAAGTAGTTTCCTGTCTGCAGGTAAGTAAGTCTGTATATCAAGCATGTTTGAATCAGTTTCAGAAATCTGACTGCCAGGCATGTGTTCATGGATGTACTCAGTCTGACATGCGTGGTTGTGCACGCTGATCTGAAATCTGTGCTGTCTTGAAGCAGTCAGCTGAGATCTTCCTCGTCAGCGCACTGGAAATCATCATCAATGAAAGAACAGGATGTTCTCAAGTGGTTTCAGAAAAGGTTGTAGAGGGACATATGGATGGATATAAAGGTGTTTACAAACAGGCAGCTTTACTACTACCCTTTAGAGTCTAATCATGTTTTCCTTCTAGAATGCTTGAAATAATAATTTCAAGAAAAATTTATGAGAGTATTCCCAATTTTTAGGTAGCATGCAACATGTGTACGTGAGGGGGTTTTTGTGTTAGATTCAAGTACTTTACATGACGGTTTTACATTGAGTGAGTTAATAAATGATACCTCTATCTTCTTTTTAGCTGTATACGGCTAAGAAGATTAATTTAAAATGTTAACAGGTATTCTGCTAGACCTTATTTGAAACTTCATCTCTTTCTTGTCAAGGGGCCAGCAGTTCGCCTGATGGTTGCCTTTTGGGCAGCCTATTCATGGCCTTCTAATGAAATTTCTGGAGTACTTGTTTATGATGGAAGTGTATATATTTCTAATAGTGTGAATAGTATTTAGGGAGAAATACAAACAGGAAGATTTTTGTGTTTTTTATGTTACTGTTAACTTGCTGGTGATACTGTGATACTCTTTTGAAACAATTTGTGTACCTTAAATTTGTAGGGTGCCTGCTAGAGGAGGCAGGCATCTGCTCTTCTCTAAATAATCCTACCTGCAAAGTCTCCTGCTGGATCCTATATCCTGAGACACAGGTAATGCCAAGGGCTGCGGAGATGATGTGCTATCAGTAAGTGGAAGGCTTAGCTCTAGGGAAAGTCCAATCTAATAGATTATGAACAATTTCTACAACTGCCATCCTAAAACTTCAGTTTGTTGGAATTTTGTAAAGATTAGATTACTTCAAGGCAATTTCCATTAGTCGATGCCGTTCTGATGTTGAAAAGACATCTTGCAAAATACAGTGTTTCCAAAACTTTTTCAAGTCACAAACTGCTCAGTGCTGCGTAGAATTTGTGATGTGAGACACTGTAAATGACTGCTGGGTGCTGGTCTGGCTAAGGCCAAAAAACACTGGGAAATGGTTGCCATTTCAACTAAGATGTTTCAGTTCTAGATAAAGAAGTTTTCTGGATCTTTCTGGCTGCATTGATGGCCTTTCTCTACACTTTGGCTGGAGGGAGAAAACTGTTGAAGCTTTTTTTTTTTTTTAAAGTGATTCACAGATGAAATAGTTCTGTATCTAAATGGCTGTTTGAATTTCTCTTGTGAGCCTCATGCCATTGGTGATATGAAATTAGAAGTCTGGCGGTAATGTTGGCTACAGAACAACCTTTATACGGGTCTTTACATGTTTTTGCAAGTTGTTCCTCTTAAACCTTAGTGAAATTCAGTTGATTTCTGTATGAGTAGCTTGTCACCCGTCTGTCTGGATTTTTCAGAAGTTTGTTGCTGCACACAAAAATTGAATACACACAACAGTTCTTCCATAGTTTATGGAAATGCTACTCTGCTATTTAGTAGTGGAAGTTTCTGAGTTTGTGTGACAGTTTTTGACCTTCTAAAATAGAATGGGCTCTATTTCTGTGTAGTAGGTTTATAACGAGTTGGATCTAATATGCTTTGATTTTTCTTGTCCATAATGTGTATTCTTTGAAGGTATTAGTTATACCTCCTAGAGCTGGAAGTAGTCAGTTTTAAGTTTAATAATATTCAGCTTAGTTGAGATGCCTAGTGAGGATTAGGCCTCACTGGTGGGCAGATGTTTATCACCTACTCACGGAGCAACTTCAGGGATCAGCACTTCAGTTGTAGAATGTTTCCTTACCGTTGCTGAATATTTATGGTAATAGCTGTCTTTAGGGAAAGTGGCTCGGTTGTGTGTGTAAAAGTGAGTAACTGTTTACACTGTAGTCCAGAGGTAAGTTGCAGGAAGAGCTCCCTATGGTTTAATGTTACATATTCAGTATTTACTCTCTGCTTCCAGAGAATAAATTTATAAACAGTTATTTTGAAACTGATACGTTTAGTAACCTGGGTTTACTGTATGTACTCAAAAACCTGTTTAGAAAGAATTGTTACGTGTATTATGAGTTTTATTTATGATCGCAGGAATTTCATTCTTGGTTAAGAATTTATTTTGTTGAATTCTGCTCACTCTTAAATGCCAGAGGAGAATAACGTTGGAGGATTTTTGCTGTAACGTCTACTCCGATAGTCATGACTTAATTTGTCTGGCTTTGTAAAAATAAAGTTTATAGATATATGTCTATTTTTTTCTGAATCTGAGAAAATGCTAGACATTCTAAACAGGTATAGAAAAATGGTGAAACGTGATCCTGTTTTAAAATAGCGGATGTTTTCTTCCACTTGTCCCTAGGTCTCATTAGGTGGTGTTGATCTTACAGTGCGGGTCCTCACAACAGGTTACTGGCCTACTCAGTCAGCCACACCAAAGTGCAACATCCCTCCAGCTCCCAGACATGCTTTTGAAATATTTAGAAGGTATGTATTAAAACAGATTTTTGAGGTAGGGGTTTTAAGAAAAAACTTTCTAAGCTTACAGATATGTTTTACCGTTAAAGACATGCTAGCATACTGCTCTTCATGCAAAAATTAGAGAATGCAGCAGTCACATTAAGGCTTGAGTTTTTGGGAGCTTTTAATTAGAATTCCAATGAGAGTTAATGTTTTGAGAAAAAGGCAAAACTTAGAAATTTCTTAGTGTCCTTAATGGCTATGAAAAGTCTATGTAATTGTTTAAAGCAATTTCCTCTTAATGCATAGTTCGCATTTTGTATCTAAGTTTTCGATTCAATTATATTACAGATTTTATTTAGCCAAACATAGTGGGCGACAGCTGACACTCCAGCATCATATGGGTTCTGCAGATCTCAATGCCACTTTCTACGGGCCTGTTAAAAAGGTAAAGTATCAAGATTATGAAAATACTGTGTCTTTTTAAAAAGGTAAGCAAATGCACATTTTGTAAAAGAAAAGCTTACCCTTGATAACATAAGAATAAGAAAAAGATGCCTTCCATTGGCTTTATAGTCTGATTCTTCCTTTGTAGCAGTTCTTGGTTTGACTTTTTTTCCTCCTCTAAATCTAATTTGGATGCATCACTCAGCATCGTTTCTTTCCTACCTCGTAGAAAAACAGTAATTTTGACCTTGAAGGGACCTGAATGGTTTGAGTGCTTGGGGGTTTTTTGACTGTGAATCAGTCAAAAGTGAGATGAAACTTGTTTCTCTTTAGATTAATTTTTGTTAACATGAAAAAGTGTTAAGCCAAGTTTAGCCTGCTTTTTTTATGCAGAGTGCTAGCAATGTAGACAATGTTTTTTCAACCATGAGAATCTTCGTAGAGTTCATAGAAGTACAATGCTTAATGTTTATGTATACAAGAAAATAATTTGCTAGTGATTTAGACCAGTTCTAAAATGCTAAGCTAGGGATAGTAATGGCATGATGCTCGGGAACATAGAAAGCAATGCAAAATGAAAACAAAATCTTATAACATGAAGTATTAATAATGTGCGTTTGTGAGGATGTTAAAATTGTATTACTGTAGGATAAATATTTTGATAATTTTAAGTATGAGAGTAAGAACACTGGAGGGTGGACGAGGAGTGGAAGAGGGGCCAGAGAGGTAGTGGAGTTTCCGTCCTTGGAGTTCCTCAGTATTTGACTGGACACAGCCCTGAGCATCCCGCTCTAGATGGCCTGGCTTTGAGTGGTGGCTGGACCATGGGACCTACAGAGGTGCCTCCAACCTCAGTCACCCTGTGATGCTAAGACAGCTACTGGAGAGACATTCTGTTTATGCCACCAAGCGTGTGCTATTCTGTCACTTGTGTAGACTGATCTCCTAGATAAATATTTCATCGTATAACTTTCATCTTCCCAAGGTAAAATATTTTGCAGTGGAGAATAATCTAATAGTAGTTTTGTAATTTTGAAATAGGAAGATGGCTCAGAGGTTGGCGTAGGAGGCGCCCAAGTAACTGGCTCAAATACACGGAAGCACATATTGCAAGTCTCCACTTTCCAGATGACGATATTAATGCTCTTTAACAACAGAGAAAAATATACGTTTGAGGTAAGTGTTGTGGTTTCCTCGCCTGATTTTTAAATAACTTTTTAGGCACTTTCTTGTCCTCTTTAATATACCTTTGATGATCAGGTGCCTCTCGTTCTATTTGAGTGTGGATCAGGCCAATAAATACAGATAGGAGATCATTATCAGTGCACTTGGGAAGCAATCCTAGGGGAGGAAATTATGTGGGAACAGAAGATTTCAGACGCATTGAAGAGAGTTGTGAGTGTGGTTATTCCTAGGCTGTAGAGCTATAGAAATGCTGAAGTTGGAATGCAGCAGGTGGCTCCATTTGCTCATTTTTATCTTTGAGAAACTAGATTTAGAGGCTAAAGGGTGGAGAAGGGTTTGTATCCTGGCTTCTTAAACACTGAAGAGCTTAAATTGGCAGGCTGGAGTGAGCTGTAGGATGAATCGAAGAACTTTCATCCCTTGTCTGAGCTGGTGAGCCGGAAAGGGCAATGAAGGTCCAGATAGATCCTTAACAAGCAGACTAGAGGGGCATTGCTGGGAAAGGCTGAAGTGGTCAGGTAATGGCCGACGAAAGCTTTGGGAGTGGTGGAGGATCCTGTGCTGTGAGGTTTGAGCATTGTATTGTTAATGTCAATGAATAGTTTCAGTTTAGACATTATCTCCTGTTTGAGAGAGCATTGGCAGCCTTGAAAAGCAGTATGGGTGCAGCTTGAAGCGGAGTGGATTTCTAGGTTTTCTCATGTACTTTTGACTGTGCTAGGCATAGTAATCGTTTGCCTTTTTGTTTGGATTCTTGTTTTCAGCTTATTTGGCATGCTTCTAGCTGGTTAATAAAGAATGTTTCTTTGAAATGGTCTCAGTTGGGATTAAGGAAGGCAGGGTTTGATAAGAGGTTCTTAATAAACTACTCATAGTTCAAAAAAAGATTATTTTCGAGTACAGAAAGTCCTGTGTGTTTTGAAATCTATTGCAGGAGCATTACAGCATTACATACTGAAGGGGGAAAGAGGGGGGACTTAACAGCTCCTTTTCTTGAAGCTGGTGTTGAAATTGGGATGATGGCTACTTATTCCACAAAATCACAGGTTTTACGAGTAGTAGAACCTCACGCATATATGAATAAAGAACATTTGGTAGAGGAGTGAAAAATACAATTTTTAATATGTCCTCTAACTTATAGTTTCTTTTACTAAGAGCAGACGATAGTGAAGTATGTCCATGTGTCCAGGTTGTGTATGTTTTATTTATTTCTGGTTTGGAAGTTCTTAAACTCTTCGTGTCCCAATGTAACTACAACATTAAGAAGGCATATTTGTTTTGTTTGGTTTCTTTGGTGAAGTGTGTGGGAGTTGTCTTTAACTCTAGCCAGGAAAGCTTATGAAAACTTTAAGAGTAGGATGAATTTTATCTTTGTTCATTGATTATTGAATACCATGATTAATTGCTGGGTGCTGAGCAACTGTTACTTCTCTGTCATGTCAAATTAGTGCTTTTACTGTGACATACCGTGAGAGATGACTTATGGTGCGTGCTTGTGTAAGCATAAAACTGTCTGATGTACAAGTGTGTCTGCAGATTCCCAGCTGAACAGATGAATTTGAAGTTGCCTTCACAGTTGAACAGACTTTGCTGTTTTGTTTTGCATTCAGTGTGATTACTAATTGCAGACTTGACAAGATCCTCACAATAATCCTAATAGCCATTAAGCCATGGGATTGGGAGAGAAATGGGATAATAATGATGCAAAAATTATGCATAAGATGTTACAGAAACTTAAAGGATTATTGCATAGCAAAATTCCTTCACAAAAAATGTATGAATTTTTTGTATTCCTCTACAGCAAAGCTTTATTTATACATGCAAAAGAACTGGTGGCCATATGGGTCTGCGTTAATGCTGCTTGAATCTAAGAGGATCTTCAGGCAAGCCTTTGAAGAATGCTAATTTTTTCAAAGAATTCAATTTCTTGTAATCAAGTCTCACCTAATACTCAACATACTTTTCTGTTAATTTACAGTACATCTCAGTATTTTAAATTTTTTAATGACATCAAAAATCGGGGGAAAAACTTTGGTTCTTTCTTTAGGTTTAACAAACAAAAAATACAAATGTGATTGTAGTAGAAGTAAAGTTGTTGAATAATTGCACAAAAATGAGAGATTAGGACTTAGAACTGGTTTACCTGTTTTCTCTGCTGATCTCTGCTTTGGAAGATATACAAGTTGAAGTCTGTAAATAGAAGTCCCATTTTTTTTTTCCTGTCATGTCAACAAAATGACATAATGTTTTTTTTCTTCTAATTTCCTTCTGCACTTTTTCCTTCTAATAAACTTTCTTCTTGTATAAAACTAGACAGAGGCATTTCCATGCTTAGAATCATCTCTTTTGTAGCATCCTGATAGAGATCACTTGGTAATATTTTTAGAACTGAGACTGGGTAATTGGTACTGCTCTTGTGCACAACTCTACTGTGGCCTTTAAAATAAGGCATTTTTGGAAATGGGGAAAAAACGTATACGCTTTTCGCTGTTACATCAAATGTCTATATAAAAATATGTTTAGAAAAATGATATGCTACAGACTGAAGGAAAAAGAGACCACAGGAACATCTGTTATCTCCATTTACATTCATAGCTACACTTTTTTTTTTATTATTCAGCTTGAAGCTGTGCCTTCTTCTGAGGCAGCATATTGCAGTGCAGTTCTTTCTGTGGTTCTTATTTTAATTCTAGCTTTTAAATTCTGAAACCCAAATGGTTCGCATACGTTAGTGGCTGGTTTGGAATGCTACAGAATGAAGTAAAATAAACACAGAAATACATAGTGGTTAGTATAAGGATGTTTAGCATCAAAAAAACACTTGAATTCCGTTTTAGCTCTGAGCTCTGTTTTAGCAGAGCATATATATTCCCCTGTAGAAGTGATTTAGTTTTGAAAGGATTAATTTTAGGTGTTGATGAAAAATCAAGGTTTGGGAACCTGCATGTCACAGGCATTTCATCATTAATAAGCTGGATTTGGTTTGTAGCCTCAAGGCTTTAAATTTACCCAAGTCCCAAAATCTAAGTGTCACCCTCCTTTTGGATTGTTAAATTTATGCTGATTTTTTTGTTGTGATGATGGAAGGCGTTATATATTGTGCTGGATCTGGAAAAAAATGTGTGAAGGTGACAGTTGTGTTTCGAATAAAGCAACAAATGAAGAAATAGCAACTTCCTGTGAGCTGCTTGGGAAGAGGCATTTTGATACTAGCAAATAGTTAAAATACGTGGATACATGCCACTAGTTTCAAATACTGTGAATATTTCTGAACGCACTATGCTAAGAATACTCTTAAGTTTAGGAATGTTGTATTATTTCTCAATTATCCATAAGCAACAGGTATCAAAAATGCTGAATTTTTTAAATTTTAGACTTACTGATTTTTATTTTTTTAAATTTACCTCATTGAAGTGAATTTGAACTCATGTCAAAAGCCCAATTTCACATTATTTCACATAAAAACATTGTACATGTAGTGTTGGGTCTGTAGTTGAAAAGTAAGGCATATTCTGTCTTAGCCTTGGCATCACAGAGACCTGCTAGTGAGGTGTTGTGTATGAGGTGCACTGTAATTAGTGATAGAGTCTGGGTAGAGGCCAGTACATCCAAATTATTTTTATTGCATGTTGTCAGTAGTGGATGACCACAGAAGAGTCACATTTTTTTCTGGATTGATTTTAAAAAACTTGAGTACGCTCAAGAAATAACATCATGTAATAGAACTTAGTTATACGTTGAAGTTTGATTTTTCTGGTCGCTGTTTAAAGAACTTTTAACAAGTTCTTCATAGTTCTTTACAGATTTTAGCATTTTGATCGCTGGGAATTGTTACTGATGCTTTTAGCCTGAAGGTTGTAAGTTTGAGCTGTGTGCTGTGAGAATTAGGAATTTATGGGGACAGTGGAAGAGCTTGATACTGCTCTTGGAAACAGAGCTGGGGAAGCTGAGAAAGCAACAGATCTTGTGGACAGTTACATGTCTGTGGGATTTATTTTTTCTATTTGGTAGTTTAATCTTTAGCTGCTAGAGGTTCCTCGAGTCTGAATGGGAATGTGAAAGCAGAGATGTCTGCAATTCCCTCAAACTAAAAAAAAGGAAGAAAATTAACTTCTAATGAATGGGAGGTCAGTGAAGAAGTTAAGTTTGAGGAAGCAGTAGTAGTTGGCCTACTCCTAAAGCATGTTAAGACATCGTAGCACATCAGGTATAATTTGCTTCGTGACTCATGATCACTTGCAACTTACCTAACACACAGCTCTCAGCTGAACTCTTACAAATACTGGCAGAGGTGCAACAAGTTATGTATGTGTTTTTACAAACTTTTTACGGGACATTCTTCTAAGTTCATCCATTTGCTACACCATGATGTTTTCTTTTCTTGTATTTCACTTGTAGAAGTCCTAGCCAAGGGCATCTGGGCTGTAAATAAATTGTTTCAGGTTAATGACACCTTCTTTTTGAATAATCTAGAGTATTTCTACGTTACGGTAAAACTAGACCTTCTTTGCTTCCATTTGTAAAGGTCTTGTTTTGAATGATGCTGCTGAATGCAAAAGCATTTACGCAGTTCTGTGTCAGGAGTGCTCAGGAACATCGTGGATGTTTTCCATCACTGAGTTATTTGGAAGGTTTGGTTTCACTCTGTTCAGCGAATGTTGGAGACAGTGAATACGTTCTTTCAGCTTTCTCAAAAATTAAAGTGAAATGAATCAGCTGGTTATTCATTCTTCTATTTTCAGCTCACAGAGACTACTTACTTGACAGAATTCACTGTGTATTGACCCAGGTGGACCATTTTGCATAGTACATTTTGAGACTTTGCTACTGAATGAATTCTAACATTACCAACCCTGCGACTGTCATAGTAATATTACTGTGCACGCTTGAAGGTGGACATTTTAAGCAATCAGTGTTGCTGTTTACAAAACATGATACTTACTTCTGTAATAGCCATAAACTAATGAAGATATTTTTGTTTAGGAAATTCAACAAGAAACTGATATCCCCGAAAGAGAACTGGTTAGAGCCCTACAGTCCCTCGCGTGTGGCAAACCAACACAGCGTGTTCTCACAAAAGAACCTAAATCAAAAGAAATAGAAAATGGTCATATATTTACAGTGAATGATCAGTTCACATCTAAACTACACAGAGTCAAGATTCAGACGGGTAAGTGAGCTTTATATTCTACTGTCTTGCATTCTTAAAACTGTCTTAAAAATGTCAAATTTATCTTTTGCAGGATTGATGTCCATGCAAGTAAGAGAGTGATATATATTTTTTGTTGATGATCAATTGCATCAAAATGAAAATTTAAATACTGAGAAAAGTGTGGAAGTCATAGTTAAAAGCCTTTTACTTCACAAAATCTGTAATTCTTATAAGGAAATGTTGAAAGAGACATAAAATTCAAATTAAATAGTAAAATTAAAAATAGGCTACTGATAGATTCAGACATAGGAAAATTGCCTCATAAATGTGTAAGTTGCTGCACTGCTGTGAAATTGAGTGATGGGTTTAGCCCATAATAAAACAGTCGTTTCCAAGTGTCAGGTAGCTGTAATGTTTTGGGGCAATGATTTGAGTTTAATGAGTAAGAGAAGCAGATCAGTACAATAGCGCTTTACTAGCTCATAGAAGTGCTGGTTTGTGTTATGCATAAGTAATGCTGATACCTATACCTTTTGTCTAGAAAGTTCTATGAAAATAACTTCTGAGTTGTAGCATTGCCGTGGATGCACTTCATAGAGTGTTTTGGAAGATTAGTTCTTCATTTTAGTACATCTAAAAATATTTCCTGACTTTGCAGATCTCAGTACATAAAATATACAGTGGCAGTGTTCTAAGTGCAGCGTTGGTAATTCACATGCTGTTTGTTGCACATAATATAACTTGTTGGGCTTCTGTGCAGCACGCTTTGTCCAAGGATGTAAGTGTGTAAAGCCCAGTAATACCTCTATATATTACACTACATGTGTCCCTCTGCATAAGCGATAGCTGGACTGCTTTTGTACGCATGCAGAGTGCTGTAGTGTCAACACATTTGCCACGTCTGGAGAATTTTTCTGGTGAGCAGCAACACAGCAGCCAAAGGAGGATGTTGAGAACCCTCTGATCAGGGCCCAAGGCACTTCACTGCCAAAATTAAATTCTGTGACAACTGTTTGAGCTTTAGTGGAAATCCACTTTTCCATTTTCACTCCGCGTACGTCTGTGAATAGGGAATGTGATTGGGAGTTCAAGATGATTTGGGGCTAAATTTGATACTTGTGTTTTTATGTGTCTGTCTTACACAGAAGACTTCTTATGTGTATCTCTTCAAAAACCAATAAATACTTGGGGCTTTCAAGTGAAGAAGGGCAGGGAGGAAAGTGGTGTAGCAGTGTGGCAGGAGGGCTTGGTCATAACAATGCTTGGGTGGAAGGGTAAGAAAGGCTGGACGCAAGGGCAGAAATAAAGTGTAAATAGGAGAACAGAATACAAAGAATATAATTGAATTGCAGAGGATAAAGTTGGGATACTTCTGACTGATGAACTCTCGAAGTATTTAACTAGTTTGAAGAAAATTTACAATCCTTTTTCTATTGTAATTAATGGATTACTTGCTATATTAAAGAGAAAAATATTTAATGGCAGTGTGGGGGTTGGTGGTGCCTGTAAGCAGATTTGAGCACTGTTCAAATTTTAACATAGCAATAATTAAATAACAGTTTGTTACCTTGACAGTTGTTATCAAAATATGCCAGAAAGTGTTAATATGTTCTTGTGGCTGGTTTTCATAAAAAAAAAAAAATAATCAAGTTTTAGAATGTCAAAACTCAGGAAAATAACCCTTAATGTCTAGATGAAATAAATAGTGAAGCTAACACTTACACAATGAAATTAATTTTGCTAACATACTTTGCATTCTCTTTTTTTAAGTTGCTGCCAAACAAGGAGAATCTGATCCAGAAAGGAAAGAAACAAGGCAGAAAGTAGATGATGACAGAAAGCATGAGATAGAAGCTGCTATAGTTCGGATAATGAAATCTAGGAAGAAGATGCAACACAATGTGCTAGTAGCAGAGGTAAACTTGTACATGGTTTTCATGTGGGCTTGGGAATTCTTTTTGCTTTTCCTATTAATTCATGAAAGTTACACAGCTCTTGCTAACATGATTCTGAAAGGCTTTTGAGAGATGCTGTATTTAATATATCCTTTTTTTTTTAATCTCTCTGTGTGTCTGAAGACATCTAAATCCTTACCCTTAGGATGTGCTTATGGGTATATCCAATTTTCCTTCCTTCTTTTAGTGCTATTATGATGTAATCAAATTCCGTGAAATAACAGTTGGCAACAAAAACCACTGTACTTAACCTTAATTATTTTCTGCTTTGATCTTGTTACTGACTGTTGGGTCCAGGTTTGAGAGATTTGAGCTCTTAGCAGAGAGAGAAAGAGTCCTGCTGCTCTTAACTCCGAAGTTCTGACAGCTTCAAGAGTAGTACGCGTTTTTCACTCTTGAACTCCCTTGGGCTGCGAAATTGAGAGGATTTTCAGGTTGTGAACGTGCCTCTGTAGAGGGTCAGTACTCTGAATCATACCGAAAAATGAGCAAGCAACTGATCCAGGGAAAAAAGTGTCAGAAGTTTGCAGACTGCTTCTTATGCTTCATGGTTGTAGCCAGCCCTGTCTAAACGTGTTTTTCTGATTTTTCTGATTATTTTGGTCTGTTAGAATACTTAATGATCTTACTTGTCCTGTGGCCTCACGTTATTGTTTTTGATCTCATGTTTTAGGTAACTCAGCAGCTGAAGGCCCGATTCTTACCAAGTCCAGTTGTTATTAAAAAACGTATTGAAGGACTTATTGAGAGAGAATATTTGGCACGAACACCTGAGGATCGCAAAGTATACACTTACGTAGCATAAAATGCGTTCAGAAAATTTGATTTATTCTTGGACTGTACTCTTCGCATGAACTGGGAAGTTCTTTTAAATCATTAATATTAAGACGACCATCTCTTCTATTAAATTACAATACATGTTCTAGACCATTCAGATCAAGCCTTTTACTCCTTTTGAGAGTTTTCAACATCAATTGATTGAGCTTCAGGCTTCTCAACGTTATCCCTGTAGAGATCATCCTTACAATTCTTCGGGAAAATGTGAATGTGCCGCGTTTGTTTTCAATACTGTATGAAAACAGAAAAATAAAAACAAATTTAGAAAATACAGCTCATTTAAAAAAATAAAATTGTTGGAATTTCATTTCCCCAGATCTTCAGTGTTGATGTAAATGTGTTTCTGTAGTGTTGCTTAGCACTTCGCTCATTGTATAAGTTGGGTTTAAAAGAAACCGCAACTGGTAAGGCAAAATTCCCAGTTATATTGCTCTGCTTCAAATGTTTCTTTAACTAGCCATGTTTAATTTAAATATTTGGTAATTTTTTGAAGACCCAAGAAGACAACTTGAGCATGTTTCACTCTTCCAGCTGCACTCACTGTTCCAACAACATGAATCAGGCACTTCTGGGGGCTCAGAAAAGACCATAATAATTTTGGCTTTCCCTTCTGTAATTTGAGTTCTTCTAAATTAAACTCTATATTGATTAGGTTTGTTCTGGTTTCTTTATAGGAAAAAGGAAAAGATTTTAGTGTGTATAAACTGTATAATAATTTTTGCTGTTGTACTCACTGCTGATGGTGGATTGTACAGGGCGATGTTTTTATTTCACTAAATGTAGACAAAATGAATTTAAAATAAATGGATTTAGTGTACACAAACAATTAATTCAAGTGTGTTAGAGTACAGGGTTGACAATCTTTTGGAACTAAATACTGTCCCCTGGGGAAACGTACTGGGATTATATTTTGTTAATAAACATCGTAGACAGATCTGTAGCCCCAGGGCTTCCCATCATAAATGCATATTTCGGGAGATTAAAGTGAAGCCAGCGTGCACTATTTGTTTTTAAAAATGCATTTTAAACATGCAATAAAAAATTGTTACTGTAATGAAATTTTTAGTTCTTACCCTGGAACTTTCTTCTTTTTGTCATTATGCTGCAAAAATAGATTAAAAATTGCAGTTTAGTGGCATCATTATTCTCATAGTTAGAAATTGTTTGAAGTGTGCATTCTATTCTACTGCAGCGTTTTTATTAAACAGTATTTCTGACATTCCAATGCACATATTACATGGTTTCTCTGCCATAGCTATTTTTCTGTTTTAATTCAAAGCAATATTTTTTGTGTGTGTTGGTTGACGTTGCTTTCATCCATAGATACTGAAAAATATAGTCAGAATGGGCTTCCCAATATGTAGAGCTGGAGTTGTGAAACAAAAAGAAAAACTTGGTCATAGAGCACTAAGATACTGCCAGAGCATTTCTCGATGAGCTGTATTAAACAAATAGGTGGTGGTGGTGGTGGTGTAATGTAGCAAAGCAATTAGAGAGTATTTTTCATATGTCCCTGATTTCACCCCTCTCCAGCCTGTTAAGACACAAATCCTGGCTATTGTTCAGTAGTAGGGTATTTCTTCTAAAGGGAGGGCCTGGAATTGGGGTGATATTTTAGCTTGACTATTCTGAAGCTTTCTTTAAGAAGCTTTACTTAAGTTTACTGCGCACCTCCAACACACGAGAATAGCTTTGAACTCACCAGAGGGCTGGTGGCTGAGGGACTTTCCTGCCATTGTTCAGCAAGGATTTATCCCCAAAAGAAAACAGCTAGGCCATTGGCCATTCTAAAAACGTATTTGCTGATGGTTATTAAAACACCTGGGTGTCTCCGTACAGTCTGTGCAAAACTTCAACAGAAAGGTAATCATTGTTTAGCTGTAGAGCAATGCTAAACACAAGTTGGATGAGAGTCTCGCTTTCGGATTGTGTGACATTTCTGTGTCATCAGAAATACCTTCCTCAGAATGTAACTCACTCTTCCACGTATCAGTACAAAGGTTTCCTTTTATGCGTTCTTTAATAGCACCAATGTTGAGTTCTTTGCATGCTAACGCTTTCCTGTGTGCTTTTCAGGGAGAAATGGGTTCATGTCCTTTTTCCCTGTGAAGCTTGTAGAGATGCTAACGTCGCTCTCCCTGGCCGGAGGACTTTGTCCTTAGCCTGCGATTGTACTTCTGCTGAGCATCAGCCGAAGCTTTCTGCCACTGCTGCCTTTTGCAAGTGCTGACCCTGACTGTTACGTGAATGACTAATTCTGTGTTGAAGGGTGTTTCTTTTACAAGCTATGTGGGCAAGAGTGTTGCTACAAGAACAACAGGTGGTGACGGCTATCTTCGGTAACAAATAAAGTATAGTTTCCATTTTAGACTTAATAGAATTTTGAAGACAGTAATTATTCAGGAAGGGACTTTTGCTGAAGTCACCTTTTGGAAATGTGCCCTTTACCATTGAACAACGGGATCGTGATACTCAGGATTTAAAGATGGAGAATGTGAAAAGTCTTGGTTAGAGAGAACAAGCCATCGCTGGGACTCTGCTTCAGGTGAGTTTGATGCTCAGGCCTTTACGCTGCTTGTGTACGTTAGTGAGATTTCTTTTGCAGGCCGTAGTAGAATTCTGCTGTGCCTTTTCTAATTTAATTTTTGCTTAATGAATTAAGTTTTAATTTGCACTTAAAACTTCTTTGTAATTTTATTAAAACTTCATCAGTAGTATTGTATTTACATGTATGAGTGTAAATATTAGTAAGTTTGGTATCTTTGCATTACCGTGCAGTTAAATGCAGTAACAAAATATAACGTGGAGTTTAATTATTTTTTTTAAATTAAAAGTAGGTTTTGAATTTTATAGCTATGTGAAGATACGTAGGTGCGTACTTTCCTTGTTGACAAGTTTATTTTAAAGGGTTGAGAGTACACTTCATTTACCATCATAACAAATACGATCATCCTGTGTATCCCTGGTTTAGTTATTGCTCTTTTCAGTGTTGGCTACCTTTACAGCTTTGATTTGCTCTTTTTGTCTCCTGGAATTAATCCGTACCATTTCCCCATTTGCTACAGAGCAGTGAATTTAAGCATGTCTGCAAAGCAGGGGGAGCCTTGGATGCTAAGTTACTCCCGAATGGAATGTCTCTCCTCGCCGCCTTTCCTAAAGACACGACTTTGCCCTGTCAACCCTGAAGCTTCCCATGTACTAACTCTCTGTCCTTTTTTCCTCTGCTCATTGAGAATTGGCAGCTGCCCGTGACCCGGGGGGGCCGAGCTGAAGCACAGGGATGGGCTCCGTCCCTGCTCCCGCTGCGGGGTGAGGGGAAAGGGTCAAACACCCCGGCCGGGCCCTGGCTTGGGCTGTGGGAGGTGGGGAGAGCTCTGTGAAACATCCAGTAACGTCGTCAACAAGCTGCTCCTACGGTTTCTGACTCAAAACTTCTAAGAATATGTTTTGGAATATCGTGGACGGGGGCAGGAAAAGCAACTTCACATTTAGTGTGACATGTCTGAGGATAAAGCAAACGAGGACTGAGAGTTACATACAGAACCTCAGGTGATGAAACAAAAAAGCATAAGGTTTGGAAGCTGAATCTGAAAACTAGGCGTTTTCAACCTAGCCATGGGATGTGTTCTTTGTTGCAATGCCAGATTTTATTTCCTTAATGTTTCTTGCAAGATAAAAAGAAAGACTTGTAAAGGCCACAGAAAGCGTGTGGATTAGTTGGCCGTGATAAATACATTTGTTATGCTTATTATTTTATTATCTATATTTTCCCTTCTATCTAGTGTAACCACCCGTTTGGGTAAGTGTTACGGAGTTGGGGTAACCTATGAGATGTAGCACGTACCATGAGTCTTGTGCATCATGAACTTGGGGTGGGTTTTAAGGAAATGAATGGAAAAACACTAACAAACTCTGTCTAGACTGAAATCCCAGCATCTTGAGCTTTGTTGTTCCAGTGGTTGGTCTGCAATTATGGGATATGACAGCACCTAGGCTCACTGGTAACAGCCTTTGTAAGGAAATATGTATTGTGAAAATCAGGAAGGGGTTTAGCCCTCCCAGAAGGAGTATTTCCTGAGCTCTTGGCAGTACATGGTATATCCTGTACATGCTTCGTGTTCATGAGTGATTTGTTTCAATTACGAACTTTGCAGTTTATACAGGCTCTTTATGTCAAGCACTGCCTTGGGCAGAATCACACCGACGGTGAGGTTTTGGAGTGGGGTGGCATCAAGCAGCAGTAAGCAACTGCCCGGTGCCTTCGTGATACTGGCTGGGTGGTGTGTGAAGGTGGGGGCAGCGCTGATACGCTAAACAAACCCGCTGGTTTCTTCTGCAAGAACCGTGCTACATGCATGTTCACGGTGGGTGCTTTTCCGCTGCTGGCACTGTACAACACTAAACTATAACAGCAGCACGTTGACCAGCATCATTGCTGTGGTTCCGTTTACAGGTCATGGCCTCAACTGGGCAAGACACCTGTTGAAATCTCTAGGAATTCATCCCAAGTCCCAGGCCACGTGATTTAGCGCTGGGTGCTCAGCAAAGAGGTGCATCTCAGCTGCTTGTTCCCCTGAAGGAATTGCTGCTCATTGTGCTCCTTGGGTGGAGCTGGGAACTGCATTCCTCCAGGAAGCAGGTTTCACAAAGCAGCGAGTATAAACTCTAACTCTAGGAAGTCTTGATTCAAATTAAGCCTACTGTTAATATTTTCTGAGCTGGAACCCAGGTGAAGGAGTAATGTCTGAAACTGCACTTGTGTGTCGGTTTGGTCCGTGTGTTGTGATGTAGAATAATAACATGAAATAATACTTTACACTCGATCTGCGCCGGTAATAATGGCGTCAGAAAATGAAGAGCAACAGAAGAATGAGGTTTTAGCTACAAGTGAAAATACACTTACAAAGGGTAGGAGATATGCTCCAGGTTCTCAGATCACTGTGTTTCTGCACTTTGAGCATCTTTATCTTCCTTGGCATCTTCTGCACTTTAGCTGCAGTGACAACTGTTGTCTGAAAATCCAATGTAGATGTGGGCTTGCTACTCGGGGACAATTATGCTTTCTCTCTAGGTGGGCTGTTAGGATCATCTTTAGTCTGCTGGTTTTTTTACCCTCTTGTTTTTAATCTTAGTTATTTATTATTCTCATTAGGTTAGTACCTGGAGCTTCCATTGTGATCACATTGTATTTATCTTCTATGTGGAAAGACACAGCGTTGGTTCTTGCATTAAGGAGCTTATTGTATTTACGTCTAACATGAATTTCTTTATTTTTACAACCTCTGAAGTTCAGCCAGGTTTTTCAAGGACAGCCTGGCTGGTTTAGGGAAGTGCATTCAAACAGCGGTTCTGCAGCGTGGTATTTCTGCCTCATTCCTCAGGAAGGCTGTGAGGTTCAGGCAGGTACCTCCTGGCCCTTCGGTCTTCTCATACCAAACACAATCTGACCTTTATTTTTCATAGTTTTTACCTGCAAAGAAGATCTTGCATATGTGATGTGACTGTAATTAACACAGGCTGACGTAACCAGCCTGCCTCCAGCAGCTGTTTGTCCTAAAGCAAGAAGGTGTATTGCTGTTTAGGAAAAACGGGTCTGTTTCATCTCCTCGAGTCCTGGAACCGCTGACCTGGATCAGCTGTGGACAAGACAAGGGCATTATCTGGAGAGATGACAGTCTGGGAGCAATGTGCTCCTGTTTGCCGAAGGGGAAGCCAAGGAGGGAAGGGGCATCCACCAGCAGGTGAACTTCCATTCGCTATTTATGGATGGCTGTTAGCAGCCCTGTTCTGGGGAGGTAAAAACCACAATGGGAAGTCCTAAAGGCCTCAAAGTGAAGCCACATTAGAGCCTGATAGTGCCTTAGTCTGGCCTTTGGATTCATACGCTGCTTTTCCTTTGCGCCAAATCCCAGTAACACCCAGTTTCTTAGACCTTGAAAGCCACTTCTGCTAATGCTCCTTCAATGTTTGGGTATTGCCTCTTTTGAAATTCTTTTAAAGATGAGGCTAATAATCTCCTGCAGCTTGTCTCCCACAGCATTTGTTATCTACTTAATTATGCAAATCTGCAATTCCAACATAATGCGAGACCCAGGCCAAGACTTTTTTTTTTTTTAATTAGAATTTGGGGTGTATTATTCTGTATCTTGGATAGGTTGCCCTCAGGAAAGGGAGTAATTAGAAGCTTTCACACCGCGTAGGCTTGCCTTGCTCCTTAAGCTGGAGCTTGGACTCGGTGGGCCCACCATCTCCTGGTGGCTTGCTCTTATTAAGGCTCGGTGGGGTGCACTTTCTCTCGGCGTCTGCTGCTGGCCTTCCAAGAATTTTGCCTTGAGTTGTCTTCAACAGCGCTAAATGTAAGCTGATAAGCACTTCACTGGGCCCTGCAAGTCTCGGGTTTATTTAGGTGTCCCTGTTTTCTTGAAGTGGCTTTTAATTGAAGGCTTTTAATTGAAGTGTAACTTACATAAAAATGGCTCGGTTAAATCTTTCAGAAATGAGTCCCTGAAGCTGGGCGCTTAATTCGCATATAGGCAAGCTGACCTGTAGACAGGGGGCTCCCAGAGATCTCAGGTCAGGGCTAGATTTTGGCTCTGGTGGGTCAACAGACTGGACTTTGTTTCCTAATCCTAATTTCTGATGTAACCTCCTATTGGCTCATTATGTGTAATGGATCTTGGTTTGTGTGTATGGAGTGCTTTGGGGCTTTTTGGTTTTGTTTTTTTTTAAATATTTTAACCAAACTGAAAACAGAGGAATAATCTATCTGTCTGTGAGCGGCCTATAACTTGCTGAGGACACAAAGCCCAGATTTGGTTGGAGATGAATATAAAAGCTGCCTCGCTCAGGTTGTGTAAATCCAAGTCGCACAGACTTTGTGGCGGCGGTGGGATGCCTGTAGCCAGGCAAGGACATGCAGCGCCTTTTTATGACCTATTTGTTAGTAATAGGAAGCTACAAAGGGTAAAGCGGATTTCGCAGCAATTTGGGGCAGGCAGGGAGTGCCCGTTGCTGGGAGCCAAGGCACGCCGCTGGTCCCGCCAGTACGGAACCCAGACCTGGACCATGTAGGAGTTCCTGCAAACAAACTTGTACAGTGGCTCTGGTGTAACGTGGAGTTTCCGAGATCCTGTTGAAGTCGGGATGTATTTGGAAACTCCGTCCTCAGCCTAGGCTCTCCTTTTCCTGAGAGATCATTCAGGTCCCAATGGTAAAAGCTTGATTGCCTCAGAGTCTGCGGCAGTTTTAACATGGGCTTCGGCAGGGTCATGGTTTGGTCCGTTGCCAGCGATCTCCCTCCTCCCCGTGTCTCCGTGCTGCTCTCCCAGCCTCGCGCTTGCGCCAAAGTCCGTGTCGCTTGAGGGTAACTTATTTGCTGTACTTTCGTTAATACAGTCACTAAGCATACAGGGAAAACGTGGTTTGGTCCCAGCTGTCCCTCTGAGGGTGCACCATGCTGCCGGGAGGGTGCCAGTTCCCCCAGCCCCTGCGGATGGGTGTCAGGAGGCACCTCCCTCATTTTCATTTGCATTTTATCTCCCGGGAGTCTTGAAACCCTACCTTGTCTGTGCATCTCCCAGCGTAGTGTTTCTCAGGGTGGGAGTCTCGGGTGGCTGTGTCCCGTCCATGGGAGGAGTTGCAGCCGGCTGTGCCGACGCTGCTGCCGGCGGGGAGCCGTGGCTCCCGGCAGCCGCCGAGGGTCAGCCCTCCTGGGAGCTCCGCGAGGTAAGGCAGGCGGCAGCCCGCAGCGAGCTTCCCCGCCCTCTCCTCTTTCCGACCGTATTTGGGTTTTCTTCTTTTCTTTTTTTTCTTTTTTTTCCTTTTTGTTAATGCGCGTGTATGCGCGTGGATCCTGCCTCACTGTGTGTGGTGGAGCGCGCTCTGCCTCCGGTGTCTGCTGACAGACCCTTGCTGGATTCCTACTCTTTGTTAGCTGGTTAACAAGAAGAAACAAGAACCATTTGGGACAGAAGCCTGCTTACATAAACGCAGGAGGTTAGATGGTTTTTTGCTCTTTTGGTCATTGGGGTTGTGCTTTCCTCCGAAGCGATGATGAATTGGAGTCACAAGGTTTGGAGCAAGAGACGACCTCTTTGAAAAGCTTATTGCATTCAAGTAAGACCTTAATCCTGATCTTTGTCTCAGTTCTGTCTATGCTGTAGATAATTGTCATCTCGCAGGTTAATTTAGTACTTTTGTCCTTGTTATAGGCAGAGATTAAGATTGGCATAAACCAAAAAAATGTCTTTTAAAAAGTTAGTAAGCCCAAGACGTTGCATGTATTAAATGAGGCCTGCTCCCGAGATGCTTAGGTAATTGACACCCAGTCTCTCTGAAGTTAATTATGTGCTAGTATAAAAAACCTAAATCCTTACAAAGTAACTTCCTTACAGATATTACTATGAAGTTATTAAATCCTGTGATGCATCATCAGTCTTGTTGGTGTCAGCTGGAGCGAAGGGCTCTGAGTGCCGCAGAGGACTAGGCACATCTTAAGAATTCATTATGAAAAGGAATTTTTAATTATTTTGCTGTGGCTTTCCACTGTAAGATGTTAAACGTATAGCAGACAGTATTCTCTGAGGCTTGACGCAATGAAGAGTTTGTTAGTTGCTTACGTTTGGAGTTTATTTTATGCAGGGCTATATTTTATAGAGTGTGTATATCGGTGGTAGATACAAATCCTCCTATTTGACCTGTTCTTGCCCAGCGCTGGACTCCCCCAGCAGCCCGCTCTACGTCCTGCTGTGTTGCCAGTCGCTACCGTGTGGGAATGGGGCTCCAATATATTTTTTGAGTACCATATCAATATTTATTTCCCACCCCCCCCTTTCCTCAGCAGAGTGACTTTTCACATAAGATTGGACTGCTATTTTTCTAATCTCTTAAAGAAATCTTTCTTGGCGTGTTCGGCAGGTCACTATGAATAATGTGCTTTTCCGTTTGGCAGCCAGACTGGAAAGCTGGGGGCAGGGGGAGCAGAGAGGAAGGCAAGGACTCATTAAGCTCAGGGATCGGAGTGAAACCAGCACTTTCCTTTTCTTACAAGGTCCAGCAGAAGCCAACGCTTTTTTCTGATGGCAGTCATCCCTGTCCCACCCGAGACCTTCTTGGTGCCTCTGAGAAAAGCCGCGGATGAGAAGGTCTAAACTCACCCGGCTGCAGCGGGGGGGTCATGGCATCCTGGCTTTACCCCGAGGTCTGGGGGGGCAAGCGATCAGAGACAAAGTGACGGCATGAGAATACCCTTGTCCGAGGTTGGGGAGCCCGCATTTGAGCCCTTTCCCATGGACATTTAGATGTCAAAGCACAGGGGAAGAGGAGCAGGGTGCTCCGCTGCTGCAGGGTGCTTAGCCAGGGTGGGTGGTGGGGCTGCCCCCCGCAGGAGGTTCAGCAAAGGCTGGTGTTCAGTTCATCTCATGCTCCTGGTGGTAGGAGTGGTGGGTACCCCTGACCTGGTGCTGCTGGAGAGCTTATGGGTCCAAGAACCAGGCCTCCAACTGGCAGGCTACATCAGATAGAGCTCACAAGTAAGAGCGCTTCCCCATCAACCCCAGCAAGCGCGCTGCTCGCAGAGGAAACACGGCATGGTGGGAGGGTTCAGGATTTGGCCCTTTTTGTGTGTAGGCTCAGTTTCTTGGCTGTGGTAAAACCTGGTGACCCTTGAAATGTGATGCTGCTGCCCCCCCAGGATTTTGAACAGCCGGGCTGATGCGATTCGAGTGGGGATGGGGTCCGAGAGCTGCGCCAGCCTGCAGTGATGGGTGGGATGCCCAAGGAAACCAGCGCTTGCTCCCTCTTTGCGCCGTGAGAATGAACATTTTGTGGGTGGAGGAGTGCTGGGGGGGTCCTCTGCTCCGTGGGAGAAGGGGAGATGGAGGGCAGGCACCGGGACCGCGGTGCAGGAGCAGACGAGGGGGTGGTCACCCGGGGAGGGATGAGCACAGGCAGGGTGAGCCCAGGTCGGGGTGAACCCGCGCGTGGGAGGGGAGGGGACACCCCATGGACTTTTCTGAGTTTCAGTGTTTTCCTGTACAGGCAAAATTCCCCTTTTCCACGCATGCAGGAAGGCAGCTGACTGCTTGCCCCTGCCCTCTAGCAAAGAGATGATGAATCGTTTCCTCTTCCATATTTGAGTACAACGGTGTTGTTCAGAGCTCATCTAGAGCCCCATAATGTTTGGAGCACTTGCGCTCTTCTCTTCCCGCTCTTCCTGCAATTGTCCGAAGGCTGCATTTTTTTTTTTTGTCTCCCTCCCAACGGTGGTTGTTACTTGCTCGAAGTGTTGCGGGTGGGTTTGCCTCTATCAGTGCAAATTCATTTCTTCCTTCATTTTCTAGTCAGCCTTTTTATTTTTACTGTACATTGGTGTCAGTGTGATTTTTTTTTTTTTTTTTTTTTTTTTTTTTTTTTTAAAGCATGAATGTGTATTTCTACCAGTGAGTGTGATCTCCTACATAAAGGAAACCCAGTCACTGCTACTTGTAGCTGAAGACCTTGGAGAATTTGCTCAGTTGAATATAAAGCTAGGGTTGTATTTAAAAAAAAAAAAAAAGTAAAAAAAAAAAAATTAGTTCAGAGTTTTGAGTAACAGACTCTTATTAATGCTGAGATTTCTGCACAGTGAACCACAGCTCTGTGTGTTTGGCTGTTTGAGGGGGAAATTGGTATGTCAGCGGAGAGATGCGTTGCTCTTAATTAGATGGAGCTGGATACATCATCAGAGGCCCCAGTTTTGATTGAAATACTGGCTGCAGTGGGCGCAGTTCTGTATAGAAAGTGGGGGTGGGCTTGACTTGTGTGTGTTGCTCCTGAGTTGGCAAAATAAGGAGGTGAAGGGACAGTGTGATTTATTTTCTAGACAGTAGAAGAGGCCTGGAAAGAGGTGTATTTTCAGCATTCCTGTTGTAGTCTACACAGTAAGCTAAATTAAGTACCAATATGTAAACTCAAGGAGCAAGGAAAAAAAAAAGGTTTAATTAAGGGTGCTGATTACATGGGTATCTCAGCATTAAAAAAAAAAAAGGGGGGGGGGGAAAAGAGGCAAACAGGGCAGGGAAAGGAGGAAGCCTGGAACCCAGCTTTCATGGACTATGTATAATAACCCAGGACCTGAGCTACCTGTGTTGTGAAGTGCGTAACTAGGAGTTGAGGTTTTTTCCCAAAGCTCCTCTTTCCTGAAGCTGATTCATATCAGCCCTTATTGTTATCTGTTGTGTTCACATGGGTGGTTTTTTTCTTTTGTTAGTCTGTTTTCCTTCCTTGTTTTTAAAGAATAGCTTATCTCTATGCCCCAGAAGGGTGTGACTCTCAAAGATCACACGCTTTTTACACCGAGCTAAAGCCAGCCTGCTGACTACAAGAAAATATGCTGAGGTTCTCAAACACGAGTGCCGCATCGCCTTCACAAAAGGCGGCGATCCCACCGAGGTGTGCGCCAGTGGGACTCGGCCAGATCCGGCGCGTCCGTCTCCACTGCTGACAGGCAAGTGCACTGACAACATCATCTCATCTCGGAGAATCACTGCCTTTGTGTTTCAGGGCTCTTCGCCTCGGCTGCCCTGGGCTGTGAGGGACAGGACCGGTAGGGCTCGGAGGTGTTTCTGGACACGTCGTTGGTCGCGTGCATGCAGTGCCCAGAGCTCAAGGCTTGGAGTTGGAACATGAGCCTTCAGCTGAGCTCTGCTGTGACTTCCCCTGCTGACTGCAGGGGGGTTGGACTAGATGACCTTTAAAGGTCCCTTCCATTCACCCAACGCAACACATTCTATGATTCTATGCGAGTGACCTGGCACCGGTCACAGAATGCCTTGTCACTCTTCGCCCGCCTCCTCGTGTACATTTACTGTGCTTATGTGCGTATTTCATCAGGCTATTGCAAAGCCTGTAGAAGATTGAATTCATTCTGTCAAAGTCCTACAGTTACACACCCCTCGTGTTACTGAGGCTCCAGCAGTAGGAGAAGGAGAGGGAAGGCACCAATTTGTCTATTTTTATTTTTTGTCAGGAGCCTTTGCAATGGATGAGGGAACAGACTCTCTCATGACTGTGCATCTTCTCGCCAATTCGGGACACTCATTGCTTCTGCAGCAAACTCTGGATCGGCTTTTGGAGTGGATCTGCCTGGACATTCGCCTTTTCCTGGTGTCTGAGCGACTTACTCCATTGAAATACTATGAGAGATATCGTAAGAGAAGCTGCTGCTTCCCTGGAATATCTGTTCTCCTTTTTTTACACGAGGACTTGGGAGAAGAACGGATTTTCCAGGTCCATGAGCAATTCCAGCGTCCGCCCTGGCGCTACCAGTGTGCCCAGATTGTCAATGGCCAAAGCCACCCCTATGCCCCAGCTCACCAGGACTTCTATGGCCTGGAGGACCAGCTGCCTGTGTGGGGCATCAGGCGGGTACACTGTGGCCCCGAAATCCTGCGCGTCACCCTCTACTGCGGTTTCGATAACTACGAGGACGCGGTGAGACTCTATGAGATGATCCTGCAGAAAGAAGCGACTCTGCAGAAGAGCAACTTCTGCGTCTTTGTGCTGTACGCGACCCAAAGCGTTGCCGTGCAGCTCTGCTTGAAGCAGCTGCCCATCGGGGTGGCTGCTGAGCCGAGGGGGTCGTCGGCCCTGCAGTTCAAGGTGCAAGAAATCGGGCAGCTGGTGCCTCTCCTGCCCAACCCCTGTTTTCCCATCAGTAGCACCAGGTGGCAAACGCAAGACTACGAAGGAAATACAATTCTGCTTCAGGTACGTGTGTGCCGTGCTCCGAGAGGAGGTTTTCTATTATTTTTTTTTTTTTTCAAGGAAAGCAGGACTCTCTTAAAAATGGGAAATTAAGATTTTTGCTTGTTCATGTTTTCTTTTGAATTTTGAATGCAGTAATCGGTATCAGCCAGTGCTGTGATGCCGTCGATCCTTGGAATGTTTTTCTATTGTTAACATCTTTACTGCTTGCCTGAAATTGAAAGTATTAATGCTCTTTTGAGCAGGCTAGATTGACATCTTCCCTTCCCTGCCTGAACCAAACGATTGTAGCAGCCTATTCTTTTTCTGATAAGTCATTACATGATAAATGTTTTTGAATATACTTACAAGTATAGTGTTGATACAACATTGCCTGACACAGGTTTTTGGGAGCTCTTGAGTGAGTTGCAGTTGGGCAAAAGCGCTAAAGAAATGCGTCATAGGAAACCTCTGCCTTTTCTGTTCGAGTGTGCGGTGCGGAGGTTGTATGAATACAAATAAATAAAAAATGACAAAACAGCCCGTGCTGAGATGATACATAGTGGGAATTCGACATGTGAGCAGGAGGGCAGTTGAGCTCAGTGTGCTTTTTTTTTCCCCCAACACAGTTTAGCTCCGTGTTCTTTCTCCCACCTCTGATTATTTTTTTTTTTCTTGTAGTCTGCATATTCAAATAATTTGCCCATCCCGTGTTTTTTCTTTTCCTTCCAGAGCTCATTTGCTATAAATCAGCTTAATTATTCTGTACAGCCTATTTTTATGCTACTCTGAACACTAATCCTCAGGGCAGCCTTTATGTACTCCTCACTTTGTAAACTGGTTTGCCACCACTTGGACCGGACAAGACTCAGCATCTTCACGTGGCTTTGAAGTTGGTCCTGCCTGGGGCAGGGGACTGGGCCAGGTGACCTCCGGAGGTCCCTTCTTAAGCTACTCTCTGGTTCTTCCTGCTGTAGATACAAGGTTTTAAGCTGATAGACGCTCATGAATTCACTGGCAGGAAATTCAGAAGATTTTTTGGTGGTGTAGCCGTGCCGCACTCTGCTCCTGGCGCAGGAAGCTGGAGTCCGCTTGAACTCGATGATGTGTACCTTGTGGCGGTGCTCCACGCAGCACGCTGACAGTCTGGCACGCGGCGCTTTGTTCCGCACCTCTTCAGTTCATACTGTAAATCTTTATTCCAAGTATCTGCAAATGATTTATTCTACCCCTCCTCCCCCCAACTTTCCGCTTTATTGCAAACCAAATCCAAGGGTCTGCTCGTGGATTGCCACCCACGTGGAGTTGTCACTCCCCTCTGAGCCTGCAAGATCCCTTTTCATGGTTTTATTGGGGAAGAGATAACCCAAGCCACCTAGTTTGATAAAAAAGTAAATAAACTACATCCTGTCCTTTTTTTGCTGAAGTTGCTCACTAATT
The DNA here is from genome assembly GCF_963924245.1 of Chroicocephalus ridibundus. Taxonomy (NCBI): domain Eukaryota; kingdom Metazoa; phylum Chordata; class Aves; order Charadriiformes; family Laridae; genus Chroicocephalus; species Chroicocephalus ridibundus. The sequence continues at coordinate 51,805,637 of NC_086289.1, forward strand.
ACTGTTCTATTCCATGTCCTTTCTCTGAGTGTTTACAGGAGATCTCTGTTGCTCAGATTTTACAAGTTTAGTCTTAACACGCAAGTAGGAGAGTAGGATGGCCTCCATGTGCTGTTTGGTAAATAAAGACATGAAACATGTCTCTGGTCTTGCAGAGGACTGATGAGGCGGGTGCCTTTCTCTGGGCTGGTGTCCCCGGGGGTGGCATGTTCCACAGGAGCAAATGGGATGTGCTCAGCAGGTCCTTGTCCTGTTGGCCTTGCTGGTCTGGTGGGTATGCCCTGTGCTGGCCCATGTGTTGCCCAGCCATCAAAAGAACGCTGTTTGATCCAGAGCTTCCTAAGCAAGTTTCTTTCCAAAAACAACCGGTCAGGATTTGCAGACATGAAGGAGCTCCAGTAGGTCTGATGCCTCCAAGAAGGTTTTGGGACAGGCACAGCTATTTGTGTGTGCTGTGCTTAGGTCACCTGCAGCAAATCTGGTGCGGGTGTGCAGTAGTCCTGAGAGCCCTCTGAAACTTGCCCACGAGCACCACAGTGTGGAAAATCCCAAAGAGACGCGGAAGAGCTTGATAGATACTACGTGGTGATTCAGGTTTTTTGTCTGCACTGGGTTTCAGCTGCAGCTGTCTGTCCGTGGCTGGCCATAGGTGGCTGCCTTGGCAGGAACAGCGAGAGGACAAGTGCCTGTGTTAAACCCCACCAATACACCCCCGAGCTGCCCCTTTTAAACTCCGGGGTTTCCCGCAGACAGCTGAGGCAACTTGCAGTGACTCTTCCCTTTCCAAGCCTTTATCTAGTCTCACCCTGAGTCTGTGTGAACTCTTTGCATCCCCAACGTACTTTGGCAGGGACTTCCCCAGGTCTACTGACACCTTCCTTTAATTGAAGCTGGCCCCAGCTGGCTTCATTTGATGGCCTCTGCTTCTTGCCTTGCAAATGGCAGGGAATGGACAATATCTGTCTGTTTCTCCAGGTGGCTCATGGTGTCTTTAGCCTTTTATTCTCTCCCTCCTAAACTGTTTGTTTTTCTTTTTCCCCAGGGTTAAAATTCCCAGCATACATGATTGTTCCTTTACTCTGCTTGCAATTATCCTTGTCCGTTTCTGAGCATTCCCAGCTCCATGGTACTCTGTTATGTGCTGCAGGTGAGGGACAGGCATCATGGTCCAGCTCTGGGACGTGAACTGCACCGTGCATAACAATGTTCTCCGTTTTGTTTGGAATAATTCTTAAGATTTTGTGTGCTTTTAGACTGCCGTCAGGCACTGAACGGATGCTAACTCAGTGCTGTCTGTCACAGCAATGAGACCCTGGGTTACAGTCAACTCACAACCTAGCATTTTGTATGGGAAGCTGGGATTGTTTTTTCTCCATCAGATTACCTGCATTGCGTTTCATCTGCCATCGCTCAGGCTTGTGAGACTCCTGTGCCCTTCTCTAGAGGCGTGCTGCAGGAGACTTCAGCACAGCGAGGCTGGGTGAGAGCATCGTCACTTGGTCAAGCTAGAACGATATGTTAATGAGGTTCTCTCCAAATTTTCTTCAACAGGTTCAAGACAGCTCCAAGCCCCATGAAACAAATGTTGGGCTTTCCCATCAGCATAATGATGCAGACAATGAAAAAATCCTGCAGGACTCTGTCCCGATCCCTTTCCCTGTAAAGCGGGATAATTCTGGGTGGAGAAACCAGGACGTCAGAGCCACGAAAGCTAAACCAAAATCTGAGCAAAGCAAAGCCCATACTCCTGAGGAAGCCAGTGGTGACCTCCACAGGCACTTCTGCCCTTCTCACAGTGGTCCATCACCCCGGTGGTGGTGGGATGCCGCCTCCCTCCGCAGGCAGGCGAGCAGCAAGCTGCAGGCTTCTCTGCGGGAGAGCCGCCTTCGTCGGCAGGCAGCGGAGACCAACGTCGACACCGGGCTTGCCGTGGCGAATCCTGCAAGCGGCCTCTGCCCCCTGAACCGCTTCTCCAGGGACCTGCGGAGCAGCCTCCTCCAGCTGCGAGCACCTGCGGACGTGGCCGGCAGCGCCGCGTCCTCCCGGGACAGGACCCCGATCCCGCTCGCTGCCCCCCAAAGGAGCAAAGGAGCGGGACGAAGAGCTTCAGGCTGCCAGGAGCAAACGCTGCGGGCCAGCCCCACAGGCAGAGCCCAGGAGGAGGAGGAGTTGGAGTTCTTTATATGACTGAAAACAAACATGCCGGTTGGACTCATCACTTCCAAACGACAGCGGAGCGCTTTTGGGTGTATTGTGCCTCTTCGTATTGTGGCCACTGATGCTTACGCTTTTCACGGAGTGATGCTAAAGGAGGCTGAGGGCAAAGCAGGAAAAATTAACCCTGTATTTACAGAAAGTTGTTTGTTTGTTTGTTTGTTTTTTAGTGCAGAATAGATTGGAGGATTCTTGTGCAATGAATGGGGATAAGCCATATGACTCCTAGGGCTGTTTTAAGATGTTAAAAATAATAGCCAGTGACATGCTCAGGTGGGGTCAGAAAGCAGCAGGATGTCCCCAGCTGCTGGGACTTGTCATCCCTCACTGGGATGTATCGGCACAAGGCAGTGGCACGGTCACAGGGGTAATGCCGATTTTCCTCTGGGTTCCTTCTCGCTCCCCCTGTTGTTGGTACTTAAAAGCTGTCCGTGTTGTCAGTCTTATGCAAGATGTGACATGTGAGAATACTCTTTTAAACTACTTTTAAAAAAAAAAGTTTCTAGAGAGACTTTTTCCCCAAATTAGCACAGTACATGCGAAAAGCAAACACTTGGGGAGAGTAGTTTGAGCTGTTTATGCTCCGGTGAGCCCTGCTGTTGCTTATTTGTGTGACACTTGACAAAACAAACCCAGCAACAGGCCAGGCTTTGTTAGACCAGCGTGCAGCTATCAGCAGGCAATCCTAATTGGGCTTGAATTATCCAGAAGACAAGAGAAGTTGATAGTCTTGGAGGGAAATGCTGGATGCTGGAGAGTAAAAAGGACAGGAGAAACGAAGTAATGTTTCAGCAACAGATGATGGAATAGCTCCTGTCTTGATCAGCAGCTTTCTTTTCTCAAGTAGGATGAAGTGAATCTCAAAGGGAATGAGATGGGAAGGGCATGACAGAGGAATGAGATTATTAGAAGGAAAGCCAAGTCTGATCGTACGTACCTTCCAAACAGCAGAAGCAAAGAGGTATTTTCTCCGTAAATATATCTGAACTCTGCTGTACACAAAAGTGTGGATTTGTTTGGAGAGTGCCTTCTCATTGCCACCTCTTCACGTAACTCGTTTGACAGGCGATGGAGAGGCAGAGGGTGATGGGCAGCAGCAGGGCCTTCCTGTGGGGGGGTTCTGCACAATTTTATGGGTGTTCAGCGCTTGTAGGTGTGCCAGCTGAACACAGCCCACCCTGCACAGCCACAGCCGCCTTACCCGGGAACGTCCAACGCCACCCCTCAGCTGCTGGTGGGCTCGGCAGCCCAGTGGGGCTGGAGAGCGGTGCCACTGCTGGATGGCGGCTCGAGCTTCGGGAAGTTGGTCTGAGGAGCTTCAGGTGGGAATAGGGCAGTCCCTGCTCTGTGGTCTCACAGCTGGTGTTGCCCTGGAAGTGATGCTCATGTACCCTCCGATTCAGGGACCGAAACCTGCAGAAAGCTGAACAGGATGCTTATTTCACTGGACAATTACAACCCCCCCGCCATGTTTTCATAAGCTCCATGAAATTTTGGACTTTTTAATAAATCGTACTGTGGTATTTTACGGCAATGAGGGTGATTACTTCATCTTACCCAGCATGCTAGAAATGGCACCAGTGCTTTTCAGAGCTGGAGAAAATGTTTGCTCACCAAGGAGAGCAGCGAAGAGGGGAGCCTGCGGGTGGGTTAGCTCTCCGGGCTCGCCGCCGGGTGTGCGAGGGCGGGCTGCGAGGATGTGGATCAGTGGGCATGGACCAAGGGTCATCAACACAGGGCTAAGACGGAAGTGGGATTCCTGGGACAAACAACTTCAAAGAGAGATTTCATGCCCTTCTGTCTCCTCTTATGCCAAGTCACACTTCAGCATGACTCTGTTTAGCGGCCTCCGTTTTACCTGAGAGAAGGAGCGTAGAAGGTCAGTACCTAGCACGGGGAGGGGGGGGAAGAGAATAAAATGATACATGAGGTTCACCTGTCTGCAGCAGATCACAGAAGGAATTTGAGTCAAAGGAAAATTGTCCTGAAAATACTCTTGTAACAGTGAGCATGTAAAATCCACATGTCTTAAGCGCAGGGTACAGCTGGCAGAAATGCTGTATTACACAGGCAGCGCTAGCGTCGGAGGGTGCTGTTTATCCCTGGATGCATTCAGTAGCGGCAAGCAAATTTTATACTTCTTGTAGACTGTTCATATCTCTGCAACTTTTATTTTATGTTCCTTCCTTACATACTGAGCCATTTCTTTCAGGTGTTTTTTGTTTGTTCGTTTGTTTTTAAAAAGACTAATAAGAGAAACCACGGGTTGAGAGGGGTCTGCTGAGGCTCCTGTGCCCCAAAAGACATGCGAGCAGCTGGCAGGTAAGCAGCTAGACCTTGGGAAGGGGCAGACGTGTGGGGCTGGTGAGGCTGGCGGTGGGCTGAGCCGGAGGCTTCTCTCTCCCCAGATCCCATCCCATCTCCTGGTCCCAGCAAAGCACGCAGGGGAAAACGGTCTTGATGGAAAACTGAAGAGAGAGTTTTGCAAAGTTATACCCAGTGGTATGATGGCATTGCAATCCTGAATTAAGGGGAAAAAAATAGATGGTTTTTTTACCATCTATTTGTGTCATCTTTGATATAAATGATTTAGAACCATTTAGGAAATGGTTCTGACTTGTCTGTGAGCACCAGTGATGGTGCTATGGATGCTGAGATGCCGATTCCTCTGATGGACACCCCAATGCACAGCAGCCGGGCTGGTCATTATGGGTGGGCACTTGAGAAACAAGATTTTAATTTTCCGAGATGTGTGCGTTTGGGAGGGTGGCGGACACCCTCACGTCTGTCAGCTGGTGTCGCCCTGGGGCTCCTGCAAGTCGTGCTGTTGGGTGACCCTGCTCCCAGGGGCGAGTTGAGGTGCTGCCATGGCTGTGCTCAGGACGGGATGATGGTGAACAGTCCTAGCCCGAAGGGAAAGGCTTTTCTCCTGGGTTGGTCACACAGTCTGGGGTGTCGGAGGGGGGAAATCTGTTCTTGCAGTGCCAAAGTGGGAGCAGGGTGCGTGCTAAGAGCAGGGGCCGCTGGCAGCGGGAGTCGGATGGAGCAGGAGAGCTCACTCTGGCATCGCCCTAGCCCAACCCGCCGAGGCGGCTGCTGGTGCTTTTGTTGTTTTAGCCCCTGGCTACAGAAACGGTGCCTTTTGTCTCCTCCCAAGCGTAGAGTGGTATTTCTGAGGGAAAAGTTGCCGGGGAGGAGCCGGGGTACTCCCCACTGCCTGGATACAGCACAAAGGCAGGGGCTGCTCCCCCCCGCGCCTGGCACCCTGCCGCGGCGCAGGCAGGCACCTGGGCAACCTCGGCCTTGGCACCTGGCCACTGGAGTCAGGGGTGACACTGCAGGCTTGGCCTCTCCTGTGAAAGAGAAGTTGGCAAGTTTGATTCTTTCGGGGAAGCAAATGCTGAATGCACTCCTCTTTCCTGAGTTGTGGGCCAAATCCAGCTTTTGTGAACACCTCGGTAAATCCTGAAGTTAGCCCAGCGAGCATGGCTGAGCTTTCCAGATTTACACTGGAGGGTCTGGGCTGGGAGTTTTTCTTCTCTCAGCTCAGGCAGGATATTATTTATCCATGTTGGTGCTGGGCTCTGTGTGGAGGCCCAGGAGAGACAAAGCTTCGCAGCCACTTGGTGGAGCAAAAAACGTTGCATGTATCAGAAATTCTGTGTTTGTAAGGGGGGCACAAACCAGGTATTGTCCCTCAGCCAAAGAAGAGAGTGGCAGCTGCAGCTCCTCTGTGGGCTGCACCGGCGCGTGCTGGCACCTACACACGTCGCACCCACAGCACGGGCACCCATAGGGTCTCTGTTCCCATAAAGTGCATGGGAAGGGGGCAGAGCCGCTGACTGATGGGTCCCTCCGTTGATGTAGCTGTAGCAGTAACGTAAATTTTCCTCTATTGCCTGTCTGCCATATCGCTTGAGGGTGGCTGGGTGCCCCGTCCCCTCGCCTCTGGGGCTTTTCAGAGTTTGCCAGAAATCCCTTCTCCCCTCCTTTTTTTCCCCTTTTTTCTTCCCCCCCCGCCCCCCTTCCCGCCCCCCCCCCCCCTTTTTTTTTTTTTTTCTTTTTCCCCAGTTGTTCTCTCTTGTTTTCCTGTAGCTGTGGCGGCAGAGCCGCGGGGCCGGCCCCGGGGGTGCTGGGGGGGGGACGTGCGCCAGCACCGCCCGTCCCTGGTGCACCAGCTCCGCCTGGTGCCCGCCAACGGCATCCTTCCTCCGGCGGGCCCCGCGCCCCTGGGGGCTGCCCCCGCCGGCGGTGTGTGTCCCCCCCCTCCCCGGGCAGAGCGTCAGGGAGAGCGGGGGCTGCGGGCACGCGTTGCCCACACCTTCACGAACCCTCCTGGAGGACACCCCCCGACCCCACCAGCCGTTGTCCCCGCAGCGGCGAGCGGTTCCCGGGACATGACCCAGCGGTGATGCCACACGGGCTCCAGTCCCAGCCATGGTCCAGTGCCACCGAGCTCCGCCTGGGGCTTCTTGTCAGCCTCTTCTGTCCCCCCCGCCTTCCCCTAATTGAGGCTTTTAATCCTCACTTGCAGTAACATTAAATTACCCTGATACATAAGAAAACAATAGAGACGTTAATAGCAAAGAGAGGCAATTTCTCTCTCGTTCATTCATTTTCTCTGCCAGCAAACTACTTAATTAAGGAGATCTGTCATGTAAGTGACACAGAAAAATAGAGTCCTTCTGTGGCGCGTTTTATTTTTTTGATGTCAGCCTTCGACGTCGATGCTCTGCAATTTCATATGCAGTTGTTACCGTGTATCTGCTGAGTGTACAGAAAAATTAAGATATGTTACTGACATACTTGTTACAAAGACCTTTTGCTAAAAAAAATGCTATGGCAGATCAACCTTTAAGCTGTAATAACAGGAAAAAAAAAATCATTAGTTTTAACTGGGGGTAATTTCATTTCAAAGGTTTAAAAAAAAAATAGACTTCTCCCTTTCCATCAATAGCTGAGCACCAAAGGATCGCTCTTGGGTTGTCATTGATTAATGCTGTTCCCCTTCACGGAGGTGCTGTGCCATTGTGCGATGGGGTGGGTGGGAAGCGGGAGGAGATGCAGAGCACTCGGGGTGACGGCTGCCATCGCTCCGAGTCCTGCCCCTCGCTTGCAAAGTGAATTACGGGGCTCAAAGGCTTTGCTTTTCTCTAATAACGAGGAACAGGAAACTTCTGCTGAAGCCAAAGTGAAGCCAAGGAGAGGTCTGGGCTGCGAGAGGGAGGCAGAGGGATTGGGGGGTCCCCATGGCACCCTCTGTGGCCCATCTCCTCTTCCCCCTGCCCAGCCCGTGCTGTTCACCCCTCAGCAGAGGAGCAAGGACAGGGTGTTTCAGCATCGGGGGGGGTCTCTCTGTGGCCCCTTTTGCCCCCAGTGCCGCAGATGCTGCTGCGGGGGGAGGAAGGCCATTGCCCTCTCGCCCACCGGGGTCTCCCTGCCCGTCCCTCCTGGCAGCTCCTACAGCGGCTGCCTGGCGGAGGGGGGAGGGAGGGAGGGCTGGCTGCTGGATTTTGCTGCTGAACCCTGAGTAAACCTCCAAATATTAGTCATGGCGGTCTGAGAGGCCAGGAGTAGAGTGGGAGCCGCCTCAGGGCTGGGGGCTTAGCTTGGCGTTGAGCTGCCCAACCCGTGCGTATTCCTAACAAGGTTTTGCTTTTGTCCTCTTCTCCAGTAAGTGCTTTCATGCAAGGCTCGCCGGGACCTTGTTTTTTGTCCTTTTGGGTCCTGATATAGTAAGTGCAGAAGGCCCATCCCTGCCTCGGGTGCCGCTTGCTTGCAGGCATCAGGGAACATGGGAGAGGGACTTGGCAGCAGGAGCTTCCTGAGGACAGGGTAGGATGTACAGGAACGACCCGACTACCCCATTTGAGCTTTGGTAAGAAACCTGGAGTATGATGCATTTCCATTCAGCAAAGTGCCGCTTGGCTGTGGACTTTCTCCCAGCGCAGGGCTGGTTCCTCCCTGCGGTGGCTCCGTGCCGTGGAGATGCTCGGCTGCTTTGTAACCCCTGCGGCCAAATACACGGTGGAGGGAAAAACGAGCTCATGAGAACAAAATGCCTTTTAAAAGGCCTGCCTGACACTGCAGTATGTTCCTCAGGGTGATAACTCGTAGCCAGGCCCCGCTTCTGCTAAAGGCTTCAGCAGCAAGTGCTGTCCTGGATCTGTCCCCGTCTCGCTGTCAGGCGTTCCCCATCAGCTTTATTTCCAGAAAGAGCTGCCCCTTTTCAGTGCCATATCTCAAGCCGAACACCCCAAATCCTTAGTACCTCATTGAAAAGAAGTGTCAGAGGTATTTCTCTTCCCCTAAAATGTAACAGTAGTTATATAGAATAACAAAATACAACAACTGTCACAATAGGCCATTCCTTTCCTGTTCCCACGTAGCGTGTTTCATTAAGCACAGAGGATGCACCTGATCAACCCAGCATTAAAAATTCATTTATACTGTATTTTACAGGAGAAACAGGGATCACACCCAGGTTTGGAAGGGCGTCTGCAGGGAAAAATCAGCATGTCAGGTAGTGGTCAGTAGGGCTCTGTGGTCCCGGGCACTATCAGGAGGCAGTGACACCTCCACTGAATTTCTCAAACCCCTCCTTCATCAGACTCCTCCCGACACCACAACTGCATTGCAGCTTGCTGTGCTGCTCTTCTAATGTTTAATTCTTATCAGTTGAGAGAGGTTTGGAGAGGTTTCCATCTCCCATGGAGCACTTGCATTAATATTCCAGTTCAGGATCTCAGTTCTGCTGCTGATTACAGGCAAGGACAGATCCGATTCCTATTAGTGTAAATTAACATTCCGTAAGAGTCCCGAAAGCTTTCTTCTCCCCTATCACCCTCCTTCAGGCACTGGCAGCCCGGCTATGCTGGGAGGTGATTAGGTTTGTAAATTTGTTCCTGCAGACACTCGGTGACACCATTAGTTTTCTCATCTCACTAGTGCAGTTGAAAATGGTGACAGCCTCGCTTCTTTAATTGGGATCATCTCGAGTTGCATCTCAGCATCAGAAGGAGCCTTGTAGCGAGCAGGCCCGGGTGGGCACGGAGCAGACAGGAGCTGCTGGGGCTTTTATCTGTCACAGCTGGTAAAAGATTGATCCTTGCTTTCCAAAACTTGAAGATAGGATGAGAGGCGCCCTGACAACTGACTGGAGGTGGGAAGATGTCCCTGGCTCTGAAGTAACCCTTCCTCTGTTGGCATAGCTGGGATTCAGTGCCTTGGTGTGGAGGAAGAGGAGAAATTCCCTCTGCCTCCTCTTGCCTTAGGTTCACTGCTGATCCCTTCGGAGTGGCAGGAGAGAAGGAGGCATCCGAGGCATCCCAGCCCTTGTGCACGTAACTGGTTGTGACGTGCTGGTGGCTGGGATTGTCCCTCGTGGGTGCGGTGATGGGGATGAGTGCAGGTCCTGCGTCACCTCTCTGCACTTGGGCGTTTGGGGTGGGAAGGGGCATATTTGGAGCTGTGACTCCTTGATGGTGGCTTGCCCTCTGCCTGGGTCACCTTTGCCTCTTGTCTTCACGTGGTGACAACGAGTGCTCCTGCCAGGCTGGGGGTACCAAAGGTCTCTGCAGAGTGCCACACAGCCCCGCGTCACCCTTGGACCCTGCACAGCAGGGAAACACCCTGCCACCGCCGCAGGCAGCGCCCATCAGCCAAGCGGCCACCTTTGCTCTGCTGGCTCCCGAGTCTGTCCTGGGAGAGGGCTCTTGCACAATGCTGGGCTGCCCCCACCGCCACGAGAGCCAGCACCATCAGTGCATCTCTTCCTGGCCCCAACTTTGTATTCCAGCATCTCCGCTTCTCCTTTCCCTCCCATGCTCTCCCCAAGATGATGCTCAGCGGGTCTCGCAGCTGGTGTGCAGGAGAAGGGTCCACCTGGGACCTGCGGTGTGGGGACAGGAGGGTGTGTGGACGGCCCCGTGCCTCTGCTGTGGGCAAAGGGCTGTGCCCTGCCACTGCTGTGGTGTCCCCAGGAGGAGGGAACAAGGTGACATACTTGGGGGGTGGGGAGCTCAGCCTTAAATCCCAGTGTTTCTTTGAGCACTGGTAAGGAAGATCTTCTGGGGAAGCTGCAGCCTCCACAGTGCCGCTTTTGATCTGTATGGAAGAATTTCTCTAAGGCCTGAAAGTTACTGGCTGGTGGGATGGGTGACTGCAGCTTATTATACTTTATATTTATATGAAACAAAATATTAAACTGTAGCCTAATCTCACCATGGATCTCTTAGTTTATCCATTCCTGTCCGCCAGTGTTGTGCTGCCTGGTCAGAGGCTGCAGATGGAGGGGGCCATCATCAGCCTCCAGCTGATGGCCACCATGCTCACGGCCTTCACAGGAGTGACTGAATCGGGTGCCTGGGCTGTAAATGCTTGTCTGTCATCCTTCCTCTGGGCTGGCTGGGAACCCCATCCTACCGCTGGCCTCCCCGAGGGCTGTCCCCAGCTGTCCTCTGCTCTGAGCTGCCCTACCACAGCTGGAGCCTCCCCATGCCATCCGTCCCCTGAGTCCATGGGCTGCAGGGGCAGTGGAAGCTGCCTGGGAGAAAGAGGGGCAGTTTTGAGGGCTGGCAGCGGGGAGGCCACAGAGGAGCCCACCCAGTGCTGGCAGCAGGGCTGCTGGAGCTGGGCTCCTCCAGGGGTGCTGCGGCCGGTGAGCCAGGGCAAGTGCCCCGGGTCCCGCTGGCTCGCTGGTCCTGCCGGCAGCGTGTGTCAGTCCTGGGCGTGTGGCTGCTGCCGTTAGACACCTGCCTGTTCCCATGGAGTGGCCTTTCACCTGCCACGGAGGGAAGGCTTTCCTCCTCCCCCTTTGTTGTTGCCGAAAGGTGGAGCCGGGAGTGCAGGTTTGGGGGTGAGAGTGGCTGGGATGTGGTAATGGTTATTGATTACTCACCTTGGCAACGAGCCTGCCCGGCTTGTTGGACTTCCCTCTGCAGCTAGATACCACAGCTGAGCAAATGCTGCTGCCAGTGATGTGCTGGGATGTCTTCTCCAGGGGTGCTCCAAGCCAGGGAGCACAAATCCCAGCGTTCTCCAGGGAGCACAAACCCTGGCGTTCCCTGGGGAGCATGGCTGCGTGCCCTCTCCTGCCTCCCTGCCCTCTCCTGCCTGGCAAAGCAGCAGCACCTGGGCTGTTCACTCCCTGGTGACGGAGAAGAGACACCTGAGCCATGGCATTCCCATGTTGCTTTTTGAATCCGAACCTTCACTGGCATGTACGGCTGGAGTGGAAGGGTGCTTTGTGTTTTTGCTTTTGCTTTACCAGAATTGGCTTAAAACGCCCGAGGGATTCTCAATTAAAAAAAAAACCAAAGGAGTCTATGTTCAAGGAGACTCCCAGGACAACATGAGAGATGTAATTCCAAGTGCACAGTGAATACAAAGGGAACATGTTTTGGCCATCCCAGCAGATGGAAGTTTTGTTGCCAGCCTGGCAGTGGAACTAAGCAAGCGGATCTTGGTTGTGTTCCTCTCCCCTCCTTTATTTGTTGGCCACGTTGGATGGAAGCATCCTCGCAGGGTGACTTCGTGTGTTAGGAACAGCACCAAGAGCAGCTTGCTTTGAGCGCAACTGTAGGGAAAACCAGTAATGGCCGCTGGGATGATGTAAAGGAGTGTTATGAGACCTTGTTCTGTAGGTCAAATGCAGCATTCTGTGGCGTTGATATCCAGCTTCCCAGGGGCTTCCTCGTGCACTGGGTCGTTGTGTTGGCCGGCGTAGCCTCCTGCCAGTCCGGCCAGAGCTTTAAAATGTACTTACCAGAAGCGAGCTGAGTTGTTGGGAGATGACTTTCAAATTGCGTCTGGCACCACCAGAAGTGTCTCGGTGGATCGGACGCCACACGCCAAAGCCTGGACTCTGCTGAGGGTCCTGCTGGGTTCCTACTGGCCTTGGTGGAGCCGGTTTAGCCACCAGTTGGTTTCACCTGTAGGGTCAGTGGCTTCATGCTGAGGAGGGTACTGGGCTCTCAGCCCAGCTCCCCCCAGACCTACAGCCCTGAGCTAAGCCAGGCAGCGAGGGTTTCCAGGCTGTCGGGGTGAGCTGGGAGAGCAGGGGAAGGGGTGGAATGGGAGCAGACACTTTCACTGTGATTTTTCATCTTGATTTAATTCAGAGCTACTGGGCTTCATGGAAGGAATAGCTGAGATTGCAGAAATGCCTCATGCTGATGTTTACCAGATATTCTTTTTAGGTGGGAAAATCATTCTGTGGCACGAGAAATTGTGCAAATGTTTTTGGTTTTTTTTTTTTTTTTTTTTTTTTGCTGCAAACCAGATTTCAAGAGGTTTAGACTTCTCACAAACTCAGAGTTTTGGCCACCCTTAGCTGCAGCTCTCTGACAGCCTGCCTGAGCTGCTGAGCCACCTCGTTCTGTAGCACGTGGCACAAGGTGTTAAAGCAGCTGAGACGAGATATGTGCCGTGGGAAGCCAAGCATTTTATGCTAAGGAAGAGCAAAACTTTTACTTCTTGTAGCTGTTTTGATTCAGCAATTGTCTTAGTGGAGGCTTCTTGTTTTTTTCCAGTTTCATTGTTCAACTGTGGTAATAACCACTGTTGTGTTTGCAAGTTTTAAGTGATGACAGGCCAAATGCCTCCCCAGCGTTTCATTTCTTCCTGTGTCAGTGTGCTGGCTTTGCCTGCCTTCATCATCACTGCGGGCTTTCTCTCCCTTCCTCTGCCTGACGTGTAACCAAGCTGTGGGCAAGCTCTATCTTGTACCATGCTGGCACGGGATACACGGTCCCTGTGCCTCCCTGAACGATCCGTGTCTCCAGGCGCCTCTCATTCAAAGAGATTACATTCGGTCTGCAGTTTGCTGGCATTAGTAAGGCGGATACTCCATGTGGGGGTCCTTAATGGCCTTCATGCTCCTTCTGTGCCCTGTGTTGTACTCGGTTGCGGAGTTTAGTTTGCAAACAAGGAGGTGCTGCCAGGTGTTTGGTGGGAGCAGGAGGTGTGCGGGCATCAGGGGTGTGGTAGTCTTGGCAGGTGGGATGATGTGAAGGGGTCGTGAGGAGCAATACCGCTGCAAGGAGCAGGGATGCTGGTGGGAGGATGTGCGGGGGGGGGCTGAAATCTGCCCTTCTGCATGCACCAGGGCAGGCTGGCCAGGGCCCGTGCCAGGAATGGCTCCTTCTCCTCCTCGTTGTCCATGTGCGTTGCCAGCGCAGCCCATCGCCACCGAATCCGGCCGGGGGAGCGCAGCACACACAAACCCGCAGGCAGCCCACGTGGAGACCCCAGAGGCAGTACATGTGGCAGCCAGGAGCAGACACCTCCTGGGACTCGAGTTTCGGGATGGGAGCTGCCGAGTCAAGGCCGATGTCAGCCCGGCAGCCCCCCGCAGTACCAGGCGTCCACAGCTGCTTGCACAAGCTGGGTTACACAAGCTCACGAGTGATGTGGAAAGCTGCGTCCCAAAGAAAACCTTGTGTGTTTAACAAAAAAAAAAAAAAGGGAGGAGAGGAAGGAAGGAGGACCCATAAAACACTTTCCTCCAACGCGCTTGCCCCGCTTATCAGGCTGCTGGCGTTTATTTTCAGCTGTTTGATTCATGAGAGAGTGTCTCAGAGTATTTGGAACTGTGCAGATTACTTCCGTCCCCCCCGGTGACTCATGCCACCTGTGGTGACCCAGGCCACCTTTCAGGAGCCTCGCTGCCCCATAGGGGAGAACAGGCTGTGGGGAGCTGGGGGAGGCACCCCTGCGGCTTGCTGCAGTGGGGTAGCACACAAATCAGTGAAAGCAGAGCAGGATGGGATATTTCCAGGTTTAATTTGAGCTTTTCTTGATTCCAGTGTAACTGTGAGATTGGATGGACTCCTCTGTCCATTCTGCTGTGCTTTTATGGCAGGAGCAATGACAAGCCTCAGACTGTCATCAAAACCTGGTTTTGAGTTATTTATGAAGGGAACTGACAATGAAAATACTTGGGAAGTGTTGCAAGGCTGCGGTTGGGTGGAGGTCTCCTCCCTCCACACCCACCGCAGAGAGCTTGGACCTCCAAGAGGCGGGTGAAGACAGCAGCGGTGGCCGCCCACGAGGAGCCGACCCCATGGTGCATGGAGCGGGTGGCCCCCCGGATACATGTCTGGGTTTCTCGGTTGCTATTCTGGGTAGGATTTGTCTGTGAGTAAATCTATGGTGGTTTTGATTCAATATGCAGTTACTGCTTGGAGGGTGATTATTTGAGAGCATTTGTTCTATATGTTTCTCCTTTGTGTTCTGTCTTGCTTGACCTACGCACAGAAATGCACGTTGGCAACCTCAGCCTATCCATCTATTACCGTTAATGCTCCAGCATGTGTCTTTACTTTACGGAGGATTGCGCAGTGTTGCTGATGGTAATGGGAAAGGAGATGTTGTGGGCATGCAGCAGCCTCTTTTAACATCTACAACATCTTGGCCAATTTTTAAAAGCCAAAGCAGTCACCCATTGAATGTTCTAAAAGCTATTTGTCTGTAATCTTAAATTGTAATAATAATCTTGCGAATGCAGAGAATGTGTGGGAGAAACAGGCCTCCTTGAAAATTTCCTACCAGGCTTTGCCAAGCTTGAAGTGCAGTGTGTTTTTTTTCGTTTTTTTTTTTCTTTTTTTTTTTCTTGATGACTGAATGCCATTTCTCACAGTGGTGGGTAGCAGTTCCAGCTGTGACATGTCAGAGCCGAGCACAGGATCGGGCTCTGGAGGCAGCGCGGCTCTGTGCTATATCCTCTTGCAGAGCGTGTAGGAGGCGGCGCAGTCATTTCCCCAGAAACGTAGGAAGCGGAGCCCTGGATGTGATTGCCCTTCGGTCCAGCAAGGCATCAGCAGAGTGGTCCCCCCCAGTCCCAGCCCAGCTGTGCCCACCTCCTGCACATCTGCAGCTCGCAGAGCTCAGACTTTTTGGGCTCAGCCTTTCCCCAGAACCCCCTGCCTCATCCAGCAGCGAGACCGAAAATCCGCTGGAAAGGATGCAACGCGCCAGCTTGCTCCGAAGAGGCGAGCGGTTAAAACTTGGTTACCTCTGCAGGACCGTGGAGGTCTCAGCCACATAAATGCGATGCGATGCCTTGCAGCCCAGCAGGCACGGGGGGGTGTGGGGCAGCAGCGCGGGAGCTGGGGGGTGCAGAGTGCGCCCCGGGCCGCAGCCGCCCCTGGGACACTGCGCCGCGACACAAAATGGATGAGACTGTCACAGGCGCAGCCGTGCGGTCACGGATGAGGAGGTGCTCTCATCCCCAGCCCCTCTCCCGGGGCTTCCAG
The DNA here is from genome assembly GCF_963924245.1 of Chroicocephalus ridibundus. NCBI lineage: Eukaryota > Metazoa > Chordata > Aves > Charadriiformes > Laridae > Chroicocephalus > Chroicocephalus ridibundus. The sequence goes on from NC_086289.1 coordinate 51,821,107, forward strand.
CCTCTCCAGAAAATTGCCCTGTAGGGTGTCGTTTCTCATGCTTATTCTTAGCCCCGTGGTGTGTAGTCGGTTTGGGGAGTTGGATGAAAGTCAATTCATTTGAGTTTAAAAATTCAGTCAGTCGGATGTGGTTGGTTGAGTTGTTTTTTCTTTCACGGCGTGCTTCATAGGCATTCTGGTGGTAGGCACTGTAAGCAGTAGTGCGAAGTGATCTAAACCTCTCCACCGGGTAGGAAAATAGTATTATTCCCATTTTATTCAGAAGGAAATGAAAACAAAGGGATTTTATACAGCTTGTCCAACATCACAGGGAGAGTCCCTTTAATAAAAACCAGATCTCTCATCTCTTAATCTTACACATTAACTGCAACATCCTTCTTCCTTAATCCTCCTTTCATACGCTTCAAAACTTTGCACTAACAGTTTGTTTTTATTGGGCATGGCCTTGATAAGTGATTTCTTTGAACAATAGCCAATTCACTGGGTATTGTTCAATAGTAATGAGCTAGTTTAACATAAATCCAACAGTATGCCAAGACTTTACACCTGAATAGGCATCCAGAGGTCTGATACCTGAAAAAAATCCCCGTTATTGTTTGGAAAGGAGGATGAGAACAATTAAGAAGAGGATGAATGCAGATGTATGGCATAAATACAAACTGCAGTGATCTTAGGTGCTCAGGCTGGTTTCTCTCTTTTCTTATGCTGTGCCATCACTCCCTCTTTCAGTCTTTATAATTCCTCTTTGTTGGGGGGATGGCAAGATGACAGTGTTGCCTTCAATCAGGGATGCTGGGGGCTGAGAACAGCTCTGTGAAGGCTGGACAGTGGTGGGTGGAAGGGAAGGAAGTTTTGGCACCTGTAGGAGGAGAAGGGGCTCTTGGATGACAGTGAAGAAGTCCTCCTCCTTGCTTGGAGGAATGATGAGTTATTTAGTGCATCTTTCTTCCACCCAAAGTAGGGGTTGGGAGGGCCGCTGGGCTACAGTTCAGGCACTTCTCGGGGAATCTGGGTGTAACCAGACAACAGGGCACCTCAGGGGGATGTGAATGGCTGGATCAGAAATAACTCATGAATATTTTTATCTTCATGCTTTTTATTGTTTATGTGTGTTAATGGAACTATTTCTGTCTTTTTTTTTTTTTTTTTTTTTTTCCTCTTGCCTTTGGAGATGTTTATTACTACAGGCTGCTGGAAGATCCTGGGGAGTGGATGGTCCTACTTTGTCAGGAGCACTGACTGTGCTTGGAAATTAAGTTCTAGAGTTCTCACCCTTCCCCTAGTCCCGAAGCGCTTGTTAGAGTTGTGTACTGTACAGTGATGTGGACACTAGGGAGGTAGATCCTGAGAGATCTTTGCTGTGCACATCTCTTTAGGTCTGTCAGCTAATGTATTGTTGGTGTTGCCTGTTACAACTTACACTCCTACAGACGGCTTGCCCTCTCCTTCAGGTGCCCTGGCGCTGAGGAAGCCCCGCGTCCACCCGTGGGTGCTCTGCTCGGCACACAGGCGGGGAGTGCGCGTTCCCCGGCTCCTCCCTGCCGGTGGCGGAAAAAGATATTGAACCATCAGCGCTGGGAATTGGGAATATCGGGGCTGCCCCTGCTCGCGCGTTGCTCTGCAGAGTTTTCTTACGCTACTCGTTCTGCAAAGCATTACTGTAACTGATTTTGTTTGTTGTTCGCAACGATTTTGTCCTGGGGTCACAGATTAGGCAGTTTTGGTTTGCTCTTTTTTTGATTTGGTTTTAATTACAATGTGACCTCCTTGCTGCTGGTTCTCTTCTGCACTTGCTGTATTGTAGTCGTTTTGCTCCGGGCTGTATTCTGAGAAAAACTAGGACATACTCAGTGCCTTTGGTAGATGTTATTATGCCTGGAAGGTGGCCCAGTGCTGTAAGAAATGCTCCTGAGTGAGTAATAGAAGCCAAGAAATAAAAAGTTATGATAGTGTTCCAGTTAAAACATGAGAATACCTCATACAATTTCAAAGTGGCTTAGCCTGTGTCATCACAGTACCGAAAGAAAGGTGGGTCCAGAGTACCGCTGTTCCCAGGAGATTGTTGGTTGTATAAATAATCACTTGAATTAGGGGTTTTCAGTGATAGCCTAAAACCACACCTTCTGTCTTGCCGATGTCCTTTGCTAGTCTAGCTGGCAGACAGGCCATCCCTCCTTTATAGGACTTACGTGCAAAGGACATCGCTGCAGGCTCAGTATTTACCAAGAGACAAGGCATTGCCGGATTTTTCTAATGGGTGTAGTTTTAGATCTAATGTTCTGCTCTGTTTTCTGTTGTCTGTGTTTGTTTAAATCTCTTCCATGTGTGTTTCCCAGAGTGATAAGATCTCAGCGGCACAACCTCAGCAACAACAATTGAATTTAGACCGTCATCTTTCCAAAGCCTCTGCTGTCAACAGCAGCCAGGGGTTCCTCATCGCCGGCTGGAAATTCTCCCTGGGTGAGCTGCCTGCAGCGATGCGCTCCATGGGGATCGCGCTCAAGTGGTGAAGCTGGAATGGGCCATCCGTGAAGGCAAAGAGTGGAGAGCGAGTGATGGAAACATTAAATGAGATACAGTCACGCCTTTGAAACCCTCATCTGGGTTACATAGAAGGTCAAATGTTTGTACGAGGTAAACAAATATTGTTTCTCTTAGCCCCCATTTTCAGAGGGTGTCATGGTCATGGGATATGCAGCAATTTACTCCAAAGGTCTTGGTTTGACCCAAGAGCTGTAAATATCCAGCTGCAACAACAGGGATCTAGGTGGGTAAAGGCAATGTCGAGAGAACCTTTGGTGGCGATGCCTAGTTTAATTGGGGTTTGCTATCGGTTACTTTATTGCCTAAATCAGCCAGGCCCCAGTGAGCTTTTGTCAGCGTGACTTCTCTCGGCAAGAATTGTGTCTTCTGCTGTATGTTTGTAAAGTTCCTCATTTAACAGGGCTCTGACTTGCTGGCGATATTGCTGTGTGACGGGTGAATATTGACATTTTATTGTCTAGTGCTGAACAGGCATAAACTTGCTATTTTATCATCTCTACTGAATTATTCTTAGAATGTTGCTGAATAAAATACTACCTTGTCAGCAGGACTTCATTTTTATTGTATTTGTGTGTTGAATCTACCCTACAGACAATGGTGAACTTCGCACTGTGCTGTGGAAACGCTCCTGTTCTTCGTCTCGTGCTCTTTTAAACAAAGAAATCTGTGAAGTGTTTATCTTGAGGCATAAAAGCCCCCCTATAAGTTGATGCATATCCGAAGTTTATAAGACTTGCATATTAATTTGCTTATTTTCCATCTGAACAAAGGATCTCAGGAACCCACAAACATGGTCAGAATCATCTTGATCCAATTTGCTACATAGTTTTGCTTGACTGCGCAGATGTTTTCTGTGTGTTTGGCAAAAGAGGGGTCAAACCCTCTGTCTGGGCCTACTATTTTTGGCAAAAACCCTGATGTTTTTAATCCTTATTGAACACGAATCTTCTGAGAGCTTATTTTGATTTATTAACCCAATTGTTTGAACGCAGAGAAACAATCTGGGACTGTGACCTCCGTTCAGAAAAGTGCATGCTCAAGTGTTTCTGTTCTGAATCCCCCTGAGCTCAGTGTGAGAAGGATGTGAAGTGTGTGAAGGACCCTGAGGTGCACAGCAAGGCTCTTCAGACACACAGGTAAGCCTGTGCACCTCCCCCTGCAAGGTTTGGGTATGGCTGTGGTCTGCATGGGGTAGTGCACCGTGCAGTTACCCAAACCACGTCTGATGGAGGGCTCTAGTTGTATCGACAGACCTCTCCGTGGCTGAGGAACCCCAGCCCGGCCAATATCACATGGGGCGCTCTGCTCTGGAGCAACGTTGGCGTAGGCCGAGCTCTCCTGGAGACCAGGACAGGGCACTGCACTGCACGTATGCACTGGCCATTGGCAGGGTTGCTGCCTTATCAAGAACTGTCAGGTTTTGGGGGATGTCACCCCATGTTGTTTGATTAAATAATCCTCTCCCTCTATTCAAAGAAGACCCGGAGATCTCCCCCTCCTATGTGCTTTGGGAATGTGTGGTGTCTAAGCATCAGTACAGCTCCCGTTCCCCGTTTGTCCCGTGGCGGTGTTTGAGTGGTCCCCAGCACGGGTGCTATACGGACATGGCACAGAGACAGCCACTGTCCCGCAGAGCCTTGCAGTGAAAGTGTGTTTCCCCAGTGAGTGGCGGGATGAATAATGCCTTTAACATTTTCTGCGGAGCTCCCCAGCCTGTGTGACGAGGCAGCAGTCGTCTGCGTTGTTATACCTCCCTTCCTGTTACTCACAGAGTTACTGACTAATTCACACATTTCTGGCCAACGTTTTTCCAACTTGGCTGCCTAAAAGAAGGCACCTCTGACGAGAGCGGCTGGGTTTCAGAAGGTGCTAGGGAGTCCCTGCTGCCAAGCAGAGTCAAATTCGCAATTGCTGGCCTGCGTTTTCTTTGCAATTGCAAACTCTGTAAGCATTATCATTGCAATTGGAACCGGGTGTTATTTTTTTTCAGTCCTGTGGAGCTGGTCTGAGTGTGCTGCAGACAGCCCGCACGGACCCGAGGGTGCGCGGTGGGACGGTTCCCAGCCCATGGCGGAGCTGGCTCTCCGGGGCAGAGCAGCTGCTGCTGACAGCGTCAAGTACCCGCTGCATGTCCGGGGAGGTGTCCGCTGGATGTGGTTAGTGCTTCTTCTGCAAGCTGGGTGTTGGAAAAGGAAACCGATGGAAACAATAAAGGGAGCCAATAAACAGCCTTGTATACAGCAAACTTTTAAATTCTCCATTTCGTAAGAAACAGCGATTGTTCAGGGCCAATACCATAAACGCCCATCTCGGAGTGCTGCACTCCACGCTGACGATGACCAGATGTTTAGTCAAATCTGACTAACCTCTGTTTCACAAGTTCAGGCTTTTTCTGTGCTCTGAGCCAACCCCAAAGCTCACGGGTGTGATGGAGGGCCTCCGTGGGACGGGGGGGCTTTGAGATGTTTTCAAAGCTCCGAGGTTGTTCGTATAAATATTGGAAAGCGGTTCTCAAGTGGCTCTGGCTGTGTTTTGAGTGCTGTTCACTTCTGGGCTTTGAAAATGCGTCAGATGTAGACATCAGTAAAAACCCAGCATTGTGAGTGACACTGGAGTGAAACCCGGGGATAGGGAAAGAGAGAATTAAAAAAAACTAGCTCATGCTACTTGCGTTACGTCTTGAATACATTTCTCTTCCTTTCTTCTCCAGAGAAATCTCAGCGGCAGCTGTGTTTCTGACATTAGCCATGATTTTACATGCTGACTTAAGGAAAATTAAATTTTGGCCCTTTGTGCTCTTTCCCAAAGCACATGCTGTAACTATATTTTTGATACAGGGATGACTTGCCATGGCTTTTAGTTATCAGTCTTGACTGATCCTGATCTGGCTTTGTTATGTCAAGAAACTCCTTTTCGTCACGAAAGCTGACTCTAAGGCCAGCTCCGTGGGCCTGAGGGTGAAATCCAGAGAGGCAGCAGGTCTCGTGGTCTTTCCTCCTCGTTTTTAACAGAGAAGAGTGGAGGTGGCCGGCCAGTGGCTCCCAGTAACAATGAGTTATCACATAGGTAAGTATTTCCAAAAATCCTTTTTCACACAGCAACGCCCTGGCTGGTGGAAGTGGCTCTGAAGGAGGTTCCGTACCTAGACTTGGTTTCATCTCTGTTATGGTCTAATCTGCCTAATGGCCAGGATGGAGAGATCCTCGGCTGGATGAATAGTGAGAAGGTCTGGGACAGACGTTGCATTTCATGCCTCAGTTGCCTCCTAGTCAGCACACAGCAGCACAGAGCGATTGGCTTGGGCTCACAGCTTGTCAGGGAAATTTCTCTTTTAATCCATAAATGTAGGGCATCTGCCAGATTTATTCTGTTTTCATTTATCCCATGGTTCCTGCTGTGGCCTCTTCGAAGTGATAGTATGGCTTGGTGTCCCTTTGACAATCGTCCAACATGTAGTTGCCTCCTGGGGGCACACACAGTGAAAACCCAGGATATTTTAGTGCAAAACTTCCATGCCTAAACTTCCCCTATAACTGTCCTAATTCACGTACTCATCTATAAAATCGTCAGATATTTCCACTTTGGTTTACTCCCTCTCCTGCCCACCATGTTTTAATCTTTTGCCCTATGGTAACAAGGTTCAGCAGAGCCAGCAGAAGGCTTGTTTGTAGCCTCTGCAGGGTCTGGGTCTGTAAGTGTACCTTGAATTATTCTTCACCCGTCTAGGGAGTCCTTAAACTTAGATATTGCCTATGCACACCAAATAGCACCTTAAATTACTTCCTTTTCTATTAAGCTCCAATAGAGCTTTTTTGAACCACCATGTGTATGTGCTGTTATGAACCACCATGTGTTTTCCAGAGTTGCAGCCTTCATGGCTACAGCTTGTTTCCAACACAGGAGAACCACATCCAGGAGCTGGAACTGTGAAGTGATGAGCAGAACCCTCAGCTGCCCCATGCGTTTCTCCCCGTAGATGAAGATCAGCACAATGAAGCTTGTTGGTGTCTCCAGGTAAGCTAAGAAAAGGTTTAGTAGGTCAATAAATAGCCATCTGTTAGAGAAACCTGGGGTGGAGATCTTCATGGTGGAGAATGAATCATGAACTTGTGGACTACCCGGTGTTCTTGTCTAAGAAAACAAACAATTTGTGGCCAATCTGGACAAACAGTGATTTATTTTTTTTTTTTTTGAGCAGGACTTGTTCTAAGCCAATGATGACAGCATGTCTCATCCCAGGTTGTTATAAGAAATCCTACATTCAATTCAACTCTCTTAATAGACTCCCTACTCATCTGCTAGGGACAGAAAAGATAGTAAATGCTTTGTACTGTTTATTTTCCCCTAGTATTTCACATAACAGTAGTGGCACTGATGGCTTCCACTGGTGTGTCCTAAATCCAGACCGTGGAAGCAACGTGCTGGTGTTGACAGGGATGCTAGCAGGGTTTAAAAGGCTGGTTGTTGCTCTCCTGGCAAGTTCTTCCAGGTCCCTTGGTCTCTGTACAGACCTGTCCCTGAAAGGCCAGGTGATTCCTCTTGGAATGTGCTCTCGAATGTACTCAATGCTGTACCGGGCAGCGGGGACCCGAGGGGATCAGAGCTGTGGCCCCTGCCACCTTCCTTGGCAGCACCCAGACTGTGCACTGAGCCACCCCGGGGCAGGGGAAAGCCGACCTCAGTAACGTCAGGGGCCACCCTTGTTCTCAGGCAGTGACTCGAGGTGGACCAAAACACCCACATTGCGCAATACCAAAACTTGCAAAACAGCACGAGTGAGAAGTACTCTCCGTGTACTTGATCTGTTGATTGATCACCGTTCCTCTGGGATGGTTAAAACTGTCTTGTAGGTCTGGTCCGGCCTCTCGCCTGCTCCTGGCAGAGGGGAATAGAGTCATCAGTATCTGTTTTGTTTGCACTGACTTCGGAATTTACCTGTATCCTATGGAAAAGGAGCCCTTTCTGCACCCCTGACATTAACCACGGTAGGATGAGGCATTGGTTTTGCTCCTCCCTACTTCCAGGCAAAATTTCTGTGTGGAACTGCTGGAGAGGGTACAGCAAAGGGCTACCAAGATGATTAGGGGATTGGAACACCTCTCTTATGAAGAAAGGCTGAAGGATTTGGGTCTCTTCAGTCTGGAAAAAAAGACGACTGAGGGGGGACCTTATCAACGCTTATAAATACTTAAAGGGTGGGTGTCAGGAGGATGGGGCCGGGCTCTTTCCAGCGGTGCCCAGTGACAGGACAAGGGGTAACAGGCACAAACTTGAGCATAGGAAGTTCCACCTAAACATGAGAAGGAACTTCTTTCCTTTGAGGGTGGCAGAGCACTGGAACAGGCTGCCCAGAGAGGTGGTGGAGTCTCCTTCTCTGGACACATTCCTGTGCAATCTGCTCTGGGTGACCCTGCTCTGGCAGGGGGTTGGACTAGATATCTCCAGAGGTCCCTTCCAACCCTACAATTCTGTGATTCTGTGAAAGCTGGTTTGGGCAGTGCTCTTCCCTCCTCAGGCCTGTGCATCCCCAGGACGCACACTGCTCCCTCACCTCTCTTTTAGGGTGATGTGTGAGCTGGTGTCACACGTAGCTCTCTGTTTCTGTCCGTGTGCCTTCCCTAAGAAGAAGGATGTCTGTCGTAGCACTGACTGTAAAAATTAGGAAACATTGGTGTTTTATGGCTTGGCAGGCATGGAAGCTGGGGCTTGACTGCTGCACCGTGAGGGGACAGCATGTCCTCCCTTTCACTGTTTAAAATAGGTTGATTTGAACACTATAACAGATTAAGGCACTGTGGGTGTTTAAACTTTCAGGATGATTGATCACCTCTCGGAGAGAGGCAGATGGTACCGTGATGAGTTCCAGATCCTTTCAATTGAGCATCTCCAGGGAAAGCTTTATGGACCAGGCTGGGGGGAGGGTGCTCATAACTTAATTATTTTTTTAAAAACAATGTAGGGTTTCAAATTAAATCCTCTTGGCTCATAAACAGTAACTCTAAAAATTGACTCAGTTTAAAATAAACTGCCTGAGCTCCTCTAGGATGTGGGCCAGGCAAAAGGGCCTCGGTTCACGGCCCCAGGAAGGCTTTGGGAAGGCTGGGAGTGGGTTGGACTTTGTGCTGTGGTCTCACATGAGTGCTGCTGCGTGGCCCCTGAAGGGAACCCAGGTGACCTCGCAGCCATGTGGCCTTGGACGGTGATCACCGCCAGCTCCTGGTCTCTGACAAAGCCGTCTGCATTGATGGCCCTGTTTGGATTACCCTGCTTAGGGGCTTTGGATCTCTGGAGTAGAAACATGTTTTCAGACTCACTTAAAATATTCCAGTGACTGTATCGGAACCGTTAGCCCAGTAACCCCGTAACAGGGCTGATGCTCAATGAGCTACCATTGACCTTCATTAGTGAAAAGCAATGAGCAACTAACGAGCAGAGCTCAGCAGCTTCCCAAACACGTCCCACCTCTCTGCTAGCCTCGGTTGTCTGAGGAAGGGGAGAACAGATGAGAAAGAGCCATTTGCCGCCTTGCTTTCCGGCATAGCTCTTAACACTTTCCAGCAAGTGTGCCGTGCAGCCGTCAGCCGTCCCTTCCCCTGAAGCAGGTCCCCCCACCCCGTGCATCCCCTGTGGCTCGGAGCAGAAGCTCCTGTCCCCGTGTCGGGGGCTGCGCCTCCACGTTCCACTTGGTCCCCGCTGTTTGCCGGGGAGACTGGGAAATCACACATTGGCTTCGATTCACAAACCGTTAACTGTATTGACGCTGAAGGACGCGATTTTTTTTTTTTTTTTTTTGAAGGCAGTTTCTGGGCTTTACAGTGATGTAAAGTTTCCCTGTAAGCCAGTTGGCAGCAGTGCCTGGGTGCAAGCCCGTGCTGTGTCACTCTTCCTTGAAGTGCACTCCCAGCCTGCCCCCATCCCAGCCTGTGCCTGTTCAGGCTGTCTGGCTTAACTTCTGCAATTAGTTAAAGGTTACTGGAGGTTTAAAACGTTGCCTGCTTTGGCAGTATCTGCTGTCCCTTAAGGCCAAGATGCCTGTTTATTGTTATAACACCCTCTAAGCACAACACAGAAAAGTCCCTGTAGAAAAGAGTATTTCAGTGAAGCGGATTTTTTTCAACAAGAAGTCTTGGCTGGCCTCTGAAACTTAAATGCCATTGGAAACTAATACTAAGTTGTTGGTGTTTTTTTCCCCTCCATAAATCACGTCTCAGAGCTTTGTTATTCTGCTCTCATCCTGCCATATCTTCCCAGCGCTGATAAAGAGCACTGAGCTGCATCCCCAGAGGGGGTGAGCAGAGCTCCCGGGGGCGCTGGCAGATTTCCCAGGGCCCCGCCAGCATCGCGTGCACACATCGCGTCAGCCCACAGCCCGCTGTGCGGTGGTTGTTTACCAGTGCTGATGGTTTCACCTCTGCCAGCAGGTTTATTCTGCCGCGCAAGCCTGCCCTGCCAGCACCGTGTTGGGCCGGGGAAAATACCGGCCAGTAACAAAATGACTTTCCACTAGCTGCTGGTCGGTCTTCACTGGGGTCCGTCAGCTGTGTTTTGTGCTTCATCCGAGCATCAGTGGTGTTAGGGCAGTCTGCCTGTGAGTCTTGTTTCTCTGTGCTGAAAAATAGAGGTGGGGGGGAACTACTAATCTCTCTCTCCTGCTGACCTTAGTTCTCTTCAGCACAGCTGCACGTGCGTGGGGCTGGGTGGTAGCACGGCTCTTCTCCCACAAGGAGCCCTGTGGGCTGCTGAGCCGCCTGCGGCTACTTGGCAGGTCCAGGAGGCGGAGGAGACAGCATCGCTCCCCGTGTGCCAGGGATGGCCCGTCACCCAGGGGTGTCTGCCTCTGCTGGGGGTCTGCTGGGAGCCACCGCCTCCCAGGCCTGCCAGAGCAGCTCCGCCGGGGCTCAGTCTTCTTAACACCGCATAGCCAGCCACCAGATAAGCCATCTCCAACAGGAGGAAATCCCATTGTGGGTCGGGCTTGCATATGAATTTAAATAAGCAAATGCCCTGAAAACTATTTTGGGCTTATCTTCAGAGGAGCCAGAACATCCAGTTCAGTATGAAAATCCCTGCATCCCTTGGTGTGAAGCGAGGGATGGCTGGGAAGCGAGGGCCTGTCTGTCACGCTGTTTCAAGGGTTTGAATGCTTGTGCATTTTTATATGTCAGAGCAAAACCATACATATAAAACACAGGAGCTGTTTGGGTTTTTTCCCCTCCAGCACCCATCTTTGAAGCTTTCCCCGCACTCTGCTGGGGCTGTGCAGAGGAGCAGCCAGCCCAGCACTACCGTCTGCCTGCACTCCACACACATTGATGGGAAGATGCTAAATGACAGGAGAATTCAGTGCTCCTCTTGCTTGCGCCCGGGTGGGTGCAGGTGTCAGTACTGATGCTCGGAGGCAAGAATCGGTCTTTGCCGGGGCCCTGAAGCGTTTGCTCATTTCTGATTACTCTAAGCCAGGTAACTCTGGATTATTGTGATAAAGTGGAATAAATACTGAGGTCTTTTTAATTCTCCAGCTCACTGTAGAAGACACTGATGCATCATTCTGATCCTTTCCTCCTGTTAACCAGCAGGGTAATCACAAGTGAAGTGTACAGATAGTGCCTGACTGCACAGCCTGCGCGCTCCCTGCGGTACCTATTGAAGATTTTCCAGAGATCTGGCGCATGATGAACTGGAATGATTTCTGATTTCACTCCCGACCCCTCTCATCACGCATGCATAATTTAGCAAGAATAATGAGCCAGATCATCGCGTCTGCTATGATACACCAGCTGATGAAGTGCCCTATCATCTCCGCAGCTAACAGCGCGTCCTGGTGCGAGCAGTGGTTTGAACGTCTTGGCTTTTACTGAGAGCACTGAAACTTCTGAGTGGATTTATTTTGCTTTTCTCCTTGCATTTGATGTGAACGTTATACTGATGCGTTTCAACTCTCTTGATGTTCCTGTCAATATTCCAGCTTTCACATCTTTGCTGGTGAGGAGCAAATCAATTAGGTTCCTAAAACTTCACAGGAGTGATGGTTTCAAAGCAATTGCTTGTAAACACATTACTCAAGGAAGACTATTAGCAGAATATCCATGGCATAGGTTTGTCTTCCAGAAGGAAAAAATTCAGGCTTAAATATCTCTGTGTGCTTTATCTGCCATACTTTCCCTTTTGGGGCTCTATTACTACTATATGAGATCCTAATATTTTATAAAATTCATCCTTTTGAAGAGATATAGATGAAACAGCTGCGTAAATTCTGAATTGTACTGGTTTTTTTCCTGCTTTGTTAAATGGCAACTGGGATAACGATCTTTTTTGAGGATGTGGTTTTAATAGCTGTGTCTATTATAGCAATGTTTTCCTAAAAGCATGAAGTGGAATTTACCCTTAAATTATCATTTGATTAAAAGTGGGATTATGTGAACTCACAGTAATGATCTTTCAGTGAGGATAATTTCTCCCTCATCTCTCTGAGGGAAAGCTGAGAGGAACCCTCCGGGAATAAGCAGGGTCACTGTTATTGTAAACCTCCCATCGTTTCGAGAAGAACTTGGGACAATACTTATTGGCAATACAGTGCTGATACGTGCCTGTAAGGTTACAGTGCATCCATTGCCCTTCATTATGGTGGGCTGCAAAAATCCCTTTAGATCTCTTTTTGGTAAAGGTAAGTCTGAATATTGTGGGGTTTTTTTTAAGACTTTAAAAAGACTTCTTATGGAGATTTAGAGATTTTTAAACCCATCTGGCAGCACTCAGCTGGGCAGGAGTGTGGGGGGGGATTCCCCTGCAGCCCTCTGCTCGGCACTCACTGCCCACCACTCCACTGCTTTCTCTGTGTTGTTTTAGGAACCATGAGCATCTCTTGCCCCTTTGGGCCTGCGGTTTACCAATGCCGCGCTGCAGCCCGGAGCCTGGGACATGGTGCTGCGGAGCCTGTTGAGCCACTTGAACAAGAAAACAGCTGCTCTGCCTTCTTCCGTCTCTCTGGTTTTAGAGGTAAGTTGTTTTTCTCCCAGCTCTGTTTGGGTGCCATCTTCAGAGCTCCTTCCCTGCCTGAGAAGACCCTGGAGATAGACGCCTCTCTGGCATTTCCCTGCTCTCAGTAATATACGGATGCCTTGCGTGCCCCAAACTACCGGAGCAGAGCTTCACTTATCTCTGCTGGGGAACTATAGGGCCCTTTGCCATTGTGCACCCTGTGCCTGAAACTCCGTGGGGTATCTCCCTCCTACACGCTGTTAATGGACCATGGGACCAGCTGGCGTTTTACAGGCAGCTGGGGGTGAGCACCCTCACGGCCTGTCGCCCACGGCTCGCCGGCTTGCGCTCAGCTTGTTGCAAACATAGAAACTTCCCCAGAAAGAGTTTGGCAGGTTATGTCCTTTGAGAATGATGGTTGTGCCATGGGCTTTGTAATAAATTAACTTTGATACAAATATTATTTTATTAAGTTTGATGGGAGATCTAAAAAAAAAATTATTTTGGGGCAGTTTTGTCAGCATTAAACTGCTTTCCCTTGTTAATACCTCATAAAGAAAAAAAAAAAAGACAACCCGTTCCTTGTTCAGAACCATACACAGACTGTTGCACAATATCCCTGCTTGCTGCAAATGAGCTTTATTTTCTATGATTTTTGACTCGCCATGGCTGGAGCAGGAGCAGCCAGGAGCTGGGTCTGAGCAGAAGACAGCCCCCCAGGAGGGGACAAGCCCGGTGGCTGCAGCGGGGCTAGGACGGCAGCCAGGGTGGCCGCGGTGGCTGGGAAGGGCTGCGCTGGCTCTGCTGGTGGTGGCCGCTCTGGGTACGCGTGGGAGCTGTGGTGTGTGAGAGGAGGAGCAGGTCTCGGCGAAGAGATGGTGTGCAGTGGAAACAACTGGCAAGTGCGGTGTTCCCTCTGTCTAAATTGCAGCTGGTGGCTCAGGCTGGGGACAGTGAGAGCTCAGCAGGGAGGGGACGTTTCTGTGCCCTCGCCAGCTGACTGCCAACCCTTTGCCGTGTTATGGCACCGGTCCATCGGTGTGCCTCAGGGTCCCCAGGGTCAGCTGGCAATTCATCTCCTTGGCGCACTGGTTGCCCGTGGTGCCTTGCTGTGCCATGCTGTCCCCTTGCTCCGCCCAGCGGGACACAGTCCGGCACCGCAGCCCTTTCCAGCTGTGAGCACGGCAGCAGCTCTGCTGCCTCACAGGGCTGGTCCTGTAACGCCAGGGCTCAAGAAGAAGCATTTGGCTGCTGCCAGCGATTAGGTGCTCAAGAGGCCTCTAGTCTTCATGAGTCCTGAGCAGCAGCAGTCAGCAGAGAGCTGTGAAGTGGGATGATCACTGGCAAGCTGCTACCCAGTGGGGATGTAATAGTAGAATCATAGAATGGTTCTGGTTGGAAGGGACCTTAAAGATCATCTAGTTCCACTCCCCTGCCCTGGACAGGGACACCTCCCACTAGACCAGGCTGCTCAAAGCCCCATCCAGCCTGGCCTGGAACACCTCCAGGGATGGGGCATCCACAGCTTCTCTGGGCAGCCTGTTCCAGTGCCTCACCACCCTCACAGGAAAGAATTTCTTCCTAATATCCAATCTAAACCTACCCTCTTTCAGTTTAAAACCGTTACCCCTTGTCCTATTGCTACACTCCCTGATCCAGAGTCCCTCCCCATCTTTCCTGCAGTGACAATGAGAACCTCCCTGCACTGACTCTTCAGGGCAAATGATTTCCAGATTCACCAAAATTAAATCCTGTGCATGGAGCTGCTTTGGCAGGCAAGCAGGCAGCCGGCTTTTCTCAGAGTAATTCTGTCTGTGTAGAGCTTCTTAAGTCTGTTATTCAAATTATTTCCGTACTCAGCATAACCGCGCTGAAGTGGTGTGAGCACACTCGGGCACTGGAGGCAGCCCTAGGACCTTGCGTAGGCTGTGACCTCGGATGCCGCTGGTGTTTTTAGCTCATTTCCTGTGCTTCAAGTAAATGCCAGAAGGGTTGAGGGACACGGACAAAGCACAGGAGGATGCTAAAATGAGATGCTGTCACCCACGTGGTGAAGCCGCGCACAGGCAGCAGGGCCGTGCTGTGCTTGCAGGATAGCACAGCCCTTACGAAGGACCGGGTTCCTCTTGTTGCTTGCTGCCGGGCTGCTCGCCTGCAGATTTTGAACATCCTTCAAGTAAAAGTGGAACAAAGCTGCCTTCCCTGCTCAAAACCTCCCCGTTAGTCTCTGCCGGCAGCACGCTGCTGCGAAGGCGAGCTGGCGATGCCGAGCGCTGGCCCGTCTCGTGGCGGTGCAGATGGAAAGACCGACGGGGGAGCGAGCACGTGCTCCGTGCCTCGCTTTCCAGCTCCGAGCCGACGGGGCTCAGCTGCCAGTGCCGGGCAGAAGCCAGCGAGCGCCTGTGGCCGGGAGAGGCTGAGCCGAGTTTCCACGGCGGGCTCCAGCAGGCTTTCCGCCAGCGCCTGGCACCGCAGAGCCTGCCCAGCTCTCCCTTCCCTCCCCGGGGTCTTGCTCATGCACTGCCCCAACCCCACAGTCTGAAATCCAGTTTATACGCTCCATATATTTTTGCCTCTTCCCGCTGCCCTTCAGTGAGGTCCTGCAGTAAGCGGTAGCAGAAGGCTCCCAGTGTTTCTCCCGCCGGGAGGGATGGGATCGTGCTTCTCCCTCGTATGTCGCGGGCAGCTGCGAGACAGCCCCTTTCAGAAATTGGCTGCGTCTTGGGGAGATTTGCAGCAATGATGGCTCCTTCCAACGCCCCCGCCTCATCCCAGCTGATATCCCTGTGCTGTGCTGCTTTCCTGCTTATCTCTGTATCCCTGATTTCTCCTCCTAACTCCCTGTCTCTCCCCATTTCAGCCCCCATCCTGCAGGGGGGCCAGCTGTGGCTCTGTGACCAGGCATCTATCCGCAGAGGTGCAGGATGTGCTCCGATGGAAGCAGGTGCTCGCAGAAACACCGAAGGCTGCTGAGACCACCCCTCCGCCATGTCAAAGCGTGGCTCCGCATCCAGATTAACTGCTGTAAGGTTTTAACAGGGTTTTCCCTTCCCATTCCTGATGCAAACATTTCCACTAAAACCTTCTCAAAAAAACTCAGCCTCGGGCAAACACCTGGCTTGGGAAAAAAAAAAAAAGCCCAACAAACCTCAATGTGATTGATTTGAGTTGTGCAGCTTTACGAGCACCTGAAAAGGCATGGTTTGGAGGCAGAAAGAGGTGGTGGCAGCTCCCTGCAGGGCCACCAGCCGGAGCCTGCTGCTGGCACCGCACGGAGGGCCGAGGCCGGTGGCGGAGCTCGGCTCTGACTTCATCAGGAATTAGATTAAAAGTAAGATGCTATCAACTTTCCCTTTCTAATTCTTCCTTTTGACTGGGCGCACGCAAATAAGCATTTGGCACATTGCGCGGGGAGCTTTTAGCGCCTTTTCGGAAAGATTTCTTTAATACCAAGCCTGACTGGAAGTAGGTCAGCTGAAATATGAGTAAAATTACAGTTGCAAAAAATGCATTAGGAGCTGCGGCGTGCATAAATCTAACTGCCATTAAGCAGAGGTCCTAACAAATTAGAAATTAAAGTTTTAGATGGAAAAGTTTTCCAGGCTGGGGTGGGCGAAGCATCCTCTGCCTCTGGGGTCTTTGCCTGCCCCGGTGCTGCTCCTCCACCTTGCTGGGAGAGCTGCCGGAGCAGCGGGCGGGCAGCTCGCGACACGGCTTCCTGTGTCACTTCTCCTGGCTTTTCTTCTTTTAAAGTGAGATTATTCCGTACGAACTTGTTTTTTTGATGCACTCTTTGTGAAAAGATTAATATTGCAACCGCCGGCAAAGCCCTGTTCAGGGACAAGGAGTGCCAGGCACCCGCCTGGAAATGGAAACCTGCGATTTCCATGGTGATGTGGTATTTGGGCATCACTGGGGGTTTGAAGTTAGAAGCCTTCAAAATCCTTCCAACTTTGGTCACTGAAAAGCCAAACTCACAAACTTGCAGCTCTTGCTTTTTTTCTTAATAAGGGGGGGCAGGGAGTGCTCAGGGGAAATACGGTTTCAGCACTGAAAATTTAAGTGGTGGTTTGTTTTTTTTTTTCTTTTTAGAGAAAAAAAAACCCCAAAACACCTTGAAAACCCAACCTTTCGAAACTATAGTGTGAGTATGCCCAGCCAGATATGCTAGCACATCTGTTTCTCAAAGGATGTTTTTGAGTCTCTAACGAACACATTAAATACTAAGTCTCTAAGAAGCAGCAAAGCAATTTAACGTAAGTATATTGGGGTGAATTGTCATGACAAATACTTTGAAAAAGCCATTTTAAAAAATATTAGTGTGTTCTTGTTTCTCAGGCTTATAGTTTCTGGGCCAAGCACCTTCCAACTGCAGAAAAGCAAGATTTTTCCTTCTCTCCTTCTCCTCCCACCTAATTTGAACGTTGTTCTCTCTTCCCTAGTGTGGTTCTTGTTCTGCTGCCAGTCATGCCTCCTCCTCCAAACACATACAAAACTTGTGTTGTATTTAAAAATAAATGTTTGCCGTGCCCTGGCACCCATGCTCATCCCGTTCTCATTTAAAGGGTAAGAAGTACTTGATTTTCTTTAAAAGGTAGCAGAAGGCTAGTAGTTAAGAAAATGGCTTTAAAAAATAGCTTTAAAAGTGCCTCCCTTTAAACACCTTTCTGGATGCTTGTTTTACTGACCGTATGTGCTCTGACATACCCAAGTGTGTAAGGTGCTGCTGAAATCGGTTAGCTAAGCAAGTTGAAAGCACAGCGTGTAAGTGCTCACCTGCAGCGCAGACAGACTGCTAAGCACAGGCACTGGGGAGCCCCGGGTACAGCCCAGGGCAGGTGAGAAGGGGCATTTTTTTAATTGCTACCTAAGTTTGTGTTATATATTCCCTTCACAAGTGGTAACGGTCTGTAAGCCTGGAAAACTAGAGCAGGGTAGGTTTAGATTAGACATTAGGAAGAAGTTCTTTACACTGAGGGTGGTGAGACACTGGGACAGGTTCCCGGAGGGGTGGTGGAGGCCCCATCCCTGGAGACATTCAAGGCCAGGCTGGATGAGGCTCTGAGCAACCTGATCTAGTTGCAGATGTCCCTGCTGACTGCAGGGGGGTTGGACTAGATGGCCTTTAAAGGTCCCTCCCAGCCCAACGCATTCTATGATTCTATTCTATGAAAACTTCTATCTAACTCTTCCTTGCTGCTAGAGCTTCTCTCTGCTGGCTCAGTGAGAAAATTCACCATAGAAGGCAGTATGAAAAACACAAGTTACTGCATTAAGTCCTCCTGAAAAGCAAAACCATGCTTTGAAATGTTTAGGGGCTCCTGACTTGTCTGTCTGCCTCTCCTCCTCGCTTTTCCCCCCGTGTTGTGCAGTGGGTTTGTCACCCTCCTCCTCGCTGCGGCAATCTCTGTGGCAGGGCTGCTGGCTAATGTCACCACTGAATTCTTCTTTCTGATCGAGGAGGAGATATTTAGCTGAGTTTTGCTCTTAATAGCCTAAAAAAGGAGCAAATACAAATAAAGTTGTTTAAAGCTGCAGCTGGGCTGCTGGCCGTAGCATCCCTATGACCCTGAAGAGCAGGAGCTGCTTTGCAGGAGTTACGGCTGTGTGCTCTACAGCTCTGGGGTCCCCAGTGCTAAATGTGTGATAGTCAGCACCGGGGTGAGGAAACTCAATTACAGTTGGCGAGATCAATGTCCTGCCAGCTCACGGGATTGATGTCCTTTGTAATCGTGACCCACACAAGGCAACGGAGGCCTTGTAATAAAGTTTAGCAGCTTACAAACACCCCCCTGCGTCACCTGTTTTCTTACACCAGATGCATTTTCCGGCAGTGGCTTCTATTTTCCCTGTCTTGAGACCTTGGTCTGAACTTCCCAAATACCTTCTTATGCCTGAACTTAGGGTTTGTATTTGTTTATTTTATAGCTTTCAGGGAAAACACCCTGGTTTTGCGAGGGAGAGGGGGCATCCTGCACAGTGGCGTTGCGCTGAGCATCAAGCCTATACCTTAAATTCTCAACCATTAAAAAGAAACCTATAGTAATTCTACTCCAGGTTAAATGCTGTCTTAAATTCAAGGAAGGAATTACAGTTGTAGACCGCTAGCAGTTTTATTGCATTTCAAGTACATTTTCTCTCATTTTTAAATCTTTCATTAAATAGTACACAGATATTTCTACATCTGCTCTTGTTTTCATGCCAAAACATATGTCTTGGGGCATTATTGTAACACACCCAAGACAAAGAAGGAAGAGGTAAGACTGTGTCATGATACAGAAGTACTTTTGCATCCTCTACAACACGAGTAGAAGCTGAGGCCTGGCAGAAGCTCCATTTCTGAGCAAGCTCAGCAAATTCCTCCTGGGACTGGAACAGCGGCGCACATGGTGATGGATGGGACTAAGTTTGCATCCCAAATCACGCGTGTGCCACCAGTGGCTCTTCATCCTTTGATCTTGTTAAAGGGCATCGAGCATTATGAGCACGTAGGCTCCTAGGAAGAAAAAAAAAACCAACCCTGCCCAGGAGCTTTGCTGAGGCCTGAGCTGCAGGAGGAGGCTTTTGACAATTTACAGCAAAAGGTAAATGAATGGGAATATTCTCCGCCTTGTAAAAGCTTTGCCACAGGGAATCCCTCGTGGGTCTGGGGCTCTTTGGCAGCGCACAGAGAGTCTTCAAATGGATGCACGGCAGATGGCTGCGCTTGTGCATTCAACGCGTCTTTCAAAATCACTGCCATTATGTGACTTTAAACTGATGCTTTTCATACTCCCGTGTCTTGGTGTGGTGGGTCCTGCCTGTATCCTGGAACAGGATTGTCCTGGGGAAGATTAAGATAATGGTAAATGAAACAGCAGCTTTGCTTGAATCCCTGTCTGGAAAGATAGAATCATAGAATGTGTTGGGTTGGCAGGGACCTTTAAAGGCCATCTAGTCCAACCCCCCTGCAGTCAGCAGGGACATCTTTAACTAGATCAGGTTGCTCAGAGCCTCAGCAAGCCCAACCTTGAATGTCTCCAGGGATGGGGCCTCCACCACCTCTCTGGGCAACCTGTGCCAGTGTCTCACCACCCTCAGTGTAAAGAACTTCTTCCTAATGGCTAATCTAAACCTACCCTGCTCTAGTTTAAACCATTGCCCCTCGTCCTATTGCTACATGCCCTTGCAAACAGCCCCTCCCCAGCTTTCTTATAGGCCCCCTTTAGGTGCTGGAAGGCCACTATAAGATAAGTGATTCTGCTGCAATCAGCAGAGTTATGTCTGTGTACCAGCAACGTGTCAAATGCAGGAAGATGATCTTCTGGTCTAAGTTTTAAGCTTTTAAAACTGTGAGTCTCCATCTCCTTGGCGGCTGCAGAGCAGCACAGCTCCACCGTCCGCCACGGAGCTCTGCTGATTCGAAGCATTTGGATGTTGTTTTGCTGAGGACGGTGAGGCCGAGCGCCGCGGGGGCACTGGGAGCGGGGCGATGCTCCGTGAGGATGGCAGCCCTGGCAAGCGGTACCCCTCCTCCGCCTCGCTGCCTGGCTCTGCTCCGCGCAGCACGGGCCGGCCTGAACAGCTGCCGCGGAAAGATTTATTGTCTTCCCTCTAAACGGGGATCATGGCATGGTGGTGCAGTGCTGATCGCAGTTTGGATGAGGACCAGTCCCTGCTCTCCTGGTTTTTCTTAACAGTCTCCACTCAGAGCCCATTCACCATTTCAAAGCAGCAGCAGAAACAGGCACGAAACCCACGGGAGTGCCTTTCTTTTTCGCTGTGCGCTAGTTGCTTATTATTATTATACGTTTTGTCACTTGGATTATACATGATCAGAAATCGGAGCCAAGCAAAATCGGGATGATAAATACATTACCACAAGCAAAATACACAGAATATTTGTCTTTGTGTTCTTTTAGTTAGCTGTTTTGCACAACGTATTTCAACAGAGCAATTAATCCTCTTCAGTTACTCAGTATAACTGTGTTAGCAGAGGATGAAGTAATGATTGTTAATGATGGCTAAATTACTGTTCAAGCTGGTGAATCCCACATGTTTTCGTTACCCGTTAAAACTTATCTGTTGAATGTTCCTCCACAGGGGGCTAAGAGAGAAGTGACCCTTCAGATCCAGGTAACCAACCATCTTGCATCTATTATCAGCAGAGGTTGTGCTCTACTTACAATCTAACTTATTCTAAATGTCACTTTCAGAGGATCCAAAGAGAAGCGCTTACAGATGCCTGAGTTGAGGAGAACAGCGAGGGAAAGGGGAAAGGCCATTACATGCGTCCATCTCATCAGGCAGTTTTGTCACGTTGCCAAAACCCCAAAACGTTGGAGTTGCCAAACCCAGCTTCTCTCGCCCTCTAAATCAGTTCAGTATGCTGGGCAGAAAAGCAGCCTGAACAGCAGCGTCCTTGAAGGAGCTAGTACGGCTCGCTTATTTTTAATTGGAAATAGCAAACCAGATGTTCAGCATATACTGGGAAACTCAAAACACATCCCTACTGCTGCGGGGCCGGACCTGCTGGCAATGAAGTGGGACCACGTGCTGCTTGGGGCACTTTCCTGCCCTGGAGCTGCTCCGTGTCTCCCTCCCCTCCTGCCTGTTGTCCTCGGGCGGCAGCAGGGATGGGTTGTTTGTGCTCCAAACCTTTCTCTACCCCATCCTGGGCCGCGTCACCGCTGACCTTCATCCCAGCACGGCGGAGACTCGGCCCTTCTGTGGGGCAGCTCCTCCTGCCTTCCCCCCGCTCCCTGCCCGACCTCGCGCTCACAGTTGCATTTTGTTTTATATGCTTATTTGGAGGCAGAAAAAGCATAAGCAGAAAAATAGCTGCTGTAACAAGTTACCTGACTTGTCCTTTTCTGTGTGGCTTGGCGGCCGCCCCAGCTCGCCGGAGCGGTGCTCAGCGGTCCCCAAGCCTCCCAAGCTCCGGCATCTGGTCGGCTTTCAACTGGAGCAGAAGCCAGGCATTTACAGCGAGGAACGAGGAGCGGGAGCTTGTGGGAGACGTTTGCCTGTGGTAACGTGCTCAATGGCTCTCAGTCTAAATATTGAAAGATGCAAAACACCCTGGAAAAACTGCCAGCCTTTGGTATTTAACTCTTTGGTGATCATATTACAAGCAGCTAATAACTGTAATAACTTGGGTTTGTTTAAAAGTACGTTTGTTTCCTCTTTCACTGCTCAGGAAAGAAATTAAATCTGACGTCCCAGCCCTGTTTAGAAAACCTTAGTATACTTTTCTTGTCTGAATAAGAGATATTGCTATTTACCTCACTCTTTTATACTCTATTTCCGATTTAATGTTCTAGAATGTATTGATTTACTATTTGAGCCATTATAAGGTAACCAATTTTCAGGTCCTAGTGAGGATTAATCTATCAAGACCCTGTTTCACAGACACGCTTTCTGAATTACCTGCTGAATTACCTTGCTGAATCACGTGCTGTATACGAGCACCATTTGCAGTGAGATTTGTCTCAGGTGGCAGCATCTCCTCTCTGCACTATGGAAGTGGTTCACAGGCTTGTGTCACCAAGGAAGGGTGACAGAAAAACCAAAAGGTGACCCTAACATCTCTACTGCTAACGTCTGCCCACAGGCTCGGCGATGGCCGGGGTGTTCGTGGTGTGTCTGGGGGGAGCTGGGTGCCCAGGCGGGAGGCAGCGTTCCCACCGTAGTGGAGGGACCCAGAGCACAGAGGTTATGTCAGAGCTAAGAATGTGAGAATTTCAAATAGCCCAAATAGCAATATGAATTTTGGTACACAATTTTTATGCACAGATACATGTATATTATAAAAATACATTATGAATTCCAACGTTACATACAGGGCGTGTATACCATCAACACCTTAGCCCTAGTCACAAGCTCCTCAGTTGATCCTTGGTCCTTCCTCTAGCAATCAAGTATATTGTTTAATTTTTTTGGACAGTACCCACATCACTGGTGGGCACTCCATAAATACGGCTAAATCCATCCTGGCAGGCTTCATCTGTAATTTTACAATGTGGTTTTCCGTGTCAGACAACTACACTTTTTCCTAACTGTTTTAACAAAAGCATCCAGCACGATTCAGGTTTATTCTCTTCGCAATCGTACATGTTGTGCATTCAAA
This sequence comes from Chroicocephalus ridibundus, assembly GCF_963924245.1. Lineage (NCBI taxonomy): Eukaryota > Metazoa > Chordata > Aves > Charadriiformes > Laridae > Chroicocephalus > Chroicocephalus ridibundus. Next base: position 51,843,737 of record NC_086289.1, read on the forward strand.
ATAACCAGCTCTGTTGTCTGGAGGGCTGTAACGGTGTTCCTGAAGCAGCAGGTGAGATGCTTTAATCTGAGATTCCCCTTAGGAAGCTGCTGCAATCAGTCCATCTGACTTCTTAAGCCCTGTTGTGGGGTTTTTTTCCCCCCCTCCGTGACTAGGAGTGACTCATCGACTGCAACTTCCCTGAATTGCTCTGGAGAAGCAGCCTTGCTTTATCTGCGACGCTTGCTCTACTTGTGCCTCTCTTGCAGGGTGACAGATAGGCCAGTACCTGCCCAGCTTCACCGTAGCCCGACCCTGAGGGCAGGCGGAGGTGCGGAGCTGCTTGCCCTCCCCGCCGGATCGCCCTGGGCCACCCTCCGACTGAAGAGATGGTGGAAGCAACTTGTTGGTAGAGGTGCTGCAGTTCTGGTCAGGCTCTTGCTGCTCATAGAGCCAAAGGTTTTACTGTTGTAGGTTTGTGGGGGTTTTTTTAGTGTTTTCCTGTCCTCCCTGTGTGCGCTCTCCTCCTGCAAGCTTGGGAAGCAGAACCACGCAGAAACAGCTGGAGCTGCTGGGTGACAAGAAAACCATGTCAGCGATTGATTTGAATGGGAATAACAGAGTTCTTGATGGGAGGTCAAGGCCACAGTACGTCACGTCTAACTAGCCTGTTTATCTTCTATAGTTCTTTCTGAATGTTTCTTCATTTATTTATTTTTTTTTTGTGAAAATGGAAAATCTGGGGGTGGTTCTTTCCTTTCTGCTTGTAATCTCTGGGTTTAGTTAAACCCACAAAAATGCTGAGAGGAATTGCCTAATCCTGCTGAACTCTGTCATCATCTTTTAGCTCGATACAAATTTTTATTTGATTTTTGAGGAAACTGTCGTTTAAAGTGTTTTTTAGGCCGTGACAGAAGATGGTGTCTGTATGTGTTATGGAAAGTTTTTTAATAAGTACAACTAACACACTGCAAAACCAATGTTCTGCACGGTCAGTTTTTAGGGATAGGTTGAGGAAATGTCCCAGCGAGTCGGGCTGAGCGGGCTCCATGCGCCACACTGGGGCTAGCACAGGTTCACCACACGTGACGACTAAAAGTACGTATCTGTGAGGGTTTTGCTTTCCGCTGTGTTATGCTTTTATATATCAAAGACCTCGCTCTTAGTGCAAAGCTCAACTTCCAGGCTTTATGGCACTGCTGCAGCCTGCTCCAAAGGAGTTACTTACTATCTTCTCCCTTTTTACTTCTTCTAAAATCACCCTTCTTTGAAAGGCGTGTTGTGAATTTTGTGTTCTGGGTGGTTACAGGTTTGGGAATTAACCTGTCTATGCGCTTGGCAGGAAAAGATCTGTAGCAGGACAAAATAGATTTATAGGTGTACATAGGCCCTGGCTTCCCAGAGGAGTTACTGGTAAGAACTTATTTTTTGGCCACAATGTTCATGACTCAGCACCCATCGCTGATCTCTGGAAGTCATCATCATACCTGTCAAACGTTCAAGTTTTTTCCAGCTGACAAGTTTCCTAAGCTGCTCTTGTATAAACAGCCTTTTAATCAGATCGTTCTTACAAGTCTGTTAATTTATTATAAGGGCCACCTGTACTATCTGAATAAGCACTACATCTCCTTCCCTTTGCTTTCCATCCTTCCAAAAGATATGCTCGTAACTGTGGCAGGTATTTGCATTCAAGTCATCACCTAATCTAGAAAAATGAGATCTTGTACATAGCACTTATGTCCTTACGGCTGTATTTCAGACTAATGGCTGATGCTGAACTGAACTTGCTGTTGAACTCTGTATCTAGCAGCCTGAAAACATCTGGTCTCTTATGACTGAACTGAATAAGCAGCAAAACTCAGTATTATTTTTGTTTAAAAAAAAAAAAGTTTTAGCACAAATTCTGAGAAACTTCTGTACCTTTCATGTCCTGAATGTGGTCACAGACCTTCCTTGGCTATAGCGAAATATCCATGTGCCTTGTATAACAGGTTTCTCATGCTTTTTCTCAGTTGAAGCTCTAACGATACTAGGGCAATGCGGTGTAGTTGTACCAGGCTGGGAAGACACCTCTTGATTGGAAAGCCTGTGTCTCTTGGTGGCAGATGCTGCACAGAAGATTGCTTAGGTTGAACTGGGTGGGAGGTTACCCTCACTATTTCCCGAGAGAAATACGCGGTTTCAGTGAAAGGTGGTGTTTCATTTTCTAAACGAAGAAAAAACCAACACTTGGTTTGGGGGAGCAGGGGAATTCAGTCCTCCATCAAGGAAATCAGGAGGAGACATTTCCTCCAGGAAACGTTGATGAAATGTTGATGCTTGTCTGTTTTTACAACAGTGGCTCTATGCCAGCATCCTGGCTAAACCACAGTAGCTTAACGCTGCCCTGTGACTGTAACTCGCTGTGGAGTGGATGCTCTCTCAGGAGCTCATCACACATGGGCGGGAAGGGGCATGGGGCCTCTGCACCCAGTTTCACAGCCCTTCATCTGCGCAGGTTCATGGGGTTGATCCCTCACAAGAAATATTTGAGCCAAGAACGCTATGAGCTCCCACGCTTTAAGGGAAGTTGCAAAAACATGACCTTTTGCGTTCCAGTTTAGGATAAAGTCAAACGGAGTTTCGAATGGGAGAAAACAGCAATTCTTGAAGTGTCACTCACAGCCCACCTTAAGGTCTGGTAAGTCAGGCTTGATAGCACAGATACACAGTGGCCCTAGAGACAGTCGAAGGCTGAGCCAAAATATTTTGCAAGGACTGCAATAGAAATGGCCAGGGCAGATCGTTCTTCTGTCATCAGTTGTGGCTTAAAGAAAGCACTGTTATTTTAAATGAAGAGTGAATAAATGCATTTGAAAGATAGAGCAGCTCTATACATCAGCTAAGGACAACAGCAATAGCTCTGACCTCACCTCGTGCAGAGTGTTTCCACCTTGCGGAGCGTACAGCAACAAGCTGTATTTAATCAGCACCTGTGTGCGTGCCCCCATGAAAACGGCCTTGCCTGGGACTCCCAGCTGGCTGCAGTCCCGGGTCGAGGTGGAAAGCACCTCCCCTGCGTCGCGGGGCTGCGCGGTTGGGCAATGGGGAATGGGGGAAGTGAGAAGCAAGCGCTAAACTTTGGGTTGGAAGAGTGTAGGAACCAGAACGTCACTGGCTTGCTTGGAAAGGTGTGGGATCAAGTCCTGGCATCCCACCTTGTTCTCTGTGTCACAGGGCTGCTGCTGGGCCGTAGGTAAAGATTGAGCTTTTCTGCCCAGTGCGAAAAGTATGAAATGACTCTTTATTGTTTTCCTGTAGTTCTTCTTGGCTGTTATTCTCTTGGGTGTGGCATTGTGAGGATCCACTGGGGGCTTTGCACTGCTGCGGTATGCCAAAGCAACTGCAGAAGATGTTCCCTATGGCTTGGAGGAGCTGCAAAACAGCGTACAGTTGGGTTGTTTTGCCATAGTAGGAATCACACATCTGGGTCATAACAGAAAAACCCGACTTGGTCCAGCGGGCAAACAGAAGGCTCCCAGCGTCACCCCACTGACACCCCACTTGGAGGTTTCAACAGAAATGAAGTGCTGAGTACAAACACTCTTTTGCACGGCAAATAACCTAAGCTTCTGGATGGAGGATTAACATAAAGTTGAAGCCCTACTGATTTCTCTTGGAAAATTCCTTAGGAAGACCAGTTGCAGCCAGCTCTTAAAACTGACTTCACTTACAGCATCTTATAAAATGATGTGATAGATGAGGAACATGTGCCCCTTTTGTCTGTTTTATTCTGCCCTACTTTAGCTCCTTTCTTTCGCAAAGCCTGTCTTTTGCAGTATGTCTTAGCTTGATGTAAGGGCTCCTTCTCAAATCGACATTGTTTCCACCCTAGTTAAGTGTGGAGAAAACATTGCTCAACACAGCCTAAAAAAACGAGCATAAGAAAAGACTCATCTGGATTCTTCTCTCTCCTCTCTTCTCCTCTCTTCTCCTCTCTTCTCCTCTCTTCTCCTCTCTTCTCCTCCCTTCTCCTCCCTTCTCCTCCCTTCTCCTCCCTTCTCCTCCCTTCTCCTCCCTTCTCCTCCCTTCTCCTCTCTTCTCAGCTAAAGTAGTCCCAACTTGCACAAAGTCTGTGAAAAAATGCAGCCAGCTTTAAATGTGATAGTTGGGAAACACCCACTACAAGGCTGACAGTGGTGATGGTAAAAGCCTGGCAGAAGCTACCACCAAGTGACTGGGTATTTGCAGGGGGAGTGCTTCTCACTCCTCTAGGCAGTAAGAATTACCTCCCCCGCTCCTTCCCGGCAGCGTCCATCTCACGCCGCTGTAAAGCCAGGATGCTGCGTGGCAAAAGGTACTTTTAGGGGCTCTGGTGTCTGAGGCTGAGAACAAAACACCATGACAAGATGAATCCACTGAGTCATCTGCCTGGGGAGCAGCACGCGCCGTCACCGGCTTCTGGAAATCGTTATAGCTGTTAATTTCCCAGGACAATCCCTCGGAGCAGTTTGTTTGCCCCAACAGGAAGCATTCACTGTAAATTTAAGCAGGAGATAAATTGCTTGTATTTGTAATCAGCAGGGACAGAGAGATGACTTGGACATCCAGACCATGGTTGCCGGGGTCTGGGTGCTCGGGCAGATGGGGACAGATGCTGCAGCTTGGCGAGGCCATTGGTAGGTTAGTCCCTGTGGCATCTTCCCTGCTTCCCGGCAGGCTGTGTTTACTCGGCGCTGAGAAATGAGTGGTTCCACCCCACGCACCCCTTCTGACGACCAGCCGCAGAACCGAAACGTGAAGCTGCTGGCATCAGTTTTTGGTGGGCTCCAGCTGCACCTCTGAGGGCGAATGTCCACCTTCGGGGCCTGAGCAGCAGACTTCAAACTGGGCTCGTCCAAAGCTGTGCTCCTGAGAAGAGAGCATGGATAAACTTCAAGGCTGTGTGCACCAAGGAGGTCTTTAGCAGGAAGGAAATGAAGGGAAAAATAAAACTCAGGCTTTCAGAGCTGATGAAAAGTCCCGCTGTGATCCGAGAGCCAGGGTTAGCTATACCCGCACACTGAATAGGAGGAAGGAGGAATCATTTCCTTGGGCCTCCTTTTGTGCCTGTTAAATAATTAATGTCTCTCTAGATCTATACGACTAGTTTAAGCCTGAGCACCTGGAAAGCCCTAAGTTGCATGTAGGCCAAAGAAAACATGTTTTTGCTATTAAAGGCACTCTCATTTTATCTCATCAGCCATGCTGTTTGCAAAAGTGAATTTGGGCTCTTTCCTCTGTTCTCCCCACATGCAACTATTTAGTTGGCCAAAGGTTACGGAAAGTTTCTGGAGAACACCTGACCTCACTGGAGAGAAATGTCCTATTCTGGGGATGGAAGGTAAAAAATCTCATTTAGCTTATTGCAGCTTGCCTCATCCTGCGGAACAGCAACACCCCTGAGAGAGCACCGACATACGACTCCAGTGCCTGTGGATTTCTCCACCAGACCTGGCTGGTGGGGTTGTCAGGACCTGGTGCTGGGAATCCCCAGCAGAGTTTCTGAGCTGACGGTAAGCAGGGCAGATGCCGTGGTGGGGAGAGAACCGCTCTGTTACGAGGTGACAGGAAGGAAATCTCACGCTGCTGCCAATAACGCAAGGGCAGAAATGTACTTTTTCGTGACGAACTGAAGTAAGGGTGGGGCTGAGAATGAGTCTGTCCTTTTTTTTTTTTTTTTTTTTCCCCAGTATTACTTCATAGAGCACTTGCAAAAGATACGCTCTGCCGCAGTTTGTTTTTTTCCTTGACTTGAGGAATTTGTAACAGGGAAAGGTGCCCCTGATGCAAGATGCCACTGGTTGATAGAAGGATGTCGTCTCAGTAAACCTGTTCCTGTAAGATGCCGAGAAGGTGTGTTACAAGCAGGTGAGGGCTGTTGGATGCTGTGCTGCTGCCAGAGCCTGGCTTTGAGTAGTTCTGCACTCGTCCTTCACTGAGATGCTGATAATAGAGCCAGGGCTCTACTGGCAGAGTGCGTACCCCAGCTAACCTGCTGGCATTCCATGGGAGGTGAATCATTGTCTTTGCTTTGGGGGGCTGGTTTTTTTCTATGGTTTAAGCGTTAATACTCTATTTAATATTGGTGAATTAGCAGTAGAATAAGGAAATAACTTGGTAAATTAACCTTTTCAAACTGAGGTGTCCAAAATTAGATACACAGTGCACCAACTTCATTTCCAAGTGCTTTGTAATGAATGCCAGCCCCATTATTCGTTAGCCTCTCTGTGTGTGACCAGCCCTTGCCATTCAAATCCCAAAGCTGTAGCTGGAGACTACCCGGTGCGGGTGGGTGAGGCAGGCAGAGGTGGCAGAACCGGGCTGGGGAAGGGGAGGGAGAGCCTGCAGGGCACGCCGGGATCCATGCTGGAAGGGAAAGGAAGAAACTTGAAGCCTCTCCATGATGGGCAGCCTGGGCACAGGAGTGATGCTGTCTCTCCACAGCGACCTGGGGAGCTGCATGTAGTGGTGAGGGAGGTGAGAAGTTGGAGCAATAACTGGTAGAGCATTGCGAAGGGGCTTGGGCTCTGGAAACAAACTGTTATGATTAGATTTTACTTGGTTTGAAGAAAATATTCTCTTTCTATCTACATTTCTGGTACCTGCTGGGCCATCCGCAGGCTCTGTGGCAGGTTGTGTTTACCAGCATCCTCCCCTCGCCTGTCTACTCTCGCCTGCGTTTATGGCAGCAGAAGAGAGAGATGTTAAGGAGAGATCCAGCCTTTAAAAGACAGGCGTCTCCAGGTCTCTTACTCCCATGCCTCTGATGGGAATATTTTCTAGGCTTTCCAGGTGTGCAGCTGTTGAAGATAACCCTTGCTACCCTAGCTGTTAATTTAACGAGCTAAATAGAGCTGCTCACTTCCCTCAGCCAGAAAGCTGGCACGGAGGGCGCTCGGTGCAGCGCCGGGGCTGGGAAGAAGCTCTCCTCCTCTGGATTGTTGTTGTCTCCTGCAATCTTTCAGCTGGGAACAGACTTGACCTGCTACCCTAAATAGAGAGGACCTGTGCATTTCCTGCATGGTGGATGAAAAGCAAAATCTGCACCGCATCCCTGGGGGGGCTGGTGGTGGTCAGAAGAGGGAAACACAGATTTCCCCACCTACTCGGGAAACAGAGCTAATTACAGGAAAGGGCAAGGTGCGGGTGGGAAGCGTGCTGTGCTGCTGCACCCCAGCGAGCCCCGGCAGGCTGGGCTGGGCACGGCTTTCCAGGCAGGAGCCATCGCCACCCTCGGGTCTGCTCCACGCTGGAGCACTCCCAGTTCCCTGGTGACCAGCTGGGAGAGGGCCAGGGACTGGCAGCCTTCCCGTGCGGCTGCCCTGGGACCCTGGGCAGAGCACGCAGAGTTATCACAGGGCTTGGGAGTGCTCCTGCTCCCTGCTGTGCCTGCTGCTGTCAAAAAGGAATAAAGAAAGATGGTTCCTGCCCCCAAGGCAGCAAATCTTTATAATCTGGGGCGGGGGGGGGAGTTGTGTGCTAAATGGAGCTGTGGCTACATTTATTCCTACAAGGTCAAACCATTTGTTTCATGGGGTATGCTAATAGAATATATTTCTTATTCCTTCTCAGCCATTGCCTGAAAAAAAATAAAATCTTAGAGGTTTGTTTGGGAAAGTGTTGCAGATACACTTCTACGTGACATATTTATGCATACCGTTACTGATCTGAATTCAGCCCTGCACCACGGTAATAACTGATAGGTTGTAATGTTTATAAACGTTGCTTTGAGATTTAAATTTAAGAGACAAGCATAGGAAATAGATCTTATCACAACACACTGTAACCAAGTAGGGTCCCAATAAAGAGAAATAAAGAAAACAAATTTTTTATCTGAGCATTGACATTCTCCCAGATGTTGGGTACCATCTGCCAGGATTTTTTAGCTCTGAAGTAGGCTGCATTTATAACGCCTATAAACCCGGTGATTTCTTCCCTTCTTTCTCCCCTGCCCATGCTTTTGCAAGGGAAGGCTGTACACGATAGTAACTCCGGGTGAAAATTTTCTGTTGGTGTACACAGAGAACAGCATGGCACGTGCAGGGGGACTCGGCTCCATGAGTAGGACCATGATGAGCGCTGCGAGGACTAAGAAGTCGGATCCTCTCTAGCAGTGAGCGGGGGAGCTGCGGTTACAGCTTCCCATCGCAGGTGCCATGGGAAGGGGAAGCTGCAGCCAGCGAGGATGGTGGATCTCCATTGGCATTCCCACCTCTGGGCTACCCCGACCATCAGCGCTCCTGGGAAGGACTTTTGTAGGTGAGGAGGTTTTTATCTTCCAGAGCGTTCATGTTTGGGATGCTCCTCGTTTATTCTGGCAACAAGGCTGCTAACTTTTATTGTTGTTTTGAAGAGATCCATGCAGGTGTTACATGTATTTATGGGCACTTCGCATGCGCTACTTACAGATGCTTGAGGTCTCAATTCTGACCTTATTGCTATGTGCATGATATTAACAGGATATTTAGATTCCCTAGAACTCAAGTTTTACTGGAAAAAAAAAGTTGGTACTTAGTGAAATATTGAAAAGTCTTATCTAGTTTTGTTTTCATTCTGAATCCCAGGGATTCCACACAAAGATGAGATTTCTTAGAGGCTTGCATGCTCAGTTGTGTGCCTTATTTCCATTGGATTGGGAGCAGACTGAAAACTGGAAAACTGGACATTCACATGGTCCAAGAAACGGAAGGTACAACTAGCCCTGGGTTATTTTTTTTCCCCCTCTGAGTTATGCTGACAGCAGCCATAACATTAAGGCTGAAAAGTTTATTTACTATATAAAGGCCGTATTTTCCCTTCTTATCCCAGCTTTTCTTGGCTTGCGTTGCTTGGCAGTATCCCCTTAACCACTAACACCCAGAGGCGTGGTATTAAACTGGGATGAAAAATGAACATGCAGAAGAATATTGGAGAATTAAGTGGGTATGGTTCTAAGAAAACCAGTGGAAAATATGTTTACTCCAAGCATCTGTAGCACCTAATTGAAGCAGTGATATTTTCTGTAAGAACATAGGGAATGCCTTTCTGCTTTCTCTTTGGCTTTGAATTTCACTTTGAATCGATGTGACATAATCCATGGAATTATTTTCTTACAGCTGCAGTGGAAACTTTCTGCCAATAGACAAGGATGTGTTAATCGGGGTGAAAAAGCTTACATTCAGTCCAGCTTTGTTGCTTTCTGGAGTCTTTGTTGGGAACTGTTGCTTCCTCCTAATTTATTGACATCTAGTACACAGTAAACACTATTATTTTTGAACTATTAATGTTGCTATAAATTTGAATGGCTAGAAAAGGGTGACAGATTGTGATCAAAAGGGAGCTGATCTACAGCTGTGTGTGAAATCATTGCCGATACTAAATGTGACAGAGAATGAAACATGTATTTATGCGCCCATAAAGGATGATTTAGTGCTCCTGGGCCTGCAGTATTGGCACCACCAAATGAATTTCTGTGAATCTAATTTAGAAGAACATAAAAGAACCCGTATCACCTTTAGGGCATCTGCTAGTACTGCTGGTTGGTAGTTTGTTGTTTATTCATGTTATTTTCCCCAGGCATCTCTAATTTGAAGGCTGAGTTCCCCTCCGGTAAATTTGCCAGGACCAGCGAGGGCACGCAGCCCTGCCGGGACGGGGGACCGGCCACTGACCACTGGCAGTGGCTCCTGGCCGGGGGAAGGCTCCTGGCATGGGGCTCTTCCCCTGGAAGAGACAGTGGGGTGCGAGAAGGCACTTGGTGGGGAGGCTGTCAGGGCGCTGCGTGCCGCTCCCTGCGCACACCTTGCTTTTAATTAAATACACCTAAGCCCCGGTCAGCAGTTTTAGCTCATTATGGTCCATTATTGGTCTTGTGGTTCTCCAGTGCTGCTCCAAAATAAATAAATAAAAGGCACTGTGTGTGTTTGACAGGAACGCACAGGCAGGGAATGGCCTTTTCTTCCCTGCATCCCCCTTCCTGCCTTTTTTGAGGCAGAGGGGTCCTGCAGCAACCATCTGTACTAAAAGCTGCCGATTTAAGCATCCAAATCTTTTTGACTGTATTAATCCGTATTTATACAGGTCACTTACCTGTCCCAGGGACACATCACAGAATGCAGGCAATAAGTAAGCCCATAATGCACACGCATCCCCCAGGGAGCCACGGCAGCCTCGAGCAGTCAGGGGACGCCTCCAGCCTCTCCCCTCGCTGCAGGCACAGCCGGGGCTCATCCTGCGGCTCGGGCATCCCCCGGCACTGCACCTCATCTCTTTACCTCCTCTCACTACAAGGAAACGCCACAGCTGCCCAGACCCCCTGTGACAGCCTGGTGCTTCGCTTGGACCATGCCCGCAGTCACCGGGTAGGGACCAGCCACTCGCCAAAGGAGGGAAAATGGGTTCCCACACCTCCCTGGTCAGTCTGGCCCTCTGTTCCCTTGCCTTTTGTCGCATGTGCTTAAACAGGAGCTGTTCCAAAAACGTCCTTTTCTTTTTCCCAAAATACAGATTTAAGTTTTTTTTTTCAGAGACCTTTGAAGGCGTAAATCGAACAAGATAAATTTTAAAGCTTTCTAAACAGCATCGCAGCCCTGGTTTGTGCCATATGGAGGAGCAGAGGAACAGACTGGAGCTGAGAGAGCGAGACGGGGTGGGTGATGCACCAAACGGCCTCACCGGCAAGTCACACCAGTGGAGATAAGCCCAAATGGGGAGACTTAATTGGTGCTGTAACGTATATGGTCATGGCCATCACAACAGAGCATGATAGTGCCATCAGGGTGGCTGGAAAAAACTAGATTTTCTCATTCAACCAACCGTATCATTTTACAGTCATGTTTTGGAGACTAACAATGAACAGAAGAGGCTACTGACGCAAGTGCTTGAGAAACGGGGACTTCATCCTGCAAAAGGGTTATCAAAAGCCCCAGCTGAAAGGAGCAGGGCAGTGTTCAGGCTGCACGAGTGGGGCAGCAATGGGCTTTGAGTAGAGGCAGTTTCATGAATGTATCTGTGGGGAAAATGGTCAGAGTAGAAACATCCCCAGTCACCTGCTGGAAGCGCTGCAGCAGGCGGTGCTGTGCCAGGCAGTGCTGTCGTTCCACGCCTCTGCAGAGCAACAGAAATGTGATACCCACCTCATTATGGGGACCAGTTTCCAAACTTTTCTCAGCAAACAGTTGAAGAAAAGAAAAGCTAACGTCCCTTCCTGGACAAAGCTTTGCTACTCGTCTTTTAGCCAGCCGTCAGCCAGAGTGAGAGACATGGTCTTGGCTCTGGGGTACCGTGCCCACGGGGAGGTGGCTTCACAGCAGCACGTCACGCAGCGGGGAGTGCTGTAGGGATTTGCTTAGTCTGGCAGAGTTGCATGTTGTGATGGGAGGGGGTGGGCTGGCTCCCCTTGCTCCCTGTCCCTGCCGGTGTCACTGCGAAGCGTTTTGTGGCAGGGTAGCTTTTGGCCAGGTGAGATTGGAGTCCGACCTGCTGAGCGGCCATGTCAGTGGCAGATCCCCAGCACGGGGCTGCTCGGGGATGGGAGCAGGACTCCTGCTCACCTGAACGTTGTTCCTCTCACTTCCCATCGCACAGAGCAGGGCTTTATTCTGGTATTAGTCCCCGGGCACAGGCATGGCTCTGTAAAGCACTGGGATCAGGACGGGGCAGAATTCAGCTCCGTGGGGTCTCCGTTGGTGTGCACAAAGAGCAGGCGAGGGGGAAGGGCTGTGGTACCTGTCACAAAGCAAAAGCAGAGGTGAAAAGAAAGGTTTTTGATTTGAAGAAGACTGTTCAGACTTTATCTCCAGCTTCCCATGTGTTCAAAGATGAGCTGTGTTCCTTTCTCAGGCTTAAAAGCTCTTCAAGCCTTGCCTGACTCCGAGTGCAGAAAGCCCTGATTCTGCCACTCTTTCCCACCCCTCGGCCCTGTTGTTTGGGTTTTTTTCTCAGCAAGACTAACTGCAGTACAAACTGAGAAAGACAGAACTTTTCCCCGACTCCCACCTACGCCGGCAGTGGAGACCTGGCCTCCGACCTGCGTCACCGCAGGGCTGGCTGCTGGGGAGCTCCTGTTGGGTGACGGCTCCTCCAGGGGCAGCTGGACATTCACAGCTCTGTGGATATCCAAACGCTGACAGGTATTTCTAAAAATGGGTGTGAAAATGTATTTTTATCATTGCAAGCACTGTCAGCCTCCGCTGGGGCCTCCAGGCCGGGCTGCAAAGGAAGTCCACAATGTTAGGCACTAAAATAGAAAATATTTATGTAAAGAAGTGAAACACTGTAATTCCTTCTCTTTTCCGGTAAGTGTAAATCAATGGCAGTTTGGTGCTGTGCGGAAATAAATGCGGTGAGATCGTGGGAGAGCTATTTTTAGGCAAAAATATGCAATGCTTTAATTGTCACCCATTCATTTGCTTTTTAATACGAACAAGGCTCCACACAGCACGTGCCGGCCTCCCGCGCCCGCCCTGCTCCGGAGTGGCCCCAGCCAGGGACCGCCAGCGTGTCCATGGGCAGGTTTTTAAGCAAATACAAAACCACTGCTTGAGGAGCCAAATGCCACCTCCTGCATCTACAGCCGTAGCCTGGTAAAAGGGCTCCATGCTTTCCAACGGAGTTGAGCTAGCAAAGGAAATTTGGGAAGACCCTGCTCTGCTATTTTCCCACAGAACGTCAATGGGTGTTAATAACCTCACCAGCTTCTGTGGCAAGATTGTGCATGCAGAGAAACAGCAATCACGTGCTGTCATGGAAGGTGGTCAAGCTTTGGGTTTTTTCTTCCCCAAATCCGTGATTGTTTTTGGAAGGGGAAGGAGGGCTGCTCTGTGTTTGAGGGTTTTTCAGAAACCCTCTGCAGTGGCCTAATCCTGCTGCCACTGATCTCAGCTAGGGAAGAGTATGACCACCGCTGAGGACTTCTGGAAGTCCCACCAGCAGCATTGCTGGGGTATCCAGCCCCTCTCCCATGCAGGGAGTCCCACTGGGGTGTTGGGACCTAACTTGACCAGGCCAAATAGCTCCCGAGAGCCACCTCTGGTTCTCTACTTTGTATCAACGTGAACACTTACCTTGGTTTTTTTGCAATTTGCTATGAGGGAAATGGAACAATATTCCTCTCCTTCACCTTTGTATCGGAGCATAAGCACCGTCCTTAACCACACGCAGAGACCTGCGTCCTGACTATAATTGCACCTGGGACCTTCCCACCACATAACGCAGAATAATAACGCGACACTAATGAGCTCTATGTATTCAGTCAGGATCAGACCTGATGTCCTCCTTCCCAGTGAAATCACTGCTGGTCTGCTAGGGATGTTTTTCCAGGCATACGCTAAGGCTTGCTATCAATTTCAAGTCTTAACTTTGATTCAAGTTTTCTTCTGAAATATCCAACAAAGCCAAAGACAGACAAAGCCAGGACAGTGAGGCAGAGATGAATGCACTTAAGCTGTAAGAAAAGACCCAGGGTTCTCTTTAATTTGCAGTTTATCTGCAATTTAAAAGAGTAAACACAGCCACGCTGAAGATGCATAAACACAGCTTGGAGAGCCATTGAAATCTAGGTCAGGGTTTCAGCTCTGCCTGGGGATCTCATTACAGGAATCAGGGAGACTCTGTGCAGCTCTGGCAGCCAGGTGGAGAACGCTTCTGAACGGCTGTAACGAAACCAGGTAGGCTTCTGCACCATCAGCAGCAGCTCCGCTGCAGACTGATAAACAGGTCATGTAAGGCATTGCTGAACTGAAATTGCTAAATTATTACCAAATCACACCTTTCAGTAACAAGGAAGGAAGCCTTCCTTTTATGGCCTAGCGGCTTCGGTCTGCTATTCTGTTCCAAGAAGGACCCGAAGCATTGACCAGCATTAACCAACTCGCCTTCCAGGTGCTTGAGGGAAAGTATTGAGCTGTCAATCTGATAGCCAAACACACAAGTTTAGGGGAGATTAAAAAAAAAAAAAAAAAAACCAACAAAAACCAAAACCAAAAAATGTTCACTTGATTTGCAATCTGAGTATATGACTTTTGCAGAGCATGAATCTATTCTGTATTTGAGACCCAGTCTGTGTTTGTATTTTAAGCTAGTCTTCCAAGCAAAACATGTGAAAAGAGAACATTTAAACAGGAAGGGTTAGATATTTTTTTTTCCCTCATAAATTTCTCTAAGTCTTGTTGCTGCTAATTACCGGAGATCTCAGCACAAGAGCTTTTCTTTCTAGCAAACCAGCTTCTCATGTTTCCTGCCCTTCAGTTAATCACTTATAATCTCCTGCTCTGTTTGTTTATTTAACTTTTTAGAAGCTAATTGAGTGTTTGTGACATGAGTCGGCCCCGAGACTACGAAAGCAAAGTTTGTTTGCGTGTACCCTCAGTGCAGACGGAGGGTGGGCTCTGCCAATGCCCGCAGCCGGCTGCCGCCGCCTCTAGATGTTCCTCTCCTGATGCCCGGCCACCACCGACGTGGCGGGAGGGTGGGTTCACCCACCCCCCTGGCTCTGTCCCCACCGCGCCTGCCCCTGTGCCTTCCAGGAGGCTGTTTTCCGCAGAGGGGGCTGGCCGGCCGCCCGGCGCCCGCGCAGGTAGGGCACGGGCAGCTGCCAGGGGCTGGCGACTTGCAGCCTTGCCCAAGCGTAAGGCAGGATCCCCACTGGCCAGGGTGGGTTTGGATCAAGTAACCTGGGAGCCACGGCGAGCCCAAACCTCTGAGGCTTCTGGAGGGGCTGGAAAAGCAGACTAGAAAATAAAAAATTGAGAGGCTTTATTGCAACCTCATTTCTGTCTCTTCTCTGTAAATTGAAGGAATACGTTTGTGGTGAGAGTGGTAGGCTTGTGTCCTCTCTTGCTCCACTGCCCCCATGTCCCCTCTGCTCTTTGGAAAGGCCAGGCACCTATTTCTCGCTGTGAATACACAGTGCAGGGCAGCAGCTGCTCCCACAGCTCCTTACGCCCCCGCTGCCTTAGAGCTGGACTTCGGGAGATGCAAACCAGTGTGTATGGGTGTCAGGGCTTCTCTGCAGTTAATATGGTTTTCCTTACTCATATAGTACCCATACCTTCAGCCTGATCACCAAAGAGGTCCCTCCCCGGTGTGTGCTCCCCAGTGGCTGCTGCCTCTGCAGGCAGCATCGCTGGTGGGGCAGCCGGCTTGCGTGAGGCCGGAGCTCCTACCAGCCAGTTGGGTTGGGGTGTTACTAATGGTCTATTGGATCCTCTGAGCGAGATTAAGAGATAGCTTTTCTCAAAATTCGTATTTATTTGATTGCAAGTGAGGGTTTTTTTTGACCGAGGTTTTTTTTTGCCTTGACCATGCAAGAAGAACTAAGCCACACTGATTTTTTTTTATTATTATTATTTTTTTATTTTCTTCTCTCCCTTTAAAATGAGTCCCTAGATCACATCAGACTTTGTCCCCTTTACAGCTTTCTGCAGCATCACATGGCTACAGGCTCAAAGGATGTGGCCAGCGGAGAAATCCTCCTGCCAGGATGGGTCTGCTATAAGGTATCTTTATCTTAGTCCTGCTTGTGCATGCATATTATTGCTACAAAAGAGATATATTCGTTATTTATTTTTTTGGCAAATGTGCACTCCTGGGGTTCAGCATCAGAGGAACAGGCTGTAATGCAAAGACTCTTCAGAAGGTCCCACTTGAGCTCCTGATATGACAAAACTACCATTTAACCTCAAGTCATCCAGTATGAGGCACTCTCTGTTTCTAAAGTGATTTGAGACATTATGCACAGTTCTACAGACATGCAAAACAGGGCTGCTGTATTACCTCCTGCAGTTCAGGAGGTTTGGAGGAATTGGTCCATCATTTATTACCAAAAAAGCACTCCCTCAAAGCTGTGGCTGACGCATCTTCCTTTGCAGCAGGCTCTTCATTTTTGTGCTTATAACATTGCAGTTTATTTCCGTGGCAACGACTATACTGTGATAATTCCTATCCATAATCACTGCACTGTTATTAGAAAAGGTAAACCTGTGATGATCATTTTGAAAAAATGATCTGGGTGCAGCTGAAATAGCAAACTATAAAAAAAATATATTAAAAATTAAGTGGATTTCTCAGGGTATTAAATCATGAGATATTGAGCTGAGCGTATGATTTTTCTCCTCTCGCTGCACAAAAGTTGCCTGCTGTGCTGGGGGCAAGCCTGCGTAAGCAGGCTGGAGAGCTGAGACTGCGGATGAGGGCACACACAAGCACTCTCATTTGTGTTTTACTTAAGCTTTGCCAGTGTTGTTCTCCGTTTTCCCTTCCTTGAGGACTCCAATTACTCATGTACTGTTTTCCTTCATTCTACTAAGTGATGCACAAATTGTTTCTACATTCCAGGTTAGTTTCTGACGTCCCTCTCCTCTGCTTATGTGCAGGTAATGAAGATGCTGCCCTGCTCGTCGGGAAATGAGTAGGCTGGCTGACTCCAGCCTGCCCCAAAGGAGAAAACCTGCATCTAGGTCAGTGGCATCGCTATGACTTACCGCTAGCCCTGAATCGGGATTTGTCCCAGCATCACCCGTTATTCAGTATTTTTGAACGTGTTTTGTCTTTCACCTGTTTCCAGACTCCCAACGTTGTCCTTCACCGATGTTTAGGACACAGCGTGTCCCACAGCTCCACTGGGATGCACACCGAGTGCAATCACTGAGTGATGAAGGGGAAAATGTCCTTCCCTTGGTTCAAATTCCAAACCAGCCATGGGATGATTTTCCTAGTTCTGTCTGCTGTGGGTTTTGCTTGCTTTAAATTTCTTTTAGAATGTAGTAAAACTTTATTTTCTTGTGCATACACACACACTCTCGTGTTTAATTAAATAAATGAGAATCCTGCTTGCGTGGTGAGACTAGCCTACAGAGGGTGTGTAGGACTCCACGCTTGCCTGGTCTTCAAGGCCATGCCTTGGTTAGAATAATACTCTGTTTTGATGAGTTGATTAAATCTACTTTAACTGAACGCTTAGCAGCAGTCAGGCTACTGCTAATATAAAATGAGCTAAGAAAAATACTGTGGATAGCCTCTCCTGATGATCTTCTATTTGCTCCATAAACAGAAGTAAGAAAGCTGGCACTTGGAGAACACAGCAGGCTACCAGAGAGGTTGGTTTGGCTGGTGTAGAAATTATTCTTCAGATGATACGATTTTCCATGGATTACTGAGTGCATAACCAGGTTGAGAAGTTAGACGCCTTTGAGAAAAGTAAGAACCGTGTGAGCCATGTGATCCCACACATGGTCACGAGCACTTCATCCTGGCTTGAAGCAGCTGGGCGAGCGAATATCACTTCATTGTGTGTGATGTGGGTTTAGAGTTAGAATTATGAAGCAAACCTCCTCGCCTGCTGTTTTGTCTCGTTACATTTCTATAGGCCAAATTCCAGAACAAAAAGCCCTACATCCAATAATGCAAGTGTGGGCTCGCCTTGGTACTGTGTTCCCTTGCCAAAGGGTGGTGAGAGGTCTCTTCCCAGCCCCTGGACACTCCTAGGACACGACCAACAGCTCGGCTGGCCTGGGTCTGCCTGCTCTTCACATGCATTCCTCTTGCACGTGGTACTCACCTACGCTGGTATGGGGATTTGATGAGCAAACTTTGTGGATGTATATAGACGTTCTACAATCTGATAATTAATTCATGGTCTTAATTAAGAATATAGTTTTGAAGAACTTGCTCCAATGTTATTTTTGGAAAAGTTATCTAGGCCAAATTTAATTTTTACTTTGTTAAAAATTCCCTACTTTTCCTCTTTTGTGATGCTGCAGTCTTCTACCAGCGATTGGAGTCACCGTGAGACATGTGCTCCTCGTTGCTCCGTGTGTTTATTTTTCGCTTCGCATTCAGAGTATATTATCAATATTGATTCTCAAGATGGTTCTCGTGCCATTTCTAGAGAGACATGCAAATTGGACCACTTTCCATTTAATATTAACTGAAACTCCCTGGAACATTATCATCTACATGGCAACCAGCAGCCCATCTGTGACTAGCATCAGTATTACAAAGTGAAAGAGCTGGCTTTTTACATGAGAAATGCGCATTGTGAAAATCCTTGTCAGATCTGAACCTGGGCTTGGTGGGAAAAGCCATCCTCTCCCTAACGCTAACAGCAGGTCACGTTATATTTCAGCTGTGAATAATGGACAGCAGTGATTCACTCCGCAGGTAGTCTCATAAAAGTCCACTCCTTATTCTCCGAGATGAGTAGGAGTGATATTTTTTATAGGCAAGTGTTGTTGTTGGTAAATCCTTTCTAGGTCAGCTTAAACCAAAACATGTAACCCCTCCTGGCTGACTCCCAGCTTCATGTAAATTGGCAGATCCACTAGCGAGTTCAAACACAGGCGCTGGAGTGGTGCTTTGGAGGGGACATGCTGGACAAGCCACATTGTCACAGTTGGGAATTAGGTACAAAACTGTACCTCTGCCAAATACTGAATGAGGGCTGAGCTCTGCTCTTTAAGGCAAAATGAGTGCCAAGTGCTTGCCAGGGAGGAAGAAGCCTGTTCGTCTGAGCAGGAGCCACAAAGATCTTCACGTCTTCTGATGGTCTTCTGCCTAGGGGTGACATGAGAGCAGGCTCCCTCTTTGGGGCTTTGCTTTCTCTCAAGTAAATGGTACTCTTCTGCTTACAAGAAATCTCCACAGTATTAATTTTGCTGTGTCTTAATTATTCCTTTTCTGGTTTTCTACATATATGGCTGTTTTTATGCTTTTATGCAATATTTTCCATTAAGCAGCCTTATGCAGTACAACAAAAATAAACACTCTTACAGCAACGTGCATAAGATTAAACTATTAAACTTGCTCAAAGTATACAGTTCATAAATTAAAAGTGCTTATGCTCATACTTTCGTATTGATTGCTGAGTTTACAAAAATAGAAGAACTTGCCCTTAGGAAACAAAAATCATCCTTAAGCTTTTCTTTGTCAGGAAGCCAAAAAGACAACATTACATGGAAATGTCGCCATTTGTTCATGTCAAATGTAGTTCACTCAATTAGATATTTTATAACTCTACTGAGTTATATGAAGGAGCTTAATATTTTTATTGTTTTTCTTCACGCTGTGCCTCTAATGCACACAAAGATAACTTAGTCTAGTAAAATATATAGTGTAATTTGGTAATGTGTTTATTGGATTCCAGTAAAAGAGTATAAGAAATTATTCAAGATTTTTGCTTCTTCAACTAAAATTATCTTTTTCCTTATTTCTTTTTTCATTTTTCTTTTTTTTATTATTTTTTTCATAATCTCGCAAGCTTTTTGTTTTCTGGAAATGCTTTAAAGAAGAAATTGCTAGAAACAGAGATGCTTCCCCCACACACACACTAAGAGTCAGGAATGACGGACTGTCCGGTGAAGAAGATCTTTACTCGTGTTTTCCAAAATTTAATTGTCTGTGATTCTGAAACATATCTGACATCTTGCAGAATGATGAATGCAAAAGGGAGCCTAAACTTACAGTACCTTGCCTTTTTAAATTGTTTTGTGGAGGGTTCAGATCCATTATAGTTCTATGGTAGTTTAAACTAGCAAAAAAATATTCCTTTTTCTTGCAGAGTTAGTTTTCTGCTAGATTGGAGTCTGGAGCTCCACTCAGCTCCAGAGGTCAGATAAATGCCACCGTCGATGCAAGGCCGGTGCAAGGGAAAGGAGAGGACCAGACTGACCCTGACTTTAGGTTCGCTTAAGCAGTGATGGAACTCCAGCCTAAGCAGCAGCTGGATAAAGCTATGGGCACTCTCACGAGTTTCAGTGAACGGGGACAATGGTACCATGCCCTGTGCCTTGCCACAGATGTAAAGAAAAAGAAGCAAGGCCATTCAGATGACTTTGGGCTGAGAACCAAACATGTGGTCCATGGTTACTTCCTAAAAGTTCCTGTACGCACTTTTGCTATGGGAGTCTACAGGAGGTGAGGTTTCTCGAAGGAAACAACACCCTCCCTGGGAAAATTGCAGGAGTTCACAAAAGGTGAAAGCTGTGAACTGCCACCCCCTTCCTCTTGTGTAATTTGATTAGCTCATCCTCTCAGGCAGCAGAAGTTGCCATCCCCACGGTGCTGGTTTTAAGGCTTTTTCTGAAGTCTTGTGTTGTATTAGGAACTGCTGTCATGCTTGAACTCGCTTGAGGACATGAAACCAACTACAGTTTGTCAAGCCGCATAGACTGAGGCTAATTTTTGTTCTCTGTTAATTTACCTGCCTGTGTTTTTTTGTGCTGCCCAGGATTTAATCACAGCTTGCTGATGAGATGCTAAACACGTTTGTCTGAAACTGTGCTGGCTGCTGACCGTTGGGCAGCAGCAGTGTGTCATCCAGTCTGGTTACTCCTCCCCATGGCCAGGCACAGCTGCTCTGCTGTAACACGGACAGACCCCAAGCCTGAGGCTTTCCTTGACTACGGCATCCCTGAGGACACGAAGGGAGAGCTGGAAGGGTCTTTCACAGTGAGTGCAGCTCTGGGCTCCCCCGGCTGGTTGGGAGCTAGTGGGGCTGACATGCAGAAACCCTTCCATCCAGCCGAGCAGAAGTGCTGGAGATGATGGCGTGCTGCGGTACAGAGTTTGTGGAGTGGCCTCTGGGAGGGACGCTGCGACCTGTGATGACTAAGGGTGGCCTGGAAGCTAAATCCAGTATAACTAAGGGTGTAGTTTCACAGAATGCTTAATCCAATTTAAATGCAAGCTGATTCCAACAGAGGTGGCCTCTCCAGATCCCGCATGCGCGTTCCTGCCCTCTCGCTTCCGTTGCCTGTGGGTATCCTCGAGCCACAGGCTGACTTGGATCACGTTGTTCGTCCAGCACAAAGCAGCCAATGTTCTGTGCGTCCTAGGTTCGCTATGTGTCAGGCCATAACTATGCATATGACAACGTGACCTAGGAGGCCCCATCTGGTAGGACAGAGGGAGAAATACCACTCTGTTTGATAGCCTTTAGTTAGACTGGATCGAGTAAAAGGAAACTGGACTACAGGGAAACCAATTTGAATAATGCTTGAGGCTGAATTGGTTTCAACAACTCAGGAGACTGAAAACCAGAAAACCATTGGAAACTCCTCTTAGCTGCCTCATGTAGGAACGATACAAAGTCCGGAGCCTCGCACCAGTCTCCAGTGAGCAGGGCTGCAGGCAGAGGAGCCTTCTTTTGGAAACATCTCTTGGAAGAAATCAGCCAGCCAAAGGTGGTTTGCTGGGGCTTGCTGATCTGTTATACAGGTCAGCAATCTGGAGGCCAGGAAGGAGCTCTGGTTTCTAGATAAATGCCCTCTCTCCCATTCGCTTTACTACTGGTCACAGCTGCTGGTTGCTCCTGTTTCGGGACGGGGATGTGGCAGGGTCTGAGCAGGGCTGGTGGCTGCACAGGGCCTGCGCAGCGCTACAAGGGAACACTACCACGGCATCCTCCCCCCTCTCCTCTGCCCTCCACAATAAACACCCTTACACCGCCGCCCTTCTTACGCTTGGATTTTAAACACAGCTTTTCCATTCCAGATGTAAACACTTCCCAGGATCATCACCTCCGGTTTCTGCAGACGCACGTTTGTTTCAGGAAACAAGTGGAAGAGCAGCATGCTGCCAAGGTAAGTTCCCAGCCTCCGGCCATCTGAGCACAAGATTGCATCTCTGCCCTGAGAAGCCTGTGGTGATTTCTTCTTCCACTCTTGTCAGATGAGCGCAGTTGCAAAGCGCTAACAATAGGTGTTACAGGACTGCTGAGAGGAGCAGTGGCTCAGAGGGCGCTTTTGGGAAGCGCAGGTGGGAACTGAAAGTAAGGGATAAGGAGAGAAGTGGAAGGGATACCATTCCTGCTGTGTGAAGAATATTTGGCAGCTGTGGGAAGGATGGAGAAGGCTTCTAGGTCTTACCCGTAATGCAAAAAAAAACCCCAAAAACCACAAAACAAAACACCCCCAACAACTCAGCAAAATCAGAACATAAAAGTGGGGATAAAGGCAGAAAAAATACGGGAGCTCTCCTTCCAGCTTCTGCTTCCCTGTCCCACTCCTTCTGTTCTCTCTGTGCTCGGTGTTGGCGTGCTGCTTCTCTACACTCTCGCCTGCGGTATTGCTGTGAATCCCACCCGTCCTCCTCCTCCTCGTGTGGCTCGCGGAGTGGGTGCTGCTGGCGGTGTTTTCTGGCACGCACAAGTAAAGGCTCTGCCTGGGTGGGTGCTCACCTCGGGCAGATGGACCGGGAGCCCCTTGCATTTCCAGAAGTGTCATGCCTACCAGCCCAGCACCAGGCACCCAAACCAGCGTGCATGGTGGATTTGCGAGGCTTGTGCGCAGCAGAAGGGGGGCTTCCCCATGCCAGGATACTGTGGGTGAAAGTCAAATGGTGAAGAGAGATTTGGGGGCTCATTCACTGCCCAAAAAACCCACACCTTCTCATTTAAACCTGTGGTCTCTACAGCAGCTTCTCTGTCACAGCTCAGGGATGCGCAGCCTGGTCAGCCTGCCCCTGCCCCTGCCCGTGGCGGCACAGCCCCGTCCCAGGCAGAAAATACCCACTCAGCGGCAAATGAGGCAGTTTCCTGCCTCGCAGGGGGACGGTGAGGGGGACAAATGAACGGCACGAAGCACCAGCCCGGGCAGACCTGAAGAAAGGGCTGCAGAGGCACCATGCAGTTCTGAAATCCAGCCCCTGCAAACTTTACAGTCCAAGCCATTATCACATCAAGTAAATACATAAAAATAAATTAATTTAGGTGGCCTGCTTTGCACAGCAACCTACTGCATACACTGTCGCTGAAGTATTTAATGAGTTCCTGCTACAGTAAATTCTGATCTTTTTTATTATTATTTTTAATTCAGCACAGTTCCAGAAATGTCATCCTATTTCCCACTGTCACACAAAGTGCCCGAGGCCGTGCTTGAAAAATCTTATGAGAAGACTCATATTCTGTTTCTAATCTGATGCGTTTCTGTCTTTAGAGCGTCTGCTAGTTTCTTTTTGCCTGCATGCCTTTTCTATTTTGATCTAACCTCTTCCTTTCCTCCCCCTGTTGCAGTACCTCTGTCTGCAGTGCCAGTTTCGACTTCACAAGTAGTTAATGCGAAAAAACTACGTTGCCCCATATCTGGGCAGGTCAGCTTCAAGCACTCCTGAATCACAGCTTCAGCTGATGTTTATGGTGGCTAACAATGAAAAGATTTTATTTTTTTTTACACTGAGGATAATGGTGTATTTTTCATTGTAAGATAAACCTTAGATGTAAAATCATTATTTATTTAATAGGAACATAAAAGAATACCACTGGAGAAGGGGACTTCAAAGTTTCCCAGAATAATCAGATTTCTGGTATTACGTGGGGTATTTTTTCCTCCTAACTCTATAATAATGAGAAATAAAAGTGTAATTATCAGAAATCATTGGAAGCATTAGTAGATTGAGCTAAAAGAAAAAAAAAAAGAATTAAGTATTTCCTTAGAAGCTAGAAACCTAGTAAGCAACAGGACTGCAGAGCTAACGAGGGCGAGAGACGTCTGACTTGGAGCAGACTGCGGCGCTTCCGAAACCCACTCCCAAACTCAACAAAGGTTTTTATTTTGGGGAGGCGGAGAAGTACCATTGGGGAAGCCTGTTGCTCAATTTCCTACAGGACTTGCCTTAATTAAATGCGTATTTAAATAAGCAGGAGCTCAGTAGTGAAAGTATCCTATAGCAGCATTGTGCATTGTGCTCCAGCGGTACAGAAGCACCACTGAGGGCAGCCCCGTCCCCAAGCATTGCATATTCTAGGTAGGGAGCGCCACAGAAAAGACATCCTTTGTGGCTCTCCCCTTACAGATTTGTCTGAACGACTTTCTAAAGCCTCTGACGACTGCCTGCGAAACAAGGCCCCAGTTGATTAAGGAACCAAGTGGCTTGGCAGAAGAATAGGGTCCTTCAGTTTAAATTCAGGCTAGTTTCCGTTTTCTTAGTCCCTTCCATGGCTTGCAAAGAAATCACTTGCGATTTTTTAACCCTTTGCTCTGCCTGGCTGAGCCCTGGGAAGATGTGGGCTGCGTGGCTCGCTGTGAGCTTGCTTTGTGGGTAGCACCTCACTGCTGGACTAAGCTGGTGGCCCCCAGAGCCCCAGCGTGGCAGGAGCAGGGGCTCACCAGGCAGGGCTTGTGGGAGAGGTGGGTCCACTCTCCTGATGGACAAAAAGGAGGAACCGAAGGGGAAAAAGGAGGCATCCGGCAGGTGAAGCATGTATCTTCCAGCGGGGAGCATCAAGGTCCAGGTGATGCACTCTGTGGCTGGGAGGGAAGTGTGGTGGTCTCTGTCAGCCCCAAGCCCATGTGCAGCTTGCTGGCCCCATCTGTGATCTGCCCGTGTCTGATGAAAGCCAGTGTGCAGGGTCTCCTGCTGTGTGTGTGTGACATTCAGCAAGCAGGCATTCGTGTTTGATGGTAATATACTCAGCTATTGCTCCAGCCCAGGCATCGTCGTGGCCATAGAATTGCCAGGTTTTGACAACAGCTGTGAAAGGTTTCTCCATCCCAAAAGAACAGGGGTCATTTCCCATTCCCACAATAGGTGCATTGTTTGCAAGTGGGGAAGGAAGAACAGTTTCTAAGTGGGTAGGGCAATGATCAAGGTCTCATTGGACTTGGCTTCTTGTCCCACAGCTGTCAAGGGTCTGCTTGATGGCCTCCAGCAAATCCCTTCACCTCCTCATGGCTCAGTTTAGCTATTATGAAACAGAAATAAAGGTGCTGACCCTTGGTAAAGTTCATACGGCGACTTCCATTAGCAGAGGCTAAGGGAGGTTATACCAGGATTATTATTACGGCATGCATAAGGAGAACAATAGAGAGAACTGGAACAAAACCAGACGAAGTGGAGGGGGAAAAAGATAGAGTTTAGACTAGAAAACAATATTTTATAGTAGTGACAGCAGGCAGGAAAAATAGTTAGGTGAGAGCGTGTCCTGTTGCCTAAGAGTAACCAGTGCTGTTTCTGTACATTAGGAGATGTGGGTGACCTCTTGATGTCCGTGTCTGATGTCCTCACCCAGGCAGGTTTCTTGACAATAATGTGTGTATTGCAAAGCTCTTTCCAGACTTTGGTTTCATTACTCGGCATTCTCGGGCAGCGCTCTGTGGTCCAGGCAGCTGTGGCACACAAGGCCCACGGTCCCAGCTCACTGCTGGCTGCTCGTGCTGCCCCAGCTCCCCAGCCTGAGCTAATGAGCCCTGCGAGAGCCTGTAATGGGGCTCACACAGGCTTGTGGCTTCTGCCTGGCTCACAAAACGGCTGTAACTCGCTGGGTCATGACTGCATAGGGCCTGTCGGGGCCCAGATGGGATCCGACTTGCCAAATGGCAACTGTTTTAAAAACTGGCTGGTGAAGAGCGGTGACACCTCCAAAGGCAGCTTAAGCTACATGCATTTAGGTGTCCAAGAGCTCCAGCCAGGACATCACCCTGCAGGGATGGCCAGTGCCCTCTGCAAGCTGACCAGGGGGTGCATGTGGCACAGGAATGTTTCAGGGTGGACTGGGCTGGGGAGGGATCACCAATTTAGACGCTTGTTCTTACACAAAACATGATTCCAGAAATATATCTAATACTGTAAAGGTACTTTAAATTAGTATCAAATACAAAGGTAAATTTTCCTTCTTCCTAAATACCACACTTTTAAAAAAAGGTTGTGGTTCAAATGGTCCAAAGCACATAACTAAGCTTTTCTGATATAATCATCTGTAGGCATGTTCCACCTCTGGACAGTGACAGATCTGCCAAAGAGCATCCTTCCCGCATGGAAAGGGGCTCCTTTTTGTGCGATATGCAAAACAGCAGGAATGCAAAGCTTCAAAGAATATTGATCTATGTATAGGTGGCAAAGATACTGTCAGTTTAAAATGAAAATCAATACAGGCACTTGTTATGACTCCTAATTGCATGAAGCATGACTCTTACGTCCTTTGGCATTAGGGTTGGTGAAGTCAGGACAGAGAACTGAAGTGGGAAATCAGTACAGCTCTAAGCATGCCAAAAAGGACAGGAGAGAAGGGCCAGAGTTTCACATTGTAGCTCTCCACCAGGAGGATTTTTACTGGGTTAGGAGGAGTAAAAAGGAGGCTTATCCTCAATACAATACAGCATTTTGTGGAGAATAAGACTAACAGTGATAGCACACAGAGCTGTTGTTATAGGGACAAATTTTTGTGGATCAACTGTAAGGAACAGGGGCCGGACGAAAAAAGCCCTGCAATAACATGGGTGATAAATATAATACCTTCTTGAGCCTAGAAAGCAAAATAGAAAGGCTGGAAAGAGTAGTATTTTGTATGAGATTTGTGGTATTTTTGTGGAGAACTGACTAACGAGCACATGATGTGCAGCTTGGAAGGGTTGGGGGAAAATGCTGGGACAGAAACCTGAGCTTTCAGAGAAATTAATCTCACTGACATGAAAACAACCTCAGTTCACACATTTGGAGAAGAAATACTCAAGTGCCAGATTTCTAATTAAAAGGTAGCCATGGTCAAGCCATGAATAGCAAAGAGGCACGGCAAAGGTTTTTAAAAAATGGCAACATATTGAGGAAAATCTATACGAAATATGTTGGCTCCAACTGCAATATTGAGACAGCTGTTGAATTGCAGCCTGAAAAAGCGTAAAATATTGAGAACTGGTAACACAAGCTCCAGTTCTGAAATACTTGTGTGACAAGCAGAAGAGAAACTCGTTAGGCAGCGGAAAATGTCACAGAACTAATTGCTTCATTTTGCTAGCTACCTTCTGTTACATGCACATCAAAAACCACTCAGTAAGCTGGGGAATATTCAACTTTTGAGGAGCAGTAGTAGACTCTGTGGCATCCGAACACCTCCACTCCACAAAATTCTGCCGTCTGGCACCGCAGTGGAGAAATGCCACTGTTCCCATTTTACAGACAGGGAGGTAGATCAAAACAAAGTGATTTTTCTAAAGGCTGCACTGAGAGTTTGTTGGCAGGTCAGGGACTGAACCAAAGTCCCCGGAGAACTAGCTAAATCTTTAGCCACTGGATTTTTTTTTTTGGCTGAATTGTGAGGCGGGTCATTGTTAATAATCCAGAACTGTTATTCTTTTCTCCTTTGACAGATTTAAGGGCTTTCATGTGCCACCTCCTTGTTCTCTCGTATGTTTGTATGGAGCATGCACTGCATATTTGGTTGAAAGCCAAGTGTGCCCCAGTTCCTCATCTGCTCTTTTTATGTTGCAACTTATCTCCCACCCCACCTCTGCATTGTCTTTTATAAGTGTATCTCTAATCTCAAGCAGCGTTTAGCAAACCGAGATACCAATGTCACAAGGGGTGACTGCAACAGTAGTGCTCCTAATGGTCCCCACTAGCGCATCTATGGAAAACTTGAGCAGCCCTAGGAACAGATCCCTAGGTGTCTGAGATTATTTTCAAGAACCTTCGCTAAGTATTCACCAGGAATAGGGAGACAGCTGTTAACACTCCAGAAATACCAAGTGAAGGTTTGAATGCCAATCCAGAAAAGGAGTTGAAAATATACTAGATGATTTATCAAGGGCATATTGGAGAAGTGTGAATAGAGATGGTGCTGTCATGATGTATCTTACAGTGCCCGATATTGAAATGACTGCTTAGAGATTTCCAGTTAGATATGGCAAAATTCATGATAATTGCCGGTGTTGAGGGAGTCTATGTTAAATGGGTACCAAAAGGCAAAATGTGAAGAGCCTGAGGACAAGGGAATTTGCGTGGTTGGGTTTGTGGTTGGCTTTTTTTGTTTGGTTGTTTTGTGGGGGGTTTTTTTTTGGAACATTCTGACAGAGATTATTATAAAAGAGGTAAGAGGGAAAAGACATTTTATCACCATCCCACTTGCCATCAGTGGCAGTTCTCCCCCTCCCTAGCTCCAGAAATCAAGGGATGGAGAGAGGACAGAGGTCTGGAGAAGGAGTCCCAAGTGCTGCATTGCAGTGTGGGTGGTGGGAACTGAAGGAAGAGCATCTGCTGCTTTTATTTCCCCCACTTCATCGCTGCTGGTTTCAGAGGCAGCTGGGAGGTTGCCAGTCATACAAAGGGAAGTAACTTAATACAAATAATAGGCGTTGGTAATAAAATATAAAAGGGTACTTGGCAAGAGGGTTGTACAAAAGAAGAAATGTTTTAACCTGAGGTGGGATCACACCTGAGGTGTGAATTGCTGAATGCAGTGTGTTTAGGAAAGATGGACGCAAAATCGAAGGAGCTGCTGGCGCTGCTTGAGCGATGTGTGAGCTCCGGTTTGTCTACATCACTTGGAATTGGCTTTTAGCTTCTGTTGCTCTACTATCGGCACTGTTTTGACAGTAGCTTAATAAAAGTAGGAACCAACTGCTCTGAGGGATCTGTGTGTCCAACCTGGGTGTTCGGTCCAAGTCCAGGCTGATGTCTAGCTGGCCATGTGTGTGCACAGATGCCACTTTTGTGTGCATAGTCGCTATGCTAATGCCAAGAGATGTGGCATGCACAATTTGTGCAGGCACATATGCAAACAGATAACTCGAAAATCTAGTCTTGAAAGTATTATGGTTATTACCAGAGATGTAATTCCCCTTGAATCTGTTTAATAATAGCATTTCAGAATGAGTCAATCCTAACGATTACAAAGAGAGACCTGCAATGTTTTGTCCTCACATGTTCCGTTCATTTTGAATACAGTGTATGGATGCTAAGCTCCGATTCTCTGCCTTTGATCCTCAGGTAACTACTTATTCCTACGCCAACTGGACTCTCAATGCTGCTGAACTGGAATGCAATCATCCTGCGTTGCTCTGCTAGTGTGAACAAAGCACTTCTGAAAGGTGAGGGAGCTCTGCGGTGCTTGGTGGCTGCCTGACACGGGTTCTACATGTGTGTGAAAGGCTGGGGTCAGACTCACAGTGTTTGACTGAAACACTCAGGCTTAGTAAAAATGTCTTTGTTTCACCTCTGAAAGGAAATCTTATCCAGTAGGCAGCTCTCTGCTCTTGATGACAGTGAACACTCAGTACAAATGATGTAATATTAGGTTGCTCAACACTTGACATGAAAAAAAGCTTATAAAAATTGGGTATGTGAAGATTTATTGAGACAAACTGTGGCAAGCTACCAGGAATTCTTCTGTGAGAGAAATAACCACCCTAAGAAAGCAGAGCCCAGAGCACCTCTGAGGACTGGGCTTGCCAGAAGTGACAGTGAGAAATGGCTCCTCTGGAAGGAAAGGGAATTTGAAGTGCTCTTAGAAGAAATGGATGGATATGAGAGGCTGGTGCTTTGAGCTGTCTCAAAGCTACTTTGAGCCTAATTCCTGGCCTTTCTCTTACAAGTTACTAAAAACAGCGGTTTGATATATGTCATTTTTTCAACACAAATGATTGTTCAGCCTGAACAAATACCAATCACAGGGGGCAGGCATAAAGGCATTGTGTGAGATCACCACCCTTTGGACTAGTGTATGAACCAAGTGGGAAGTTTCTAAGAAAAGTTGAAGTTGCTTTATGCAGCTCATTGCCATCTGGATTAACTTCCTGGACCTTCTTGATAACAGGCGAATTGCCAAAAATAGCTTCCTCTGATACCGTGGGGCACGAGAACCGATAACGCAACGCCAGTGCTAATGCGTACACCTCCTGTTGCTTCATTCGCTTTTTGCCCCTTCCCTCCTGGGGCATAATTAGAAGAGTCCTCAATGAAGGGATTTAACTGCAGTCATTTTTAAGCTGGGTGGATGCTTTACATGGTCCTCCATGGCTTCTGAACCGCACAATATAGCAAATGAATTACGGATATTGGCTCCTTCAAGGCATTATGACTAGAGGGAGGTACATCCACATTTTACTACAGAAATACAACTCTTGGTGTCAACTGTCCAGGAACTCATGAAGTTAGAAACCCTAATCCATGTATTTATGTTCTTTGAGAAACTAACTCTGGAGACAAGCCGAAATGAGCCAGCATTTCTGCGGTGATCTTTTCTCCCCGAGCGCTGACAGCTTTCCTGAGTGCTGTCATCTGAAGGGAAGGCTCCGGAGCTACAGCATCAATCATTTCTGAAGTGCTGTCAAGCCCGATGGGGCAGAGCAAGACTGAGATGGGTTGCTGCTCTGGCGCGCTTGCTTTCTGACTTAAAAGCTTATCCACTGGGCCCAAGTGGTGCAACTGGAAAACAAAGCAGCAAAACCCTAGCTGACAAAAGTGGATGGAGGCAAGGCAGGACTAGAACAAAACAAAAGCTGCAAATAAAATACAGATCACCTCAAAAAAAACCAAGACTCTCATGTGGCCAAGAGAAGTCTATGCAGTGTTGGGCACAGAGCGGGCTTGAGCATTGATTTATGTTGCTTCTTGTGACACTGCAACACGGTGGGGAAGGCAGAGCTGTCTGCCCAGAACAAAAAAAAGAAAAAGTGATGTTTGTTTTCCCTTCAGAAGGAGGTGATGTGAGACAACCTCGGGTTCATTGTGCCCTGTCTTGGTTAAGGAATAGCTTTGATCTCTGGTCTGCTGGGCTATGTGTGTTTGAGGTAAAAACGTGCTGACCCAAAGAAGACCCTGAGAGAGAGACTTTGGTGCAGAGCTGAGGTTTTCTGAGGCTAGCCCATGAGCCTACCAGCTTACATGTGGCTTCAAAACGCAGACAGTGGACACAGCTTGGAAATAGAAATATATCCCCAAGCACTGTTATGATAGCTGTGGAAATGCCAGTCACCGTCTGCAGAGTCACAGAAAGATGGATCACAGTGGCAACACCCTCTGTGCAGGAAGGGGCACTCATGGTGCTCGGGTACCAGCCAGAGGTCCAGACTTGCGAGGGAAACGTGCTCCACCAAAGCTGTTCAGAGCCACAAGACGACTTCAGCGTGCTTAATTGGTTCTGGAGGGAGACATCGGCTGGTCTAACTGTCTAGCCTCCTAACTTCTGGCATGGTGAAAGGTTCCCAGCCTGGGACAGCCTGACATCTTCCTTGGCTTTCCTAGTGATGCTAAGATTCATGGATGGACCCATTTGCCAAAGCCTGAGCAAGAGGGGGCCTGTGCCAGCACAGTGGGGAAGGGGACGCAGAGGCACCGGCGAAGGCAGAAGAGTCTCAGCCATCCGACGAGGGCTTGACCTGGCACTGCCACCCAAAGGGCCAGGAATAAATGAAGCAGATGGGAAGTTGTGGTGGAGGCTAACCACAGGGCAAGCGCATGGGCTACATCTGTCCGCAACGCCCACATCCCATGGGAATGGCCCTGCTGACGCCTGGGAAGCGGTTCAGCATCCTGTCTGTCCCCTGCTTCCCTGTATTTTCCCTTGTGGCATCATTCCCTGTGAGAACTGACCTGAGCAGATGTAGCGTATTTAAGCTTCAGTGAGGGCATATTTAAGTTTGGCTACAGCGGAATCTTAAACATTCTTCTTAGAAAGGTTTTTGACTATTATTTTCACCCTCTCCTTAATGTACAAACTTATGTTTTCACTCCCCAGCAGCAGTGCCATGTGAAAGGAGGGCAGAGACACCGCATGGGCAAGTACACACCACCCTCGCCAGAGGCAAGGCTTCTGTGTCTTCCCTGGGTCTCACTGTTACTGATGCACAGCCCAAGCTTTCTGCCAAAAAAACAGAAAACCACTTAGGACACTGGCTGCAGTTGCGTAAGAGTGAAGCAGGGGCAAACACGGTTTTGCTTCTTGGCAGCTGTTGCCTTCTTGCCTGCTCCCTCCAGAATAACATGCTGACCAGGAGTGTGATTCTGGGCTTATTTAACCCCAGGCCAGCTACCGCCTGTCCCCTTGTCCTTGTCTAGAGACCGCTTGGTCTTCTAGAGCTTTCTTGGACACCTCTAAGTGAATAAGGACAGAGTTCTTTCTACTCAAAAGACTACCTAGCTGTGTGTACTAAAAGGCAATTCCATGCCTTTTGTGATTAAAGGTGTTTGTTCTGTTGTAAAAATTGTTTCTTCAATCTTACTGTTTCTTTTTTTGTTTCTTTTTTTTTGTTTAATAAACAGAGCATCTGTCTCCCATAGTGCTCCTGGGGTTTTGCCTTTTAATTAAAAAAAACCCCATAACTTTTTTAATGTCATATATGCTTTTATATATATTCATCATGCACTGAAAATATATGAAACATTTCCTGTACACTTAGAGGGGGTAGTTGACCTTTTAGTCCTAATGCACAATAGCAACTAAATCTAAAGGAATTGGATTTGTTTGTCCTCATCTTTTTTCTTTTTTTGTTACATACTGTCAGCAAGTCCTCCAAAGAAGTCTGCTCTTGTACCTCAGAAAATTGAGACACTAATTCACAAATTAGCCTGGCATTATTAAAACCAAACCCCACGCCTTTCTGAAAGAATGGGTTTGAACTGTGAACCATTCATTCTACTTCTACCTTCAGAAACTGAAGCTTCAAAAACTCCAGAAACTATGACTTAAAAATTGTTAGCCTGATCTCCAGCTCTGAAAAGGGGTCAGGGGAAAGGATCTTTCCCATCATCTCTCAAATTATCGGGATATGCCTTAATTCTTAAAGCTTTGCACTAGTTAATCCTGTCTTCGCTGTTGTTGCAGCACAAACTGACTCAGGGGGATGTCTGGAGTAAACTATAGGTACAAGAAGTTAAACCAAAACTCTCCTACTGGGCAGAGAGGACATCCCAGTCCTGGAAGAAGCTGATGCTGGAATGCAGAAGGAGGTGGGCAAACCCAAGACATTGAGGCATCAAACACCAAACGGAGGTGGTGTGTGGAGAAACAAATTGGGAAAATAGAAAAAGGGATCAAATGTGTTTCCAAAGAATATTTATGGTAGATGCTTTATATATAAAAAAGAAATATATATTAAAAATGTATATAAAACTTCGCCTTAACCAGAGCTGAGTGTTTCATTGTTAAGCCCTAGAGACCTAGAAAGGTTGTGAAAAGCATGACAGAAGCAACAGAAGCTGAAGATCATTGGCATGATCAGAGTTTAAGGGCCAGCAAGAAAATAGAGAGCAGGAGGCAAGTATGAAATATCTTGCGAAGGAACAATAGGGTTTTCAAAGCTAGACCTTAAGTATGTTAATTAGTTGAAAGGCAAGAAACCTTTGCTTTTAGCCAAAGACTGACTAATCTGCCATCTTCTACATCACTTTGGCAAAATGAGTAAAGATTTCCTGTGAGTATTACTCCAGCTTGCGAACTCAGATGTTAGCCTTTGTCTTGGGAAAAGGCAGGCTGAGCTGAGATGCTGAGGTTTAGCTATGGTGTCAGGACCAGCTGCCTTGTGATGAGGGAAGCATGTCCCAGCAGAAAGCTGGACGGCTCGCTTCCTGGGGGTAGCTGTTGTGCTTTACCAAGGAGAAGGCAGGTTACGGAAGGTAGGCAGGAGTAAGGTCCGTTTGCTGTTCCTTGGCTGCCTGCTGCTGGGTTTCCTTCCTGCCTGAATGGCAAGTGATTACAGGCTGCAGCTGCTAATTATTTCACACAGCGGTTTGAACCTTTGGGGAATCAAAGCCGAGGCATTTCTCTTCTGGACTCTTAACTTTGTACTTTAGATGTTTACTACTGGCTGGAGACAGGCTTAGCAGCAGCCTGTTTCATTCATCCGAGCAGGTTGAAATCAAACCCCTGAACCTGTTCATCTCTACAGGCCTCGGAAAGAAAACAGTCGTCTAAATTGACTGAATGTTCTTGGGCTGAACATAGAGTTTCTCTTTAGACCTTATCCTCAGAGGATAAAAAGTACTTGTTAGCCCCAGAAGTCACTTAAATGGGAGGGAAAAAAACACAAGAGAAAAATCTGGAGTTGTAATCTGTAAACCTCTGGGGAAAATATTAGCTTTTTATTGTTTCCCTATCAGTAACATGCAGGAAATAGTCCAAACTGCCCCACCTTTACAACTTCCCATTATTTATCACAAGAAATCTCCTTTCTAGGCTCTTTGGTTTACTCCTGCAAATAGAATATGCAGATATATCCCATAATTCAGCATATGGAAAAGAACAGATCAAAACTCTGTTCAACCAAATGCAAGGTGCCTTCATGTGCTGCTAATTCAGCCTGAGCTGACCGCTCTCCTATTGTATTGCCACCTGAGAGTATGGAAACACCCAGGTAGTCTCAGAAAAATGGCTAATCAGAAAGCATGCACTGCAGCTGGCAGGAAAGTACATTTTGCCAGCACTCGTTTTATAAATATTTATTTTAAAAATTGAATTTTGTGAATTTTCAGATAAGAGAAGCCCTAAAACAGTGAATAGAAACTTAAAGTTTTAAAATCTTGTGTGGTGGGGTTTTTTTGTTTTTGGTTTTTTTTTGTTGTTGTTGATGTTTTTTGTGTGTTTTTTTTTTGTTTTGTTTTGTTTTTTAATATTCCCTATAATCTCTTTTCTTCTTTTTCAGTTTGAAAGAACTGAAGAAACTAAAATCTTAAAAAAAACCCAACTGGCCGAGGCAGAGTGCAAAGCCAAGGCCAGGTTTCCACTGAAGAATGTGTCAGTAAGAAAGAAACCTACAGCTAGTAACCAAAATGCCTGGAGTTGTTATCATTAAGTTATCTTGAATAAACTCTGTATTGTGTATTTCCTGAAGAGCATGACCAAAAACTCATTGAGGCCATAGATCTCCCAGTAACTTATGGCTAAAAGCCCAACTAATGTTTTATGCCTCTTTTTGGTTCATATCCAAAAGGATTTGCTTGTTTGTTTTTACTCATTCCTTACTTCTGAAAAAAAAATCCCAGTGAATTTAATTGGGATTACAATACAGAATTCATTTTTCATTTGTTGGAGAGCGCTTCCTCCAGCCTGTAGAGAAGTTGTTTCCCAGCACAGAAAAATCTGTTCCGATGTGGCTCAGATTTAAAATTTAGTAATATATTTCCTCTACTGGGAACGTTCTGAATTTCTTTAGGGCAGTGAGTCATTCTGGTAGTGGCACCAAATTCAACTTATTTATGTTGAATGGCAAAACAACAACAGAAACTTTCCCAAATTTGAAAATATCACTGAAAAAAGAATAAAAGCACAATTGTCTTCAGCCATTATGGCCACCCTAATTTGAATCACATGGGAAAATGCTTTGTTAATGGCTTTCTTCTTTTACTCTTCATTGGCACCAAACCAAACCCCTTTCTTTGTTCTTTTTCCTCTATGCATTGCTTTTCCATCTGGTTTTAGAAGTTGGTCCTGTGGGTTAGCAATTATGTTGAAATACTAGAGATCTGGGGGCGTTTCCACAGGCTTCCTGAATAGCCATGGACTGACCACTTCACCTCCACTACTCTTCTGTAAAATGGGAATAATTCCACTTCTCCCCATAAGGCTGTTGCTAGAAAATCTATTTCTTGCTGCAAGGCGCCCAACTACCACTGGAATACTCAAGGCATATATATTTTGTATTTTTCCTTACAAGTGTGTACTAAGGAGAGTTTAAGCTAATAAGTCCCGACGATGATTCACGATGATACGATGATTCATAAGAGGAACAAATTTGAATAGATTTAAATATGTACATGTAAAAGAAATGCGTGCAGCCTCCCAGCACTCTTTGAAATATAAATGTGAGAATTCCTTTAGGTATAACGCTGGAAGCCTTCATGTCAGACCATATTGGCAGGTGCCAAGCAGAAGCAGCCAGCCGGGAGTGATTTATTTGGCTTTCTGCCGGCAGACCCCAAAGGCTGCAGCACCGCATTACTCCAAACCGTGGGGTGGGTGGTGGGATGTGCTCCACTAACGCCGCCTTCTGCTTTTAAGCCCAAGTAGAAAGCTTATTCCCGTGTGCTCTGGACCTGTGCTCTTATTTTGTGTGTGTGTCTGCTTTTCTACACCAGCTTCTCCGAGTTCGATTTTCATTTTATTCCCCTCCTTAGAGTATTATTTACAACTGAATAGCAAAATGTTATAGGCTGAGCAGACAGGACACTATATATTGCAAGAGCAGGTCAGTTCCCCACTCGTAATCATCTCCTTTTGCTTTTACGTAGACAGTAAATGATGGGCCAGCGAGGGAATTGCCATTCTTCTCTAGGAAATGCACGTCAAAGGGGTTTAAGCGCTGCATCCTGCCCACATCAAGGGAAGGTAATTTAGGTTTGACATGGCAGTACTGTGTTTTCCTAGCGCTGAGGAGCTGCAGATGAGACCTTCCATCCTTCGGCTGAGAGCCCACATTTTAGAACAGGGTATTTATCGTAGCATTCCCAGCTTGGAGTAACAGGCATATTTCAGCCAAAAAAAAAGTGGTGTTCATTCGCATCATCCCCCGTTGCCGACATACGCCTCTCAGCCTTGGGAACCCCGCCATGCCTTGGCCGGTGGCTCGGCTCTGCCCTGCCAGGGCCGAGGCCAGTCTCAAGGCTGCCATTTGCTTTGTTTGTGCCTCGGGCTCGTTGCTCTGACTTGCCTCCCCCAAGCCAGCCGACTTGCCCATACTTTTTTCCCTCTGCCAAGTCTGCTTTGCTGCCTTCTTTCAGGTCTGGAGCGGTTCTGCTGCTTGTTCTTTTTACAGCTGTCCAAGTGAGCACAAATAGCTGAACCAACACCACAACTTTGCCAGCTCTGGTCACTTGGGTCCTAAACTTAAACACTGCGTGCAAAAGCTTAAGCAGCAGCTTCGCTGATGGGGCTTAGCCCCAAATCCACACAAATCCAAGGTAATCTGGAAGCAGCTCACTGCCTTCTCTTAATATTAGTATCAGACGTCTTCAGCTGAGATGGGGGCTGAAGGAGCTGGGAGCTGTGTGCGTGCCTTGTCAGAGAAAGTTTGTGATCTAAAGGTTTTATAATCTGCATATTGAAAACTGTCAGAAAGCTTAGGGCAGTGGTTCTGCTTTTACCTGTGCAGAGCTATGGGGCCACGGGTTAAGGCCCAGCTCCAAGAAGCGACAGAGGTACTGCAATGCAAAGGAGCAGAGGAGATGCTGAGGACAAGGCTGTCAGATAAATTTTGTGCCCAGCCTAAGGGCTGTTTGTGTATTTTATTCACTGGCTGATTAATGTCAAATACAAAAGCATTCTGCCTTGCAAGCAGGGAGTGGAACTGCAGTCTCCACCCTCCCAAGGGATGACTTAAAAATGCATTTGATCAGGCAGAAGGAATGGAAGAGCATGGCACTGTAGCTTCACATTTAATTCTTTAATGCAAAGTAGGAAGGTGCCAACACGAGAGTTGAAGAGCTCTCCCTCGTTCCAGAAAAGCCTCAGACAGGGTGGCAAGAGACATCTCCTGGGAATACCACCAACTCTCCTGCCTTTTGTGGATTTACAATCGCAGTTGCCGTGTTCTGAGTGACCACCTCACTCCTGAGGTACGGGATGAAGGGAGCGTTGTCCCTTCTCAGCTGCGTGCTGGAGCACAGCACCAGGTACCATGGCATGTTGTCCCCAGGCAGTGTCATCAGTGGCCACAGTCGGGTCACCCAGCGAGCCACGCACCGGCCTGATGGCACAGGACCCATGGGCAAGAGCAAAGGCGCAGGTTTAGTCACCCAGGGCATGTGAGATCTTCATGGTCCACTGCCAGATTTCAACATACTTTAGGAAGCCACCGCTCAGTAAGAATCGTATTATACCCAATGGACTATCGAATCTAGTGGTCTTCCAAAAATAAAATAAAAACTGGACCTGCTGTTTACTCCAGCTGTCTATTCATTACAGGCAAAGAGTTTCAGTGTTGCTCCTCCTGAGGTGCTGAGATACACCTGCTGTGGCGCTTCCATTGCAGGCTTGCTATGACCCAAGTCACTGATACTTCCTAGTTAAATCACTTCAGACAAATGCAGTGAAAGCCAATAAATCAACGAGAGAACTGTTGACTGGAAATGTTTCCCTATTCCTGCCACCAATAAAAGCAGCCAGCAATCTGCTGTGTTTGCAGGGTGAAACAGAGTACAAACTTTTTAATCCTCAATCCAGAGCTCGCCTAAAAGATTAAGGGCCAAATATCCCTCTAATTTACACCAGTGTAAATTTAGGGAAATTTTGCCTGCGTTAACGTACCTCCAGGTGGTGGATTTTGCCTCAGATCTCATTATTTGTTGGGCTTTTATTTATATTCAGCCACCGTGTGTATACACATATACAAAGCAGTAATTTCTGCCTGCAATGAGAAGAGAGTGGAGTTTGCTATATAAATCAGTATTTCTCAGTCAATATGTTGCAACCCCTGAAGGGGTTATAAAAACCATCTGGGGGCTTATAAAGCACTGAAAATTTTATAACAATCTAAAGCAAAGAAAATGTCATTTCTTCCACTCTCCATATAGCAGCACCATTCTCTTGGCAACCGGTCAAACCCATACACGAAACAGTAAATTCTATAGGCTTATCACTTTTACCATAATTTTTTACTTTAGCTTTATAAAACATGTATGGGGAACTGTGAAGTTTCTTTTATGTAGGATTTCCAATCCGAACTGCTTGAGAAATGGTGCTCTAAAATTTTTGGCCTCAGAAGGCAGTAGTTTTCATTAAGGGCCTCCGCCTTAGTCTTCTCCTAAACTGCTTGTTAAAACTACAGCCTATTTTGTCAAGCTTAGGCTTGTTTGTGTTGGAGCCAGTTTTTCTATTTTGCCACAACTTTCTGCCTGTCAGCTTCCTCTTTAAGCCTAAATCATACAGGGAAACATCAACATTTCCCTCTGTGGGAAGAGATGTTTTGCTTCAAGTGGAAAAAATGGATGAGATTTCCTGTATCCTCATTAGCAACTTGGTATAAGGTTTGAAACCTGCCCTTCTAAGGTGAGATACCATCTGAGGAACCTCTGTACTTTCAAGTATAGCCTCACAGCACATGCAACTTGTAAGTGAATTTTGCTTTCAGGTACGCATCTTTAATTTCTGTGCATAGGTACTTATCTATGAAATTAATTACAGCAGCAACCAAGTATATCCCACGTGCACCCACCTAAAGGAATCTATACCGGCTCTTCCAATGCCTCCTGTGCCTGAGTTTCTCCAGCGGTTTAAGCCACTCTCGCGCCTGGTGGCTGCTTTGTTGTTGCAGTGGCTCCAGCATTGAGCAAGCCTCTCAGAAGGCTCCTTCAGAGAACAAATTCAGAAAAATAACCCTTAGTGTTGGGTTTTTTCCATGCCAGGATGAGGTGGGTCACACAAGGGCCTGGCAAGCAGCAGAGCTAGTGAGACTCTGAGGGGTAGGGGATGGTAGCACTCCCCTTTTGGCAGCTGTTAGGTTGGGTGGGCCAATCTCATGCAGCTTCACCCCAAACTCCTCTTGTCTTCAACTATTTTTGCCTGATGCTTGAATTTTATAGGAATGAGTCCTCTGCTGATGCTACGTACTTAACAGGTGTGATGCCTTGCTCTTTCCAAAAAGAGTGACTAGTTAACTGTTTAATGGGCTCAAATCTGAGCACTCAAAGCATTTGCTAACGAGGAGAAACAGTGATTTCTTGCCTGGGTGAGGGTTGCCCACAGCTAGAAACTGAAGTAGCTGTGGGCTATGCGGTAACAAGAAAGGGGAGGAACAGCATTGCCTTCTGGCTGCAAGCCTTTAGTTCCAGTTTCACTGGATTGGAACTGTGCTGTCCAAACCGGGTGTAATCAAAACTGAGCCTATTTCATGGTAATTTGTTTGGAGCGTAACTTCCCTTATCCCTGTCCTGTTTCTGCTGAAGAGAGACTACAAAGTTAGCACCTGCAAAGGCTGGGCTTGGAGCCAAGCTGAGGGCATTTCGTGGCTTGGCTGTTGGCTTAGGCCTTCAGCCTTTCGGACTAGAGCCAAGATTCTTGCCCCAAGATGTGGGTGCAGCTGGCTAGTCATGGTCTGGCTCTTCTGTCTCCTGTCCATAAGACAGATTGTACCAAAAGGTTCCTAAAACCACTCAATAACAATTTTCCTTGTGGTTTCCATGATGTCAAGCAGTTAGGCAGGAGATCTGACACGGTCTACACAGCTTTCTGTCTTCATCCATGAGAGACAATCGATACTCAAAGGTTGTCCCTGCTAATATGAAAAAACATGCAAAAGGTTGGGTTTTTTGCTGTTGTTTTTAATTCATCTCTATTCTGAACTCAGAAATGGACCTGCATTTGTAGAAATGATGGTATGAAGCATTTTGGGAAGAGGAAAAGACGGTATTTTTTAAATTAAAATAGCAAAACCAAGCTAGTTAGTAAATGGCTAGTTAGTACATAGCCTAAGAAATGTCCACCTTAGCTGGCACTGCCCATGAAGAAACCACTTCTCAACAGCCCAGCCTGCTGGTGCCAGCACCTTGTCTCAGCCAGATACCCCTTGCCCTGGTTGAGGCTGAGCTCCTCACCTCCACAAGCCACCATGCTGTCCCACCTCCCTCATCCTGCCTGACAGCATTTCGGTTCCGCCCAGGCATGGGGGCTCTCCGCAGAGAGAGCCCACCTCGGCGGACACAAGGATCTCCACCTTAAAGACCACCAGCAGCTACCACCGCTGCTGCTCCGGCTCCTGCCAGGAGATGGGTTGTTGGGGGTTTTTTTTATCCAGAAGAGTCCAAACTCCTGAGGGAAGAAATGTGGTTTGCTGCATACTCGTTCTGTTTCTTCAAAGTTGGACTGTGACACACATGAGAAAGTCTTTGGAAAACAGGGACAGAAGAGATGACTTCACAAGGCTGTGTTGTCCTCTGCCGGACCAACACACTGCCTGGTTCTCTGGGGCTGTCAGCAGCTCTGTTTTGGTATGAATAGTGGAAATTCCCTCTGGTGCTTTGTCAGCGGAGGAGTCTGGGGCTGTCAGTCAGTATTAAGCCTCATGTGTGTTCTCCCAGGATGACACCTCTGTCCCACCATGCTCCCGTGCCGTTTCGCTGGAGGAGCAGCTCGCCTCCCTCAGATCCCCCCTCGCACGGTTTGTGAAGGGTAAAACCCCAGCGCCATATGAGGGGCGTAGGTCCCAGGCTGCTAGCACCCATTTCCTTGTCCCTGCTTCTAGAGGACATGGGTGCAGCGGTCCCAGCCCCGGGGGAGCGTGCAAGAAGGCCGGGGTGGGGAGAGGAGGTGCCCCTTTGCCTGAAATCCTCCTGTCTTCCTCAATGCCGCCACCAGGAAGGGGCCTCGTGGCAGCGGGAGACGTTGTCCTCGGTGGTCTCCATCCCCTCACTACCCCCTGCTTCGTTAGGGTCCTGCCGGGCAGGGCCTTGCCCCCGTGGGCACCACCACGGCCGCCTCCGCTTCCCCTTCTCCCCGCCATGCTGCCCCAGGGAGAAGGGTGAGAGCTGCCGGTGAGGCTCGGGAGGGACCCCGGGGCGGCTGGGGCAGGGGCACAGCCATGTTGGGGGACAGGCCCGCAGCTGGGGGTGAGGGCCCGCACCCGGCCGTCCCCGGCACGACGGGCCCTAGGGTGCCACTGGCGCCACGGGGCACCGCCTGTGGCGCGGCACTCCACGGCCAGGCCGGGCTGCTCCCCTCGGACGGGCTCGGAGCTACCCGCTTCCTCCCCTCCCCGCTCCGCAGCGGGCAGCTCTGCCCGAGGCGGGCGGGCGGGCGGCCGCAGGGCTCGGCGGAGGGGCGGGCGGGCGAGGCGGGGCGGGCGGTGGGCCCTATAAACGCCGGGCGCTGCCGCGCTTCGGCTGACTGGCGCGGTGCAGTACAGCGGCGGCCGCGAAGGGAGCGGGCTGGAAGTCGCCGAGCGGAGGTGAGCGAGGGCCGTACGGTCCCTGTGCCGGTCCGCCGCGGGGCTGGAGGAGGAGGGCCCGGGGCAGCCGCTCGGCGCCCGGCGGAGGAGGGGGGGAGAGCCGGCGCGGCGTGTGGGCTCCGTGCGGGGAGAACCAAAGTTTCGCTGGTGATAAGCCGGAGGCCGCCGGCCGCGAACGGCCGGCCCGGCCGCGTTGTCGTGGGTGCCGGCGGCTCTACGGGGTGCTGTGCCCGGTACCCGCGCCCACGAGTTTCCTAAATCTGGCCGTGGCGGGAGCGGGTGGTGCTGGCGTGGTGAGTTTCTTCTTCTCGTTGGGTTTTTGGGAGCGAGGAGGGTGGTTTTGTTGTTCCCCCCACACACACCAGAAGTGGTTTGTAGCCCCGCGCTCTGTCGGCGGGGACCGGGACGGAGCCGCTGGCAGCGGGGACCGGCCGCTCCCCGGCGGCTGGCCGCGGCATCCCGGGGACCCGCGCCTCTCCCGGGGGTGCCGGGGAGCTGGAGCGCCCCGGGCTTCGGCCTCATCGGCAGAGCCTCAGCGCTGGAAGTTGCTCACTTCGCTAGTGTCTTCTGCCCGCTGCGAGAGAGAGCTTGCTCTTCTGGTACTTTAAAAACTATATACGCGTATCTGTATAAATTCAGCTAGTAAGCGAGATTTTCTTTACATATCAAGTGATAGAGAAATGGGAGAGAAGTATTTGCAGCCACTGCAGTTCGGGGAGCAAAGGGTGTAGATATTGTATGATTAAAGGAGGCTTTAGCTGGTGCTGGTGCACTAAATGTGTGGCGAGGCA
The DNA here is from genome assembly GCF_963924245.1 of Chroicocephalus ridibundus. Taxonomy (NCBI): domain Eukaryota; kingdom Metazoa; phylum Chordata; class Aves; order Charadriiformes; family Laridae; genus Chroicocephalus; species Chroicocephalus ridibundus. The sequence goes on from NC_086289.1 coordinate 51,886,086, forward strand.
GAGAACCGGTTAGCTAAAACTCTTTATCGTGGCTCCCTTTCGAGTAATGCGGGAGCGTGCTTCGTGTGCCGAGTTCGGGGAGGATTTGGAAATGCAAAGTACACCTCAGGAGAGAGTCTTTTGTCTCCTGGTTAAAACGGTGTTCAGTATCTTGGCTCAATGTTGTGCAGCACGGGAGGATCTTCACAGAGAAATAAAACCTTTGGAGATGCCATTGTGCTAACAAATAGGTGTTAAAAATATCAGTTTTGCCTTAAAACTCGGGAATATCTGCCCATGGATTAGAGGCCTCAGTGTGCTTTGTTTCTCTTCCTCTTTCTCATGCCTGCATATGATTCTGAAACGTGGTTTGGTTTTTGTGGTTTTAATTGCATTCTTGGGCAACTTCCTGAAAGAGAAACCTGGTAGACTGAGTATTTTTTCACTGCACTGAAAAATGGTGACTTCTCCCTTTGCTTTCTCTAGTATGAGCGTTTAGTAATCTCACCCCTTGCTCTCCACAGGAATCCATGAGAAACCTGGTTTTGTAGGGACTGTTCACAAAATGTATGTGGGTGTAAGCAGCTGTATTGTTGAGTAGTTTCAAAAAAGGGGAGAAGCTGCAGAGATCCATCAGCAAAGTGAAAAGCAGCGGTGTGCCTGCTGAGTGATTGGATGAGTCTTTTAAAGCGTGTGAGGTGAAGACCAGCACAAATAAAAATGCATAATGATTAAGTAGATTGATTCAAGTACATATAAGATGTGCTAGCTTGGAATTTTAGCATTTTATGGGGTGTGATTAAACTTTGAGAATAGCAGCTGTTTGGCACAGGAGTAAACTTTGAGTAATGAATGCTAGTCCACAGCTTCTCTACAGTTACGGACAAGGTGTATGTCAGATAATCTGTCAGCGAATTTTGCCAGTGCTCTTAAGATGATGAAAAACTGCTTATCTGGACATTACCCTTGCATCTGCTACCGAGGTAGCAGGATGTTATAAAAACTCCTCTTTGCTTTTGGACGGTGATACGGCCATCACTATAGACAACTGTCTATATATAGCTCCATGTACCTCATGTGGGAGGTGATATAAACTCACATCCGTACAAAAAAACAAAAGAACAGAAAACTGCAGTGGATTTTGTCTCAAGGTGTATACAGAAGTGTTGAAGCTTCTGTTTGGTGTTGTCATTGACAACCAGGAGAATAGCGTGTCTTAGTGGCGTGTGGAGACTTTTAGTGTGGGTCTCTAAATTGCACAGTCAGAACTCTGTTCCAGTCCTAAAGCTTCTTAACAGCATACTGTTAGGCAGAAAAATGTCAAGCAGTGAGCCCAGTAATTTCCACTAGGCGTTCTCAGGCGAGATAGAAGTGTGTGGTGTTGTGTGTAAAAATAACTACCTCACCTTATTGCTAGGAATTAAAATGGAGATACATATAAATTGTGTACATCTCGAGAAAAGGAAGAGCTCAGAGGGAGCTCTGGCTAGAGATTTGTGTTGCTTTGGTGGTGGGCTCAGAATCTACCTGGCTCGTGCAGCCAGTTGCGGCTTTTGATTCTTGCTAGGCATCTGCGGTGCTCGTGCTTGAAAAAGCTGAGGCTCAGTGGAAGGTTTTTCTTGGAAGCCGGAGTTAGGGTTCTCTGGACCGCTTGGATTGCTTAATCACAGGCATGCATGAGAGAGCATGCTTTTGTCATATTAATTAGGGGGAAATCCAGCCTAATCATCAAAACACTTCCAGTTAGTTGGTCTGTTAACTGGATTCTACTCTTCTTTAGGGTCAAAGGTTTCATACACGGGAAGACAGGGGAAAAGATGGATTAATCATCACTAATCTGTGAAGTGTTGCTGGATGCAGTCATCTTTGCATGCCTCCGGGCATCCTCCCAGTCGCCTGTGACATAACTTACAAATCATGTTTTACAGCAAAGTAGTAGCCTGTAAGTACCTTGTAATTTGGTGCACCTATGCTAACCACGAACAACTTAAATAGGCAGAGTAATACAAAGAATTGACTCTTCTTGGCTTTGGAGAGGAGGTAGCATGGAGTAGCCAATGGCCTACATATGAATTTAAAGATTAACTGTCAATTAGAGAACTATGAAAATATGAAAAGTTTTCTTATTAAAGTAAATAGCTTCTGTGTGTGAAAACACGGGAAAGCTGAATACGTCCAACCATGTACGTGTTCAGGTGTGTCTCCTCTGCAATAAGTAAAATGATGGGGTGGGAGGAGACACTGTAGCATTCTACAGCTGTAGCTACACAGACGTTTAGGCTGGCATCCTATGGAAAAAAGCTGTCCTGTGTTCTGCTTTTTCCTGTCTTCTCTTTAGTACTAGAATCTAGTTTGGTGCTCGACTACATGAAGATTTCTGAAAGCACAGAGGAGGTCACTGCTGAAGCTGGAGCCAGTGATCATGGACAGGAAGAGGATGGGTCAATTTTAGTATGTTATGCTAATGCTAGTATGAGCCATAGTTTCTTGAGTCTTCTGTCATGGCCTTGAAATACACTTAAGTGCTAACTGAAATGCTTTATTTATCCTTTAGTACCTCTTCTTGACCAGTGTCTGTGGAAACAAATGAGTTTTGGCAGCTATTGTATCTTGTCAGTGGTTTGGTGTTCACCTTTAATAGCCAGAAAGATGCTTTTGCTTATATTTCCAGGCTGAAATCAGGAGGTGACTCATGCTGGGGTCTGATAAATATGCCACAAAGTGGTTTAAATATGAAAGCATATTCATCTTGTGGATTGATCTCGCCATGGTGGAAAACTCAGTCTTGCTGACCATACTCAGCAACATGATGTAAACCATGTGCTTCAGGCAGCCTCCCGTTCTCTTCCTGGGCTTTAGAAACCATGGCCTGAAGTTCTTTTTGGTATCTTGGGACCGTAAGAGCAATTATGGAAGGCATCAAGACTGATTGTCCATGAGTTATGAACTGAAGACTCCTGTGCAAGGCTGTGTGTATGTAGTGGCCTCAGCATGCAGGTAGAAACTCTGTGAGAAATATTAGTTCTCCGCAGACTGTAAGCTACAGCTGTAAATCACTCTGGGGTCTCCAGCAGCAGTATTGAGAAATGTTGGTACATCTTGGGTCTCTTAGTTCAGCTGATGTGCAGATGATATGAGTTGATGTTCATCAGCTATATAGCTTTGACCAACCTTTGTCTTCTTCTTAAATGCTTTTCTTATTATTTAATGACTTGAACTTTAAACATATATTCTTGTAGAAGGGCATGTTGTGGTATTTAGTGATGGTCCTCACTGCTTCTGAGATGGCTGTGTCATCTGGTCTGATCTACAAGATTCTGTTAGCCAAAGGTTCTGAGTGGTTTTTGAGGTTTCTTCTTTTGTTTTAATAAGAGAGGGGCAGTCTCTGTCTTTGGCTCTGTCAGGTTACAGGTACAAAATCAAGAGAAGTGGACATACCTCTAACTTGTCCATTGTTATCCTCTTACTTTACAACCTTAAGCAATCTAAGAAATCCTATGTAGAAGCTGGTGGATTTATCTGTTAGCTATATGTCTCCATCTTGCTATATACCTTCATCTTCCAGAAGGAGTAGTTCGTGTAGCTTTCTCGGAAACGAAGCAAACTTGAGGCCTCCAGCTGCTCTGGCAGCTCAGTTTAAGAGGCTGCTTTCCCAGCTAATTGCCGACTTCCTCTGCTGAGGTTCGTCATCTGCATTACAGAAATAGCGATGGACTGTGCGGAGGCTTCTCAGCCAACGCAGCTTACAACTCAGCCTACAAACTTTCAATCTGAACTGAATCAGATGGCTTAAAATACCAGGTCATGACTTGCTTTTGCAGGATTCTTGTGCATAGTTCATATTCAGTTGTCCCTTTTTTCTGTGGAAATTTAGGTCTTGCCTTTCCAGAAACCTGTGGGGGGGTTAATCAGAAGTGAGGTCAGATTAATGAAAAGAATGTGTTTTGTTAAATACAGGTCATCTAAATTGTTGTTAATTTTATTATTAGCTGGTTAGTGTAAGTCTTCTTGCAGATGACTGAGGAGGTGTCTATCTGAGTGTACAGTTAGCGTTCCCAGCACAATGCTTCATCCCTGCATCCTCACTGGGAGTGATTCCTGCATGCCTACAGCATCTGTGAGTTCTGATGCTTTTGTGGTTGGCTGCTTCTGAAGCTGGGGAGGGGAAAAAAGATGAATATAAGTAAATGTCTATGTGCTGTAAAGAAAAATGTAGATAATCCCTATCCTCTTTGGGTAACATTTAAGCTTGTTCTGAAATGGTTCAGAGAAGTCCACTAGAAAACTACTATCTGATGTTTCTGTGAGCTTAAGTCTGTTTCAGTGATGCTGTCCTAGAGATAGAAAATCAGTATGTTTTTTATCTTAAATATTAATAAATCCTTGGCTTCATTACACTTAGAGTTGCATTTGTTACCTAGTATTTCAGATGAGAACAGGGTTTCTATATTCACTTGCAAATAGGAAGCTGTTGATTATAAGTGGTGTACAGTATGATTACTAAGTAAATAAAAGGCTAGCCACCTATCGCTCTGCAGATCTCCAACCACAAGTGAAATAAATGGTTAGAACAGCGTTCCTGATCTCTCCAAGTATTTTGTCAGATGGTGGTATCCCCTAGATAAAAAAGCTTAAAGTTTCAGGTCTTGGATGTCAGTGAGTCTGTGTAAGTACAAGTTCCTATATAAGTTCCTGTTATGAACAGAGAATACTGGAGTTGTTCCAACTTATTTTTATGGTGAAACGAGTGTATCAAATACAACTGTGTAACTTTACAGAACTGCCAACACTGTTATTACCATAGCCTTACCTCTTGTAGGAGGAAGAATAAGTAAAAACTTAGCAATATTTAATTACTTGCGTTATTTTAAGTGGGGTATCTTAAAGGCCACTTGGAAGATTGAGAGCCTGTCTCTTACTTACTGTGAGTTGGGCATCTCTAACCAAAGCATGCACAGGATTTGGTTAGATATCATGTGGCTGATGCATCTTGCCATCTCTCTTAGCTTCCCAGGGGTACAAAAATATTATTGCTACACAGAAAACCCCATTTTCAATTCTGCTGTAAAACCAGACTGAACCATAGGGTGTTGAATGATGGGAACTGGGCTTTGTAGTGTGTTGCTTAATAGGAAATACAAGCACCTCTTCTGTAGAGTAAACTAAACCTAAAAGGTGTAGAATCTGAAGGCAAACAGTCATCTGTCTTCTACTCTGCAGCAACTCACATGCTTTGGCAAAGCTCTACTGGAATTTTCACGGTTGGTTTCAGGACTCGATTCTATGTCTTTAGCTTTCATTATTTTTTACAAAGTGTTTTTCTTTGCTTGACAGTTCTCTAGGTCTGAGTGCAACAGGTATTACTTATCTTCACCCTTCTGAAGAGAGATGTGTACTGGGAGGTTCTTGATGTTCATTCTGCCCCAGGCACAGCTCTCCACACAGTCTCAAAGTGGCCATGGAGCCATCTCCACAAGGCTATTTCTACACTGTCTGGTGTGCGCAGGAGATGGGGCACAGGCCTCTGACCAGCAGATTAAAATTCACCCGGGGAGAGAAGGAGCAAATTTCAGTTTGCTGTGCAGGGGTGTAGAGGTGTGAGAGTCCTGGTATCAGACGGGTCTTGCAACAAATGGAAATGAATAAGGGTACTGGGTTTCACTTTAATATTCTTTAAGGAAGAGAAGAAGGACCGATACTATAGCAGAAGTGGGGGTTAAAGTAAAGGTGGTGGTGGGGGACACCTGAGTTGGTGGGACACCTGAGTTGGTGAGACACCAGCTGTTGTTAGTCCAGCGCCTTGTGGAGTTACTTCATAAATCTGTACTTATTGCCCATTTCCAAAGAGTTAATACCCTATATCTTATTAATGGGAGCTTGCAATCCTGTAGGTTTGCCTTTGGTTCCTAATGAGCCTGGGCTTGCATAATGAGCATTGTTAATGCACAGTAAATGTGGGAACTGTGGTTCCATGAGGCTTTTCTTCCACAAAAACTTGAAATGGGAGCCTGGGTTATGAACCTGCTGGTAAGTTTTAGGCAAATACTTTAATCACTGAACCATCATTCCCTCTACTGGGGTGAATCTAGAGCAAGAGGGTACAGTCTCACTGCCATGTTGTGAAACACCACTGTGCTGCATCTCTTTGGGAAACTGGTTCTGCAGCATTAGTCATGATGGGCTGACTGTCCCATGCTGTTTCTTCATTATGTTAAAATAACCACATTGCATAAAGAACTTAAGATCAACCGAACCACTTCTTTAATAAAAGGACACCAGTAAATTAAAAACATAATTCTCTTTAATCTTCCAGATACTGTAAGACTTGATAATCCATCTTAGAGAAGGCTGTGGAAACTCTGCTTTAAATACAGGACTAAATAACATACAGAACCTTTAACAATAGTTGTTGAGCCTGTTGTAATGAGAGAACACAGATAAAATTTGAAAATGGTGGTAGAACTGTAAAGTCCCAGAGTTGTCTCCATAAGCCCACTGCCCTGTTGGTATCAGCAAGCTGTCTATTTGCTTCATGAAGCAGAGATCAAGTTGGCTTTTTTAATTATGTGTAAATGAGGGATGGAAGTAAAAGCAAACAATACTTACATGCCTGTCTGTGTTCTTGAAACTCTGAATAGTGCTTGTGTAGTTGTAGTATGGTTACAGCTATGTGATGAAACGAAAAGCTGTCTCTGGTCAACTTTGCATGATGTGAACTTGGTCTTTGTAGTGAACTACCATGAACCACCACCGAATGCTGTAGAAGACACATACTGTTGGGAAAATCAGGCTTGTGAGCAGGAGACACTAGTCAGGAAGCTACAGAAAGTTTAAATGCACCTCGTCTGTTTGTTCTTCATGCTAAACAGAGACTCCCAAGAAGGGGAGATCAGGACTCTTCATAAAGAACCACTAAACTCTAACTTTCTGCTCATGTGGGAGCTGTGCTTGGACAAAGAGATGGTTCCTGTCTGGGGCCAGCCAGTTTTACAAGCCGGTGCTCTGCTGGGAAATTCCCCCTTGGCAGGGGAGGCTGGTTGGACACAGCTGAAAGGGAGGCGTTCCAGATGGAGTTGGTCCATCTTGAAACTAACACAAATGCACTAACAAACGGAGAGAATTAGAAATAGCAGAGAAAGGATTAAGGTTGAGAGAGGAAAGCTTCAGAACCAGCACCATGCTCTTTGCACATGTGTACAGCGTTGACTGTAGTGCCTGAAGTCAGACCAGTATCTTAACATAAAAAATGTTTTTTTAAAAAAACTTCCAGCTTATCTCAGTGTACCAGTTATGTTTATCTCATGTTGACAGTAACTTACTCCTCTTCAGAGCAACCTAAGTACTGAGCTGTTCAAAAGCTAGCAATCATCCATTCTTTCTAGTGCTCTGCAGATACTAAACCTTCCAGGTATTGAGTAATAAAAATTTGTTTTGTTGTGCTAAATTTTTTTCACGTGACCTGACATGTTGATATAACAGGGCTTTTATTTTTGTATCTACGGGGATGCGCGTGGGGTTTTTCATCAGTTCTTTCAAGCAGGAAGCACTGGAAAGGGTTGTTAGACAAAAGGGAAGAACCAACATTTGGGATGTACCAGAAAACCTGGAGGAAGACGAAACCTTTCATAGGTCTGTCGTGTGGAAGAAGCCACTTCTGAACTCGCCTGCATTCTGACCGTGGATCCTGCTGCTCCAAACACAAAAGCGTGTTTAGATGTAGCAGAGGCCAAGCAGCGTGGTAGGGGAGGATACTGAAGCTGAAGGCTTTGAGGTATAAGAGGCTTAGGCAGAAGGGGAGTTGCAAACACCTGTGAGAGAGAGAGGAGAAGCCTACCAGCAGGCTGGAGTGTTTTTAATATGCTGCCAAGTGCGCATCATCTGAAAAAACAAGACCCAGCATGTGACCTTCCCATTGCAACCAGAGTGGTCTCACTGCTCTGGAGAAACAATTGCTGTGAGCTCAGCCAGCTCCTTAAATGACTGTTAACAAGTTTGGTTGAGTATTTATTCAGCCCTGCTGGAGAGAGTTAGTTAAATGCCTGAAGTGAAACCTCTTTCTTCGAGCTCGCATGTCAGTTGAAATAAGACTTTTAAATTAGTAGCACAGATGGCACTGACAAGGAAACAGTGACATCTCAACTTGAAGTCCCCGAACGTTTGTCCCAGGCCGAGTTTCTCTTGGCACACGGGCTGCCCAGTGCCTTCTGCGGGGGGTCAGGGGCTCCGAGCCTTTTGGGGATGATGCAGCAAGACCAGCAATGCTGCAAGACTCTGCCTTTTAGGTTTACTCTGTTTAGCTGTGCTTGCTGCTGTTTGGGTTACAGCTCTTCCCAGAAGTGAAGCCTGGTGTCTAAACTTCCTTATGCTTGATGCATCTTTAAAGAAACTGCAGAATCCATCTTGCACCTGCAAGAATGCACATTTTGGGTTATACCTTATTGCTGTTGAAGTCAGGCTTCAAAATAAACACTTAGAGATGTCTCATAGGATACTAACATACCTAGAGTACTTAATGCAGTCGGTACAGATATCTAAAAATCTATGAACTATATCACTGTTTCTTTCTCAGTTCACTTCAAAGTGTTTTTCAGGTTCTCTGGGACAGGTCTTTTCTCCAACTTAAATTTTTAAATCTGAGTATTTTTTCAGTTCATGTTTTCACCTCTGATCTTGAACCAAGATAACTTCTTTCTCTCGGGAAGAGTGCAGCAGCTCCGTCTGGCGCTCTGAAAACGAAGTCCTTCCTAAGATAGTTCTTTCCTGTAGCAGGCTCTCCATGTTCGGCAGCTTCTTGTGCCTGAGGCTGAAGATGTAACTTCTCCCTGCTCCACCAAACAGTCCATATTAATTCAACTTTGCTTTTTTACCAAGCATTCTGTAAACGCAGGCCGAAAGCATCGTGTCCTCTATGTTGAGATAAATACCTCCATAACAGCTTCAGCCAAAAACCTAAACTATGCATTATGTGGGTGATTTGAATAGCTGAGCCTAGTGCGAGGTGAGCGTGCTGCCTAGTGTATATGAGGGTTGGTGTTTGCAACACTGGCCAGAGGCTGAGGTCATCCGCAGATTGGTAGCCTGAAGACACTTCATCATCTGTCACAGAACAACACAAAACTGCCCGTGCAGGTAGGGCATGCTGTGGTGTTCCTTCCCTGCCTTCCCCACAGCTCTCGGCCTGTCTTGACTGCTTGGCTAAAAATACGCAGTGGCTTAAGCTAGGCTCTGCGGTTAGATATAGGGGGTGCCCGCTAACGTAGCGTGGTGTGCAGGACTCGGTGAGGCAGGGGAGTAATGGAGTTCTCGGTACGCTGCCATGGGCATCCTACCCTCGTGAGCATCCCTCATACAGCTGAATGCATGACACTGTCATCTGTTTTCTCCAGAAAGTTTAAGTTGTGGGATGTTGTCCTTCCTTCCTATAAGTTCTCCATCTAAGAAGTGGGCAGCCTACCTTGAAGAGGGATTTATTTTTAGTCCAGCATCTTTCAAAAGCCCACACTTATGTAAATGAATTTGCTTATACACCTTCTGCCTTCTTGGTTAACTTTATAAAAATATAAAGGTCATAGGCAAAGAAATGCCTAGCTTGTATTTTTGTTTGGCTTTCTGAAGCATTAGAGTCAAATTTAACTATCACTAGGTTTTTAGCTTCAGCATTATGAAAGCTTGTTGAAAGCTTGTCGGTGTTCTGCATAGCAGGTCAACTGTTTTCCATCCTACACATCCTACATCCTTTTGGATTTTTTTTTTCTCCTTGCACTGTACTTAAGCTGTTTCTTTCTTTCAGGATATGCAAATGCAGTTCTTGTTACTGAACTGCATGGAAGTTGAATACACTGAAATCTGTGCCAGAAGTATTAATAACATGAATGTCACTTCTGCTCCAAGGTGAAATTAGCTCCTCAGTCAGCTGGTTAAGCTGCACAAGGGGCATGGCAGGGCCAAGAAGTGACTGCTCTCTAAATAATGCTGAAAAAAACATCTTACTCTTTTTCCTGTGCTCAGGGCACTGCACAACTTTGTTTCACTTACTGAGGAGGTATCTGCTAGACGTTGTGCTCCAAAATGGAGACCAACCCGCTTTAATGGCGTAGCAGGAGGGAGAGGTTAGGTGAGCATGGAGACCTCTGGGGAAGCCAGGTGCAGGAGGTGGTAAAAAGTTGGGTTTTTTTCCCTGAAACAAAAAAAAAAGGCAAACCCAAAATCCTGCAGCAGTGGCCTTGGGAGCAGAGTCGGGTGATTTTGACAAGGCTTCACACAAGTGTCGTGGGGGAGATTCAAGGCTCTTGGTAGCTGTCACCCTGAGTCTGGCAGGGGCTGTCACCAGTGGAGTGAAAACTTGGGACTCGCAATATCTTGTGGTAAAGGCAAAGAAGAGAGAAATATCTGATTTCAATTAGACTTGTGCAGATGCAGTACATAAAACAGTGTTGCATTGTCATTTATTTGGTTTCATGGAAGTGTCACTCCTGTCTTTGCCCTCGTAATAGACTTCTGGCAGTGTAACATATCAAGGGTAGAGGTGCTCAAAATAGCCCAATCTCTTCTGGTTTGCTGGCTGGATCAGGTGAAGCTGCCGCAATCAAAAGCAGGGTTTTCAAATTACAGCTGAAAATGTGTGCTCCCATTGCCTTGTCTGTCATGGTCCCCATCTCCATCACTACGTGGGGCAGGCTGTATTGCACCAACATTAACTGTTTTCTTGCTTGCAGGTTCATCTACTAAGAATCTCTCACAGTTGTGGGGTTTTGTTTTTTGTTGGGGTGTTTTTTGAGAAGATACTAGCTAAAGGTAAAAGTCTGATTAATATTGGGGTTAAGAACTTTTGTTTAAACTGCCCCTTGGGTCTCCAGGTAGGGAAGAGAGATGGTCGCCAAACCACCAAAGAAAACCCTTAAACCCAAACCCCACCTTCTCTGGGAGTGGCAACCATACTTGCCTCCTGCAAGGCAGCGTTGCCGTGGGCGTAGAGCTGCTGCCTGGGTGAGAGGGAAGCTTTCCCCCTGAGAACAAAACTACAGGTTTCAGGTGGTTGGTTTGTGCCGGAATCAAATAACACTTAAGAATATTCCTTAACATTTTTAATAAAATAAGAGTGCAGGCTCACTTTCCCTGTCAGGCTGCTAGTCCTCCCCATGAGTGCTGCCTGTTCTGGCTGGTGGTGTGAGATGCGGGACAAATCTAGGAGTGACTCACATAACCTGCTGCAGGTGGCATTTGGGTTTTCCTCCTGCAGCTCTTGGCTGCAGCCAGCCAAATCCAGTCTAGTTTTCAAACTAAGCTTGGCTAGTGCCTGTTGACGGCTAGTATGGAGATCCTCTGGAAGGAATTGTACTCCAGTGACCCCAAAACTACTTGGGGGATTAGTAGGTTGATGGGAAAGACTTAATTAGTGGGTGGGCTGTTAACCTGCTTTGTAGGACAGCTTTTCGACTTTTTCTTGCATAACTTAAATCGGTCCAACAGGTTCCTCTCATCACAGCTATACTAGGAATGGGGTTTGGGGGAGAAAGATACCTCAACTCCTGCGTTATTTCATGTTCAGCATTTGGTTTATGCTGTGCTGTGACAGCAAACTTTGACAAAGCCGATTCTGTCCCCTGAAAAGGTGTAGAAGAAAGTGGAAATGCTGTATTTGTTACTTTCAAGTGTTTTAGCCCAGTTAAAGTACATGCTGTTAAAAGATGATTAAACAAATCTGTACAAATACCAGCTGATTTTCTGGTAATGGAGTGCTCCAGCACGGTTTGAACTTGGCTGTGCGATGGCAGAGCTCCCTGGTGCAGTACAAGCTTGCAGGCGAGGGGAATAACCACCACCTCAGCTGAAACCCTCTCCCTGCCTGGATCACAGAATGGTAGGCGTTGGAAGGGACCTTCGGAGACCATCCAGTCCAATCCCCTGCCAAAGCAGGTTCACCTAGAGCAGGTTGGACAGGAACGTATCCAGGTGGGTTTTGAGTATCTCCAGAGGAGGAGACTCCACAGCCTCTCTGGGCAGCCTGTTCCAGTGCCCTGCCACCCTCAAAGTAAAGAAGTTTTTCCTCATGTTGAGATGGAACTTCCTGTGTTCCAGCTTGTGTCCATTGCCCCTTGTCCTGTCACCAGACACCACTGAGAAGAGCGTGACCCCATCCTCTTGAATGCTGCATGTCTGCCAGCCTCCAGCTCTGGGCTGCTGGAGCCAGAAGAGCAAGTGTGTGAGGCTGAGCAGAGCGTTCCAGGGGAGGAGAGACCTTTGGAGTTTTGCCTGTGGTATGCAAATGACATTGTAATCAGTGGTATACCTTCTGCAGCCTGACAAGCCTTCAGTGGACTAGGGATCTGGTTGACTCCTCAGCGTGTTTGAGAGACTAACTCTTGGAGCACCAAAGTCAGCCCAGTGGGGGAACAGGCTCGCTCATTGGTCTCAAAATGGAAATCAGGACTCTTGAACTGTGCAACTGAAAAGTCTTAAAATAAAAATGTTGTGATGGAACTGCATAACGGTGAGCAGGGAACCTAATTTCATGGAATAGGAGACTAGTGTGTGATTGTTCTTCTAAGTACTTGTTTGCCCTAACAAAAAAAGGGATTGAATGTGCTTCCACGAGGAGGAAAAACAGCCTAGTAGTTACAGGACCCAGTGTTTAAGATTGGGGCTTGGTCCTCTAATCAGTTGCCGAGAGGTCCTGAACAAACTGTTGCTGCTGCTTGTGCCTCAGTCCCTGGGCGGTCATGGGTGTAACGAAACTGAGTTCTCTTAGATCTGCGGATGAAGACTGGCCCATTCTGAATGTGAACTTCCTTCTGTGCTCATGAGCTGCGGAATTTTCTGAAGTGGAAAAGTACATGCTAAAATCCAAACTTAACCTTGTGTTTTAAAATGTAAAAGTTTTTCCTCTATCGTGGGAAATGCCAATTATGCAGCTAATTGTTATTATTCTAGGCAGGTGTGAATTCCCACAACAGAAGGTCTGTTTGCATATGTGTACACGTTTCTGTTCACTGCAGAAATGATCTATAAAAAGTACTGTGCATCACATTTTAGTGGGTGAGGACCATACCACAAGGCTTCTTAGCACTAATTTATTGTAAAGGGCAGTTTAAATAGAATGCCAAGATTCCATTTAACTGAAACACAGAAGTAACTGAATGTGTGTGTGATGAGAGGTAGTCTTCCAACTTGGTGGCTTTTGTCCTGTTAATATAGTCACTGATATCTAGCTATGTTGTGGCTGTCTCTGCTTCTAGAAACCCCTAGACCTAAAATACTGGTAGCAGTAAAATGCAGGTGTGAATCCCATTGCCAGAGCTCTGTAAATGGTGTTGCCCGCTCTTTAGATAAGTAAGAATTTAAGTTGAAAATAAGAACGCTGTACCTATGAAAGCTGACTTAACTTTCCCTTCTTGTTCTCTTACAGGTATCTCCAACCAGAAATCATGAACTGGCACTTCCCACTTCTGTTTGTTCTTGGGACTTTAACATCTGTGTGTTCCCAGTTCAGCTTTTATCCTCTGGAGGAACTTAGCTCTGATGTTGGAATCCAGGTCTTCAATCAGATAGTGAAAGCTAAGCCTCAGGACAATGTTGTCGTTTCTCCTCATGGTATTGCATCGGTGCTGGGGGTGTTGCAGCTGGGTGCTGACGGCAAGACAAAGAAGCAGCTGACAACTATGATGAGATACAGCGTAAATGGTCAGTGATTCCGGAGGTGGTTTTGGGGTGTGTTTTGTCAGAATCCTCATGCTGTTTTGAGATGGCTTTCAAAGTGCGGTGGATTGCATCATACACCAATTAACGCTGTTTACCAAAGCACAAAATGCACAGGCTTGAAGTTAATTGGCAATTTGAGTATGGACGTGTACATATACCCAAACTAGCTTATAAGCAGCTTTGTTAATGACTTCAGGGCCCTGGCTAGAACTACCTTCGTCCTCGCAAAATTGATTTTCCAGAGCAATGTGGATGGCAGTCCATTGCCAGCACTGTGCAGGAAGGCTGCAGTACCCCATTTCAGGCTGTGCAGAACAGCCCTTAATGTGCCACTCCTTAAATAGCAGGGCAAGAGAATATTTGTCATTGCCACACTGAAAGCAATGTAAACTCTAACCATACAATTGACATTTTCACGTTGATGCTCTTCAGCTTTGTTCATTTGTGTTTCTGCTGTCAGGATCCCTGAATCTGTAGCTCTTGTAGTGCCCTCTTCTTGAAACAGCCGTTTCTGCTTGTCTCTGTGCCTGACACTGCATGCATCTGTGTTATATTCCTCTGCCAATGTCTGCCCCTCAAGAGGGTGTAGGCTGAAGGTTCTTGCTGCTTTACTTTGCATGCTGAGTGTTCTTGTGAGTGTTTGCCAGCAAGACTTAACATCTTAGTGCCAGCATTCTGCCTTCCAGGAATAGGAAACACTCCAAGAGGTAAGTGCACGTTTAAATCTTGAGCTGTATTGTCATATAATGTGCTGTCCTGTCTTCATTTGCTTTGCTGTTTTGGTTCTGGGTTTAAAGTAGAGCAAAATGATTTGTCGGCTTAAGATCTAAATGTTGCAGATTGAAATCTCTTCATGGGATAATCAACTTAAGAACATTTGAATGCTCAAAATAGAAGTACTTGCAAAAATTTTGAAGCATTATAGCAACCGGTTTTATTTGGCCTTCAGGCTTTCTAATCCTATCTGTGAGACACAGAGGTTCTCAAACTCCTTAGAAGGTAGCCAGTACCTTGTTACAGAGACTTGTTATGGGATGCTACCTATCTCTGCACAGATCTCCTCTGCTCTTGTTCATGATTGCCTTACAGTCCTTTGGCAGCTACAGCAACTGCTTCTTTGGAAAGGTAATAGTTGGAAAGTATTTAATTTATCTTTAGCTGTCTTTTAATGCAATTTAGCAGCTGGAAGCAAAGAGGAGAGCCAGCATCATGAGACCAGCCAGCTCTCCCCGGACCACCAGCAAGTGCTCCGTGGACCACCAGTGGTCCACAGAATACAGTTTGAGAACCTCTGTTATGGTATGTTCTCCAAAAGAATTTGCCCATAGTATTGGAGAGTGAACATGTAGAAAGTCTTACAAATGGTACTGCTAAAGCATTCATGATACAAGAAACAGCAAAGCCATCTGAGGCTTTTTCTTATATGCAGCTAAGATAATTAACTCTGAACTAATTTATCCCTTCATATCTCTTATCTCACGTTTGTCTACATGAGGAAGCAGTCTGGAAGTGTTTCTGTCCAAATTGTGTTGGGAAACAAAGGGAACCCACTAATAACTGCTGTAAAAACAGCCACATGAGGATCCTGTAGATGCAATGGTTGACCATGAAGTTGCTTGCCCGGCAATAGCTTCCCTGTGTAGCCAAGCACTCATTCATAAGCTGTAACAACGGGGAGAACTGGCTATGGTGAACATAGCAGTTCTTCTGTGCTGCTGTGTGCCTTCTCTCATGTCCAGTGAAGGAGCTAGCAAGCACTTGATAGGAGCTGCTTTCAGGTCCTAAGGATCTTGACTGTAAGCACTGGAATCTACTGCTTTCCCTTTTTCCTTTTGTAAAGGCAAGTTCCTGTGTTAAGGGATTGACTCCTGCTTGTAGCTGATTTAGGCCAGGGCCTAGCCTTAAGGAAACTAAGACTTGATTTGAATCTTATTGTAGAAATCTCAACAGCTTCCTCTATTCTCCAGTAAATGGAAAGGAAGGATGCTGAGAAAACAACTTTTGCTTTGCACTCTGAGATTGAAGGCCACCTGCATAATCCTGCAGACCTGTTGGCTCCGAGTGAGCAGGCTGAGCCCTTGACTTCCTTTGTCACTGTCACAGAACTGACAGGTCACCTGGGCTTGTATGACAGGAAATACAGTTTGGAAGAGTCTGTTCTGTGCCAGAGTGTGGTTAGTAGCTCCACATGAAAACTTGAACCTCAGTGTTATCCCCAGCACTGTCCATAGCATTCTGAGCAGAGAAATAGAGGGGCAGCAGGCATCACAGTGAAGGTCATGTTTTTGCTGGGAAACAGTAGCGTTCCTCAGATAAGAGATCAGAAATGGGTATTTTGGAAGGCCCCTTGGAATGCCTGCTTTGGTCTCCTTTTCTAGTCTGGCACTTAATGTCTGAACTTTCGTGTCATTAATAGTTGCGTATAAAGTAACTGTTTGTTCATCATCTTATTCTAAATTAAACTTGCTGTTCTTTCCAACTAGGAGTTGGTAAAGCGTTAAAGAAGATAAACAGGCTCATAGTCTCAAAAAAGAATAAAGACATTGTTACAATTGCTAATGCAGTGTTTGCAAAGAGTGGCTTTAAAATGGAAGTGCCTTTTGTTACAAGGAACAAAGAGGTGTTTCAGTGCAGTGTCAAGAGCGTGGACTTTGAGGACCCAAATGCAGCATGTGATTCCATCAACCAGTGGGTGAAAAATGAAACAAGGGGTGAGTACTGGCGAGTGCTTTTTGTGCATGGCAGGGTGGTGTCTGAGACCTCTCTGATTTGGATGGAAATACTGAGGAAAGATGGGAAGGTAGCTCTGCTTTGCAGCTGAAAGCTCTCTTTAAGCTGGCATTAGTGTGATGTTTTGGAGCTGGTGGGCCAGGAATCTGCAGTCTAGCTGCCCCAGCAATGTGCCTGTCTGGTAGCCTTGGGGGAAGCGTATCGTGTGTGTGTCCATCTGCCCATGGGATCGGGGAGCTTCTACTGTTCTTTGTCTTCATACAGCTGGTGAGAAATCTAAGCAGTGTTCTCTTGGCGCTTTCTCAAACATAAAAGATGCTTTCAAGCAAGTCAGTTGTTTGACTCGGTAAATCAAACTTGTGGAAAGCTGTAGAGCAGTTCAGCTTTTGCTCTTACTGCTCTAAACTCTTGCAAGATACAGCCGTGTTCTTAGGAGTCATGTTTAGTGGAGAACTTCTAACTAACCCTGCCTTGACAGAACTCTCATGGTTCAAACTTCTTGGCATCTAGTTGCCAAGCTTACATATGCTGAAGCCAGAGATCGTGTTTTGTGACATAGTCATAGTCCAGATGAACTACATGTTTGCTGTCCCTTGGAGTCAAAACCAGTGCCTCCTGCATGCGAGGAGTGTGTTAATGATGTGGGATGTAGTATTTGAGATGAGGCTGTCAAATTCTTTTTCTACCACATCACCAGTTTTGCATAGCAATGGTGCAAGCAGTGTGTGAATGGGGGGGGGTGCTTCAGCTGAAACTATTACCACTGGAACATAGTCTTAGATCTGCTCACATGCTGGAGAGGGTAAGGCCTTGTTAGTTATAACATCAGTCTATTGATAAGCAAGATACATTTGCTTTCTAATTATCCCAAAGGTTCAATTTTTGACAAAGAATACTGTTGGCTTTAGGAACCTCAGATGTATTGTCCCATGAGGTGTTGGCACACTCACCCATCAAGAGGCCTAAAGTAATATGTTCTTAATGAAGAGTTGGCCAGCGTTATGACAGCAAATACTCAGGTTTTCTTTATTTCTTTTAGGTATGATTGATCAGGTTATAGCTCCAGATGACATTGATGGCAGTTTGACCAGACTGGTTCTTGTTAATGCTGTATATTTCAAGGGCTTGTGGAAGTCACGATTTCGACCTGAAAATACAAAGAAACGTCCATTTTATGGAGCTGATGGGAAGACTTACCAAGTTCCTATGCTGTCCCAATTATCTATCTTCCGCTGTGGTAAGCTCAGTAATTCCCACTTCCACCAACCATGGTTGTAAAATTTGCTCTTTTGCTTCAAACTGAAACAAGAGTTTGCTGTACCTGTGGTGCTTAATGGTGTTGCTCATTGTAGCTGATGTAGGAGGCTTTGTGTTTCAGAGGGATCTCATGCTGCTGAGGTATGGATGAGCTTGTTGTGCAAGATATTTAACAGTTGCTTAAGGCTGAATACACTGTCAAAGTACTTGCCTTATCCTGTTGCCTTTAAAAAGGAAAATCTAAAGTACACAAACTGAGAACTTTGCATGTTGCTTAAGCTTTGCAGTAAGAACAAACCTTTATTTTTAAGGGGTGAGAATAAAGGAAAACTGCCAAAAAAAAACAGAACCCTGAGGTTTATCTGGCCATGAGTGGTGTATGAAAGAAAGATTGGAGTAGAATCAATGTATATTTTACTGTATAATAAAGAAATAGAACTTGCACAGTCCCCAGTCCTGTGGGAGCCAGAGGAGCAAAGGGTTAGTATGTTGGCTACATCTCTCAAGGCGTGAAGCTGCTCTTCAAATTCAAGTCACAAGTGAAAAGAAGTTCAGCAGGTTCAGCCAGACTTCCATCAGAGACTCTCAAAGCTGCCACAGGGACTGACAGTGTACTTCAGAGCTTCAGTATTGCAGCCCTATGAGGTTTTTATTGGCCAAAGTAAGACTGAAGCTCTGATAAAAGAACATCATCTCTTGTGTTATTCCAAGAAGAGAGCAGTGCTGGAACAGGCTAAATACAGGCTGAGAAATAGGCCTGAGAATACAATTTGCTATAAACCCAGAAACCAAGACCCGCTGTGCTTTTAAATACCCAGTTTTACTGTCAGTAGTGCTCAACTAAAATTAGTAGATTTGTATTAAAGTAAACAGCTGTAACTTTCTGTCCCAAACCCCCATATTAGGGCAGATGTAATGTAATGCTTTGAGATGACTGGTGGAAAGTGTGAGTTGGGGGAGGTGAGGAGGCCTACTGCAGTGTGTGCTGCTTGTCTGTGGAGTCTGAAAGAAGCTCATAGATTAAGATGAGCTTTAGCAAGACTATTATCTTAAAGGCTTTCGACTTTTGATTCTGATGGTGGTTAAACACTCCATTAGGTTGGCCTGTGTTTAAGCTAGAAAAGCTATGGAGGCGGGAAAGGTACAAGAGAAGTACTGCTGAGTTAGGACACGTTTTAGGTTGGGTATCTCTGGATAACCTAACACAGGGCTTCTACCTTATTTATGCCTGCAAAGGGATCTCTTAAAAAGTTTAAATTTCTTAAGCATCTTAAATCCCATCAGTTGGCTGTGGAGATGAACTCCCCTCCTGTTTGATACGCCTCAGGAGTAATGACAGTAGCACGTAGCAGATCAGGAAAGTAGTATTTTGCTCTTACTTTTTGTTACTGTCCCGTGCCTGGCTTAAGCAACCAGTATTTTGATCTGTGGGTCCTAGTCCGAGAATTGCTGTCATAATAAACAGAAATAATCACACTGCCAAGGTTGACACAATTACTGCAAAATATGTGCAACACTGCCAGTTTTCTAGCAATATGAGCTCCGTCGAGGCAGGTTGCATGGCCCTGGCAGCAAGATTAAATTTCTAATGAAGATGTCGATTTTCAGCTTGGGCTGACAAGTGCAGACTTACATGAAGAAAGGGGAAAGATAATAAGATCTTACTGCTATCCAAAAACTTTCCCAGAAACCCTGTATGTAGTTAAACTGACAAGTTTTCACTTGAAACACCTATAAAAAGCATTTGCTTTCCAGTCACACGCCAGTAACCAAAGGGAACTTGGAGGAGGAGAGGTTGCTCAAAGACAGCCTTCCCGGCACTTGCAGGAACTCACAGAGGCGTTGCTATCTCACTCCTTCTCATCTGCTTGGCCTCCCCCGCTGCCTCCGAGTGGCTGCTCTCCACTGCCTCGAAGGACTTAAGACTGCTTCCTAATGAGATCCCTTATTAAGCGAGAAAATGAAGTAAATGCAACAGAGTGCTTCAAGCGGGAGCTCTTCCAATAACTCTTGGAGGAAAAAGCTTGTCTACAAGATCTCTTCAGTTTGGAAAGATAGTCTGCTGCTTTTTCTTGCTTTTTGCTTCTCGGTGCTCAGTTGGTTCTGGTACAGCTGAGATCTGTGAATCAGGGGGATTCTCTACTTCAGACTTGGTGATATCTAACATAGCTGGCTTGTCACTCTGGGCTGATGAGGTTTGTCTGGGAAACAGTATGTATGTCAAATGCAAATGAGTATTTACTTCATGGTGTCATCCTGTCTGTGCTTTTGTTTTTTGGTTTCTGTTTTGTTTTTTTTTTTTTTTTTTTTCAAATTAGCATCTGTACAGAGCCCATGCTGCTTTGGAAGGGTTGACTAGCAGGAAGGCAGGCAATCTGTGACTTTATTTAGAGTTAGTTTTAAGATATGGGCAAAGCTTTCTTAACAGACTCTTATAGCAGTAGGTGTCTAAAGGTAAAATAGAGATTTAAGGGTGTAAGAATTACAGCTCATTAGCTTTGCTTTGTTTCTTTTTTTTTTTAGGCACTACAAGTACTCCAAATGAGCTTTGGTATAATATCATTGAATTGCCGTACCATGGTGAAATGATAAGCATGTTGATTGCTCTGCCTACTGAAAGCACAACACCGCTCTCTGCTATCATTCCTCACATCAGCACAAAAACAATAGGAAGCTGGATGACAACTATGGTAGCAAAAAGAGTGCAGGTTATTTTACCTAAGTAAGTACAATATAATCCATTACTCCTTCAGGGAACGTCTTGGGGGTCATATATGTTTATGTCCTCTGATACAGGAGAAACAGAGTGCTTAAGGCAACTTTCCTGCATAATACTGCTGCATTCTTTTTTGTTTGTTCCAACTAGATTTACAGCAGTAGCAGAAACAGACTTAAAGGACCCTCTGAAAGCACTTGGTATTACAGATATGTTTGACCAGTCAAAGGCAAACTTTGCAAAAATAACAAGTAAGTTATTTATTTTTTTTTAATTCATGGTGGTCCTTATTCATAGTTTCTGGCACTGAATAAAATACTGGTTTACCAATGCATTTGTCTGTTTTGTCTCGGGTAAGTGTTACCATGACATTGGAGCAAGTTCTGTTTTGTAGCCAGCCAAGCACGGCTGCTTGCTTCTATTGAAGGCTGCAGTGGCCTCTTTCCCCTTGTAGTGCATTACAGCAGTAAATCATGTTGGGCAGCTTCTTAAGATTTGATATTACAGCCCTGAGGGTGTCAAGCATTGTCTAAAATCTATGGCAGGACTTCTAACAATACCATACCTTAAATTATAACAAATACTGCAACTGCAGTATTTAACTTTTCCCTGAAGTATGTATTTAATGACTACTTCTTGAACTGTAGGAAAGCTCAAGGACTGAATTCCCAGTTTAAGGGACTGGACCAAACCAGAGCTATGAATATTAGTATTTGAAAATGGGGTGTAGACACGTTTAAACTGATGGCTCTAAAATGTTATCTTATTTCTGTTCTCTGCTTCCGTTAAACTCCCGATTAGCTTCTACAGAGAGATGTAACAAAAAAGCTTGCCTTGTGCTGGCTTAATTTGAAAACAAATTCCTGTGTTTCATTGAAAGCAAAGTGTCTTGCCAAGTGCTTTAGGTTTTTTTCCTCACAACACTGAGATAAATGGGAGCTCAAATTGAGATAGCTTTTTTTTTTTCAGTAATTTTTTAAATTAAAAATGCAAGTGGACTCTATAACTTAAACCATCACATAAGAAAACCTAGTAAATGGGGAGGATTAAGACAGGTTATTCCCTTTTTTTTTTGTAATTACTAACTTAGTTAACTTCAGGATTTCAGCAGGATTGCAGCAGTTTTTATTACTCTTAGCTGTGCTAGCATAGCTGCCACCTGCATGGTACTTCATGACTCTTGCTGTTAGTTTTACTGAAAGTGCTTTTCTCCTTGGGTTTTTCAGGAACAGAAGGTCTTCATGTATCTCATGTTCTTCAAAAGACAAAAATCGAAGTTAGTGAAGATGGAACCAAGGCTTCTGCAGCAACAAGTAAGCAACTGTACTGATAACTGTCAGACTCAGGGAAAACTGTATTAGAAGGCCATACCGCTGAGCAAAGATAGCCCACTTGGAGACCATTGCAGGAATGTGCTCTGACTTCAGACCAGAGCAGTTGATGGATTTCACGTAATTTCTCAGGAAAATCCCAACTTGCCAGTATTAATCATACCATTGGTATACTCTAAGGAATATAAACAGGCTTACTTCTGGAAAAGTGTCTTCTAACACTTTGGTCACCAATGTAATGTTCCTGGCTATCCAGGTGGCAAAGAGGACTAAGCTACTACGTCCTTTGGGTGACAACCCAAGAATTCCTTTCAGCTTTCTGTAGGTCTTGTATTGTCTCTTTAATATGGTTCCTATAAGAATAACATGTAACCTGTGCAGCTTTAAATGTCCAAGTTGGTAGGCTTTAGGCATTTATCTCTACTTGTACAAGCTTCTAGTATACAGTAGGAAACCTCACTGAGGTAGAGTATACAATGTGTTGTAGTGCTTGCTTTGTCTAACTTTGAACTTTATCTTTCTTTCAAGCTGCAATTTTAATAGCCAGGTCATCCCCTCCTTGGTTCATAGTAGACAGGCCGTTCGTATTTTTCATCAGGCACAATCCTACAGGTAAGCAGCATTTGTATGTACTTTTTTTTGCTTAGAAATTGAATATTTGCTATGCAACAGAGACAAAAGAAGTCTGGAGCTACTTGAATAACTATCGCTTTTAAAAAAACACCCTGCAAGTATATTTTTATGCCTTTAGTATTATATTAGTTTATTTGGAATACAACTCGGAACAGGAAAAAATATAAGTATTGGCTGCCAAGTTAAGAAACAAGCGTGGCAGGCTCATAAACCTGAAGAACAGTCTTTAATACTCATAGTTCCCCTGAATGGAGAGGAAATAACTCTGGTAGTGAATTGGTGAATAGGACCCAGCTTTGTGATGGATAGTAAAATAGTGCTAGGGCAAAGGCTAGAATAGGGGCTTTGGGGATCTAGGGTGTTGCCCCAGCCTGCTGTGAACAGACGTTGAGTGTTCAAACAATTTCTTTGCAGTATGGGTTGACTCTGCTAGAGCAGAGCTGCCCCAGTTACTCTGAATAACTCATCTACTTCTCGCAGTGACATGCGGATGATAAATATGCTAGTTAGTAGGGAACAAGAGGCAGCTGCCAGCACCAGGGGAAGAGTAGGCTCCTGGCAGCAGTCCCCATCCCCAGGCTCCACAGAGCATTGACAGAACTGTGTGTCTCTAGAAATATGAGCTGGCCACCTATCCAAACGTACACTTCCCTGGGCTCGCAAGCTTGAGGGAAGCTAGACAAGACTGTGACGAGGTGGCTTGGCTGTGCTCTGTGGACTTCATGCTTTAACTGTATTTACAGACTGTGGTAATCCTTGTTTTCATTTCATCCCTCAGGTACAATCTTGTTTATGGGACAAATAAACAAACCTTGAATGTGGAAAAGACATTCTTCAAGAAGTAAACAGACTCATGTGACACACCCCTGTTCTGTTAAATATTTTGTACACTACTCTCTGACTTCACTCAAGAGCTAGTTTTAACCACTGACTAGGTTTTGAAACAGGAGTCGACGTAGTTCTGGCTTTGTGGGGTAAAAATACAGATTGAAAACTACAGTATCTCTTCAAAATGTCTAAAAGATTCTCTAAACTACTGAATGGTTACCTATGCTAACAAACTTTGAGCTTTTTCTGTATCTACTAAGAATTTTATGTATGGCTTTTGTGAGAGGATTTTAACAAAGAATGATAAACGTTTTTATTAATATTGGTTTCTTCTTGTGTGTGGAAAAGGTCTAATTTTGTAGATACTGCCTATCAAGATTACTTTTGGTTCCTGAGTGTCTTGGTACCTGGATATTCTTGGTAGAAATAGATTAAAAGTTCTAGCAATTTTTATTTTATATAGTGCATGTATCACTGAGAGTTTTAAAACTAATGTGGTGTTAGGTACACATCGCATTGTCCTGTCTTACTGTAATGTAAACTTGTCATTGCTAGTATACACTTTCTATTGGATTTAAATTTTATATTTGTTTTTGTACAAATGAAAAAAAAAAAAATAAAACTGCATTATGAACAGTCAGTGTTGTGGATCGTGGATGTGCTGATGGCTGTTTGGGTCCAGAGCCCTGTGAAGTACTTGTTTGAGACTTCCTCCTAAGGAAGGTGAAAGAAGGGTGGGTTTGTGAGACTGTTGTGTGTGGGGTTTTTTGGGTTTGGTTTTTTTTTTTTACTGCCTGCTGCTCATTACCTTTTCTGCTGAATTCATTCTGCTGTGAATTAATTATCCATAGGTTCAGTATTTGAAGAGCAGACTTTTTGTGTTTGCTATGCCCAAGTTACTGCTAAAACTGCCATGTGAGGACATCTCAATGCACCTCAGGGGCTCTTCTTCCTGCTCCCTGCAGTGTAGGTTTTATGCACGTTTGCACATCTTCAGCCCCTTGCAGGACTCTCCTAAGTGCAAAACTCTTCAAAAGATAAGCAGTAAATCCCTTTGGCTTGTCACAGATGGTTCTTTGTTTGCAAGCATGTTGTACTGCTCCTGTGGCAACCGAGGGATTTGGATGGGGAAGGTAAATCTTTGATAGTCGCTGCTTCTCCTAAGGGCGCGCTGGCAGCGAGAGGGGGCTGGCCGATGGTGGTCTGTGGGGAGAAGGTCTGCAGTGTTAGACAGACCCAGCCCTGGTGTAAGTAGCTGGCTGTCACATGGATCCAGAAGCTGGAGGATGGATGAGTGTTGAGCCTCTCTGTCAGGTAATATGAGATGAAGTGAAAATGTGTCACGGATGGCCAGTCCTAACCCAGTACAAAACCCAGGATGAGATCTCATGATGCGCTGCCCCGGGTAACGCGCAGGTATTGACTTTAGTAAGGGGGAGAGGAGTAGCAAAACCACTCCACAGGGAATATGCCTGGCTCTGACTGCTAGCCTCTTTTCCTGATGGAGTTGATTACTGCAAACATCAAGAATAAATCTGGCTAGCTGTCTTTTATGGGATGTATTAGCAGCCTGTCACCAAATCCTCATAAACTGGGAGGGAAGCTCTCCTGCTACATGCTGAGGGCTGGGTCTCCTGCCCTCAGCTCCGAAGAGGTGAATGGAGAAACCAGCATGATCTAGTTGTCTTCCTGCCTCCTTGAAGATACAGTGAGCCACGCAGGGAAAAAATACCAAACCAACAACCCTTTCGCCTCCAAAAAAGCCACCTTTAAGTATGTGATTGGTGTAACTAAAGATTGTGGTGCTGAGCACGAAAGCTCTCCTGGCCGGCCTAGCCAGGCTTGTCTTCAACTCCTTGCATCTCAGGGAGCTGAGGAGCAAATGTAATAACAGAATTGTTACTGAGTTTTGTACAGTTACAGTGACACTTGCATTGGTTTGTCTTGGGTATGGCTTCTGCAAAAACGGAGAAACATGGCCTCACGGGAACTAGACAGCGAGGACGTGAGCTGGACTTGAGAAGGCATGATGTGTGTGAGAAGTCACTACTGGGGTGCAAGGTGCTGCCTTAGGGCTCTGGAGCAGCGTGGGATTGCATTTCAGAGTAGCGGTATTGCTATTTTGATATAAAAATGAAATTACAACATGAGAATTAATTTGATGTTTGTGGCAAGAATTCAAATATTACGGGGTTGGCACTTGAACTTCCACAGGGCTTGGTGCACAGCAGCAGTGTGTGCTCTCTGCCGCAAGCAGGGATTGGGATTAGATTTGGGCAAGGAAAAAAAAAAATGCTGTGACATAAATTTTCAGGTTTGCCATAGCCTACTTCCTCTGCAAACAACTCTTGGTCCCTTCTGTTAGTCCTGAAATAATTTGCAAAATAAGGTGATTGCTTAGAGCGCTGAACAGAGAGTAACTGTGGATGTTTTCTTTTTCCCCCAAACAAGCCAAAACTGGACAACGAAGAGCGTGGCTTGGCAAATGTGAATGGGCTCATTCAGCCTGGTGGGGCCGGGACATGCCTGCCCAAGCTGAGCTCTGAGCAAACCGATGGGGAATGTCACACGGAGCAGCTACTCGGGAGCTTCAAGGTTCTGCGGTACATGGGTGAAATACATCACCCCTCAGAAAAAGGGGTTTTCAGCTCTGCTGCTGCTGTTACTCCGAAGCAGTATTTTTTTCTTTTTTTTTCAGTGCTGCTAGGAAAGAAAAGTTTAACAAAAGCAGGTTTGAACTAAGATGCTGATGGTATTTGCCTATAAACTGGTTAATGGAGATCGGGATGGAGGGAAGTGAAATAAGAGCCTGGGAAGGAGAGGGTTAAATGTCCTTTTTAGTAATGCTTTAAAAACACTGTCTGTGCTCTTCAGCCCTGGGAGTTGATTCATATCAAATTTCCAGTCCTGCTCAATGGAGTAACTGGAGTTCAGTGTGATGTTTTGGTGTTAGGCCTCTGCTTACTGTAGGCTTATTAACTCTTACTCTAGCGGTCTGTTAGCTGCTCTTGAAAGGCTTTGGGCAATCTGCCTGCAATCTGCAGAGGTTGTTTTTAATTATTGTTTTTTAATCATCATCTTTGTCTCCAGGAATATCAAGCTTAAGGTGAATGCTCATGCTGCTTGGGTCTGCTTAAAACTATTCCTCCTTTATTCCCAACTACTTTGCAGTTGAACTTTGTCCTCATGGAAAAGACGAGGTGGTTTTTGGGTCCCTGAGCCCTGCGATGCGTGCAGCCCTGCTCCCTGCTTGAGGACAGGCGGAGGGCTGGGAAGGAATGGTCCTCAAGGAGGAATAGAGACAGTGAGACCGAATGTGTAAAGCTCATAACTTAATGGACTGGTAACTTCAAGCAGGAGCGTAACTCTGTGCAGAACTGCAGCTCAGATAATCTCACACTCTATCTGCTGTTCCTGGATGCTTTCCATAGGTATGCCTCAGTTTCTCCATCTTTAAAAGTGGAGGTAACACATCCTTTGTAAACTTTTCTGGGGTGGAAAGCCCAGAGAGACACTTAGCTCTTCAGTAAACGTGAGACTGAAGCCCTGGGCAGGGAATGATCGTGGAAAATGCTTGTGGTTACAATTGCTTTAGCCTAGAGACTAAGTAGGGAGGAAGAGTTTGGTAAAACTCGCCATACATTTCCTGAGCCAGACTTATAATGAAGAAAGTGGTTATTCATGAAGTAGTTAACAGGAAAAATAGCAGGCTATTAATCTGTTAAACTGTCACAACTTTGTTCTTAGAACTTCAGAGGGCTCTAAAAAAACGTTGCTTTTCTCTTACAACTTCCACGTTTCATTAGCACTTTGTAGTTTTCAAATCTTGTTTGCTGGACAGAGTGGGGAGGGGAGGGGGGACAGGTCCTCAGCCCAAGTAAAGGGATAACTGCTGTTCATTCCTTGGCACCACACCGAATCCCTGCCTGCAGCCCTCTTCTGACAGCAGCCTCCCCTTTAAAAACATGGCTGCGTTGCCTCCCAGCAGCAGAGCTGGTTAATAAAGATGAAAAAGAGAAAGAAATTCAAGCACCTCTTTGTAAGTAATGTTCTAAAAACTCTCTCCTGCCTCAAAGAAAAAGCCCTGTAGCTCAGCCCCAGCAGTTTAAACTGCACAAATTTATTAGTGATGCTCCTACTACCTGTAGTGGTTGAAACCTGTCTAAAGCTAATTTCCATTCTTACTGTGGTGCCAGGAGGCCGTGCTAGTCTCGTGTGCCGGATGTGACACCCAGGAGGAGACAAGCCCCTGCCAAAGGCTGTAGGGGAGGCAGAAGGGGGAAGGAGTCCCCCCTCCTCCCCAGGAGGCTGGTGCTGGAGCTGATGGTAGACCGGGGCTCTCCTTGCTCTCGGTTTGCTAGGCTTGCTGCTACGGCCAAGTGGGCGCTGCTCACACTCTTCACTTACCAGATGAGAATTTTCTGTGAGCTCTTGGCTAACGATGCTTTTTGTGTGCTGCAGGGACGTGGAGTCGTGTTGGGTGGACACTGCTGACACTAATGCAGCCGTCTCACTGCTGCGCTGCCTTTGGTCCTCTCTGTCTTCACATCACCCTGAAGTTCCCAGGGATGCCATTTTTGCTTTCAAGGCCATGGTGGGGATAACTGTTATAGTCAGGAAGATCGGACCCTGTCGGGAATGTATGTAACATGTATGTGCATTAACATGCTGACGTTTCCATTCCAACCTACCTCCAATGCATGATTAGCCCTGAGACAAGGATTACCTTCCCCAAGGCTTTCCTGGCTGCTAAGCCCACGGCATCTCCCTTAAATATTGGATCTGGGCTCCTAATGCACCAAGTTCCCTGTAATTAAGTGCAGCAGCTCCTGAAGGGTGTTTGTGCAACAGGGGCAGTGAATCAGATGTGTTTCCTTTGGGGCACCAAGCACCTGGAGCCTGTGGCCATCAGTTAATTGTCCTGGCTGTGAGCCACCCTGCCCTAGACCAAAGGCCTGGGTCCGTCTCTTTGGTTCACAGGCAGCATTTGTTTCACTTCCAGGCTAATTTGTGCTGGTTGGTTTGGGATCTGAACAGGTGGTGGACAGTGGGGAAGGCAGCGCTGTATCTTTTGCTGCATCTGACCAACCCGGGTTCTTCCACCTTCCCAAAATGGTTGAGGTGAGGACCCTGCTGCTGTCGGCCTGTTCAAGGCCTCGCTGATAGGTGTGTGTCCATGGGAAGCACCTCTGTCACCATGTCTGAACACCATGTCACCTCTGGCCCCTCTTGCAAAAAGCCCCTGGCCTGGCTGGCTGCCGATCTCCGCAGGCATCATGGGGGGCTTCAATACTCTTCTTTGTACTTAAAATTTTTTTAGGGTTTTTTTTTTTTTTTGAGGGGAAAAGAGGGAATTTGAATAGTTTTGTTCTGGTTTGGGGGTTGTTGGTTTTTTTTCTTTTTTTTTTTTTTTTTCCCTGTTACATTTCTTTTGTTGGAAGCTCTTCGGGATTGCCTCTGAGAACCAGGGTCAGGCAGAGAGGCCGAACGGGTGAGTTTCCTGCATCTCCGTGAATTTGGCATCTCCGCGGGGCGGTACCTCGGCAGGAGCGTCCCCCTCTGCCGTCCCCAGCCCGGGGGGTGACAGCCCCGTCGCCGGGCGGCGCGGCGGGGCCGCAGTACCCTCTGGCGGCCGAGGCTCGAACACGCGCAGAGCTCGGATCCTTCGCTACAGGCTCGTTACTTCCGCCGGAGTTATTTATCCAGCTCTGCCGAGCCTGCGGGAGCCGGAGCTCTGGGGCATTCCCGCAGTTTCCCCTCTTCCCGGGCGAGAGAGTTGGAGTTGTTCAGCCTGGAGAAGAGAAGGCTGTGGAGAGACCTTATAGCCCCTTCCAGTACCTAAAGAGGGTCCACAGGAAAGCTGGAGAGGGCTTTTTTAGAAAACCATGTAGTGATAGGACGAGGGGTAATGGCTTCAAACTGGAAGAGGGTACATTTAGTTAAATATCAGGAAGAAATTCTTTCCTCTGAGGGTGGTGAGACACTGGAACAGGTTGCCCAGAGAAGCTGTGGATGCCCCATCCCTGGAGGTGCTCAGGGCCAGGCTGGATGGGGCTTTGAGCAGCCTGGTCTAGTGGGAGGTGTCCCTGCCCAGGGCAGGGGGGTGGAACTAGATGATCTTTAAGGTCCCTTCCAACCCAAACCATTCTACGATTCTATTTTGGGAGGGCCTCTTCCTCCTCCCCGCAAGCTCAGAGCAGGATCTGTCATCCCAAGGCAGGCAGCTTGAGCAAGGAGCCCTTGAGCAAGGGCCGGGATCCCCCAGGGAGAGCCCTTTCCTGCTTGCTCTCCCTGTTCCTGCACACCAAAGCGCTGGCAGCCTTACCCTTCCCAGGTGCTTGTGGCCCCTGTCACTGCCTTGTCACCTGTGTTGGTCCCCTGTGGGACTCTGGTGTGATGGGGCACACAGGGGAAAGGGGCAACAGATTTTGGTGGGTTCCTCTACCTTCCTATCTTTTTTTCAGGTATACCTGATGTCTGATGCTGTGCTAATTATGCCTGGTTTAACTAGGAAAGCTGTGGAGCAGTAACTTCGCTGATGGCTCTTTGCCTGTTAAAATGGGCTGGAAAGTAAAGTTTTCTCTTCTTCCCTACAACAGAGGCCGGTAGGGAGCGTACACTGGCAAAGAATTGCCCAGATAAGGTGTGCTCCTGCTGAAGGCAAAGGAGATGAAATGTGCTGGGCCATGTTCCTCCAGAGAGGCAGAAGCAGGAGGAGGAGCAAGGGCCAGCACAGGTAAGGAGCAATACAAATGTGGGCTCCTCAGGGAATGGCTCTTATTGACAAAAGAACAGCTTTTATTGGATTTCTGTTGTGGGAGAAGAGCTGACGTGATCTAGCCTAAGACACAAGTCTGCACGGGACCTTTCCAAGGGTTGTGAACACAAATAGGAATCTTGCTGCTTCCATGCAAGGTGCCCCATGGCTGTGGCGTTATCTACCTGGAACAATATACCTTCAAACTAGACTAGACACCACGGCATGCTATGGCGTGAGCAATTTGTGGGAGCACAGGAGGGAGGGGGGAAATGACAGTGCTGTATTTTGTGACTATATGGGAGGCAATAGGAGGCAAGATGGAGAAAGGGAGAAGGAGGAGGAAGGGTTTAGCAAGGAGGATCAGAAGGTTGTGATTCTGAAGGTGGAAAACACGAGATATTTTCATATTCCCTGCTCCTGTGAAGGAGCTGGAGGAGCTGGTAGAAGGATGTGCTTCTGAGCCAAAACGCCTTTCCACCACAATTCCAAGTCAAGGTCAGCAGGATGATGAGTACCAGATGATGAGTCCAGAGGGAACGTATTATGTGATAAGAAAGGAAGGTTAAAAAAAAAGGAAGACTAAAAAAAGCTCATAACCAATTGTCATCAGATAAAGTCTTCAGATAGTTTTTCTTGAAAACTTTCCCCTGTGGCTATGCCATCCTATAGCTCCACGGTCACACAGAGTCCCTGCTGGGAAGTCTCTGCATGGGGAGGGTGCTGCCTTCCCCTCTCTTCTTTGGGCAGAGGGTCAGAATCTCACTTCTAACAGCTGGCATAAGCTAAGCAGGTCAGATTTGAAAAGCAGAGAAACAGGTACGTACAAGTCCGAACGAAAAAAGAGCATTGGGCAACAAGGTGCCTTTTGGTGGCTGCTTGGATTATGAGAGAATTACTAGTTCTGATGATAGCTACGGCCACTGGGCTGAGTGCTGTGTCGCTGTTTGCAAGCACAGGGAAACCTTGCACAGCAAACATGCTCAAGGCCTGAAATACTGTGTTTGAAGTATTTTAGGTCCCGCTGTGCCGTGTATTTCACTTACGTGGTCATTGCCTCTTGTCTGTACTGGGCCGACTTGTTCGACCAGACCTGGAGTAATATTCTTGTCCTCGGTGACCAAGTCAGTCTGCCACACACCAGGTCCCCCCCTTAACAAATGGGATTCAGGCCAGACTCTCACAGCATTATAGACCAGTGTGTTACCCGATAAACTATTAAGCTTACCTGTGGAGCTTCTGGTGAAGGTGGTCCTGGAAAGAGGAACTGGTAAATGATTACAGGTGTTCCGGCACAAGCCTGTTTGTACGCAGCCAGCATCCCCCAGTGCAGTGGGCTGAGTGAGCAGCTCTGCTGGACCTCGGCTCAGGAGCAGGTATCCAGCAGCGAAGCACCGGGAGAAACCCTAAGGCTCCCTGTAGGGTACAGCAAGCATAAGGTCTGTAGACATGGAGACTGAGAGCCTCAAAAGGAGATAGATTAATCCTCCCCTAGATTCAAAGGGGATTCGGGCACCTGCACCCCTCTGAGGCTCTGGGCTGGACTCTTGGGGTAGCTCTGCCCAGTCACCTGTTTTGGAAAGACCTGTTTCTTCCACACATCCTCCCGTGACCTCTCCCTATGAAGCCAGGGTGAAGGCTTGCACAACCTTGGAAGAAGTGAATGTACTCAGTCCCTTGTCACGGGGACTGTTTGTTATCTTGCTGCTTCATCTTATAGCTGAGCCTCTTCAGAACCATGGGAGATGTGAGGTCTCCTCATGGGAATCGTGAGGTAGTGCAGGGCTGGATTGACTTGCTGCTTGTTTTGATTGTGATGATGGTGTAAACTGGGTGATGGAAAAAGTAGGTTGAAGAAGGATAAGAAATGTAGAGGGAAAAGCAGGTTGTAAGTTTAGGAACTGGCCTGAAAGGGGGACGGTGGAGAGAGAAAAGCACGATGATACAGACGTGAGCTGAAAGAGTGGGGAGGGGGTACGAGTGAGGGGTAAGAAGGGTCAAAGAAAGGTAGATTCTGGAAATACAGAAGAACTATTAGGAAACAGCGAAGAGCCGAAGGCTCCCCAGGGAGCGGCGGGGGGCCGGGGCTGCGGGCACGGGGCTGCCCCCGGGCGCTCGGGAGCTGCGGCCCCGCCCGCTCCTTCATTAGCCGCGGCCACAGCCGCTCATTAGCGGCGGCCGGGGCCGGGCGCCCTCCCCGCGGGGGCGGGCGGGGAGAGCTGCCGGCCACGGGGGTGCGGGCGGCGGCGGGGCTGGAGCCCGATCCCGCTCCCGATGCCGGTGCCGGTGCCGGTGGGAGGCGGCGGCGTCGAGCTGGGGCGGCGTCGGGGCACGTCCGTGCTGCTGCTGGCCCTGGGTAAGGCCGCCCGGGCTGGGGTCGGGCTGTGGGGTGCCGGGCTGGGGAGGGGCCGCTCCCTGGGGTGCGGAGGCGGGGGGCGATGCGGGGTCCCCTCTCTGTGTGGCCGGTAGGTGCCGAGCTGCCCGTGCGCCCCCGGCTGTCCGTGCCCTGGGCCCCGGGCCGGCGGCGCCGATGCGGGGTGCCCCGGCTGCCCCCGCGTGGGCTCCCTGCCCCGGCGGGGCGGCGCTTTGGGGCTCTCTGCAAAGGGCGGCGGGGCTGGGCAGGGGCGAGGGACGGCGTGAGGTTGGTGCGTGTCCTGCGTGGAAGGGGCAGCTCGCCGTGCCTGGGTGGCACCGGCACGGTGGTGGCCCAGGGGAGCCCGGGAGGGAGGTGGGCTCTGTCCCCCGAGGTGCGGGCGCTGACGGCGACCCCGTGGGTGGCTGGCAGGGCGCCTGGCCGGGCTGCTGGCATCGGGCACCGCCTGCGCCACCGCTTACCAAGCTGGGGCCGCGTCCTCCAGCTGGGGGAAAGCGGCCACGTACGAGGAGGCGGATGGTGTGGAGCTGCAGGGGTTGCACCGAGCCTGCGGGTGAGTACGGCCCCGTGCCGGGACGCCCTGCCTGTCCCGTGCCGTGGGGACAGTCCCCGCAGGAGGGCGGGCTGGGGGTTTCTCTGTGGCGCACGGCCGGCGTGGCTGTTTGGCGTTGCCCCTGTGGTGGGTGCTGCTGTCTGACCTCTTCCCCTCCGGCACTCCTGGATCCCACCGGTGAGTGCAGACACACACCTGCTCCCCACCTTGCTCCGATCGAGCCCTTCCCTTCCTCCCAAAGGCGCAGCGCTCGCGGCCTCCCATATTTGCTGTCCCCCGTGGGGAGTGTAGAGCGTCCTGCTGATAAAATTGCCTGGCTAGAATTCTTGTATGTCTTGTATTAATATGGTCATTAATACTGTTTCTTTAGTGTCATTGTCAATTATTTGGTCTTATCCTATTAAATCTATTTCTGTTTCAACCCTCGTGTTTCCTCGCTTTCCCCAACTCCCCTTCCCGGGTGGGGAGGGTCATCAGGTTGAAGAATAATTGTCTAAACAACACTAAATTGCTATGGGTTTTCTCAAACCATAGTAAGATTGTAAAGTGGAGCTGGGGAAACTTTTCTGTGGCTTAACCCCCCCCTCTTCTCTCCCAGCTCGGTTTCAAGCTGGAGTTCACTTGGTGGCTCCACACCAGTTGTCCTGCGAGAGCCGAGGAGGCAGGAAGGACCCCGCCGTGAGCCTGGCTGGAGGATTTCCAGCTCCCTGCAGCAAACCGGCCTTGGGGGGCAGCCAGAAGAGGGGCAGATCCCCCGGCCCTTGCGCGGTTGCCCCCATCAGTGGCTGCACCAGCAAAGGGGGGAGGATGCAGCTGCGCAGCAGCATCGCTTTGCTCCAAGTTGTTCTTGTGCGCCCATTGCTCAGGTGTTTGTCTCTTCTCAACGTTATTGCAGGAAGGAATGAGAGCAATTGAATGCTTTCATGAAGTCAGTGGGGTGCTGACTACGTGGCTAAAATGTTGTACCTGAAGATACAGCTACTAATGAAAAAGGAATGTTAAAGAACTTTAGATATGATTTCTCTATTTTTTTGAATACATGACATAAAATGAGGGTAGCTATAATTCATGTGTGTTTTTATTTAATGCAATAGCTCTACATTGTAGTTTTGTTTTGTCAGAAATGAAGGTGTGAATGACTGAAGCTTGCTAACGAATGTTTAAATCTTCTTGCTAGGACAACTCCTCAACAAAATGATACCAGCCCAGGAGGAGAAGACAAGCGGGGCTGCACCCCCTAAACCGTGGGGACCATTTGGAAAGTGGCAAATTTCCTCTCTTCAGGGGCTCCAACGGTGTAACTGTGAGAGCGTCCGTGTCACCTTGGATGTGTTCTCAGGCTGCAGGCCTGGCCTTGGAAACGTGCAGATGAAACAGCTGTGGCGAAAAAACCTGCAGAGCGCTGGTTCCTGGGTTTAGTGTCCCCTGCTACGAGAGAGCAAGAAGGGGACCCTTTTTACTGGGCAAGGGATGCAGACAATGTGGGCAGCCCTGCAGGGAGCCCCCAAGGGTCCTTGTGCCCATCACCCCCAGTGCCGTGGGGCTGTAGAGAGGGAAAACTCCCAATTTTAGGATGGAAGCGGTACCAACTTGTGCAGAAAGAGGCCTGAAATGTGGGGATGTGCTCCCTCTGCCAGGGATGGAGCGGAGCAGCAGTGGGAGTAGAAAAGAAGGGCTGTCACCTCCTGGGACTTTCCTGGGCAGCCCCAGGTGAGCGTCTGACCCAGCCCCTGAGCTGCCATGCAGTCAAACCGAGCAGCGACAGGGGGTGCTTTCCTGAAATATTGCCAGCTCTTGATGAAATGTGGGAGGCCTTTCCACACACAGCTGGAAGCATCTTTAGCAGAGCCCCCTCTGCCGCCTGTCCCTCCCGGAAAGCAGAAGCTGGGGTCTCCCTTGAGCTGTGCCAGCGCAAACGGCCTTGGGCTGCGCTGGACGGGACCTGCCCAGGCCCTGGGAACTCCTGATGCTGCAGCCGTGGGCAAGGGCCGCTCACCTGCCCCTGTGCTGCCCGGCCTCCAAGGGTCCCGCCGTCTTCAGAGCCCGCGCAGAGGGCATGGCCCGTCCCAGCAGAGCTGGGTGCTCTCAAGGAGCTGCCTTGGCCCAGATGCCACCAGCAGTACAAGCTCCAGCCCTGCCCAGAGACTGCGATGACTCTCTTGGTGTCACCGGGACCTGTCAATTGGTTTTTGGAGTTGTAGCTGGGTTTGCTCTGGGGTTTTGCCTTTGGGCCTCTGTTGTGGCTGGTCACCTCCTAACCCGTAAGAGCTGTTGTATGATGAGACCATAAGGAATGGAGAACGATGAGGGCTGCCTGGAGACTGGGCTGGCACTTGTATGTGGAGACAGGCTGTGTTTTTCTTGGCATTTCCATCCGTCCAGACCTCTTTGGGAAGGATGGGCAGCACTTGCCCCAGCGTCCCACAGAGAGGCTGCAATGCCCTGGGCAAAACCCACTTGTTAAATGGCCGACTAACTGCCTTCCACCACTTTCTGTGAGCATTCCTGCCCCGGCAATAGTCCACCAGGATTGTCCAGGGCTGTCGTAACTCCTTCTGCTGCCATGGCAGAGACGGGCAATGCTCTTCCAGCCTTAGAGCTGGAGGGAACACAAGCATCCCTGGTAGCCCTGCCAAACACCGTGGCCTTAACTGATGTGCTGGTCACTGGAGAAAGGTCCATGGGCACTGGTCAGCCCCACATGCTGTACAGATGCAGAGCGAGAGCAGAGACCAGAAAGGGATGGCCATGAAATGTGAGGTGAACATCAGCTCCAGCATGAAGTAGCTGGAGAACTTTCCTGTGGGGTGTGTGTGACTACCAGGCATGACGGGATGGTTAGGAAGAGCCACTGAAGACAGGAACGAAGTGTAATGTGTCGGGATTCTTAACTTTGGGGGGTATGTATGTATTAAGCTGCCCCCCCTTTAAGGGGGCTCGTCCCCATCCCCACTGCGCTCCCGTTGCCGTGGCCCGTGTTCCATCTGCAACTGCCAGTCCCTGGCAACGGGCACAACGCATCCCCTCTGCCCTGCGCCCGACAGCCCTTCTCTCCTGCTCCCCACACAGCCCTGCTCTCCTGCTCCTGACAGTCCCGACCCTCGACCCAGCCCTTCCCTTCCCTTCCCTTCCTGCTCCCAATTCGTCTCCCATAGCGTTGTGACCATGAAGGAGAATCCGCGTGTGCTGGCAGAGGTATGGCCCCGCTCCCCGGGGGTGGGCACCCCCTGGTGCTTGGGGGGCCGGGAGCTTGGCTCCCCCTCTCCCCCCACCCCTGCGAGGCCAGGGGCTGGGAGAAGCCCTGCGGGGCTCCTCATGCCCTGCTGGGATGCAGCATCCCTGCGCGGGGGGACACGTCCCCACACACGGCCCAGGGTGCCCCGGGCTGGTGCTGCAGGGATGCTCGCCGGGAGCAGTTGGGTGCTGCCCAGAGCCTGAACTGGTGCCTGCGCTGCCCCTTTCCAGGCTGGAGCCGTGGGAGCCGAGCCCTGCCAGCGCAGCAGCGCCGAGCCCAAAGGCTGCCTGCACAGAGTAAGGAGCTTCTGGGCGCCCAGGAAGCATGGGGGCAGGGTCTGCGTGGGGGACCCGGGGTATGTGCCTGGGGCCCCATGGGGCAGGCAGCGGGGCCACTCACCCCTGCCCTCTCTGCTCTGCCAGATCCACAGGAGCATGCCTCACCCCAAAATGAAGAAGATACAGAAGAACAGGAGCCTCCAGCTGCAGACACTGGGGCGCCAGCACTGGTGGGTGCTGGTGGCCAAGGATCTCCTGCTGGGGATGTGCCCACAGCTCTCCCCGGGAGGCGAGAGGGGCAGGGGTGCGGAGACCCCTGTCCCACGGGTCTGCTGGGTTGCGCAGGCAGGACCAATGCACTGTTCTGCTTGCCTTTCGGCTTAGGATGTGCCAACTCGCGCTGGAGGCTGGGGAGGAGGCTGCGAGGAGCGTGGAAATGTGGATGCAGCTTGAGATGGCCATGGACATCGATGTGCCTGAGGATGAGGAAATGGAGGTGGATGGGGAGGAGGAGGAGGCCATGGATGTAGACCTGCCATCAGGAGGACAGGCACGTGTTCCCCATGCACTACCCGCAGGGAGGGAGGGTCTCCTGCCATCGGGATGGGGCTGGGGCTGGGGTGGGTGGTCCCCGCTGCAGGGACATGGTGCCCGCTCCCCTCGTCCTGGCGGCACAACCGCCCCCACTGCACTGCCCTGAGCCCCTGTCCGCTTTGGGATGGGAGTGGTTTCTTAGGGCCAGGACAGGCAAGCGTAAGCCCGAGCCCAGGCGGGGCTCAGTGCTGGTGGCAGAGTCCTGCTGTCCCCAGCATGTCCCAGGGCTGTGGCCATCGAATGCCCATCAGGGCGAAGCCTGACCTGAAGCAGCTGCTGCTGCTGAGCTGGCTGGGGAAGCCCCAGCTCTGCTCAGCAAGGTGCTGCGCGTTAGCCAAACGACCGTGCCACTTGTTTTTCTTCCAGGGGTGGCAGATGTGCAGAGACCAGAGGAAAGAAAGTGGAGGTGTGAAGAGGAAGAGATGTATATAGTTGTGTATAGTTGTGTTTTGTAGTTGGTTGTGTTGTTCTTAGTAGTTGTAGGCAGTTGTGGTGTTGTTAGTAGCTGTAGGTAGTTGTGTTGTTGTTAATAAAGAGTTGTGTTCATGTTTTTCACACCCAAGCTCTGTGTGCATTTATTGGGAGCTGCGGCCTTTGCAGAGTTGTGGTTCCAGTGTCTCGGGGTTGGCAGGGCTGGAGGGGGCTGGGGGCGCTTTCACGGCCGCCCCGGGGGCAGGGGCTCCCTGTGCACAGACGGGGTGCGGCTGATGGAGGGGACGGCCCTGGGCACCAGCGGGGTTCATGGGCTGCTGGAGAGTGGTGTCCCCAACAGCCAAGGGGTCCCCAGCCAAGCGTGAGCTCTGCTGTGACCGACCCCTGCTGTGATGCCAGCAAAGCAGGCAGGAAACCTTCTGCTGCCCTTGCTGCTGGAGGGAAAGGAAAGGGACGGACGGGGCATGAGCCAGGATGAGGCCCCACAGATGCAAAATCCCAACTAATCCCCTGAGGGCCATGACATCCTTGGGAATGGCTGGTATAAGGATGAGGGGAGAACATGGAGTGGGCAGCACAGGCTGGGACGGGGGAGGTTGTGAGGGGTTTCGAGGAGGGCGATCTGGGAAACCCAGCAAAGCAGATAAAATTCCTCTCTTGGGGCAGTTCAGGGGAAAGATAGGTGCTGTCTGCTGCCTTCCTCCAGGATCCTGGGGGATCCTCATTCATCCGCACTGGCTGCAGGTGTGTGATGTGTTTTGTGGTGGTTTATCAAACAGTATGATCCCCAGCACCGTGCTCCGGGAGGTTGGTCCTCACCTCATCTTGTTGCTCAGCTCTTTGGGCACAGTTCTGTCTGGGACGTCCTGAGCAGAAATAGCTTTGCCCAGCTCACAGTTAGGATTTTCATGTAAGGTTAGTGTGTGTGCGTTGGTTATATCCAGACGTGCTGTTGTTCAAATATTTACATTTTTGTTACACCTGGGATTAGAAGCTAAATCTCTGCTCACGGAGAAGGGTCCTGACCAGCTCCAGTAACCTCCCCACCAGGCCCTGGTTAGTCCCGAGGAGCAGGAGCTCCTCCGGTTCAAGCTGGGCCCCAAAGGTGAAGCACCACCATGGTTCCAAGAGAGACCAAAAAACTAGCACTGAGGGGAGGAATTCTGCTGTTGATCAACCCACGTGCGCTGGGCACGGATACAATAACCAGCACAATCCAGCTGCTTAAGAAGTTAGAGGATAAAGGCTTACAGCTGCTTGTATTTTAAATGACACAAAGAAACTAGCTAATAGATTTCCTGTGACTACACATCCTTCCTCAGTCCATATCCCCCCGTTAATTACTCCAAGTGGAATATCCTTTTCTTTACTGCCTTACCATGGCTGCGGGCCAGCCGGGCATGGGCAGAGAGCGGTGGGCTCCTCGGGCCCCGGGGTGATGGAAATACCTGTATTTAACAAGCCCCCCAAGAGTGCACGGGGAGAGGACAGCCCCGAGCTGGATCTCCTTCTCCTGCTCTTCCACGACGTACGGCCCCGCGCGGCTCTTCTACTCCAGAGACTACGCCTGCCCCGGCTTGCGCCGCTACACGGGGCACCTCGGCCCGGCGGGGCGGCGCCGCTACACGTAGCGTTACGGCGGCGGCTGGGCTCTCCCCGCGCCGTCAGCTGACGGGCGGCGGGCCGGTCCCGCGGCAACATGGCGGCTGAGATCCACTCCCGGCCGCAGAGCAGCCGGCCCGTCCTCCTCAGCAAGGTCGAGGGGCATCAGGACGTGGTGAGCGCCGCGCTCCTCATCCCCAAGGAGGACGGGGTCATCACGGCCAGCGAGGACAGGTAAGCGGAGGCCGCCGAGGCGCTTCACGGGGCTGTGAGGCCGCCTCAGGGCCCGCTCCCCGATGGGGGCTTGGCCAGGGGCTGGGCCGGGCAGGGTAGGCCCGGGCGGCTCCTTGGTGGAGGGTCCGCTCCGCTCTCTCGGCGGTCTCCCTCCGTGCGGGGCTGGGGCTGAGACCCCCCGGCCTCAAAGCCCACCAGTCCCGGAGCCTCCATCTCCCCGATCCCGGGGCCCCCCGAAGCGGGGGAGCAGGGGGAGGTGGCAGCCGGCGGGAGGTGGCTGAGCCCGGGAAGTGTAGCGCTGGGGAGAGAGGTGTGAGGCGGGGGGGCAAAAAAAGTCCGTTTTTACGCTCTAACTTTGCCAAGAGGCACACAGCCATGACTCTTTGCCTGGAGCCACAAGGAAGTAACCGAAGCTGCAGTTCCAGGGAGGAAAATAAGCGGAGCTGCCTTCATGGCCGCCGAGGGAGGCAGCGGCTCGGCCCGCGGGGCTGCAGACAGCCTTCCCCCACCCGTAGGAAAAGGTGCTTGTGCACCACAGCAGTGTGTTCCAGCCCCCGCCAAGGACATGGGAAAGTACAACTCGTTCATGTGTGTAAAAGGGTTCTGTAGTGAGCAGAAACAAAAATGCGGGAATGTGTTCTCCCTTGCCCTCAGCTGTGCTGGCTGAACCACTTGAGGGTACATCACTGCTTCCGCTGTCTGTCAGGAGAGTTTAGAGCTCCCCGAGCTGCTTCAGTCCCAACAAGCCCATTCTGAAGGTCTCAAACCTGCTTCATTCTGGCTGAAACAGTTCAGGGAGTGAGTTAGCAGATCTGCAGGAGAGGCAGTGATGGGCCACTGAGGACAAGGGTTTCTGGGTGGAAGGGAAAATGTCTTCAGAGTCTAATCCTGATCCTCAGCACTGGCTCACAAAGCATGTGAAACATCTGTCACGAAAGCTGGTAATGTCATTAAGCAGTTATTCAGACCAAATGAAAGCGGAAATGAGGAAGGAGGTAGCATAGGGGGTTGTTGACTAGGAGAGAGCTGAGGGGTCTGCAGTGTAGTGGTGAGAGCTGGAATTTCCCCCGTGCTGCCTGGAAACTAACTTTTTGAATGTGAAGAGCAGTAGGAGATGCTTCTTAAGAGCTCCTGTCCAAAAACTGTGGCAGTGATTGAAAGGAACATGTTAACGTATGCAAGTGCATTCTTTGAGAGATGGCTTGGTGGAGAGATAATTTTACTGTTGTAACGTGAAACTCTTAAAACTGAATTTGCATTAATTTTTGCATGAGTTCTCATTTGAAAAGCCTGACCTTGAGAGTAACAGTAGGTTATGAGCACTGAAAGTCAGCAGAGCCGTGGTGTTACCTGAACTAATGAACTGTCTTTTTTGATATTTATTATTAGGTCAAAAAGAGCAAACACACCAGATAGCAGCAGCATATTCTAAGTTTAAAGCTTACTATTAGCCATGGCATTCAGGATTTGGGAGAGACGGGAAGAGATCAAGTGCAAAGGATGTGAACTTGTCCTGATTGAAGTAAGGTTTACCAGATATTGTTAGTTTTTAGTTAGCTGGCGTTAAAGCAATAAAATTTGTGTAGGACACGTCACGGTGCTCTTATGCAGATCAGGTAGAAACACTGTCAAATTTGTCATACTTCTCAGTGATCTGGTAACGTCAATATGATATTAAAAATGTGAAACTGTAGCTGCAGTTATTGAAGTGGATTATCAGCACTTCTGAGAAATCAGAAAGTGCTAGTCTGTTTTGACTTCCTGTCGAGAGGTGGTAAGAATGTGTTTTTTGTTGGCATGCTAGGAATTGTTTTCAAGTGCCAGTTGAACTCTGTAGAAAACAGGCAGTAGAAGTAGTTGAATTTGGAAGACTTAATAAGTGGTTCTTTAAAGTGACTGATTGTATTCTGCCCCCTTCCTTCCCCCCCCGCCCCCGAAGAGAAGATAAGCACACTTAATTCTTATATGACCTATGAGTTATCATCACTGAATTCTAAAAGCCTGATATACAAATGCTGTAAGTTTGGGGTAACTGAAGCCAAAGATTTCCTGATGTTGTTTAAAGGGTATTTGAAAATATTTTTCTGAAGCATTTGGAGCCAGGCTCCTGTTCCTCAAAGATGTTTTTTTCAGCCATCAGATTGGGTGTCTGTTGTAAAAGGCCATCAAAGTGCTCTTAAGTGCGCCAATATTAGTGTTAGGGTTGTACCATCAACTTCTAGCATGTGATAGAAATCTTGATGTTCTGTCCCAAGCTTCCAGAATGCTGGAGTTTTGGGTGCTGGAAGCATCCAGCACAGCATTAGCATGATCAGAGGATAAAAGGCATATGTGCTTCTCAAACTGTACGGTTAGATAGTGGCATATTAAATATTTTCATGCTCTTAGACATCATAGTGTGCAGTGTGTGCGCTGAACGGTGGGTATTTAAGGGAAACAGAGTTTTGTGATTCCAGAGAACAGCATCTGCCTATTCAGAGCTTGATTTTGCAATTTAGTAGGACTTCTTAGAGTTTAAAATGCAGTTTCCTGCCTGGTAAAGAGGTAAACGGCGTCCTTCACTGTAGTAATACCTACCAAAAAGCAGCAGGATTTAAATCTTGACCCTTCGAAGCAGTAGTAGATACTGCTCATTG
Source organism: Chroicocephalus ridibundus (assembly GCF_963924245.1). Lineage (NCBI taxonomy): Eukaryota > Metazoa > Chordata > Aves > Charadriiformes > Laridae > Chroicocephalus > Chroicocephalus ridibundus. The sequence continues at coordinate 51,927,953 of NC_086289.1, forward strand.
TTGAACTGTGGCAGTAATTGTACCTAGCTTACCTAGCTTGCTGCAAGCAGTGATGCTTGGATGTGTTAGAGGTGTTTTCTAGCTTTGAAAGATGGTCTTGGTTGATCTCTTCCCTTTGTGTGGAAATGGCTTTCTGTACTATATGCTGGATAACAAGTTTTGAATGGGACTGAGCAGCTTCCTTTGTATTCCGCTTTTGTCTGCAGTTATTCTGATACTGTCTTAGTACTGTGCAGGGTGAAGTGGGATGTACCCACTTTTTGGATGATAGTGTGGGCTGAATCTTAACATGTTTGTGTTCAGTTTGTTGTGATGCCCTTCTTAAAGGAGAGAAGAGGAAATGGCAATCTTTAAGAGTTCATATCTGAGTTAAACCTGAACAGAATTTCATGGTGCAGCCTTGCAGAGGTTTGTCTGTAACAGCCAATGCCTGCCTCTAAACTTCAAGGTCTAATGCTGAAGGTTAGCAGTTTGTGTGCTCAGGCTGCGTTGATAAGACCCAAGGATGCAGCTGCATCATTATGTGGGCAAGTTCTGGTGGCAGATACGGACCAATGCAGAGAGCAGAGACTGTTACCCACCTTTGGCGTGTATAAATTTCTAAGAGAAGCTTTGGACTCTAGATTACACTCATGTAGCCTGCCTTACGGTGGGAGTTTACTTAGATCTTTAAGCTTTCAGAAACTGTTGCACTGTATTACCTCTAATCTAGGATACCTCCTACAGCAGATCAAAGCCTACTCATATATCCGTCACCTGCAGTTTAGCATGTTGGCAAACTTCTTTCTCTCCTGTTTGTTCACTAAAAATGGGGTGTAGGTGTTAATACTGCATAACAGATTATGCTGCTAGCAGCAAGCAAAGTACAGAGTTCAGGAAGTGAAAGAGCTGCTGTGTACAACCCCTTTGAGCAGTATACTAAAAGAGTAGGGCCAAAGTATTTTTGATTAAATCTTAATACAGCTAAGGCTGTCAGGTATTTCATAATAACCAGTCAGAGGAATGTGTTTACAAGTTCAGGAGCGAGGAAAACATTGATGCACAAACATTCTCCAGGAACATTGTAGATTATCCTCTTATTAGAGGAGTTGTAGTTCTTTCTATTTTAGGTGATATTTCCTAGAATGAGAAGTAATGGTTCTATTCTTTTTGAGGGCACAAAAGCTGCAATAGTAGATCTGTGAATACCAATAAGAATCTAGCTCTTTTTTTTAAGTTTTGAAGCCAGAAAAGGAAGCTAGAATACCTGCAGGAGTTAAATAGTTGATTTTCCCAATCTAATTTTTCAGCAGGAGGCTTGCCATCTGTGAAGCTTTCTCAGAACTTACCTAGAAAGGATGATTAACTCTGTCTCCCTATAGGCATCTTGCCTGACCCTGGCTCCAAGATGATGATTGGAATCCTTGCAGTGTGTCCCTCAGCCTGGGCAGCCACCTCAGGTACCAGCTGTGAGATAGATCCATCTGCTCCAGGCTGGTTTGTGTTTTCTCAGAGCTGAGATAGGCCAGTGTGGGCTGCACAGATCTGTGATACTGTCAGGTCTCTGGACTTTGCCTTGCTGTCCTTGTTGTCAGCAAACAAATAACTAAGGCAAGATGAGTGTTGCCCAGCTGTAGCTTGGGATGCTGGGGGACGATACAAGACGCTAAATGCAAGATGATGGTATTCTATTTACCACAGGCACGTCTCTAGAGTCACTAGCACATCTGAATGCTGGTATTCTGTGACTTGTCAGCAGCTGCTATTGCTTTGGAGCTGCTGCTTAAATTGCAGTATTAGGGCTTTTTTTCAGTTATGGAACTTGAATATTTGTCAGAACTAATGTCTTAGCAGAAATTCGATAAAAAGCATCAACTGCAAGCTGTGACCTTGAGCTTACATTGCACTGTGATTAAACTGGATTCCTAACGGTGTTTTGGGAAGGCAGTCAATAGCAGTCTAAATACTTCTGGTTTATTTTGACTACCAGAAAAATGCAGTCTTATGTTTTTGATGGGAAAGCAATTGTCAGTGATTGATTTCAGATAGGAAAGCAAGTCTTAGTGGTTTTAAGGTGTTGGGAAGATGAAGTGCTTGGACCAGGGCTGGTATAGTTGCACAGTACTTGCAGCAGTGCTTGTGTTGTAACAAGTTTGGATTTGCCTGCTAATGTTCCCTCACTCCTTTCTCCCAGACATGCACACATTTGGCTTTTAGGGGGCATCTTATGTGGCACGAGCACAAATGCTAAATGCTGACGGATTTTCTTGCCTCTCAAACCCCAAGTTTTTTTTATTTCCAGCACTGTTGGGTGCTTACTCACTCTGTAAAAGAAACAGCAATTGAGGACAATAGAAATCCTTAAGGCCACACTCAGTATTACTTAAAGATGGCTTTAGTGTGTGTTTCTTTATATTATGTAAAATAACCCAACCAAACAAAACCCCCACTTTGAATTACTCTTCTATAAATGTGCATGCTTTACAGCTGAAAGCAACTTCTGGTTCAATAGTCAAGGTTAGGGAAGTTTGGAAGGCTTTTTAAATCTTGTTTTACTTCCTCCTGCCACTTTCAGATATCTGAGTCTACTGTAACTTAAAAAGTATGTATCTATCTCTGAGTGCTCTTCAGTGAGTTTCGACATTTTTATGTCCTTACTGAGACTGCTGTCAAACAAACCTGTGTCTTTCTAGGCCCCAAATGGGGAATGCCTAAGGAAAGGTGAGTGATAGCCAGCTCTTCTCAGGTACTGGGCACAGGCCTCTCCATTAAATAAAGACCAAGTTTTGAGAAAAGTGCTAAAGACTCTAGGGTTGTTATGGCAATTTTTATAATAAAACATTTCGTGGTAGAAGACAACTGTGGAAGTGCCATTGCTGGAGGACTTCTCTGGTTCTTTAAGCTAGAACTGGTATTTCACAAATTAGTTTGTCCTAACAAAAGGAGATGCGCCACAATGAGAGATCTGTAGAAGAGAGAATCGAGGAGAAGGTTATTAATTGAGAAGGTTATTAATCGAGGCACAGGTTATTTGCTGACTACTGTGAAATGATCTCTTCAAATTTTGCTCTGTCAGAGCTTTGTATAAAGCTGTCAGCTTATCTGTGCAAGCATGAGGCTAGCGAAGTCTAAATCTTACTTAAACCAAAATAAGAAGCTTTCAGAAGTTAATTTTGCTAACTCTTGCAGCTGTTTGCTTAGGTTCTCAACTTCAGTGAGGGACTGTATTGTTGATGATCAGTGCACAAACTATACTTCTAGGACATTATTTTCTTAGAAAAAGCAAACCCTTGCTTCCTTTATATTAATTCCTAGTTTGGTGTGATTGACCAGAATACTACAAGGAAACAAAGTCTACTTTGGGAAAATGCATGATCTCAATCACTATAATACATCCTAGTTTTTTTAATATCAAAAGTAATTACATGATTTTTGGCTAGAAGTTGAAGAGTTGAATTAGTAAGAGTGGAAGCTCCCATCCAAGAAGCTCAGAACAGTTTCAGTATGATGGAGCTGCTTTAAAAAGCAGATTAAAAATCCATTATAATGCAGAGGTGCTAACCTATGCTACTATTGGCATTTGCATCATAAGAATGACTTGAAAGCATTGTTTTTTTCCTTCTCTCATGTTACTAAGAAGTAGCAGCTGCTCTTCTGAAGTGTTAACTTTCTGATTGTGAGGGTGAGTATGGATTACTGGAAAGAGGAAGTGAAAGCTTTTAAGAGAGAGTCTTAATGCAAAATATTTAATGGACTGGAGTAGTGTGCATTTGCCACTGAACTGGTGGCAGAGGGATTTGATTCAAAAGCTGAAAATTATTGTTTTGAGGCAGTGTGTATTCAGTTTTAGAAAAGGAAAGTAGTACGTTAAGGGTGGGCGTTGTCTGCTTTATTTTTAAGTTGTCTTTTAAAGAAAGGCCCTTAAATGGATTACAAAATGAGAATGCTACCTTTATGTCTTCAACCTGAAAAATTCTAGTCTGGATGCAAGATACGAGTCCCCTCCTGTGCTCTTTTTGTTAAACTCTTACTGGCAATCCTATATGATGTTTATCAAGTCTATCCACTAGGTTTCTTTTTCTAAAAAATTCTAAATACTAGGCCTTTATTTAGCTAAAAGTAAATACAACAACTCATTTCAATGAAGTCTCTTGACAGCGTTTCCAGGTACACATGTTTACAGATCAATTAGGTTTCCATTTAGGAATGAGGAAGTTGGATTTAAACAGTGACAAGAAGGTAAACAATGGTTTGGAGAGGAAATTTCAAGTAGACTTAAAATAACCTCAGCACTGTCTACATGTATGCTCTTAACTTCTTGATGTAGATTCCCTTCAAATGTGCCTATTGTTGGAATGTTTTTAGTTGACAATAACTTTCCACTTCCTTGCTGATTCTCTTATATCCCTCCTCCCAGGATGTGACAGTCATGAGAGCAGTGTGTAATGCTAAATATTCTCAAGACTGTTTTTGCTTTCCTTCCAAGGCCTAATTCTGGAGGGTTACAAACTAAAATCAATTTTAGAAAGAGCCTTAGTGTGCTTTCAAGTTGTCTTGTCAACTTCCTTCAATTCCTTTTTGACTGGCTAATAAGTCCTGTTCATATTTAGGCCAGAGGAGCAGTGGTACTAACATTGCTTGTCCATTGCATTTGTAAATGGGGGAGTAGAGGCATGCCTCAGAGGAAATAATACTGAAATAGATATGATGTACTTTATGGATCCATACATCAATATTTGGGGATGGAGATGTCAGTAATGTGCTGGTCTGGAGGATGAGGTACTTCTGTTACTAATATTCAGTATCTGGCTTGCTGAAGGATGAGTTGCATGGAGAAGCTGTTAAAAATTCAAAAGTTCAGGCTTCCATAATGGAACAATTTGTGGTTCTTTTTTTTAAACATAGCAAACACTTAATCTTCTATAAAACAAACTGTGGTTTGCTCTGCCAAAGCTGGAAAGTTCCCGAAACTTGAATTTGACTTAAATCAGCCAGAGCCAAGGAGAGGGAATTAAAGGAATGCAATATGTAGCAATTTCTGAGGTGGGCTGAAATGGTATTTCCATTTCGTACTTACTGAAACTCAATATATAAATAGTTTTGAAGAAAACTCTTCATGATTCAAGGGTGTCTATTCTTAGTACTATTATTTTTGTTATGTTAGAGTACTATCGGTATACTCTTATTTCTATTATGTTGTTGTTCTATTATGTTTGAGTAGCAGAAAAGCTAAGATGATTGGAGCTGATATATAAGTAATGAACTTGTTCAGATGCAAGGGATGACGTACATACTTAAAACTGTCTTCTCCCCACTCTTCCCATGACACAGAACAATACGAGTATGGCTGAAGAGAGACAGCGGACAATACTGGCCCAGCATCTATCACACCATGTCATGTAAGTACAATGCTGGAGATGGTAAGTGATAGCCAAGCATAGCATGGGGTTGTTTACCTGTGCTGTGGGGGGGAATACCTCCTTCCCATTTCCCCAGGTGCTTGATTCACTCGATGATCTTAAATTTGGGAACTTTGCAGCAACTCTAGCTCAGTCTTTAATTTGAAAATAGCTGCATAATAGGTGAGATCTAAGGCAGCATTCTGTTAGAACCATATCCTTCACCAGGTAAATCACTGTGTGGATCTGCAGCTGAAAATGTCTCAAATGCTGGCAAATAACTGATCTGCTGAATAAGTGTGCTTTCAAACCACTAGCTGAAAGTTCAGACATACCAAGGCATGCTTTATTTTTCTTTTTTTTTTTTAAGCATTTAGATTATTAAGAAATCGATACTGAGTAGCAGCTTCAGTGCTAAGTAGATCTTGAGAGTCAGTGTGCTTTATGGGTTTTGAAACATCACTCAGCCTGGATGCTTTGGTGTAACTTCTTTACTGTAGAGTTGCTGCCTAGACATATACCACATATAAAAAGAGGGAATACAATGACAAAATAAAACATCATACATACAAAGGATAGTCTTTAGAATGACAATTTCTGAACTAATTTGTATACAAATGTTAAACGAAGACCAAAGAATTGGACTCCTTGATGTTCTGTGTCTTCAGATGCAGGCTGAGTAGCCTAGGATCTAGATTAGAAATCCCAACTGTAATATTTTTTTTTTCCTAATAGTTGATCTAAATTACAGCAGCTGCTCCATGTATCAATTTTCTAGATAGACTGTTCAGATTGTGCTCTGAAAAGGTTTATGCAAAATGAAGTGCTCCTATACGTAGTTCGAAGGGATGGACTTGTCCTTATGCAGTATGACCACTGAAATATTCCAGACTGTCCTGCCTGGCTTTAAATTTCTAAAAACACCTTCAAGGCCACGTTTTCTGAGGGTCTTGGAGAAGAGGGTATTGGTTTAGAACACTGTATCCTTCTCATCCTTATAACTTGCAAGTTTAATGAGGACATTCTTCAGTGAAATTTTTTCACAAAATTTTCATCAGGAGACTTTATTGTAATTTTTTTGTCATTGCTTTTCACATCTATTTTTAGCCCTTAGTTTATAACAGGGAAGTAGGTCTGTAGAGGCCTTCTGCTAAAAGAGATTGTATGTAATCTCAAAAACATGAGTCGCCTTAAAGTTGCAGAAGTTGAGATATGATTCCATATGAAGTTGGCATGCAATTACATTTTTCTGTCTATCACTTTACTCTGTAAAGAACAGAGTTCTTTATAGTTCTTTATAACTCTGTATATAACAGAGTTATATACAAGAACAAGAGTATTGTTCTTGTATATAACTCACGGCTCCATTTGAGGTAATTTTAAGGAGCTCAAGTTCTTAAGTGTAACTAGCTGCATATGCTGTTGCTGCTAGCTGGGCTTTCAGCCTGTGTAAAATTCCTCTTACTGAGGTGCACCTTGCGGCAGGAAATCGTGGTTGCATATGGTTCCTGGCGGTATATCTGACTTACTCTAGTGGTGTACCTCTCCTCAGCTTCACATATGGGAATTTAACTGTCTTACCAAGGGATATTATCTATGTAGACTAATTTCTATTGAGCTACTTATTCTTAAACAGCTTGTGTCCTGAGTGAAAGAATTGGTTTTAATCAGTCATGTGTATCCTAATACCTCTATTTCAATAACTGTAATGTGCTTTCTTTTTTTGGCAGCGCCATGTTCAGCCATGGCGTATCATCATGACAGCAGACGAATATTTGTAGGCCAGGATAATGGAGCTATCATGGTAAGTTGCTGTGACTTTTCTTCAGAACGCAGATTAGAATTGCTTAGATTGTCTGTGAGCACCAGGTGTTGCTGGCAGCTGATAATTTGTTTTCTTTCCCTTCTTTTTGGAATGCAACTACTACTAAATGGCTGAACTTCTTGGCAGTTCACCCGAGATGTACATGGGAGGACTGCAAATAAATAAGGGTTCTTCTGGCTAAATGTGAGCCACCTAGCCTCAAGAAGTCATTGAGCCATTAGTGTACTAGTGGACCCAAACTAACACACTTTATCGAGAAATTATTTTGAGGAGTACATTAAGCTGGACAGAGTGCCACGGCAGTGGACTAACAGGGGTTGTGAACTGCAGCTAGGCTGCATCTGGCCAGAAGTATGGATCTGCCTGTATCTTGCCATGCACGTGTCTCTGGATTTTCTTCCTGCAGATCTTTTTATGATGTGGACATTTCAACACTAGCTCTAAAATTACAAGAGGCAGGATTGATTTTATTTTTTTCTGGGAAGTCTTCCTTCTGTCTTTCTGTACTCTTGCTGTAATGGCTCTCCCTCTCCTGGAGAGCAGATACAGATGTCATTACAGAAAGTGGGTCTGTATTCTTCCCCTCTTTTTCTTGGCAGAGGAGGGGAATCTTGTGACTTGTAGATGCTTTAATGGTTTCCTTTCTCTATGAAAATAAGGTCAAAATAGTAAGTGTCCTGTGAGGAGCCTGGATGCTGCATGAGTGTCGTAAATAGTGATTTTACTGATAGCTACTGTGAATAGTCTATACAGAACTACATAGAATAGTGATTCTAGTGATAACTACTTGAAATTGTAAACTGAGACTGTTAAAATTTCAATAAGCCTAATACATAGAGAATACTCTCACTTAAATCAGTCCATTATGAAGTCTCAGATACTTAAATCCTAAATTCTACAAGATACAGTTTTCTTTGTTCTTACTGGGGACAAATGAGATCTTATCTCTCCCTATAATCTCCCTTCAGCAAACTTGACTCTGAAAGGGTGCTCCCTGTTGAAAATGCAGTTCATTAATAACTTTAATTTACAGTTGGTGTGTCAGTGTGCTATGCTCCAGCTTGAAAAACTGCTAGTTTTTAGTGAGGTGTATTGCTGCTATGCAAATTTTGGCCTGCTCTTGGTTACTGTTCTTTTTTTCAGTATCAATATTGCTTATATCACTGCTATATCTTTTCTAATGGTTACACTTTGCTTTTAGGAGTTTCATATTTCAGAGGACTTCAATAAGATGAACTTTGTGAAGACGTATCCAGGTAAACTGTAAAACAGTGTCTACAGTAAGATTTGTGTGAAGGGGAGGCATCTAAAATAGTTGTGAAACTGGACACCGTCACAGATTAATCAAGTCCAAATATGCTTTAAATCTGACTGACTTTCTAGTTGTTGCTTAGTTGGGGATAACTGCCATAAGATAAATGTTCTGTTATTGAGTAATCCTCAGTCAGTTGAGTCCGAGTTGCAGTCATTATCGTTAAGTTCAGTACATCATTAGCCTGCAAGTGTAATGAGCCAGAACTAGTGAGTTCAGATTTTGCTCTTCAGGTGGAGTAGTTGTGCTGCATGAATGTTAAGGTAAGAGCTTTCTAAAGGTGCATTTTGGTATTTGCAATTTCCATCCTTACTTTCTGTAATCACTGGGCTTGATTACTTCTAGATGAAGGTAAGAGTCCTCACCTTCTCTGTCATTTTAGGAGAGCAAGAGGGATGAAAATGATCTTATTTTTCTGGTATGTGGGGAATAGGGATTGTTCTAATAGTTATGGAGAAGCCAACTTCATCATTTGGCTGCACATCTTTAAAAGAAATACAAAACTTGATTGCTGGTTAAAACTGGAATATTAATGTGAAAGGCCTGGAGGAGACTCTTAAAGACTGCAGATTATGTATCAAAACAAAGTGCAGTTTGTCTTATGACTCCCTGACACTGATAGAAGTTCTTGCTTAGGAGAAAAAGACCTTGTTCTTAAAGCAACAAAACCTCCCTTTATCCTAAGGAAGATGACTCGACAACTCAGTCAAGGGAAGTACTTGCATGTTGTGGGCCAGGAGGGGCTTCTCTCTGATGCTCATGTAACTTCTTGTTTAGTGGCAGCATTCCAGACAAAGCTGGGTGGGCTTTGGTTTGCTGTCACATGTAGCAGTTTGAATGCTGTGGACTAGATACGCTTTCCAGTGCTTAAAAGTATGAATCACAGAATGGTTTGGGTTGGAAGGGACCTTAAAGATCATCTAGTTCCAGCCCTGCTGTGATGGGCAGGGATCTTTTCAACCAGACCAGGTTGCTCAAAGCCCCTTCCAGCCTGGCCTTGAACACCTCCAGGGATGGGGCAGCCACAGTGTCTCTGAGCAGCCTGTTCCAGTGCCTCACCAACCTCACAGTAAAGAATTTTTCCCTAATATCCAATCTAAATCTCTCCTCTTTCAGTTTAAAACCATTACCCCTCCTCCTATCACTACACTCCCTGATAAAGAGTCCCCTCCCATCGTTCCTGTAGGTCCTTTAGATATTGGAAGGGGCTATAAGGTCTTCCTGGAGCCTTCTCTTCTCCAGGCTGAACAACCCCAGCTCTCTCAGCCTGTCCTCATAGGAGAGGTGCTCCAGCCTCTGATCATCTTCTCAATCTGGGCATAGCTCCCCTGGGGTCAGGAAAAGAGGCACTTAAAGCAATTAAGGTTTTTAGATGTGTGATGTTCTCCCTGGAAGCTCTGGCCTAACTAGAGGAAGCTGAGGGTTTGCCTGCTTCTTAATCAGAGCATCTTGGGTATCTGGGCTGAACTCAGCTTCTCTCTCTGTGGGAGAAAGGCTTAAATTAGCTGACTGACATGTTGGGTTCACTTAAGCTATTCAGAAGGCAAATACCAAATGAAACAATGCTAACCTTTTAATTCAGCCTAGAGGCAAGTACAGTATGGTAAAAATGTCTCCCTGGGGCATTGCTTAGTTATCATCTTCAGCCTATGTCTCTCTGAATTAGAACATAAGAACCCATTGCTTTGATTTTAAGGAAAAATGAGCCAGAATCTTTTTCTTCCTACAGCTCATCAGAATCGAGTGTCTGCTATTACTTTCTGCCTGACGTCAGAGTGGGTGATCAGCACTGGTCATGACAAGTGTGTCAGCTGGATGTGCACCAGGAGTGGGAGTATGCTGGGGAGACATTACTTCACCTCTTGGGCTTCATGTCTACAGTATCCTTTGAAAAATTATTGCTACCCTGAAACTGGACGAGTACTTTATTCCTTTAGCTCAATTTGTTCCCTCCTTTTCATGTAAAAAGCCAGAGTGATATCTCTTGCAAGTCTGAAAACCCTTATTCTGATTAGATGTTTGATACCTTTATTTCTGTTAGCTGTTGTTAGATAGTAGAAGGGGATGTTGTGACCTTGAGTTGCAGAAATGGCAGTGCGTACTAGTTCCTAATTTTGAGATATTTGTCTGTAGCATCTTGTGGAAGTGACTAGTAACTGTATCTATAGCCTGGTGTGTATACTCCTCAGCAAGTTACTTTTTCAACAGATGCGAGTGTGCATTTGAGTCATTCTAGAGCATAAAACATCATGAAAACCCTTTGGACTGCTTTAATTTTTCTGTCTTTGCCCATGTTAATATTTTCTATCTTTAAACTACAGGCTACATTGAAACTTTACTAGTTCCTAGTAGTGATTTGTGTGCAGTTTGCTTTCCTGCAAATTGTCTTTAACTTCAGCAGTCATAGCTTCAGAACTCCAGTTGTGTATTCAGCTGTAAGGACTTCAGGGTATTCTTTATCCTGTGTAAAAGACTTACAAACCTAGTAGCTTAAAATATAGTTCGTATATCAAAACTTTTGAGCATGAGTTAAATACTTTAAATTTTAAACCTATTTCTTAGCACTTGTAATGGTGTCAGTTTAGATGTGGCCCGACAGTAATTGGAGGTACTGGTTGGTGTATGAGGATTAATGGCAGTAATGTTGTAGAAGTGGCGTGATTTAAAAGCTGAAAGAGGTCAACTACATCTCTTGAAAAAATAAATACCTCTCTAGAATTGCTGTATGCCTGTGTATTGCTATGAAACTAGGAGGAAAGCTAACCGCTTGTTTGCCAGCAGCATGTCTAGCCTTCTCGGGTCTCCCACCTGTGCAGACTCTGCCTTACTGACTGAAGAGCTGATAGGTTTGTATTTTTGTACTGTTGCTCTTTTTTGCTGTCCTTCTAGAGTCCAGGGGCTTTGTGTCCCACGAAACATTTCAGGTACAGCTAGCCCCAGCTGAATGCAGCACAGAACTGGCTTAATACTGTGTGTGTGTGTGTTAGGAGACTAGTTCACAGAACAGTCTGGTGCCTCTGAGCCTCACTGTTTGAATTCAGTGGGTTCTATAACTAATGCTATTGCAAATAATGGAACAGTTTATTATGAAAACAGAGAAAAGAATATGACCTTTTCTATCAAGATAAAAATAAATTTCCATTGAAGACCTTGGCATTTGAAAATGCATTATAATTGATCCTGCCTTTGGACTTGTGTTTGGAAGAACTAGCTTTCTGCTGTGTGTACTAGGTGCTTAGCCTCCCTATCAGGAGGTTCCTTAGGATTTATTTGTTAATGATCCTATGCGTAAGTTTCTGAAAAACACAGCACAGTGCCTATTCTTTACTGGATTAGTGGGGATAATGCTATCCTGAACTTCCAAGATGAAGAAAGGATCACGTGTTCAAGGACTTAATGGATTTGTTGAAAGCAAATTGTTTATCTCGGGATTCTGAAGGCCTAAGAGGGATTTCAGAATGTCAACAGATGACAAAACCTCTGCTTTTTCACTTATGGTGGTGGGCTTTTTGGTATAGTGACTTTTTAAAGTTAGTCTTTTCTGTTGCTTATTATGGACTATCTTACTAGCTGCTGCTTTTGGTTTTTTTTGTGGCTCCAGGAGGACAGGTGAGTTGATCCACAACTCTTGGGTTATGTGGTATCATCTGCATGGGCTTTTCGTAGCTCTTGCTTATATCCTGAATAGCAAAAGCCTTTTAAAGGTGGCAAATGATCTGGTCCCATCCAGCTTGCTGTGCTTTAGTTTACATAGTTTAGTTACATAGTGACAAAAACTGAATATCAGAAAATTGTTATGATATGTAATGATTTTATCAAATATGTCACCTTGTTAGTAGATCACATGTTAGGATGTGGTGTGGCTTTTATGTCAGTGTTAAATGAGAGAACTCTTTCTGAAATACGGTTCAGTCTTCGATACCGTGGTGAAGGACCTGCATCAGTAAACTTGAAACTACAGAGAGCAGAACAAGAAATTAGATGGTCTCACCTTCTCAGTAGCTAGAAGATTGGGAGTGTACTTCCACTGTAAGGTGGAGGGTCAAAATCCTTGTATCTTAGTTTTCGTGTCCTGGGGACATCAACTAGTATAACATACTACAAAACTAAGAGTTTATGGGAGCGGGTACTAGGTAAGACTGAATGCACCCAGCGTCCAGTGAGGTGCTCCTAATGGTAGCTCTGCACTGCAACAAGTAGCCTGAGGAGTTCTGGCATCTCTTTTAGAAGATCCTGAGTGTGTTCTGTAAATATCTGCTAGAAATGGTGTAAATCTACTTGGCTTGCCTTTAAGTAGGAGATGGATTATCTCATGGCTTCTCCAGTGGCTTTCTGAAATGTTTCTCACTTGTTTTCCATACCGTCTTACTTGCACATGTAGGGAAGGGTGAGGAGAAGAGAGGAATGAAAAAGGCTTAACTATTACAGTCTCCAACCCCTTTGGAAGTAGTTATGTAGATATTTATCTGTCATATTAAAATGTTCTTTTCCAATTTGTTTAGAGTCTGTAGCTGACAGCTGTGCTATCTGTTTCAGTCTTGCAAAATACTTCTAAAGAACAAAGGAGGCTTCTCCTTGACTGGTGTTCAGATATGATTATGAAACTCGGCATGCATTTGTTGGTGATTATTCTGGACAGATCACTCTCCTGAAGCTTGAGCAGAATACAAGCTCAGTTATCACAACACTCAAAGGGCATGAAGGTAAAGTAACTCTTCCTCTAAATTCCACTTGACCCAGATGATAGTACCTGTTTGTAAATCGGGACATTCAGTTGGATATCTACCTCTTAAGGATAGGTGTCGGATAAACAACTAGTGCAGGGTAGCAGCTATCAAAAGCCGTACATATGACTGTCTCTTAAAGAACAGACACATTCTTGCTGATTAGAGATCTTTGCCTTACAAATACTGACAGGTATTTTTACTATAGATGAAGAATAAAGGTAAACATATGCATTCAATTAAACACAAGTTATCCACTAGATGGCCACCTTTAAAAACTTTAGTCTCCGTAACATTAAAAAGAAAGGATGAGAATGTGTTACCTTTTTTTTTTCCCACCCTCTGGAGACCTTGTATTACTATAAAAAAATATGTAAAGCAGCTTTAGCAACCCCCAATCTAGATTCTAAAAAGCTGCCTAATTCTTCACAATGCTGACTTTAATGTTCTGATCGGTCTTAATGAGACTCCAGTTTCCTATGTTTAGCTGAAACTAAGCTATATGCAAGAAATTTAGAGAGCCTTTGAGAATCAAAAGTGTCTAGTCTCAAAGACAAATGTCCCATCCTGCATAGTACAGCTGAAGTCCTTATATCAAATAGTCTGTAACATGATATGGAGCCACTGTCCACTGTAATGAATAAGGCAAGAATGCAAATCACAGAAGAATATGTAATTTAATAATATGCTGAGAGAAGAAAACAAGACTTAATGCCTCTTCCCATGTGGTACTGGCAACTTTCAAATCAGCTGACTAGTTTGGGTAGGGGTGAATTACTAAGTCATAAGTGTCTGACCCACTGGAAAAGACTGCCTTGTTTCATAGCTGTAAGTATAGAGTAGACTTTGTTAAAGCTGGGTAGGCTCCTGATTTACAGATGACTGCAAAATGATAAAGCCGGCTTTGAATGAGGGAGGCAAGTTGAGATTTTCAAATAAATGCCTCTTCTGCTTTCAAGCAGAATTTCAGATTGTTTCAGTTAAGAGCAAAATAATTCTCCTGGCCCTAGAGACTCCTTTACCTCTGTATGCTTTAGCACTAGTCGGTGTTAAAATGCAACTCCTCGATAGATGATATTGTTAGTCTGAAATCAGTGTATCTCGACACTACTATTGAGTTGTGGTGGGCCTCCAAGCACCAACTTCAGCAGTGCTGTAAGCATGCAGACAGCTTTGCCTTATATATAAGTTCCTTAAGGGGATTGTGATCCTCAAAACAAGAATTGATCTAGTATAGAAGTCGATTAAATTTGATGGGCAGGAACAGGTTTTTCTTCAATTGGTGTAATAGTAGTTCCTTCATCTTTTTTATTTTATGTTTTTTTTAAAGCAAAACAGATTATGTGTAACCTTTTTTCCTCCACAGTATTTGCATAACATTCTCAAGGCCTGGTAACTCTAAACTTAAATGGCATCTAGTTCTTCTCTGAGTGCAGCTGTGTTTGCCAGACTTCAAAAGTCTGACTTCATCTTGTTTCCTTTCTAGCTCTTGCCTAACTGTGACTTCATAAGCAAGTAAGGTTTGCTTTGCAGTCTAAATGGTTTTAGAACTTGTCCTTCAACAGTCAGCTTGCAGAACTCTCCATACTTAACAGCCTACTCTGTGCAAGGCTGAGATAATACTCAAATCCGCCTTCTATGGTGCGAATGGTCACTGTTCTCTCGGAGACAAGTGTTTCCAAATGGGTCAGTCTGAAAACAGTGTAGCCGTAAAGGAGGCAAGAAAAATCTCTCGCTCCAGAGAGCTGGAATAGACTGATTTGGGCTGTAATTACCATTCGTCTTGCTTTCAGACTAACAAGGCTTTTGATGACAACTGAGCAATGGAAGGATGCTTTAAAGGGAAGGCTGTCTGTAGGGAATAAAATGTTCAAGTGACTTCAAAACTATAGGCAGCATGAGTGACAAAATTACTTCTTCAGTCTCCTGTCTACATTGCCATATATACGGGTTTAGTATAAGACCGCTACTATCAGATGACTCGTTTCTTTCTATGTCTGACTAATGAGGCGCACAGCCAGGTTGGGCCTTCTGAAATCTGGTTTTGTGATTTAGTATGTAGTGGCCAGATTTAATAGTAGCAGTGAAACTCACTTGGTTTCTTATTCCAACTATTTTGAAGTTGTAAATAGTTATGTAAGTGAGGTGGTTTACCTGTGAACATTGCATGCTGTCCTGCAGCCACTGTACAATACTTACTGTATTGTAGATACTAGTCTCTGCTTGGCAAGTTTTAGTACTTTTCATCTTCCAAAGATCGCATAGCAGCCTACTGACTCTTTAACAACTACCTAAATACAAGAGGCAGAAAGCTAATAATTCAAACTTTCTGGCTTATTCTTTGCATCTAACTTTCTTCTTAGAGATGTTTTGTTCTATTGTCAAATGTTCTTTGCCTCTCTAGCAGGACTCTGTCTTGCTGTTGCATGCTGTCCTTTGCCTTAAGGCTTTCGATATCTGTTACTGTAGTAAAGGAGTACCTCAGGTTTCACTTTAATAGCCCAGAAGAACATCATTATGCTGGGGAGTGACTCCCTTAGATCTAACTGCAGAATGTTCTTTCCTAGGAAGTATTACTTCCCTGTGGTGGGATCCTGTTCAACGACTGCTCTTCTCAGGTGCCTCTGATCACAGCATTATCATGTGGGATATTGGTGGAAGGAAGGGGCGAACGCTGCTGCTCCAGGGACATCAGTATGTAACCGTGTCTTATTTTTTCTACATGTTCTGTAATGAACACAGAGTCCCAGGAAGACTAAACAGCATGGCAAAATACCTGAATCCTTGTGAATAATGGAGAAAATAACCTTTTGCAGAACTCTGAAGACTTTCAGGGGGAAGAAGGATAATCAGTACTAGGAAAGCATTACTGATAAATCCTTTTTTTGCTCATGTTTGATACTTCTAAACCATGGGTAATGAGAACATAACATAAAAGTAGGTTATAGAAAGAGGTGGGTAAAAATCCTAAATCACCTTGCTTGGACTTTATGTAAAAGTTGCATGCTTCTGTATTGTAAATACTTCCTTGAGTTGCCTGTGAGGGTGGGGCTAGAAACTTAATGTGTAAGCATGTTTGTGTACCCATGTAGAATAAGTTTCAATATGTTCCTGTTCTCTGTGTATCAGTGAGGTGATAAACTGATTGGCTAAATGACAGGGGGTGGGGGTCTCAGCGTCAGAAAAGCATGTCACATCTCCAGAGTTCTGTGGGATTAGGTAGTTGTCTGTATTTAATCAACTCTTTATTTTTACAGACACATAACACTAGCTGCTATTTTTAAATCTAGGGCCTTCGTTCAGTCTGACAGGCAGTGCACCACTGAAGATATATTCTACTTAGAAACGCAGTGGTAGTAGAGATCTTGTTTATGTTTAAAGATGTATTTGTATAGTGCATTCTCCTCTTGTCTAATTCCATAGATGCCTCCATCCACCTTTGATCAAGACTGATAGCCTTAGCCCTAGAACTCTTGTTAAATCTTGAGGATTTAGTTTTATGGCTAAAGAACTAATAATAGAGTACTGGTTACAAAAAAGTAACTGAAGTCAGTGACTGGAGGACTTTATACTGCTGTTACTGCTGCATCATGTGTCCTGGTGAAGACTTATAACACTGTTAGTTTCTCTTCAAACATCACACTTAGCATCAAACTTCATACTGAATGGGAAAGTAAGTTCTTCTGAGAAGCAGAATGGCTTTTTTAATTCAACTTAGATGTTGCAAAGCAGTCTAATACCATTGAGATCCTTTGTTTAGTTTCTTAGGGTAGACATATTTTGCCATGACTTTATTTAGGATTAAACTGTCTTACTGGTGAATGCATGCTTTGTTTTGCAGCTGCAGGCTTACATACTGTGACTTGTTAGCAAAAGTGGAAGCTCCATCTGCTTCCTGTATCTTGAAACAAATATTTCTCTTTATTTTTCCAGTTGTCTCTGTTTTGATAACTGGCTCTCCTTGCCAACACAGAAGAGAATTTGCATGTACACTCTGGGCCAGTTGACACTCAGCTCACTGTCAGTGCTTACTCCCAGCAAATGTTAGCATGGAACTGTACCTCTGATATTCTGGTCAAGGCTGTAAGAACACTGCTCTAGGCAACATCCTGATGCTATGATAGTGCTTAGGTGACAGCATCTGTTCTCTCATCTTCATAGCTCTACTTAGTAGACTTAGCAAAGTGTTGGAAATCAGTTTTGGCTTCCTAGGTAGCTTTACAAGGATAAACTGGGGTTTGGTGGGAAACTAAGCTTTGTTTTAATACGTATGGGTAAATAGTGTCTACTTTGTTTGCAGTGACAAGGTGCAGGCTATCTGTTACATCCAGCTGACACGTCAGCTGGTATCTTGTTCAGCTGATGGGGGAATTGCTGTTTGGAACATGGATATCAGCCGAGAAGAGGTAAGGTCATGTTCTAGATCAACAATTTTTTTATTCTTTTTTATTTTTTTTCTCTTTTCAGAGGCTGATATGGCTTTGCTTAGTCAGTTTTGCAGGCTGTTTTTCTCATATCGCCTGCAACTTAAGACTGAATGATGTTATTAAAACCTGTATGAAAATCTGTGGCTGTCCAATTGCAGTGGATGGATTCCCAGGACAGGAGAAGTGCAGGACAGGCTTGGGACTGCTTAGAGTCTTATCTCAATGAGACAACATGGTCACTGGAATGGCTACAGCCTTTGCTGCTGGAACTCTCTAAAGCATGCAAGCCTTTACAGTATAGAAACCAATGGACTGTGCTTCAGCAGTCTTGAGATAAGTTCTCAACTCATGTCAAAGCAGGTAAAGAAGTTTTGAGATGCAGCTCATAATGTAGAGTATCAGTCCCCAGACAATATATTTTCTAAAGATCTCAGTACACAGCAAACCAGCCTGCCATGTACATTCTTTCTGCATCAGTTCATATCCATCATAGGAGCTGAAAAGATGTATATTACTACTATCGTTGGTTAAACCATAATTATAGAAGTTAGCTTTGGTTGTCCCCATAAAGCAGTATTTAAGGCTCAGCCTTCTGTGCCCCGTTGCTTTTCCTTAAATGCAAGTGTCATGGGTAAGAACTGTTTTTCTGACATGTGTTGAGCTGTCACCTTAAACACGCTGAATGCTGCATGTGATTCTAACATTTTCAGCATCTCTCCAAAACTTCTGTGATATTATGAATCTTTGTAGTTGCAAGGAATTGACTTAGAATACAATTGGGAAAACAAGATGTGGCCATTTCTCTTCTGGATCTGCACACAATAATTAAGGGATCTTCTGAATAATAGGCAGTTTTAATACAATTAAAATAATATGGTTAACTTAGAACAGCCATGATGTCTCAGAACTCATTAGAAAAACATAATAGAGCCCAGTCCAAAAGCAAAGAAACTAAACGCGTGAAGAACGATGAACATAATGAAGCATTAGCTAGCGAATCATGTTATAGGGTATTCTCAAATACACACTAATGCGCGCAAGACTAGAAGACAGACTCTTTTGATTAAAAGGAATGGTAACTCCACTAACAGCCATACCATTGATCTTGGGCGGTTCCAACTGTATGTTAGTAACAGTGTTGGAAGTGTTGGCAGGTTTTTACTTCCTATTTAATGCCTGAATAGGAAGATACCCTGTTTTTCTGTTAGAGACAGCCAGAAAGTGGATTGTCTTCTCAAAAATGCTATTAAGTGAAAACTGCTATTGTAAGTAACTGAAAGAAGCAATATGGAACATCTCACTTGGCAGAGAGGCGACTCGTTTCTTCTTTCCTCCCCACCCCCCATGCTGGAAACGTTACTGCCCTTTACAGTATTTTCCACTGGCATGGGGGAAGGAAGGGGATGCAATCGAGGTTGAAAATGTAGGGGATGCAACCAAGGTTGAAGATGTAGGAACTGGACATCTGGTATTAACAAATATTGATGGTGATATGGTGGCGCAACTGACAGTATTATTGTTTTATTACTGTCAACAATGGATGTAAGTGAATTGAGAAGAAAAGCTTCTTTGTTGTTCTAGCTTTCTTCCTTTTGCGTTTCAGGGAGACTCCCCCATCAGATGTGTAAAGTTGTATAGAATACACGTGTTCTAATTCAAGTCTATATATGAAAAATATTGTGCCTCTCTTTCCGTCCCTTACAAGGACGCTCAGTTGAAGTATCTGAGAGTGCTGAAATATGTGAAAGCTACAATTATTTTCATTTGGCTGAGTCCATTTATGACAGGAAAAATATGTGGGTGGGAGAAGGGATGCATAATGAATATGTGGGCAGGATGCAAAGTGCAGATGAGTTCTTAATTATCTCAGACTGCAATTCTAGGGAAGCAGACAAGATATTTACTTCAGAATTTACTTCTTGACCTCCCTTCTTAGAAGGGATGACTGCCTCATAGCTTCTGCAACTTGGATTACACTAGCCCTTAAAAATCATCTAGGCAACCAGAGCAGCAGTCTTTGAATGCCTGCAGCAAGTTTAATAACGTAGATGTTTGAATTAGTTTTCTTATTAAGACAGTAACATAACCTACTGCTGTGGGCTTAAAAAGTATAGGAGGTGTGTAGGTACAAGTAACTGTAGTCTTGGGTTTGTGGTTTTTTGTACTGAGCTTCCTATGTACTATACCGTAGGCAAACTATTGTTGTAACGTCTAGAGCTGAGACAGGGCATCTTTCCAAGTAAAACTTTACTTTGGGCTCTTAAAACAAACTTCCTTGGCTGTTGTATGAGGAAAAATAATTCTGATTGTTTGCATCTCTTGCTCTTTTGTAGGCTCCTCAATGGCTAGAAAGTGATTCCTGTCAGAAGTGTGAACAACCTTTCTTCTGGAATATAAAGCAAATGTGGGACACAAAGACATTAGGGTTAAGACAGGTGAGATCGCTGGTTTGAGTGCTTAGCTGTACTTCAGCACTTAAGCAAAATGCAAACAGAAAACCACTAAAGCTGTTAGATCTTTTAAACTGTTGGTTTTTTGCTGCTTTGAAGTGAGGGTTTATTGAGAGGTTACAGCTTCTAGGCAGTGCTGAGAAATTTCCAAGTTCTATGGAAAGTGTTGCATCAAACTTCTATCACAGGGCAAAGCAGGCTGTGCTGGGACTGCTCCGTTGGATTTCTCTGAATATTTCTGTACACTGAAGCTGTGGATAGCTAATCCTCAAGTGTTGTGTGAAGTAGCACACAATGCCCCATAACTGAGAAAACTGCAGACTAACATAAGGTTATAAGGTACTCAGTTCAGTGAAGCAGCTTTCTTTTTGGAGGGACTGGACGGGCACCAAGACACCCATCTGTTTCTGGCTTTCTTAGACTGTTATTTTCTTGGTTGCTTGTTCAGCCCTCTTTTCCCCCTGCTCCCAGAAAGAGCTTGCAAAAGGAGAAGAGGATGGACAGGGAGAATAAGGAGGTAAACCCATTAATGGCCAGCAAGACTCTTCAGAACTCCAGAGTCCTTGGTCTTTGCTTGAAGTAACAGAAAACTTCCTAACAGTTTGCTTCCTAACAGGTTGCAAACCAGAAACTTCATCGTTGTTGCTCAGTGAAAACTTGATAAAGTGGTCAAGTGGCACAATATGGTGATTTGTTTGTTTGCTTTTTCCTCCATGAAGCATCACTGCAGAAAATGTGGACAAGCAGTATGTGGCAAGTGCAGTACCAAGCGGTCAAGTTACCCGATCATGGGATTTGAGTTCCAGGTCCGTGTCTGTGATTCCTGTTTTGAGTCAATCAAGGATGAAGAGTGAGTATTAAGGAGTAATAGATTAAAGTAATACTGCTGAGGTGCAGAAACACTTCTGCCTGCTCCACATCCACACACAATGCTACACAAACACGGCAAGCTGACTCTGCTAAAAGGCCACCTTTGCACTGCAGTAGCAGAGATCCCTCAGCTGGCTCTGCAAGCTGATTTAGATCAGATGTAGTATTACAGCTTTATCCACTTGATTTCTTCTTTTCCATGAGCCCAGATCTAGAGTTGAAACGTATTTGTCTCAAGACTTCTGTTCAGGTAAAGGCTATTGATTGCACTTAAAGTTGCTAAATGGTGCCTGATAATGCATCACAGCTGCCAGGATGTATATGCGTTAATTCACGTACACTTACTGAAAACTGTTCCTACAGGAATATTCATCACAGCCCAACATTATTTTCCCCATGCAAGCAAATTGGGTTAAACATCATTTGCTGTCTCATTAAACTACTCTTAGCAATGAATGAAACCCCTTTTTATTTCGATATGAACAACACTTCACTGTTCACTGTCCTGTCACCTCCTTGGACACCTGGAGTGCTAAAGGACCAAAGTAATCAGATGCCAATATTGGGGGTGTTGTGTTGTTGCTGTCATTTGGTTTTTTGTTGGTGTCTTTTTGTTTTATGAAAGAGAGAGGTGCTGTGCCCTAGTCGACTCACTATAGCCAGCAGGAAAAAATGTAGCTGAGCTTGACTTTATAACCAAAAGTAGAATTATTTATTAATGCAGTGTCCCACTTCTGCTCTAGTACTATTAACAGTCAGGCTGCAGGAGGCCAGGAAATGTCACACCTATGTAACTACTCAAGCAATGTCATAGCATGACTTGCTAATTTAATTCTGTCCCCTTTAATATGGCACTGCAGTTCTCAGGACTGATTTATTAGTACTTAGGCAACTTAATTTTCTTGTAAGTTTATTTTGTACTGGTATAATGATGCCATCAAGCTTCATCTGATGGCTGGTTTCTTTTGAATTGTTCTCTTGCAGCCGTACTTCCTTGGCAACCTTTCATGAAGGAAAACACAACATTTCACATATGTCCATGGACATCTCCAGAGGGCTAATGGTGACTTGTGGGAGTGACCGGATTGTGAAGGTATTCATGTACCTCTTTCTCTATTTGTACTTACGTGACAACTGTTGCTATAAAGCTAACTGTTGTGGGTAGCAAGAATTGTATTTGTTGCCGACTGTTCCTCCTGTTGCTGAATGAGGAAATGACCTGAAACTCCACTATGTGGAGTCTAGCTGTCAGAACTGGTTACTGTTGGTGTCCTCTGGACAAACAAAGCAGGCAGCTGCAGTAGGAGAGACTGCCAGTGGCCTTAAAGACACAGACATGATGAAACATGAAGGCTTCCTTCACTGAGCTCCCTGGCTTCTTGGAGCATTGCCACTAAAAGCCCTGGTTATAACAGTGACATGGAAATCAGATGATGTAGGATCTTGCTGTGCTTAAGCTATGCATCCTCCATGCATGTCAGAACTGAGACTGTTCCAGCGTGTCCCTGTTTTTCTGTAAGCATGTTTATAACAAACTGCATAGCATTTTGTAAAACAGACCTACAGAGAACTCCTAGAAGACTCTTTTGAGCCCTAAGTTTGGCTTTTGGTTTGGAAGGCTGGTATAACTTGATGACGTTTTCCTCAAGTATAGCTTAAAGAGGTTTTGTTACCTTGTGTCCAGGGAGGTCTTTATGTTTGCTTCTGTGCCTCTTACAGAAATACCTCTTAGGTCTTACAATAATGCTATGTAATTCTCCACAATATTTTCTTCCAGATCTGGGACATGACACCGGTAGTTGGTTGCAGCCTTGCAACTGGCTTCTCTTCACGCTGATCTCATACCCAACAGGTTTATGCACCTTATGTACAGCAATACGCACCGAATGAATGGAATCCTTCTTAAGAATATTACCGCAAACACTGGTTGCTTGATTCTTCTCCTGCTGCTGTTCCAGGATGGACAGTCACCTTTGTAGAGCACGGCTTTTCTGTTGGGCTCACCGGGAATCTCCTTGGTGCGGAAGTGCAGTTTTGCAGCCTCTTGGACTAACGTAAAATGGCTTACCTGCAATATGACACCTTGATGAAAGGACCTGTTGTTTCTCGGTTTACATATGTAGTGTTAACGATGTGCTATCTCTGCTGATATATCTTGTACAGATAACCTTGTAGCTAAAACATTATCAGAGTAAAATGAGTGTAGTAAATTCGATTTGTGCAAATAGTAAAATAACTTATTTTCTCTTCCAAAAAGCAGTTGTGTAGAAATACTTTTGAGCAGTCACTGTCTAAACTGCCTCCAAAAGGTATGTTGGTTATTCCTATGGAAGGAGGAGATACTTCAAAGTGGCAGGTAGCTTCTTTCAGATGAGACAATAAGAGAACCTTTGATCACACAAGATTTCCTTTATTGGCTTTCTTGTAGTGTTTGTCTTCAAGTTCAGTTATTAGTGAAGTCACTTTTGTGGAACAACTGTTCTGTTTAGGTAGCTGGTGAGTCTTCGAACAATTCTAGGCTCTTTAAGTAGTGTTTTAGCATAGCTAATAAACTTCTGTAGTTCTTATGAAAACGTGCAGCCCAGCTACTCTACTCTAAAGACAGGTCGTAGGTATGAGCCGTGTACTTTGACAACTCTATAATGCTGTTAGAATGGGAAGCTAAGCAAATCTGCCTTGTTAAATGTAATGGCTAAGAAAAAATGGCCAGCTAAATTTTAGAGACTTTTTCCTGTGGAAAGGCTGATGTTTCTTTAATGGTAGGGAACCTGTCTAAGTGCAGCATAAATTCAAATACTGCCTTGGTGTTGCTTAAAACAGATAAATACTGAGCAATAATTACTGAGGTACAGAACAGCTGCTTTTTTCCCTGCACCTAGGTCTGTTAATCCTGAGATATCTATATTGATCTTTTCCTGTTTCAAAGCTGAGAAGTATGAAGAAGAGCTGGGAGGCTTTTATGACTGTGCAGTTGGTCCGTACAGGAAATAACTAGTGAGATACTGTCAATAAATTGGTCTGTCAGTTGTGTGAATTTCCTACATTTGAACATTGTACGGAGAACTTATTTCAAAACTTTGAAAGCTAAGGTAATATGTCACAGAGTTTAAGCTTGGAGCTATTCAGATTTTTCTGAAAACAGATGCATATGTGTGAGGACAAAAAATGTGGGTAGGTCAGCTGGCCCAGAATAGATGGTGTTGCACAACTATCAAAGGTAATAGGCTCTTTCTGGCAGAGGACTTAAGGGTAGACTGTCTTTCTTTACAGCAACAATCAAGTGGTGCTATGAGTGTTAGTGAATTCAAGTCCTAGGAGTGTAACTTGACACTAATAATCTGCATTGGACCATGCTGTAGGCTGAAATAGATGAAGATCATGGTATCATTCATACGTCATGATTCACTTGCATTTTAAGCCAAAAAGCTGATAGTCTCCAAAGGGCATTAGAATCCAGAGTATATTAGTTACTGTTCTTTTGGATCTGGCTTTGTCTGCCTTTCCATGGGCCTTCTCTGGAAGTTTTGCGAAGAGTCTTTTAATTTGCTAGGCTTATTGGGCCACTAAAGAATAAACAAACCCCTCTTTTGTGGGAATCCCAAAACTTGTCTTACCTTCAATTTGGGATTTAGCACTAGTCACACTGATTTGATTCATCCCTTGCTACATGCTGTATAGCTTACGTTTTTTATGAAGGCTTATTTCTAAGCTATTGAGAGAAAATCAATAATAAATCAAAAATAAATGCAGCTTTCTGCTCTGAAGGCTTTCACCCGTGTAAACTAGGAAGGAAACTGAGTGGTTGAAGGGGTGAATTAGCCCTGATAATGCTCTGCATTTACTTTCAGACTTCTTCCTACCTGGGTTTGGAAGAGAATGGAGGCCGCCTTCCTTGCAGCGTGTAAGGCTGAACATGAGTTACATTGCTAGAACTGTTTAAGATCCTACTGTGCTGTGGTAAGGAGGATCTAGGGTTGTGAGTTAAGCTGGGAGATCGATGTAGGTATGGGATGAATAGCATCTTTTTCAAACCAGACGTTCCAAAACTTACACCAGTGATACCGAGGTGTAACTCCTTTGCAGCTAGCACTCCTGAGCTTCAGCTTTTTTAGTTCTGATTAGTCAACGTGCCCCCTGCTCAGCATGCAGCTCCCCCCCTTCCCTGTGAATACTTCCTCTGCTTCTTGACAGCCACCTATCTTACATTATGGTTTTGCCACTAAATAATATATTCTCTATTACATATTGTTAAACCTAAGGAATCTATTTTCTATAATTGATATACTTAAAGGTAGTGTCAGTTCAGATGTAACAAGACAATTATGGCTGCTAAATCATTAGTCATTTAAGTATACTCTTGGTGTTGAATGAGTAATCCTTACAAACCACTAAAGAGATAGTGTTTTTGTTTAGAAACAACTATTTTGAAGGCACATACTCTCTCATGAAATTGAACATACTTCAATGATGTCAACTCAAGTGTGCAATTACCGAGAAGGCTTGATTTGAAGCATTACTAGTCTCGCTTGTATAACCTCCTTCGTTGGGGCAGGGAAGGGGAGCAAAGGGTACTAATATGGGCTCATTCTTTACTAGTTGTATTTATGTACCCTGCATAGTTAAGAGATGCTAGATAAATCCGTCCCTCGTTCCTTGTCTGTTTTTTAAACTTTGATTACATGTACAATAAAATATTTCTTGATATTCACTTAGTCTATTTGGATGATCCATCTTTTCTTCCGCTCTGTGAATTATGTGCTCTGGCTCCCCCTTTACATGGCCCATGTCCAAATTCTAGGTTGGAGGGAGAGCTTGTCAGATGTGTTGTAGTGGAGCTGAGTGAGCTGGAGCAGTAAGGTTAAAGGCCCATGATGAACTAACGAGCTGAGACAAACAACTGCTGCATGGCCCCAGCTCGGGATGTATAGCCTTATCCTGTGTCCTGCTTGCCAGCTTGTATAGACCTCTTCTCTGGTTCCCCTTCAGAGGTCTGCAAAGGTTCTTACAACATAGTGTCAGAGGATCAACCCCTTCCCTGAGAGCCCTTGGGACCCATCTGAGGTATTAGAGAAATACTAATTTATGCTGGATGGGATGAGCAGAGTCTACAATGTGATCTATACAGAGGACGCAAACTGCAGCCACAGAAGGTGGTTACACTTGTCTCATGACACTTTCTCACTGAGAAAGGATGGGGACAAGCCGGGCAGCATCCTTATTCCTCACAGTTACTCGCAGCCTTCACAGGCTCAAATACAGCACTGGCTGGCTTTTTAACACCTGGAGTGCCTGAATGTTGACCTGTTAACATGAGGTGTAGCTCACTGCTCCCTGCGGTATTCAGGAGCAGTAGAAGGAATCTGAAAAGGCTTCACAAACTCTTTCCATGTCTAAAGGGTGGCTGAGGAGCCTATGTGGTTTATAATACTGTAATTTTTATTTTTTTTTTAACAAGACACATCTCATTTTGATCAGCTTAAACTTCTCACCTTTCCCAAGGCAAAATCCCCTGTTTTCTACTTCCAACAAAAATTGACTGGAAACAATGAAGCTGTTACTGATCTGTAGTCAGAAAAGCCTGTTTAGATGTCTGTGTAGACCATGTTATAGAATGTTTTAAATAAGGTATATGAACTCTGGATTAGTAAAGTTTGAAAGTGTTTGAGAATGCAAATGGTGTCCTTGTGGTGAAAGCACTATAATACATGTATTGGTTTTCTAAATGGGAATGCATAGTTGATTGCTTCTTACATTCCTTATGTTGCAACCTTCATTTAAGTTTCAGATAAGCTGTGTGGCAGGTCTTAGCAATGAGTTTTTTGGTGTGGCGTTGACTTCAACTATTGGAGATATTTTGAATACGCTAGATGCAGGAAAGGGACAGATTTTTACGTTGATCAGATTTACTACTGTATACTTCAGAAGGAAAGCTCTCTAAGGCTTTTTGTCTCTGTAGATGAAGTCCTCAGTTCTGAATGACCTGGCTAACAGTGAAATATCATGATCAAACTCTACAGAAAATGATGAATTTCTGCCAGTTTAACAGTTAAAAAAACCTCTTTTGTCATCAAGTAACCATCTTTCAGTGAGTTGCAGTGTGGCCTTTGAAGGCTTTCTCTGCTTCTCTCCTGAGTATAAGGCGATCTCTTAAGTGACTGCTACCAAATTGTCCCGCAAAGTTTTTTGCCCCTTTGGAGGAAGTAAGGGCATGGTCTCTAGGTAACTGCGTGTGGTCTATGGAACTCTATTAATGTGTAAAAGCTAATAGTTGAACTGATTCAAAGACAGTAACACTTACTGGTTTTATCACTTCGGCAATGGAAGCAAACATCAAAATAATATCAGTAATAAAATCTATACAATTTCTTTTTCATAAATCTAAATATAAAATATTTTATCAAATAATAAACTTAAATGTATGGGGTCATTAGACACTTTGCTTTCTGCTTCTGTAGCATGAGCCTTTTCCCCTGCAACATACAGGCAGCTCATAGTTGCTGTAAATAATAGCCCTCCCACTCCCTTGTGTACCCAGGGTCTCTTACCAGTTTTATTGTACAATCTGTGCTCACACAGATAAGTTGAACCGTATTCTTTGACTTATTTTCGATGTCTTACACTAATTTTGGTGGGATTAACTGGCTTGTCTGCAGAATATGTGGTACATTAATTCCTAAACTGCTTTTTGTCACAAAGATATCATGGGTTGCCTTACATCTCGCTGTTAGAACTGAGTTACTAAGTAAGTCCTGTCAATTTTGTTTACCAAGGCCCCGGTGTGCTATGAATCATGCTTTCTGTGAGACACCCAGCGGCTTAGGTATCTCTTAGCATTTATCCAGCTCAAACACAAGATAAATTTATGTAGAAATACAGTTTGACTGTGGGATTTCCCATCTGTATTTTTATATGTTGTCTTTCAGTTTTTCCTCTGAAATGCTTTATATTATCCTGTTTTTCAGGAAACTGACTTGCAATAACCAATGTTATGGAGGTGCATGCTTTTCTCCCCTTGACCTTGTTTATAGGGAAAGACAAAGAATAGGGTTTAACTTGCTCCTAGCTTTGCTTCTGTAGCTGTCTTTCAAACAAAGAAGATACCATGACTCTCACTGTCTATATTAATTTTTATTTCTGAAGCCTGTTTTCCTTATGGTTTCAGCTGATGAAAATCTATATGCACATATCTGTCAAAACTCTTTAAGTTTTCATGAGCTGAAGTGCACCCCTGGGCTGCTGATCAAGAGTGGGCATTGCTTGCTAACATTCCTTGCTGGTGTTGCTGCTAAGCCATAGCTGTTTTTCTGGTCTAGTACTGTCCTTTGTCTTTTCCTGGTTCTCATTCATTTCTCCTTCTTTCTCTCTTAGTTTATGGCTCCTTCTTCAGGTTTCCTCCGCAGCAGCATGTCCATGTTGGAGTTCAGCTCCTTGAGACAGGTGATAGCAGCTCTTGAAGCACAGCTGAACTCCTTGTCTCAGCCTCCTGATCTGTAAGAGTGAGCTGGTCTTGCAGTGGCTGAATTAAAGATGACCAAGGCAGCAGACGTGGAAGGTGAGTGTCTTTTGGGAAACAACCCATTACTTCATCCTCAGATACGAGACTCCATCCCATTAAGCACCTATAGCAATGCAGCCAGAACTTGCTCTTCTGTTTGCTACAGCCTTTGCAACTTGCAAAAGAATACTGTAAAAGCAACTACCTCTTAGAGCCGTGACTGCGCGGTGTCTCAGCTAAGTGGTGGACACCAGAGGTTTTAATCTTGTTGATTGGTAGGGAAGGTCTGGGATCAACAGGACTGTCAATAGTACTTCAGGTTTTGGGGAATGTCAGGGCAATTTCTGTAAGGGTAGAGAAACGTTGCATGTGTCTAAATGGTGTTGGTGGGACATAGTTTAAAAATAGATCTCATAGGTGTTATCTAAAAGAGGGAAACAAGGCTGTAAATTGTTAGTTACAGTCCTTTTATGGAGAAGAAATGCTGGGAATATGCATGCTTACAGGTAATGAGGGATGTTGCAGTCTTCCTTACTCCAAAGCAGCAGTTCTCTTGTTTCACAGTGTGCATATACCGACTGAGCACTCTGCTGTTTCAGAGGACGGTCTGAATGTGTGTAGATCTTACAACCAGGATGGAAAGGGGAAAAACATGAAAGAGACTGAATGAGTGAAGGTGGAGCGGGCCAAGAACTGAATGGCAATGTGGTTAAAGAATGCAGAGCCTTAATTTAAGGGGTTGTAAGGAAGGACAGTCTGGATCTAATAGCTGTTAATCCAACTGAACACAAGAGGGCTACAATAACACATTTTCTCTTGATAGAAGGAGAATTCTGGATGGAGCTTTATTAATGTCTGTCTACCTTTTGTCCTGCTTTTAGTTTTATACAGATGGGAAATGAAATAAAATGCTATTTGGCACCCTTTAAGTACTTGTGTACACCTATCACTTCAGTACAGGCTATGAGGATTTGAGACTGCTATTTTTAACAGTTTTCTAGTACTTTAAAGTGCTTAAATGTTGGGACTACTTACTGAGCATGCTATTGCTGCTGATAAAGTACCAAAACCTGTGGCACAGATATATGATTTGATATGTTCTCTAGTGATATGAATGCTTTGTTCTGCACTTAAATTGTGAAGAATCCAGATTGTGTGAGCAAATAAGGAAAAGGGAACATATGAGAAGCAGGGGAAAATTGTCTGGAAAAATACAAACCCCTGCCTGGTAACCAAGAACAAGTGTTAGATTGCTTCTCTATTGATCCAAAGTGCAATTAAAAGCTACCTCCTGCAGCTGAATTTAGATTGAGCTTTTAGAATTTTCTCTTTCCCCCACGGCCCTAGTATCAAGTGGAAAAAAACCTGCACAGCAGTCTCCTGTAAAATCACCAAGTGGAGTGTGCATCAGCCTGAATTCTTGGGTTTGCACAGGGCTCTGGGTGCCTGGCAGCAGCTCCGTTTAGGCGCTGAAAAATCACATCAAGGCTAGAATCAGTGTAAATGACCAGTGTTCTGCTTCCTTTGTTGTGGTACTCAGTATCAGTAAAAAGGCTTCTTTCTGCAATAAAAAGGTGGGAGGTTTTTTCAGAATGATTTTTTTTTTGCAGTTTTTTTAGAAGGAAGAAAGCATGTTATATTTTGTTTTCAGAAGGCCCTCAAGGAAGCAATATGAGCCTTTTGCTCCAGGCAGACACAGGAGCCAAAAGTGAAGGGTCTCAAAGCCTTTTGCAGCCTGTTTGGAGTTAGAGAAATACATTTGCATTGCTTTGCAAGCTTTTGTGTTCAGATTAATTCATTGGGCCTAAGGGAAGGACCCGAAGGAGTCCATGGTATGGCATTTTTCTGGCATGAGATCACCCCACCAGTTCACCTGGCACAACTGCGTGCCACAGCAGCCTCCCCCACTTCCCTTGCTGGCATCGATAACCATCAGCAGCTCCTACCTGGGAAGTTTGAGCTATCTTCTTCATCAGAACATTATGCAGGCACATTGTGCCAGTGGCAGAGGGGGGTGGGGAATTCCAGCTTCTTACTACTTCTAGTTAGACAGTCATTAAGTACAGCCTAGCTTTCTGGGCTGGAAAGCATCTAACTTGGGCAGGATCCTGTATCTGCAGCCTTGTTTCTGTAGGGCAGCAAAATTCTTTCTGCTAACCTGCAAGATTGGACATAATGGGCTGTTGGCCACCACTGTTAATGTGCACTGTATGTTTGCTGCTGCTGCTTTTTTTTCTAATGTACTTGCAAAACCACAAAAGCAGCAGGTTAGTTCTCTTGAGTTCTTGGGCCTAATTAAGTAGGGTCTTTGCACAGAAAAAATAAGATTACTGGGAAAAGACTGTTAAGCAAAAAAATATTGTTGTCCATCATCAGAATATATTACGTAGCTAGGCAAGATGTAGGCTGCTGAAGAGAGTTGTTTTCATGAAACACTATTTTAATCAATTTTGGAGATGAAGTTATTGATACCCTGCATCTCTAGTTGAACTGCTCTGTGGTGTCCACATTCTTGTGTGTTAGGCAAATCCATTCCTAGTGTACACAGAGATGTAGCTTTCCCAACACTGCAGTGGTATCTATGGACACTCCCCGTGCACAAACAGCGGGGAGTGTTTGGGGTTTAAGTGCAGAGCCAGCTCCTTGTTGTTCTGCATAGGCCACAGCAGGTAGAGCTACATGGGACAGGAATGCGACAGTGGTTGTGGGGACGCCAGATGTTACCTCCTGGGGAAGGCAGCATGGGTACTGTGGCACTTCGGGTGGCCTGTTTACTCATCCCAGCTATCTTTTGGAGAACCTAGCAATTTTGGTCTACTTTATCAGGTGCTGATAGCAGTAAGCATGTGTTTGGCAGGCTCACTGAAGGCAGGATGGTGCCCCAGCAAACCAGTGAGGCCGGTGCTCTCTGGCAGCGTGTGCTGCACCATGGCTGTGCAGTAAAGGGCCAGCATCTTCATATGGTCTGTAGATAGTGCTGCTTTATGGGCCTGGGATGTGTGCTCAGGAAGCAACAGAGGACAGAGGCAAGCGAGCAGATGAAGTATCAGTGGGATGTGTGCTCGGGAAGCGACAGAGGCCAGAGGCAAGTGAGCAGATTAAGTATCAGTGGGATTCGTGGGCAGCTGGGACTCGTACGTCTTGTGTTGTGCACTCCAGAAGTGAAAGCAGAGCACTGGGCAGCATCGCAGCACAGCACACATTGTCCTGCTTGGTGGGACGGGGCTGGAACATGCAGAAACCAGGAGTGAGCAAGCAGCAGTGGAGGGCTCTGTGAACAGCGTGTCTGTATAAACCAATCAAAGCTTACGGAGGCAGAGAGGAGTAGGCATGCTTAGGGAAAAGTGGAAATTACTTCCACGCTGTTAAACGAGCGTAAGGAGCACACCCCTGCATATGCTTTCTGCTCATGCAAACAAGCATTTCCAGCTGGATTTCAGCCCAGTTGCCCTCTCAGCCGTGCACACACAATTGCTTTTGACCAAGGGATCTCTCCTCCGTTGCTGTAGCCAGAGGCTGAAGAGGGGTTCTGCTGGTGTCAGCCATTGACACCAGTGTCCCCTGGAGTCCCTGAGCTCCTTCGGCTTTTCCTTTCTTACTGATGGCGCAGATGCAGCTAGCGCTGCACACAAAAGCAGGGCATGGCTCTGCCCAGAGCAGGTGGGATCTGTATCCCGAATCCAGACACACCACCCTCGGGGATAGATGCATGCGGTGTGCTGGGGAGCCTCTCTCTTTTAGACTAAAAACATGGGACGTAAACATCCAAAGTTTTCACGTTTTATGCTCATGTGGTAGTTTGTCTCTGGATCAGACTCCTGGTAAGAGCTTGAGAAGCCTCAGGCTTGGATTTAGAGCTTCGGATTCAAGTGCTGAGTCTGTGGATGTTGCACATTCCTTTGGCACCGGCTGCTTATCAGCAAATCCCTGCCAGAGGTTACAGGGATTTGCCAGTCTACCAGCAGAGCTGCTCATGTCTTGCTCTTCCATCTGGCTCTGCCAAAAAGCACAGGTTAGCAAAGCCCAGCCATTTAAGGTATTTGAACTATCCCAGTTTCATTTTGATGGAGATGGGCCGCAGCGCAATCATGCCTGTAGCTCCACCGGAGCGTCTTTAGAGTATGAATGCTTGGCAGGGGAGCAGCTACAGCCAGAGGAGGGCATGAACTGCGTCTTTATTGAACTCGGGTTTTGCTGTGGCGAGAAAGGTGTCCTTTGAGCGGTTACCACAGGTACATGGTGACAGCAGGGGTCACCCCTGTGCAGACAGGGTCTCCGCAGCCCCCGCTCCCCGGAATCGAGCACTCTGCGGGGAGTCCCTTCCCCCTGTACCCCGCTCTGTCAACAACCTGCCCTGCTGCCCCCGTTCCGCTTCCCTTCTCGGGGGCGCCGAGGACGGGGGAGCAGCGGCAGGCAGCCGTCCGTCGACGGCCTCTCACCGCCAGGCCGCAGACGGGGGAAGCCCGACGGCCCGGCAGCCGCCTTGTGCCCACCGCGCCGGGCGGGAGGAGCGCGGGCAGCCCCCTCCCCCCTCACCGGCCCGCGGTCCTGCTCCGCGGCCCCGGCCCCGGCCGGGGAGGAGGCGCCCGGGGAGTTCCCTTTCGGGGCATTGTGGGAAGGCGCGGTGCGGCCGAGGCCTCACCTGCCGCGGGGCGGGGAGCGGAGGCAGGCAGGGCGGGAGGGAGGCGGCCGGCAGCCAGCCGGGCCGGGCCGGGCCGGCTCCCAGCCTGCCGCCACGCCATGGTAAGTGGGACGGGGCCGGGCGGGAGCGGCCGCCCCCCGCCCCGCCGTTCGCCCCCCGCGGGCCGGGCCGGGCCGGCGGCGGAGCCCCCCTCGACGGGAGCCTTCCCTGTGCTGTCGGGAGGCAGGGCGGAGCGGAGACGCCCCGTCCCCCTCAGACCCGCCGGGATGGGCCGGGGGAGACCCGCCGCGGGGCCGGGCTGGACGGCGGTGTGCCCGGGGCCGGGAGCAAACAGGAGCGGTTGCTGGAAAGGCAAAGTCCCCGCGGAGGGGCCGGGCCGGGGAAGGGCGCAGCCGGCCGAACCCCCCTGCCCTGGTCGGGGTGGGGAGGGGGCCGTCTCCAAACGGGTCGCCAGCGGCTCCTTCGGGGTCGGAAAAAAGAAACTCGGCTTAGTTTTTTGAAAAAAAAAAAAAAAAAAAAAAAAATCGTTCGGCGGGAATAGTGCGAGTTAGCTTTACATAGAGGTAAAGTGTGTTCTTTGGGAAAGCGCATGCCAGCCTGCCTGCTTAGAGATGTGCCGGCTGCTCCGAGACGCAGAAATGCTGTTTCCAAGTGGGTTTGAACAAGGTTTGCACCTGCTTTGGGGAAATGAAAGTTACGTTCTTTTCCTTTCTGTCTTCTGACCCTTGGGGTGAGCCTGGGTCAGGCTGGTAGCCTTTCCCAGCCAACCAGGAAAACAAGGCTGTTACAGAGAGAGGTTTTATAAAGTCTTCCTGTAACCTGAGGAGCCGAGGTTCAAGTCTGCTCCAGTGCCTGGAGAAGGATCGAATGTGGTTTCATGTGGATCTGTGTCTTTCGGATGGCTCTGGTGTCAAAGTGGAGCAGTGTTGGGCAGTGGATTGTCTTGGTAAGAGCTTTTCCCCACCTGTATTCCCTGGTGCTGGGTAAGTGGAGAGCTTGGATGGCCACCTTGCCTCCAGCTCGGGTGCCTCTGCCCCCCTGCCTGGTCCCAGGGGGGTTGTAGAAACTTCGCTCTGCCTTTCCATCAAGTAATGCATCTGTGATAGAGCGTATGGGTCTGGTTTTTTCCCTTGTATGTTGTCTGTTGGCAACCAGTCTGCATGTCGGACCCGGCTCCATGGCTGGGGAGAGGTGGTAGCAGTGGCTAGTTTTAGCTTGGAAGGAACCTGGGAGGCTGGATCCTGGGAGGGAGGCCCTGTGGCTCTCCAATGCTGTGCTTGGTGGTGGTTCGCTGGGATGAGAAAAGGTTGCCGTGGTTATTCTCTTTTGTTAAGCTTGATGACCAACATCCTCAGAGTAATGGCTAGATTTTCCCCAAGGAGGACTGCAGGCTCTCAAGCAGTAAGATGGTCAGTGATGCCTCTTAATTGAGAAACTATCTCGGTGCTTGATAATTCAGAGTTGGGGCAGGTTCTGCGAGCATGCCCCGAGCTGCTGTCTTGCACAGTTTGCCTATTGTGTGCATCTGTAGCATCAGTTACCAGCAGTGCAGCTGAACGGGAGTCTCGCAGCTCCTTCATCCGAGGCCAAGTTTTGTTGTTTGTCTCTATCCTCAAAGGCAGAGCTGTGTTGTTTCTTTTCAGTGGTTTAGCCAGAATGCTAAATATGTGTTAGTCTAGCGTATTTAGAAAGGTCTACCTGTCATTACCTTTGCAAATAGAATATGCACAGTGACGAATTTACGCAGTCTCCCTATGTGAAGTCCCCATAAAGCTATAACCTTTCTGGTTACACCCCGAGACAGCCCTACATGTCTACTTCCCTTGGGTAAAGCTTATGTAAACAACTGGAGTTCCTATTCTGCCCTTGAAGGTCAGTAAATATGGGAGCTGATTTCAGGGAAGCTGATCTCAGAACTCTCCCTGATGCACGCACTTCACAAATGCCGATTTTCAAAGCACTCACGATGGTCCCAGGGGAGCGCTGCTTACAGCAGTGCTGCTTATTCACAATTTGGAGACTGTCTGCGGTATTGATTGTTACAATTTTATAAGGTGAGTGTGCATTCTTACCATTAATAACTTTTCTTTTTTGCTTTTCTGAGGCCATAGTACAAACTCTTGCTGGCATTACTACACTAACTAGTGCTCTCAGCCTTACCCCATTCTCCTGTTGTTGAGCCAGTGCTGATGAAAGGGTGCTTTTGTCAGGGTACTCTTTTGCTTAAAATTCCTCTGTCTGTCATCCAGTCTCTGTGAAGGGGTTGTTGCACTGCGTAACGTGTCAAGAAATAAGGGTACTGGGTTACAAACCAAGAATAAGCCTTATTCAGGCTCGCGACTGAAGAACTTTCAACAGGTCATTTAAACTCTCCGTAGATCAGTTCCTCTGGTTTGGAATGACATAGTTGTGCTTGCCACCTTTTTTCTGTGTTTTGAGATCTGACTGGAAGGTTCTTGTGCAAAGGGTACAGTGTCTTAGCAAGAGGGTTGCTTCAATAGTTTGCTCTGATGCAGATTTCCAGGGAAGTTTCAGGAAAGAGTCTGTTTAGCGAAGCTAACTTCACATCCTGCTGAGAAAGATAGCTTTTCTGCCCGGCTGCTACTTTGTGACATGTTAAAAAAAAAAAAAAAAAAAAAAGGAAGACTTTTTACAACCGAGACTTAGTTCTGCTCCCTGACATATATAGGTGCAGCAGAGAAACATGTCCTGAAGGATTGCTGTCTCAACAAAGTTGAAGAATGGGGAGAGAGCAGAGAGGAGAAAATTATTAGTTTCCCCCAGGACATGTGTTGCTATAGCCTTTCATGCCTGGAAGTGTTGCAACACCTGGATTCTACTGCCACCTCAGTGTTATCAGTATTACTTTTGTGACAGTACATGACTCTGTTTGCGTAGCTTTGAGTGTAGAATTGTTGCCTGCATAGTAAAGGGCCTGCTTCCCTCCGACCTGTGCTGCTCATCCGTACGGTGAGAAAAATTAGTACTTGTGGGCATGCTCTGAAACCCTGGGGAAAGATCAAAAGAATCCCACCGAGCACAGGGGCTCTTAAAATGTACTTGGCCTGAACAGAAAAGGAGTTGCTAAGCACTGGTTCCACTTAGCAAGACATTTGATACCAGCCACTGGCCTAGAAGCTTGCGTGGAAATACTAGTGGAAGTAACTGCAGCTGCTGACACCTGCCTGGTGTTTGGAAATGAACTTTCAGCTATTCTGAAAATTGACCTCACCAACAGTCTCAATGCTCTTAATTGTTAAAATGGACACAGATCTGCAAAAGATATTTTTCAATGCTGCACAGAATCTACTATCTGCAGTTTGAAGAACCGCTTTTATCCACTCTGTGGTACAGCTGTGTATTTGCCTAGCAAAGAGGATGAACTTTGCCTCTAGGCATTTACCTCTGAAAGACAAGATGGGCAGCAGGTTAGAATAGATGAGGGAAGGAGAGAAAATGACAAATAAAAAATTCTTGTGCGAGGCAACTGTTCTACATGGAAAAAAAAAAAAGTCCATGTGGTATTTCTTTGCTTATTTATCTTGTAGTGAACTATTAGTGTGGCAGTAGATAATGGTAATGGAATGGCGGGTTTTTTTTTTTTTTTAGAAGATCCTAAGTAGATAGACTTTTCAGCTTGGAAAGAGATGACTGGGGGGGAATTGGTAGAAATGCATGAAATCATGAACGCTATAAAGAATGGTTGCTACAAGAAGAGTCAGGGTACATCCTGTGAAATTTTTAGGCACTAAATGTAAATAAAACAAAAGGGAATGCTTTTTTACCCAGTGTAGACGAATGTTTTTAATCCACTGCTGAGGGTGTTGTAGGTATCCTAGTAATTAGGCAGTTCATGGAGGATGGGTCCACAGGTGGGTTGTCTGGATGCAGTTTCTGGCTTTGTATCCTTAAACCTGTGATTCCTAGAGGCAGGACCACCAGAATGATTTTATGCATGCCCTGTTGTTTATGCTCCCCACTTCTGAAAGTTATCACGTCAGAGTACTGCGCCAGAGGGTGATCCATAACCTGGTATTCAGTTACTCCCTGTCATTCAGTTGGACTTTTGAATACCATTTTGTGGGATTTGCTGGGAGAAATGTTTTTTAGGGTTCTTCTCATGAAGTCTGTAATCTTTGAGTGTTGATGTGATCCTCTTCCAATTTTGGATGTCCCCTCTCAAGTACTCAGTATCATTACAGATTGTCACTGTTACACTAGAGGCTGCTCTGGACTGACTGGCTGTGCAGTAACTGCGATGCACACTTTACTGTCTGTGGGTAATAAGCTCATTTCCAGAAAGCAAAAGAAATTTTATGATAGATCATTTGCTGATTCTTTGCTTAAGTAATTTTTATTTTTTTTTTTTAATATTTTCACTCACAAATATGGAAATTGTAGGCGTGTCTCAGAGCCAGGAGTTGATAGGATGTGGAGTGCCAGGAGGGCTTTGGAGAAAGCCATGGCATCTGAGGTAGGCAAATGCAGGGAAGAGGGCTGGAGGGGTAATGGGGAGGAGGCAAGAAAATGATGCCGAGTGTGTGGACCATGTAAAATATTTGCTGCTTTTCTGTATCTTTTATTACTTCAAAATTCCATGCTTTATAAACCATCCCGTAGACCTTCTGCCATCCAAAGACATCAGTTATGTGCAAGAGCAGCAAAGGGAGAAAACGATGAAAGGACTGAGGAAGCTAATGGGTCAGGGAGGGCAGGTAGAGCTTCTCCTCCCCGAAGTACTTACAAGATTTATGCTTTGGCATGTACATCAAGCATTTGTGTCAGCCAGTTGTAGTCTTTCCAGTGATGCCTAAATTAAAACCATACTGCTCCTGTAAAAAGAATTCTTTCTGTATCACATATGCATAGCTACTAATTACCATCCCTGCCCATTCATTTCGCTGCTGTCCTGTTCCTACAGGCTGTCATCTGCATTTACTTGGCTGCATTGCATGTATGCTTTCTCCAGTGGCCACTAGGCCTTTGCATTTTTGCAGATGTTGCAGTTTAGAGAGGTGCAAAGTGCAGTCCTGCACAAATGGTACTTTGTGAGCAGGAATCATAGAATCACAGAATGGTTTGGGTTGGAAGGGACCTTAAAGATCATCTAGTTCCACCCCTCTGCCATGGGCAGGGACACCTCCCACTAGACCAGGCTGCTCAAAGCCCCATCCAGCCTGGCCTTGAATACTTCCAGGGATGGAGCATCCACAGCTTCTCTGGGCAACCTGTTCCAGTGTCTCACCACCCTCACAGTAAAGAATTTCTTCCTGATATCCAATCTAAATCTACCTTCCTTCAGTTTGAGGCTGTTACCCCATGTCCTATCATTACACTCCCTGATAAAGAGTCCCTCCCCATCCTTTCTGTAGGTCCTTTAGGTACTGGAAGGCTGCTATAAGGTCTCCCCGGAGCCTCCTCTTCTCCAGGCTGAATACAGCATGCAGAGTCACTGGGGCAGGATGGGAAAAGAAAATTTACATTTGTGTTTGAAGGCAAGCTTGACGTGCCTTTCTGGCCAGACATGTCTTTCTGGCCTAGTATGTCCTGGTTTTATGTTTCTCAATATCACAGACGTAACCCCAGGTACTCTATGCACCAGTCTTTATTTTCTTCTCTGACTTGCTGAACTTGTGTAGGATGTCCATCTGCTATCCTCCTTTCAGACCTGAGAAGAGAGGGCATTAAAATCCCTCTTCTCCAGCCTGTAAATGCCTGTTGTTGCCTTGCTGTGTGCCGTTGGATCTTGAAGGCAGTTTTGCTCAGACACTTGCAGTTCTCAGTGGCTCGTTAACCAGCGCAGGAACTCCTGTATGGTCATCACCCTCTGCTTAGTCCCTTGAGGGGAGCGATAGACACAAACCGCAGGGGAAGGAGAAACAGAATCAATTTTGTTTGAAGAAAATGGGGAAATTTACCATGTTGTGCCTTTGTCTTTTGCAAGGCTGCAGGCTGGGAGGAGAACACGTAAGTGTTGGGTGAGTGTCTGCCTGTCTGCTCTGAGCTCTAGAAGAGCCGGGGGAATGGCTGCATAAAACTCACAGCTCAACAGACACTGGGCTCAGGAGATGGGGATGGGGAAGGGGCAGTACCTCAGACATTCCCTTTCCTCCAAGTCTCATGACAAGACCTGGATGAATATCAGAATTAATTTTTGGTCCATTTTTTCATTCTGGAGGCTAAATTTCAGGCCAACATAAAGCATTTTGTGACATCCTGGGCTTTGGCCCTTCCTTCCATAAACAATGGTTGCTTCTTTTATGTTTAGGTTATTAAATCCATGTTGGTTTTTTTACCTTAATGAAAAAATGCCATTTTGAAAGGGAAAATTGATAATTTCTTTATTGAAAACGCCTAAATGAAATGCTTCAGTGTTTCCAAAAAATCACTCCCGTGCTCTTTTGGAGTCATTCACAAATGTGACTCTGACTCACACGTATCTTCGGTCCTTCCAGAGCTCGGGTTTTCCCTCAGCATCTTTGCTGGGAGCTGGTGGAACGGGCGTGAGGCCGCTGCAGACCTGCAGTGTTCCTGCTCCACTAGGCACGGGCATCCCCGGGCTGCAGCACTGTCTGTCCCTGGCTGAGGAGTCGGGGAAACTCTGTCACCTTCTGGTGTGCCCGCCAAAGCTTTTTAACTTTGCTTCTTGAAAGGTCGGAGGCAAGGGAAGGGCACCGTAGTGCCTTCACGTAGCAGGGATTTGCAGATGCCTGATAAGACAAACTGGAAATGAGATTCGAAGAGGCTCTACCTTTTCCCAGAGTCCATTGGGCTAGATTTTAGCTCTGTTTCTTCACCAGGTGTTCAAGGAACAGACTGGGAAAATGGCATTTTGTGACTGTAAAGTACACTGGGGCTATAGTGAATTAGGGGTAGCTCTCAGCAGCTTGTTCAGCTTCTCCCCTGGTCTCCTCCTCCTTGTGATAACCTAATGAGGATTTCCACAGCCTCCCAAAAAATGTATAAACATGTATACTTGTTTATATAACTCTGAGACCCCAGCCCAGGAGGCAGAAGGGATGTGAGTACCTAGTTAATAATTGTTCTGAATATCTTCAAATGGTGCTGCTTTTTGTGGGGTTGGCCAGCGGCATCCCTGTGGCTGTGTGGCCCGGAGTGGAGACCGAAGGTGTGAGTGCCATCTCCCCGGTTCACACGGCTGT
Source organism: Chroicocephalus ridibundus (assembly GCF_963924245.1). Taxonomy (NCBI): domain Eukaryota; kingdom Metazoa; phylum Chordata; class Aves; order Charadriiformes; family Laridae; genus Chroicocephalus; species Chroicocephalus ridibundus. The sequence goes on from NC_086289.1 coordinate 51,968,239, forward strand.
AGTGCGGTCACCGGCCTGCTCTCACATTGCAGCAGTCGGGGCAGGTTTTGGGCAAATAGCCTGCCTGGATTTCTTCTTGCTTATTGCCTAGAAACTGCAGTTAATTCCACTTGCAGGAATGAAAAACCACTGATTTAAGAAAACAGAGTAATTATCTTTTACAAAAGATGGATGTCATTGCCTGCGTCTACGTCTTAGGATCTATTTTGGACAGATTTGCCATCTTCGCTGTTGGCGGGATGCCCGTCAGCCTGCGAGGAGGAGGCACAAGCATGCCTGTATTGTGGGGAGGATGTTGTTGAAGGAATGCTACCGGCTTATGAGAAATGAGCCAAGGTTGGGAGGACTGGGCATGTTAGGGGCAGCAATAAGCAAGAGCAGAGCTGAGGGGAGCTTGTGGGGCACTTAGGGCTTCATTGAGCTTGGTTTTCTGATCCTTAGGTAGGGATCAGAAGTGAGGAGCTTCAAGATGTTTTTGGTTCGGAGCTTGAGCTCAGCTGTACTGTTTTGATTATAGTTTATTTAACTCAAGTGAGGCTATCGAGAAGGCTGTTGACTGGATCAATACTATATGGTGTAAATATCCTTTAAATGCTAGTATGTTGGTCAATTTAAAATCTTCAGTAATAAGATAAGGGTGACTTCGGCATCATGCAAAGCGTAAAATCAATGTGTAACTATAGTCACGTGTGCCTGTAATGATCTGGCACAGCTTTTATTGCGTGGACTTTGGATGTATTGTTTAGGGGAAATTGTTCAGAAATGTTCCTAATGGAGATTAAGCAAGAAAGAATTCTGTGCCAGTTAGGCAGCAATACACTACTCTGGTACTTTTGTGTTGCTGTTTTTTTGCTTTCTTTTTTTCTTATTTGCTTGCATCATACAGACTAAATAGGTGGTTTAAATTTTAAAGCTGAAATTCTACAGTATTTAACAAACTTATCTGTCAGCTTCTGCGCTGCTGTGAGTAACAGTTTTAGTAACAGAGTAAACAAGTAAGGAAATCAAGATTTTTAATACAGTAGCCTGTTTTGGATTTTACATAATTGTTTTAAAAGTCCCTAAAACTCCAATGTGTATATATTAAAGGTCAGTAGCCAGGTGGAGACTCCATGCCACAGCAGAATACCAAAATACCTATGCTTCAGACTGTTATTATTCTGTCTCTTCCTGATGTGGCTAGGTTGTTAATACATTAGGTCAATACTTGTCCATTTATTATGTCTTTCTCATTTCACCCTAAATGTCTAGCATTCCAAACCGTATGTCTGTTCACACTATAGCTATTCATTTTGGTGGGAAAAATTCAGTATTTACGTCCCTCCCTCCAAAAAAAGGCACTAAACAAAGCAAAAACTAAAAGAGAAATATTTTAGTCTTCAAATGTTTTGGAGAAAAAAAAATCAGCTAATGGCTGGAGTAATTTGGATGTTCATACTTTTTAAAAGAAACAACTTAATGAAAGTAGATTTTGTTCATTTTCAGATGTGATGTAAAATTCTGGACAGCTGTCTGTGTTGGGAAATACATTCTTTCATATCAGAGGAAAGAATGAAAAATAGTAAAAGATAAGCAGAATATGGACTCAACTAGACTAAAACAGTGCCAGAAGATCAAAGAGACTTCAAGGGAGCCAGAATAAGTTAAAAGAGAATGTTATGATGAAAAGTGGCTTCCTCTCCACCAGGTACAGCCAGTCAGCCTGGTTTTCCCCAGGCTTCTGTCCGCAGCTGAAGGTGTGGCTTTTTTCATCCCACTTCCCTTTTTATGTGGTCCGTGAGTTTTTCTTCATTAGCGTCTCATATTTTGCCTGTTACCCTACTGGCAGCAGCAGGCTTAAGTGGAAAGTTCCAAGTTCTGCCAAGCTGTCTGTTTTAGGATAGTAATTCCTAATTTGCAAATTTTATCTAACTTGTGAATTTCAGGAATCTTTCTGTTTTATAAAGGTTTGATTTGGGAGGGCTCTTAACCGAATTCGGAAAGGTTACAGCTGAAGCAGAATCTAAACCCAGTGCTGCTGGAGCGGCAGAGCTGCCTAGCCGAGCAAATCCTTGCCCAAACCAAGCACCCAGGAAAGAGGAGGGTGCTTGCTTTTCCCAGTCTTCCAGCCGCCGTCTCCTCTTCTGCCTTCCGTCCCCTTAGGCTTCTTGGAGTCCTCCTCCCTGTCCTCCTTTCCCACCAAGGGGCCTGGAGCAGCCACATGCCACAGAACAGGTTTGAAAGCAGTCGGCAGGTTGAGTTACAGGAGGAAGAGAAGCATTTCTAGCACATGTTATTCTCATGGAGGGCTGAATTAGAGCCTCGCTGCATTGACCCTGGAGTTCACCTCGCAGGAAGAAATGTGGCATCTTTTATGTGTGTATGTCATTGGATGGTAAACTGGAGAAATGACCCTGGCAGTCAGGAAAGCCACTTTGTCTTCCCCTGTAGTTGTCTTTATTGGATATCCCTACAGGTGGTTTGTTCTGTATGTCGTAGAATATAGTCTGCAGTCCTTTAGACAGTTGTACTAAACGTTGCAGCACAGGTTAAGTTAAGTTTTAAAACCTCTGTAAAAGTTACATGTGATCCAAGTTTGAAATGAGTGAGCCAACCGTAAAGTGTTTGATCGGTCTGGAGTGTGAAATGCCAAATACAGGGGAAGGCTGCGCCGAAGGGGACCTCCAGTCTCGGCCGGGAGCAGTCCAGGAGACGAGCTTAGTGAGCTGCTTATCAGATCGTGACAGACCATTATCAAAAGGAGGGAAAGGTCTCCCAAGGAAGGTGAAGAAAAATCACAATGTGTGTTAGTTTTACATATTTTATTTACATCTGCTGTTTGTAAACATGTAGACCTTCTGTATTTTGCATTTTTGATGTCTGTTCTATTTGTTGTTGAATTATTTTATGTCAAAGCCTACCATTTGATTTTTTTTTTTTTGTAGCCCTGAAGCTCGGGTTGGTGTTTGTTATCCTGGTACACTTCTGTAGATCTCTATAAAACAGAAGGCCCTGTAACTTTCCAGCCCGCTATATAACTTACAGCTGCAATTGATTCAGAGATGCATAAGAAGGGGCTAGAGTTCAGGTTTAGAAATCTAGTTTGAATGCTTGATTTAAAAAAATCCTATTTTTCCAACTAGAAAATAATGGCCTACAAGTATAACGTGGAGTCATTTAGGCTACTTACTGATGTTTATGGAGATCATTTTGCACCGTGGTGTAGGTGGTTGGGTCTGATTCAGTAAAACAAGCTAATAAAATTACACTCAGCTCCCAGACCAAAACGTGTCTCCTGCAGACTCCGCATGTGAAGGCAGCTGATTCTCTCATGGGAACTGCACTCCTCATCCTGACCCACTCAGGCTTGGACCCAAACATTCCCTCTGGCGTCGCCCCTGGGTCTGGCGATTGTTAGTCACAGCCAGCACACCCCAGAAGGGTAGGAAAGGAAACCAAGCACCCCTGGTTCAAAGGTATTTTGCTTGAAGCGAGTCATTTGCCTTTGTTTTCCTCTGGAATTTTTGAAGATGAGTAAAACATTGCAGGGTAATCTACCTCGATTGGTAGTTTGGCTGCTGGAAACCCACTAAAAATTCCTTAATCAACATCCATCTTGTCATTAGCACTATAGGAAAGCAAATATGTTTTCACAGTCAAGGAGCAAAGAGCAGATGAGCGCTTAGATTTGTGTTTGTGCAGTACTTCAACATTTCCAGGTTTACCGATGCATCAAAATCTTTCCAGTGAGCCGTAATGAGCAGAGCTATGAGAGTGAGGAATGTGTTGTATCATGTCAGTTTGGTTGGGCAGAGCAAAGCTGAACTGAACGAAACCACCTCTACAGCAATTGGATGGTTACGCTTACAGGAATTAAGCCATTTAACCTCTTGAGAATGAAATATTATTTACCCCGTAGAGAGTTCCCCAGATAGAATGGGCTTTAGAAATTAGAAAAAGGAAGGAGAATCAAAAGAGAAAAAAACTAAAAACCACCACACGATATTTTCTCTTTTAAGTATCTGCAGCTTTCCAATATGTTGTTTTGTTCCAGGAGCTCTCAGCTGGCCAGTAATATGTACCTAGGCTTGAGGGTATGCTATTTTGCTGCAGAGTGTAAAATTAGAAATGGACTACAGCAGAGGCTCTTATCTATTTTCTAGCTGTATATATTTCTATAATAGTAAAATTGCCTTATGAGGTATGCAGTTATATTCTGCATTTGAAATAGCGTCGGATAGGAGACGCAAAAGAGAGGATTTTTGAAGCTTGTGTATGAATCTTGATACATTTAAGAGCATTAGTGTGTATTTTCTGATTGCAAAGAATGTTCCCTTTACTCATGAAAGTGGTGGTGAAACATCAGCTGCCGTCTGTATAAGAAACAGTGGAGTTTCAAAGCAATTTTAAATGGAGAGCAGCTCACTTTCCTATGGGTGAAGCATAACGTACTGAAGTAAACTAAGCAGCAGAAAATAGTAATAATATTCACAGTAATTCCCTGGCTCATCGGTAGTTAACCTTTTAGAGGCGTAAGGTTGCTGTCCTGGAGATACATGTATTACTTGCAGGCACTTAGATTTAAGGTCCTTTGGGTCCAACAGCTGAACTTAAACCAGAACACCCTTTCATTGTCTGCCCCTGCTGAAGCGCTGCAGGCAAACATATTTCTTCCTGAGGATGTCTTGGGCAGCATGATCTTGTTACGCTGCACGTGCTGTCGGCTTTTGCTAGGGATTCATTGACTAGTTCCCTGCATTTTCAATCAAATCTGATCATCCTTTCCCATCTGATTCAACATATTCTTAGAAATTTGTTTGTGAAGTAGCTGCTACCTGTGCCTGATTGCTTCTAAATGGACGCCTGCTGACCGGCTGCGCTTATCTGCAGAACATACGCTCTGCTTTTTGGAACACGCTCATCTTTGCAAAGTCTTTGGAATTAACGTGCGGCGCAGCAGGCAAAATAGTCTTTCATTCCTCCAGCTCCTCTCAGTGGACAAGCATATGGACAGTAAGTATTGTCCCTTCATCTGCTGGGAAGGGGTAGCCCTGACAGCTGGAGTATTACCATGTCAAAACCCAGCTGGTAATATGGACTGAGAAAGGCAAGAACATGGTGCTTTGATCTTCACTGTAATCAGGCCATGTGTACTGCCAGCAGCATAATTGTTTTTATTTAGCAAGCTCATCTGGAGAGTATTACAGGACTCAACGCAAGGCAGCTACAAAATCCTTGTAATTTTATCAAGCACATTAGACTAATGATGGTAAGAGCCATGTTTCCAGCAGTAGATCCTGCCACAGGCACATATGAATAAAACAGTCCATCTTTCTCTAAAATGATCCCACATTTGAAATCTTTCTCAATATAGTCAGAACTCTTATCTCTGGATTACTCAACAACTATGTGGTTTAATAGCTCAAGAATGGTTCTGAATTATGAATGAATGCTTTGTTTAAAATTCAGTAGCGTTTTTTTTGTTTGGTTTTGAGGGTTGTTTTTAATGTCTTTTGGGTAGAAACTTCTCTGGTGCACTTCTCTGCTTGGACTTCACCGGAGCATAGAATGTCTTTACAGAAATCAGCGTTGTAATCTTGATCGTAATTGTGAACATTAACTTTAGTCCTCACTGGGGAGGTGGAGTGAGGGTGAAGTATAGGTACAGCAATAAACTGCAATAGAAAACAAGAGGGAGACGCCCTTCCTGCAAGTCCCTGGCCTTCAAGCACTGGTACTGGTTAGAAAAGCGATGGGGATGCCTGTCAAGAACGTTGTTTGCAGTGTCTTAAGCCATTGGAAGCGTCTCTGTCCCTCCTAGGTTCTTTTTTTTTTTCCCATTTAGCAGAGGACATCCCATTGAGATGGATGTCATCCCCAAATAGATTTCCTGCATTCTTAAAGCCATTTCCGTGCTGTGGGTAGATGCCTTACTGTACTGCTTAAAGAGTTAGTATGGTCAGTTATTTTAATCTGCTAGTAAAAGTATTTGTATAAATGTGAATTGATACTTTTCTCCCAAAGGCCCACTGGCATTTAAAAGCTAGCACTTCTGTATTTCAATAGTACTGCTAATGCTAAGCATGAAAAAATCATGGGTCAAACCATGTAAAATTTTGACTAGCTTTAAAATTGAAATTTTAGAACGGTGTATGTATCATGCTTTATTTAATGTAAATCCTCGGTCACTGAGGTCTGTCCTTCGTCATCACAGTCATCTGTGTTTCATAACCTGGTGATTTCTTTAGTAAAATAGTCAAGCTCCCTTTCCCAAGTAGTTGGTTTCTTCTGTTCCTTATAGCCTCTTCTCGGAACACGCTGCTTTGTTTGTGACCTGAAACGGTGCAATACCAGAACCGTTGGTGATTATGATTTCTATCTAAGTATTCATACTTCTATTCTTGTGCCACACTGCATCCTTGGTCTCCCTAGCCCTGTTCTATATAAGTCTTTACTTCACTAAGGTGTCTGATCTTGCTGGAGGAGGGGCTGGGGCCCTCTCCTCACCACCGCGAGTGGTGAAGCTCCTCCTGTTCCCCAGGGAAGTGGGATAACAGGAAGCAAAGCTGCTGTTTGCCCAAGTTAGGGGATGGCGGGTGGGAGAGGATGCAAAGGGGATGCCCAGGGGAGAGGTCCCACAGGGAGGGGAGAGCTGCTGGGGGAAGAAACAGGAGAGGGGGAGTATCTCTGCTGCCATGCTCAGCCTCCCCAGACCTCACGGATGCCACCTCTGAACATCCCACCAGGGCTGGAGATGCCTTCACCAAGATCTCACAAGTGTTTGGCGTCAGGCACAGGAACGCTTTTCTCTGGCCGTGGCCCCGGCGTTAACCATGTCGCTTTGTTTACTTTAGATACACTTCATACTGCTCTTCAGTCGGCAGGGGAAATTAAGGCTTCAGAAATGGTACACGACGCTACCTGATAAAGAGAAGAAAAAGATCATTCGAGAAATTGTTCAGATTATTTTGTCTCGCAATCAAAAAACAAGTAGTTTTGTTGACTGGAAAGACCTCAAGCTTGTTTACAAAAGGTGTGAGTAACTTTATGAGAACATGTAATTACTATTCATATAAATAACACATGCTAGAAGAGGAAAAATAAAGGCTCACTAAGAAAAACACCAAACAAACCCTACGTGCTAGACTAAGCTGGTAGGAGCCTGCCATCAGCAATCTAACAGTGTCTAACGGCACAGTGTCCCTGCACAAACCATCAGGGTAAATTGTGGGGTGAAAAATACTTGTACAATCTGTCAAATGAGAAAAATGGGAGTAACCTAATAAGTATTAGTGGTTGAAATTCTGTTAGAAGGCTTTAGGCTTCACTGCTCCTTCTAATTCCCCAGGGTGGCCTGCTGAAACGTGTGCTGGGCTTTATCAGGCTCTTCAGGAGGCTGCAGGAACTGTTCTGAGGCTCCTTCAACATTTTGTCCAATTTTGTCTTTGAAATATTTTTTGCTCTGGAAAGTGTTAATTCCCACTTCCTTTTCCGAACAAATCACTGGTCCCCAGTTACGTGATGCTTAGCATTAACTGCCTTTTAGTTTTTGTAAAGTTGTAGCAAACAAAAAGTAGCCTTTAAGGTATAGCGCACTGTATTAAGCGGCATCTCCCATTTAGCAAAAATGGAGTCCCTTGCTGTGAAGTGACGGATGTAAACATCCGACCAGATGCTGTGACAAGTTGGGGCCCTGCCCACAGCACCAGAGACTTGAGGTAGATTGTTAACTCCCATCTTGGGTTGATTTAAACATAAAGTTTTGCTGCAAGTTATGAAGATTGTTTGGCCCAAGCAGTTTCATGCTTTCTGGCCCTATGTAAAACACTGTCAGTCCTCTGAGAGCCAGCAGGCTTGCTGAGATGTAACTCCTTCCACCTTTATTTTTGCCTTTATTTTTATTTTTTGATAAAGAGCAGTAACTGATTCTACAGTTTAACTAACCCCACTTACTGTCGTGCTATTGCAGCAGGTGAGGAAGACTTTTAAAGTACTATTGATTTACTGTTTGTTTTATTTAGACCAGCGATGCGGGTATCCCACTTTGCCAAGGGTGCGGTTTGTTTTTCTAACTAAATTAATAATTTGTTGAAATTATGTGATTGATTTTTTTTTAAGTGTTCTCTGGGACACTATGAGAATGAAAGAAAATTATTATTTTAGAGACAAGATAGATATTAACTGTGATTTGCATAACTTTTAAGAGACAAGCAGAGCACTGAGGATCCAGCTGTTCACTCTCGCGTTTTTGCCTTTGTTTTTGTAGGTATGCTAGTTTGTATTTCTGTTGTGCAATAGAAGACCAGGATAACGAGCTCCTGACACTAGAGGTCGTTCATCGATACGTAGAGCTTCTGGACAGATACTTTGGAAACGTAGGTTTTACTTTCTCCCATGAACTGCACTCCTGGCTGTCTGATAAACAAAGTTACCTGTAGCTGTTTTGCTTCATGTTTCCGTCTGCCCTACTTGCCCCATAGATTCTCTCCATCCAGAGTGAAATTCATTATTAAAATATTTTAAAAAATAGTGCTGAGACTATCATAAGATATTTTTCCATCCATTTTTCCTCCCAGAATTAATCTTGATGTTTTGTGTATCTTTGTCAGAACAGATTTCAAGGGGAAAGCTTGAGGAAAATTACTTAAACCCACCCCCCCCGGTGACATTTCTTTAATTCTCCCTCCGGACATCTTCAGATATAGTGATTTTGTTTGTTTCATAATAATGACATATAAAGAGGAAGAAGATAAAGTGTTGGGTTCTTAAGAAAATACCTGAAGAAGGTCCAAATAAGTCTTTCAGTAAGTCTTTAAAGACTACAAGAGACCCACCTTTTCTATGACTATTTTTTAAATTGTCCCCACTACTTTAATTCATCTCTTATTTAAATCACTGTGCCATGACTCACATTTGTACCACCTCAAAACAAAAAAGCAGTTGGTGACTGCAAGGTCACTAGGACAGGGGATTTGTCTGGCTCTGTGAAACTGCGTGAACACATGTAACCCATATTACAAGTGCTACATAAGACCTCTTATAAGGTTAGTAGGCTAGGAAGTCAGCTTTGGTCTCTGAAAACTAGTATGGAAGTACTGTATCATATAAAATACAGTAAGTAGAATATCTTTGCTATAAGTCTAGGCTATATACATGGAGAGAATATGTGCAGAAGCTGCAATATTACTAATTTGTAGTATCTTTCTTCCCCCTGCTACCTGCCACAAGAGTGCATATGTTGAATACATTTGATCATCTTAACTTCTGGCACAGTAGTGCTTATAATGCTGTAGAAGTCATTTAAATGTTGCGTGTCCTTTTGTTCTGGCAGGTGTGTGAGCTGGATATCATCTTTAATTTTGAAAAAGCTTATTTTATTCTTGATGAGTTTATAATTGGTGGAGAAGTACAAGAAACTTCAAAGAGGTCTGCAGTGAAAGCCATGGAAGACTCTGACATGTTGCAGGAGGTAAGGCAGAGGAAGACAAAAGGCAAACACCACATCTTCCTACATCTTCCTTGTTTGACACAAGCTTAAAATACAGCTAAGCACTTCCGGTACTTAATTATCCAAATGTGTCTTAACTTCAGTTTTGATAGGTACAACAATGCGGTTACATAGGCTTTCAATTCAACCCTCTTGCATCTTGTGGAATCATCTGGAGGCTCTTTATATACTGCTGTTCTTCTCTTGCAGTTTAACTGCTAGAGTTTCTCAGATATTATATTCATAAAAAGTATAAGACAAGTCTAAGATATTTATATAATATAAGAACGTAATTTAAGGTTATATTTTATGTATACAAATATAAATAGAGAAAAATCTGTTCTGTTTCACTAATACATTGGAACAGATGACCGACTATTAACAGTTAAGATTGGCAAGAGTGTGTGCTGGCAAACTCCACTTCCATTCATAAACACAGGGCACAGATGTGAAACCTACGTTTTCCTGCAGGGCGCAGATACGTAACCTTTATTCAGAACGCTGCAGGAATTCTCTTCTGTAACTTGTACTGTTGAGCCAGGAGTGGCAAAAACAGTTGAATGTGATGGATTTATTTAATTTTTTCCTAGCTGGTGAAAGATCCGTCCTAACACCGAAGGAAACAGCACGCTGGTAGGACTAGCTATGGGCACGCTATGCAAGTCAGACAGGTTTTCACAGTGGTCTGGCATTTGTGCATGAAACTAGGCCAGTTATGGACAAAGCTAGATGTGATGAGTTTAGCCACAACCGTGGTATGTCATGATTTGAAGATCAGATTCTAAAAGGCCATTACAGGTTTTTAAAGCAGAATTATTTCTACATTTTAATTAATCTGATCTAATTCCACGCAAAACTACAACTGTCTTCAAAGAGGAGAAGAGGGTTTGTTTGAATATTACTGTACCACTCCATAATGCATCAATTGTTTCTTTTTCTTTTTTTTTTTTTTTTTTTCTCCTCCAGACAGTAGAAGAGTACATGAACAAGCCTGCATTTTAACATTAAAACTACCTGGAGAGGACCTGCTCTATGCACCTGTAAAATGCACTTCCTGAAATTGCTTCCCAATGTGCCAGATCCTCAGAGAAATACCAAAAACCAATGACTAAAGGGGTTTGTTTGTATAATGGTGAAGATGAAGGTCAGCTAATGTAGCACAGGGTTTAACAATTCTGTATTTGCATTACTCTGCAAATGAGTTTCTCAGAATTGTTATTACCCTTGATCTAGTTTCTCTTTTCATTGCTGGACTAAACACTTGTTTTGTATCATGTCTTTTAGCTATGGGTTTTGCCATCATTAAATGTTACTCTGACAGTACTTTGAAGAGGTATTTTTACTAGTTTTGGTCCACTGCTGACCGTATGACTCTACTTTTGTACAAATGTCCATTATTTTGAATGTAATGATTATTCTGCTCTAATAATAATTTTTTTTCTAAAAGCCAAATTGTTGTGGGCCCTGTTTTCACAAGCTTCTTCTGAAAAGATTAATCCGTCTAGTTTAAGAAGTATGTGTCCCTTTCTTTCACTATTTTCTGTCTATTTTCGGCTCTAGTCTGCTAATAAGACTGCTCCAACTGCTATTAGAGCACGCTCCACACCTCCCTTTAATCTGGAAGACTGTGCTGACTCGAGGTAGGCTTCTCCCAGGTTTAATGAATCCTTGTCGCTGCTGCATGCGGATGGCCTGTTTCTGCCTTTCTCCTCATTTTCCTATCCCCTTCCTAGATCCCCTGGACCTGGACAAAGGCTCCAGCCCTTGGAAGTGTGCAGCTTGACAGCAAGAGATATCTTGAAGAGAAGAAATTAGTCTTTGGGATTTTAGGGTGAAGGTCATCTCATCCATCTTTTGACTCTTTATACACCGATAACCATCTTTCCCAGCAGAGTTTTCCTGTCTGCAATTCACACACCTATGGGGATGATCAGCTTTCTAGTAGTTGAGCATGACCCATTTTTGTGAAGGCTGGACAATTTAATCAACCTTTTATAACTTTGCAACCTGCACAAAGGGAAAAGGGGTAAGGTAGTAGAGACGAGAAGAATCAGCTGGGCTAGGCATCTTGCTGTGTGTTATAAAACGCTGTAGCTGTGTGTTAACTCGCCTGTCTTTCTGCAATTTGGACTCTATGAACTGTTTGAACTGGCTTCCTTAGAGAGATTATTTCCTCCCTTAACAGAATTCAAAGCTTAGAGAAATTCTGTTCATCTTAGCCCATAACTCGTAGCTACATGTTTTGTCTCTGTCAAATCATGAAATCATCCCATACAAAAACTTACTTACTGCAGGGGGTTGGACTAGATGACCTTTAAAGCTCCCTTCCAACCCAACACATTCTGTGACTCTATGACAAAAATTAGGTAAGTTATCAGACAAATATGCCAGAACGATCCAAGCATTGATTCACATTTCCCTTATTTTCTTTTATTTCTGGGATGTACAGTCAGTATTTTCCTTCAGGGATTTTTCTAATCTTTAAATGTCCTGCATACTTATTGTATTATTTTTATCACTTCTTCCTTCCCAGTCTGTTTGTATCTTCCTGGGGAGGGGTTTGGGTTTGGTTTGGGTTTTTTTGGGGGAGGGTGGGAGCACTTTGACAGAACATGACAACTTTGCTAATTGTCAACCCACTTTTCTGCCTGTGTTATTTAGTCTGTTAGTAAAACTGTGACAAGCTGGTTCGTAGCGTCATGCTGCTCTTTTTATAATTACCTTATCCATCTGTTTGCTCTGTATTGATGTCAAAGGCATACTTTCAGCATTGAAAAAACAGTAAAATTGCCTGAAGGGCTTTTAATAGCTCTGAAGACATGCAATTTAATAGTAAATTAATGAAATTGTATGAGTTGTATATTATTTTCTCATGGTTTGAAATGAAGTTTTTTAAAGTAGAGTGTTTAATTGATTAAGAAGCCACTTCAGAATGTGCAAAGAGTCTCTTTCCGCTCTTTACTTTTATAAGTGACTTCTGTTCAGTGAAATCATTAGCTTTTACTCTTTTGCTTTTACTCTTTTTTGGAGCCATGCTGTGAGTCTCTGACTCTTATTAAAACGGTCATGTTGCTTGAATTCTGGAGGGTATCAAAACAGGAGTTCCAAAAAGAAGATTTCTTGGTATGAATAAGGACATCATAAGCCTGTCTTTTCAATCATTCTAAGAAGAGCTGTAGGACGTCTTTCTCTCTTTTCAAATGAAGAAGAATTCCTTCTGGAAAAAAATAATACATTAGCTAAGGGTACTTATGCCAGCCATATCAATATAGCATCTGAAATAAATAGCATTGCCAAGCTGATGTATCCAGTGTCAGCTTCAGAAGCGTGAAGGAATTAGTGTGGTTTCCTTGCCCTAGTGCAAAAGGTCATTGGAAGGTGGTGTGCCTGTTGTACCAGCTGCCTTTGTGCTACAAAGTTGGATGGAAAGTATGCGTTAAGCACCCTAAAGAACTGCTGACTTATATTTGTGCTTTAAGAAACATCTACAGATTCCTGTTGCCTTTGCCTGGAGATGGGCTACCCAAAGTAGGCAAGTGAGCCTTACCTAATGTGACTTTTGCAAGTGTCAGCCTCTATGTATAGCATACTTAGGTTTCAAATCAATTTGTTCTTAAAACTTGTATTTATACTATTTATAACCTTCAGTAAGAAAGGAGTCACTCACCTCAGTGGTGTTACAATAGCATTCAGCTCAACACAACTCTTTCTCCAAAGGGAAAAAGCCCAAATGACACCCAGTTGTTGTCAGGTTACCTTTAGGTCACCGCGTCAAAATGCATCCGTCTTTGTGGAACTCCATTGCCATCAGCAGGACTCTACATACATTAGCACACTGTGGAGTACAGCTCATCAGATGATTTGTTTCTCTTGGTATCTTAGTTCTTTGATTTTTTCTTAAAGCAGAAGATACGTATATCTTTGTATATATTCATAAATCTCTCTGAGGCGTTGCCCGTTTCATTCGTGTTTGCTGTTGATGTTTCTCTCTCCAACCTGCCTGACTATTCTAGCAAATGATCAATGTAAAGTTTCCTGAGATTACTTTATGAAATTGTTATCAAAAAAAGTATTAGAAAGCAGCTTCCTTAACAGTTTTCCCAATCTCACTAACGTATTTTGCAGTTATCCAAACTCTCACCTTGCTGAGAAGCTTCAAGCCCCTATGTCCTAGTTTGCAAAATTACATTTACTAAAACAACCATTAATCACAGTTGTCTTGCTAGCCTAGATTCCCTTCCTTGCTTTCGCTGCCTGCATCTAACAAAAAGCTACTTAATTTTCTTATTAGCATCTCTGCCCGGAGGATTCTTACTGTGATCTTACTGCTTCCCAGTTGTGACAGGGCTGGTTCTCTGTCATGCAACTGTTTGCAACTCATGAGTTGTGACATCTTTGAACATATCATGGCAATTAAAAAGAGAGAGACAGACGTTAGACTGGGATAAAAATAAGTGTAGTAATGTCAATAGGAATATTAAAACTATGACAAATCATCATGAGTGAGAAGCGAGAGTGTCAGGATCTCACAGGATTCATGAATCCTTATAATTTCTGTTTCTTTTTTCTGAGTGTTGTGGCTCATTAAAAGGTGTCAACTCTTACAAATAACTGTAGGAAAACTGGTGTTTAGGTTACCTCCTATCAGCCTTTGTTTAACAGAAAGCCGCTGAAAGTGAATCTTCAACGCCTCCCCCCAGCTGCTCCCACAAAAAAACCCTGTGCTTTCAGAAACCCAGGTGGGGAACTTACTGTGCAGTTTAGGTATGGTTCTGTGTCTGAGTTTATGTTGGACCGAGTAATGCTGTACTTATGAAAGGATGAATTACTATTTTTTCATTTATTTCACAGTCCTTCCAATAGATAACACTTTTTTTTTTTATCCTCGGCTTAGCACTGTGCTGTGTTGGAGGAATACAGCATGCAGTAACAGTACATTAGGGGTCAGGAGGGACCGGTTTATAGGGAAAGATTAGAGGAGCTTAACAGTGTGAGTGAGGCTTTCAAAGATACCCAGAGACATTGAATCAACGGTCCCCTCAAAATAACATGGCTCAACACAGTTCATAAAGAGAGAAAACTCCTATCCCTGTCTGTTCGTGATGTTCTGCTCCATTGAAAATGCGTTTCAGCACAGCTCCTGTGTGGGGGACGTTGCTCTCACCCTGCAGAAAATGACTAAACCCAAAGGTCTCAATTCTGCCGTTAATCCCTACGGTGGGATTTTCATTAACTTAATCTGACGCCGTTATGAGCGTGGGGTCTGCATCATCACTTACATCGTTATATTTTTGTTTTAGGCAAGTTGCCAAGAACTTGTGAGCTCAGACCAGGTAAAAGCATCCTTCTGGGGAATCTGAAGGCGTTCTCACTGAATTCAATAGAGTGTGTGTTCCTTAGCATGAGCATAATACAAATAAAATATAGCTGTTGATTTACATGTCTATTAGGATTTTTCAGGGATTTCTTTTCCTGAAGACAGCGGCTCTAGCGTGAAGTATAGTAGAGAAAGCTTAGCGTTTGTAGCAGAAATAATGGGCTGTGCTGCAAGAGACTTAATGTTTGCTGTCATGGAAACCTGTTGCCTTGGAACATGACTAATGAGACCCAGGCTAAGGGAAAGGAAGAAGCTATTCTTGAAATTATTGCTCAGCGAGCCCTAAGGAAGTCCAGCAATATACATTATCTTTAATTATAGTTATTTCAAGTTCCATTGCCTAGTCCACTTAACCTTATCTTTTTGTTTACTTACTTAACAGCTCTTGTAACCGGATGTTTTAATACAAAGAACGCTATAAAGCAGTTAAAAACTAATCTCTTGGCCATCTAGAAACAAATAGCATCTTATTTGCATTCCTCTTTCCCAGTACACTACAGTATTTGCCCAACTTTTGTGGAAAGGACGCACTGAAAACAAACTTGTGGCTGGTCTGGAATGCCCTGTAAGCCAGGGGATAGTTTATCAGCAGTTTGGCTGAGGATTTTTGCCTTTGGTTGTAGCTGTTAGTTTTAAAGACAGTCCATGTATATGGGGTAGGGAACATTTTGGTGTACATATCCACGTTGAAAAATCTGCTTACCCCTGTGTATCAGTGGGGTAAGATTGCTGCTCTCTGATGCCAAAAGGAAACTTCGTGGGGGGAACATATAGAAGGTATCTTAAAGTTTACTTTGCCCCTCCGTCATTTCCTTCTAAAATTCCCGGTGAGAATTCTCCTCTCTTCTGGAGCTTCTTGCTCCAAACCCAATACGCATCACTACACACCAGATTCTGCAGCGGAGAATAGGAACTTGCTAAGGTCTCCTAAATGACGATGGTTTTTTTCCCTGCAAAGGTGAATTTTGTGTGTCGTAAAAAAACCAATGCCGAATATAGAATCCCTAGTTACACAGGGTGACAAATTCATTATAGCTTGCTGCGGATCTCAGCTGCTCTCTGGACCAGGATCTTGCATGAATAAATTGCCAGCAGCTGGGTAAGTCTCCCTGCCTTGTGGAGATCACGATTCAGGGTCCTTCTGGAAGCCAACAGCGAGAAGTCAGCCGCAGCTGAGCGGAGCCGACAATGACAAATCACAGAGGAACATCTTCATAGAAGTTTCAGGTGAAAGAATATGTTCTTTTTCATTTCTCGGGAGGGCTTGGGAAGTGGTCCTCAGTGAATATTATGCTGGATAACGGCTCTGAAAGAACAGTCTGACAACGTGGCAAGAAAGGAATATTCTGGGGAAAAAGAAGAAAAAACTGGCTGGATTTGTAAGCTGACAGCTGCATTTGGGGCGAAGGAGGGTTTTTTTTTCTGGTGTCTGTTGTCAGTGACAAGGTGGTCCTTGTTCTCAGAGGGAAAACTGGCTTGGGCAATCAGTTCTTGTTTGGCAAGCACTGACACAGAGTGTTATGTTGGCAGTGACAAGAATGTTCTGCTGGCAAAAAAGGTATCGCAGAGGGCAATGAAATATTATAAATTATTTTAAAATATGATAATAAAACATTGATTCATTCTGGTTGGGTTAATATGGGGAAAACCGCAACATTTAGCATGACAGTTCTGTCTGAATGATGATGAAAATAATTAGTATGTCAAATTAGTATGTTACATAGTAGTGTATTTATGTTTAAATCTGGTATAAAAATGGAAAGACTAGGGCCTCAAGAAATCATACTGCTCGTCCTTCAGTCCCAGGCAAGGTCAGGTGCACTTGTGTCGTTCTGAGTGAGGTTTCTCTGACTTCTTCAAATCCGCCTATGCTGCAGATCCCAAAAGGTTCTTGGACAGTCTGCCCTGAAACTAAACGCCCCCTCTCAGCTGAAATGCTCGTCCTAATGCCAGCTCCTTCACCGCGACTTAAGCCCAGCGCTACCTGTGATATCAAGCATCAATACAGAAATCCCTTTTATTACCTTTCTCTTTGCAGCAGCCTTTTAAGGGGTTCTCTGTTCTGTCCAACTCCCAGGTAATGCTTAGGGAGCAGTGGAGTGCAAGGATGGCCGTGCCTTCAGGTTAGGGATATTGGGTGGTTTTAACCTTGATTCTGTTGTGTGAATCGTATTCAGTTGTGGCTCATGGGTAGCTGGTCAGAAAATTTAAATAACAACTATATTGAAGAAAAGCAGGAGCACAATTCCTTTCTCTTCCTCCTGTTTTCTTACACTGTGTAACCGCTTGTAGCAGCCGTGCATGAGGCCTGGATTCAGCAAAGTACTTTGGGGTGTCCCCTGTTACAAGCACGGAAGAAAGCTCAGGCTGCTTTAATGGGGCCACCTGCATTTTTGAGGTTTGAAGGAAACCCTCTGTCTCGCTGGCTCCGTGCTGTGGAAACAGCTGTTTCTTTTCAGATGTAGAAAGGGGGAGTTCTCTTCACTCTTACAGTTCTTGCACTCATGCTTTAAAATAAAGTCAATGAGAAATGAGAAATAAAGGTTGTTTAAACACTAACAGGTGATGGCTGCGGGAGGGAGGTTCCTGCACATCATTTTCCATCTGGAAAGCAGCAGAAGACCTCACCTCCGACAGGCAGGGCTCTTCCGGAGGAGGAGGGGAGGTCAAAATGTGAAACTGGGTATGTTGTGAAGCCAAGGCAAACAGGGAAGTGAGACGTTACAAAAGGGATGATTTCTGCCTTGCCCAGCTTCTCTGTGGGGCGCTGGGGGCTGGAAGCCGGGCTGGGCAGGTGGTGATGTGCTGTGTCCGTGCTGGAGCGGGCACAGCTGGGCACAGCTGTCCCTGCGGGCGGAGGTGTGGTTTCATAAGGCATGGCCGTGCTCCATAGGATCATAGAACGGTGCGGGTTGGAAGGGACCTTAAAGATCATCAAGTTTCACCCCCCTGCCCTGGGCAGGGACACCTCCCACTAGACCAGGCTGCTCAAAGCCCCATCCAGCCTGGCCTGGAACACCTCCAGGGATGGGGCAGCCACAGCTTCTCTGGGCAACCTGTTTCTGTGCCTCAGCACCCTCAGAATGAAAAATTTCTTCTGGGTAGGGCTCATCTTTGAAAAAGTGTATCTACTTAAAATGCTTTTACTCTAAATTGTCAGCATTTCACTATGGAAAGGCCTAAGAAAACACGTGGACACCTGATCTCTGAGAGAGCGTGGTGGTCGGGATAGTCCCGTTTGGCATACGAGCACCCAGACAGTGCCCTAAACCACTGCGACGGCTTCCAGAAGAAGTGGGAGACGGAGCCGTTTGGGAGGCCAGGAGGAGCGGGCTGGGAGACACAAGGGTTTGCTGGTGGTTGACTTGTCCTGCCATGGGCTAACGAGCAGAGCAGCCTGTGCGTCCTGTGCTCATAAGGTTGCCCCAAACATTATAGCCAAGTTGGAACATCCAGTTGTCCCCTAAAGAACGGGAAAAATCTGTGATCACAAATATTCACAGATTACTCAGGTAAAAAGAAAAAGGGGTGCTTAGAGAGGGAGGAGAGCCTCAGTTTTCCTTTTGTTTATTTTTTAAAAATTAAGATTAGTCTAGAACAGGAAGGTATGAGAAGACCTTCAGACTTAATAAATAGATGTCATCCTCTCTGAATTGCTATAAATCCCAGGAAACATGGAAAAGATGAGGACATCTTTGAATAAGGGCTTGTGGGCCAGGTGTGGAACGGCGTTTCCAGAAGACGCTGTATCTTCCCTCAGCTTTGTGAGTGAACTCCGTCGCTTGGAAAAAGAAGTGAGTGGTGTTTCTTAATGAAAATGCAAGAACTGTATTTGCTTAAAAGAAGGTACTGATGACAAATACGTGGTTGTTGGGGTTTTTTGCTCATTCTTTTTAATAATGACATTAATAATGACTGCAGAATACGCGAGGCCAAGCAGTACCAGTATGGCACAAGTGAACAGGAGTGAAAGTGCTTGCTGCTCCCTTTCTGCTCCAAGGTGATCCTGGCCAGGAGAAGGAGGGATGTCCTCCAGGGCTCTGGCAGGCAGCTCCCTCTTTGCACAGCTTGGGGAGGCAGGAGATCTCTCGGTCAGGGATGGATGCCAAGAGCATTTTAGAAGTCCCCAGTGCCAGCTGGCGGTGGGAGGGATGGCAGCCTTTCCTGCATCCAGCATCCCTGCTGGAGCAGGGAGCAGGGCAAGGAGAGGGAGAGCCACCCTACGGGCAGGAGAGAGTTTGTGCAAGAGGGAGGAATAAGAAAGAGGTTCTTCCAGATGCTGTCTCCACACCGTCTGGAGAGGCACAGTTTCATTAGTGTTATGCACAGCTTTCCATTTCTGCGTGGGCTGACACCCCGCTATTCTCATTATCACTTTTTTACAACCCTTCCCTGTTTTCTCCAGCCTCGTTTTCCTCCCTTTCCTTTTCCTGCTGTCTGCTCTAACATAAACTCCCCTTCATATCCCGTCCCTTCCCTTCTCCACTGGCTTTGCACTGACTCTCCATGGCGGGGATGAAGGCTCTGCCTCACCAGGGCAGGGAGAGCCCAGGAGCTGTACCCTGCCGGCGCTTCTTCCACCGTTTCCTCTCTTCTCCTGTCTCTGATTGTTTCGGCCAAGAATGCAAATTCTTTTAGAAACCTTCGTTTGAGGAATGCCTGCATTTCTGGTATTGTGTTCCCCGTTTCTCCTTCTGCAGTAGCGGGAGTTACTGGGGTGCGTTTTGCAGCGCAGGGAGGCTCCGTGTGCCTGGCTGCCACTGGAGAGGGCGGCAGCTCGGCGCTTCTTCACACTGAAATCTTATTTAGGGCCTACACTTGAGATGATGAGGCATGTGCAAAATTTAAGTCTGCTAGCACTTCATTGCTAATAGATTCCAGAAAGATAAGCAATAAGAGTTGCAATAATAAGTATTCTAGAAAGACAAGGAATAATAATTTTCATTCCCATTTTAGAGTGCTCTGTTGTCTGGAGTTAGCTTGGACGCCCAGACGCCACCTTTGCTGTGGACCTTCCATCTCTCTGCTGCACATCTACTTGAGAAAACAAATTCTGACCCCGACTGCAGAAGGACAGAGACCCCCATAGACAAATAAGCAGTCAAACCGAGTGGAGGCTAAGAATGCTCACAGAGGCAGAAGGTCAGACAGTAAACTCATTTCTGCAAAGTGACATCAAGGTAATGTTGATTTTTTTTTATTTATTTATTTTTTTTTTAATAGAAAAGTGTGTTGGGCAGAGGCTCATGACATGGGAACTCTCGGCCTGTGTGTATCACCCTTTTTTCTGCACTTTTTATGTTCATAGAATCATAGAAGGTGTTGGGTCGGAAGGGACCTTTAAAGGCCATCTAGTCCAACCCCCCTGCAGTCAGCAGGGACATCTGCAACTAGATCGGGTTGCTCAGAGCCTCATCCAGCCTGGCCTTGAATGTCTCCAGGGATGGGGCCTCCACCACCTCTCTGGGCAACCTGTTCCAGTGTCTCACCACCCTCATTGTAAAGAACTTCTTCCTAATGTCTAATCTAAACCTACCCTGCTCTAGTTTAATAGTTTAAACCATTGTCCCTCGTCCTATCGCTACATGCCCTTGCAAACAGCCCCTCCCCAGCTTTCTTGTAGGCCCCCTTCAGGTACTGGAAGGCTGCTGTAAGGTCTC
The DNA here is from genome assembly GCF_963924245.1 of Chroicocephalus ridibundus. Taxonomy (NCBI): domain Eukaryota; kingdom Metazoa; phylum Chordata; class Aves; order Charadriiformes; family Laridae; genus Chroicocephalus; species Chroicocephalus ridibundus. Next base: position 51,988,742 of record NC_086289.1, read on the forward strand.
CTCAGAGCCTTCTCTTCTCCAGGCTCAACAACCCCAGCTCCTTCAGCCTTTCCTCATAGCAGAGGTGCTCCAGCCCTCGGATCATCTTTGTGGCCCTCCTCTGGACCTGCTCCAACAGGTCCACGTCCCTCTTGCGCTGAGAGCTGGATGCAGTACTCCAGGTGGGGTCTCACGAGAGCAGAGCAGAGGGGGAGAATCACCTCTCTGGGTCTGCCAGCCAGATCAAGAGATGTGGTGTATGTTTGGTCAGTCGTTTCAGTCAGCCTGGGGCTTTCATATCATACCATGGCCTGACCGCTTCACAGGGACAGCAGTGCAGGTGGGAACGCCCGTGCCCCAGCAGCGTTCCCCAGCTCTGGCACTAGCCCCATGTGCCCGAGCAGCCCCCATGGTGCCATGGTCTCTTTCCAAACCTCCATTTAACTCCCTAATCGACTGCCATTGATGAAGGGGAAGAGCTAAGAGTCGTGTTTCTGCTCCCAGCTCCGCGCTGGGGGCAGTCAGGAGCGGCAGGCTGTAAGCGATGCTGCCCTCCAGGGAGCCAAATGCATCTCCTGTCCCCTGCCACCGCCCAGCCCAGACCGAGAGCCGAGCTGGGATGTTCCAAGGAGGCTGAGGCTTGGCTTTGCAGCCCAAAGCTAGCAGAGGAAATAAAAGTATCACAGACGTCAGTAATTAATCCCATGTAAGGGCTAAATCTCAAATTAGCCGGCTTGCTCCCCTCTCTGTTGCTTTGCAGATTTTCTGGGTGAAATGCTGTTGTCCATGTGACAGCAGGACTTGCCATCTGGAGTAAAAATCTGAATTTTAACTACAGAGAAGCAGCCCCTCCCTAGAACACTTCTTTTGCTTCTAACTTTCATGGTGCTGGGCCCACGTTTCTTCACAAAGATAGGGAATCATGGCTGCGTTCGCATCCATTTTTTTTCCCATCTGCACATTTCAGCGCAACCTTAGCAGGGCAGGGAGGCAAGGGGGGGACGGGTCTTGAATTTGGCAGCACTAGACTTGTTGCTGCTTGTCTGCGTGTCTGTTTGGGCACCCTTATCAGGTGTTACTGGGAAGTGTTACTGGGGCAGTTTCAAGGAGCTCTTAACAGCTACTTTGGGTTGTGCAAACATCTTGTGAGGGTGCTCCCGCCTGGCGATGCAGGTGGGGAGAGTGGAGATGCGCCCGTTCACCGCCCCGCTGAGCAGGGAGGCGCTCCTGCAAGATGCACGAGGGGCTTCAGTTTGCTTTCAGCTTGATTTTTGAGTCAGTATCCAAAAAAAATCAGCTTGCCCGAGGAAGTACGTTTCCTGTTTTTTAGTGTTCAACAGAAAAGTTTACCCTGTGAAGGAGCCGTCGGTGCGTACACGCGGTGTAACTCTTCGGGCGGCAGCAGCGGCAGAGATGACCCCTGACCAAACCCCCGTGCGTTTGGGAGGAAGTTCAGGCTGTTATGTTGATACCTTTTTTTATCTTTTTAATGAAACCTCCTTCCTGCCATTTCAGAGGAGAGGAGGGTTTGACGTCATGTGCTGATGAGTCACTGCTTTTAACAGGCCAGCAAGCAGGGATTGAGAGTGCTGTCTGGAGCAGCTGCTCTGTTAATCATTCACAAAAAGCCCAGAGAAAGCTCAAGGGGAATGCTTGTGAATAATTAAATTTCTGTTTTCATTATGAAGATGCAGTTGATTTACCTGGATCTGGTAGAATCCAGGTACTGGGAAGTGAGGGAGAAGGACAGTGATCTCATCGATTTATTGATACCACTGTAAATAGCTTTTGGAAAGTCATTGGTGTCAGCCCAGCATATACATGATTTAACAATTTCATGCAAAGCTTATGTAATATAGCTCTGACTGTCAGCTACGTCTCACTGGCTGCAACCACTTCAGCCATACCCATCTTCTCTAGAAAAAGGTCTCGGGAAAGCAAATGCCCTTGATAGGGCAAGACATGGATTTTACTGAAAGGCTGAAGATCTGGCATTCATAGAATGATAGAATGGTTCAGATTAGAAGGGACCTTAAAGATCCTCTAGTTCCGCCCCCCTGCCCTGGGCAGGGACACCTCCCACTAGACCAGGCTGCTCAAAGCCCCATCCAGCCTGGCCTGGAACACCTCCAGGGATGGGGCATCCACAGCTTCTCTGGGCAACCTGTTCCAGTGCCTCACCACCCAGTAAAGAATTTCTTCCTAATATCTAATCTAAATCTCCCCTCTTTCAGTTTAAAACCGTTACCCCTTGTCCTATCGCTCCACTCCCTGATAAAGAGTCCCTCTCCATCTCTCCTGTAGTGCCGTTAAGTACTGAAAGGCTGCTATAAGGTCTCCCTGGAGCCTTCTCTTCTCCAGGCTGAACAACCCCAACTCTCTCAGCCTGTCCCCATAGGAGAGGTGCTCCAGTCCTCTGATCACCTTTGTGGCCCTCTACTGGACCCTCTCCAACACATCCATGTCCTTCTTGTGCTGAGGACTCCAGATCATCAGCATCATCACCTAAAGTCATGTATTCTCAAAGGAAGCAGAGTTGTCCAGGTTTGTTCACTGATGGTTCTGCTGGTCATAAACACCTTTCTTCTGAGGATGACTCCATCATTTTGAGTTAATGCTGAATTGGATCTTGGCAAGATATGTTGCATTCATCCTTGTTGTGATGAGCTTTAAACTTCAGTTGCCGACATGCAATGATCAGAGAGTTCATTAGATTCTGCTTTGGATGAGTGGGACTGTTATTTCAGTGAAGGTCCCAACTTCCTACATAGTGAACTATTCAGTGCTCAACTCTTCCTCTTCTAGGTTGTTCAAGCGTCTTAAGCAAGACAAGAGCTGCTGCCTTTTACCCACAGGTAGAGTTAGATGGGCAGTTTTACTCCCAAAGCAAGCCCATCCCCTCAGTGGCCAGTTGAAGCTGCCTTAGGAGAGAAGCTTGCCACCCGGCTTTGGCAAAATAGTAGATTCAGCTTCACCTACACAGTTGGAATGCTGGCGCTGTTAGGGGAGTAGGATTGCTCACAAACATTTACTTTAATTATCTATACAATGTAAGTAGAAAGTTGTTATTCTGGCTGACAGAGGAATAATGAGAAAAAAAAACCCCACGCTATGAAACCATTTGAGTCTGAAGAAACTTTCTGTCTTTGGGCTTTGTTTTCATGGATTTGTGATATCCCACCAATGTGTAGGCAGAACTTAATTAGCTACAGCCACTGAAAGAGCAAACTTTTAAATAATTTGTTGAAAATGGAATACGTTTTTCTTCTTTCAGCACTGTGGCCAATTTACTGTGGATTTTCTTTTTTGAATTCATTAGTAGAAATCATATCAACTTCTCCATACCCATGTTAACCCCAAATTCTAAAGCTTCTTACCACAGTAAAATGCGCTTATTCAATGGGCTGCGCTATTCTTAACGGAAAAAAACGTTGATAGCTGAAACAAGATAATATCACTGGGAAGAGAGAGTTGTCCTGTAAATGCAATAGCTTATGGTTTGCCACTTCTGCAATGAGATGATTTCCAGAACCCACTTCTCCATCTGTAGATACGATGGCCATTCTGGACCCTTTCAGAGGAGCTGACCACATTCCCTGGGCAGGTACACGCACAGGACCACAGCCTGAGAAAAAGGATGCCCAAGGATGGCTGATTTGTAGCTTTGGTCCTGAGGAACATCCTTCCTGGAGCTCTTCTTGTTTGACTTCTGAGCCTTTGAGATTCCTATGTTTGAGTTCCTATTAATGTTAAGGCCTGGAGAAACTTAAACATTGAACGCTGTGATTCTAATTAATTAATAACATTATAAGTATACCTAGCTGTACTAACAACTCCAGATATTGTGAGATTTTAATTCTTCGGTGTCAGGAGCCACTGAGTCTGGGATGTGGAATAGAGCCCAGTTTGAATATCACAGCTTAGGATGGTTATTTATATCAGCAGGGGAAAAGGTATCAGCAAAGCAAATTGTGTTGCTTGCAGATGGAGCCTATTTTGTGTGGTGTACAATAACGATGAAGGTCATAGCAAAGTTGCCATTGAAAAGTTGAGGAATACCGAAGATAGAGGAAATCAAACAGGAACTTATAAAGTATGAGAATATAACAAAATCAAAAGGAGGAAAGTGGTTAAAATCTAAAAAGAACACTGTTTCTGAGGCCTCATGTCAAATGTTGATTCTACAAAAGATGCTTTTTTTCAGTTGCTCATTAAAAAGGGTCCTACTGAAGAGTTATTGTTCCCTGAGAGATCAGATGCATTGTGTAGTCAAATATCATATTAAAAAAGAAAAGGATTTCCAGAAAGATGTGGATGCAAGAAAGCAATGAAGCCTGAAGAGGTTATTAAAAGCCACCCAGAGAAACTGGCCATGTGGGGTGTATTACAAAACAGAGAAGCCATCAACAACAAGAAATCTTCTGGGACACGAAAGCCTAAGGCTGCACGTAATCCTGAGCACCTGGGAGCCTCTGATCTCCCTCTCCTGGAGGCCTCGCCATGTGGATGAAGACAGCTGATGGCCTTTGCTCTGGCATTTCTACGGCTGGAAGGTTTAAAAACAAGTCTGAAAATTTTCCCTATTCTCCAGACACATTTTTTTCTCCTAATTGCAAAGCAAGTATAGGGTGTTTTGTTTTTTTTTTAAAAAAAAAAAAACAAACAAAACAAAAACAAAAAACAAAACCAAACTGATTCAGCCAGCCATTTAATCTCTTGCTCTCTGTACCCAGCAAAAAAGTGTGAGTTTGTCTGGGAAAATAATAATTGGAGAAAGATTAACACAAGGGACCAAAGCCATCTGCAATTAAACGGTGGGCTCTGGAACCTTTCACCAGCCTAGGCCAACAGTACCCAGAGATCGTCCAGTGGGTTTTGACATAAATATTGTTCTCAGGCCAGTGTCCAGGGGTCAGTGTCAGCTCTGTGACATTAAAGGGTGGGCATTCCCTCCCTCAGGCTCTCATCAGAGCGCAAGCCTCTCTGCTTGCCTGCCTTGGTGCTCGTTAGCGATCACAGTCTTGTGGGGTAGGAAAAAGCACAACTGGTTGCTGGTCAAATAATCAGATTTATTCCCTTGCTTGTGGCCTCTCGATTTGTGCTTGGGAGAGCTCGTCTACTGCTCAAACCTGCCGGCTCTAAGGCTGCAGTCAATGTCTTACTCACATGGCAAAGCATTAGGGAGTTCTTGTAATGCCATAGCCTATTACGTTAGATGTGTCATTATTAATTATTGACAGAGCACTCAACGATTGGATCGTGATATTTCTGTTCTTTGTTTCTTTTATAACAAAAAGAATAGTTTCTAAAGTTAAATTAACAAGTTTAAAACTTAAAAAAGATGCCTGCTCTCCCATGCCTGAAGGATAGGTTTGTTTTCTTCTAAGGTCGGGAACAAGTTTCTCTTCCAGCTTCCATCCGTGATCTGACACCATGACATGGGCTCTGTGTAGGCCAACACATCAGATGACTCCAACGCATCAGCCACGAGCTGTTCTCACAGGTACGGTATCAAAGGCAGAAGAGAAGGTGCAGTTATTCACTACTACCCCATTCTCAAAAGGGGCTAGCAGGCATCATAGAATGGTTTGGGTTGGAAGGGACCACTAGACCAGGCTGCTCAAAGCCTCATCCAGCCCCTCCCCATCTTTCCTGTAGGCCCCCTTTAGGTACTGGAAGGGGCTCTAAGGTCTCCCTGGAGCCTTTTCTTCTCCAGGTTGAACAATCCCAACTCTCTCAGACATCCTCATAGCAGAGGTGCATTCTCAGAATTGGTCACAGCTCGAGTTGATGCTCGTAAAGAGGGAAATACTTGCTGCACCCCCAGCTCTGGCAGCCTGCTCTCGCCTGTTACGAGCAGCATCCCTCCGTGTGTTGCGGCAGGGATTCTGAGTGTCCCCGTGAAGCTGTTCTGCATTTTGAGAGCACGGCACTTTGTCTCCTCAGAGAGACACAGACGTGTCTTTCTTTTAGATAGCAGCCTACTGGAAAACAAGGTCAACCTGATTGTTTTGGAACAGATGGCTTCCTTCCATGTAGCGGCATTTCCCTGGCTAAATGGAGCCTGACTATACATAAAAATATCAAATGTGGCTATATGTGGATTGATAAGTGTAGTAACAAAGTATAGGATTAGGAGAATTTAGAGCTGCTGAAAAAATTACCAATTTTTTTTCCAAAAAATCAGTCAGCATTTTAAGTAACTAGTTTTCTTTATCTTCAATAGTCACCCTTTAAACTAAGCTAAGCTGGCAGGTGACAGGTTATTCCAGTCCCTGCTGGGGAAGGTTTACAGTGGAAGATGACTGGAAGCAACTGCACAAGAAGAGCTTGATATATTCTGAGCCATCTCCCCCAGCGGAGAGAGGTTTTGTTGGGTTTTGTGGAAATGTGAGCTAAACCAGATCTGATCTGGATGCTAAATCACGAGGCTGACTGTGAAGCAGGGGTAAGGAGGCTACAAAGACTACAGGTGGATTAATTGGACACAGAATGACTAACTTCATGTTCCAGAGTAAATGCGTGCTGTTGTCAATTTTGCTTGGGTTTTTTTTTTCAGAATATAGGATTGTGCCCCAAATTCTTGTCTGTCTGTATTACAACATGCCTGGCAGGGGGTGGGGGGAGTGACCTACATGCCTTGTGCGAGAGCGCGTTATTTGAGATTTCCTGTGTTTTTCGGATGTCTGCATGCTTTTCCTGGTCCTAAAGAAATAATTTAGATGATATTATTTAATTATTTCAAAGAATATTGTGCAGGAGGGAGGAGGACCATATGACCTCCAGAGGCCCATTCCAGCTCTATTTTCTATAGCTTTAAGAAAGCTGGTGGCTATTTACCCCTGTGCGAAAGGGTCGTCCTGGCAGCCTGCGGAGAGCCCTGCCCTTCCAAGGGTGGCATTCGGAGCTCTCCTCTCCAGCTTTGTCTCATTAGCTCTTTTCAGAAAATACAGAATAAATATAATCCAATCAGTTTGGCGTTCCGAGGCCCCTGGCTCAGCCTAGGACACTCCAGCTCAGTAACGAGAGATGCTGCTTCGTGACTCATTTCCTCTCCTCGGCCACTGAGTCACTGTCCATTCTTATTGCTAAAAACTACCTGAAAAAATCTGAATGGATTCCCGGGCATTTGGTGGTTTATCTAACTTTAGATGGAGAAGGAGGCACTTAAGACACGGGGGTTTGTCGCCCCCTCCAAAACACCAAAAACTGTGTTGAAATCGAGATTTAGCAAGTGTGTTTGAAAGCCTGGCTTTAAAATGTACAGGTTTTCTTTGGCTGGTAGACCATCACTAGAAAAGGACTGAAACACAAATACAAGGACGTCAAAGGGGTTCAAATCTAGGCTAGAGCTGAAATTCTGTTTTATAGCTTGGACTTGTTTCCAGAGCAGACCAGAACTCAGATCTGGATTTAGAATACCCCCAGTCTTGTAAATCAAGTACCAAGTTCAAGTGTACAGTCAAGCAAGGACCTTGACCTACATCTCCCAGCTGTGCCTAGCCATGGTTTACATGCCTTTGTGTAAAGCCCAGAAGCTGAGGTGGCCTTAGGACTGCTCAGCCTCTCCTGCTGGCCCACGTAAGCCAGTCCACTCCTGGCAAGGGATCCAAGGTGTTTTAAAAGCAAACCCAGTTTATTATAAAACAGTGAGTTTTCTGAAACAAAACACTTCTGTTTATTTTAAGGATTATTTTTCTTCCTTCAATCAAAGGACTTTTTTATCGGTATTAAAGTCATCCTGTTTTAAGAAATTCAGATTTTTCTCTTTTGAGATGGAAACTAATTTAACACAATAAATCCCAGTATGCTGATAAAAATAGCTCGCTTGTTTAAACCTCTTCATAAATCCCAGGGAACCAATACCAGCATAAGCATTAACAGACTGAAGGGAACATGAACTTCCTGTCTTCATAGTATTTGTTCCCTGGGATTCATGAAGACCATGCATCATGTATTTTTCCGTAAACTTAGGCTAGCCAACCCCCCAAATTCACATATTTTCATCCTTTTTCTTGTGTTTTGGTTATCTAATGTAATCATTGTGTGGTGATGTGATATGATGTAACATTGCTTCACTCAGACCTTGTATTTCGTGCCAGTAGTTCCAAAGGAGACCTCCCAACCTGCTTAGAGCAACCTGCCAGAAGGCAAACTCACTGTAGAGAGACCTGCTTTATGTAGATGTCCTCTCTGCTCCCAAGTAAAAATGACCCCAGTCATGCGAGTTGTTGACCTGTTGACTTGGCAGTGTTCATCAACCCAACTGTTAGTCCGGAATAGTTTCTTTTGACTTTTTTACGATCTGGCAAACATTTGAAGTGACCAAAAGAGAGTTGGACCTGCTGTAGAGCTGCTGCCTTCTGCTAGATCTGTACTCCTGGTGCTCGTGTCTAACCTATACACAGCTGTGGCGGATTGTGGCAGCAACCGGGAGCTTGGGCTGAGACCGTCGTTCACCCCTGTAAATTGCTACATCCCCCCCGGAATAAACACACAGACCAGATTATTACCATAAGTAGGCCCATTATGTGAGACAGCTAAAAAATTAGGGGAAAACAAAGCAAAACCTGGCTTCATAAAGTCTGTTTAGTAGATTTTGCTAGAAAATGCTGGCAACACAAAGATTTTATTTGTGTTGTTTCATAGAGATTGTCTGAGATTAAATGACAGAACCTGAGCAAGGACTGATGTGTGTGCTTGATTTACATCTGCTCTGTCCAAAACGATCTTGATGTTCATGTGCGAGTTTAAACGTCCTCAAAGTCTTTGCAGAAGCAAGTCCCTGAAAATTAGCTTTCAGATACGTTTCCCCAGAGCTCATAGATATTCAAATCGCTGTTATTTGGCTTTGCTCATTATAGGATGCATCCTTCTCTCCTGATTAAGAAGTTTGAGATATGTACAGTCAGATAAGCACATATAAATGAGATTGGTTTATGAGTTACTGGACCTCAGTAGCCCCTGGTGATTGATGCAGTCTTGGTGTGGTTTGTGTGGTATCTCCACTGCAGCCGCTTGGAGCTGTCTGTACCCTCCTTGCGTCTCTCCTTCCCTCTGGGAGGGAGAAGGACCATCCCTGGGGTCTGAACCTGGCTTCTGAATTTCTGCACTCTTTTAAGTTTGCTTTTATTGGTTGTATTTGAGATGCGTCATGAAGCAACTTAGTAGTGGGGTGTTGAATATTGCTGAATATTGGGGCTTCTTCATTTGGTTTTAGTTCTATAGCTGCGTTTTAGTTCTCTTTTCCATCATTTAAACCATATTAAAATACAATGTATGTTTTGTATCAGAAAATTAAATGTTCCAAAGCAATTTGAAAACTAATAGCTATCAGGAGCTAAATTTCAGTCCGCGAGCAGCCTGGGGGTTTGCTCTTCTTGCAGACAAGTTTTCAGAAAACTCTGTGGGTAAGATGCAGAAAGGTTGCATCATTGCCACAGCTCTGGCTGGAAAAAAGTGCTATAAGAGCAGAGTCCTGTTGCTTAGCGACTCGTGAAAGATAACTAACCCTTTCCCAGTGCTGCCCAATATTTGTGCGGAAGCCCTCCCGAGGCATCTTTCGGGACAATAATTGAATATGAAGAAACGACTCTAATATCTCTAGCTACTGGATGTATTGATTTATTCATCATTAACGTCAAATGAAGGACCATCTTAATCTTGCCATTAGTTAGTGAAGGAGATCGCTTAATAAAAAGTCATTCTTCCATAGTATGACATGCAATTATTGTAAAGGAAGGATCATATAATTACAGTAAAGATGGAGTAAGAAGTAATTAAAAATAATTTGGGGGGGGTGGTGGTTAGCGCTACTACCGGTATTTCTTCATATGGGCTCAAGTATTTCTAAAACTTCTGCAAGGTTTAAAGACTGAGTCCATGTATTGACATTGCTCTTGCACAGGGTGCCTTAAAGTGGGGTTTGGTAGCAACAGTAGTTAGGGAAGTTTCTCGCCTCTCATCTCCTTCCTGTGCAACAGGGAAATTAGAAAGACCACTTCAGGCTGAAAACGCTCCTTTTAATTAAAAATGGAATTAATCTCTGAGGTTGATGGGCTGAAATGTTTCAATTTTCTTCTTCGAAAGGTGCCTGAAATTCAGCAAGAGCTGACAGGCAGGAATGTGTGGGTGTGGTGGCCGCGTTTGGGTTTACCTGGTGTCGCCCTTTTGCAGGTACTACAGTGCAGAAATTTTTCATAAGGTGTTACTAACATGTTCTGTCCCTCAGATTGATGTATTTTTCAAATGTGATCGGTTTGGATGGTGTTGACCTCATCCAGCTTGAGCTGTCTTAAAAATCAGATGTGGAGTCAGCCTAGCCATCTAGGGTCAGAGCCAGAGGAGGAATTCTGGTGGGTCGTTCATTACATCTCTGGAACATATCTTTGGGTGGGCTGAGCCGCCTGGGTTTGCCACCCTTTGAAGGCAGCCTGGAAAGACCATTGCAGTCCGGCCTCGAGCGGACGCTAGGCGAGATGAGGCCAGCCCTCTGGTTTTAGTGGTGCCTGGTGGAGCGTTATTTCCACAAGGATGGCTTTCTGGTGTTCAGGCTGCTGCTTAGTAACAGTGACAGAGCAACACGGCCTTCAGTTGCAGCGGTGGAAAAAACCCTCACGTGGGAGCAGAGGTTAAGGCATAGATAGAGGATTTTAAATTGGAGTGGCCCCTCTTTGTGAAATTAGCTGGTAATAAAGGCAAGAATTCCCCTGAAGCAAAAAAACACTCTGGGTTTCACCTCTCCCCCTCGCACTGTTCCTGCAGTAGCAATTAGTTTCTGTAACTATTGGCCCTCAATTCTGGTAGCTTGAGAGTAGGTGGGGGCTGTTGGCTGCTGAGAACACCGCTGCGAACACATTAATCTCTGTGCAGCAGCATCCCCAGCAGCTTTGTGTATCTATCGGCTGTCATTACCAGAGAAAACTATCTGAGCTAGAAATATTTTGTATTTGGCAGCGTTGAGGTTGTGTTCTCCTCTTGTTTGCAGGCAGGTTGACTCTGTGACCCTAGCAGAGACCTGCAAGGCGTTAGAATCCATCCAGATGACAACTTGCCACTAATACAGCCTTCCCCATTACATATCTGAACGCAGGCCCCATGTTTCTTAATCTGTCCTTATTCAGTAGTATTATGTGTGCTCCTGTCAGGCAAGTACAGAAACGGCTGGAGATCTTGTTTCCCAAATGTCTTCTCCTGATGCATTTAAGACTTTCGGCTCCGGAGAGCAGCCTGTGTCGTGTTCTGCACTACTGCTTCTCCTACGAGTCTCCATGCCACCGAAAGATCTCAAGGGAGATGAATACCGTAACAGAGGCACGAACCAAAGCAGAGAGTTCTGAATTGTTAGGCAGATTATTTACTGCTGGTTTGAACACGCTTTTTTAACTCTCCAGCAGCAAAAAAAACCCCCACTTGTTCCACCAATATCTGAGCTGGTTTCTTTCACTGCTGTAAGTAAGGAGACGGAGCTTGCAAACTGGGACGTTTTGGCATTTCTCTAGGATGGATGGGTTTGACTTGTCTGAAATGCCATTTCTGTTGGCGCCTATCAGAGGAAATGCCCATTTATCCTCCCTCATGCTAGCCAGAGTGTCACGCAGTGGGGACAGCATGTGGTGTTAGCTGCTGGCACGCGTTCATCATGCGAGCTGGGGCGGTTCGGCTATGGGCGAGTAATCCTGCGCCTGTGCTTCCAGTTTCGTTTCTGGGCAGAGACCAGCCTGGGAAACTGTAAGATAAGTGCCACGTACAAAAACAAGTCCAGCCGTGTGTGGTCCAAAGGAGAAACAAGAGGCACAGCACGGCTCCCGGGGACAAGGAGGGATGGGGCTGAAGCACCAGTGCCCCAAGGTCTCCGCTGAGCCGTGGGGAGGGGGCAATGTCCTCCTCTTGTCCCCTCTCTCCCTGCCTGCTCACCAAGGCTGGAAATCAGACCCCTGGCACCGCTCAGCACTGATAGGCACCCCGCGGGGCAGCAAGCCTTCACACCGCGTGCTCTTCCCTGGCCAGACGCTGTGTTTCTGTCTTCCCCTTGGCGTGTCTCTAGTTTTCACAGTGTTGAGATGCTGGAACTTAATAATGTGCTTTTAAGGGAAACAAACGTAAGCCAGGATTTTTGCGGGCAGTAGGGTCGTAGCGACGTAATATGTGTGGATGAATCTGGTTGCCGCTGGGGGAGTGCTGAGGATTTTTTCTACCTTTCTGATTCGGGTTTTGTGTGTAGCTGAAGGGCTCGTGATTTTGAGGAGCGGTGTGGTTTTGTCTCTGTAGGAGAGCCTGTGCTCCGGACAGGTTGTACCTTACTTTGGTACTGAAACGTTAGAGTAAATGGTGCATCCTGGGGGTGGGGGTGAGTTTCGGGGTGAAGGGTGGTCCAGGGGCTAAGATGCTTCTGTGGGCGAGGGCAGACTAGGATCAGTTCTGGGTCCCCCGCAGACATCCCGTGTGAGCACCTCAGGTACCTTGGGCTTAGAGTCTCTGTGAAGCCACGGCTATTTGTGAAGTAACGTCCTCTGCTCTCCTGCACCAGGGAAGGAGTACTGCCGAGGGGAGAACGCTCAGATACGCTGGTGATGAGTGAGGGGGATGTCAGCATTGGAGAGCAAGCTGGGACCTGCCCGAACCCATCTCCATACGCTCCAGGGTAGGTGGACCTGCTCTGGTCCAGCACCCACAGAGCTGTGTCAGCACCATGCTGCATCTGTTGCTCGGCAAATACACAATGTACCTGCCCATGGGGATCAAATTCACATAAATTCTTTAATTTAGGGGGGGGGGGGAAATCTGAACATGCAGATATTCATTAAGTTGAGAGGCGCTTCTGCCATGTGAATTGTGAATAAAAAAATGGCACATGAAATTTTAGTTGATAGAATGGGGAAATAAAAGGCAACTAATCTAGAAATTATTGATTTTTTTCTTTTTTCTTTTTTTTTTTTTGCTTTTACTTGGTTAATGTTCAGCCATCCCTAGCTGTTCTTGAACGCAGTTGCAAACGCAAAATGCGAGACGGGCAATAAGGCGTGTCTGATCTCGTTCTAACATCCTTTAATTAGTGCAGAAAGTAGCCTGTCGACCATATCTGAAGTGGAAGGGCTGCACACCGACGCGTTCACCGGGATGAATTAATATGTGGTTCCAGGTGAGGCTGTTTCTTTCAGTGCTGTCAACAGTGAGCCCTGGGGAGTTTGTTCTTCCCAAGCGGATGACAGCTCGTGACAGATTTCTTAATATTCGTTATGGTGCTGATGCCTTTAACTGTATGGCACATCAGGAGAAAAAGATTCACTGCTCTGAATAGCTGAACCTGGCCTTTTTGTTCTCACCATTTGAGTTTAATAGTATAGCTTAAAATGTAAATAGCCTGTGATAGGAGGTTATCAGAAGCTCTTTAGTTAGACTGTAAACTGCCATATTTTAAATGGCTTTACATTCATCATGCTTCAGAGCCAGAATGAACCTTAATGCCACAATGCTGTAGAACACCGAAATTTTTGTAGGTAACTTCCGTACAAAACCATAGAAAACTGTTTTAAGGCGCAGTACAGGAGGCTATTCTCATTTTTCTGGGTTTTTTTGAGCAGTTTTCTATCCTGTGAGTTGTTACCCTTCCTACCCCCCTCAAAACCTAATGAAAATTTTATGATATTTTTCAAACTAAGGGGGCCTCACAGTCTTGAATGCCTAATGGATGGGCAGGGAAACTGTTCTGCAGAGAAAGAAAGGGGGAAGAGGGAGGCAAAGTGAGCTGCTGAAGTCCCTGCAGGAAATCCCTGGCCGAGGGGGTAAGACATGCTCTTGGTTGCCCTGCTAGCCCACGGGGCCAGCCTTGCTCTCAAACTGGCTGTTTGGACCTGTGTGTCGAGCATCCCTGTTGCTGAAAGGAAGGGTCTCTGCTGCCAGGAACGAGGCCCCCCCTCCCCCCAAAGCAAAATGCAGCAAATTCTGGAAAGAGAAAAGCCACAACTTTGGGCGGCTGTGCCTTAATATAGTGCAATACTGACAGAATACCAACTTTTCCACCCAGGGAGATCTCTGGGTGCCCACGCAGCCTCTGCAGCCATCGTGGTAACATGACAGACCGACTGCTGCTGCGCTCTCCTAGCCGGCAAAAAAAGGAGCAGAACCTGGAGCCCCGTCATAAGCTCACTTTGGAAACAGCAAGCGGTCATTATGTCTGGAAATCTTCATAATCTGATTTATTTTCAGTGACTGGGTAAACATATTGCTGTATTTCGTACTGCAAAGGAGAACCTGCTTTCTCTCTAGTCTCTTGTAGGCTGCCAAGCATTAGCAGAGACCTACTAAAAGCAACTCTTAGCAGTGTTTCTTTCCACTGGGATGTAGATCACTGTGGAAGGATGGTTGTAGGTAATAAGGACTGTCTGTTGGACCTTAGACTCAGAGCCACTGCACACAGGCAGAAAGGCTATAATCATTGCTTAGTGTCTTCAAAATCTCCATCCAATCTGAATCCCTTGGCTGGGATGCGGGTGAGTGTTGATGGAGAAGAGCTCTATGCTTTGCCTTCAAACATTGGAGAGCATCTTCTATTTGTCCTAGCAATTATTTCAAGGTTTTCTAGCCCAATAAACTTGAATTGCAACGCAATGGTTGAAGATAGTGTTTTGCAACCATGACTAAAACTGAAAGTTAGGTACCTTTTCACAGATACTATAGCCATCTCCATTAAAAAGGCTTCCCCCTCTGGCTCCAAGAAAGTCCGGGTGATGGTAACAGAGGTAATAGCCGAATGTTTTGATTCTGTCTAAAAGCTAATTTCTGTAGTATGAAGAGGGAGAAAATGCTATGGAATCACATAGTTCCGGGAAAGTACCTATATAACAAATGCTATATGGTGAGAAGGAGGCTATCTGCAGGTAAAAGGTTATTATTATTGAGCAAGATCAGAAGACACCCAGGAAATATACCACTGAAAGTATTTGATGGTAGACAAAGATGGTCATCGAAACCAAAAGTCTCACAGTTACAGATATTCAGTGCACTTCCTGTGATCTGGACCACCTAATTCCATCTGATAAGCATTACCTTTAGTTCGGGAGCGCTTTTTCTCCTCCTTTCATTTTCCCAGCCCATTTGCAGCAGCATGTAATGGCAGAGTGTATCTTAAGATGTTGCACAGGGGTTTATGTCCTGCGATCCTGGCTATCGGTCACAGCTTGGAGCATTGACAATATCCAGTAATGAGGCAGTGCCATGTCAGATACAACTGGATGAGTTATTTGTAGCAAACAACTGATTTAATTTCTTTCCCTCAGTCCCTCAATGATCCACTGTGAGGTTTTGACTGCCGGAGATCTGCGTGTGTGAAATGACAATGACTGTTTTATGCAAATAGGTTTCATGCTCTGGATTGCCTATCAGCTATTCAGAGAAATTATTTCTCATTATTTGCTATTTCGGCTGAATGACAGGCCTCGCAAGTCACGGGGCATTGAGTCTGATCCCTGAATGAACATGGAAATGCACATGGAGCTTTCACGATGATCTTGCAATAGGGCCATATGCCTGCTCTGAGCATAAACCCTGATGAAAACCCATTTGCCGTGCTTTCCTCTTCCATACCACGTTCTTCTCGATGTCTGTTCATTGCCAGCAAGGAATGGGAGTGCTGCCTCATCTGTAGGGCAGTCAACTGCTTGTCTTCAGATGCAGCTTTGTGAGTACTTTTTTGGCAGCATTTTCTTGGTTGTAGGTGCTCATTGGTGCAGGAAGACGGGGTTGAATGTATAGGCAATGTGGTAGTGGTTAAGGGGTGACTTGGTATGGGTTTGCCGGTGCCATCACAGGTGGGTTGAGCCAAGCCATGACAGCGGGTCTTGGGGACTGTCCCTGCTCCAGCGAGCAGCCACCGGTGCAGCCGGGCTGCAACACTCCTTCAGCCCAGGCTTCATCTCTGCCTGGGAAGCATCAACATTTTCTGCGTTCCTTATGCGTTTTTTCAGCAGGAGGTTGTACATGAGAGCGCTACATCATTTGTGACAGTTGTAGCTGTAAATAGGAAATGATTAATATTTCATGATTATTTTTCTGTAAGGCATGATTCTTGGGAGAATGCATCAGTCTGACTTGCTGCAGAGAATGAGCCTGCCTTGCTCAGCTTCAAATCAAAATGTGGCCAGGCACCGCATGCTAATATACCTGTATTAGAGGAAAACTCTCTGCCTGTCTGACTAATGCTCTGCTGCCAATGCGTCAGTACAAAAGTGAACACTTATGTTTTAGAAACTTCTGTTTCACTCGTCAGTCTTGTAAGTTAGCTGTCTTTCTGCCTTTGTCTTGTGCACCTTTAATCTAGGCTTTAAAATAGCGCAGGAGACTGTGAATATCCACCGATTGCGTCGATTGCAAAATCTTTGATTCTGATGAAAATCTTTCCTTTTTTCTTATTTATTTATTTTTCCCTTTCTTGAGTTGTCAGCAAACCTCCTTAAA
The DNA here is from genome assembly GCF_963924245.1 of Chroicocephalus ridibundus. Classification (NCBI taxonomy): domain Eukaryota; kingdom Metazoa; phylum Chordata; class Aves; order Charadriiformes; family Laridae; genus Chroicocephalus; species Chroicocephalus ridibundus. Next base: position 52,005,176 of record NC_086289.1, read on the forward strand.
ATATTTCAGGATTGCTCTAGAGAATACCAAACAATTGGTCAAGGAAACGTTCCTGTATCTGTAATGCAACTTTTCTGAGGAGGCAGCTATTCAAAATGCCTCAGGGTAAAATATATTGGCAAATATCTTACAGAACTTTTGTTCTTATAATATTAATAGGACGGTCCCAGAGCTATGGTTAATTGGCAGCTAGGCCACCAAGACTTTGACTTATGCCCCAGACTGCTCACAAGAAGGTCTACAGGAAGGTCAAGGAAAGGTCAGTAAGAAAAGTGCAATGGAAGCTACTCTTCTTTCTTCTCTGCAAGTCGTTCTGTAGGAGATTTATGCCATATTGTAGTAGGACGCTGGTAAATGCTTCAAATCAGAATGAAAGAACCAGCAGGACAGGCATGTACGTTCTATACTTTAATCTGATCAAAGTCAGACCAGAAGAAAATGAGACTAAAAGATGATGTATATTCCCACAGACTAGTATAATGGCTTAATCCTTGTGCAGCAATACTGGAATATAAATAATTCACTGCAGATTCTGCTGGTACCAACCAGGGCTTCATTCTGTTAGACACAGTAGAGAATACTACAAAAACACGATGAAGGAGAGCTAAGATTGCAGAGAAAACAGATGTTAGGAAGTGTCAGCATTAAGGTGGTCTGTGAAATGTTAATTTACCCCTCCCATGCAAGTGCTACACTTGTTCTTAATTACAGTCATGTCTACCTGCTCTGTCTGTACAATGGAGAGGATATACTTGCTATAACCAAGCAAAACGAGGACTTCTGGTTCTTTCTAGGATGCTATTTTAGAGTTGGATTTGTTTTTATATCACAGCTGTTGCAGATTTTTTAAGGGCTGTTGGTAGAGTCTAAATAAGGCAGAAGGAATGTGTAGGAATGGCAACTGCTTTGTAAGACAGCTCTACGTTCACAAGACACATGAAAATAAGTTTCGGAGAGGAATGATTTACACCACTAGAAGTACTTTGAGACCTCATTGAGTGACAGGGTCGTCTCAGAACTTTTGTCTGCAGTATCCAAGGATTCAGGGACTTAGAAAATTACATAGCCGAATTGCTTTGCTTTTCTGGCTAAAAAACCTGATAAAACAACCCCTTTGTGGTGTGTATAATTTTCTGCATGTGTAGGTATACACTATGGTATTTGATGATCCATCTTTTTTAAGCTAATGCAGCTGATGTGTCAGGCAAGACTTGCTCAGCATTATTAAAATTCATGCTGCTTTATGAATTTAGGACTTAGATATCAGCACAGTGCAAAGTATGAATTCAAAGCTACTTCGGAGGTCAGAGTAGTCTTCAGATGATATGGGAAGATACCGCATTTATCAGTGGATTGTGGGCCCCTTTGTAGATGTTGCTTTCCATGCAGCAACCAAATTTGCAGGCTTGTTTTATGATCTGTTTGCCTGAAAACCATTGTTGGTTGTTTGTTTGTTTGTTTCTTGGGACCTTTTCTCTTAAAGTGTCATTGTTTGGCAAAAGGAGTGGTCGGACTTGGTTGTGATGGTTATAAAAGGGAGGTTGTTTGGTTTGGTTTGGTTTTGTCTGATGCCACTGGCACAGAAAAGCCTCTGCGGTTCTCTTTGTTTTCCAGGGTAAGACTGTCTCGGCGCTGCTGGCTGTCGGTAGCTGGTCTCTGAGCCCTGGCTGGCTAAGCAGCTGTGAGAACTAACAGCATAAACTTAGAATTAAGATTGTCAGTAGTAATTAAAAATCATGGTTAAGGGCTCTCATTCAGCAAACACTGGCTGCAGCTCAAAGCACTTAGGCATGTCTTTAATTTTGTGCGTATTCCAAATGTATTCGGTCTTACTACAACCAAAGCATATACTTTCAATTTTATTGTTTTACTGCTTTTTTTTAAAGCAAATAAATGGCTGTAAGTCATATATGTACTTGTTGGTTAAAAGTCAGGGAACATAGCTGCAGTTGTATGTACGGATTTACTTTTAGGAAGCAGGTTCTGTATTTCTGCTTCCCTCGCAGGTTAATTGTGATGGGATTAGGTCTGTTATGCTTCTCAATTCGACTTCTTTTTTCCTAAGACTTCTCTTATTTTGTAAGCTTCATTTCCTACATTTAACACTGCTGTTCATCAGCCTAATTACCCTTTGGTCCCACCTCTTTGGCACAGACCCTGAAAGGGAGACTCAATATTCCTGCCTCAGCTCCTGTACCATCTGGTCTTTCCAGCTCGGAGCCCCTGGCCGTGCTCTCCAGAGGAGCACACATCTTCTCAGCTGTGCTGGCTCACCTGCTGCTGCTGCATCACTGACAACCAAATTCTTTCTTTCTCTGCCCAATTTCTTCTGTGTCTTCTCACATGGTACAGTCCTTCCTTCCCATTTCTTCCTGTTCTGTACAGAAAACCTCCATACAAAAAACCACAATAAGACGGGAATCGATGTCCTTCACAACGCCTAGCAGTGAGGAAGGAATCCACAGGAGCTCAAGGAGGACTGCTTCTACACGAGTCTGTACCCACCAGCCACTGCCAGGTCCTTGCAGAAGAGAGGAAGAGGAATGAGAAAAGGACCTTGGTGGGTCAGGGTGAAAACCAGCCATTGGAGGCTTGTACAAACAGCCCCTGAGGCAGGCAGGTTCTGCAGCCGTAGTCTAAGAGAGAAGCCAAGCGGCAGCACAGTGCTGTGTGGAGCACCATGGACATCCGCTGCAACAGGCAACAGCACGTCGGGAGAAGCTGAGAAGATACCACTTCAACAAACATACGGTTGTGACTTCCTGATTAAAAGCACGACACGTCAACCCAGAAGGGCTGTGTTTGGGTTTGCTTGTTTGTTCGTCATATAATAATATCGTGAAACAGTTATGTAAAATTGAGAACCTCATCAATATTACATCAGCAACAGATGGTGAAAACCACCCTGCAAGGACAAGTAATCCATTTGGTTCTTCAGACAAGATCTCCAGTGCCAGATGTAGTCTCTGGCCTTTGGATTCAGTTTTGAGATAAACTAGTGGAAAACCACAGCCAGCCAAACAACTCCCTGTTGACCCCACGTCTACACAGGAGCATATGCAAGCCGCACTCTAGGTAAGGCTGATAGTAATTCATTGTGGTACCTTGCGACCTGACTTTAAACAGCTGCAATGAATTGCTTTTGCCTTGAGTTTCAAACGATTTATTTTGGGTGAACGAGAACACTTCTATGGGATCCAGCATCACGCCGAATGCAGTAGATACAGATGACAGGATACCTGTCATTTTTCAGAAGATGCCCACGGAGTCCTTGGAGGACACAGCTTGTATTTGGGAGCAGCTGCGGGGCTGCAGTTTTCTCTGTGTGCAGATCTGCTGCTGGTGGGGTGGCCCCGGGGTGACGGTTTGCAGTGCAGCAGCAGGACGGCTTCCATAGAGTCATAGAGTCATAGAATCATAGGGTTGGAAGGGACCTCTGGAGATCATCTAGTCCAACCCCCCTGCCAGAGCAGGGTCACCTAGAGCAGGTTACACAGGAACACATCCAGGTGGGTTTTGAATGTCTCCAGAGATGGAGACTCCACCACCTCTCTGGGCAGCCTGTTCCAGTGCTCTGCCACCCTCAGGGTAAAGAAGTTCCTCCTCATGTTTAGGTGGAACTTCCTATGCTCAAGTTTGTGCCCATTGCCTCTTGTCCTGTCCCCGGGCACCACTGAAAAGAGCCTCGCCCCATCGTCCTGACACCCACCCTTTAAGTATTTATAAGCGTTGATAAGGTCACCCCTCAGACGTCTTTTTTCCAGACTGAAGAGACCCAAATCCCTCAGCCTTTCCTCATAAGAGAGGTGTTCCAGTCCCCTAATCATCCTCGTAGCCCTCCGCTGCACCCTTTCCAGCAGTTCCCTGTCCCTCTTGAACCGGGGAGCCCAGAACTGGACACAGGACTCCAGGTGCGGCCTCACCAAGGCAGAGTAGAGGGGGAGGATGACCTCCCTTGACCTGCTGGCCACGCTCCTCTTGATGCACCCCAGGATGCCATTGGCCTTCTTGGCCACAAGGGCACATTGCTGGCTCATGGTCATCCTGTTGTCCACCAGGACTCCCAGGTCTCTTTCCACAGAGCTGCTCTCCAGCAGGTCAGCCCCCAACCTGTACTGGTGCATGGGGTTGTTCCTCCCCAGGTGCAGCACCCTACACTTGCCCTTGTTGAACTTCATAAGGTTCTTCTCTGCCCAGATCTCCAACCTGTCCAGGTCTCTCTGTATGGTGGCACAGCCTTCCAGTGTGTCAGCCACCCCACCTAGCTTGGTGTCATCAGCAAACTTGCTGAGGGTGCACTCTGTCCCCTCATCCAGGTCATTGATGAATATGTTGAACAGGACTGGACCCAGTACTGACCCCTGGGGAACACCACTCGTCACTGGTCTCCAACTAGACTCTGTGCCCCTAATCACAACCCTCTGAGCTCTATCTTTCAACCAGTTTTCTATCCACCCCACTGTCCATTCATCTAACCCACACTTCCTAAGCTTCCCTATGAGGATGCTGTGGGAGACCGTGTCAAACGCCTTGCTTAAGTCAAGGTAGACCACATCTACCGCCCTCCCCTCATCTATCCATCTAGTCATGCCATCGTAGAAGGCTATCAGGTTAGTCAGACATGATTTCCCCTTGGTGAATCCATGCTGAGTACTTCTGATAGCTTTCCTTTCCTCCACGTGCCTTGAGATGACACCCAGAACGAGGGTTCCAAATAAAGTTAAGAGCTACAAGTCTGCTGGAAAACGTATTATGCTGATCCAGACCTTCCCCCACCACGTCGCCTTGTACAGGGGAGACCATCACTGAAAATCGGGTTGGTTTTAGGGACAGGCAGACAGTTTGCTAAGGTGGTGAAATAGAAGAGGTACAAAAACAGCGTTAACGGTAAAAATGGTCGGACCCGAGTCTCACGAGCAGCACCGGCTCTGGCCCTGTGCAGTGTCCCTGCGCCTGGGAAGCCTTGCTCCATCTGCGGAATGCGGATAGCGCTGGGGGAGCTACTGCCAGCCTCACATCAACCCATGTTGCTGCCATCAGGCAAAGACAAAATAATATCGTCTCAGTTGCCACGATGCTCACGTGATATGCTCACCTCGATATGAGAGAGATATCAAGGTGCTGGAGCGAGTGCAGAGGAGGGCAACGACGCTGGTGAAGGGCCTGGAGAATAAATCTTATGAGGAGCGATTGAAGGAGCTGGGACTGTTTAGTTTGAGGAAGAGGAGGCTGAGGGAAGACCTCATCGCTCTCTACAACTACTTGAAAGGACATTGTAGAGAGGTTGGCACTGGTCTCTTCTCACAGGTAATTAGTGATAGAACAAGAGGGAATGGCTTCAAGCTGCAACAGGGTAGGTTTAGGCTGGACATTAGGAAAAAATTCTTCACAGAAAGAGTGGTCAGACACTGGAATAGGCTGCCCAGGGAGGTGGTGGAGTCACCATCCCTGAATGTGTTTAAGACTCGTTTAGATGTGGTGTTAAGGGATATGGTGTAAGGGATATGTTGTAAGGGAGAACTTTTTAGAGTGGAGATGATGGTTGGACTCAATGATCCCAAGGGTCTTTTCCAACCTAAATGATTCTATGATTCTATGATGCGCGTGGCAACAGAAGTCGGTGTTCCCCACTCAGTTGAAAAGCCCTGCGTGAAAATTAAAGGGCTTTTTCGGAGTGAGCACTTGCAAATGGAAGCCAATGAGTCAGTCCCATCCCGCTGGAGAAACGCGTTTCCTGCAGCCACAGCCCTGTTGCAGATTCCGGCTGATAAGACCGGAGCAAACAGTATCTATAGCATTCACACTTGATTTTTAAATGTATCTGGGAGAAAATTTCCCGAGCAAGGATGCTGCGGATTTGGGGTGAGATACAATAACAGGTCTGTTTACTTTCAGATTCAAATCTGATTGAATCTGAATTATTAGCCCAGCACTCAAGCTGCTATTTTCATGAGAAGCCTTCTGTCGCCTGCAGGGCCCCCTGGATACAAATGGTTTGTTCTGCGTACATTTCATTCGATTGGAAAAATAGCTTATGTTTAATATTTTATAAATGAGGCTGCGTATTTTATCTCTGCCAGTACAGAATCTATGCTCTCCGTCTTACTTGTCAACACGTATCCAATTTTTTGCTCAGTTCTTTCACTCTGAGGCAGAGAAAAAAAATGATCTTGCATCACACAGTCCTATCTTGCGCTTCAGCTGGGACTGCTCAGCCCGACGCCTGTAGCCAGAAGCTGTTTGGACTAATATTCAGGGAAGACAGCGCGTGGGCCGCGTTCTCACTGGGTATTTGTCCCTTCACCAACTTAATTGTTCCTACACCATTTTCCCACCTGGAAAAAGAGCCGGTCAGTGGGTTGGCACACGTCTGCCTTGACCCAGTGGTGGTGTCTCAGCCTGGAGTGGGTTTCCATACATCCCAGCCGGTGGGTGGCTGGGTGGACTGGCCCAGGGTTTGGAAGAAGAGCAAAGCAGGAGCCTCGGGGCTGGGAAGGGCTCTCAGCCTGTCTCAGGCACTTACCAGCAAGGAGTATTGGACAGAAAGTATTTGCCTCAGGGGGAAATCGCAGCGTTGTCTCCTGATTATATGGATTTTACTTGCCAGTCAGGGCTCTGATAGCTGAGATATGCGAGACTGCTATCTAAAACAGTTTGGAGGCCCAAGGAAATGTTCTCCCCAGCTTGCAGGGGTGTTACTAGTTGTCATGTAGATTGCAGCCTGTTTAGGGAAACAGCGTCACCCCTTACATTTTGCCTTTGGTCAGAGAAGGCAGCAGCCTGCCCTCGCACTTTCTTCCTAGCCCATGAGACCATTTCAGGATTGAGTAATATAAAAGAGCAAATTATAGCTGTTAACAGAGCTCGTAATCTTTTCAGTGGATGGACACGTTGTGCCATGTCCCCAGCTGTACTCACCCCCCAGCTCCCACCCCATCCCATGCTGGATGGAGCGCGGTGGCTTGTCCATGTGCATTAATGCAGGGTGGCAGCTCGCTGCTGCTAGACCGTGTTGCTTGATTTCTCCATCTCTTGCTGTTCAAAATATTCCTCCTGCACATCTGGACGACGGCATTAAATCATCACTGTCCGGGGAGTGTCTCTGCCAGTTGATAAATGGTCCGTGCTGGAGTTCTGCTCGGCTGTGGGAGCCGTGGGCATGCTGACCACAGCCCGGCTGCTGGTGCCAGGCTGGGGGGTAAATGATTAACCCTCTACTACTTCTGCTTTTTGCACAGAGGTTCTGGAATTGCCTTGATCCTACAACCGCTAAACCAGCGAAGCTGCCCTTGAATCCAGGCAACTCTCCCTGTAATTCAAAGTGAGTACAATTCAACCCTAAAAATATAAGCTCCCTGCTTTAATGCTGATGTGACAAATGTTACTAGCTATAACCTCATGGGGTGATATGGATTTGTGCTCTCGTGTTGATGCAATCACTCATCTCTATGTCGAATTAACTTTTAATTTAGTATACATTTTAAAAAAAGGGCACGACAGGAAGTGGTTCTGCCTTGTCCACACGAGCTACAAAGTCAAACTCTTTGCCCTCTTCTTGGTAGAAATTGTCTCTAGGAAGAAATTCTGTAGCATCGGCTCTGTGCTGTGCCTTGCACTGAGTCTCTTTTTTTCTATTTTTGTCACATTCATGACCAAATGCTAAATTTGGTTTTGACCCAGATTTATAGAAATTACTGTAGCAATAGGGTTGGAACCTCTGTAGGCACATACTTACTAAGCAAAGAAGGACAAACCTATGGCCACAAAAAAGGTTGTAATGACACCAGTGAAACTAATGACGTTAGCAAAGACAATGCAAGAGAAAATTGTGATAATGTTTTATGTCAAGGAAACAGAGCGTGGCTTCTGGCATGGCTTCTAGCTTTAGCGGATGGATTCTCACACGTTGCGTTGCTAAAGCACCTGTTGCCCTGCTGGCTTGGGGATGGAAGAACATTTGCCCACATGAAGGAACACAAGCACGTTAGCGCATGCTTTGAGAATAGTTGTATTCTCAAAAAAAAAAAGGAGTAAGAACAGGAGCGTTAATTCTGAGTGGCGATTTTGCCACTGGAGTCCTGTCCTGTGTTGTCAGACAAGGCAGCAGATAACAAAATGGAGGTTTTTTGCCAGAGACAGGGAGATCCAAAATCACTGAGCTTTTTCATGTTTATGAGTGATTGATGTGAAAATTAATGGGGCTTTAATGTAAGTAAGGGATAGAGATGGCTTAGCCCCAAGATCATGAACTTTCTGTAGAGCAGAATTGATGAATTGATTTAGCAGAGGAGTAAGTGTCGTAACTAACCTTATATACAGCTGTGAAATCACTTCTATCCGTTTATTTAAAACGAAAAATCACATAGATGTGTGTACAGCTTTGCGTGCCAACTTTTTTCACTCCCATGTAAAACCTTCGTTCTTCTCTCATGGAAAAAACATCACTGAAGGTCAACCTTGGCTGACCTGAATACCCCAAGGTGGCCAATACCCCAGGTTGGACCCTCACACCAGCCAAGGAGCTTGACTCGGGCAGGCGGCGCTCGCCTGGGAAAGCAGAGGCAAACTGGTTTTGCTGTCTGCTCTTGGAGGTTGTTGCCACTGCTGCTCTGAAGGGCTCAGAGGTTAAGTAATCGCCAATGATTTGGGGTGAACCTGTGGAGTTTCTCCAACGGCGAAGCCGTGCTTGCTTTGTCTCCTTCCCCCGTGAGCCCGCAGTGGGGAGCAGCGCAGCTCCTCAAAGAGATGCGACCTGGTTATAAGCAATCATATTTTTATTTTTTTTTTTAACTCAACTTTGGCAAAGGGAAAGTTGGCTGGGGCTGGAGTACGAGCTGCATCTTCTGTACCCGAATGACGCTAAAAGCTGCCGGGTCGTGCAAAGTCCCATGGGTGACGCATGGGGAAAGCAGCTTGTGAGCAGCGAAACGTCCCCGAGCACAGTGAGCCCCGCTGCCGAGCTCCTCTGGGTGTCAAGGAAAGGGGAGCCTGCCCCACGCTAATTAGAACTCTTTTCTCAACTTCTCTTTGGCAAGCTGCAAAGAAATCCTCTTTTCATGCTCAATGCCTAAAAATAAATCCTATTTTAGGTTTTAGAAGCAGCCGCATGACTAAAATGAGCCGTTCGTTTTCATTCATGTTTGCTGTCTGTTAATCTGTTCTCCTCACCCTCAGCAGGGTATGACTCAGGGCTTCGCATTGTCTTCCTCCCCAAACTATCTGTGTTTTGACTTTAAATTCTGCTGTCTGACGCAAAGCAATGCTGAAATCATGACAGTTTGATCCAGCCAGCTCCCAGGAGGCTCTTGATCTTTACTGGCTGGTAAATGTAGCACTCAGAACAGCTAAGCAGAGCAGATATTGATATTTTTACACCCAATGTTGGTAAGCAGATGTCACAGGCTTTGTGAAGAGCCTTGAAACTCCACGGAAGAAAATATGTGAGTACATATGTGGGGGAGGCCTGGAGATAAAAATAATTCGGTGGTTATATGAGAAGACATATATTCCTTAATCTGTTGGCGTTTTGCTATTCCTGTTCATGGTACTCAAACTGGAGGCTGCGCTGGAACAAGGATAACAGTAAACTCTTTCCCTGTTGATTCATCCGCTGCTTTTACACGCTCCTTCCAGCGGAGGCTTCTCTCCTCCTCTACCCTCAGCTGAGCTGATCAGTCCTACCACAAGGAGAGGGTCTGTGCTACGTGGTGGACCCCAACTATCCCAAGCTCGAGGCATCCTCTAGTAAGTGTCAGTCTGTGGGCAGGGAGGCAGGGAACGGTGAGGCAGCAGGTCTGGGCTCCTCCCGCGGTCACTGGAGAGAACGAGAGGCACTTCCAGGGGTGACAAAGCCCTGGGGCAGGACTCACAAGCGGGCATGGCACAGCTGAGCCGTGGGTGACCCCAGCCCTGGCGCAGGCAGGCCGAGCTGCTGTCGGCACAGAGCAGGGTTTTCCATCACCAGCCACCACCCATTTTAGTTGTCTGTAAGCCGCAGTGCTGCAGGCTGAGCAGCCGGACCAGGGGAGGCTCTGGGAGAGCCTGCGAGATGCCCTCAGCGAGGCTGCATGGCCACCTCGGCCACCTCCTTGGTCCAGGCTCCTGCAGAGGGGCTGCTCCGTCCCCAGGCCACGGAAGCCACAGGAGTATGGAGAGCCTGGATTTCAGATGGTGCAGGGTGTGTAGGGGACACCCCACCAGTGGCACAAGAGGCTTGCGCTGAGATAGTGACACTCGCAAGGCTGTTGGTGTGTCCACGTTGCAAAGGCGGACGTACCCCCACGTCTCAGAGGTGACAGTCAAGTCTTGCCCTAAGGCTCCTTTTTCTATGTAATTTTTTTAAACACAGGCAGCACGAAATCCTGAACCTGTAAATGTTGGGTAAAAGTCAGGATTTGTATTTTTTACTGTTGTTCGCAGCAAAATCTGTTCTTGAAATGTCCCTACGGAGCCAGCAGCAAACCTCCAGGGAGGCGTGTCGGTCAGGCTGGCGTTGAACCTACTTAATCTCATTGCAGCGTGGAATAAAGCCCAGAGATCTACGGCCACCAGAAGCTTGCCTTGACGTCCATGCTTTTAAAGGACCGTACAAACTGCAAAGCCCTCACTTTTCCTCACCATGTTATATTTTTCCCTCTCCTTACAGCTTTGGTAATGAAATCTGACCCATTTATTATGTACTAAATTTAGGGAGGCCACAAACATTTGCATACAAATACGTTTGATCTTTCAAGCGTGCAAGATGAGCACAAAATAACAAGTCTAATGTTGGACACAAGCAGAGTTCAAGTACTTTAAAATTAAAACAGTGTAAAAGAATCCATATCTGTGATGGCAGAGGAACTTTTTCGGAGGAAAGAAAACCTCCCCCTTCTCATTACATACAGAATAAATGCAGATATTCAAGTCAGATATAGACTGAATTTTAAATGTGACAATGGCACTTATTCTGCAAGAAATGCTATGTCTGTAATGAATTGTAAATTATTTTTAGTTGCCACTGGAAACAGAGGAAAAGGGGTGTGCGTGTGTGAATAATCAATATTGACACAACCCCACTTTATTTTTAAGCAGTACTGATCTTTGGTGACACCAATTAGAGGAGGAGAGAGCTAGAGCAGAAGGGAACGGCACAAAACTATTTTGGTGTTTAGAAGAGAGCCACAACAGCCAGACAAAGGTGCCGCGCGTTGCTGCTGGGGTGCTCGTACCATCAACACCACTGCTTCACCCTCTCGCGCCAGCTGGGCAGGCGTGGGGGGAGGCAGGTTTCCCCGGGACACCGCAGTCCATGAACGGTGGTGGTTCTTGCCACCATCACCCCACCAGTGACGATGCTGTCCTGGGGGCTGGGCACACGGGCAGCGACGGCAAGCCCCACGTCAGACCTTGCCACCACCCCAAGTCAAGTCGTCTGACTTTTCTTTCTCCGTTAACTTGAGGGATGATGATCCAGCTGGGTATGACACAACACAGCGGGCTGCGGCCCTCTTGCCTCTGTTTCTTGAAATGAAATGAAAATAAAAATGAATGAAATGAAATGAAAATGAAATGAAGTAAAAAAAAATCTCTCTGAAGCTTTTCTTACCCTTAAGTTAGCATGCAAGATGCGGGATTGATTGATTAACTTCTTAGTGTCTCATGATGCACAACTATGTAAGGCAGAGCATGTGATGGGGCAGGCCAGAGAAACCATTACGTTTATTACTGGTCCGTTCCCAGCATCCACAAAAGGATGCAGCGTGGTCAAAATGCTCTCAGGAAAACAAGATTACCAAGCTCCTCTGGTTAAAGAGTTGATATTGAGCTAGTTCTAATGCAATTTCCTAAAATTCAGAGATGCCATGATGTGATCTTACTCTCGTATAAAATGCCATGGAACTTCTAATGACAGCACAGATCAAATTTTCTGTTGCATGACTCATGCTGAGGAAAAGAATGCCATGCACTCAATATGGGCGGAAAAAAAATAGTACATTCACTAAGGCCCTCCTTACAGGGCTGTGCGGATGCAATCAATCATAAGCACAAAGTCCAGACAACGCTTTTTGATGTGGAGTAAAATTGACAGCTGAATTGTGGATACCCTTCGGTAAATTTTATCCACTGAACCCAAAATAGCCGCGGCAGAGACCTAAGCCAAGTGTCTGCCTGACTTGACACGCTGTAAATCTCAAGCGGGCGGTTAAGGAGCAGAGGAAGGAATCGTGCTGATGTGCCAATTAATCTGGGCTGTCTGAAATACGCACTGATGCTGAAGATCAGGGATAGATGGATGGGGGCAGCGTGATGATTTCACGGGAAAGAAGTTGCTAGATAAATGTTAGGCGTTTGGTGGCAGAAAGCACCAAACAAGAGTCTGTCAGAAATGCCTCCAGAGGCACAAGAAAATTCCTGAAAATCCAAATTGAGCGTTTTTTGTCTTGGTTTTTTTCGCTGTTGTGGCTTTGTGTTGATCACAATGACTATTTTTCTCCATGGCCTAAGGTGTGTAAGCAATAACGTTGTCTGCGACTATATGTTTTATGGGCATTCAAAGATTTGGTGTTCAGCAATACAGTTCCCAGCTGCTCCGCGGGAGCTGGACCTTTCTTTCTGCTTACTGCAGCAGATGCCTTTCTGTTTCCCTTCTTCAGGGATGCTGTTGTGGGTCATAACGTAACTTCTCTTTTAGCTCTTTTCTTCCTGGGTCCAGTAAAAAGAGAACATTTTGGGTTGTATCTGGGGCCTGAATAAGGCTGCTGATTGAGAGTTCCAGCACAAAAACTGGTCCTCTGGTTTACTCATACAGCTACGCGAGGTGAAACGAGAGGCTTCCAGCTCTCCGTTTCAACTACAACAAATGCAGCAAGGATAGTCCTTTTGTCTGTGTTCATGGCTGCAATTATTTCTAACTTGCTGATCTTACGACAATTTAATTTTGTAACATTTATTGGCTCGGAAGGTACATTCATCCTAGTTTTGGTTTTTTTGCATTTTGTGCTGTAAAAGGTCAAAATTGTCAGGAAAGATTTATTTTGGGGGAAAAGGAGTCTTGATTTAAAAGCCAAAGTGCAACAACCTTTCTGGAACAGAAAGGAAGCAGAAGGAATGAGCTTAAACCCCAGAGCAGCAGCTGAAGCCACGTGTTACATCTCATGCTTTCTGATTTATGCCGGCTGGTATTTACTCACCCTGGTGAGCTTTGCTTGCAAGCGCTGGCCTTTTTTTCTTGCCCACGGAGCGCTGAGAACGAAGCTGGAGCAGCTGGGGCCTGGCCAGCAGTGCCGTAGGTGGACAGCCCTTCTCTGGCTCTCTCCGCACCCCAGGAAGTGGGAGTCGAAGCCGGGAGCCCATGGAGGCAGAGCCCTGCAGGAGTGGGATGCTTGTGTCCAGGGAGCTACTGGGCGGGGGGAGCTGGGACGGACAGATCCTGCTGCATTATCTCTCCCCAACGTGCTTCAGTTTTTCCGCCTGTCTCAGGCATACAATGGAGGGGTGTCATTTTTTCCCCCCGAGAACACCCAGCCTGCAGCAGAATGCTCCAGTTGGCCTGTCCCCATGAGGGGACACACACCAACCTCCCAGTTTGGCTCACACCCTATCCCGTCCCTGTGCGCCCCCAGCTGCTCCCTGTCCCACAGACCCGGCCGTGTGCCCCCACTGCTGCTTCTGCTGTCACCTACAAGCCCGAGATATTGGTCAGCTTAATGAAGCTCCCCCTTCCCCGCCAGCTCCTCACCACCCCGGACTGTGGGAGCCGGGAAGCAGAAGGCACTGACTGTACCCTGTCTGCCTACTTTATTTTCTTCTTACTCCTTTTTTTTTTTTCTTCCCCTTTTCCCCTCTTTCTCCCCCCCCATCTTTTTTCCTTTTTCTTTCTTTTTTTTGGGTTTTTTTTTGCCTGTTTCTCCTTTTTTCTTCTTTTTGTCTTTTTTCTTTTTTTCTTTTCACCTTTTTTCTTTTTTCCTTTTCTTCTTTTCCCCTTTTTCTTTGTTCTTTTTTCTTTTTTTATCTTTTTCTTTTTTATCTTTTTCCTTTTTTTCTTGCCTTATTTCTTCTTGCCTTTTTTCTTTTTGCCTTTTCTCCCCTTTTTCCTTTTTTTTACTTTTTTCCTTTTCTTTTCCCCGTTTTTCTCGTGTGTCCCGCCCCTCCCGTTCTTTATTTGCACACCCCCGCGATGCGGAGGAAGGAAGGGGGGGGTTGTTCCTCAGCCTGCCCCCCGGGGATGGCGGTGCGGGTGCCCGGCACCGTCTCGGCCCGTCCCCGGTGACGCCGCCCGGGCGGGGCGTGGCCGCGCGGTGACGTCAGGCGCGTCGAGGGCGGTATAAGCGGGCGCTGTCCGTGGTGCTGGCGGCGGCGGCGGCGGCGGCGGGAGCGGCGCGGGCAGGTAGGGGCTGCGCCGGGCTCCGCGGGGCGGCCGCGGCCGGGGGGAGACACGGTGGGGTCCGGGGAGGTCCGGGCGACCCTTGTGCCGCCTTCCCGCGGCTGCCACCCGGGCGGGGATCAACCCACAAAAAAACCCCGCTGGGGATGAAGTGAAACGGCGAGTTACAGCAGAAAGTTGATGGGGTTGTAGCTGTTTGCAATGAAATATATCTATAAAACATAGACCTATTGCTATATATATATTTTATATGTATTATCAGCGTGGTTTGTGGCTGAAGGCGGGAAGCAAAACGTTTCTGTTTGCGATTGCGCTCAGTTGTGCTGGCTCGCCGACACGGCACTACAGCCGCGTCAAAATATAGGCTGAGAGGTTACCTTGGACGCAAACACAATCTGACTGACTCTCCAGGTGTACAAACAGGCATTATATTCATCCACAACTGCTTGGGGTTTGCGGTTTTCTCCTTCTCCTCACCTCATTCTTATTTTGTTTATGGTTTGAGTCCCTTGCACAGGATGAAGTGTTACATATACTTTAAAAAAGCGCAAATTTACTGCAGTCCTGTTAATTATTGCAAAAGTAAAAAGGGAGGAAGAGTGCGTGACATGTTTCCTTATTTTCCTTATGGAAAACGGCTGTCGGATTCCCCCACAGACTCTCAGGGCAGGGACTATAGGAAAGCTTATGAGTTTTCATCGCAGATTTTCACTGGAAACATTACATACACATCCGAAATGACTGCTGAGAGAGATCGAGAGAGAGAGAGAAAATTACTGCTACCATGGAAACATCCCAGAAAGGAGATTTATTGTTTTGCCTGTTTTCTCAGGAACTTCTGTCAGTCTGCATTGCCTTTGTGCATGTTAAATTGTGAACTCGATCGCCTCATTTTGTAAATAGAAACTTCTACTTTTGTTGCCTAAAAGATGATTTTCCTGCTTGTTAGGTACTAATAGAGGAGAAAATATGCTCCCCATCTAAGCTAGCTTCACAATTATCCATCTGTAGACAAACCAGCCATTTTAGCTTATTGTCCCTTGCGAGGCACAGAAGAGAATGTGTTAATACAAATTCTAAAGATAGTCTAAAATGTCTTCTGTTTTCTCAAAAAAAAAAAAAAAAAGAAGAAGAATCAAAGTCTGAAAGACTGTGAAGGAGTCCTCTTACCCTAGATAATGCAGTATATTTAATGACAAGATTTTATGACCTGAACTCAAAGCTTTTAAAAGAAATCATTCCCAAGCCCATTTGACAAGGCTTTCAAGTATCATATACCAATAAACTAGAAGCAAAAATTGATCTAGAGACAAATATACCCAACATATCCAGAGAGGAGCCAATGACCTGTTATTCCTGCAAGGGAAATATCCAGTTGAGCAACATCCCTGTGGAACACTAAAGTAAACTTTGCCCGACTATGCGCATTTTCATTTTATTGGGATGCTGACAACTCTTACAGAGGCTGTGACAATACATAATTGTGTGCAGTGGAGGAGGTTGAGTTCCAGGTCTCTGTGAGTGGGAGGTGCCTGGCAGATAATTATGGAACAACTCTCCCTTCCCCCACCCCTTGGACAGGACAGAGTTTCTCATGCACTGGTCAAACTAACTCTGTGAAGAACCAGTCTCTCTGCTGGAAAAGAAAGTCTTAATTTCATTTATTTACTACAATAGGTAGAAAAGTGCTTTTTTTTTTTCATGGAGAAGCACATTTTTATCTATAGGACTAGTGCCTTTTCTGTGACAGGAAACAACAAAGCTGTGTATTGGCTTTGTTTCAGGGCAAACTCTGGTCTCGAGGGTGGGACCTTCTAATCAGCTGTTCTGAGCGAATTCTTTGTGAAATCAATGCTCAGTCCTACCCAGGCTTGAGTAGTCAGAAACGTTTGGGGAAATTGTTTGCTCTTGTAGCTGTTAGCTTGGTCAGGCATACTGAGGGGAGAAAAGCAGCTCTCTGAACTCATCCTGCTTTAATTATTTAGTTAAGTCACATTATATTAGGAACAAAAACCGAGTGGAAGAATCTACAAGTGAGCAGAAATAGGCATATTTACGCTCACTTTCTACTTACAGCAGTGGGCAAATAGTGGTATACTTAGCTCTTTCAGTCTGTCATTAATCACCAATGTCTCAACAGGATGCTTTTACTGAGCCAAAAACCAAAGGCACCAAAATAGGTCAATTAAAGTGGTTTCTATCTTTATCGTTTCTTTCTCATTGTTGTGCTTTATTTGCCAACGTAACTGGATCAGAAAAGAGTCTAATCTGCCTCACGGCCCCAGCGTATCAGTGCCTGAGCATCTCCCAGGAAAAAAGTGATGGCAATTTTTCCCTTCGCTGGGTGGAGGGTGCTCAGCTCCCCGCAGGGCTGGGCTTCTGCAGCTCTATCCTCATACGCAGCAGTGGGTAATCTTGTTAATTCGGATGGATGCATATTTTTGCCACTTCTTTTCCAGGGTTTATTGTTGGCTGGCGTAAGCTGGGCACACTGACTAGACAATATGGATCTAGTCTAACTGAATTTAGCTCACTTTTGCCAACGGTCACGTTTCTGCCTGTCCTGGGACCTGATTCAATTTCTGCTGCAGTGAATGAATGAATGAAATCACCACTCAGGACCTACCTACTTGAGCTCATTTCTGAGATGGGCTTTAAAAGATTCAGTAAAATTATATGTACCTAGAGGATAAATTATAGTTTGTCCTTCATATAGAGGATCATTGCCCATAGGAAAATGGTTTGCTCACAGAGCCTTTTAACTAAAACTCATCTATAATATAAATAATATTTTTTAAAATGAAATAGTGAAAAAGGAAGTAATAACGCTAACAGTAATGACAGAAATAAACCCGAAACTCATTTATATGCTATGTTCTCCACTTCATTACATGAATTTTATTGCAGTCTAGCACCATTCAGTGGTATTACCCTGGCATGAAATTAGATACCCTATGGAACAATCTCACAAAATAATTCTGTATGCAGTTTTAATATTAATTTTTTGAGTGGCATTTAAATATATGGATATACTGATTTTACCATTTGAAGCCTCCATTTTCATAATCAAAATGACATCTAGATTCCTCTGAGGGCAGTTCATGAGCTGTATAGGATTTGTATTTTATACTTTGGTGCTGCCATGGGAAAATTGATGTTCATAAAGTACACTGAGCATAGAGATAAGAAATTGCTAGCGTAGGAAACCAGTAGTTTCCAGTAAACTGAGGAATCATGGGAAAGGTTCAGAAAAATCTCATATTTCCACCAAACTACATGTCTGCATGTATGAGTTATATTAGTTTTCCGTAATTAATAAAAACATGTGTAGCACTGGTGGTATTCTTCATGATGAGTTCCAGTTTAAAATAATCTCTGTTTTGCTTCTCAGTTTGCTAATTCTGTCTCCATATGTTAACTGCTTCTTTTTTCCTTCTCCTTCTTTATTTCAAGGAAATATTTTAAATATGGCAGAAACTAAAACCTTCCAGCTTGAAGCAGCCTGTGCTCTCACCTTTTTCTTTGTCCTGATCTGTTGGGTTGATGCAGCTTCCTTCCAGCAGCATCAGCTGCTTCAGAAAGACCCAGACTATGTAATGAAAAACTTACAACGATTCCCAAATCCTGACATGATCAAAGCTTTGGAATACATAGAAGATCTTCGGAAGCAAACGAACAAGGGAGAAAGTAGCCCTGATTACAACTCTTATCAAGGTGTCCCGTATCTCCTGCAACAGAAAGAAAGCAAAGATCAGGTTCGCCTCCCAGATAATGTAAGGGATTCTTTGACTGAAGATGAGTCCCAATGGGTTAAGGTAATGTTGGAAGCTTTGCGGCAAGCTGAGAAAGAGTCAAAAGTTGGCCCGAAGGAGAATAAACCTTACGGTCTGAGTTCAGATAACAGCTTTCCAGCTGGAGTAACTGAAGATTATGAGGCTTACAAGTGGCCTGAGAGGTGGCAAAAATATCTCAAAATGCCACTTGGGCACTATGAAGACAGTTCACGAGACAGTCCTTTCAAGCGTACTAATGAAATAGTGGAAGAGCAATACACACCCCAAAGCCTTGCTACATTGGAGTCCGTGTTTCAGGAGTTGGGGAAGATGGCAGGACCTAGTAACCACAAGAAAGAAAGGCTGGATGAGGACCAGAAATTGTATACAGATGATGAAGATGATGTATATAAAGTGAATAACATTGCCTATGAAGATGTGGTTGGAGGAGAAGACTGGAATCCCATAGAGGAAAAAGTGGAAAGTCAAACCCAGGAAGAGATAAAAGATAGCAAAGAGGAAATTGATAAACATGAAGAGGAGATTGATGACGAAATGAAAAGATCAGGGAAACTCAGCTTCCTTGAGGATGAAATAAGAAGAGACAATAAAGATCAAATGTCAGAGGACGTTTCAAAGCTAATGAATTTTTACCTGAAGAGGCTGATGGGCGGTGCTGCAAATAGGAAATTAAGGACTGGAGGAGAACTTGAGGAAAAAAGAGCACCCACGTTTTTGGATAAGCAACTCGATCCTCAGTCTATAGCTCAGCTGATAGAAATCTCAAGGAATTTACAAATTCCTCCTGAGGATTTAATAGACATGTTGAAAGCTGGAGAAAAAAAGCAGCTTCAGAGTGAAAGGTTGGAAGCTGAGCAGGAAGCGGAATTCCCAGAAGACCTCAACGAGATCGCTGAAACTAATCTAGGACAGAGTGATATATTTAAAAGTAATGTAAACTCTAAAAACGGGTACATGAAGCAGCCCCTTAACGTTATTCCAGAAAATCTACCTGAAGACCTCAATATTGAAGACATTGTCAGTCTTCTGGGAACTGACAATTTAGCTAATCAGAATCCCTCCTACTTACTAAATCGTCTTAATCAAGAAAATGATTTGCCAAGACTGTCTTACATTCCCAGAAGATTGAAAGGACACCCGTTTCCTAAAGCTGCCTGGATGAATGATTTGGAAAGGCGACAAATGGAGTATGAGAAACTGAACGAGAAGGATGAAGAGCTGGCCGATTACTTGGCAAAGGTGTTGGCAAAATATCCTGAAGTTATCAATACGAACCAGATGAAACGAGTCCCAGTTCCAGCTTCTGAAAGCGACTTGCAGGAAGATGACCGGCTGGAGCAGGCCATCAGGGAGCACCTAAGCCAGCTGGGACCACAAGAGGCCGCGAAGTTGACTTCGCTCAGCAAAAGGCTTTCCATGGCTGGGGAAACTGATGACACGCAAAACAGGCAGTATCCGGATGAGGATATGCTAGCAAAGGTGCTAGAGTACCTAAAACAGGAGAAATCAGAGCTTGAAAGAGATCACATTACTAAACGGGCAATGGAAAATATGTAATTGTTCCCCAACTATTATTTCTCTTCAATGTGTTGACTTCTATCCCAATTCAGTTGTGATTTCTTCCCGCTCTCCCACTAAACAACCTATGGTAGACCACTTACCATTGAACAGTCTGCATATCTTTCTCAGAGCTGTTATATTGTTTATTGATATAATATATGTTATAAATTACGGGGCAAACAACAAATTGCTTCGAGTGTTTTAAGAATTTAATGAAATCAAGTAAAACTATAATATGTAAACAAATGACCTTTGCATTGTTAATAAAACATGATAAATGAAGAATGACAATTATAATTTGAAATTTTTAAGATTAATTTGATTATTTTGTTACTGTCTGTAGTGGTTTTTGTGGAGTACCGAATAAAAAAAATAAAGCATTATATATATAGTTTTATTTAAAAGGCTTTTTCTATTCAGTGTTTTATTGTTGATGAATAAATTATTTCTGGACAAGAGACTGTGTTTCTTTGTGGCAGTTGATAAAGTTATAGTAATTTGAAACAGTATATATGTTTTACTTCTACAGAGAATTCTTCTGAAGTCTATTATTTTACTGCAGAGTAAGTTGGTAGCTTTTTTTCTGGGCTGGAAGAACACCGACTGGCATCGTTAAGGGCTGTGCATACCTGAAGAGCTTGCTCAAGTCAACCAGGGCAGTAACTCCATTAACTTTTTTGAAAATTGCTCCCCCCCTGCAGTTAATGGTTATAGATCTCTTGGCAGTGGGAGGAAGATAAATGGTCTGTCCAGCTAAGGCAGACTCTATGGGGAAGCACTCAAAAATTGAACCTTTGTATGTGAGCAGCAGCAGCTCTGGGAAGTTCTGATGAAGTTGATGAGAAGCAGGTGGGTTCCTTGCCATCTGTCATGATGGCTACCACGAAGAAAGAGACAGGCTCCCAGGCAAGGCAAGCAGAGAACTCACCCTGTAGGTGACATCACTTTTTTTCCTAATAAAAATATTATTTCCCATTTCACGAAATGTCCTTTACATGTATACATACATGTACACAGAACCTTTATTATTCACTACATTGCCTCAACACTTGAAACATCTCTTGTGCTCCCGTTAAGACCTGCAGTGGATGTTCTGGAAAAGCTACGGCTCTTTTACAGAACAAAATGTGCTTGTGTAACTCTGTGAGTCAGACATGGTCGTCACCAGGACAGCTCAGGCATAAGCATTTCCAGGATTATAGTTTAAAAGTGGTTTTCCCTGTGGCATTCTCCAGCAACTCATCTCTGCTAAGTGGGGTGGGGATGTTTTTTGGCGAGGCAATGTCTAATGAAGCAAAGTACAAAGGCTGCAGAAATAAGACTTCTTCAGTGTCACCATTACCCTGAGCAATCACAGACTATAGACGTCCAGTCAGAGCTCTTGCTTTGGGACACAGCAAAAGCCTTCCGTTTCCCGTTACTTGGATGAGTCGAAACATTAAACATGCAATTGAAAAAATACCAGAGTTAAATTCACTTCCTTACTCTAAAGTAGGACAAACCTGTTGCCATTTGCGATGCACTTACTTGTGCCACTGGTAGCTTGGAACCACTGTATTTTATTCAAAACAAAATTGTGCTCTTAAAAAAAATAACTATTTTTATCACCTTGATTCCTAATACTATTTTTCTCCTTGATCCTAATAGTGCTCCGGCAATTCCCGCAGTCCAGAAAATTTTCTTTTGGTTAAATCAGTAACATTTAATAATTAAATACGTAATAGACAAAACTGGGGAAGAGTAATAAAAACAAGAGTACTGAAAATTAAATTAATATTTGCTGTTTTCAGTGAGCAAGTTTCAGAGCTTTATATTTGCCTTCCAAGGTCATATTTTAACAGGAGACTTTATTTATTGCCCTTATTCACACACACACACAGAGTACCAAAGCCTAACTCTGTAGCCGACTTGCTAGACTCTGCTTTTACCAGGGCTGTAGTTAAATGCCTTTTTTTTTTTTCCTCCTTTCTTATGGGAAAAAAAGAATTAACTCACATCAGTATTTTCATACAAAGAGATAACGGGCAGCAAGAGAAGCCCAAGGCCATGTGTCCCGCCGGACACAGGTGTTGTGCCACAGAGGAGAGATGCTGGGAAAGGCTCCAGCAGACAGTGTCACAGCTGGCTGTGCACACCTCTGGCTCTCCGGGCTGTAGCCAGGCCATCCTCCCACCACTTCAGGTCTTCCCCTCACACATCAGGTGAGGAGTGGTTTGTTTATCACTGCAAAACATCTTTCCCAGAAGAAGAGGTTTTTTGGAAAGGCTGGCTCCCTTGGGAGCATCCTGCTGTCCCGGGGCTGAGCTTGGCGGGGGACTGAGGGCTCTGAGATAACATCTCAGAGGGGTTGTACTGGGGGAAGCACCACGCAGGAGGATTTGTGCTCCTGCAGCCTCCCAGGCACGAGGATCTCGTCTCCTGGCCAGGGCTACAACCTGCGTGCTGCGGCATGGGGCTGCCATGTGGACCAGCCAGAGGTTGTGTGGGGCCTTGGGCACTCACAGCTTGGATGGAGGTGGTTGCAAACACACTGTTCAACACGCTTGATAAACACCATTGTGACACCAGACCAAATAATTAAAAATACCTTTAGCAGGGATTGGGCAAAGCTCAGTGAAGACAACAGTAATCTTTTTTTCTCCTTTAGCTGCCTGCCTTTCCTTCAATGATGACATACAATAGTGCTTTAAAAAAGAGCTTTTCCATTCCCCCTCAGCGGCTGCTGAGCCACAGGCTCTGAGGAGCATCCCCCTCGCCCCTGCGATGCAGGGCTGAGCAACACGTTGCTATGGCAGCCGGGAGGCAGCCATTCCACATCCCAGCAGCTCATCGCAGGGCCAAGGAAAGGAAGATGAACATGCTTTGAAGTTCCAACCTTCGCTTCTGCTTTGTCCTGAAACTTGTGTTCGGATGGCCTCTGCCGCACAGCCGGCCCCGCACAGCGAGCAGGCTCAAGGCTCCTCTTTCCCTTGTGCTGATACCTGTGGCACCACAGTTTCCCTAATGCTCCCGTAGGTCCCCAGACCTGAGAGCCTTCCTAAGGGACCTGTTTCAGAGGGTATTAGATATTTTCTTCAAGTGGAAATTGAAACCATCGGGCTGTAGGGTTTATGGTTTGACGGGTTTGGGTTTTTTTAAAGTCAACGTAACTGTCTGACTGTCAAAACGATGAAGTTTTACAACATATATATTAATTTAGCATGCTATTATTACTACTACCTCTTTAGCTGATCTCATTTTTCTGAAATAATGATTCTAGCAAAGGGACAGAGGTTCACAGGTGCCTGTTTCAACCATTATTCCTTGAATATACTACCAGGCAATAACAGACCTAATTTACAAGGCGTGCAGAGGACCTAGAAAAGATGCCACACAAAACAAACACGCTCAAGCATGACTGGTGGTAGGTTTAACTTCCTGAGTTTCATTCCCCTCCTACCACAGCCTGTAGCACTCCCTTCCCCTGGGCTACCCAGGCTCCCGAGCTGACCAAAGCCCCGGGGAGCTGTTTGGCACAAACGTTGCCTACAGGATCTTATTCAAGGAGCACTCCATGAAAATATTGGATGCAAGAATGTTTTCGGATCTAAGGAGATAGAGATACAAACCTATGTATAAGAGGACAGGTTCTTTCAGAGACTCTGTACAAGAAGAAAATAAGCTCTGGAAAATCCAAACCCTGGTATGAGTAAATATGTCACTTTTTAGAAGACCATCTCACTTACGGGGTGTGCAAGCCATATTGTTTGTGATTCATCTTCATAAACAAAAGGAGGGACTTTGAGCTTGAAATAAAAGAACTGCACATTGTATAACAGAACTACGTGGAAATTTCAAGCTGATTTCAAGCTAAAAGGTGACGTCAATATCCTTTCCTCTTCTAGCCACAGAAAATAGATAGCTCATCTCCCCGTGAAGTACTTTATTTCTAACAAATGAATCTCCAGCTCCGTTTTGAAATGAAATGAAATGAGCAGATATTAAATAGGCAGCACCCTCTTGGTAGCTATAGCTGTTTCTTGCTGTGCAACCAAAGCTCCTGCAGAAGAGCAGATAGTTATACCTGACTATGCAAGACAACGTTATCAAAATGTACATCATAACGTGAGATCTGCTCCATTAAACCACTCCAGAGCGGCCCCCGGCAGAGAGGCTGTGTAGCGCTTAATTGTTCTTAATAGCCACAGCCGCTTCTGCTTTCATTTGTCTGGGTTTTATGTTTTCCTTATGAGTGCAGTGGGACAAACAGTCATGTTGTTAATAATGCACACAGAATACATAATCCATAACAAATACACTAGCAAGCTTATTAGTATAATTATATACAAAAGAAAGTGACCACCCTGCAATTTTTACTCAGGCAAAGGAAGGGGTAGATTTTTAATTCCTCTTTTGTGCGACGACTTGACAGCATCCCAGATGCAGCTGGTTTGTACTCTCTGTTTATCAGTGGCTTTTGTCCAGCAAAGAAAAATGTTTCTGCTCACATCATCTTCCTCTTAAAACCTGCAGTAAGCTTCGTTGTGTCCTCGTATTTAAGGTCCTCCCCCAAGAAGCAGATTGAGGAGAAATTCTGCATTTGGTCTGAACATAACAAGCTGCTGAACACCTTCCTCAAGACCTGAGGGAGTTCTTCTTTGAACATGTACCAGAATTCATTGTATTGGTACCCACAAGAGTTAATACCTTTTCGGTTTTGCCTTAATTCACATGGTACTGCAAGTGTTTTGTTTACATCTGCATCTTGATGGCTCCATTATTTTGTCAGCTGGGGCTCTTAAATGAGAACATTTGTTGACTGAAAAATTAATGTAACCACATTACCTCATCTGAAGAAATTAGATTGTTGCGATTATTTTTTTCTAAAAGGGTACTTCCACATTGCAGTGGAAGGGGTTTGAGTTGCATATGACAGTCATTAGTATTTCTCAAAGCCCTTTAGAAGATTCCTTGTTTTGCAGGCAAAGTGACACGAACCATCTATGATTTTCTTAACATGGCAAAGGGCAAGCCAAGGCTGGGACCCGGGTGTCCCGAGCCGTGCTTTGCTTCACAGCTTTATTCTGCCACTCTTGCTGTTGCTAGATAACACGGGGGGTTGGGGCTAGATGATCTTTAAGGTCCCTTCCAACCCAAACCATTCTATGATTCTATGATAACGAGAAGATTCATGACTCAAACCTGCTTCTCCAGGCAAACCACACCCAGACCAATCTTCTATCACTTCAGGTCAAACGTAGCATGGTGGAGAACTTCTGTGGACAAGAGCCACATGCAGTGATGATTGCTGTGTGGGATCCGCGTCCCCTGGAGCATCCCTTACCTCCCCCCACGACACTGGTCAGTGGTTATTTACTGCACGATGCCTAAATCTGTGCAGACACAGCTGGATGCCAGCTGCACTTTGCATTTGTTCAGCCCCCCAAGTGCCTCCGGAGAGGTTCATCCAAGCCGCAAGGAGCTCCAGCCGCAGCAGCAGGCAGGTGCAGAGCCTCCAGTGTATAAAGCGGAAAGGAGAAGCCCTGAATCAGAGCTGATTAGCTGAAGGGCCACATTATTCCTGACTTTTGGATCATTCGAAAACATTTGAGATCGTTAATAATTCATTTGCAGATGTTGCAGAGCTCTAAATGTGGCTGATTAAATGCATTTGACGTTTCTCTTGAGAGAGGCTGTTATTCCAGGAAACCACTCAATATCTGCATATGTCTTGGAATTAGCGTACTCAAAATTACGGGTTCACTTACAATGTTTTCCCCTTGTAAAGAAAAAAAAAGCAACCTCTGATTCCTAATCAGTACGCTGGTGAATAACTATAGCACGGTTATTTTAAATTTGCCACAGCCGTTCAGCAGATCTGCTACTTACTGACTAGCGGTCCAACGCAGAGGGCTCTGCCTTCCTCTGCTAAGACGAAAACCAGCAGACAATGAGCCACGCAGGTCTTACGTGCCTGGGGGACGAGAGATGGAAAATGGTTATTTGGCAACTCCCCAGCTCCTGCGATTGCTGCTTCCAAAAAAAGCCTTCCTGGCATCTGCCTAAGAACAGAGGCCCTGGCTTTATCCTGGCAGAAAAGCCGGGCTCTGGCGAGGCTCGGTGGGGCAGCTACAAAGCAGACAAGTTCTCTGGGTGGGACGGGCAGCATCCAGGACAGGCTCTAAAGGAAATAATGAGCTTTTAAACCTCCTTTGTGGCTCCCTGATTATGACACCAAATCTGAGTCCACCAGCTTTGTTTGGCTTCATGCTTAAGTTGGAGTAAATCTCTTCTGGCGTAGCTGTGGGGTGCATTTTGTACCACTCCATTTAAAAGCTTCAATGAGAACTGAGCATTTATGCAAATTTGAGCGTGTATTTTTCAAGTGGGTGACCCACATCAGGGCAGCTCTCCTGCTGATCTGCTTACTGCAGCCACACCACTGGGGCGCCTCATCTACTGGAGAGGGTGGGATCCACCCCTGCCACAACTTTGCTCAGGGTCACCTCGGTAATGCCTTTTTGGGTTATTTTCCTCTTGCTCTAAGCTCACGCCACCACACAAAAGAGGAGGTACACTGTGCCTGTCTGTTGAGATCTCCAAGTGAAACACATGGTCATTCTTTATTGTCTATTAAACCTCTTTCCAAACCCACACTTCATTTAAGTGGATCTTTTTTTCCAGCTCAAATTTTAGATTCCATTTAGATCTACATTGTAAAACTGTTGCCCCTAAATGCAAAAAAAACCCCTCCCATCCCTACTTTTCTCTTTCCTCTTTGACCTAAAAGAAAGTGTCAGACTGTTTGGATGAGATGTAACATATAATTTCTGCAAGGAACACATTTTCTACCACGGCTACGTGCTTTGTCACCTGCTAATAAATGTCACAGCAGAGCGACAGACCACTTAGTCTTAGTACTTGTACTCCCGTATTAAGTATGTAAGAGCCATGTCAGGAACACTATGTACAGACGCAGAAAATATAAAAATAAAGACAAATCATCAAAGGGGATAAAGCCAACCTCCCTTGCTTGTCATTCACGTGGCATAACAAGGGGAGATGTGTTAAATCCCTGCAAGTAAGTTTTGGGATACAAACGTAACCTGACAAGAAAACTGTTTTCCGCAAGGTTAAATTTACTTAGATCCAACATGCAATCAATAGATTTTCTTCTTACGAACACAAGTGCAACAAGGTAGAAACTTTGTGCTAGTGACTAGCACACTGAAGGAGGCTAAGAAAAAAAATAAATGTGAAAATTTTATTCTGTATGTAAGTCTGTAACTACCATCATATTCCAGTTGTTAATTTAGAAATGTTGTTACTGTACGAACTTACAAGTCCTTTAGTCTCCCACGTGGCCCTGGACTTTGCCTCCCTACAAGCAATAGTCAGCTTGAACTTTGTTTACACATATTTTTGGCTTTCTAATTTCTATTTAAAAAATGCCAGCACGACTCCCCGCCCGCCCCCCCCCGCCGGGGCCTGGGTCCTCTCCTCACCAGCACGCGTGGTCTGCAGCTGGTGCCACCACAGTCACACAAACTTTTAGGGATGGCTGGGGCACAGCGGTCGCTTTGATGTCCACAAGGTTCTGTCTTCTGCACGACTGAGCCTCCCCCTCGCGACAAAGGAGCTCTAACTGCTGGGAAGAACTCGTGGATATTTTTATTCTAGAAAAAAATTACTGTTGAAAATGTCACAACTATGACCAACTTAAAAAAATTGAAAGGAAATTTATCAAGTCCTCAAACTTCATAATGCCTTTCTTACTCGTTAGAGACAGCATATTGTGCTTTGCTGATCCTATGCAAAAGTTCAAAGCTACTGGCTGCTTCCCAATTTGGCAACATGTTTTACATCAGTTTTATTTATATCTGACACAATGCAGGCGAATCTAGCAACTTCACATAGTCCTCTACTCTATAGCGCTATGTGTTCCTATGCCAGTAAATTTTGCGATACGCCACATAACAAGGCCATACTTAAGCTGGAGCTCAGCCCCAGCCCAGAGGAGGTTGTGGGGACAGGAATCGGAAGCCCAGCCTCCACCATGGACAGACCGATGTTCAATGCCACCTTTGCAGCCCCATCTCCCCCTCCCTAGTGCGGGGGGAAATCAGGGACACCACTGTAAATACTTTGAGACACACCAAAAAACGTGTCGCTAAAGCATATAGTTTAACATGTAGCTAAAAGCCCACTTTGCACAGGGAGCCACAGAGCAAGTCTGATTTTCTTCAGCGTTGTTTTGGCCACGAAGTTCCTTTAAGGTTAGCTCAACGTGCCCTCTGTGGAGCTGATTGCTGCTTCACGCATAGATGGCCACATCAGACTCCAAATCTCCTGGCTCCAAAGTAAGATGCTATTTATGGGTCCCCCTCAGCCCTCCCCACCTGCCTTCCAAACAGGCTGAAGTACCAACTCCAAAAATACAAAACTCTGTTCAAGCACAGAGATGAGAATGGAGGGGATGATAAGTAGTTTGGACATTAAAAATATGCTAAGATAAACCGTGGAAGGCCGACCAAGTCCCTGAGGAACGATATTTTGACAACAACCTTCCAAGAAAATTCTGAAGTACAATCAATATAATCAATATTGTGTTCAAGCACATTTTCCCATCCATCCGATCTACAAGTGGACGAGCCAGAAAATCAGATTAGCTTTATTTCAGTAACCCTGCTGAAGGCAACATTTACATGTTTAACTTAATCCTGGATGCTCACCAAAGTGCTCTCCAAAGCCAGGCAATGAATGTGGCTGGGGAGGTCTCCCATGCCACCACTTGGCTACCACCACCTGCCACAGAAGGTCAATGGTAGCCGGCAGCCTGGCCATGCTGATGGAGTTGTTGGGGGAACTGGGCTGGCGACTGCGGGCAGGCCAGCAGGAGTGCCGCGGAGCCTGGCTCCTCTGGGCAAACTCAGGCTTGGGGGAGCCTGCTCTCTTTGAGCTGACACCTCGGTGGTTGCTTTCTTGGCTAACTCATTTGTTAATCAGGTTGTGTAGCTTCCTTTCCTTCCATCTACCACCCTCCTGGCTCAGCTCAGTGCATGACTCAGGAAGCCTGGCTTAATCATCTTCATTATAAATGCTGAGTCTATTTCATTGCTGATAAAGTTCTTGCTGACCAGTTCCTACAGCTAAAATATCCAGGATTGAAAAAAAAAAGTGGGACTTCACCTTTGGATTGTGGTTATTTTAAAAAATTAACTCCTGTGCTATAGCTCCTTTCCAAAGTAGCAGCCAAAAGCAGCAGACTATTTTATAAATATATAAAGGATGTGACCTTTTAAAAATACATACTTTACATATCAAACTTTGAAGGTAGAATAAAATTCAGTTATCCTACACCAAGACTGTCGGGACATTTGCCTTTTTCCTAAGAAAATGACTTTGCCTTGTACCTCACCTTTTATAGCGCACGCTTTTCTGCCTGTGCAATTCATTATCCAGTACTGGATCTCCTCAATAGTCTAATGCTGATGTCCTGAGGAAATGAATTTTTTAATAGTTTTCTTGATGAACATGTGTTGTGTGGCACCTGAAAATAGATGTACTATATTCCTAGGTTAGATGCACATTTCACCTATTGAGCTGTACATTTCAGTAGCTGCGGCTTCCTACGTGTTGAGATGGAAAAATAACTTAAACAGTCATTTGGCTGAGAAGATATGATTATTTGTCCTCCTACATATCCTATGAGTACAAAGTTGGGTTTATAGCTTGCTCTTTTACTTTGTATCTTTCAAAAGCCAAGGAACAGAGAGCGCATTGCTTTATCAATTCTTGGTGGGTGAGCACAGGAATTGCAGTGTGTATATATAAATATATATACATATATATTCACACACCCCCCTTATAACAAAGGCTATTGGGATGTACAAAACAGTATGTGCTTTAGTTAAGCTGTTGCTACGGACAGGAAAAAAAAAAAAAAGATGGAAAGTGAGCAAGCAAGCCCCTGCTTGACTTTCACAGGTTAGGAATGAGGCGTGGGGGGACCTGTTCTGCCACCAGATCTGACTTGGGCAGCAGGAGATGGGTCTTCAGCTTGGCTTTCTCACAAGGCAGGCACCAGCCTTGGCTAATCGGCGCTTCCATTGCTTATGCAGGTTTCTGGTAAAAGAAGCTATAGCCAGGGATGCTATTCTCCTAAAAATATTACTACCTTTGGAACTGCAAAATAATTTGGCTGCCTAAAACCAGGCATCTACATTAAAACAGTTTATTTCAAAGTTGCTGTGCCTTGGCAAATCTAAGAAAATGTTGAAACCATTGGGCTTTGCTTTTCCTTATAAACAGACACATGGTGTACCGGGGTAACTTACTGCAGCCCTCCTGACCTCATTGAGCACAGAGGGTTTGGCCATCTTGACAAGTATTTACATAGAAACAAATTATCCCGCAGGTCTATTCTCGTTTCAGCGCATGACAAACGCACGTGTATCCAGCGTCTCTGGGAAGCATCAGTCCCTGCCCGGGACAGCTCGCCTCCTCCCCGTGCCGCGGCAGTACCTGAGCGACACAGCACGGGGACACGGCTGTGACAGCACCACCTTCCCTGGCGCAAGAAAGAGGAGAGCCAAAGGGGAAAATGTCTGAAGTCTCTGTGAAAACACCAGATGCAGCACTGTTTCACAGGGGGCACCCTAGGAACATGCTCGCCTGCCTCCTTGAAACCCATTAATGCACTTCATTAAGTGCTTATACACCTTGTGTAAACAGGTAGGGCCCAACTCTCCCGCCTCCTGCGGGCCCTTGTGCCATTCCCGCTGAAGCTGAGCTACTTTGGGACGAGGCTGAGGTCCCGGTTCAGGAATCACAGAATCGTAGAATCATAGAATGGTTTGGGTTGGAAGGGACCTTAAAGATCATCTTGTTCCACCCCCCTGCGCTGGGCAGGGACACCTCCCACTAGACCAGGCTGCTCAAAGCCCCATCCAGCCTGGCCTGGAACACCTCCAGGGATGGGGCATCCACAGCTTCTCTGGGCAGCCTGTTCCAGTGCCTCACCACCCTCACAGGAAAGAATTTCTTCCTAATATCTAATCTAAACCTACCCTTTTTCAGTTTAAAGCCATTACCCCTCCTCCTATCACTACACTCTCTGATAAAGAGTCCCTCCCCATCTTTCCTGTAGGCCCCCTTTAGGTACTGGAAGGAGCTGTAAAGTCTCCCTGGAGCCTTCTCTTCTCCAGGCTGAACAACCCCAACTCTCTCAGCCTGTCCTCATAGCAGAGGTGCTCCAGCCTCTGATCATATTCCTGGCCCTCCACTGGACCCCTTTCAACAGGTCCATGTCCTTCTTGTGCTGAGGACTCCAGAACTGGACGCAGAATCTCACCCTTGGTTGTGGTGACGGGGAGTGCTCCCAGGGGACAAGAGTTGCTCCCAGCCATGGTGGGCAAAGCTCCCCTTGCCCTTCCCTGCCACGGGGCACCGCCTTTGGGCTGGCTCGGGAAGTTTCCTTTCTTCACCA
The DNA here is from genome assembly GCF_963924245.1 of Chroicocephalus ridibundus. Lineage (NCBI taxonomy): Eukaryota > Metazoa > Chordata > Aves > Charadriiformes > Laridae > Chroicocephalus > Chroicocephalus ridibundus. Next base: position 52,036,362 of record NC_086289.1, read on the forward strand.
GCCTGATTAGCTTCGTGATTACCCAAGTGTGGGAAAAACAGAAGGTAGTGCTTGGGAATGTTTAAGGACAGATTTGCTTATTGCTGATCCACGTTACATTTTCTCCAATGATTATATGAATCAAAACATAAAAAAAGTCTCTCTAAATGGAAAAAACCCCAAACCCTTCATTTCACACAATACTAATTTTTATACAGATCTTGAAGCTGTTTTTAAAGCTCTTCTACAAAAATTAAGTACAAGCTGAAGATAGAACCATCTCAAAATTAAATGGACTATACTTTCTTCTGAAAATTCCCTTTCTGTTCAGCTTCTGAGGGTTTTTTTCCTTTTCGGGAATCTGCAGACTGCTTTACTCAAAGTGGACTTTCATTTTTCAGGAAAAATTATATCGTGCTTCAAGAAAAGAAAAGATCGTCCACCTCTTTTAAGCTGGGAAACAGAAAATAGGATCTTCTTTCCAGGTGTTTCTGTGGCTGACAGCATCTGAAATAGGCTTTCTGTGTTCCTTCTTGCAAGAGAATTACTGAAGAATTAAGTATCATACAGACATGTCGAGACTGCCCAATGCAAAATACTCTACATCAAAAATAAAGTATTCTCCCCCCCCAGAAGGTATTGTCATTCCAGGAAATTCTGATGGGGATCATTAATGATTACAGCATATAGCAGCCATAGTTCTGTTCAGAACAAAACAGCTTGCTTTCTTCACCTATGATTTGAAATTTTATATGATTTTCAATTTTGCAATGCTGGGAGGGTAGTTCAGCTGACTTTTAAAGTTCATTTCAAGAACACAACTCAATTTAGCAAGTAATTTGCAGAGACCACCCCTCTGATTGCAGTATGTTTTTCTGCCCGTTGCAGAAAGCACAAAGAGAAGACGAGGGCAGACAGCGGCATTAGCGACCCCACATAGCCTGCTCTAACACAACGTGTGATTGTAACTAGATATATTAAACTGTTGAGACGCCAATTAGCTACTTCAATGCAAATTATTCTTTTATTTATAGGGTGGTTCTTCCTTAGACCTGAAATTGCTGTAGCTCTGATGCTAGCACCAAGTCATGAGATAAATGAATCACAGAGCCAGATCGCTGCGTCTGCGAAGACTGTTCTGTTCTTGAGTCTGATCTGACGCTACAGCACTTGCAGGAGATCTATGTGTGTGCATACGTATCTGTCAGATGAAGCAATTCCCAAAGGAATTTTTGGTGCAGCATCTCCTGCGTGCTCGCAGGACTGGAGGACAGGAGGAGCGCCTAGAGCTTTGGGTCCACCAAAGGGGTGCGCAACCTTCCCCTCCCCTCTGCTCTTCCTGATGAGCCCCACAGGGCTCTTTCGGTGAGTTCCCCTTTCCAGGCACTTTAGTATCTCCCCCAAGCCCAGAGCTGAACCCCGCCTCAGCGGCACAGGCAGCACAGCAGTTTGGTGGGGTAAATGCCAAGTCTGCCAACGTTACCAGAGGGACCCTGATCCGTGATGCTTATCCAGCTGTTCCTACTCCATCAGACTGCTCCAGTTAGTGGTCCCTGCATTCCTGGCACACCTTTAGAAAGCCAAGCCTGTAACTTGGCAAACAAGAGCCACTGAAGAGAAAATAGGCTGTGTTACCTTTAAAGAGAGATGGCTGGAGCCTTTCCAGAAAACTCTAGAGGTTTTTGCTCTCTGTTGTTTTCTTTGTGACACCTGAGCTGGAACCAAACGCGCAGGGTCGGCTTCCTGCACCTCCACGTGAGCTTTCCCAGCCATGCTCTCCCGTGTCCCCCAGGAACACCAGCTCTTCTCACCCATGACTCAGCACCTTCAAGTGCTGACCCCCCCACAACCTTTCTGCATGGGCTTCCCACACCTCCTGCCTGCACTAGCCACAACGCCAGCCCCAGCTGGCCATGCTGGCAATTAGAAAATGACATCCGGGAGTCTGTGGGTTGCTGCAAAATATCCACAGCAATCTAGGAGGGAAATAGGTCTGTTGCTGGTCAGCTTGAACCCGCAGCGTTGCTGTCCACCCTGACCTCGGAAAATGGTTAAGAAACCACAGTCTGAGCAAGAGATGATGCTATGCGATGTACACACAGGCAGAATGTAGGTTGACTGGCTCTTGGCCGAGGTCATATAACACAATAAATACAAAAATGGCATTATGACTGTATCAGACTTTGCTTTTTCAGTTCAGTTTCTAGGAGTGGAAATACTAAAAGTATCTGCAAATACTCTGGCCAATTACTTACCAAATGTTTCTGTGATATCTAAAGCAATTTCAGAAGTCCGTAAGACAACTCAGAAGTCCTTTTCTAGATGGGGTTCAGAGTATTTCCCAAAACATTGGGAAAATGTTTTGATTTTATTATATTCTGGTTTCACCCTTTGCAGAGCTGTAGCAGGGTCCATTACCTACCTGTGCTCTGCTAATAAATACCTACAGAGAAATTTATGGTGAAAATCTGACTGCACTGAGCTCAGTGGGAGTCTACCATCACCGCCAGTATCTCCAAGACTTTGCCCTGGTCTTTAGAGACTATGTCTGTCAAACAGGTCCTGTCCCTAAGGCAAAGATCTAAAGTTCCCTCCTGTTTCTAACCTTTTAAATCTCGTGTTAAAATCTGCCTTGACTGGGCATTAAGTTCCAAACCCTTTCCACAGATCTAGAAAAGATGTAGAATCATAGAACTGCCTAGGTTGGAAGGGACCTTTCAGATCATCTAGTCCAACCACCAACCTAACTCTGACAAAACCATCACTGATCTAAACTACATCTCTAAGCACTATGTCTACACATCTTTTAAATACCTCCAGGGATGGTGCCTCAACCACTTTCCTGGGCAGCCTGTTCCAATGCTTAGTAACTCTTTCAGTGTAAAAATTTTTCCTAATATCCAGTCTAAACCTCCCCTGGTGCAACATGAGGCTGTTTCCTCTTGTGCTATCACCTGTTACTTGGGAGAAGAGACCGACCCCCCCAGCTACACCCTCCTTTCAGGTGGTTGTAGAGAGCGATAAGGTCTCCCCTCAGGCTCCTCTTCTCCAGGCTGAACAGCCCCAGCTCCCTCAGCTGCTCCTCATAAGACTTGTGCTCCAGACCCCTCACCAGCTTTGCTGCCTTTCCCTGGACCTCCTCCAGCACCTCAATGTCTTCTTTGTGGTGAGGGCCCAAATTTCATTATGTTCCTACATTTAAAAAGAAAAATTGCTCAAGGTTTTGGTAAAAATAATGTAGCTGTAACAGGACGCTTATAGCTGCCACGTGGGAGTTTATCTGATGACACAGACAGCCCCAGGACTGGCTCCTGGGAAGCTCTCTGCTTGTAGGTAGGGAGGTATGGCTAATGGAGGATCATTAGAAAGCAACAGAATAAGCCCCCAGCATATGTGGCCACCTCCAGAGACTCCAGGCAGCCATTTCCATCCCATGATGTTTTCCAGCCGTGCAAATAGGCAGGCTGGTGCCATACCAGTCCTGATGAGAGACTGGCTCCCGTTGGCAGCAGCAGCTGCCTCTGCGCCATTAGTCACTCACGCAGGCACACACAGAGCAGCTGAGGGAACTTAGGAGAGGCAGCAGCATAAACCGTTCTTCAATTTCCAATTCTGTTATCCTCCTTCATCTGGTTTGCTTGCTTGTCTCATGTCTCCCAGGCCTGATCTGGAGAGCGATTTTTCTGCCGGGGTGATTTCTTTCTGCAGGACTATCTGCCTTTCTCAGGCCAATTGTGCAAGTGGAAATGAAATTCTGTTGAAACAGATTCATTAAAAAAAGATTAGTAAGATTAATTAAACTGTAACTGGCCTGTGCCTTCCTTGCTGAATGCAAAGAATTGTGCTACAAACAACAGAGCCAAGGGCCAGCCCTTTTCTGAAAGCATATGACATTTCTCCATCAGTTCTGGTCCTATCAGCAGCTATCTACCAGTACACGGATGATAGCTTCTGCAAGTTTCTGTCTCTATACATTCACATACACAGAAAAAAGGACTTTTGGGGCAAGCAAGAAATTTTAGACATGTACAGTGCAGCGCTGCTTTGTTTCAGGAAGGTGGGCTCAGGGTGACCGCTTTCATCGGCACAGCACACCAGACAACGGGGAGCTTCATTTTTAATGCACCGGAGCTGTGCAATCGCCAGTGATTGTTCCATGGCGTTAATGGAAAGACAGAGGTATTTCTGGCTTCCGTCCTCTAGGACTTTCAAAGCCGGTTTCCAGGAGTGCCTCTCACAGCCACTCTCCGAATTGCTCGGGCGATGGGTTTCCCACCCTGGGGCTCTCTGAGAGCTCTCGGGACTGCCTGTGGCTCCCCACCACGCATGATCGCTGTGACCTGTGTCTTCCCTTCCGCACACAAACCCATTAGCAGGAACGCTGAGTACCCTCACAGGAAAGAAGCTTCTTCCCCGACAGCAGAGCCGGAGGAGCACCAGCATGGCGCCAGGCTGGGTGGAGTACTGCGATGCCGAGCAGTACTTTGAAGCAAGGCCAGAAAGAGCTTATCAAGGGCTGGATAAGGAAAAAGGGCTTCTCACATCCCCACCTCTCCAGCCTATCTCTTGGGCTGCTCCTGCTGTGCCCAGCCAGTCTCACTGCCACAGCACTTTCTGCCATCTTCTTGTCCCCGGCAGGAGGAGGAATGGCAGCCAGTCCCCAAGCTCGGCCACAGGAGAAGGGAACAGAGGGTGTTTCGGTGTTTGGGGACTGGGAGAGGCCAGGCCTAACCAGGAGCTATGTATCCCACAGGAAAAAAACATCCCCCCCCGAATCGTGTTTACCTCGGCTGCTCTGGAAACGGCTACCGCATGGGCTGATGCTAGACAGGGTTTAGCTCTTTTTAGAAACAGCTGCCATCTTCCCCCCTTGCATTTTCTGCTGCAGGCTTCTGTTTTCAGCTCAGAAAAAAAAAAAAAACACACCACAAAACACCAAAAGACAAACAAAAGAACAGCAAATAACAAAACCAAAGTGCAGCATGTCTGGAGGAGCAGAGAAAAGACAGATCAGGAGCTCCTGCCCTTCCCCTCTCAGAGCACACGGGCAATCAATGCCCTTAAAAGCAGCAAACACGGAGCTGGTGAGAGGATGCACTGTTCCAAGGAACATGTAATTAGACCAAGGAACGCAGTGCTGCAGGTGGACATCCAGGGCAAGGACACAGAGAAATTTGAACTATTATCTGTATAACGACAGAGTTTTAATAGTTAATGATCTTGGGTGTGGGGAAATGATGTAACATGGCATGTTCCCCAGTTTAAACCAGTCGGGATTAGGAGAAACCCTCTTAGAAACGCAGACTAGCCACAAGCAGCAAGGCTCCCCAGGCCCTGCCTGGGAGCTGCTTGGAGCTCCCCATTTGCTGAAGACCCATTTGACCAGTCTGACCCTGGGCTTGCTTTGCTGTAGCAACACGCTGCCCTTTTCCCTGTTACATCCCTATGTAACCTACCGTTACACCTATGGAGCCAGCACAACAGCGGCCATGAACCCATCCCGCTCCGCAGCTCGCCTGCCTGTGCCGCACACCGGTGCCTCTGGCCGCCACCAGCGCCTGGGTGCACCCGCCTCTGGGAAGGAGAACAAATCAGGGATGTCCAAACACCTAGGAGAGTACTTAAGAAATATATTTCATTACAGTTTATGCAAACTCCATTTGCAGCTTGAGCACACAAGACTATTTATGAGAGGAATTTGCTGCTGGAGATAATGAGCCAGTTTTCACCAAAGTGTAAATCTGCCGTCTGCCTGCAGAGGCTCACGGACTGTCAGAGCACAGATCATCGCTACTGAGCGTTCTGGTAATAGTGTAAACAGCGACGACATTTAGAGTATTGTTTAACTGAGGGAGGAGATATAAGTCACATCTACAGTATTATCTAACGGGGAGTAAACCTCTGCAGATCATACATCACAACTCTGGCAGCAGTCTGTAATGTCTTTAAGCTACATCTTTAAATTATGAATAATGCCTATTAAAAAATCATAACTCTTAGTTGTGGTAGGCATCTCTGGGCAAAGACACTGTCAGAATAATTAGAACCTAAACCATGAATGCAGTATCTGTTCTCATCCCGGGGAACAGTTTGTAGGATCGGCGCACCCATCGCAATAGTTTATTGCACCTCTTAAAACCAACATGCTGAGAAGTGCTTCCCACCAACAATTTTTCCACTTAGGAAGTGAGTTAAGCCCCTTCCAAGTCTACAGCTGAGCATCTGAGAGCATAGGAAATGAGCAGGGTGTGCATTTTAAGAAAGTCCTTCGCAACTTTGAGAAAGTTATTTCCTCGAGGCAAAGATTTGCTTACCTTTGAGATAGTGTGAGGCGGCGCAAGCTCTCCTTTCTGTCCCCGTAGCCAAGAGGAAGCCCTCGGTCTGTGTCCCTGAAACCATGCTCATGGCTGCGCGTTTATTTCTGCAGCAGTGCAAGAGGCATGCGAAAGACAGCCTCTGTGGAGCCCCAGGTTATGCGAAAATCTACCAAAAGCCAGTTAGGTCAGCTCTAAACTTCAAGTGCAAACAGCTCTTCCATTGCTGAAGCCCAGCAAGGCACACGTATCCCTCTGTTTCAGTCAGAGCAGGAACACGGTGCACCCAAATGCGCGATCTGGCACCACGGGGCAGGGACACCAGCATGGCACGGCAAGGACACCAGCACGGTGGGACAGGACCAAGGGCTTGACCGCAGGGATATTTCTTCCCACAGAGTGCGTAGGACTTGTGGCTCTGCTTGCCCCTGCCTCCCTCCATCCCCTGGCCGGGGGGGCTGGAGGGCAGGCACAGCACCAGGTACCTGTATTTCTCTCATCACACAGACCAAAAATATCAGCCAACCTTAATGCAGGCTTTTTCTCTGGCCACTTTTCTTCTAATCAGCTGCATAAAGGCCAACCACAGAGCAAGAGAGAAATGGTGAACAGAACTGCCAGGTCACTTATTTAAGCTCAAGAGTTTCATCTTCTGACTCTGCCGCCACGAGGGAGGAATGGGACAGCCTGACAGCCTCCAGCCAGGTTAACACCGTAAGTGAATTAGCAGCACCATCCATAGGCTTGCAGAAGGAAAGAACATCCCCAGAGCAGCACCACATGAGGAGAGGAAGTTCTGGCAGCTTAGCTCAAGCTTTCTGAAAGAGCAGGCAGGACGCAGGCAAGACGAGCAGTCACAGAAAGTGGCAGATACCATTTTGCAACGCGTTTTTTACCCCTGGCAAAAGCAAAGCTTGTTAAAGGTGGGAGACCGACAGTGCTCAGAAATAAAGGGAGAAACTGGTAGCAGTAACATGAAATTTCACGTACCTGCTGTCAAGAAGCTCTCCTCGATCGCACAAACGTCGTTCCAGTGAGAAGCTGTAAGTGATAGTCCCGTTTATGTGGGGCGAGCTCCTGCCTGCAAGGGCTGCCCGCCTGCATGAAAGCCTGTTCCTAAAGCTGTGCCCAGATCTGCCCATTCTCCACACAGAACAGACTGATAAACAGACATTCTGATGGACCTCGACCCAGCACACTGATGCTGATCGGGCACACCACGCTCGCTGGGGCCTGAGGTGTCACACAACACCAACTGTAGCACTGGAGGACCCCTCCTGCCCTGAGCCCAGTCCCCTGCTGTCCCTGGCAGCCACTTCGTATAACCCCATTCATCAATCAACCACCAGGTCTTGCAGTGAATTGCAAATGCAGTAGACAAGTCCATCCTCAGATGGACCACAACACACCTCCAAAGTGGGCCCAAACCCCAGGTGAACATCATGCCCACCATCTAGAGGGCCCAAGTGTCCTTTTGTTCTCTGTTACCTTTTTCCAGGGATGCGCTGCTGCCAACAGCACGTGGTCCCATGTGCAGGAGCTCCATGCCTCCCAGATTACCTCGACCTGGAACAAGGGTGAAATGCTTACTTGAGAAGAGGTACTGGGTGTTCAACCCTGTGCAGATGCGGGAGAGTCAGTCTCCTGTGGAGTGCTCCAGACACCAGACTGGCATGCCCAAAGGCTTCACTCATGGTACCACCAGTACCTCAGAGCACTGGGGATAAGACGTAAGTACCTCTGGGTTTCTGCAGCACACACAGAAAATAGATCAGCACCACTTTGGGACCGTTCCAGGCTGCTGAGGAAGGTGCTCCACAGTTCATAAGTATTGGTAGGCATTGGGGATGCCAGGATGTTTGCATGTTTCTTGGGTGTAGTCAGAGTCCCAGTTCGACCAGTGCGTTTTTGCTCAGGGGATTCAAGCCACAACTGCCTCCCCACTCTCTGCTCCAGCTGATGGGGAGATGCTTACAGGACAGCAAGAGGTTTTGCGGAGTGGCTGAATCCTGTGTAAGTGAAGTTTGCAGATCATCATCCTACAAGAACACACCTACGATAAGCATATCTCTCAACCAACATTTAATTTACTAGGTTGTATTTACCAAAACCTATCAACGTTAAAATAGGACAAACTGGCAAACACACCAGCTGCACCTCTCCCTCTGCACAGCATCCGAGATGGCCACTCTTCCTTTCCAGCAACTTATTTCCCCTGAAGAAGCCAGCTGTTGACAATGTCGAGCTCATCTGTTTTGAACATTAGCGCTCTCTAATTCTCACTTTCTTGGTGGGCCTTTGCCTAGAAACCTTCCTTAGCAACAGGGAGGCAGAGCAACAGCGGCTCCAGCCAGAGGCATTAATGAGGCAGCCCCGGTCCCTCTGCCCGGCACATCACCTCCTGCCATGCCTCCCCAGCTCACCTTTTCCAGCAGGCCGTAACTAATAGGTGAGAATTTCCAGCAGAATCAGGGTGTGGGGCAGGAGGGAAGCAGCTGCGTTGGAAAACTGTTTGGGACCATTTTGAAAATCCCCTTTGATTAAGTGCTCGCGGCCCCGTTTATGAGCCAGCTCGCCCGAGGGAATTTCTTGCACCTGTATAGCTCTGCCATGCCGAGGATGATTTCCGATGTTTGTGGCCACGGGCACAGGGGGTGACAAGAGGACCCAAGAGGAAAGTGGGGAGGGGATGAGATCTAGAGCATCTCAACACAGGCTCAGGAGCCACTCTGCCTAAGTGAGAGAAAAAGAAATAGAATGGCTCAGGACACTGAAAACAGCCCCGTGAGCTTCGTGGGGAAAGAATACCCTGACCACAAGCCCCATCCTGCCCCATCACTTGTGGTGCTCACTGGCAGCGGGCAATGGTTTCTGCTGTATCTAAGTCTAGGGGGTAGAGCTGCTGTCGGAGTGATGCTCAGATCCTCTATCTCTAATCCTACCACCGATTTCTGCTGCATCTCCACTTAACTGCTGTTTCTTTTACTGGTTAGAAATTCAGTGTTTGCCTTCTCTGTAAAAAGAAAATCAGTATCATTTGTGACATGCTGCGTGAGTAAAGGGGCAATGCCTCATCCCTGCACCACCCCTGGTACACGGTACCCAGAAATGCAGGCAAGAAAAGCTGGCACTTCAAATCCTAATGAAGTGGCACATCCGGGCTTTAAAAAAAGTGGTGCAGGATCAGGGACAGCAGTGTTATTGCTTCTGTATCATCCTCCCCCCAGGCCTGCACCTTTCTGTTCCCAATAGCTTTATTTTGACAGACAGATAAAGCAGGACGTGCGTTGCTCTGAATTTTTCACTTCTTTCAGGGAAACAGCTGACTGCTGCTCTGCAGACAGAGGTGAGTTGGCTCTGCCTGTGCTGCAAAGCAGGTCTGAAGTGGAAACATCTCACCAAGGGTGGTCAGCCCAGGTCCAGAGGCAAGCTAAAGCCAGAGCTACCCGCTTCCCTTGCAGAGCCCGACTGCATCCAGCCAGTTTGGAGGCCAAGTGTCCTAACAAAAAACCTCCCCAGCTGCATCGTCTCTGTAGAGCCAGCACAAGGACATGCACATACGAGTATTGAGAAGGGCGCTAAGCACCACGGCCAGCTTGAGGAACCCGTAAACTTTATCTTTCCATTCTCTGACTCATCCTGTCACAAACACACCACGCAAGCGCCGTGCTGCTACCAGCATTACACAGTGACTCACTGGTAAACCTGCACTGCTCTCACCTCCAGTCCTCCCTGCTGGGTTTTTCATTATCTGCCTGTGGGATAATCATCTGGAGGGAGAGCCATGGTGGCCTGTATCTCCAAACACCTCTCCTCTGCTTACTTGCCAGCACCAGGACGTAATTAACCGCTAGCAGCTGACCCGAATGCGCAAACCTGGCTTGTAGGGAATAGGGGACAACCAGCTCACCGTGTGTGTCCTATTCAGTGGGAGCAAATACTTTTATCAGCATGGGTTGCAGAATCTGCAGAATTTTTATTACATATAAAATCAGAATTAAGCAGGAAAACACTATTCTGGGTTTTTGTTTGCTAGTTTGGTTTTGCATTTTAGCTGTTTCTAACTTTTATCCAGTGACAAACATTTCTGCTCCAAGACAAGGCAGCATTTGTTTATGCCTCTGACCCAAACTCTGTCCCTGAGAGGGTTTAGATTAGAGCACATTCATTCAACACCCAGTTGAAGAACCACAGCCTTGACTAAATGATTTATTGGGTATGTTTGATCTCAAAGACATTCTGGAATTATTATATCAAAGGCTACAGTTTATGAAGTCCGTTTTCTCCTAATGTAAAGACATGAATCTAAATTTTTTGATGAATGCTTACTGAATTAAATAAAGGAATCTAACACCTTTTATTACACACAGAAGTATTCTCACATGGACCTATGAGTAATTACACATAAAAAGTTAACGGAAAAATCAAACACGTTAAAGGTTAACTGTAACGTATCTTTCACCAAAGAGAGAAAGTTTCAAGATTTAGAGTATTCTTGACATAAAGTCAAAAGCGAATATTTGTTCCTAAGAAACAGGCCACCATCTAAGCAATAAAGATAAGAGGCACAAGACTAGGCAGTGCCTAATTCCCAGGAATCTGTTACCGGCACGCGCTCAGGTAGCTCCATTCAGGTGCAAGTAATTCAAGAAAATGGACTTGCCTTCAAATCTGGTTTATCCCCCGTGTCTCCCCGTGGAGGGCAGGTAACCCTAGCAGACCTGTTTGTGTGGAGGAAGGGAGCTCTGCAGGGCCGCGCGTGTCCCAGCCAGCGCTTGCTCTCGCGGGGACCCAGGCAGAGAAGGCACACGGCACCAACAGCTTCATTTTCTGCAGGCAGGGAAACTCCTCTTCAATGGACAGAACGAAAAACCTGTAAACGTGAACCAGCATAATACCTGTCCTTAGCGTTTTGTTCTGATCACAGCCTCCTGAAAGTGTTTTTTCTTTTTTTTTTCCCCAAGAAATATTTTAAAATAAAAAGTCACAGTCTATGAGTGTATTTGCACATTTCTACCATTTTAATTCTGATAAAAGAAAAAAACACATTACTACTTTATTCCTTATATTTTTTGCTCAAGGAAGGAAAAATTCCTGATTTGCGTATAAATTGGCAGGACAAAATCATCTCTCCCTCTATAAGTTCTAGCTTTACCTTTTGTCTTCTTATTTTTTTCCTTCTCCATGACTACTAAGTTCTCTTGACTTTTCAGCTTGCAGGCACCTAGAGGTACCAGCAACGGTATTTTCTCCTTCGGTCTGCCCGCTGAAAAGAGCCATGTCTTCATGGGGGCATGGGAAGAAGGTACATTTTCCTCCATTCCCATCTATATTGCAGGTGCGCTGTTGGAGCTCTGCAGAGGACAAGCTCTTGCAAGCAGATGGCTGAAAGCCTCCATGCAGGACAGGAGAGATCCCCCACTGCCTCTTCATACCTCATGCTCTTCTTAATCACAAAATTAGATGAACTCGGCCCTTTTAACCCATTGTTTTCTGCCACCAAATTAGGTTTCATAGCTGGGTTCAAGCACTGATTTCCAGTAGGAGGGCTGGGAAAATTCACAGTAACCTACTGCTTCCGTGCACGTGGCTCACACTTTCTCCACAGCCTGAGCACCAAATAAACAATTTCAATAGGATTCCAGTGGAAACCTGAGTAGCAGAAAGGAAGCAGAATGAAAATGGGGTTCATGGATGCAACTGTTCATCCCTATTTGTCTCTCAATTTTGACCCTTTGGAAAGAAGAGATGGAAATCACAGTTTGACTCATGGCAGCACTGATGGAGCTACAGGATGACTAGAGCACATATCATGCTGGATGGTGCTTACAGTGTCCCTTGTACACATTAAACCTTGTGCTAAATGGGAAACCTCACTCCTTGGAGATGTTGACAACTAGACAATCACACTACGTATTTGCATGTATTAAACAAAAAATTCTAAAGAGCTGAGATGCCAGCACAGCTCTTCTCCAGCCTTCCCGGAGCACTAAGGAAGCTCTGATCCCCTCACCACCCACCTGCCAGCCCTTAACCAAGCTACAGACAGCTCCCAGATAGAAAATCTTCCTTGCTAGCCAGGAGGCTTGCTGGAAGGTGAAAGTAAAACCTGAAGAGCGCTTCAAAGTTGAGTCTGACTTCAAAGAGCCCTGCTGGGGGACCTGCACCTGCAGCTTTTCATGCTTTTGTGCTGTGTTTGGCTGTTTATCATTAAACCATTCATTCAGCCAGCTCTACACAATAAGCCTTTAATGGATCTTAGGCTGAAAAGAGTTCAGCCTGCAGACATAAAAAGTTAAAACATAATCTGTCTTTCTTAAAGAAAGCTTTGATATACCTTAAAATACCATATTTTCAGAGGTAGTTACATATTCACCTTTTTTTCCTTCCTGTGGGCTTTTCAAGACTTAATAAATCTATAAGCTCCTATTGACCAAGCACAGCAGGTGCATATATCGGAGCATCTTGCTGGAGTCTAGGATAAGAAAAACAGCTCTGACAATCTACTGCTGGAAGCACCACGCACAGGGTCACACGGGAAAGTCTTCTTCTCCGCATCTCTAAGTCTAGGAAGCTCTAATCATAGAAATGTCAATTTTCAACCAGCCTGATTCTCAAGGAATCAGTGAAACTTTTGATTTATACCATCAAGGACTTGGCTCAGTCTCATTAGATTTCAAAAACTAAACTGAAACGTGTAAAAAGCTTTCTTGGCTATCTGCCCATCCTTGTTATATAGCCTCCATTACATAGTATTGGAGTGCTTCATAATTTTTAACATATTTACGCTCATAGTACTGCACTGGAATAGAGAAATGATGGTTTCTTCCTTTTATAGGCTGGACACTGAGACACAGAGAGACTTAAGAGTCTGACCCATCAAAGAATTCAGGACCCATAAGAACCAGGCTCCAAAAACGAGACCCTCAAACTCACACCTCTAAGTGTTCCTGAAAAGCCACCGAGTCTTTAGCCAAAAATTTGTCTTTAATGCTTGGCACCACCATCATGCCTTGTGCGTACCGGAGTGCTGGAAAAATCACCCATCAGAAGGTCAGTGCTCAGGACAGAAAAGAAATGAGATGCTTTGAAATTATGAAAGCAAGTCAAATCAGGGAATCACGTTTAGGGCAAGGGGGCACATCCACATTATTTATCCTAACAAATAGGCCTCTGTGGACCATGCAGAAATCTGCTGAGTATCTCCCTTGGCATCAGCAGCACCCAGGCCAGCACGGTTCTATTGGAATATTTTAAACTTGCCTTACCTTCTCAGACACTTAGCGAGCAAAAGTAACAGAAAGTTATAGATGAAAGGGATATTATGTGGTTGTGTGACTGTCACATAATAGAACACTCTCTCCGAGTAATTGCATAAAGAGCAATTTTGTGGGTTTTATTGAATAACTCAAGATAATTTAAACTTCCATAAAAGGATAGTGAAAACAAAAAATAACTCTTTTACAGGAAGACACCTCCTCACATAAAGAACGCTAGAGGCACAACATTTATGAATGTATTTTAATTTTAACTTTTCCAGAAAACATTTTAAAAGGAGTAGCATTTATTCAGACAGCCCGATTATTTATATCATAGCACAAAAGTTCTGAATGTTGTGCACATATGACATGTAGCCACAGTCAGTATACAAGTGCTATATATAACATAACGAAAAGCCCTGCTCCAAAAAAATATCCCTGGCCACCTAAGAGAAGGGGATAGGGGAAAAGAAAAACTTTGTGCATCAAGTCCGTCTCCTTGCTACAGCACCTACATCTGTATCACCTACCTCCACTCATACACTTACCAATTTAAAAATCAGACAATTTTTTGCCTCAGATACCCGATAGAGGGCTGTTGAAGAACGACACCAGGGCCTCATCAATACCTTATAAAGAGCCAAAATACAGAAGTTACATACAGTTAACATGTTTTTTCTTTTTTCTGGAAGGGGAGCAATAGCATCAAGAGATTCAGCCATTTACCCCCATCTACTCAGAAACTCCGTGGCAGATCTGGGCAGTCGATCTTGGATCTCCAGCCTCCCAGCCCTCTGCTTAGCCAAGTAATAAGGGAAGTTATTAAACACGCCACTGAAGATGAAAGCACTGAAACCACACCCTGAGACACAGTGTCCAAATCTAGGGGCTGTTTGGTTCTCTGTTTTATTTTAGTTCCTTTAGTTTTCCCTTTTAAAGGAAATACCAACATTGCATCTTTCTCAATGTGAGGATTTTGTGAGCGGTGCCCATTGTTAATCTTGCTAGGGAAAAAACCCCAAGCAAACAATGACAAGCATAATTCAGTTCAGTTCTCGCAAAACCCATATACAGTGGCAGGGAGCCAGTTTCTGATCTCATTTGCGCTGGGGCAAAGCCATAGCAACGGCACTGCTGAAGCGCGAGAGCAGCTCCTGCCGTACAGGAGCCGGGCGGCCGGCGCAGCCTCCCTGGGTAGGGGTTCGCAGCATGATGCATTCAGCCGCTCTTGGCGAACGGGAAAGATCTAGATTGCTACTTGGAAATAGCAGCAACGTGTCTATGCATCACAAAAAGATTTTCCTGTCTCACATAGGCATTTTGCTGTTAAGCTGTTCGAGCAAATTCTAGAAAACCCAGGTAATGGTTTGATTTAGGCTTCGATTTTGTATTAGAAGGTTTCAGAAATCTGTTTCCACTCTTTCTTAGGAAAGCAGGCCATGAGACACCAGGGTACCTACGCACCTGCTTCAGCCAGAGGTTAGCCAGACTTTGCTGGGCAGTCGGGTGCAGAAGGATGTCCGGGTCAGGCCCACAGCCCCCGCGCTCCCCAGCACAGCCACCTGGCTGAGCCATCAGGGTGAGCCATCAGGGTGCCCTGCAGACCCAGCATGTTTTGTCTTGGGTGGTGACTGGTGTCGGCTGGGAGATGTTCTGGGGAGTGCGTCAACGCTCAGTGCTGAGTCAGACTGAGAGGGAATGACTCACCCAGAAACGTCAATGAAAGACGATATTTCTTCTCTCCAGGCTGTCCTTGTGCCTGCTTTTCGTCCTTAAGAGCAGGGTCCCTTTGCACCTTTCTAGATAGCAGCTGAACCGTTTTTAACAACACATAGTTTCAGAATGCTGTTCTTTCTCGATGTTTCTCGCTTTGTTCTGCGCCTGTGACACAAGATACCGTGTGCCACTGCAGGAGCAGAAAGTGCGGCAGGAACCATGAAGAAGGCTAGATGTAAAACGGCGGTGGGTTTGGGAGGGTGGGCTGGCTGCTGGCAGGGCGGACAGCCTGACTCCCACTTTTGCACTGCAAATGGCTGCACACTTGTCCCCCTCCATGCCTCTCCAAACCACTCAGTGACATGCTGAGGTGGGAAGAGAGGGCAGGTCATTAAGTACATGCAACCATTACGTGAACGTGTCTAATAGAACAAGTTGTTATTTTTCATACTTCATGCTTTCAAGAAATCAACCTTGTGTATCATTGCAACAGAATGAAGCACAAACGCTCTCAAGAGACAGAGAGACTGTGATTAACTTGCTGTTCCCTGCCCCCTTGCTGAGCCCTGTAGCCTCTCAGCAGTCACTAAACGATGGGCTTACCTTTTAAGTCCTTTGCTCCTGAGCCCTTGCACATACTTCCCCTTGTTTTAAATGATGGTGCTCACATTCATCTGGGTCCATCCTCTCAATTCAAATAATTTTCCAGTCGTCTTGAAGGTGATAACTTCTTTTTTGAAAAGCCTCGTTACATCGATATGTGGCATTTCTTTATGTGTGTTTCCATCTACACAAATAAGGGATACGATCTGCAAATACAGTAAGAACAGGAGAGCTACATAAGAAACAGAAAATACAGGAACTGAAGATATCTGTGTCACAAACAGGGCTGTAAATCATGGCTTCAGTAATAAGCCTACCAAAATAGTTGAAACATCTCACAGGCCCACACTAAAGTATGTATCTGGCATTGTTTCATGACCCATTTTACTTGACAGGTCTGCAGGAAAATCTTTAATTCTCAACAGTCAAGCTTAGGTCAGAGACTGAAGAGTAGGCGACTACAAGAAAGTTGACTCTAATTCAGGACCTAACAACATTTGGGTTAGAGACACCAAATGTTGTGACTTATTTGAGACAATCCCAAGACCTGGAAGCACGTCCTACCTTCCTGATGATACTGGGATGTTATTTTGCAGCAGATTTTAGAGGTGGTGGAAGGAACAAGAAATTTGCCTGCATAATTTCATCCAGAACAGAGGAAAGAGCAAAACCCAGTCTCTCCATATAAACTGTGGCCCTAGCATGTACTCACGCCCTATGGCACACCAAAAGACCTCTAATCTTTCCATCGCAGCACACGACTGGGCTTTGAGGGAACGTCCTTTTGGTCCCTGTGCTGACTCTGGGAGTGTGCTCAAGCCCAGTCAGTCAGAGGAGGGAGGAGAGAGCGTGCCATGCTTCTTGCATCCTCCCTTCTTTAGTCTGCTCTCCTTAGTTTAGACAGACTTGCAAGTGTGCCCTCACTGTGGGTCACACCTACCCACCAAAACATTGATGGGATCCAAAGAGATCTTAGTGAGTTTGAGTGGATTACAGCATTTTTCTTAGAGAACACACAAGTAGTTGACATTTTAATGGTATAATTAGCACCCATAAAACTGCTTCATTCCAAGAATAGTCACAAGAAACAGAAATATGGAGTGGGAGCTTATAAAATTTATCAGTTTTGTCATCTTTTTGGAGAAAAACCTGCCAACTGGCCTCAATTCATCATTCAAGGGTATAGTATATGCTGGCAAGTAGATTTTCAGAACAGTCTTACTCCAGCCTCCTTAGCAACCTAAACAATTTCCCTTGATCTCTCTTTGAACAGCAAAGCTGAAGTGTGAGACGCCAGAGGTAAAAATTCTTTGGCTAATTAATAAATCAGCTAATTGCTTTTGGCTGCCATATCTAAGCATTTAAGTACAAAGCAGCAGCATTCAGTTATAAATAGAGCCGACCAGGGTATGGCATGTGCACATTTGCATAAAGGATCTAAGAAGCTCACGAGCTGTAATTGGCACTAGAATTTGCACAGGTTCATTGAAAGCAAAATTCTATCCTGTCCTAAAAGGGTAGAATTTTGGGGAAAAACAACACAACCATGTGGACTTGTATTAACTGGAGGGCCGTCAGCCACAAAGAGTACATTTTGCAACTAAGAGTCAAAACTTAAATCCAAATTTACTCCACTCCAAAGCAGCATCCTTTTGCTGCCGCCGCTTGGTTATGTGCCGCAGGGCTGCCCTGTTATCCACTGGGCAAATTAATTATTGTCCAGACTAGCGAAGAGCAGCTTGCCACACAGCCCCGCCATGCAGCCACTGCTCCAGCGTGAGGCAAGGCTCTAGAGACAGTTACCTGCACAGCATCCCGACATCGATGGCTATCAGTCTGTGGGCCTTCGCTCCATCGACGCATTGCAGAGAGGCAGCACAGGTCCTTCAAGCCTGCCAATTTTTCTAGGTAGCCTAGAATTTAGGTACTCCACGTTCAGTATTGCAACGTATACGTTCCCTTAGGTCCATAATCTTAATCACTCTTCTAATATTGTGCTGTTGATGTGGGATTTAGGTTTCTTTATCGCTTTTGTTCTTACCTCTGCTGTTTGGAGTGCGTAAATGCTTTTGGATTAATCCAAGTCACCGTTCTTTTTCTTCACAGCCTAACACTCATCTTTATTCTGTGCATCTCTCTCAAGAGAGGATTAGATGGTAGAGTTGCCTGGCTTTTACACAACAGTTTGGTAAACACACAGAATACAAAAGAGCCATTCAGCTGAAATGGCTTACTTCTCCCTTCTTCCCATCACAACATGCGTTTTCCTCAGGACACCACGTTTCTAACCTACAGGTCAACCCTTGGTCCAGGCCTATGCCAAAAATAAGGTACAGCATAAGTAGAAAATGAACTTCTCAGGACCCATACACCTGCTCATTCTCCCAGCTGCAAAGGTACACACCCATATAATAAGCAAAGCATAGGTCCACACTGCTTGCCATTCGCATCTGTAAGTTAAGCAACATAGACCACCATGAAAAAAAAAAACCAAATGGCAAAGAAACGAATTAATAAATCAGTTTCGCTATGTTGGCATTGAATTTACAGCAAGGGAAGAAAGCTTTTGGGAAACTATTTTGATAGTTAGGAAATAGTCTTTGATCCCACTGGGAAGCCTAAAAGATCATCTGCAAATTACAGTTAAAGATGTTTTAATGAAGATGAGCCAATATACAGCAAGGTGTGAGGATATGATGGTAAAACAGCAGACACATTTCTAACAGCATGCAAAGGAAATTTGCGGGAAGGACTTACGAGGAGGGATTCAGAAGATTAGAACACGCAATTCAAGGCACTGAGAAAAAAAGCAATAAGGAAACAACAGTAGTTATTTTTAACTCTTTGCTGTGTTTATGAGCTTTTAAGTGATTCGTAGACACTGCTTCAAAAAAGGGCTTGGAAAGCTGCTTTCATTGCTGGAGCGGAAAAGATAACCTTAATTATTTTCTCATTTCCAACTAAAGCTTAGACACTGTTTCAGAGGAAAGGAAGTGCTCAACCCATTCCGAGATATAAAACATCTCACCAACTCACCCAAAGAGGGACCGTTTCAAGCTATCATAAATTCTTGCAAAGATTTCCCAAGAGGAGGAACTTGCTTATCGAGAGGAAAGACACCATGAATTTCCCTTCCTCTGGGACACAGGAGAGCCCTGCAAAGGATTTTGACAGTGTTCCCTAGGAGGGGGTTCTTCGAAAGCACGTGGAGTATTGAAGACAGCCCCTTCACACGGAGGGCTGATGGCACACTGCATGCTTACCACAGTATCCGACTTTGGATAGCAAAATCACAGTCCTACACTGGAACAAGCCCAGGCAGGAAATTACGAATTTCATTGATGCCAGCAGATGTACATTACTATTAACCTTTCTCTGAAAATACCTGATCATCTATCATTATCTTAAATAATTCTGCAGTTTGAAAGAAGTCCAAATGTAGTTGAGGCAGTTAATTACCCACATGAAGTGAAGGAGCACAGTGTTCCTATCTGGTCTCCCATAGTTCTGAGGTGCTCAGTAGCAAACACTGGAATGGGAACTCATTGTCAGCTTTCTCAAAAAAAAATAATCCAAAACTCTTCAGCTGAAAGGAAAGACAGTCTGTGATGAAAAAAGAAACACACAGGAAAAGAACAGAAGAGCAGTCTGCCGAAATTCAAATACATCACATGTTTCTTTGACTCTGCTTGAACACAGTCATGTTTAAACGCACAGCTCATCAAGCACAATTGTCTCATTCTGGTTGGAGCACTGTGTTTTCCCCCTGGTAACGTGTGGTTCTTCCATTGCAGAACCCGGCATTGCAAGATGGCCCTTTGTTCCTTTGTTTCATCTTGAGAAACAAAACAAAAAAACTCTTGTTTCCTTTAGGGAGGTATTTTGTCATGCAGATTTTGAGGCAAACCAAAAAATGCAGACTTGTTCTAATTTAATTTGGAAAACTAGCGATAACTTACTGCAAATATGTAGGGGAGAAATAGACTGTACCTTTTTGATACATGAGAATATAAGGGAAGGTGGGCTTAAACTAGAATGTCCTTGGCCAGCTCCAGATGCAAATACATGCAGATTTCAAACACAGGTTTGTAAGTGGGATTCTTGGCTAAGCTCGCTAGAAATACAAGGACAAGGCATGAAGGTGCAGGGCAGAGGCAAACTTTTAAAAATCCCCTAGACAGGAAAGGTGTCAAAGTCAACATCTTTACTTATTAAGAAGGGCAAAGATTTCATCCAACATATAGGAACCTTATATGACACGCTCTCATTTGGTCTACCACACAGATGTTCTCGGTATCTCCCTAAGTAACTGAGAAATCAAACCAGCTGATAACTTCCGCTCTGATGCGCCAAATCCCTATCAATGTAAGAGCGTTAAATTCCACAACACCACAGCTGCGGTCAACAGAGTTAGAGCTCTTAATAGGAGGAAACAGAAGATAAATTGTATCTGGCTTTTAGGCTTTCCACAGATCCAAAAGCACAGATCCCTTACGTTCATCACAATAGGAATGGTATGACTTTTACTTTCAGAAAGATGATGGGATTTTTTTGTACTGTTGCTACCTAACAGTGTCGATATTTGCCCAGGTCTTAAGCTTCAAGGCAAATTATCTTCAGAGACAGAAGCTATTAGTCCAGGAAAGACAGTGATTTAGACTTTAAAATCACATATTTCTCTCTCTGTCATTCCCTTTCCTTCCAATACAGTAATTGTCTGCAAAAGTGCACTTCCCAAAGGGTCAGATTAATATTAGGCCAACACCTTAACTGGCCAACACCAGTTAATTTCAACGCACGCATATCACTCTAGATCAGCTGGGAAATCAATCCAATAATATGCCTCTATCCAACTTAGACTGATTAAGTTTGACCTTAAAGATACATATCCCTTCCTATTACTAGAAATCTTGTGGCTCTGTAGGAAAAAGTCAACATCACAGAGTTATTAAATTTCTGCCTCAAGGTACAACTGTGAAGAATGGGTACTTAGCAACAAGAAGCAGAGGAGCACAAGGCATTCCATCCTAACGGCGCATTTTGCAATGAAATAGAAAAGCTCACGTCAACCTGTAGCATCTAGGCCAACACAACTGATCTCCGCAAGCAGCTCCAAACTTGTAATCAACAGGAAATGACCAGATTTAAGAGTCTAATGTGTCTGACAAATATAACTCAGCCCCCCAAATTCCTTGACATTTGTCTCCTTACCATCACCATCTTTTCCAATTGGATTTAAATGAGTAATCTCCGTTTTAAAAGGTTGGTTCGATATTTATGTTGGTTATTAAGGTCAAGGAGTCAAGAGATGGGAACGCTAATTTTTGCAAGCAGATTGCCTGACATTTGAACAAGATTGAAAATTCCATCAATGTGGCACATTTTTCTTAGCAAAAAGTTCATGTAATTTCTCAGGCATTAATCAGCAGAAGCCAATCCTGTATGATGAAGAAATGACAACCACCTGGATGCTCTACACCACATCACCCAGTCTCACCAGACTGTTCATGCAAATGGGAGTTACAGATTACACAGCAGAAGACAAATCCGGTGTGTCTTCCCGTACAGACCTCAGACTGGGGAAACCGTATGGGAATCTGCTTAATGGAGGGGATGAATTCAGGGGTGCAGCTAAACAGCCAGTCACTAGAAGCCACTGCACAGGCGAAGGAGCAAAGGGGTTGGGGGTCAGAGGGACCTGCTGCAACAAGCTGTATCCATGACTTCACCATGGCAACACGAGGTATGGAAAAGGAAGGACTATTCTGGTCCCTGGACACTGGGATGCCACAGGTCTAGTGAGCGTAAGTGTGTGTCAGAGGCAGCGTTTGTACATCTTACAGCATGTAAGACCAACCCAAGTTCCTGCCTATTGCCAGAACAGGGCACGCAAAGTGGTCTAGGCACGGGGATGAGAGGACTGGCTGAACTCCAGTGCTCTTTAGCTGCAGCATTTTCAAGCTTTGTTCAGGTCTCAGAATTCCGCCCCCATCCCACTTCCTTGGCTGCCAGCGGGTGCAAACCCTGCCATTTTCTTCCCTGTTTAAGAACCTTAAGCCACATCAAACTAAAACACACTGAGAATCTTTATGGCTTGGCAAGAGGTGAGGCAATACACTCCTAAGTGTGTACTGTTCAAATGGTTATTTAATGAGTCTACTGACTTGTGTGGAGGCTGCAGCCAGAGGAAATAAAGGCATTTAAGGCATCTTCCTCATTGTTCAATAAATAGACACACAGCACCATGATGGTTCCTTCTTCACTTCACAGAAGGACATTTGAGTAATGTCACTGTGCTGGGAATCACAGGTAAGCCAGCCAGCTCTTAGCTCCACTGCAAACAAGGAGCAAACCGGGACATGTATCAGACGCGTAGATGAGAATAATCTCACGGTGAAGCCAATTAGTCCTTTTAGAGACTTATGTTGAAAAAAGAAAACCTTTGAAATTGCTCCAGAGTGTCATGCATACATGAAAAAAAGTTGAGGACTACTGCACTCTCTTGTTTCAAGAACACTTTTCCTTTCCAAGATCCTCCAAGAAAAAACATTCAGCTAACCTGCACCACCTCTGTTTTATGAAACAGAGGATGGAAAAAAAAACCCCATACACACAAAAAAAACACCCAACAAAAAGTCCCCCCCAGTTTTAAACTGCTGATTAATTACCAGAAATTATTCCATTCAGTACACCAGCTGTACAGTCTCTCTCTGCTATTTGCAAAGTTTTGGGACTAGGTTGGTTTTTTTTCGATTTCTTAAGGTGTGATTAAATTCTTGGCTGTAATTTATGGAAAATGTTTTAGTCTAGAAGTCCTTTGGGCAATGAAAGGTGGGATACACGCTGCACTGCTGTGGGGTGCTGCTTCTGATGTTCAGCACTGTCACACAGCCGTGGGGACAGTCCATCATCTACTCAGAAAGACCTGCTAGCTTGGGGAAAAAATCTCTCTATTGTCTACCGATTAGTGGCTGGTTTTGTTGGTAAGAGCTGCCTTCTCATGTGCTCTCCAGAGAGACGTTTTGCAATGTGTTACTGAAGACCGAGGCCCCCTTGGAGTGTTGTCCTTCCTCTGGAGCTCCATTTGAGTTTAAAAAGGAATGGAAGTAGCATTGTATGCACCCCCTATACATATATATAGCACCAAATTCTAGGGAAAGGAAGGTTACACGCATGTGCTAACTGAGTCAATGCTCAATTATTTGCCACGTTTGAGGTTCCAGTATTTTCCAGGAGCTTTTTTCTTTTTTGTCTAAGAGCAGTATTTGGTTAAATTTTAACCAAAATACAATAAACACAATAATCACAAATGAAGCCCGAATGTGGTTGCCTTGAGTAGTCCGTTAAATCTACTAACACCTTCACAAAACTTCAGAAAAAAACCCCAACCTTAAGTGCAAAAGAATTTTATTTGAATTAAGAAACAATGAGCTGTTTTCTAATAACTGAATTAAAAATAGCTATATTGGTCCATTTCCATACGTCCTTGTCGCATTTGTGGGATTTATGAGCTCCCTCTCGTGGCCACGTTAACAATTATGGGCTGTTTTTTTCCAGGCCAGAACTTGCTGTAGATTAATGGGCGACACAAAAGGGCAGTTTGTCATTCTCCGAAGCAGGAATTGATTTTAATCTGCTCAGTAGCTAAATGAGTCACCCCGGCTCCTGCTGAATCACCTGTCACAGCCGGTGGTAGATGTGTCTTTGCTGTCTTGGGGCATACAGGACCATCAGCAGTAGTCATACCCCGCTTCCTTAAGGCACCGTGTAACGGAGGTGCTCCAGTTGGTGGGCTCCTGCATCTCCAGATGGGGATGGCAAGTGCTACTTTGGGTGCTAACGGCTGTGCTGCTGCTCAGGATAGCCTCAGAGCAGAACACCCTCCAAAAAAACATGAGCTGCCCTTACAACACGTGATTTCAAGGCTGCTTCAGTGAAGATGTGCTGCACACCACCAGCCAAGGACAGAGGTGACAGAGGACAACCTCTGTGCTGCTGACCCAGGCAGGCAGGTGTGCTTGGGGAGGCTGGCGGGGAGGGCACCAGCCTGATTTCTACAGGCCAATTAACAACTAGAAAAACAAATATCCAGCTACCGCACCCTTTTGTAGGATGGGCTCCAGGGAGGTAATGGGCAAAGAGAGCAGAAGAGAGATTTGCAAAACAGATCAAACACATTTCTGAAACCAGAACTTTCCGAGTTGGGAGGCTGAGTTGAAAACTACTTTTTTAAAAATAAAAGGTCATATTGTGCAAGTGTATCATATGAGTTCTGGCAATGGCTGCTTTATAAACTGACAGAACACTATTTACAGACATGGTGTCAATTTGCAGACAGTCATTAAAGGCATGACTGAGATCTCCCATCTATTATTAGCATAAGTAAAATGGAAAGACAAAAAAAATGCTGTTTCTTTCATCCTCGATTAATTTTTCCCTCAAACCAAACACATTGTCTCAGAAGACTGATTGTCCTCTTACTATTAAAAGCTGGACTGCAGTTTTAGTAAGCTGACCCTAGGCAGATTTGGGTGGTGCACATGGCAATAAATGAGTTATAGCCATCGAAATCCTGCAAAATTGCTAATTTTGGGACCTTATTACTGAAATGTATTGCAGGCACCATGCCACGAGAACAAACGTACAGACCTGCAGGCGTTACGTTAATAGATCCCCTATTACTACCTTTTAACACAGGAAGTTTACTGAGGAAATGTTCACTTATTAAAAAGAATTAATTAAAATTCATCAATAGCATTTATTTTTCTTGCAGATCAATACTACCTAATAAAAAGACTAACTATATCTGGTGAAGTTCTGGACGATATGTTCCAGAAAAAAAAAAAATTAGCTTGTGCAAAACTATGCAAATTTAATTTCAGATCATTTGTATAGGTTCGATTACCACAGTGTCACAGGCAAATAAGACGCTAAAATGCACACATGGCTAAAACTCTCATTGTTGTTTTTGCGCTGGCAGTTATCCGATCGTAATGCAGAACTGCTTTTTCTAAGCTTGTGGATCTGATAACGCAAACAGTAATTGTAATGATTAGACCTCAGACTTCTTAATTTAAAAAGTGGTACCCCCAAACTCTGCCACCCCCATCCTATCCACCCCATCCCACCCCCCCCGGCTCTCCCCAGGACTGTGAAGGGCTTCTCTCATGGCATTTGTCAGACTTTGGACCCAAGCTCCAAGAGACAAACCCTTAGTCACAAGACTTGGTGTCAAGGTGCTGTAATAACACGCAGCTAGGGAAGTTAAACGCTTCACTTACAAAGCCTAACAGCAAAGCTGCCTCAAGAAGGCCCCACAAAACGTTAAACTGTTGTACAAACTGCAGTACAAGCTCAGTTCCTCCTGAAAGTAGTTACTTCACATTAAACAGCATTTTCCTTTTTCAGAGGTCTCAAAGGAAGAAGGGAAAAAAAACCCCAAACCACCAAAAAAGCGCAACAACCCACACCCCAGAAGAAAGCCTGGGGCTCCAAAAGGTGGACATCAGATGGAAAGAGAACTCCATGACCCCGAGGAGCTGAAGTACCTGAGGAGCTGCTGCCTGTAGAAATTACTTTAGCACCTCATACTGCCTGTTTTCTGATGGTTGAATACTGCATTTCACCGCGGCTCAGCTCCCTGTCCCCATGGCCCAGCACCCCATCACCTGTGTGTGGGACTGACTCAGGAGCACAGGATCCAGTCCCTGGGAGAGCCTTCTTTAGGCTGTCCTGCCTGGAGCTGTAACCAGAGGGGCAGGATTTGCCCTTGCAGAAGGGTACCTGTGCCCCACCACCATAGGAGCAGCCAGCCCCATGGTCATCCCCCCCGGCATCCCTGGGCAGAGCTCCAGCACAGAGGCAGCCAGGGGAGCTCGGCATCACGGCGGGGCACCAAGGTACCTCTTGTAAAAAGTTTTCCACAGCTGTGTTATTCCTGTCCGGGGAACATCTGTTGATGCAAACAGCAATTGAAGGTTTCCTGCTTCAATCCCTACATTCCCTTTGCCACATATTAGTGGTTGAGAGGAAAAACAGATTTGAGAGACCACTGCCACCACCGGATCACAATACAGGTAATTCTGTTAATTTTGAGCTGAAAACCCACGCAGCAGAGAAGAGTTTAATTTCAAGAGAATTTTAAGAGAAAAGCAGATCCAAAATGACATCTCCAAAGCACTCATTTCACCAGACTGTCTAACTCTATCCTGTGCTAGGAACACAGGCTGCAGAACAGGCTCGGAGCAACGCGATCGCAATGATAGCTCGCACTGAGCAGTGAATTATGAAGTGCAGATGCAGAGTTTGGCTAAGATTTTCAAATGCTAAAAGGCTGCAGTTGGAATCTGGTTTTTGGCTTTATCAGTGTTGCGAGCCCTTTGAAATCTAACCATTTTTGCACATTTTAACACTGCATATGTAGATTAAATATTTTATTTTTTTTTTTACATTCTCTCTCAGGCAGAAAGAAATTAGGCAGACTAATAATGCACACATTTTAGAGATAATGCCTTTGGGGAAACAATACTACTCTACAGCTAATTTACTGAGGGAAGTAAGTGATACTCATATCCTTTACTAGCTAGCATGATATTTAAAGATGCTGCAAAAACCTAATTACATTATATGCCGTGAAGCAGATATAAGACTAAAACCTGTTTAATAGTTAAGCCTGTTGCTATAACAACCACATTTCAAGGACATGGGTATACAAAACACATGCAACAACATCTGCATTACTAAAATGTCTCACTGCAATTGAACTTTACCTGGGAAAAGAACCAATTAAATTTGAAACTTCTTTGTTCAAAAAAGCAAACAAAAAATAGGATCTTTTGTTACTGCCAACAGAATTACATCTTTAAACACCAACAGCCTCTCCAAGGGAGATTTGCTATTTAATTCCTCTGGCTTTGGATTCCCTCCCTAAATGTTTCCCCTCCAAGGAAAAGAAGTCAACCTTGGCGTTCCCACTTCAGTCAAGCAGACATTTCAGCATCTGGCTGTTTCCACTTAAGTGGGTGGGAATATTGCTTTGGACACATATTGCACCATGCTGAGAGATATGACTTCTTCCAGTCTTTGCCCACAAAATTAAGAAATGAGAATGAAGAGGGGAAATGAGTGCTTCAGTGTAATGTAACATAACAGGCCAGGCAAGGAATCAGCAGATTTTTTTTTTTTTTTTTTGACAAATCAAGTAACCATTTGGCACATCTTTTTCCTTATTAGACCATGGTTTAGCAGCCCAAGATAGAAGGAGGGTATAGAATAATATTTTTTTTTTTCAAAAAAAGGAAGAAAAACTCAGTCAAGCTGAGGCCAATAAAGATGTGTTCAGTGAGGTTCAAGAGCAGTAGATGGCTTGTGATGCTCTGAATAAAGCCAAACAATTTTTACAGAGTAGGGAAGTTCAGCTGTAATACTTCACAAAGGACTGTTATGCACAAAACGTAGTAACAGTCACTGATTAAGATGCTAAGATTGTTACTTCAAAATAAAGAGTAAAGAGAATGCAAACATTTGTATAACACTTTAAGCCATTTGCATACCCTAAATGCTGACATTACAAAGGAGCGTAGCTC
Source organism: Chroicocephalus ridibundus (assembly GCF_963924245.1). NCBI lineage: Eukaryota > Metazoa > Chordata > Aves > Charadriiformes > Laridae > Chroicocephalus > Chroicocephalus ridibundus. The sequence goes on from NC_086289.1 coordinate 52,063,818, forward strand.
AACATTACGCAGTGATTATTTCCATAGCATCGGGAGAGTTCACTTCACCCATAAACATTCCACAGCTAGAAAGACCAAAAAGTGATTTGGGTCTAATTTTGCAACAATTATTTTCAGCAAAAGAAGTATTCAGAGCGAAAGTTTTAAATACATAATAATATTGCATAGGGAGTTGATAATCATATTACTGTTTACAAAGGGATGAATATAGCTTCCTCCTGGTTAAATCTGTGCTTTGCATTGCTAGTCATGAAACACGGCAGTGGAGAGATAAGAGGCAGTAGCAGTACTTGTACACCTCTGATTTACAAATAACTTGACATTTCTGTACCCTATTTCTCTGATCAGAACATCTCAAGCAATAGAACTCCAACAATAAATGCAAATTACTTTGACTTGCTCCATTCCTCCTCCTCTTTTTCAGTTTCTTGGATTTACATATTTACATATTCTAGGAAGACAGCTTCAGAAGCAAGATTAAATTCAGCACAAGTTTCACAAAGCTTTCCAGTACTGTGACTCTGTTAACAATAAGCAGAAAATACAGGTTTCTCTACAACTATCTTTTAGCTTCCTCTAGAAAATAGCAGCCACGGCTTTGAATTAACATTATTGTTTTCATTTGACTGCACACCTTTTAAAGGAGCAACAAGAGCACTGGAAGCAGAAGTCAATAACTGCGTTACAGTGTTCAATGTTTCCGGTTTGAACACAGATTGCACACTAGGAAGGCAGTCTGCCAAAATCAGACCGCAGAAAGAGGTTTAGCAATAAAAATCACACTTTTTTTCTTCTTAAATGTAAACACAAACTGACATCTATTAGAACAAAACTGTTTTCAGCAGAAGGCAACAAGAACATTATACCATTGATGATGGAAAAATGCAAGTTGCAACTCTCCTGCTTAAACAAAACTAGCCCGGTCCCTAAGACATGCTTTTTTGGCTGGATGATGCAATCACCCTCTTGTATCTGTTTTTAAATTCAGAGACTTTTAGCAATCTGCTTATCAATTACTGGACATACTCAACTCCTCCAACTCAGAGGTCTAGCAGGAGGAGCATGGAAGGTTAAATGTATCATAAAACGTGTTACAGCAGCTGTTAAAGCCAAAGGCTGAAATCCAACCAGCTGACACGAAAGGGAGTCTTACCATTGATTTCAAAAGAGACAGGATTTCACCCGCTGAGCTCATGTATTCAATCACAGACATGAGGTGAAAGTAGAAGACACTGCTGTGATGCTAACCACCATAAACCACCATAAACACAAAAGCCCTAAACTAGCAGCTCTTTACTCAAAAATATATTCAGTGAGATTAAGATCAGAAAAGCCGAAGGTATGTTAGGAATTTACAAATGAGATCCAATATAACCAAATAACACGTGTGCACAATGTCTGATTCCTATCATCTCAAGATCATGAGTACACAAACTAAACATGGAAAGCAAGTTACAAAGTAGCTTATAATTACAGGAAAATGCTGACGAGAAGAGATCGCCTCATCACTTCATTGACAATAGCTGGTGTCACACTCATACCCATATCTAAGATATAGCCATCATCTGCCACACCTCACACTCTTCTTCTTTTGAAGGCACATATGTGAGAAGAGGCAATCTTTTATTTAAGCCAAGTGATATAACTGAAAAAATACAGGTTATCAAGCATATCATCTAGTTCAGCTATTTTGTAGCCTTCAGCATCTGGAGGCCAGTGAAGAGCTACCTTCTCTTCAGAAGAGCAATGGTGCCGGCACTGCAGTTTTTCTGCCAGAGGAACCTGGACACAGCCTTGAAGTCCCTGCTAAACCCTGCCCGAGCACCAGCAGGCTCGCAGCTGGAGGGCAAGCTGTGAAGCTTCCTCAGGGCTATCGTGACATGTGCTAGACACATTATTCCATCCTCTTCCATTTCAGAGAGCTGTATGGGTTTCCCTGATATTCATTTTCCTGTTGCTAATTTCCTTTAGTCCCCAGCACAATTTTCAAATTACAGGCAATGATAAGAACAATATGCACAAAGCAACTTATGTTAAATGTTGTCATCTGTCTCCACTAAAACCTTTCAGTTATTCAACAAAATAAGTGGCAAGAAGACAGATGACACCCTTTATATATTAGCAAATTTGATCTATTATCAATTATTTATGCCCACTTTTGGTTAGAGACGTGAGAGAGACAGCCCATTTTTCATAGTTTCCAAACTGAGGCTTTCAGGACTGGATTCAATTACAGCTAAGTTATGAGATAAAGTTGGGAAAAATGTTGCCACCCTCTGACAGTCTTCAGAGGCTGAATGTCTGCTTGTGCAGCATAAGGACAGGGCCAATCTCCAGCTTCAGCCATGAGGAGGGCTGCCTTGGGGCCACCACAGTGTGGAAGAGCTGTTACTTACACAAAGGATCACGAATGATCCTTTTGGTTCACCTTTACTATCAGCAATACCAGTAATTTCTACCTGCTTCTCATGAAAAGGGAAAATGCTCCACAAAGAGCTGTTTCACAGAAGCAGTTGAAATGTTTCCTACCCCAATAAAAATGCCCATGCCTTGACCAGAAGAGAAGCGCACACACAAAGTATCCAATCCCCAAATCGGCAAATTCCTGCTTCTAATGCAATGGTTGGTGAGAGCTTGTCTCAGGCACATTCTGCTCCCATTCCTTCTGTGAAGACAGCTTTCTGAGCAGCCTTGTTCAAGGTGCTCCTGAAGGTAGAAGACCATTTATCATGTATGCGAAATGGCCAAAGTGTATAGCGAGAGATCATGAAAGCTCATGGAGGGCAAGGAGAACATGAAAACACAAATTACTGGTTTTATAGTATGCTGCCCTAGAGCAGAGAGATGCAACATTTCCTATGGAAAACCAATACTTTCTGGAAGAAAAAAACCCCAAACATAAACGAGAAATAGATTAAATGCAAAATGTTCACTTATATCCAGGGATTATCCTACAGAAAGTAATATACTGAGAGAGCAGCTGTGCTGTGCCATCATCAGGTTAGCTATACAGGGCATGATGACTGGGGGAGCTCCACCAGCTTCAGTAGAGCCACTCTTGCTTCACCCACCTGAAGGTCTGGCCCTCTTTTCGCTACAGCCACTAGAGGTCAACACAATCACACGCTTCGGAGCACCCCCAGCTCCCGCTTGTGCAGGAGCACTCGGCTGTGACATTTGTGGCCGTGGGTTTCTGAGATGGGTTAGGGTTGCTGCTGGCCTCTGGGAACTGTGAAGCTCCACATGGAAAGCTGTAGGCACCACCATGTGACTGTGCACCTCCAGTCTGGACCAGCACCGCAACCATCCTGGATCAGCCTCCGGTAAATGAGATGCACAACGATGTAAAGAGAAAGAGGAAAGCAGCACGTGGTGCTCATTAGCGGCTGAGGAGTAATGACACTCTTCTGAGCTCTGGCCGATGATCCACTTACACACTGAAATACAAAACCAGGAAACCCAGAACTCCTTTTATACAGAACAGTGCCAAATACACTTTTTCCCATTATTCAGATTCTCCACAATTTCCAGGGACAACAACCAGTACTTATTCCAGTTCAGGCATGTAATTTTTTTTTTAATCTGCCCTAGGACCTTGTATAACTATCCACCATTTTGGATTCTGAGAAATCAGTGGGCAGAAAAGGCATATACTTTCAGTGGAAAACAGCTCTGCAGCCATTCAACAACCTCCAGGAAAGAGATGTTTTCTGGAAAGTCTAACACAACTGAACATTGTTATTCAATTATTTGCCTTTCATATCCCAAATTTTACTGCTGCAACTTGATAATTTCTTCCCTAACTGAATGTTTGCTTTTCATAGTGTGTTGATAAAGTTCCTAATTTTACCCGTCTGTTTTTCCAACACAGAAACGCATGGTAACATCTTCCTAACTTTCCATCCGACACCATTTACCTCAACACTGATTTCCCCCACCCTAGTTAATTTTGTCACCTTCTTGTATAGCCTTGAACAACGTTCAACTTCATTTTCACTTCCTCCATTTGCCACCCCTGTGAAAGGAATGTCCTCAGTCTATTGCTGTATCAGGCGGAACCAAATATTTGGTATGTTTTAGCAAAAGACAAACATTACCATGTTTGCTTGCCTATTCCTTTATATTCTAGCCACCTCCAGAAAAGAACACTTCTTTAACAGGTTTTTCTCAATAAAGTTGGATTTACAGTTCAGGTAACAGCAGATTAAAGCTATTGCTGCCTTCTGAAACCTCTATACTTAAGGAAAATGTTATTATAAGCTTTGTTATGTTTTCTCCTTATTGACATACCAGCATATAGATGAACTGCTATCAGAATTGTGACTTACAGTAGAATGTAAACTGGGACCAATGGTGATACTAATAGCTTTTCAAAGGCTTTTTATAACAGTAATTTTCCAGGAGTAATTATATGTATTTATTAAATACCGCAAACTGCTTTATAGCCTTACTAACTTGTAATCTCACACTGCATCCAGAAATCAGAATCCATATTCAATTTTCAAGTCTGGAAATGTAGGACAGTTAATTATTAGAAATTTCATAAAAAGACTTAATATTTTGTACATATTTAAAAGATATTACAAATTTTAGATTTTCCTGTTGATCTGTAAAACCTATCCTTACCTTTTGACTGTTTTTTTTCTTTTACTATTCTGCAGTTTGTGCTTGTTGGAGAAAAAAATAGGAATATGAATCCTAAGAGACCACAGCAGAAGTACACACTGTTTTCTAGAAAATAACATATACCTGAAGGTATGGCTCCAGAAACGGCTATTAGTGTAGAAAGCTTTTTATTCAGCCTCTTCTCAAACACTAAGAACTGACCCAGCAGACACCCCCACAACATATTTTTTGATAAGCGACTGTTGTCTACCCTGCCTGCTGAAGCTTGCCTGCTGAGAAAGAGCAAAAATAATGAATGCAACTTCATCAAGGAGAGACGTGGGGCGTGGAATAAGGAAGACTGTTTTTAAGATGAGTCCAGGATTCACATGTATTTAAGGCATAGGTTGAGCTACTCTAGAGTTTAAAAAAAGAGTTGGAAAAGTCTTCTCAGACCTCATGAATCATTCTCAACTAATGAGGGTAAAATGTGGTTCAGCTATCAAATAAACACGCCTTATCTGTTCTTAGCCCTGGCAGACGTGACTGCACGGCTGAAACTAATCAGCAGTGCCTCTGCTGTTTGAACAAGCAGGTAAAGATTAAGTTTCACTTTGCTCTTTTGCTGTTGTGTGCACTGATTTATTTGGTAACTGAAAGCCCTCAGGGAAGACAGTGCCAAAAGCACTGCTGAGTTCCTGTAAGGTTAAATTCATTCTTTTACCAGTAAGATTTTAGTACTTTATGAAAATAAAACAATGACCTTGCAAATCTCTCCAGGTCTCTCCCTACTCTCGGTTTTCAGCCATCAGGTCCGTCAGGCAGGATAAACCAGAACCACCAATTATACCACATTCAGAAAAAAAAAAAAAAGAGGAAAAAACCCCAGCAAACCACAATGGTTAATTTTTTCTTTCTCTCCCTGCGCGCCCCCCCCCCCCCTTCATTTCTGTGTACGGACAGATACTGAAGACTTGGAGAAAGATGTTTCAGAAGGTCGTGGCTCTGAAGGGCAGCAGTCAGTGTGTGGACAGGAAGGTATATCAGAACGCTAACACAGTCCTGGTAAGCCCTAGCATTGAAAAATGGGTTGAAGACTTCCACAAAGATCCTCTAAACCAGGCAAAATTCCCCCTGACGCCACCAAGACTGCTGCTTAGATAAAGGCTGATGTCTCAGATCACTGGAAGGCAAAGCACATCAGTGAGCAAATTTCACCCCATCAGAGACAGTCCAAGCAAGCCACATAAGAAATATAACCCTAGTCATGATATTTAAAAATATTAATCAGATGTGTGACTTCCGTTTGCTTATAATTTTAGCAAAGCTCCACATTTCACAGCTTCATATAGAACAAGAGATTTTATGCAGAACTCATAAGCAAATCCTAAAAACATCTTGAGGAGACCATCTTCCACTTTTAATTCGTCTAGGGAGACATAGCGATCCTAGACATTTGAGGTTGATTTATGATAGCGTGTAACATTTGTTATCTTTGTGAAGTGTAGGATGTGGATGTCTAGCATTCCATCATCACCAAACCCTCCAGGATCCAAGGCTCTGTCCTGGATCACCCTTCCTGCTCAGACTGTGCCTGTGGTTTCACTGGCAGCAGAGCATTTGGTCACAACCGAGACAGAAGACCCTCCCTCTTCTCTGCATTTCTTTGTCCTCCTATTTCTGCTCTCAGCTAAATGATTTAGCCTCTTACTGAGATCTGCCAGGCACCAGCAGCCAACTGAATTCATCTCCGCACAAAACTAGTGAGGCTCTTTGCTCAGTTAGTTACATCAGTTCCTACGCGAGTCCAGTTAGCACCAAAGGAGGCAGAGGCAAAGCAGCGGGGGCACACAGCTGGAGTCGGGTAGGTGGAGATGGGAGACAGGGTGAGAGGGAGAAACACCTTCGCCATAGGATCTCCAATGAGCTGTGGAGACACATCTTTATCTCCCGTGTTCTCCTATGGTCTTCTGCGCTGCTGAGCCACCTAGCAGTACCAGGACCCCCCAACTAGCCTAATGGGAAACAGCATCCACAGAGGAAACGCTTTTCCCTGGGGTGGGAGCACCAGGGAGGACACGGTACTGGAAGCTGATGCATCTGAAAGCAACTTATGCGTTTATTACAACATTCCCAAATACTTTATCTATTAGTTTAGGTTTAGGCCCAAATTTTTGGCATTTGGCGGCAGAATGGAAGCAGGAAACATTTTCATGTTATTTCAGTCAATAAATATCTGTCTGCGAGTCCAACTGATTTTCTTGTGTGAAGGCTAACAGACTTTCATTTAAAGTAAAATTAAAACTTCTCACAGCCTCTCTTCTTACAAACAGCGCAAAATGCCTTGGGAGTTGCTCTGCTATGACTAATGCCTTCTACACTAATCACAGCTCTCACTTACCTTGTGCTCAGCTCATCATAGCCACCTACTGTTTTCTACATCGTATTGAGACTGAATATGGAGCAACAGTCCTCTTCTACTGTATATTGGTTCAGATGTCTCAGGCTGGGCTCCAGCTGGGCCATCAACGTGAGAAAAAAAATTTAATAATAACGTGTAAGTAGAACAACTACCCAGAGGAAAGAGTGCAGCTAATTGTTCTCAGAATGCAGACCACTGTAAAAAATAGAACATATTGAAAAAGGGTTACTTTGTGCATGTAGTGTTTCTGGGATGGTGAGAATATAACAACCAGCAGTTTGATTTTTTTCTTCTTACAGTGTCAGCCTTCCTCCCCACCATGTTTCAAATTAAACAAGACAGGCAAGCGATGCCACTGCAGAGGTTTGCTTATTTGATTGATAGGAGTATTGTTGCAGTGACCTCAAGGAAGCATTCTCAGAAACAAATAAGGCTGCTGTTGGTAGCTCTCTGCAATACGGTGAGAGTCTGCAGCAGTTGCAGCCTCTCTCAGATTGCTTACATTCAGCAAGCAGCTTGCAGGCCATTTGTTTACAAAACCACCACCCAAAATATCACAATCTTGTACCTGTATCTCTGGAGATACACGTAGATAGAGATAATATTACTTTGAGAGACAAGACTGTTTGCTCTCTGTCAAACCCTGGAGAATTGGGTAAAAAAGGTGGTCTAAGAGGCTTAATGCTTTATGTGCTTTCAGTAGGGCAACGTATATAGTTTTAGCAAGAACATCCCTGGATGATCAAGCAAATTAAAATGTTCACATTAAAAAATAACAAAGGGAAGCTATTCTTGGAGACTTTTGGGCCACCAGATTCTCCCTAAATGGTGCAGAAATACCAGCTTTGAATAATTAATGCCTGAAGTGGGTGATTCCCGCTCAGGAAAAGGAAGCAGCGTATGCTGGTCCTCCAGTAGTCCTTCCCACTGGAAGTGGGAGTCAACTTTTATACTGCCTTTCATGGGGCATTACTCAGCTGCACGCACAGCAGCAGTAACAAGGCACTGCCCTGCTTGCCCCACAGAACTGGACAGGGAGAGGCTCAACATCTGTCAGAGGGCCTGTTGGAAAGAAGAGGGTTCAACCCTATTTATAGCACAGTCCTCCCATTTGAGAGCCTCAATGGTCCATAGCGAATGGAGAACAAACGTTCCCGTGTTAGTAGCTGTAATACAGGAGAAAAGAACAGATCCTATGACTGAACCAGGCACCCTGACACACCTGACAAAGTTGTATCCTACCCATCCCCATGATCACCAACTATCACACACCCAGGCAGGCAATATAAAAACAAGTTTTTTCCTCAGAACACCAAAAGCAGGATGGGCAGGGCCTGCCAGTCTTCACCCTCACCTATACATGACACAAACATGTTCCTCTATTAGGCAGCAGCTATTTTTAGGATTTTGTCTCAGGAATAGCTTCTTTCTTCAGATTATGGCAAGTAACAAGTGCTTAGCTCTTTTTCAAACCAGACCGTGAGGCACATGCTGTATTGAAGTACACACCTCATTCACACAGGTAAGCAAACTTTGTTGATAAAGCCTTAGCATTATGCAGCTACCACAGCAAAGTTTTAGGTTTTGGAACGAGTGATTTCTAAAATCACTCATGCAACACAAATACACATAAGATGACAAAAAACCCTGCATACACTGAAGTTTTTTTAATGTGTTTCCACTTCTGTACCATATAAAGGAGAGCTTTATGGTCCAGTATAGGCAAAAGGGGGTAAATTTGGTGGATGCTTGCACCTGAAGGGAGATTATCTTACGGTACCTCAAATGTACTTCAGAAAAATTAGCCATTTTTCTCAGCAAAGGAGGTCTGTGTGAGCCCAGTCAGCCCCAGCCTGCTGCTCTGACTGGTCCAGAATTTATAGACAGAATCTACAGGCAGGCAGAATCTTGTTCCACAGAATTTCAGATAGTTACTGAAGTGCAGCTACTTACAGGCCCTGCAATAGCTGAGGTTCCCCATGACAGGGAAATACTGAGATGGTACATTTGTTTCTATCCCAGTAGTGTGAAAATGCAAAACCTTTTCAGGTCTAGGAATAAAGTACATAGATTCAGAGATCCTATGTATTCCTCATCTCTTCCAGGACACTGAAGCTGCTCAAGTCCTCAAGGCTTTGTTTTTTAAAACGTAATCTCATGCAACTTTGGGTGCAGGTCAGGACATGAACTCCAGCTTAGCTAAGTCTATTCAACTCAAGGCATAGTTCAAATAGCAGGACACACATCCTGGAAAGGACAGTGCTGGAACCAGGAAAATAACTTCACTGATGACTAAAGCTTGAGTCTTCAGGCAAAAAAAATGACCTTTGTCCTTTGGAACCCAAACAAAAAAATAAATCTTCCTTCACATTAGTGACATATAACAAATAAACTAAATAATAATAATGACCCTCTGTAATTATTTTTTTAATACTTTTTTTTTTTACAGAATATTGTTTCCGGCATATCTCTGTACAAAAGAAAATAGTGGTTGGCAAACAGAAGGCTGATCTGAGAATCAAACACTTTCCTCCTCTGCTCCTTATAAAACTGATTTAGGTCTCTTTTAAACAGCTCTGAGACTCAGTACAGCTATGACTAAAAGCAAGTGTAAGAAATGAGTCATATCAAAATTTCCTTACTGATTGACTGTGAGTAGCCCACTTACTCAACCAGTCTAACACATTATTATTTTTAAAAGGGCCGACAGGGACAAGTGCTGCATTCTGTTAGGATTTGCCATGTTTATGCTGATAAAACCCCTCCAGCTAAGTCTAAGACTTGGAATTTCTTGGTTCTTGCCAGTAGCGCTGTCAGCCCAAGCATACTCGGTCACCAGCGTAGACAACAGCCATAAACAGTATCCTGGAGCAATGTGGAGAGTCAGAAGTCAGCCAAGGAGCAGGGGACTATTTGGTCTAAATACACCATGTCAAGTTCATCTCAATCTACATGGGAAGCCACAAAGGGCTTCAAGCTTCCAGACACAAGGCTGTAACAGAGGCGTCTGCTCTTGCTGTCTTTCACCACAAACATCCCCAAAAAGCACACCCCTGCCAGCTGGGGCCAGTGACAAAGGCTCTTGCATAATTGCCCATACTGTCAGCTGCTGAGCAGTGCTAAGGGATGAGCACAGCACTATACAACACCGCACTGAAACACTGCTTATCCTGGCCTGAGCATTCAAGGAGTAAGGACAGAAGAGACACCGTGCAGCCTAAGCTCCCCGATATACTCCCTGGTACAATCTGTCACCTTAAGTCCTGAGCCCTAGAGAAAATACACGGGCTGCAGCACTCAACCGAAAGAAGGTGTGCTACCAGAACAACATGATCAGAGACATGAGAACACCTTGCGTTAGCCAGAACATACAAAACAGTGTGTTTGCCATGCCACCTCAACGGTTGAGCCTTCGCTATGCCAAGTCAACGTGATAAACCTGTACTTAACAGGCATTTCTTTAAAGGCTTCAAATTGTGCCATAGAGAAAATGGTGAAAGGGTGGTCAAGTCATACAGGATAGTTGCACTTGCCCATGACACAGTCAATTAGACTAAATGAGGCTACTGCACAGTGATGGCGCTTGACAAGAAGCAAAGGAAATTGTTCAGGCAGTCCCAACAGAAACTCAGTTAATTATTAACAGGGACTTGCTATAGCTGACATCTACTGTATTAGAGGAAATCCCCAGTGCTTTAGTGTGTGGGTGAGATACTCACTTCTGGTTAAATGAGGCAATCTGGCCAATAAACTTTGGCAGTTTTTCTTAGTTGGCCATAAGCAGGGAAAAATTAAGAATCAGATGTCAGGAGAGAAATCAGTCCATTTGAACTACTGACCCTATGACAAAAAGTCTAGACTTTCATTGTCTCCAGTGTTTAAAGTTTATTAAGCCAATGAACATAACCCAATGGCTAAAAAGAAAAAAGGTCAAGTCTTTGACTATGTCTGGAAGAGTTCTCAGTGAATATCTCCTCTTCCTTCCTTTTCTTTCTCCTGTTTTTAGATTTTGAAAGAGGGAGGTCGACTTACAGGCTAGAAAATGTATTTTTCTTTAGCCTTTTCTCTATTGCCATGAACCTATGTGGAAACTGGCTGAAGATAAGAATCTCTTATTCACAGACAAGAAGGTTGAATTTGGTAGACTGATTTCTGACATGGTAACAATTGCCAATCAAAAATATTCAGACAGCTCGTTTTTACAAAAATCTCTAGAGATTCAAAAATTTTCATACATTTTAACACAGGAAACAATTCAGCAGAAAATTTGCAGCTAGAAGACACCATAACTTATTCTCCTCTATACAGTGCTTCAGTGACTCCCATGAAAAGTGAAAACAATAACACAGGGAACAAGAAGTGAGAGACCATCACAGTTACTTATCAATCAAAGAAGAAATACACAGCCATGAAGCCTTTGGCAGCAACGTGTACAGATACACCCAGAAAACAAGGAGAGGAGATCACAAAAAGTGTGCTAAATTGAAAAGCAGCTAAAAAGATATGGCATTCATAACCAACGTCTGAACAAACTTTACCTGCTCCTGGCCTGAGTGCTACTACACAGGCAGATATTTGCAGACAGGTAACTGAATTTCCAAATGTTCTACCCCACAAAACCCCACAAAAGGGCTCCAGGCTCCATTCTGTAGATAGTGGCTCTGTCTCACAACTACAGCCAAGAATATAAAAGAGGCTGTGTCTGGAGAGAACAGATTTCTATTTTAGGATGAGGCTTTCCTTAACATGGGGAATCCTTGCTACTCAAAAGCCTACTCAGCAATGAACATATCTGAGGGCATAGTTAGCTGGGAATCACTTCCCCTAGGTTTAAATGCAGGGCAAACATTCTCCATCAGCTGCTCTTATGCATGCTTACTCCTCCGAAGGAATTAACTTCTTACTTTTTCAAAATGTCACATTCAGATTCAATGCGAACTGTGAACTAGGCATGCACCCTATTATCTGCATACAGAGCATGTGTAGATTTGGCTTGGAGAAGCACACAGGCTTGTGCTTGCTTTCATGCTGTCTTTTCCAAGTACCCTCCTTAAGCTTTTCCTCAAGGCTAGGATAACTACACATTTGCAGTTTCTTAATGTTGACATTAGCCTGGGGCAGGTGGCAGGCATAACAGCCACCTCTGTGGTTAGATTTGTGACCCTTTAGGATTTCTTTTAATTTAATTACAATTGTAATCCCTAAGGATTGCACTTGCAAGTTCAGCTTCCCAGAACCCAGAAGTCTGGGGGAAGGAGGCTGCAGAAGCATGGGTTTTCTTGCAGGTGCAGTTGGAAGTGCCTCTCTGAAATAAACAGTTTTTTCCTCGAATACTGGAGCTCTGAATGATTTCTGAACACCACAAATATTGGCATGCTGCCTACTGCTTCCAATTAGCTTCTAATTACACAGTGTAATGTATGGAATATAATACAAGAGGCAAATTTGTCCATTAATATGAATGTGATGAGACTACAGAGAACGTGTCTGTATGGGCTGCTAAACTGACTTGAGAATGATTGATTGTCTTCATTTCAGTTTTATTCCCAGTGTTCGGTGTTGCTTGGTTTGGGGTTTGGAATTTAATAAGATTTGCATCTAGAATATTAGAGCTGAAAGCTTTCATCTCATCTGGATTTCCTGGAATTAGTTTAAGAATTTTAAATAAAAGATGAGGCAGGGGAGGAGGGCAAGGAAGACCCTAAACATTCAATACTAGAGCTGTACTATTGTGAAGGATTCTGAGAAAGATGTGTGAAAGTTGAGCAAGCAGACAGATACAGTGTCTGCTAAAAAAAATACCTTGCCCAAGTCCATGGACCCTCATAACAGTAAAAATGCATGGACAAAACAAAACAGGTAATTGCATATTTTTAAACAGAAAGAAAAATTCTGGAAGAGATAAAAAAGAGTAGCCTTCTACTGCCATAGTTCCCTATGGGAATTCAGGAAAGAGAACGTGCAATCCAGGGGCTGAGTTGCACAATCAGGTCTCTGTATCTTAACCAGTTATCACGTTCAGCTGGGCCAGCAATCGATGGATGCTCAGTCCTAGCCCTAGGTCACTTCACACACAGGGGACAGTAAAAATTCCAGGAAGTCCCTGAGTCACAAGGGATGGGAGCCTGGGGGAAAGGAAGCAAAGATAATCCTGGACCTTCTGGTCCTGCAGGCGCTGGATGGCCAGGGCCACCTCCCTGCCCCATACAGCTCCAAGCACACTGGCCTGCAGGCCGATGGCTCAGCGGTGTGGAGGGCAGGGTGGATGAAAGACCCCCGAAAGAGCTGCCTGCAAGGCTGTCCCCCAGCTGCACAGCCTTCCTGCCTGCCCTCACCTGCCCAGTCAGAGCCCCCTAGTCGTACCCAGGGCCACGGCCTCCGCCAGGTTCTCTACGAGGTGAATCGTTGCTGGGATGGAGGTGGGGACAGCTTCGTCCCCTTGCCTTGCGCCAGTGGCACTGCTCCCCCTGAGGGGCAGCCAGGCAGAGGGCTAACTCCCAGGCCTGGCTGCAGCTGGGCCTGCTGGGTGCTCGGACCCACACCGCAGCCTGCTCCCATCCCGCTGCCACTCAGGCTTTTTCAGTGAAGCGGTTTTTGTCCTGAAAGTGCTGGTTTGCCACACTCAGTCCTTCACATGGCTGCGAATGCGGCCCCGGGCGTGAGAAGGGGCTGGAAATAAACGCGTCACGGGAGGAGCGCGCACACGCGCGTCCCGCAGGGGCGAGGCGAGGGGCCGCTCACCGCCCTCCTCACGAGAACCATGCACAGCGCCCCCCGCCGCCGACGGCCCCACGGACCCGCCCGGCCGCCACGGCGACGGCGCCGTCACCAGGCAACCGCGCCGGCGGGACGCGCTGTTGCCGTGGCGACCGCAGCGGCCACGCTAATGGCGCAGCGCGGAGGGCGGGAAGCGTGGGGCCACGGTGCTGCCGTGGGGCCTAACTGCGGGCCGGGCCCGGGCGTGGGGACAGCGGGGCTGCCGTGGGGCCTACCTGCGGGCCGGGCCCACAGTGCGGGCGCAGCACAAGCCTGATGCCAGCCCTCGCGGCTACGACACACAACAGCAGCCAGTGTCCAAAAGACGGTGGATGTAGGGTCCTTGCCTGAGCCACCTGCACCAGCCTCAGCCAGGCCGGGCGATGTGCTGCTGCTCTCCGACCCTGCCACCACAGAGGCCACCACCCCAGCAGCCCTGAGCCCGGCAGAGCACCCTGCCTGCCCGGCCCCAGGGGGAGGCCAGGCCTCACAGAGGCAGAGGGAATCCAGGCGCAGGAGGAGAGGTGTTGGCATCCGTGTTAGCGCCTGCATCACGTCCCTCAGAAAGGGCAGGTTCCCCCTTGGCTGGACCTAGCAGAGAGTTGGCACAAGTCAGTATTGCCCCTGGCTGGCATCTCACCCACCTGGCTACGGCAGTGGTTGCCTTCAGCTCCCTCTCCTTTCCCGTAAACAGCCTGCAGAGCCTGCTCTGAGCTCGCCTCCTTCCCTTCTCCGTCCATGCAAAGCATCCAAGGGGCTCAAGGGTCCCTCCAGGCTTCTCCATGCTTTCCTCTGTGAGTCTGCCAGCCCAGGAGCAGCACCAGCAGCTGGGCCCTCGGTGACCAAGTGTCCCACCACCAAGAAGCATTCCCCACCTACCTGTGGGGAATGCACATACCTGAGCTTCGTCCTGCCAGCTCTGCCTCTGCCAAGCAGGACATCAGGAAAGGAAAGTGCCGTCTGCTGTGTGGAACAGCATCTGCAAGTAAATGCAGAAATAGCTCTTAAATAGTTTTTCTGGCAGAAAATCTGCAGATAGCAAAGATGAAGCAAAAACTGAAGCGACTTTACGGAAGTCACTGAAGAGATCAGTAACAGTCTGGAAATGGTTCTGTGTTTTCAAACGCTCTATCTATAGACATAGCAATCAAGTACTTAGGAGATTATGAATGGTAGGTGAGAGGGTGACATTTTTCTTTTAGAAAGAAAAACATTTTTTCCTTACCCATGCTGCCCTTCAGAAGGTTATGCTGAGAAAGATCAATTCACTGATTTTTTTCCTGCTGCCTTCTTTAAAAAAAATGTTAAAATGGACAGAGAGGTTTTGGGTTTTTTCCCCTCTTCACCCAGTACTACTGAGTCTATTGAAAAGAATGAAGGCTTTGTCAATACACTCAGGGTTCAGACAGTAATAGGTTTTATTTGCAATCAAGTATTATCATCTTTACTTTAACATTGAGGTGCATGGTTATTTACCTACCTATTGTGTGCAGAGACCTGATTTTATGTAGTCTAACTTTTATATTGGCTGCAGCAGTGCACACAGCTTCCTCTTGTTTGAGTTTCTCTTCCTACCTTTTTCTCTCCTCCCAAGCAAAGCAAATACATTCAAGACAACACCTTGCGCGCCCTGTATTCCTGTAGCAGCAGGCAAGGTGAGGAAGGATTTTTCTTTTTGTTGCATCACTCACAGGTCACTACTGACATAGTCTGTGCAATTTATTATGGCTGTAACATAGCTGTCTGCAAGACATACCATGACTACAGTCAGGGCATGTCCTTGCAGGTCATCTATACTCCTGTACTAATATCAAAAGGTGCTGTGGGAAATCTTTCCTGTGCGTCTTTTTCCTTTGACCACTGATATTACACTTGCATGGATGGCTGATGTGACATTCCCATCTGTGCTTCCACTACCCTCGCTTACCCTGTCTTATCCCCAGTAGCATTAGTTCTGATAGACACTGATGTGAAAAGAGACTGTGGTCAGGAGTTAATGAATTTGATTGCAAAGAGATGCTTTCAAAAGGGGGCAGACATTCAGAGGAAGAAGAGAGCAATCACTCTGCAAGGGCTGAGCGCCTGCAGAGCAAAGGACAAGAGACACATGGGCCCTTTTGGCAATCTCAGTCAGCGTCTGTGCAGTCCAGCTTACACAGCTGGGCCCCGTTTATAATTCTGAAAGGATTTTTTTTTTTTCCTTGGTTGGTCGGCTGGTTGTTTTACTTTCAGATCACTTAACAAACAGGAAATAAAGAGGACATCAAACAAAATGACAAACAGAGCTCCACACATTACACTGCTCAGCTGGGAAGCTCAGTGTGTCGCTTTGAGGGGTGGGAGTTCCAGGAGCTGTGCATCCCTAGCTGTGACCTGTTTTTTCTCAGCCTTTCCCTTTTATGCTATGACTATGAAAGGACTTTTTATTTCACCAGCATGGGGAATCCTTCATTTCAGCTGCCCAAAAGCCAGACCACTACTTAATTTAAAACATAAATGAAAAAAAAAAAAAAAAAAGAGAGCAAAAGAGAGTTAATGAGAGGACTACAGCCTTCATTGCCTCTGTGGACCAATATAGCAGGTCATGCGAGGCAATTTTCAGCATACTGACAAAAAAAAAAAAGCGCCTATATTTTATTGTTCAGTTGCCAGAGTCACCAAATCTTTTAATGAACATTTTATTAGTTCTATATCAAAGACTTCACTTCAACAATGGCCTCTGGCCTCACAGCACTTCAAATCATGAAAAAAACCCAAACCTTGCTTGCCCACAGCATCAAATCAGCATGATTTAGCTAAAATTAAATATTTTTGATGGGGCAAATGATGCTTACCTAAGCCCAGTGCAAATCTCCAGCCTTCCACGTAGTGAGTGGTTTTTACCCTTCACTCTCATGTAGCACTACTCAGCCTGGAATGAGCAGGCACAAATCACTCCAGCCCATTTCAACTAAAAGAAGAGTGGCAGAGTTATTCTGATTTTGTTTGGAGTTACTTTGATATCACAAAGATTCTCTGTCCAAGGCGCTACATCAGCAGGTGGAGCTTTTCCAGGTCCTGATTTTGAAGACTCTAGACAAAAAAAAAACAGGGAAAGTTATTAAAAGTTTAGTTAGTGAATTCCCCAGTAACATTTTCCCCATGGAGGGAATGTTCTTCTGCTTATTTACCCAGAGAAGCATTTGATCAGTAGAGAATGGAACCACAGCTAGGTCAAGACTGACCAGCCCTGCCATAATGATAAATCACCTCTTTGAAAAAGATGTCTAGCATTATCATCTCATGCCACCAAGGGCAAAATGGTCCTTTCCATCTGCATCAAAGTCCAGCATCTACATAACCTGCATCAACCTCCCACCAACATTCATGGGTATCCAGCCCGCAACAGGACGTGAAAACAGGGGGATTAAACACTCTCTTTTATGGAATTTCTTCTGATTTCTATGCATGTATAGAGATATGTAGGAAATGGACTTATAGAGTGGAAAGAATACCTTGCTTTTTTGCAAAATAAATGCTGCTGTTCCCTCTCTATGTGTGAGCTGCATGGCTAGCGAAGCAGGAATACTCTGTGGAGCTCTTGCTAAGCACTAGCATTTATATTTCTGAGGGATGGCTGAAGCAGCCAGAAGGACTGTGCTACTGTTGCATTTAGGTGAGATTTGCAAGAGCCCAAACCAACTGTAGGTAGTCTGAAGCCAGGATGGGGATCAGATTTAAGGATCGGGGTCCATCTTTGGTTGCTTTTGAAAGGATATTTCTCAAATAGACAGTGGAAATCCACACGAGCCAAGCATGTTTCCTCTGCACCCTTCCCACTCACCCAGCTTCATGTGGGCTCCTTCCGAGCAGTATGGTTGAATCCATGAAAGAGGAAGAGACTATACTCACACAACTCCCAGACCAACTAGAAGTGGGATGTGTCAGAAACATCACAAAAGGTCTGTTCCGAGGATATCTCAACAGTTCCACGAGTTCCTATTGCTCAGTTACATTTCAGACAGACAGCATGGAATATGCAATAATATTAACGAAAGTAGGTGGCACAAACTCTCCCTGTCCACTGTACATTCAGCAGCCAGCCATCTACCTGCCCCATGGTACCACTGGGAGTCCACGTTAGACAACTACTTTCCCTTCTCCAGTTCTGTTTTCCCTGGTCTGAAACTAATGTCAGAGCATAAGCACATTTGCAAATGCAGGGAAAAGCAGAGTGCATGGATATGTATTCTTTTCAGACTCCTGTTGCCACATCTTTTGAGTTAGCTTTAAATTTCAGGTTAATGATAGCAGTTAAGTAAGCCGGCCCTATTACAAGTGCACCATCTTGGTCTATTAAATTTGCAAGTCTATACTTAACATTGTTGCTCAGTCATAAATATCTCTCTGTATTTATATTTTAAACACATAAAGCATAATTCACCATGGCAGGAATGACAATATTCAGCATCACCAGAGCTAAAGGCAGAGCAGAGTGTGATGCCAGGCATTAGCCACTTCTTCCACCTGACCCTGCACCACAGCATTTGGAGCCAGAATCTGTGACAAGCTTTTCTAAACTACTTCTGAGCAGTAAATATGTTAACAGCATCTCATCGAAGAGATCCGAAAACACAGGCAAAACATGAGCCCAGAGTAAATACAGCACAACATCGCAGCAGGCAGGCAACAGAGAGTATTCATAGCCTTACCTGCGCTTACTAGCGACACTAGAAAACTTCAAGGGTGCTTTTGGAAGGTTTAGTACACCCCAGGTTGCCACACTGGTGTTTCCTTAGGCATGCTCAGCTCTTGCTTTTCTAAACTCATGCTGACTTTACAATCTGGCTTCTTGTGAAGGTGGGCAAGCCACCCGGGTATGAGCAAAAGCAGGCTTCACCTCACTGTATAAGATGTGTGACCTCTGTAGAACAAGAGTATGACAAAGATTTCTGAAAAGGCTTTGATATGCTGCTCCATCCTCATGGCAAGCTGACTGGAGCTATACCTAAGCAGGCAGTCTTGCCTTACAATCCATTGTGTGCTCCAGGCAAGTTATCTGTCAGACCTTCCTCACATTTGCAACATCTTTGAGAGATTCTGCAGCACTCAGGCTAGTAACGAAGGCAAGGGAATCAGGATCAGAACAATAATAAATCTGAGAAAGAGATCCTCAGCGTTTGTCACAGGCTTAATGAGCCATAATAGGTGCTACAGAAAGCGTTGAAGTTAGAGATCACAGAACACAGTGCTAATCTACCCAGTAAGTTATATGTAATATTTAATGGCCTAAAGATCTATAATTTAAGCTCACAGATCTATATCATCATGAATAATTTTTTACAAGGTTTTGACTAAGCACCCAAACCTGTCATCGGCATATATCATGGACAAAATCACATTATACCACAGCATACCTTCCACGTGAAGGGTATTTGACTTAAACGTAGCCAAACCTGAACCCTGAGCTCACTACGGTAGCCCAGTTTTAGGTTTGAATCTGATGAAGATTTCTTCATGTAAGAAACCCCCTTGAAATCAATGGAGTTACTTGCAGGTAAAGAAATCAGTACAGAAGGATGCTTAATTTGCTGAAGCGCAGGACTGCGGTGCACACTCTGTGAATGTCCCCATCTTCACCATTTTCCATTCACAGGTTCAATGCCAAGTGGAACAATTGCAAGAATCTACAGGAAAAATAAAGCCAGCTCTCCAGTATGAGCCCTTGCTGGTATAGGTAAACTAATTAAATATAACTGACATTTCTTTGGCAGACAAAGCCCAAGAGTACAGAAATTCAAAGTCCTTTTGCTGGTCTGGCTTATTTCACTCAACAGATCTGCTAAACTTTATTAGCAAATGCACTTTTCCTACAGTAAAAGATGAGTCTACATAAGGACTGTTTTGTTGGCATAGCTATGCTGGCAAATCTCTTAAGCAGAGACTGATCCCAACAGAACTATAGATGAAGGCCAAAGTTCAGATTCATAAATCAGAAACCACTGGGTACCAGCTGAGACCTAGTAGCTGCCTGTGAGCATGCTTTTTCTTGCAGCAAAAGAAACTGGAGACAATAGCTTTAGCATCTTTTACTGTGGCTTAAATAGGCTTGTAGTTGCTGTGAACCACAAAAATGTTCACAGGCAACTTACTGCAGTGTTTTTGGTAGCTTGTTAAACCAAAGCGACGTGACCCAAGCACCTGCAGAGCAGCCAGGGGCAGGGAATACTGATCTTCCCTCTTCTCATAACTGACACAGAAATGAAAGCTACACTGGTGCATACTGACACTGGCTGAAGTACATGTTCCATTTTCCATCGCTCAAGTTCTATTGAATCTTCATCTTTTATTGTGTTGGGTTTCTTAAGCCAGAGCTCTTGCAGGTTACATTTTGGTCTGATTTGTTCTGCTAAAGCTGATTATAACTCTCCAGGGACAGAGACCAAGTCTTCCCCAATGTTTACATCTTACCCAGCACAGCGTAGACAATCAATAAATCAGAGATCATCTCAATAAAAATTTGTATACATTTCATTAAATCATTTAAGCGCATGTGTGAGTAACTGTATGAACAGCCTCCAAGTGGAGCACTGCGAAACTCCATAGCAACGCAAATGACATCAGGGAAAGGAAAGACAGCTTTTGAAAAATGGATAGCGGAGAGGTCATGCTTTCAGCCACACTCAATCACTCGGTGTTCAGCGTAAAATGTGTTGTTTGTTCCCCCAACTGGTGAAGAACTGAATAGACAGGAGGCAATTTAAATGGGGGGTGATTCTCTAACTCCATATTGATGCCATTTTTAAACACATAATTGCTTCCCATTGGGTTCTTAACCTGTGATAACTCAGGGAGAAATTCTGGGCAGGGCGTTGGCTGGCTGCTATTTGAAGCAATGATTAGGACAACCAGTAATGATGGTCAGAGTCTGCACAACAGGGACTCGGCTCTGGTCACCTCAGAAAAGGCTCACCCAGGAAAACACTCAGTAGAGCCGACTGAAGAATCCTCCAGGCATTTTAAAGAGTGCTTATTACTTTTAATATCTGCACTTCAGATTTTCCTGTCATTACTATTATTATTCCTCTCCTTTAACAAGTAGAAAAGGGCAGGGAAGAGCTAAGATACTTCCTGATGTATTTTGTTTCCCTTTACATAAACCTGTAAACATTTCCAAAGATGCTCCATGTTTTGTTTTCAATACACATCACCCATGTCATTTCCTCTCAGAAGCATATTTGTGGGAATGTTCAACCAGTTCTTGTACTGACATTCAGAACAGACAGCTTCCGATTTCAAATTAAAGCAGTCAATAACCGGCACCTCTGCACATGAACAGGCCTCATCAATGTGTGGGAGAAACTTCTTTCACTCCTATAAATTCATACGCTTCTCTTCTGCAGGCTGTGATATTTTTCCTAGACTACTGATGTCCCTTACAGGTATTGTTTTGCCCTGATGCAGAGCTATATCACTAAAAAAAACCCCAGAGTACAGATTAAGTCACGGTGGCAAGACATTTTTTTCTGGTGCTCATTTTGCCTCAGAACAAACAAGTCTGTAGTAGCACAAGTGAGTCCTTGGGACTGATTTCACCTGTGCTAATGGAGTCTGTAAGTACAACTGTAACAGCAAACCCAAATAGCTCTTTTAACACCTGTCATCTGGATGCAAAGATTCAACTCCAGGGTGTTCAAATAGCAATTGTTTCCAAGTGGCTTGGCCAAGATCCACACAGATATCAACTTGTGCGATCCTCAGTCCATCAGCAAAGCTGATCTACTCGCTCACAAGAGCAAACAGCCCAAAAATCACAGAACTCCACGCAGCAGCGTACTCTTGCCAGGCAAGAGCTTGCCCCTCCCTTCCTCTTGCTCTCTACTGATGTTAAAAGAGCACTTACTACCTTAAAACGTGAGTACCAGAAAAGAGAAACAGCATGCTGGATCTGAAGTTGAAAGGCTATCGTTAAGTTTGTAGATGGAGTTTAATGTTTCTGTTGTTCCGTGGAATGTCAAAGGAAGGAATGTGAGGTCATTAGACCATAATTTTTTGATTATTGACAGGTCTCTGACTACAAAAACCCCACGATTATTTTGGTATGCTACCTGGTTTTGTTCAGTAAGATTCTAGATTAGTTATATATTAGTATCAGTTTCTTTGTAAGAAGATTCCTTCGGGGGATGGGGGGAAATGAACTCACTTCAACTTTGAAATTCCTGAGTGTTTTTTTTTTTAAGCCTTTTATACAACAAATGCAGGGGAGGAAAGGTCTTTGGTGCTCATAGGATGTGAAGGTAACCTTCAGAATACAAGTCAAATATAACCTATGCAGTAACATCTACCTGAGTTGCCAAAGAGCTTGAAGCAATAACACATGAACAACTGTCCAGTTCTGCTTCTATAATAAGAGTCCACACCAACCATTTCAGTGCTAACAAAGACCTATAAAGGGAACCAGGTTGTTACTCCACGCATCTGTAAAATACACCGTTGTCCACCTCAAATACTGAAAAATGTCCTACGTCAATTCCACTTCCCCCAAAAGACAAACAACCAGGTAAAAATTATGAAATTAAATGCTTGGGGGTATTGCGTTATGGCTTTATAATTTCAATTCTCTCATGTACATTGAGGTCAAAGTTTTAGGCTTTTATCCACATTCAGAAATGTAATAAAAAAAATATTAAAGTTGTCTTGTAGCCATTTGGCTTTTAAGGGTGGGGAGAAATACATCACTCCCAAGCTCACAGTTAACTTCTGAGACAGCTGACAAGGTCAGCAACTGAATGTGACCAGCATCTCTTTTTGGGTGCTGAGGACAGGTGATTCTTGGGTTCTGAATCAAGCTGACAGATCACCATCACTTCAGCATATGCTAAACCGGGCCCCAAAAGCTTAAGGAAGGAAGTTGAGGAGATTTTGAATGCACAGGTTCATTTATTCATCTACTCTGCTAAAGACTCACCCCCAGTCTACTAAAGATGAAATCATTAATGCAAGTTATCACCTCCTTCTTGATATCAAAGGACCTCATCCTTGTTACCATGTATTTATGTTACTGAAAACCAATGACAAATACATGCTGTGCGAATAAAGCCAAAACTGCAGTCCTGATAACCAATGCAGGAGGAAATACAATTGACACAATATGAAAAAGAACCACCCCATGAGTCTGCACTCATAAGAGGATGCAGAAAAGAAGCCCATTTCCAAGCTTACTTCAATGAGAGGAAAAAATCAAGGCTATTAAAATACAGATTGAACCTCTTGGCCCCTCAGGCCAAGAGAATGAATGCCAGAATGAAATAGCAAAAGCAAGAATGTCAGCAACGAGAGCCATATTACAGCCCTGCTTTTAAGGGCAAGCTTTGATCCTATGCCGGCTGTGGGGAGATGAGAGGGCAGAGTGGTGTTCCCATTTCTGAGGCATGACACTCTGCAAGCCTCCTCTGCTCTGAGCAACCTCTGGATTTGTGTCAAGCACAACCCACTGCCATGCTCAGGACAAGGAACAGAACCGTACAAGTTTCCCACTATCCTCCCCCGATCTGCCCTTGTCCTCAGAGAGGCTCTTGAATCCGTAAACATAAGCAAAATCAAGACGGTCCTTTTGGCTCCTCTGCAAGATTTCCCCCAAGTCAGAGCCTGGTTTAATTTCCTTCACAATAACATAATATACATTTCTGCCCCTAGTTACTATGAAGCACGGGGAAGGGAGAGACGGGAAGAGCAAGTCTTCATGGAAGCATTGCTCTGAGCAATGTTCCTCACTGCGCTGGCATACGCTGCCCTTCTGTGGCATCAGACCTTCATTAAGTCAAAAGGCTTGGCTGTGCTCTCTAGGTTGTTAATAAAGTGTGCTGCGTAGAACTATGGAGTCCTACTCCAGGCACAACCCCTACTACAAGCTCATCCTTATTGAATTCAATTCAACTGTACTTACATTCTGTTTGCACGAGGACTTCCACAATTTCAGAGAACAAAACTTGCGTAGCATTAACAGCTCATTGTGACTGTCTTTTTGTTCTCCTGAGTTATCCAAGTTCAAGCTGGACAAACTTGAGAGACAATCTATCTGGT
Organism: Chroicocephalus ridibundus; assembly: GCF_963924245.1. Classification (NCBI taxonomy): domain Eukaryota; kingdom Metazoa; phylum Chordata; class Aves; order Charadriiformes; family Laridae; genus Chroicocephalus; species Chroicocephalus ridibundus. Next base: position 52,087,663 of record NC_086289.1, read on the forward strand.
TGCAAACCATTGTATGCGCTCCATTGGAACAACTCCCAGTGGAAAAATTTTAGCTGCGATTCAACTGCCTGTTGAAATTTTGCCTTGATTTTATGGCCAAAAATATGAAGGAGCCAAGCTCTTCTATTTTTCCACAAAGGCTCCTTACCACTGGGATTATTCTCATCATTACAACAATAACAGCAGTGTAGTAAAGAACCTCAAGTCTTGCAAAAAGCTGGTTTGGGCTAACCATCTTTCAGCCAGAGTGGAGAGGTCTCATGCAGAACACTGTGTTCCTGTCCCTGTCCTTACTGGCGTTGTGCATTCCTCCTGCCAAGCCTTTGCAGAATACCTTGAAGAGAAGCTAGCAAATGGCCAGACTAGTCATCATTCCACAGAGCTTGTCCTGCCCACTCCCTCCCATACCAATCTTGCAGCAGCGTGGGGGCCGTTGGCTTCTTGTCGGGCCCCTTGCACCAAGGCTATGCTCACAGCAAGAGCTGAATTTTGCCTCAAGCACCAGCTCTAACTAAAAAGGAAAGTAAAAAGCACATTATCCTGCTGTTTCACAGGGAACCAAAGTTAGCACAACATATCATCTCAAGATGAAGTGTTTGCTACCATTGGATCCATCCATCTTCTCTAGGAGGAGTCATTTTTGCCAGCCTTACTTGTGTTGGTAAAGGGGCAGCAAAGAGTCTTTTATCTGAAAGCACGTTTCCCCGGAGATCAAAAGTATATTCTTTAGTTTTCAAATCTTCCCTCTTTATCCTCACAGTTCCCATATACGGGAAAAAAATGGCAAAATGTTAGTGAGAGTATATATAAATCACACCAACCACTGATCCTCTTATCCAGTAACCATAACACATCATACATTGAAAGTCTTTCTCTGAGAGAATAAAATAAATTACATTTTGCTTGCCAGCATACTGAACCTTATGTTGGTTATTGTAAATTACTGAAAGCACAAAGGTATAGTCTTTGTGCGCTCTTCTTCGAACATGGAATGTGAACATCAAAGAAGGCAGTTATCAGAAACTGCCCTTTCTCTGCCTCTGCCTTTGACAATAGGCTGATCTTCTCCCATGCTATCAACTTAACTATCAAGTTAAAAGAAACAGAATTGGACAAACAATTTGAAAAAAACACTTGCTACCAAAGATAATAAATTATCTTTGTTATAAATATCACTATAACTAAATATTTTGGCATTAAAATAATTAATTATAGGATAAAAGCTTAAACAGAGCTAGTAAAAAGAGGTGAAGAAAATTATACATTCCCTATAAAAGTTCTTGTAATATTAATGTTTTTGAAAAATTTATCACCTCTGAAGTTGATCAAAAGAATCAGTACTATCATCAAAATTCCACTTTTAAGCAGTAAAAGATCATAATTTTGCATGTGAAAACATTAGTCAGTGCGAAATCATCCTCCTTCAAGACAAATTTTTTCTTGGCCCATTTGTTGCCTGAGTCAAGGCAAACTTGGCTCTTACTCTAAAGAAGGGATAACAGACACGAACTCACCGAGTTGTTGTCAAGGGATTCTTCTAGAACAAAACTGCACTTTTTGCATTTTTCACTGCTAAAAACATGACAATCTGTCTCTTTCTCCCCAAGAAAAACATGTTACGAACACCAGCGCCACGTGTGCTTGTCCCATTTAGACTTACAGATCTATTTTAGTTCCAGGGGTATCACAAAGCCACTCACAGTTGAACCCCACCCCAAATTCTAGGACAATCTCAGAAATTATGATACTGTCTTGTACAAATTATGCTCAGGTGAGAAAGTAAAGCAACATGAAGTTACTATTTTTTGTCATAACAGGACAGAGGATAGCTGCAATTTTTTGCTTTACACTAGTTTTTCCTGAGCAGCTGTATTTTTACTTGCAGGTTGCTTTGTCTTTTCCCAACAGATCGATTAGATTCAGTGCTAGCTGAGACTCTGTGTCATGTTACAACTTCGCCGTCTTTCAAGCAACTCATATGACTCATCAGCTCAGTAATTACAACAAATAAACCAAATTTCCCATCTGTGGCACTGTAAGTAGAGACCACTTAACATCGGCACCTACGGATGCTGCTTCTGCCATGCTGCAGAAATGACAAGAAGGAGGAACTGCGAGCCATCCTCACCTCACTGTGCAGAGCAGGAGTGGCCCCTGCTCTCCCCACAGAGGGGAGAGATGTGAAAGTCATTTAAATAACAAAAGAATGTCTCCTCTCCTTGTTAAGAATGGCATTTTAATTCCATTTCTCAGTTTTAAAATGCACCAAGATGACTTCGTTTTATAAGCGCTCTGGAGCCTGAGGCACACATTTGTATTACAGTTGGGTGCTTTTATTGCATATTGTATTTTTAATTGTTCCTTAGAAGATTGAGCATTTTTCCACCGAGAAATCTAATACATTATTATTATTTCTGATTCCACGTTTATTTGGATCACTGTGGTGCATGTCAGCCGCATGACTTGTGTGTATCTTTCTTTTTCCTCCCCTCTCAAAGGATTCTGTTGTTTCGATTATGCAATCATTTTGTTAATACCAGGACAGATGGCCACAATGAAAACACACAGGGTGCTCTTTCTGATAGATACTTGCCAATATCAACAGGAAAGAACAGAATTAAATTCATGAACTTTAGAGAGAAAGCACAAGCTTGTTCTTGAGCAGGGAACAGCATAATGCTTTCATGTACACAGTAATAGCTGATGACAATCTATAGACATGCGGCTTGCAAGACTAGAACAATCCAAAATAGAGCCTGAAGTAACCCTTAAAGGGCTGCAATTAGCCTGTTTGCCTCAGATGGCACAAGGTCAGATTTGGAGAGGATGCAGTAGGGACCCAGTGCTTTGCTATCTCAGACACCCAAAAGGTTTCCAGACATCAAACCTAAATCACCCACCGCCCACTGCAGTTTAAGCCCATCATATCTCACTCTGCCCACTATTTATTCCCCTCCTTTTTCAGCAGCCTTCTACAGTCTGGAAATCTGTTTCTATATCTCCCTGCTGTCACCTCTAAACTAGGACAAACCAAGCACCTAGCAATTTAGCCTCCTGCCCCCACAGCAACACACCATCAATGCTTATTCAATAACTTCTGCACCGAGCCCATAACTTCTGGGGGAGCTCCAAGGCACACAGCTATTCGTGCGTGCCACACAGTACGGAGATAATCCACATTTCAGCTTGAAGGCTTGCAGGTTTGGCTGCTAAACTCACCAGACTCCAGTTACCAAAAGGAAGTCTAACACATCTGGAAAATTTCCATCCTCCTGATACTGCCGGTTTCCCATGATGTCACTGTTTGTTCTCAACCAAGAGAGAGGCTCTTAGATGTCACCCAGTAACATCAGGAAATCCAGTTCCATCCTCACAGAAGGAACTTGTGGTGCAGAAGGTCACTAAAGAACAGGAAGATTTAATAACAGAATCCCCACCACCAGTTGAAAATATGTCTTTTCCAAAGCCCGTAAAAAAGCTGGAAAAGTTAAAAACTCACGCTCCTGTTACCAGCAAAATTATTATATTAAATTGGACACTGCTGATATGAGAACACCAAATCCACATTGAATATAAAAAGACAATCTTTGCTTTGTTAAACGTGGTCTCTGACATGGTCCACACCTGCTAACAGTTTGTCAGAGTTTGGTAAACCCAGAATTCTCAAAATAATTAACCAAAGCAAGGTGTGAGAAAAGAATTGGGCATCATCGCCAGAGAGCTCTGCTTTTCTTTAAGCCAAGTGACAAAGACCAGACCCTGCTCAGGCCGATATTCCTCGTCTTTGCAATCAAAATGCAGACGTGTACAGTAAGCAGACACTCTACCAAAGCTTACACCTATATATGCTGTGAACCTAAACCTCGAGATGAAACATGATATTTCCAATACCTTGGAAGTGTCAAGAAGTGTATTTAATATAGATTTCTTTGATATTAAGCCTAGTGCTCACAAACACACTATGATACAGTATTTACTAATACGATTGTAGTGTTTCCAAGCAGAAACGGGTACTACAGATTTGGGTCTAACGGAAGTAAAACATCATTGCATAAATTCCTGCTATTGGTCATTTGGAGAACTGTCTTTGCCCTGAAACACAGATCTTAAAGGTTTTTCTTTTACTTTCTAGCAGTTAAGTGCAAAAAGCATCGATACTGAGGAGACTCTTCTTCAATTTCTTTATGAACTGGATCAGAATTTACACAAACAGTTTTGCAACTGCATTTCAAGAAAAAACCTTCAGCTGTAAATAACAAAAGGCAAGCGGGGTGGTACCTGTGGAATGAGGGGATTCAAAACAAGAACCCCTTTGCAAACACGACCATCCTGCCCTGTGTACAAACACCTCCAATTGAAACAAACAATTTTTAAAACAAGGGAGTATTTCTGTGGTCATCCAAGTGGCCCAATATTAACTAACGTCAGCTCTGCATGAAGCTGATCTTCTACTGGAGAAACATAACCACTGGCTTTTGCTATCCAGAAGTAGGGTAGATTTTGGAGAACAAGCAGAGACCAACCTCTGGTAAGATACACGCAAGTGTCAGGGTTGATCAAAACCTTTCCTCCAAGAAAATAGGAACATTTTGATGGTTTCTACCAGGCCTGAAGAGAAGAAACAGACCTGCAAATAAAACTCTTGCAATATACGTATACATGAGTCCAAGTAAATATTGATAAATACTTCAGAATCTAAACAACATAGCAACGCATTTCAGGTACTCAAAAGAAACGATATATTGGAAATAAGTCAGGAAAATGTAATTTAATGTTATGGCAGACAAAGAACTGTGAAAAATCTAAGACTTCGATTTTTAGCTATTAAGCCAGACATCCTGCAGGGACATCCCACTAGGCCACCAGCTCTGGGAGTACAGCCATCACATGAAGCCTGGTGCTGCCGAACGCTGGAACAGTCCCTGCAGAAAGGGGTGCTCCTCGCTTCAGTTCTCCCTTCCAGAGTCACTCGCTCCCTGAATTTACACACATGGAAGCGGACATGGAGAGCAGGTCTGTCATCACCCATCCTCACCCAGTCCCACAATTGGAGAATGGCACTGGTGCTCCCCGAGAAACCAAAGTGTTCTGAAAAGCTTCACTGAAAAAAAACGGGTCAGAATCAACACCCCAGACTCAGACAACTCTAGAGCAGAACATCATAGCTGTTGGAGACTGAGAGAATACCACTCATTTCATTTGCATGAGCAACTCCAAAGATTTCAATCGTACACACGAACACACCGATAAGAATTTACCACATGGCTGTGACACCGCTGCTGGTAGTAGAAGCGTATTTAATTTCCTGTAGTTCACACTGGAGTGTTTTGTCCCCCAAATCTATAAAGTGAAGCTTCCCATAAAGGTACTTGCTAGCACGGGGTCTCATCCCCCTTCAGGAAGTTATAAGTATGGAAAAATGAAGATGCATTTCCCACGTAAATTAAAATTGTTCTTATGATTGCAATATTTGTATCCCCAAGAGAAGAAGAGTGTTTGAGGTGGGTGGATAAACAAATATTCTAATCACATTCTGTTGAAAGCTGAAATTTCATTTCAACATCAGTTACGTTTTTTCTTTTTAATTTCTGCTCGTAGCTCAGTGGGATCTATAAAAAAAAAAAACCAACAAAAGCATGTCCTTGTAGCTGACTGCTTTTCGATCTGTGATGACTTATTTGCATGTTTATTTTCCTTGTTATAATGATTGGTTTAATATATTTTTCTTTTTTGTTACTGTTTTCACAGTGCATTTCAGGGAACGGCGTTCACTTGATTTCTAGCTGATGAGTGGTTAACCCAGGGGGAGTCAATCTGCAAATCCTACAAGCCAACTGGGTTACATTCACTCATGTTTCTAGTCCCACTGGCTATATTTTTACCACACTTCCAGTGCGGGTTCCAACTATGCATCTAGGAACACCAGCAGCGAGGAAGATGGTTTGAGATTCATACGTTTCTGCATACTGGCTCAAGACCATGCTGGTACAACACAGACCACAGTTTACAGCTGCTTTGGACATGCTGAGCCTGGATACGGCCCCACGTCCTCCTTATGAATCTGCCACTATCTCATCTTCATCAGGACAGTGAAGGACAGACAAGTTGGTTTTCCAGAAGGTACAAAACCCGTATATAACTGTGGGAAAGGTGAAAAATCTGGTTGTGGGCTACACAGCTTCCATGTGGCATGGAAGCTAAAAGCCTCGTCAGGCCAGCTGCGTGATGAAAAGACCACAGGGATGGTGCAAGACAACCGCCTATTTTCTGGCTCAGCCTCCCACAAAGTAGCTTAAGCATTTCCGTGCACTTCAGGGGAACTAAATGCAAAGGGTTTACACAAGACATTAGGAAAGTGTAGGAAGAGGTCTCAAAGCAATGTCAACATGCCTCTATTCTGGTCACTGCATTTACATGAAGAAAGCATGGAAAGTGCTTATGGGTCAATTTAGGAACTTTAAAGTCATTAAAGCAGCAGCTCTGGAATTGGCTTCTTATGCAATGGCGCTGTTTTAAATATCACCCATTTTGCATGGGCACTTTGTCACTTCCTGCAGTGACATGTTAACAGAGCTTTTAGTGGCAGCAGAGGCAATCTTTGTAGTGCTTTAATATGATGCTATTCATTTATCAGATTTATGGCCTAACCATGCAATTGCTTTGTGCTTTACAAAAAGCCATTACGTTTTGCCTTCATAGTGTTTTCCCCCTATAAGCCAATGATACCAAAAACACAAGAGGTCTTTAGTGGAGCCAGGTCCTTGATCAAAACTGGAGAGAAGTCAGCAAACAGAGAGGTGTAAAGGAACAGCAGGACATGGGGGATCAAGCGACACTATGGTTTATATTTCTGTAGTCTAGTCGGAGGTGCCTGACTATCTGGTCAGCAACATCTACACCTGACAGAGCAGAAGAGAGCCCAAGGTGACGAAATCATTATGTTTCATGAAGCTAGGTAGCTAGTGAAAGATGGAAACCCTTTCACGCAACACCCCCATTAGTGCCCCAAGAGCAACACGAGCACAGCCTTCTCTTGGGCTTCAAAGGACCTACACCCAAGATACCATCCTGCTCAAAATCTCTCAGGAAAGGCTTCAGTTTGTCCTTAAACAGGAACTGTATGTTTTCAGAACAAATCTTTAAGAGGGCTCAAGCTTTTATAGAGACCGAGAGCAACATCAAGCAAAAAAAGCAAGATTTACAGGGTCTTGAATTGAAGAAACACCTGAAATAACGGCCGCAGGGAACAGGGAAATGTCAATAGCAAGAGCAGCAGACCAAGAACAGGAAGACCAAGAAAACAAGAGCAAGACCAAGACTACAGAAATGAACCGAGATAGAAGTATCCAAATCATCATAGGCGAGTGCGCAATATAAGTAAGTAACGCTAGGGCGACAGTTCACTCTGCATATTTACATTTATCTTCACTCTGTATTCACAGAGCTCTTTGAAATACAGGAGTAAACTTCTGGGAGGCTTAAAGGGATTTTGCCATCAAGCTAAAACAAACAAAACACTCCTGTCTGAGGAGGAGCAGTCGATAAGCTTAGTTACAAGAAATGTTTAAACCAGCTGTTACAAGGAAAAATCTCCATCCTGTCTTTCTTGTTAATTTTGGGTATATGAGAGTATTGCCGCCTCTCTAGCCAACTTCCTACTCCAGTTCCTGTGCTGTGGGGCTTGGTGTCCTAACAGCAGGAGAAAAAGAAACAGTTGAAAGACAGAAACACAACAAGGACAGGGAAAAAACAATTCAGAAGGCTGGTTCTGTTAATTCAGGCTGTCACTTCCATTCCAGTCACTTTCTTTGTGCTCTTACTCCTGGGGATTTTTAGCTGAAGCAGAGACTGGTGAGAGAAGGGCTTCAAGAAGGCAAAGACCAGCCTTGCAGGGAAAATATGGAGTTTCTGCTTTGAAACACACAGGAATGCTCAACATCAAACAACAAGACCACATGGACGTGTCCCAAATATTATCACATCACTGTATTACCAATATTCCAAAAAGTTTATTGCCTCTCCTCACTTCCACGGTTATCTCTGCCCTCCATGCTTCCAACATGGGCTAGTGGAAAAAATTAGCAATGCTTAAAATATTCCTGGTCCAGACAAGATATAGGAGGGCCTGAACTCAGATAATCCCTACTCAATGTTTTTGCATCTCATGAGCTGGCAATTACCTGAAATTTTAGATGATCCACCAAGCAAAGCCACAAGAGTTAATCTTTTGAGATTCATCCATCAATACAATGGATTCTTTACATAAGGAAGTTGAAGAGAGGGCAGAATAGGGAAAAAAAAAAAAAAAGATCATATATAAGCAGAACCAAGAGAATCATAACTTGGCCACAGGTAAAAGTCCCTTTTTTACTTCTGTGAACAGATTTTCCAGCACTGACCACCTATAATATGCCCAGCTTCTACTGGACAGAAGGAGCACTTCCATTTTTCAAAATGGTGCTTAGGAGTATGAAGAAAAAAAAAAAAAAAATTAGTGGCCAAGTCACACATGAAGCTGATGGGAACTTTACATTCAGAAATATGGATGGGCTCCAAGCACACAGCCAGATTTCATTTCCCCTGCCCACGTTTGAGGTGTGGATAGTTAGCTCTTCTGTGAAAAAAACTGTCCAGTTAAAACACTAAGATTTGGAGGCAGTGCCTCCTGCAAAGTTTAAGGACACGCAGAACAAAATCTGGATTCAAGCCTGTGTAACAGTGGCAAAATTATTTACTAAGAAATTTTCTTTCCTTCATAACACCTTGCACACACATTGCTTGAGCTGCTCACTCCGTGCTCCGCAATCCCAGTTATGTGCGGGCAGCCCTGCAGACCTTGCGCAGCCATTTTGCATTCTGGACACATTTGAAAGCTACAGTTATTAAAAGGCCTTTGATATCTTTCACAATAGCTTTCTCACATCCCCTTTTTGGGGGAGTGGAGGGAAAATTTCAATTTTTAAGGACACAACATTATCTACCCACCACTGTCCTAGACATCACCTAGTAATTCTGTTTCCACACAACGTATCGTGCATATTGGCATGATCTGATTGTTCTTTCCATGCGTTTTAAAGATCTGCTTTGTCTAGTACTGAGCTATGTCGTGGTTTCAGTTGGGATGAAGTTAACTTTTTTAATAGCAGCTGGTATAGTGCTATGTTTTGGGTTTGGGAGGAGAAATACTTTTGATGGTGCACTGATGTTTTTGCTTGTTGCTCAGCAGTCAAGGCCTTTTCTGCTCCTCACACCTCCCTGCTAGCGAGCAGGCTGGGGTGCACAAGAGGTTGGGAGGGGACACAGCCGGGACAGCTGACCCAAACTGACCAAAGGGATATTCCATACCATATAATGTCATGCTCAGCAAATAAAGCTGGGGGAAGAAGGAAGGGAGGGACATTCGGAGTTATGGCATTTTGTCTTCCCAAGTCACCATTACATGTGACAGAGCCCTGCTTTCCCAGAGATGGCTGAACAACTGCCTGCCCATGGGAGGCAGTGAGTGAATTCCTTATTTTGCTTTGCTTGCATGCGCAGCTTTTGCTTTGCCTTTTAAACCATCTTTATCTCAAACCCATGAGGGTTTTTTAGGTTTTTTTCTCTTCCTTCTTTCTCCCAACTCTTCAGGGGGGCAGACTGAGGGGGTGACAAGGGAGCAAGTGGCTGCGTGGTTCTAGTTGGTGGCTGGGGTTAAACCACGACAAGATATCACAGACAAGCGTCACCTCCGTGACTGAAGAAAGGAAACAGTGCACAAAGTCAAGCGAGAGTAACATTCAGACTGACCCAATACTAACTGTCTTTTAAGGCATGCACCCAAAATGCACGCTCTTATTAACTGTTTACTAATCCCATCTCCATTTGAGATCTGTTTCAAAAGCTCTAAAAGTAAAGAAATACAGTAAAGTTCACATTTGACCAAGCAGAGCGTAAGAGTATATGACGTTATTTTCTCCTCCAAATGGAAACTCTGGAAACAAATGTTAGAGCCCATCAAAACATTTTTGACAAAACACTTTTCATTAAATAAAATGTTATTTAATGACATTTTGATTTTAGTTAGGGTAGGTATCTGGGGTCTCAAGTGAAGTCACAAAGATCCCAAATTAAAAAAAAGAAGTCTGACCTTGGGAATCTGAAAATGGATGTTTTAATAGCTCTACTTCACAGACAGTGAAAGGTTTGATCGTGTTCCAGCAGGGAATTTCAAAACCTTAAAGGCTGTTGCAAGACAGAATTTCATGTTCCTCAGCCAGCTCTTGTTAGCATAGTCATAATAATCATAGTCAGAGATTTATGTATTGTCTTTTATCCCCATAGAACTTAAAGCAGTTTGCAAGTGATTGTGATCATAAAAAGCACGTACAAAACAATTGGGCTCACACTCCTCACTAAGCAAAAGAGGTTAGTCTGCACTGAAGCGTGACAGCTGTTGAAGAAAGCGCAGAGTTATGCTTTACGAATAAGTGCGAGGAAAACACAGCAACTAATTGAAGAGCAAAAGGGATTTAAGTAGGCAATTTATAATTATTATAACTGAATTTGGCTAGAAGATGAAAGCAAACAAGCAAGCAGTCTTGACTAAGAGGATGTGTAAAAACCTGTGCATCATCTGCTGTCTCAAGAAAGACTCCTTCCAGCTGCACTTGCCCCTGTAACCCCACAGTTTTAGTCCCTCAGCTAGGTACCATGTGTCTGGTTCCACCTGATACAGGAAAACCCAAGTCAGAGAGGTTTGTGCATACAGTTCATTAGAGTGTCTGGAGAAGTTACAACTTCACCATAAACTGCTTCTCTGAGACCACTGGAATGGAAGCGAAATGTCACAGTAGGTGTTTCCACATCTCTCATTTGCATTATACTGGTTTTGTGTTTTGGTTTTGGTTTGTTTGGGTTTTTTTAATTGCAAATACCAATCTATTCAGTTCTCTACACAAAATCTGAGGCACAGCTGTCATACGTATAAAGTCAATCAGCAAAGAAGATGGAGCCAGTTGACATGATTCCAAATCGGGGGAAAAGGCATTTATCATTCACACAGCTTTAGAGGATCCACATGCCAGTCGTATCATTTGGGGCTTAAATTCATGGAATACTCCTGTGAGAGAGTATTACACTTTAGAGATTATTGTGTCAAAGAGCAAAGCGGAGAGAGCTCTGACAAGGAAGAAATTTCCAAGAACTTGCAGAGAGAGACAGGATTCAGCTGAACCCGCAGGTTCTGAAGGAGACCTTCTGCTCAGAGACAAACAACTACCTCTCTCAAAAGCAAAGACGAGAAACTTGGGAACAACTACATAGGAGAAATACAGCGCTTATGCAAGGGCAAAGTGCTGCAAAGGAGATTGACAGGAACTTTGCCATTGTCTTGAGAGAGATTACGATTGTGGGGGGTCATTATCACTGCAGTGACTGCTTGTGCACTGAAGGCAAAAGGGGCAAAAATAATAGCATAAAAGATTGCAGGATTGGTGAATGACATGCTGTATCTTCTGAATCTGTTTGAATTTATCAGAAATAAAGCTTTTTTTTTTTTTTTTTTTTTTGAAAGTGATTGGTAACCGGAATCCTTTCACATCAAGTTTAGTTGCATTTATAAAGTGACATGTAAGCCAATAAGTAAAAGCTACTAAAAAAGCCTAATCACATTTACATTCTAGCCTCTTTTTGTTGCTATACCAGAATAAAGGGGACAAACTAGCTAGGTGTGACCATCTCCTCAGTGTCCTCAACCAAAGGGGAATTTTATGGGAGATTTAAAAGCTTCCCAAATAGTGGAATGAGCCAGAGTCACTAGAGGGACAAAACGCCCCTCTTGCTCCCCCACAGACGCTGTCAGGTGCATCTTGGCAGGAACTGAGGCCTGAACCCCTAATAGTTCAGGGGCTGTGTCTGCTGTATCCCTTGCTGTGTGCAGTCTGGGCACAAAGGTAAGTCAGTTTGTCATGTTTTTGTTACAGCCTGCTTTGTTCAAACTTAGCCAGCAAAGTATACTCGGACTCACTCTAAACCTCATGCTAGAATAAGTCACACATCTGAAACAGAGCAAAAAAGAAAGAGTTGAAGCAAAGCCGAGTACTGACAGCACTGGTAATCTCTGAACCCAAGCAGGTTCAGTAGATGCGGACCACAATTAACGATAGGGAACGATTTCAAAATGGCAAAGCAACTTCAGTCAAAACGACGTGTACTCCAGGTAATAGTATCATATCTTGTCTGCTGAGAAATTTCCAGATAAGGGTTCCCAGGCAAGAAGAGAGCACAGAGAATAGCAAATGGCCTTAAAAAGTTCTTAATGCAACTCAAAGAAAAGGGGGAAATGGAAAGCAGACCCTGGGCGCAATTAAAAAATGCTGTTTCTTTTTTTAACGAAAGACCTCTCAGAGAATGGAGCACAAATGTGGCTCTGTTCATAAAACGACACTGTATCCTCCCTCACTGTATTCTCACAGGAGGCTGGGAAGTTCCCAACAGCATTGTGGAGGCTGCCTAGTGTTTCTCATTAGGCTCTTAAGAAGTCTTTGCTAGTGAAATCCCCAAGGAAAAATTAATAAGGGTGGTTTTGGGTAGACAGAGAAATCGAGTTCTGAACACATACTTCAGTGGTGTGTTACCAGATCTCCTTGACTACAGTTAAGTTCTGTTCATCATACACCCTGTAACATACACCAAACTCGTTCCATATATTTTAGCAAAGATCTGCTAGCAAAAGAAGGCTTTCTATCACTAAGGAGCCAAAGACTGCCAGGCTCTTATGCAACCTAGTTGGTGATGGAGCTGGACTTAATGCTGCCAGACTTAATGCTGCTTTATCATTTTCACTTGCTTTGTCTTCTAAAACACAGTATCTTGTTTGCTCACACCTGAAAAAAGGTCTCTTCTCTGTGTCCTTTCCATAACTCCCATAGCATTGCTTTCCCACACACTTGTCTATGAAAAGAATGGGATTTCTTTCTCAGAAGAGAAGGTTGGGGTCTCCAGCTGGCCTCACAGGCCAGCTCAAACCCCCCTTCCACTGGTCTTCCATGGACACACAGTAATACCAGTAAGCATCCAGGATGTAACAGCACGGACTTGAGGCTTCATAGTTTTCAGGGCTTGACTCTTGAACCTGACAAAGGTAAGCCAGCGCTTAAAAGGACTGACTTCTGGGGAGTTTATTCAATTTTCATTAATTCTTCCTACAACTTGTATAAATGAATGAGTTTCTATTGTGTATTTTGCCCACAGAAAGACCAGTAATCCAGGCACTGCTAAGGCTCCCTCCGAAGCACTTCCAAAGATCATTTGTTTTCCTTTTTCAACTAGTGGGGATTAGACAAAGCTATACAGTACATTTTGAGAACTGAAGAAACTTGCCCCTTCCCCTCAGGAACGGACATCAAAACAAGCCCACTTCCTTCCCCTCATCTATGGACAACTTGCACCCAATTTCAAATCCCTGCTGAGTCAGGAGATAGCAGCTATGCTATGTGGGACTTTTTTTGGTTTGGGTTTTTCGGTTGTAAAAAAAAAAAAAAAGGTTAGAATATAATTTCTTTTTCTGGACCAACTATTGCATGTTTGGCTGCTGGACAAGAGATTAGCTGTTTGTTCCTACCAGCAGAGTTATGTGGAGGAGGTATGTGGCCATTAGCCAAGGTCATTAGCCAACAACTACAATGAGATACTTATCCCAGTTGTCTGTCCTGTAGGAACAGAGATGGGTAAGTGAAGACTTTTATTCATGCACATAAGCAATTTTACTACAGACTGTCCTAATCTCTTACACCAACATCCCGCCAAGTCTATAAAACAACTCTGTGATTTTAATCCACAGTAATTGATCCGATGGCTGATGGGAGAAATGCAAGTTTAATGTGCAAATGATACATCATTAAATCAAAGCTCTGGAGGTCAAGAATTATCAGAATCAACTGTTTCCATTCACCATGTCGAATGACTTGTTCTAGTTCCAGCTCAGTAGAAAAGAGTGATTTAATACTTTATCTGGCTGTAGAGAGAATAGCCTTCAATCAGGTAAGTGACTTCATCACAGAGTCACTGAAAAATACTACAACAGCTCAGCTATAACCTGATCAAACAGCACAATTCCTGTAGTTTGGTGCCTTCAGAGGGGAACCTCTGTTGTGATTAAACTTTCATTTTAAGAATATGAAAGAGGAAAGCGCTACCAAACTCCAGACACGCCTGCAGGGGTTCGGAAGAGATTAGAGTCCTCAAATGACACTGAAGCTAAAGGGCAGAAGCGGAGGAAGAAAAATGGATGTACAGAACAAATAAACAGTACAGTTATCAAAGGAGAGCAGCAGCTCAGATGGCAGAAAACTTTTAGAAGATGGTGACAACTCTGAACTGCTTGGGAGAAAAATAAGAGACCTAAGGAAAATAGCATACAGTTAAGTGGCAAGCAGCAAGAGGTGGTGTGAGATGAGACGCCCAACTTACAGATTCTACGCTCGCTGTGTTACCCTCACCAGCCAAAGCTAGTCCTGCTAAGAAATGCCCAAGGGGTGCCTCAAAATCTTTTAACATGGCAGTAAGGACTGGGTGTCCACCAGTATTTGCTCCTTAATGCAAAATGTTTGAGGTGTCCGGCTCCTCCACCACCATCCCACTTTTTCCTTGCCTCTGAAATAGGAACAAATTTCTAGAGGTCAGTGAAAAGTTTCACTTGTTCAGGAATACAGACTTTCACCTTCAGTATTTGCAGTCACACATGCACCCCGGGGTCACTGTGGGTGCTCCAGAGCTCTGCCTCCCTTACGGCACATGGTCCCAGCTCCTCTTTGTGCACCTCAGGTCCCTCGGGTGCAAGCTGTTCTAGCACAGGCAGCCCAACAAAGGCAATTGGCCCCGAGACAAAAATGGGACATGAAGACTTCCACCTACAATTCATACGCAGCCTGCCACAATGACTTTACACTTATTTGTTTTCAGAGTAGTTTTTCCAGTTTTGCTACTTAAAGCAGGGTAAGGGCAACTATGGGTTTGGCTTTGATTTCATTTGAGATTTTGCAGATGGGATTTTCCAAAGAAACTAAACTCTTCTACCAAAAAAAGTAGTAAAAAATACACCCCACAGTCTTAATTTTGATTTCAAGACTGCCTTCAGACTGTTTTCACATAGGTTGGATGATGCATCAATTAAATTTTGTTTGGACAAGATTCCTATCCTTGCAATAATAAAGAACTATGTACTAGACTAAGGGGTCCTCCCCGTGGAAATGTTAACACCCTGACAGTTTCACCCTGATCATTTGGTTTTCTTTCTGTTTGCCAATGTACCAGCACGTTGAGAAAAGTACACAGGAATCTGCCTTCTTGCCAGTAGCGGAACAGATCATAACTACCCTCAACAAATAAAGCAGGCTAACTTTAGGCGCATAAACACAAACTTGCAGTGAATTAATTTACTTGCACATTACACAAGATTAGACAACAAACAGAAGACAATACATGGAAGTGACAATGATTCTTTAAAAGCTTAGAAAGGATTTGGGTTGAGTTCTGTATTGCAGTTGGAAACAGCACTGATTCTCATGTGAACCTCTTATTTTGCAAAAATGTCCTTATTTTCATTTAACCCAAGAACTTCTCACTATGATTTTTTTTTTTTAAACTAGAAACAATTAAGTGATAAGTTTTTACAACGGTGTGGAAGATTTAGATGACTGTTCTATATCTGCCCTCTTTTTGGCTGGATAAATAGTTTTCCATCTCTGCAGGATTTTATTTTTTGCCTCCTTTTAAAAAGACTTCTCCCCAGTTGAAACAGGGCAAATGCAATTGGTCTCCTGCCAGGCTACATGTTTCAAGATTTTTTTAAGGTTACCTATTTTTATAAGAATGTATCACAATTATGAACCTATTCTCAGACTGTTTTTTCCCCTAGAGCTAAGTGTCAGATGTTACTGAACAAAGTATATGTATATTCAAGGCTTCATTATTGGTTTTCCATGCTAACTAGATGAGAACAGATGAAAGTCTTGATCCTGTGATGAGGCAATTAGGAGACTGTAGGTGAATCATAGCTGATCTTTAGCTTGAAGGTTCAGGTGAGTGATTAGTTTTTACAAATTCCCTGATTATTGAGCCACCCAAGGTACAGATCAGCATTCTGGATTGTTTATCAGTAACAGCAGAAGCACAGGAGAAAATCACCCACTTCTGTCTGAGCTAAGGAAAAGCAATAAGGTTCCTGCCAAAACCACCCCCAAGTCAATGCAGAATGGCTGGCAGTTCTTTAAAACATTATTGGATGTAACTTGAGTTCAAATGGAGGCAGGAAAGGAAAAAAAATCCAAAGATGAAATAGCAAGCAACTTTCTTTAGAGAGTTATTTTGTCTTGTGTATGTATATGGCTTTTCTCCTGCCATTCTTTTATTACCTCCCTGTTCCTCACATTGCCTGGTTGGAATTATGTTCAAAAGGCTTTGAACCAAACACTGCATATGAGTCAAAGTTACTAAAGCCTCTGTATCCTTCCTACTTACTTATACTATATATAAGCATGATATTTCAGCTAAAAAGAAAAAAAAAAGTCTTTTCTTTGCACAGAACAAGTTCTTTATATAACCTAACATCTCAGTGATTCAGAGACTGGGCCTGGGTCGTCCAAATAATGATGTGCCAAGCCCTAGATTTCATGTCATCGCTACACAATAGCTGATACAGCTAATACATTCCTTCACATGAATACTACAGTATGGAAACATGACATGCTTAACTTACAGAGTAGTTGTAGTACCGAATTATAACCTTTCCTACTTAATATTGAGTACATGACGAGGATGTGCAACGCTTATAGCAAGTGCTTGCTGGTGTCCTAGTCTAACATAGCACTGAGGAGATGCAATACTCTAACCACCTTGTATTAATAAACAAGTTAACCAAAAATACTAAACAAAAATATAAAATGAATGCCAGTCCTAGCCAAAACAAGCAAAAGGAGCACCATGGTCTGAGAAGGCATAAGGAATTTAAATGCCTTATTGGGGTACAGTGTCCAGTTCTGGGCTCCCCAGTTCAAGTAAGACAAGGAACCACTGGATAGAACCCAGCAGAGGGCTGCGAAGATGATCAAGGGACTAGAGCATCTCTCTTATGAGGAAAGGCTGGGAGACCTGGGTCTGTTCAGCCTGGAGAAGAGAAGACTGAGAGGGGATCTCATCTATACTTACAAATAGCTAAAGGGCAGGTGTCAAGAGGATGGGGCCAAACTCTTCTCAGTGGTATCCAGTGACAGGACAAGAAGCAATGGGCACAAACTGGAACACAGGAAATTCTGTCTCAACATGAGGGAAAAAAATTCTTTACTTTGAGGGTGTCAGAGCACTGGAACAGGCTGCCCAGAGAGGCTGTGGAGTCTCCTTCTCTGGAGATACTCAAAACCCACCTGGACACGTTCCTGTCCAACCTGCTCTGGGTGAACGTGCTTTCGCAGGGGGGTCGGACTAGATGATCTCCAAAGGTCCCTTCCAACCCCTACCATTCTGTAAATACTGCACATGCAAAAGATCTGTCCTCTGGCCATGTTACAGGGATGACAGATCCGCACTGAGTGCCTCAGTTAGAAGCCTAACGCTCCTTAGTCAGTGGGGAGAGGCAGGCAGCTGCAGCTGCAGAGGGTGATGCAGACCTGAGTCATGCTCTGGAGCTGCTTGCTCTCTCCATTAACTGTATCTAGGACCTAGAAATCTATGCTCCAAATTTTAGCACCTCCTTTAAGCCAACTGAGGGAGTTTCTCCTTCCCCATATGCAGAGACACTCAAATGAACTCATTCAGAGCCATCTCAGACACAGTTTCACTGCAGCTCTGTTGGTCCAGAGCTCTGTCCTGGCTAATTTACTTTGCATTATGCAGATCCCAAAAACATCCGAGAAAACAAAATATAAGATTTTTAACCCTTCCAACCTTTCTGCCAAGGAACCATATATGTAGAAATATCCAACTCTGCACAGAGCAGCGTAGACAAACATGGCCATTAGCAGATACCTTATCTCTTAGCACATGCCTTGCCCTGAGTACCAGGTAGGGTCTAAGAGCACTGTACAGGAGGGCACCAGCGGCAGGGGGGCACAGTACCGAGACCCTCAGCTAGTTCCTCTCCAAAGCAAATTATAGATGTGGCTACAGAGGCTACAGATACTTTTATTAACCATGATAACATCCCCCTATATATCTAAGCATCTTCTGTGCTTAGAGAAAGCAGCTTTTAATTTCTAAGCCAGTTGCTGGACATACTCCAGGGAGTAATGTCACACAGACTTTTGCAGCAACTGATTGCCAGCGTGGTTTTCTGTCCAGGGCTCATCCCAGCATGGCCGACCAGTTTAAACACAGTCGAGATGCTAGGTCCCCCACAGCAGTGTGGAAAGGGGAACTTGTCATCTGACAGGTGTCTTCCTGCAAGACATCTGATGGTACAAAGCAGTGTTCTCTGTGTAAACACTGTAGAATATTGGAGATGGGACATTGGGGAGGGGAAGAGAAAGCTGCAGCTCATGATCAAGTCTTTGTAAATCACTGCCTCACACTGAGAAACTAACGGAATGGATTATAACATGTCAATATTTTGTTGTAAGTGATCAGACTAGCGTAATATCAGAGCTCCGTGGCAAAGACACTGCCCTGTTTCTCTGAAATGCCTGTGCCTTCTCTCCCCCAACTTCTCACTTCCTTCTGATGCCCTTTCCAATGCATGCAACAAACCAGAGAGGCATCCACGGAGAGCCTGGTCACCACAAAACAAACCGCTTATCTCAAAGCCTGGCTATCTTCTGCACAGAACGATACCAGAGCCCTACAGAAATCCCCATGGTAGCTGTGGAACAGCGTATCTAAAGCACCAGCACAAGGAGGTGAACTGAGGTTGTATAGACCTAGTTATAAGAAATAAGAGTATTCAGAAATTGTTAATAGTATTCAAGAAATAAGTGTCACTATTTAATAATAAAATTATTGCCTAACTTCCATCCTACTTTCTACTTGAAAAACTCAACACGCTTTTCAGAGAAGGGAAACAGTATTAGTCCATTTCATTTCATTGTGGGGAAACTGAGAAACAAAGCAATAAAAAGCTTTGCCTATGGTAATCCAAAAGACCTATGACAGTGCTGGGCGTCATCCTGAGTCCTACCTTGTCTTTTGGACATCAAGAGCCCAAGAACACTCCAAGTCTCTGGGTGTTCGTGCTGGGACAGCTGCATCCTGACTCCCTGTTGGTGCAAGACCTGCTGTACACACCAGCCACCCCACAGCGTCCTCATTTCCACCAGCAAAGGAGGTACACAGTTCCTTGGGAGCTGCAGGGCAGCCATGGGGTGAAGGTCTCCAACATAACGCGCACCAAGTAGGCAAATATTGTCAATAATATCAAAATTAAAAGTAGAAGAAAGCAACAAAATCCTTACTCAGAAATATAAAAAAAAAAAATTGAGCGACATTTTCACCAACATGTTGACAGCCAAGTCCTGCTGGTGACCCAGGTAAAAATATTACTGTCGTGTACAGGAAGGTAGAAATATACTTTATTATTAGCAGTTGCTGAGAGGCAGCTGTGTAAACTTTCTCCTGCTTACTGATGGTGAGTTGAGCAACAGTTTGATTTACAACATTCAAATTTCCTTTTGGTTGTTCACTCCTTTATATATACGTCAGAGAACACCACAGAAAAATTCTGGCCTGTCTTCAATTTAAACTATTAGTGCAATACTTTGACTCATATATCTCTCACACTATAAATGTTTTGCTAATATGATACAATGTTCAAGATGAGGATAAATAGTGGCTTGTAAGAAGAATTTGCATTCCACTTCCAGAACCACCCTTTGAGTACCCTTTTACAAGGGTACAAAACAAAAGTACGCTTTTGTTGTGCCATAGGTCAATATTCTTAGTAAAAACTAATTCAGTAAATGCAAATCTATTATTAAAACTAGGCAAAATGTAGTATGAGGATGTTCACCTTCTCCCTAGTTTTTTCATTGCGTCAGGGGCAGAAGAGAGGATTAAGGCTATGATTACTTCTCTGCTGCTCTGTACGCACACTGGGACTTTGAACACCCATGGAATAGTAATCATCAACCGAGCATCAGTGATTTAAGCACAAAACTGAAGTAGTTGCAAACAGCTGAAAAACACAAGCTACTATTCAAAGCTCAGTCTTTGTCCGTTCTGATCTGAACCAAAAAAGACAGCTGCTTCTGGGACTAATTCAGAATAGTTTGGCGTAGAACGGTGCTGGAAGCAGGAGCTGGCTTGCTAACTAAACTTGGTTTTCCACAGGAAAAATAAATCGTAGAAAATTTTCCAAAGCTTCTGCATTCATTGCTAGAATAGCTGGATTACTTTAAACCATTTCTATTAACAAACTGTTTCATTAGCTTCAGAAACCAAGACACTTTCTAAAGTATTTGTTTAACAACCATATATATATGAAAGAGGAAAAAAAATCCTCCCTACTTAGTTATCTACTATCCAAACATAAGCTTAATTTCCCTCCCCAAGTAGTATAATTTTTCTGCAAGATAGGAAAACACTGGTGACTGGTCACCAGTTGGGATCTTGGTAACAGCAGAAGTCAGCATTAAATCATCTGAAAGTAGCTCAACTGACCCAGGTTCAACGCATTCATTAAAGATTTATATAAAGCCATCTACATTCAAAACATGAGCCAAAGTTTCAATTAAACTGGATAAAACCAAAATGTAAGTTTAACAAAAGATATTGCAGAAAAGCAATTTGACTGATTGCTTACATAAGGTGAGTGTGGCTCCTTTCAGATGCAGGGTAACTGGCCTGACCTAGAAGAGGAGTACCTGCAGTATTCACAGCCTGCAGAAAATCAAAAGAACCTGGCTTGGATTCTTTAGGCATCTTGGATTAATTTTAGGAATGGCTATAATCATACAAAATTATGATAACAGCCATTTATTACAAAAATATTCACATATATAATTCTGTCTAAACAATATTGGATATTTAAGAAATTTGCAATGTTTTTACCTCTTGAGAAGAAATAAGCGGTGTGCTTCCAGCTGTGCTATGCCTCAAGCCACTATAGGCTAGTAAAGCATGTCCTGAAAATTCCACAACCCATCATGGACATGCTGAATCAGTATTTTCCAAACCATCAAAGTCTCACTGGAAAGCCTTAGTCCTGTAACAAGTTGGCCTTACCTACATCAGAGGTTTTGAAGGAATTTTGCACTCCACAGATCAGCTCAAATTGTGCTTTCAACCAGAGACTGAAAAGGAGCCTTTTCTCTAAGTAGATGATAAGGTAACTCAATCCTATCCCTGGAAATTTTTCCCGTAATATTCCTTCTGGCCCCAGAGAAAGAAAAATGGCAAAAATACTTAATCTGTCTTTAAAGAGTGCAGAGTACAGCTTTTTTGAACAGCCTCTTTAAGCAGGTACGCTTTCAGACACACTAAATATCCACAGATCTAAGTAAAGAGAAACCCCATCTTCTTATGACCCCATCTTCTTCTTTCACTCCCATGGCTTCACATTCACAGCTTTATCCTTCACCATTAGGTGGGTTGTTTACCCACTAGGTTTTATTGTCAGCCTGGCTCGTGGCATGTTGTCTTCCTAACCGAGGTCTAAAGACGACACTCAACAGTCAACATTCAACTTGGTGGTTTTCAGGCTCAGAACTGAACAGATCAAGGTGAGTCAGCTTCTTTGGTGAACTCCATGCTACAAATGCTGAGTCTTTTAGGAAATCCAAGTACTGGGTTTGGTGCAGAAAATAAGTTCTTTAAATTATATTCTATGTGACTGCTACGTAGGGACAAAGTCAGTTTTAGCTCTCTCAACATATAATCTTCTAAGTAGATGAGCCTCCAATTAAAAAAAGATATGAATCATTCATTCTGAATCTAAACATGCTTGGACTTTGGGTAACTGATTGGAAATTAATGCCTCAGATTTATTTCCAATTAAAGTAAAACTAATTAAATTCCAGTTCCCTGTGTTTATTTTTTCTAGATCTACGTACAGTGTAGCAAACAGCTACTTTAAACAAGTAGCTGTGGTATGTGTGTGATTGCCTACTGCAGCTCAGAACCATAAAAGATATAATGCATTTTTTTTTCCTTTTTCCAGTTTTCAGGTTTTTTCTCTCTTGTTTCGCACATCTTGAGTAAAGGGATTTTATCTTGCTGTTGCTACTGCTCATTTTTGGATGCCTCCCTGATCCCACCACAATTAACTAGAGCATTCCTCTTCTGCCTCCACACAGCATAAACAACAGGGCAGGCCCAACAGGAGGGATACAGAGGAATAAAACAGTATCATGCAACAGGCTATTTCAAGGGAGTCAAGGGATAAAGTCTTATATGCTACAAAAGTCTTGTCTCAAGGGGCCCCTGTTTGGAGAGGGAATGAAAACTCACACCTCTAGAAAATGCACTCAGCAGTGTTGCAACCACCCGTTCACTGTGCTGTCATTAAAAACCCGTATTTCCGAGTGGCAGAACTCACCCCAGTTCAGTCCGTCTGTAATCCCGTACTCCTCAGACGCAGACCATGCCACTTGCAGGGACATCTCTACTGCAGGCTCAACTTGAAGACCTCCCTTCACAGGAGCACTTGAAGTTGTATTGCCTCCTTTGCCTGTAACAAGAAAGACAGAAGCAAGAGCTGGTCTCTGAATTGTAACTTGTTTAAGTGATAAATTTTTCTCTCCTCGATTCTATTCAGAGAGAGGATCTTCCTAGATGAGGCTGTGCACGGAGCTCATCCATCAACTTCAGCTATTTAAAAAGAGTTGCCAAAGCTCACTGAATCACCCTTAACTTGCTCCCTCACCTTAAGGCAAAAGGATTAGGTATGGCTTAACTGAATTCTAGGTAGGCAGCAGACATGGACTGGAAAAGACCCTGCGCAAATCCTGTAGGAGCAGGGGTCTTTCAAAAGCGTTAAACTGTTAATCCAATCAAGAGGAGAGGACTACACTAGTTGCACATGCAATCAAAATATAACTATGCTCATTTTAAGGGAATGACTAACTTGTGAAAGTAAGGATGTGAATTTGCATGACCAGTGTCTAGCTGCCCTCCCATAATTATAAGCCCGAGAAAATGGCTGGCTTCACACCTACTGTGTTCTCAGAGGCACAAGACAGAAAGGCTTTATTTATCGCTCTGAATGTTACTCACGCACAATGCTGATTTATGGTTATACTTCTTCCAACAGCCTGAGCTATGTTTTGGTCCAGGATAGATAGCCAGAAGAAACATGAAGTCAAAATCAAGCAAAGCTGAATATAAACATAAGTTCACAAACGTCTAATCAAATTTATGATTTTCATTAAGATGTGCTTAGTTTTAAGTCTGTTTTACAAGGAAATTGCAAAGCAAATACTGAATTGTTTAATCTATTTTTATTTTCCATGACCTCTGATACTGCTCCACTGCAAAATAAAGTCTCAGAATTCACCATTTCACCACAAAGGAATGTGAAGGAACTTCACCTCCTTTCCAGGTGCTATATTTCAATGTCTATACCCTGCATAATCTTTCTAGAGGCAAAAATAGACATCCTCGTTATACATACCCATAGCAATGATATTTGCATCTCTTTTTTGGTTGTTTTTTTGGGTTTGTTTGGTTTTTTTTGTGGTTTTGTTTGGTTTTTTGGGGTTTTTTTGTTTGTTTGTTTGGTTGGTTTTTTACTGTAAGGAGTAAGCAAGGAAGAGTAACATTGCTTATGAGTACAGCTACACTGA
This sequence comes from Chroicocephalus ridibundus, assembly GCF_963924245.1. Classification (NCBI taxonomy): domain Eukaryota; kingdom Metazoa; phylum Chordata; class Aves; order Charadriiformes; family Laridae; genus Chroicocephalus; species Chroicocephalus ridibundus. The sequence goes on from NC_086289.1 coordinate 52,111,407, forward strand.
ATAAATCCTGTCCTGGAGGGATTTTGCAATACATTGAAGCTAGGTTTCATTCTGACTGGAAATTCTCCAAAAGAATGTTTTTCCATAGGAAAATGCTGATTCATCAAAACCAAAGCATTTAGCACTAGTAAAAGGCCAACTCCAGTGGAAACCTATCTTCTGCTGTAAACGTGCCCAGGCTCCTGCCAGCTTGCCTGAGGCTCTGTGCTGCACAGATGGGAAACCAAATCATCCAGAAACTAAAGATAAAATGCTTGACATGGAGATAAGATCATGGAAGGCCCGTTAGCTCCTGCTTCCAATGTCTTAAATTTCCAAGGTTTCTGGTTCTGACACAGTTGACCTGGAGGATTGCTATCAGACAAGGAATCAGGGTCCTGAGAGTGTAGATGATCATGGTCCCTAGGGCCAAGGAGGTCCCACTGCTTCCTACCCCCTCTTCCCCTGGTTTCCAGCCAGGATGACAGAGCTCAGGAGCTTTGGTTTATGAGAACACTGTAAAACCCACAAAGCTTGTACAGAGCACGAAATGTGTCATAATGCTACTTTTGAAAAAAACAAACCAATAAATGTTTCTTTAAACTTTCTTTTGCCCACCAAAATGCTTCCACCTCTATAAAGCCTCACACTGAAATGTAACGTATTCTATGCTACTCCTGTTTGGACACTCAGACCCATTCCCTTTACCATTCAATGCTTATGTACCAGAGAGAGATCTTTTCCCCCAGATGAAGAAGACTTGATATTTCTATCAAGTGGGGAAATTCTATTAAATACTAAATTGGTAAAGTTCATTGAAAGGATCGTTCAAAACAGATCAATGTATAGTTCAAAATACCACGAAAATCCCCAAACTCTTACATCTGGGAGCTGCAGGTGCTCAGTCACCTTGAAATAGGTCCAGGTCTTGAACTTGCCCCATGCAGTTCTGGAGACCCCAGAAGTACGATTATCCTCCTCAGCGTCCCTGTGACTCAGCAAAGTCACTCACACTGACAGAAGCAAGAATGAGACTTGGCTCAAAAAGTCACTGCTTGAAGCTTGCAGTTTGGGTAACTGTAACTTGTGGTATAAAGGGAAGGTCATGACAAGACAGCTCTATTAATCCAGACACAGACCCTATGGCAAAAGGCTTACACCAAAGCATGATCTTGTCTTGGTAATAAACACAGAAGTGGTGTCCACTTTATGGTGATGATATCTGCCAGCCAGTATTCAGGTGAGAGCACATCTGCTCAGCAGATCATTATGAACAACTTGCCTTTTACCTCACCAGGTCTCATGATGCAGAAGTACTTCTCAGGGCACTAGGCCATCAGACTGCTATTGGGTCACTGCTCCCTTCTCCTTTAACAGTACAAGGAAGGGCTGAACAATTCTCAGCGTGCCAAGAAATACAGCTCTATCATCCCACTTTATTTAATTTGGACAATTCTGTGCAGAGCTGGAGGCCAGCGGTGACCGAGGGCTACAGGAGCGCCAAGTGGCTGATGCTCAACTTAAGCAAGCCAGAGGCAACGCCAGTTCCTCCAGGAGTAGGATTGCTATTACGGGCATAAGTGTTTTCAAATCGGTGGTGACTTTAGGTGTCTCTATAAGACAGGCATTCAGTGCAGCTTCTAGAAAGTGGGGCTGACAGCTCACTGAGGAATTCATCTTGCAGAGAGCATGCAACTCTGCTGCCCCAGAATTTGAACCAGCTGCCCATTAGCCTTGGTGGGACAGGGGAAGTTTAAACTTTTAAAATAAAAGAAAGCTATATTCAAATACCAACTAAGGACAGCATACTGCTGACTTAAATAACTGGAATTTCCTACAAAAATTGGAGTTTATGGCTTTGTTTTGCAATTACATCATGTTTTATCATTTAGATGCACTAGAAGATGTAAAAATGGGAATTACTGTAATAGTATTAAATAGAGTTAATAATACACCAGCCTGTATCTGGGAAAGCATCTCACAAATGTGGAACTCTCAGCACGCAACTGAGAGGTATGGTAGGAAGTACTAATATGTCCATTATATTCCTGAAAATTACCATACGCAGTATCAAACAACTTACCAAAGTTTTTGTCCTAACAATAGGACCTGGAACTTCTAACATGGCATTCAAAATGCAATGGCTTAATTGACAGTTCCTCCTTTTCCTTATTATCTCTTTTTTGAGGTAGGCTTTCGTGCTTGCCCTTTGCCAGTGTTCTGGATCCTTGCCTTTCCTTCCAGGCCTCAAAGACATTCCTTTATAGCTATCTTAGAGAGGCTGGAGCAAAATATTTTGGAGCTCTTAAGACACTGTGAAACTTCAGACCCACAGAATGACCGTTATATGAAGAATCAAAGTCTGACTATAACAAAGAAAAGCACCACTGCAATGGCATGAATCCCTTCAAGTCAATATTGGACTCCCTCTGTGGCCAAAATAGTTTCCTCTAGAAAAGCATCTTCCTCTCCATCTTAGCCACACAGTTTCCTACTGAAAAGAAAGCTCCTCGCTTTCTCTCCACCGATTAGAGAATGAGGGAACCCCTATATCCACTCAGCTGTAGTTATTCTTTGTGAAACTCCTCAGTGGAAGCCAAAGGATAATGGGGATAATCGAGATAAGGAACATATCAAAGAACGCGGGCATCTTATCAGAATTTTGTGCAGCTGGAACCATACAGTGAAAACTACAAATTTCAGTTTACAGAAAACTATAGTACCTTTAATGAGAGTTACTTGCCGCTGATCTCTACTAAGAACGCTACTGAGCACAAAATGCTGGGAGATGAAAGGGACAACAGAATCTAATAAAATCATAATGTAGGATTTCCACTGCTCTCTTCTAAACTTGTCTTATATCAGAAAGTTTGACCTTTGGAGGATTGTTTCTTGGAACAACTCGTTCTGGAGCACACAGAGGAGAGGATGTTCTGACCCTTGTCCTGAAAACACATGGGCCTGGCTTGGCGCAGATCAAGAAGCAGCTCTAGCGGAGCTGCTAATGAACAGCTACCACCATATAATCAAATGTGATGTCCCTGAGGAAAAAAATCACAGGGTTGGGAGAGAATATATCAAAGGAACGCTCAATCTAGCGGAGTGACACTAAACTCTAGAAAGAAGAATTTTTTCAAAACTTAACTTTGTTAAAATCACCCTGAAGAGTAAATATACAAATTGAGGTACTTAGCAAAGATGTTGCACTTGATTTGTTTGACTCAAAACCTATCCATTAGAAAAGAGAAATCCAACCCCAGCTGCACAGTAACCTTAAGTAAACTAGAAATAAGAAATAAATTGACTGATAATTAACACCAAAGTATTTCACATGACTCGCAGGCAGTGATCCAGAAGAGCATGATTACCATAAAACTTCAATATGAAATGAAGTTCCCTCAATCCTGTAAAGGCCCAAGTGCTGATAATCACCTTTGCTTGTTCAGCTAGGTTTTCCAGAGTGTGATAGGGGAAGCCAGTGTTACCAGTCATGCTGACATAGCCAAGAATAGTCTAGCAGGTGCCTTAAGGCATACATGAACTTGAGAAGGACATGAAAATGAGACAGTTATCAGTAAGTTTAAGAACCTGACTCTCAGGCATACAATTTGAACATACATGGTCTAGTGCATAAGAAAAGAGTTTATTTTCTAAAGCGATGGAAAGTTTGTGCAAAAAGTAGTGGACAAGAACAGAACTTGCTCAGTAAAAACTGTGTTATAGCCACCTACTAGAGGGTTCCTTGTGTCTTCTTTTGAAGACACCCAGATGGTCCTACCATTTGAGACAGGGAGCTATTAGCTGTGACTACAACTATCTCTTTATGTATAGATGTGCCTCTAGCATGAATACTGACAAGGACAGCAGAAGGCCAGAAAGCCACACTATGTTGTGAATTTATGCAGGATGTTACAGGACAAAGTTCCAGATTTCTCAAGGCTGCAAAGTATCTCTTTCTGTTGAGTACAAGATACGCTGATTTCTTGAGATATCTCCATAATCACCTTCCTCTATAATTCTTTTCTACAACCTCTTCCCCTCTTTAAAGGTTCATTTGCTTATGTCCAAAGTTTGCTCTGACACCACACAGCTGTATAACCTTGAATCAGAATTTCATAAAAACAAGGAAGGTGCGAGGAGCAGGGCTGTGCAAAGTCTCGTCTGGGCTTTCTACTCAGCATCACTTTGCCTTGACTTCTTCATTTGACCTTGGAATCTTGTCACCAGACTCTTGTCTAGAACTGACTGTTCTCACCGGACCTGCTGTGACCTCGTTCAGGTGCTGTGGGACTGGACCCTTGTCAGAGAAGTTGCTGCCTGCTTGCCACTCTGTCACCCCTAGCTCCCCTTCCCCTGCCAGGCACCAGCTCCCTGTCAGACATGACATTTCACCATGGCCATTCCAAGCATCTGCTGAACAGCACCTGTATACCAGGAGCAGCCCAGCATTAAACATCTGCTGGATCAATATTTTAAATGAACTGCTAACAGTGTCAATGCTGTGGTTGCCTCATCTTGGGAAAACTAGAGAAATTTGGACTGATGTTCATGTTGTGATGGAAAGTTCTTTGGCTGACTTTGTGGGGGGTGGTTTCCATCCCTTTGTGGAGCCGTGGTTTATTTTGTTTCTTGTTTTGTTTCTTGATAGCTTGCCAGCATCCTCTGGGATAGATTATTCCTCAGCATTTTCTGAATCTCTGTCAGTACAGTCCAATGCTTCCTCCTCCCAGCTCTCATACATGCAATGACTCAGCCCTCGCTCTCACTTTCCCTTTGTTGAACTTTGTGACAATTTTTTCAGCTGCCTTGCTATGTGGCCAAAAGAAGTATGTATACACTGTGCCAAAAAGGAATTTCAAACAACAAAAAGAAAAAGCAAGAAAGCTGTTTGTTTGCTTTGTATTAGAAGATCTCTGTGTTTTCTGTCTCAAAGCAATATGCATAGGGATGCCTGCATTTATGTACCCAGGACTGGTGTGACACTTAAGACGCTCAACAGTTGCTAAATCTATAGAAAATTTTAGCTGAAAAATGTTTCTAATAATGCTCTGTTGTTTCATGTTATCAGAGGGCACTATCAAGACACATTTGAGACTGAAAAATTTGAGTGATGGAATGAGCTACAGAGATAGACTTGTGGACGTACAAACTGGGTTAAGACACAAATCTCTGAATTATAGGCCTAGAATTGGTTGCAAGCAAAATAACCCATCACAGTTACTAAAGGCAAGGACAACAGAATTAATGACTGGAACTTCATAGAGAAAGACCACAAGGATCTGGTGATGTGCCCAATCAAAAGAAAAGGACAGGATAGCTGGAGAAATTGGGAGCCGTTCTAAGGTTATTTTCAATTTGCCTGTAAATAGGTAGAAGAGGATAATAAAGTCCTTGTTCAGATAAGCTTGATCCTCTTTTTACAATTCAATTCCAATTAAAAACATACAAGGAAGGAAAACCCTTAACTAACATGGAAGGATGATTATTATCTTGGGGGGCAGGGAAAGCAATACAGTTACTGTGATAAGAGAAACACCGGATCCCACTTCACCCCCAATCAATGAAAATTCATTATTTAAAAAACCCTTTATACTTCACTTTGTCACTGCATAGTTATTAAAAGCTTGATGCACCAGTGTTTCCTAACTTATAGGATAATTAATTCCTCTGTGAAAGGGACCTGAGACACAATTAAATTTCAGATTGAAGTCTTGACTCATGCTTACTAGAATAGCCTGAACTTTTTCCAAGTTTCAAATTTTAGGGAAAAACTTATAAATTAAATAGAAGGATTTGATAAGCTGTGCATGCATTTTTCCTCTTCTCTCTCAGACCAGTTTTGTTAGAGTTGTGCTTGGCTACAATATTTTACTCCATCTGCTGAGTAACAATAACATATATTGATCTCTCAGGCAAAGTTCCAGCTCTATAGATTTTGTAACATCTCACAAACCCAGAGATCAAGCCTTCACCTTGGCATAAGAACTGGAGGGTTTTGTTTATTTAAGAATTATTAGTACCAGTTGGTGCTGGTCAAGGGATACACAAGACCCCCACCCTTGCTGTATTTTTGTAAACTTAGTTCTCTTTCAAAACTTCACCAGCATTCAGATTCCTAATTCAATGAAGGCTTCTTGTAAGCAGCTCCTCCTATCAACATCTTTTCTAGGTCACAATCAGGCTTTCACAGACATCTTCCCCAAGGGGGATGTGTTGTTGCCATGGCCTTTCCTTAGGATATCACTTTTATAACAGTGCGATCTCTGTGGTGACGCAAGCCTCTCGCATTCCTGGCCACAGCAGGACAGTGTGTGAAACGTGCACCCTCCAGGAAATAATGGTTCAAGTTATGATAATGCTCCACTTGGGATCTCGATTTGGAGATGGGCCTGAGCTAAACCAGCGGACAGATGCATGTATTCTCTGAAGATCATGCTCGTTTGTATGTACATAAAAATTGCCAGGGTTACTACAAAGTTTTTCTTCTACCTCCAAAACAATCTGCTCCCAGCGTGACAGAATCCATTTCTGTGCCATGATTTAGGCTGCTCAGCCTTGAAAACAAGAACTTTTCCATTAGTGCAAATTAATCTATCCTTCAGGGTGGCTGTGATGAAGGGCTGGAACTGTGGAGACAGAAATGTCTCTGTTCTGTTATTTCACAGTCAAATTGTTTAGGAACCAAAAAATATGGGTTCTGTTCCTGCCTTCTAGCATTCAAAAGAGTTAAATTATTTAAAGTAAATGAACAAGAAGGAGGGAAATAGAGGCAATCCTTCCCATTCTAGAAGCTAGCTAACAGACAAGCTTTCATTGTTCTTACTGTGAACTAAATGGTATGGCTTGTTTCCTTCAGATAAACATTGATAGTCTTGAGTGGAACAGAAGAGAGAGGTTCAAGAAACTATGACGTTTATACCAAAACACCTTGCTGTTGGTAAAGCACGTTGATTTTGGTAAGAAGAGTGGTTTCAATAAACTCCAGCATTATACAGAGACTTCTCTGATTTTTTAAAATTATATTTTATAGCACTCTCTACAGTCATTATAGCACTGTATGCTATGGTTTAATAGAGTTCAAATTTAAGGAAGATAAATTTGTGGTGGTTAAGCTATGGATGGGCTCATCCACATTCGGCAGGATTCTCCAAACTTTGCCTGATTTTAGGAGTTTAATAATATTTGGCTGGGAGGCTCCTAAAATCCTGGGTACCCTATGCACAATCCCAGGAGGTCAGCAGTTGGTAAACATGAGACCACAGGAGTCAGATGAGCTGGTAGACTCCCCTCTGCCTCATTGCCAGTCCTGTGCCAATGGATTGGAGAGAGAGGGGGGAGGATGATGATGACAGTGAATAAAGGAATGTGTTAATTATACAGACTACACAAAAAAGATGTTTGTGGTGTGATATCAGAGACACAGAAATAATACCTAACAGTCACTGTGGGAACTTCTTGTCTTCTAATCCTTTATGGATTAATTCTGGCTCCCAGTTTACCCATTAGGAGCATTTTGGGATATTATTAGCTACAGCTTTGAGAGGGGTGGTTGGTTTGTTTTTAAAAAAATTCTAATGCATCTTTAGAATTTCTATTAGATGATATGAAGGGAAAGCAGAACAAGAAAAGAGAAACTAGAGAGATGTCAGACTAAGAGTACAAAATGGTGCTATGCCAGGGAAGTGATTTATCTTCATCTGATAGAATAAGTTATTCCCATTTAACTTGAAGCTATCTTTCTTCCTAGTACTGCATAAAAGAGCTGAACTGGATTTTAGGTGACTATTCCAGAGCAGATTGACATCGGTTTTAGGCACAACAAAAGAGAAAAAGACAATTCTGTTCTATTCAGGCATGAAAAAGTTAGAAAAGGAAATCCACCAAAAACTTACAATCCACTATTTAAGATGAATAAACCATCAAGTAAAGTAACACGAAGACAGACCTTTTATTCTTACAAGGCAAATTTGGAGCAACACCAATGACTTTTTACTGAGGAAAGAGGAGCTTTTTGCAATACAGCCTTGCATGGTAGGATATTTCTATTCTATTCCACAGATTTCTATAAGAAATCAGTGAGGCTGCTAGAGGTTTTCTCCAGTACAAGGGGGAGCAGAACCTGTCCTGACTGTTTTTGCTATTCTATTCATTAGCTTTATACTAATTTTATTTCAGAAGTGACAAACAGCCTTAAAGGCTTTCACATAGGCAATGCCTAGCTGGTACATCATTCCATTTTGTAATGGTGCAGCTCAAGTTTTCACATATGTATATTTGAATCTGCCCTGCTTACGCACAGGCATTGAGTTTTGAACGTGATTCTTATTACATACAAGCCAGGAGACCCTTTTTGGTGGTCTGAAAGCTACAGAAATTCAAAGAACATTTGAAAATCCAAATTGCAACGTTTCTTTTCTGGTTCTGAAAGTGAGTTTTAAAAACTAGGTAGAGAGAGAATGTACAAGTGATTGGTTTTCCCAGCCCTTGCCAGTTCACAGAAGGGAACATGATGCATCAAAGGGAGCCTTCCCTCAAAGGCCTGTATGGATATAAAGTGAGGTATGGACTCCAGGTGATCTAGAGAGGCATCTTCCCATCTAATGCTTATTACAACTAATGGGAAGGATTGCATGGCCACAGAAACAACCAAAGGCATTTTGCATTTATTTGCAAAGCCTCCCTTCAAGAGAGACCTTCCTCCGGTTTTAAGTTTCCCTCTTATCATCTCCTCCTCCACAGCAAGATTACAGAGCACCCCACTAAAGGGTCTCACATAAAAAGTTGTTCTGAGGACTACAGCCCACCATAAACTTGCCTGTGTTGAGCAACTCTGATGACTGACGAAGCCAGGAAAAATAGAATAAATCCCTACAATGACTTGCCATCCACTTTTAGTAACAAAGAGATAGAGATTTTACTGTGTTGGGTAGCTAACATGAGAACTGGCAACCGAGTTGCAGTGGCCCTTAAAACCCTCTCTAGATATACTGTGATGAGCACGGTCAATAGGGAAGGCTGTAGAAACCACAATGAGAAACTCTTCTGGAAAGTTCAAATTAAAGCAAATATGGGAGCCCAGGGAACTCTTACTACGTTGCCAAAGCTGTAATTTAATGTTCAGACTGAATTCATTGTACTGTGCATTGGGGAGACAATGTGGTCTGGAGGTTACAGAAGAGGGCTGGGAACCACAACTATCCTCTTGGGATCCTACCCAAAATGAGCTGCTCACTGCGTGACTTGAAGGAAGTCGCTTAATCTGATTTCTGTATGCCTTAGTCAATTTAGATATGAAACTGGACAGAAAGCAGAACAAAGCTAAAATTTCCTGGTGCTGCAGTCCGACCTTATCTATGCAGAATAACTAAGTCCTTTTGACACAATTCATTATGGGAGGGACTATCAGCGAAGGGGACCCAGAAACAGTTTGGTTTCTTAACAAGAAGCAAAACCAGGCACAAAGAGCAGCAGCATTTTCAAATATTGAATAAATGTATAGGAATAGCACAGGAAATACTACAATGCTCACAGCGCCTGCAGAGAGTGGCTTTCCAGAGAGAGAAAGAGGGTCTCAGAGTTCTCATTGACATCATATCATCCATTCATTAAAAAGATGATATCCGAGCGATCAGATTGGTTTGGATTGCTGGTGCTGAGGTAAGGGTGCACATTTGGAGTAATTTGATCAACAGTTTGCAGTATCCGCTTGTGAGAGAGAAGTGGAGAACATCAAAGCTGTAAGTAGATGTGCTGCTCCACTGATGGTCTATAGTAATGGACAGAACAGGCGCAATGGGTCATATGCCTACCCAGTATCCAAAGTCACTTTCCAGATACGTGGATCTCTTTTTACTGCCAGTTTGAATGTCTATTTTCATGCTATAGTTGGAATCAGATTATTAGAGGCCTGGGTTTACCACACTCAGGGCTTCCTGGAAGCTGTTACTCTGTTTCAGCTCTGAATTTAGAAGATCATGAAAGAAGAGTGTTCTCCCCTCAGGATGGAGGGAGAGCTAGATAACAGTGATTTTAAAGCAAACAAACAAAACAACCAACCCCATCTACCCACAAAGTGGCCTACATACTGAAACTTCAAGTCTGGATCCACATATCAAAATACCCTGAAAGTTTAAAGGATTTTGGACTGAAAAACTACAGACAAGAGAGACACGTGGAGCAATCACTCTAAACGCAAATTCAAGAAGCGGAGTCAAGCAGAGGGATTGGGTTCAGGTCCCTGTTTTGTACGGGAAGCATTCTGAACACATCAAAGTATACTGACAGCTCATCATCAGATGGGGATTCCAGCCCCTGGAGTTTCATTTCTGCTATATTCTAGCCCCATTTTCTTTCTCCTGAGTACAGGGTCCACAGCAGAGTACCAAGTGTCCACCTGTGAACAGAGAACATTACAGCAGAGCTGCGATGACTGGCAGGGAAATGTTCAGTTTGGAAGGTGTACAGGACCCCAGGCATCATCCAAGTAAATCTTACTCAAGTAAAGAATCCTGGACAGAGGTTGAAACATCCTAAATGATTCAGTTTATCTAGCCCAGTGTTTTCCGAGAGCTGCACCAGGATCCAACCAAATAAACCGACTATACATTGAGCCAAAGAAAGGAAAGTCTTAGCTACAGTAAGATTTTCCCCTTTCAGCTTAATATGTAACATATCATCACCTAAAAACCCCTGTATAATACGTGTTATTTGCATTTTTTTTAATTTCTACGTTATTTTAATGTCTTTAAGAATACTTTTTAATATTTCCTTTAATGGTTGTGTCAAATTAATACGATGGGAAAACAGTCTGTGATAAGTATGCATTCTCTCTCTGCTCACAAATGGCTTATAAAATTCAACAGTAACATTTTGGCAATCATAACTATTTACATAGGAGACAGATGACTAGGCATGGGAAAGCAGCCTTTTGTTCACATCAAAGGACTACATACAAATTCTCACATGTACGTATACTCATTTTTATTTACAGACAGGAAAGATTGAGCAACTTGATAAAAGCGTGAATGGTGAGAAATACAGTAGGTTGAAAGGGAGAAAATGCTGCATTACTTGCACAGCATAAGGAAAAGTTGTCTTCTTGCATCATATAGGAAAGTGTTGGCTCAGAGTTCAACCCGGGGGCATGAAAGCATGGTCCCTGCACCCTCTGCTCTCCTTAAATGTCCTCCAGTGTAAAGGAAGTTGCTAAGTGACGTTTCTCACTTCAACTACCTCAAAAATAGATCCCTTTAAGCTACTTAAGGATTTCAGAACAAAACGAAAGCCACAAAACAAACCAACCAACCTTTAAACCAAAGACCTCCACATTGCTTAAAAACAATAAACCAAAGAGTTAGCCTCAAACAGGAGACTGACCACAGCTATCACCTAGAAATGCTCCCTTATATCAGTCTCCTCATTACAAAAAGCTAGTTTATTCAAGGAAAAAAAAATGGCCTACAAACCCACTTGGTTTGGAAAGAGGTATCTCAACAGGGTATTTTGTGTTTAAGAATTGAGTTCTGCAGCAGCACTGAGCACAAGAAGTTAGCAGCTCCAAACTTGCTAGTTCACACCTCAAAGACAACCTCAGCTTGACTTAAGAATTTTCAGGAACCTGGTTTCAAATGCATGTTGTAGCACACTAGTGATTCCAGTGATCAATAAAAGGATCCATGATATCCTATCTGATAATACAAATGTTATACACACTACTTATCATTACTAATACTTTTTTTTTTTCTAAACTCTGCCATTATTTTTTTTCCTCCCCTCAAATGGTCCTCCCGCCTCCAACAAGAATTGCATCAATTTCTAAAGAGCTAACCCAATTCTCTCATGGCAACAGAATGTGGCATGAACACACACGTGGTTCACAAATCGTGAACCACTGAAAGTTACACTGGCGATTAGTAAGCAATAACAGTTCAAAATTCATGGTATTTCAACTAGCATCTCTGCATGTGCATGCATATACACATTAACGTGATGTCTGAGAAACTTGCAGTAGAGGTCTTATAGTCTCAATACTTGCCTTTAGACCCTCCACAGTTTACACCCTGAATGTTTAAAAGGTTATTTAGCTCTTGTAAGAAGGACTGCGGTCAACATATTTATTCCTTCGGTATGGTGGATCTCTCTACAGTAAAGGCTAGAGTTCATCTTCTCTGGAGTCAGGAGTCTGTCAGGCACAGCCAGAGACCATGGAAAAAATTCCCTTGGGAAATCAGGATCATCACAAGGCTCACTCCTTTTTATTTTGACCACTTTTCTCATTATTCCTTTTTTAACACAGAAGTGTAGCAATGTGTATTTGATACGGACAAACACAGTCATGACACTTCACATCATAGATGTCTCCCTTTAGGAGAAGGATAACAGACACACTATCACGTGGCATATGGTAGTCATCGTTTAAAAATACTACTGGAAGATTCTGAGATATTCCTACATATGGTATGATAAACTACGAAGGGAAGAGTGACTACCATGTGAAACACCATTGCTTCCTGCAAGAAAATTCATTTTTTCCTCCCATAGACCTGGTGTACTTCCACGTGCTCTTTTCTACTGACAAAGCAGGACGCATCAACCCCAGTCCGCAGAATGGACTTTAAGGGAGTGACAGCTCAGACTTCTTGCCCACTGAATTGCCAAATTCTCTGTGGCCATTATTTGCCTGGTGTGGATCTTTCACAGCTACTTAAGCATAATCCAAGACTACTGAACTCCAGACAGGTACATGGTCTGCTTGATGACAGCAGTTCTAATCACTGACCACCTGCTGTAGGTAGACTATAAAGCCATGTCTTATTTTCTAACTCATTGGCGATAGTAATTTTTACCTATTATTTTACTTACTTTACCAACTGTAATCACACTTCTCAAAATAAGGTTATAAAATAACCTGTAGCTTTACATTCCACATAGATAATATATCAATATCTTTTCAGATCATTTGACCTTTTCTGATGAGGGATGAGTGACTTGTGGATGGGAAGAGCATTTCTAAAGCTAAACATGCATTTAGAAGTAATTCATACAAATTGTTTACCAACGGAAGAGATGTGTTTACTGTACAGTCAATACTACTTGATCTTCTTAGAGGAAAGCAGCTTGTAAGAAAGGAGATTAAGTGATTCATTAAAAGTTGCAATATGCATTTTTTCTATTCCCAGGGAATAAAAATTTCTCTTATTTTATAACCGATACACAAAGTTCTGGACACGTATACTACTTTGTTGCTACACTTCTAAACTTTTTTTTTTTTTTTTTTTTTTTCTTAAATGCAGGCTACTGATCTAGGAAATGCACTTTCTATCTTTACTGCATAGATATAAGTATCTGGAAACATTCAAATAGTATCTCAATTTCTGATAAAGAAAGCCCTCAAAAGTAGGGCTTTTTTCCAGGTATCAATTGCAGTAACAAGGTACAACCGTTGCTATAGAATCTCTTTTATCAGCTAGAAGGTACTGCTTTAAATGTGGGTCACTTATTTGCAGAGCAGTTTTGACTAGAAAAATGTTTGGAGAAGGTGGAATGCTAAACTTGCTTTTTTCACATTGGTGATGGCTGGAAGTTCAAGGATCAGTGGGGACCATTCTGACACCTTAATAAGGGACCCATGTTTAACTTCTTCAGCTGACTGAGGGGATTTGAACTTCCAAAAATGTTTATAGAAAGTATTATACACCTCCTTCTACCCTTCCCATAGGAACCATGTTGGTTTGTATAACATACTTCGAAAAACAAACATAATTCTCTTGGTGCTCAAGGGGGTGCAATGTACGATTTGAGCTCAACTCCTTCAGAGGAGTTGTGAACTGAACTTGAATGGGTTGGACAAAAAGGGGAATAACAGGTCCTTTTAAGATCTCCACAACCATCACGGGCAGACAATTACCTTAACTTACTCCTTATTTCACAAATATTTTCATTTGAGACCTTTGATTCAAAAGGAAAAATTTTAATTCTCATTTTGACAAATAAAAATAAAGGTATTCTAAATCTAATTTGATTTGTATAAGAATTCTTTCCAGCTGTCAAGCTTCAATGGTTGTTCACACAAACAAGAATGTCCTTTACCCCTCTGAGATTGTCCTGCTACTGGGGCAACCCAGGTGTGTGTTAAACAAACTTTAGACCTCAACAGTTGTTCAACATGAGTAACTCAGCCTTTCCTCTAGCTTCACAAGAAACCTAAATTTGTTCCTCTCTTTGCTTGGCCTCCATGGCCAGTATTTCTGTCTTCTAAGACCAGGGCTTGAGCACGCTGGGCTGTTGCAAGTCTGGGTAAATTCGTAACAGTCAGTGGACTTAGGCTTACTCAAAGCAGCTGAAAGTCTGATCCTTTCTCTGCACTAATAATTTGAATTAAGTGGTGAAGGTTGAGAAGTCCAGAAATAATGCCTGATGTAATTTGAAACTGAGGAGTTATGACTCGAGGCATTACTGAAAAGAAAAGAAAAAAAAAAAAAAAAAAAAAGAGAGAGAGAGATCTGGAGATGCATCCAAATTCAGTGTGGGAGGATGATTAGGTCCAAGATTCTTGTTTTCCCTTAAGTTTCATAAACCTCTCCGCTTTTGGCATGACACTCTTCAATAGTGCAGTGCTTCAGCCTGCTTGCCATATGTAACTCCATTGGCTTTCATACAGCTGGAATAAGGTACTTTTTGGCAGCAGAAAACATTTTCCTGGTCGAGATAGACAAGTATACAACAAAGCAATCTTCTCTTCTTAACCTCTTTTTAAGAGTTGTATGTAGCAAATTACAATGCACACATTTTCCTAAACCGAGAAAGGTTTCACGATTTTGACACTGAAAAATGGTGTCACTGACTTTCTCTTGCTCAGTGAAAATATTTTATGCAAGAACCAATCAAAATAAAAAACTGCAGCCAGGAAATCAAATGTCAAATCATGCTGACAGTTTAGTCAATTTTATGTATTTTCACTGAAAACAAAGACACTAGCTGCTGATTTAATTCTACTTAAAAATATATTAGTATGCTAAATGAAAAGTGCAGCCTAAGATAAATAAGATATAAATAGAATTTCTAGGATAGCCCAGCCATTTCTTTTTTTTACCATTTAGTATTTTTTTGATAATTTTTTTCCTTCCAGCTATTTAGTTCTGTTGTTTCTTCAGACAAACACTTCTTTCTTACTTCTTCTTAAGAAGAAACACTTATTTTTTTATTTAATTGCAAACAGAGACTTGAGACTGTATATACTCAATCAAGCAACATGGAAGTCAAACTTTGTTATTGATTCAGAGTTGGACAGTAGTGCGGTGTTCTTGCGTAAGCTGTATTTAATACTAGTTTTAGCTAAGCCTGAAAGCACAAATAATATGAATAAATAATGAGCACTCTTTCTCTAGTGCTACTTATTGCAACCATGATGACTAACCTAATTCAAGATAGTACACAAATAATTCTGCTTTCCTGCAGAGTAACAGATTAACTCATTTCACGGTTGGAAATGGGAGGAAGGCAGGTGTATGTAACATGTGCTTGCCACAATGCACAGCCTGGTCTGGTTGTGTTGCTGACCTGCTGGACCAAGTTTAAAACTGGTAGGCAGGCTGACCTCCAAGGAACGCCCAACGCAGTACCAGGGCAATTACTGCAAACGCACTGACTACTTAACAAGTCCTCCTCAGAATGACAAAGTGCCACTCTTGGGATAACCATGGTTATATGACACTTTCCGACTGCATAGAAGGCGCTTATCTTGTTTCCTATTCCAACTTCGCCTTGAGGATGTGCATTCAGCCTCCATAACGCCTCTCTGCTATTGATTTTTAGGACTCTAGTCATAGATCTAGCCATACGGCTGAGAGGTCACGGTTTTGGAGAAACAAATCTCAAGATTTTCCTCCGTAGATTAAACAAAAGGAAGCTGTTCTTCACATGAACAATAGTTAAGGTGGGGAACACTACTGTGAGATATAGTGGATGCTAAAAGTTTGCAAGCGATTAAGGAAAAACTGGATGTGTTCCTGAGAGAGAGATTTATTGAATGTTACTAAATACATAGAAGCTTCATCTGATTCAGGAGGTCCCTGAGCTGAAAATGGTGTGAGCCTGGGAGAGCACTCACAGGGAAATTGTACACGTTCATTTCACTCCCATACTCTTCCTTAGTCTGTCATCCATTTTCAGTCACTGTCAGAAACAACATGCTGGGCTGGGTACGTCTTTGGAATGAAATGAAGGTTCTCATATTCTTGTTTCTCATAGACTGGGATTTCTTCACCTGCTGTTTCCTTCAGCTGTTGTTTACTGCTATTGCATACTAAAAAACTACGTTCCTCTTAGAGGCTTCTGTGTTTAGCTGTTGGATATATGATGACCATTGGGTATGTAATGACTACAGCATATTATCAAACTATTTTACAGACCTATATGCAAGCCCCAGTCAGGAAATAATGAAAAGAAGTATCTACAGATATTATTGCTGGACTCTACTTCAGACAGTATATATAATACAAAATTATGCATGTGCTTTTCCAAGATTGCAGAAGATTGAGCTAGCTAATAATGAACAATTCAGCTACACAATGTCTACCATAAAGGCTAGACGTGTTTCATGCTTTGCACAGTACTCTAGTTTATTATGCAATTTTCATTACTATCGCTGTAATTCTGCCTGAGAAGTGTCAAAGTTCAGTCTAGTTATCCCTGGCAAAAGACACTGTTCAATTCATTTCACAACAACAATTGTTTATTTCTCCTTCTTCCCAATAACATCAGCTGCTTTCAGCTCAGTTGAATGATGTAAATTAGTTATTCTATGCTAGAAAGTCAGTGAGCAAGTTGGCCTTTGTTTGCAAAGGCCTCTCCAGCAAGAGCCATTTGCCAGAGATCATAAGATGAACAGCTAATTGTGGCTTTCTAAAATGCCTTTCATTTTCTCCATCAGAGAAGTTCTATTTCTGCTTTATTTAACTGATAAACACTAGTAGAACTGTCCCTGTGGAGCTGGGGTTAGCTGCAATGCATTGATCTGAGCTTTCTCAAAAGCTTGGGAATTTTCCAATCTGAGATTTTGGGTTTTTTCCTTTGCAGATACTGAAGTTAGCTTCAAAAGCTGACTTTTGGGAAGCATTTTGGGAGACTATAAGACTGGGAGACTATAATATTAAAGTGACGTGTTTTCTAAGGATGACGACAAATCTTCCTAGTGGAGGAGGTCACAATATATTTTAAACATTTACAAAAATCAAAGAAAATGGATGCTTCTGTCCATGCCACAGGGCATCTCTTGTTTGAAACACTATTCCTACGCAGACTTTGCCTACAGTATCTAACTAAAGTATAGGTCAAACCCAGTCAGGATGGCAGAAGCGACCACAGAATGGTGCTGGGTGTTGGAGAGGGCACAAAGACTGACAAGATCAAGCAGTTTCAGCTACCTCCATACTGGCTGGATAAAACTCATGCGGTGGCATGATTCAGAGCTTTAAATAAGTGGAGAAATAACCTTTTAAATAACCTCAGAAAACTCATAAAAAAATGATTCTTAAACCAGCACAAGATCTAGTTCACACTGAATCACAGAAAAACTGCTGCTTGATGACCACGTTATAATCAATTCTAATAACGTTATAAGAGAGAAAACATTTCAGAATTCCACTGCAGGAATGTTAAAGTTTATAAAGGAAATTACAGGAAAGTGGAAAGAATAGTTAAAAGAAAATCAAGAGAGCAGCCACAAGAGCAGAGCAATTGCAAGCAGCAGAGAGGCTATTCAGAAGTATTACATAAAGGCTCTCGGTTCACAGCCACCTGACAGAAAAAAAAGACTCCAAAAGTAGCAATAAGAAGAAAGACGGTGTGGTCAAACATCTGAGTAACGACTGCCATTAGAAGTAAAAAAAAGACATTTCAAAATGTGGAAGATACAGCTGGATGGAGAACACAGAAAAAGGAATTAATTCTCTCAAGTTATAAGTAAAAGCATATTTAAAATCTTTTCCTTCTTGGCATAAAGGTCAACTTGCTATAGGTATAAAGACTACTAACAAAAACTTTTTCAAACATACTGGAGGCCAGAAGCCTGCCAGAAAGTTTCTGAGACCAACAGATCATAAAGATATAAACACTTAAGAAGATAAGCCCATTTCAGAAGAGCTAACGAATTCTTTCCATTTGTGTGCAGTACAGAGGAGGTCAGGTAGGTTCACCCACTGAGCCAGTCTTCACGAGGAACGAGTCTGAAGAACTGCCTCAAATCGAAGTGTTAAAGAGGCGGCTTTTTCCTGGCTCTGTAAAACGAGCAGTCATAAATTGCCAAGACCAGAGAGTTTTCACCCAGGAGTTCTAGGGGAACTCTAATACAAAATTTTGCTGAGCTACTACGGTGCGTAACTCGTCATGTAAATCTCCCTCATATGCAGGGGGCAAATGTCTCACAAATCTTGTAAAATTACTCAAAGGTGGTTTTTGCAAATAAAAGACCAAGGAATTTAACTTCTGCTTGTGTAGGCCAGTAAAATATATAGTAAATATCAGAATCAATAGATAGTTCATAAACACGATTTAGTGAGAGTCAATGAACTTTCCTAATGCAAAGTGATGCCTAGTAAATCTTTCAGAATGCTTTTAAAGAATTCATCACTGTGTTAATAAAGGTAACCCACGGTATATGGTGTACTAGGATTTTTCCCCCAACTCTGCTGACTTCAATTTCTGAACAGCTTTGACAGCCACTACCTTTCTGTGGGCTCTCTGACTTTGCTATAGGATAAAGCAGTGTCTTTCAAGAATTAACAAATTGTTAAACAACAGAAGCAAAGATTTAGTTTTCAGAATTGAAAGAAGTTATAAGAGGGGTCCTCCAAGAATCTATACTGGGACCTGTTCTCTTAATCTGAAAAGATGAAATGCGGAGAGAAACACAGAGCAAGAGGGTTTGCTGGAAGAAGTAGAAATCCTCATTCTGGATAGTTAAAACTTAAGCCTAACTATGAAGGATCACAGATTTCCCAGCGTTAGCTAATTAGGTCATTAAATGGAAGGTAGGATTTATCGTCAATAAAAAGAAAGTAACGCATACAGAGAAAAGCGGCCTTAACTGTTCCTGTGCAGTAATGATCTCCGTTTCTGCTGTTAGTATTCACGTCTGTTATCCAAGTTTTTCTGCAGGTAACACTTAAAACAGCCGACAGATTGTCAGAAAGTAGCTAAAATACCCAATGAAGTGTTAGGATTTTTTAATTTTTTTTTTAATAAAAAGATAGAAAGTGTGTTCTTTTCAAAACCCAGTGTTCATGTGTTGTGCATTATATTTAATTCAGTAGCATCTTTCCTTCTTACTATCCCCTATCTGAAAAAGGAGGCAGAAGAATTGGAGAGCATTTCAGGCAAAGGATCACCTGATATATGCCTGGGGGAAGGGGCTGGTTTTGTTTGTTGTTGTTTTGGGGTTTTGATTTTTATTTTTTTATTGTTGGTGGTGGTGGTTTGGTGTGCTTTTAAATATTACTTCCACAGATATTTATTCCCTCCAGTCATCAGAGGACAGCAGGAAAGGCAGACTGGTTCTGGTTCTTCACAGCAGTTCCTATGCCTTGCTTTTTTTTTTCTGGATCATGGGCACAGGTATGGGCGGGTCCACAGCTCTGGTTTGGGCAAATACGTATTTCTGGGGTAGGTGAGGGTTGTCTGGAAGGAATTCCTCCTTTTTCCTTTTATTAAATTGTTTTTGTTACTTATCGGGTTCTTATGTTAAGGGTGACTGCGCAACCTGAAATAGGAGTTTCAGTACAAGGCCTCTCTCTGACTCAACGCACTTCTGAGCAAATGTATGTCCCTCATCTACTATGACGTTAATAGACTCCACTTGCACTGCGTTTGAGTTGGTACTCACTGCTCTTTGATGTAATCTGTGAATTCAATTATTTATCAAAAAAAAAGGAAAAGAAAAAGAGGCAAGAGGTGAATTCTCTCAGCAGATACTAAGTTTGCATGGGTTCTAAAAACCTCTTTTCACCATACCAGAATGTTACTTATGACTAGGGCAGACAGCCAGTCTGTGTAGCCTTGTGAAAACGTCTCTTATCTCTCTCTGGTGGCTGCATTGTTGACTTCACTGAGACTCACAGATTTTTTGGGGGGGGGGTTGGGGTGTCTTTATTGATAAACAAGCATTTTCTGAGGGGTGCTCAGCAATATCAAAACCAGTGCATTTCATCAAAGGTTACCATCTTTTATACATAAACTGCAACTTGTACAGCACAGAGCCAAAAGCAGTTACCACCGTTTCTGTGGTAGCAGCTACAACCATGTCCAAACAAACCAACTCCTGGAGCATTTGGTTGTAAATAAACAAAGCAGTGCAAGATACCAGCCAAAAAAATCTTGGAAATCACAAAAGCACTGTCCACAAACGTTCTATTTCCCCAAATGAGCTCAGGATTTCTAATTTATAAGCATCTTTGGACAAGAAACAAACAGGAAAGTCTTAAAAAGGGAAAGGGAACAGAGCCTTAATTTTCTAAAACCGCAGCAGTACAGCAGATACACACATGGCGTGTGCTTTCCTCAGATAACTTGGCAGCAGGTTTCTATCTGTCCACAAGCAACTATTCCTGAGCCGCATCACATCACAGCCCCACCAAATCCCACTTAAAGAAGTGCCAATCCATGCATCTCTTCCCAGCCCCAAGACAGCTGTTCGACCACCTCCAAACCTAGCTGTGAAAAATCAGGTTTATGATGCTCTTCAGAGACAACTACACCTTCATTCCTGCCCCGCAAGTGCTCTCATACTGGAGCCAGAAGCACTCAGAAAATTGAGAAAAACCTCAAGTACATGGAGCCAAGTCCATTTTCCCAAGTCTCTCCAAAAGCCCCCAGCTCAGCCAGGTCCAAGCCACAGCACGGGTGCAGCAACTCTCCCAGTGACTGTCCCTCTTCAAATGAGGTTCTCTAAAGCATCACTTTCCCACCCTACCAATAAAGAGTCAAAACACACCGGAGCTTCTCAAGTGAATCCTGTTAACAGAAATATCTCTTAAGGAGACTGCATTTTTATTTAATCTGCAAATAACTAAAGTAGCAGAGGTAGAGTAGCACAGAATACACCCAGCATAGCTCCCTCGCTCTGCATATCAAAACCAAGAGCAACAGAGATGGCAAATACAACTCTTAGTGCTAAAATACACCTCAGAGCACTCAAAGACACGATGATTGGGATATGAGAGTCAGAACAGATTTGAAATATGAACCTTTGTGTTCAGGCATCTCATCAAGGGTCTGGCATGACAGTACATGAGATGGACAGGGAGAAAGTAACACGCAGTGACAGGGTTTTTGCTGGGACACTTTTGTTCACCTTTCATGCAATCCCTAGATCTGGAGGACAAAAAGTGTCCTCTTGCCAGCTCTTTTGCACAGTTGTGTTTACCTACTGCCCAAACACGATTACAGCCAGCTCTTGCACCACCGTGCTACCGGCAAAGCGTGATTACAGATCAGTCACCTCTCGCATCCTTTGGAGAGGTACTTGCTCCCCCTTTTATCTAACCAAGTGCAGGAGGGAGAGCTATGAAGCAGCAGCAGCAATAAGCCGGGGGGGGGCAGCTCTGGAGTTCAAGACGCACAAATATAAAATGAGAGTGCCTGACAAAGAAAGGAGACCAATATCTTTTCCCTTTACCCTCAAGCATACAGCTAGGAAGAGAGACACAGGGAAGGCAAGGCTGTCCTTTTTCCCCCAAAGCACACTTTGTATGCAGACTGAGGCTCAGGTACAGCAGAAGTTTCACGCGTAAATACACCTCACTAGGGAAAACAGCCTGCAATTTAGTTATCTTCTTAAATAAGCATCATTCTTTACAAAAGCCTGTCAAATCATCAGTGAGGAAATATCTCTTAGAGATGCTGTATAAACAAAAACTAGAGAAAGCAAAAACTTTTAAAGTTTGTTTTACTTCCAAAAGAAAACCCTGCTTTGCTTTATTCATTTCCCCTTAATCTCCAAACTCACAATATTTATGATTTCATTTAGAGACCAGCAAGCAGAGCCTTTCACTGCTAAGGCAGTTGATTTTTGTGGTGGGTGGTACAGTCAGGCTTCCCTAGCTTCCACCTGCCCAGAGTTTCCATGGTCTCTTGCCCAGGAGGTGGGCGCAGCAGTTCCGGCTCAGCCTGCCCCTTTCAGCTCCAGAGCCCAAGCACAGAATTTGCCCTGTGCGGGAAGAAGGGCACAGCTTCCAGGCAACAGCGCCGCCGGAAAGCTGCCATCTGAAGGCACAGTCATGTACTGAGCTAGTCCATACAAACAATCAAAAAGATATTCTCTTCCTGTTGGCTAATATTCTTTGGAAGTTTGGGGTATTTGCCCGGGGGAACTTCGTAAAGAACAGTGGTAGTACAGTTTCCTCAGCCCAACTCCGGCCAAAGACTACCTGGGAGGGACACCACCAGCGTCAGAAGTGCCACGCTCATTAAAACTCCTACTCGTTGTCTTAGCTGCATTGCCATCAACATCATGCTGAGCACTCAACTGTATAGTAAATTAAAACCGTGTATTGCATTCTGTTCCCAAAGATAGCAGATCCAATTACTCATCTGTTTTTGATTTCCACAGCTGTTCACCAAGTTCCTAACCAGAGCACAGATGAATTTTAAGCTACCAACTTAAACATTTTCCATATGGTATCCAACTGCGCGGCTTGGGTTCTTCTAGTTCGAAGCTGGGATACTTGAATATTATTAGGGCTTTTTAGGAATAGCACATGGGAAATAAAAGCCAATTTCCTCAAAAGTTAGGGACAAAAAGCAGTCTAATTAGTCACCTGCCTCAACAAATCTGCATAACTAATTATCACTAGTGTGCATGAAAACATTAAAAGTAATAGACTCTCAGAAGTCCCCACTGTGCTACATGCTGCTATCATATATATATATATATAAACACCGTTACTATATGAAGATTGCCAAATCTCTGTGTTCACCCATACTTAACTTTGCTTAAACAACCTTTTTTACTAGAAATTTTCCATTTTTGGATACTGAGGCAGAACTTTTTCTGGAAAGTCCAAGAAAGCTCCTTTCAGCTGTTTCTGAAACGTGGGAATTAAATTCCCCTGTTAAAAAAAAAACCAAACAAAAACAAAACAAAACAAAACACAACAGACAAACAAAACCCCAATCAAAACAAACAAAAAAAACCCCTAAACACTCAAGCACCCACAAAAATACCCCTTTTAAATTATGCTGGATACAACAGCAGCATCATAAGCAATTGAAATATCTTGCGTACCTTTCAGTTAATAGTTTAATTTTATTATTAAGACAGATAATAAGCTTTTGGCATATTTGTTGTGCAGCGCCTCACTCCTAGGATATATATCTC
This sequence comes from Chroicocephalus ridibundus, assembly GCF_963924245.1. Lineage (NCBI taxonomy): Eukaryota > Metazoa > Chordata > Aves > Charadriiformes > Laridae > Chroicocephalus > Chroicocephalus ridibundus. Next base: position 52,134,757 of record NC_086289.1, read on the forward strand.
AGAGAATCTATAATTTGGGCATCTATAATTTGAAAAATCAGCTGGCAGCATGACCTCTCTTTTAAAAGGGTATGTTACTGAAGTAAGCAAACGTGCTGCAGGAGCAAACTGAGAAGTAAACAGGTTGGCTGCGCAGCTACTGGAGTAAGGGAAATTCCACCAGGCTTGCTCTATTTTATCAGTGTTTCAAGAAACAAAGAGGCGACATGAGCTGCCTTCTTTTGCCCTGATGGGTGAGGAGACCTAGCCGAGGACACTGAAGAGCTCTTGCAGGAAATAAGAAAATTGCTTTTACTCTCTTGTCCTTACATACCTCCACAGGAGCCAGGCTTTCACAGGGCAGAAATCTGGAGGAGGACAGAGGCTTCCTCCCTGGAATATACCAGGGAGATTCCCCAGCAACCCTGCACGTACAGGGTCAGGTCAAAGATCCATCTAATCTCCTAATTTTCCCCTGCAGCAGATGGGATGCCTAGAGAAAGCAGTGAAAGTATACAATAATATTTCCCTAGTGTATCCTCCCAGCTCTGAACTTCCTCAACCAGAGACTGTATCTACTGTTCAGGAACCCTTTGTGGATTTTTTCTTCCATTGATTTGTGTAATCATGGTTTGAATCATTTGGCCTTCAAAACATCCTGTGGCAAGGCATGCCATCGTTTAATTATGTTTCTATGGAAAAAATAAGGGGTTTTTTGTTTGTTTTAAACTTGTCAGCTGATTATTTCATTATGTACTTATAGGCCTTGCGTCATGAGAAATACTGAATATGCCTTCACTAGTCACCTTTTCCATACCTCCTCCAATTTTATAAACTGCTGTGATCTGCCTTTCCCACCCTCTAACTCACATCATATCTTCCAAGTTTAAGAGTTGCATGTCACCACATCCTACATCTTCACATAAACTTCCGAACACTACAAGAGCACCAAAAACCACCCAGACTAAGCAAGGCAAGAACAAAGTATGAAGTTACGGGCATGACGATGACACTTTCTCTTTTATTTTCCTAGTATTTTTCCTTATAGCTTTTTTTTGCCTTTTTTATTACCGCCAACCACTCCACTGTGAAAAACTAATGCTATACTCCGAACTCAATCTCGGTGGGGAATTCTGAGTGTGTATTTTGGGGCTTTTTGTTTGCTTGGTTTGAGTTTTGTTTTTTTGAGTTCTAGTCTCTAACATAAGTCAGACTGAGGCTTAGCCACTTCATTATTGGGACTTTACAAAAATCGTGATAGGTGTGAAGCATGGCTTCTTTGTATAAAGGCTCTCCTCTTCAGCATATCCATACGTCTACTAATTCTATTATTTATTATAACTGCCTAATAGTTTTCCCCTATAGAAATTCATCCTTAGTCATCTTAAGCTTCCCAGATCCCCTTAAGAACTGGCATCCATTTACTATCTGCTATTCCTTTGGCACCAAAGTCATATAGTACACACCACAGTTAACAGCTCAATAATTTCATATTTGAATTCCTTCAAAACACCTGGGGTATGCCATTTGGCCTTGACAATTTGTTATTACTCATTTTTATGGATTTGTTCTAAAAACATCTACCAACACCTCAATTTGAAAGCATCACAAAACCTTTGTGAGAAATAGTTCAAGTCAGTCAAACCACATCACAGCAGCACACCTGCAGAAAGAGCAGAGACTGTCCCACAGAAAAGATGACGCAGAGAGGGCTTGGAGCCATCGTGATGTATCATGCAATTAAAAGACAGCATTAACTTTAGAAATGCAAATGACACATTTGAAGAGAGTCAAAGATCTTCCCCTTCACTCACACAAATATTAATGCTGACACCGTTTATAACTCGCCAGAGGAAAATTCCAAGGTGAACGGTAAAACATTTTGCTAGTCCAACATGCTGTAAAAGTTTGAAGAGTAAACATTACACTTAGCTATAAGCAATAACTAGTATGATCACATTACTCGTGGCTAGGGAAAACACAGAACATCAAGATTGGATGCAACACCTTTCCAAAGGTAAGCAAACAACAAACTGGTTTGTCTTGGGTTTGGGGTTTTTTTGTTTGTTTTTAAAAGGTTGGTATGCTTAAATGGTATGTTACTTAAAACAACACAGCAAAGCCAAAGTCTACGTATTCTCAGGTCTAAGTTTATGTTGTAATATAAACTTCTTAAAACATGAAAGCAAAGTTTCTTAAGATTACATAATGAGGGGTATTTCAGACAAAAAAAAACAAACAAACAAAAAAGAGTTCTATTCCCACAGGCATCTGTCTTTTTCCTGACACCCCATTCTTTCCACCTCCCTCTATTTTTCTTTTATGTTCCTTTTGCTTACAAACATAATTTGAGATAGTTTTGTTTGCTTATTCATGTGGTTTGGACAGAAAGAACCAGCACAACCAGAGCAACGGCTATGCTTATTGCAGAGTTTTAATTAATGCAACAGTTCCGATTAGAGCCCCTGTTTCCCCAACAGATCCTCCAGTTTAACACTCAAGTTTAGTGTTGTTGCAGTTAGTTACTCTGGTAGCTATCACGCCTTCTGGAGAGGCATAGCCCTTAGCTCTGTAGTGGTATGAGACTAAGAAAAAAAATAATAATAACGAGGGCAGCCTAGCTAACAGATAATAGTTAAGCATCTAGAAGCAAAAAGAGCAGTGGGGTTTATCTCTTAACCTACATATTTGTTCTCCAAATGTCTGTCTCCAGTATTCCCTGCACGAAGCCAAACCACTTGCAAGCGCTGCCACTCTGCCTGATCCCACGGCCAGTGGTGCCTACTCTTCAGAGGAAGGCCACTGCCGGGAAAGCATGAATTGCCAGCACTGAATAATCTCTTCTTGATATACCACCTTAAGGATCACAAGTAGATCCCAGCAAGAAAAACAAAACAAACAAAAATAAACCCATGCAAAACTATCCCCAAATGCAGAAAACTGCATGATTTCACTAAATCTGAAAGTCTCAATCCTTAGCAAAAATAACTTTTCACTAAAGTGAAATGACATTTGTTTGCCCACAGGGGAGGCTAGGGAAAGGGAGGATTTCACATCCTCTGGCTTATTTTGTCAGGTTGAATTTGATCTTACCCACATCATCAATTCAGACAGTGAACACCAAGAGCTCCAAGGGGAAGGGAGACAGACGGTTCGTGAGAAGAAGGAGTATCTTTTAAACATGAATATCACCGAATATCCCATCCTATCAGGCATGTACATATGCTAGGGATATTTACCATCCTCAGCCTCATGTAGCTTCTTCGAAATCTCTGTTGCATGAAGAGCACCAACTCCTCCCCTAGTTCATGCACTCTTGTTGTCTTCCCTGGGGGGTTTCTAAAACCTAAAGCCCCAAATAAATTGCTCCATATGAGGATTTACAAAACCCAGAGCTAGATCTACAGCAACTCAACACTAACTGACATCCCACCCTCAAACAGAATCCTTCTCCTTTATCAGAAGGGCTGTAAAAGACAACAACCAGAGAGTACAGAGTGCGACAAACCAACCAGACATTATCCTTCTTGTGCTTGTGTGCCAGGTCTGGCGAGCAGAAGGCTCAAGTTTGACTCTACAAGCATTACAACAACCTGAAGAGACACCATCTAACAGCTCTACGGGGACTAGTTGGCAGCGAACGGGTGATCAGGCTGCTATTTCTGCAATGTGCATTCACACAACCTGCACAACGCACTTCTCTATCCCTCCCTTGGGAAGTCAGTGGTTAGGCCAGGAACTGAGCAAAGCAAGGGAAAACTCAAAATACTTTTCTATTCCAACCTGGAGATAAAAAAACATTGTCCAGCTCCTTTCATTAGCACAAAGACTCAGACCTTCAAATACGTTAGTGTGCTTAATTCCTGTTGAATTCTTTATAGGTTAGGCATTTAAATACCTACAATCCAGTCTTGATTGACTTGGGTGATCTATAGGGGTTTTTTTATTCATTTAGTCAAGTCTTTGAGTCATAGTACAATAGAATAAAGAAAGAAAAACATATTTGCAGAGACAGTTCAATTTAAAAGGCATCAGGAACTAGCAATCCTAAAAGCAGCATCCATGCCAATTGAATAAGGCGGCAGTGTCTCTTCACCTATTATGCACTCTTCCACCCTGAAAGGTAAAGCTACTGTGGTTTTTCAGTTATTTTTGCTCAGACTTTCTGGTCAGCTAAGAAAAAGTCAGATAGGCATAAATCACAAGAATCTTTAAATTATAGCCTCAGAGATACCAGAAGTGCAGCTTTGTCTCAGGACAAACAAATCACCTCACACAGGTTAGCAGGATATAAAGTCTATCTATATGTAGTCTACTATGTGACTGCAGGATTAGGCCATGTGGGTCATTAATAAGAATAAAATTAATTGAAGGATTTTGCATAGTCAGACAAGAAATGGTAGAAGTGTAAGGAGCTTTAACAGACTGGAATTAAAATTTAAAGTGCTCTGGGCTTGAACCAGAATTTTAACATGAGAACTACATTTTTAAGGACTGCAGAAAATGCATGTTTGTGTTCTCTATCGTTGGAGAAAGCAGAGCACTAGGAAACCAAAAAAGAGTCGTGCCCTCAACATCATCCTTAAATTTCATGGATCTGGGCTCTCAATACCACTTCTTTATAGAGACTACCAGAGATGTCTTAAGAGGGCATGGGGTGCTGGCATCCGCAGTCACATAGCTGACAAGTCAGAAAGGTCCTTTTCACTGTGTATGCAGTCCGCCTGATTGCTTTCCACGGGCACTGAACGTCTGAAGAGCCCACTTTGCTACTCGCGCGGTGACCCCATCCCACAAGAACAGGGAAACTTGGTCTTTGTCAAATGCACATAACAATCACAGCCACTCTCGTCAGGCCCAGCAAATCGAATTCTTCAGCATTGCTGCACATGGGCACAGCAATTTCACAAACACTGGCTTTGGGGCAGTTTTAGAAGTACTAAACCAGTACACCAGGAACCTATAGCATAAGCCTTAAGTTACGATTAGTGAATACTGCTTTGAGTAGCCCTTTCCCAATTCTGCCTTCTGCTTAACACAGTCAGAGCATCCTGCCTGTTTGGCACCATTTATACCCACAGAACAATAAAATGTTGGAGTTATCCAGAGCTTGGACAGGTCACGGCCACCTAAATTCTGCCCCCTTGCTCACCTGAGAGCCTTCCCAGAGGACTACACACAATCTCTCTCAGCATGCCATGGTTTGCAGTAGTGCCAGGACACACCAAGCACTTGGCAAACAGACACAGACAACATGAAAGTTGTGACAGGGGGCAGATTGTAGCAGTACTCATTGCTATGGTAGTCTGGGCAAGCCAAGATCTTCTAAAAATAAGCTGACCAGCAATCTCAGAGCCTTTGTGGAGGCAGACCTCTTTAAATTCTGTCCTTAAGCAGATCTGAAGGTTTTGACTGTAGTGATATAAACCCCTTTTATAGCAAAGATAGATATCTAGGTCCTTTATTTACATGCACGTGTGATACACAAACCCAAACAACCCTTCACTTTTGAATGATGATTTCAGTCATGCTGAAGGCAGTAAGCTTCAGCTGGTCCTTATGACTTGCAGCTCTAGGAACTGACTTCTATTTTTGAAGGTGGCACATCACAAAGAACCACATTCCTTTTTGGAAACAAGCGACTAAAAAGGAACTTATCAGTTTAGGCAATCTTTATAATATAGACAAGCTAAACATCAGTTCTTAATTCAGACAGTACTCTTCCCACCTCTAAAGCTCTTTATCTAAGAAACTTTGATCCACAGTGGGCTAAACTCTAGCAGTGTCATGGACTATCTGCTTTCGGTACAAGTGCAACTAATGTTTTTCTCACCATGACCTGTTTTTTGTTGCATCTGCGTTTCTGTATACCTGCAAAAGGTCAAACTGTCTGAAATTCATGGCTTTCTCATGTAAGTGCTCCTTTGCAAAGCCAGTAACAGCTTGCAAGTCTCTGGCTCATGCACAGCCGTGCTTGCACGAGCAACTTTCTTCTCATGGAGATACAATTTTACTGCCTCACATGTGCTGAGCCTTCAGCCTTTCTGAGAGTGACTCAAAAGGTCATCATTCCAGGGTTTCCATGCATATCAGCTCAAGAATTTCAGCCACCATGTTCTGCTCAGTTTAGCAGTACAACATGAAGAATAAATGCTTCTTCCAATTTTGCAGAACAGAAAAATGCAAACTGCAGTAGCCGAGAACAATCCCTTTAAACTCTAAGTGTAATACCATAATGTGATTATCCAAGAAATTTTAGCAGCTTACATCAATAACACAATATCTTGGTCCATTATTGTAAATATTTTAATAAGCTTTTTCTGTGCAAGTAGGGTTTTTTTCCCCTAGATAAGGTATGTCTGTAAAGCTTAAGAAGATAACAATGGCCGTTTCTCAACAGACCAAAAGAGCCATCTAGCACGGTATCTCCAAGAATATCCTACAAAGGATGCATAAGGAGGAGAATAAAAGCAAGAGAAGCACAGAACTATACTTGCATAGAATAGTCCCTCGGCATCCTGATATTTGTTGCTCAGCATCTTTCTCAGCCAGAGACCACAGTGCTCAGTTTAACGACTTCAAGGCTTAATAAAAATCTGATTACAAGAATAAAAACAGGGAATCCGCCCCTAGCAAACTGGGATTTCAGCTGTGATTATGGTTCCCAAAAACTACGCAGTGCCTGAAAACAAGAGGAAAACTGCAAATACCAGTCAGTAGGCGCTCCAGGACCTGTGAGAAACAATAGTTTCCCAGACTGCAGAGTCTTCGTGGCAGCTCAGGCACAAAATGCCAGCCAGGGCTGGGCTGCCATTACACAGTGAAAGGGACAGGGAGGTTACAACAGCAGCAGCAGCCAATTTTACTTTATCCTCTCTAGCACACCTTGATGCCAGCTTATACCTGCATGAAGCGACAGCTCTCCTATCTGCAGGGTTTCAGGGGGAATGCAGTGGCACTCTGCTTGCTTCCATCAGCGAGGGCCATACAGCCTATTCCTTTTACCTCCACATACTGCTCCAGTGCTATGGCAACAAGAACAACAAATAAAAAGCAAGACAATGTGAACTTTGAGCACAAATTGCCATTTTCATAGCTTCTGTTGAAAAATAGCTTTGGGAAATTTTTAGTGAATTTCCGCATTTCCTTGAGCCTCTTTTGCCAGTAATTCAATAGATCCTGAGTCTTGGTCTCTGCCTACGCAGATCCGCAGGTAATAAATTTTGCTTTGGCAGTTTTTTTCCAGGGAACTTTTCATATATCTTTTATAAAGCAGCGCCCAAAGGCCAATCCGCTGTTATGACTGTTCTTTGCAATTTCTCCCTCCAATTCCAGGTGGCAGCTGCTGCCCCAAGACAGCAACACAAAAGCCTGGGAAGCAAAGCAACGGGAAGGACCCATTGATATGCCCCGTAACTTCCAAGGAACAGATACTTGAAAATAAAGCTATGCATTCTCTCCACCTTCAGTTTGCCGTGTCTCGGTGTCTCTGCTCATTGTGCTCCAGAAAACTTTTACTTCCAACACTTCCCAAAGGCAGTGCATACTAGAGACTCAAAAATTTTGCACTTTGCCACAGAACTACCATTCTCACAAACACCGATTTTCCATACGAAATATCGGAACACAGCAGCCTACTTAAATTGCCACCTTGGTTCTCAGATCAACCTTCAGCTTTTTGATGCAACCTTCCCTGCTATCAGAATTTTTATTCTTGCACCATATGACCATACATACATATAGACAAGTGTGCACGCATACACATACAGACAAATGCATATAAGCCAAATTTACTGAAGAACCGGAAAGACTGTAACACCTCTCACTGCCTTTTCTGCTTAGAACATCTAAAGTGCTTTTAAAGACTAGTGAAATATTTATCCACAAGGCGTCCATCCAGGTTTAGTGATGACAGCAGGGACTAGTGGTGAAAGGGAACTCCTACCAGTGAGTTTATATGTCTTTCCAGAAAAAAACCCCAACCAAACAAAAAAACACCAAAAAAAACCCCAACTCAGATTTATCTAATATTTCTGGAAACTGGACTTAACCTAGTGCAGTTGTGGTAACAAGGGTTATTGTTTCTGTGTCGTAGTATCTGCAACTCTGCCTCCTGCTCCCTCTTTCCCTGCACTTCAGTACTCAACTGAAGCAAACGTCAGAGCTTTGAGTGCGCCACCATGGGACATTTCAGCCAAATCAAGGATTGAAGCAGTGACCCACAAAGCTCAAAAGCATGAGCTCTTCCTGCTGAAACACCAGGCTCTCAAGAAAATGCATCCCATATGCACACATCCTCTGTGAACTGGGCACAGCTGGGGATACACACCACGTAACACGCCCACACACTGGTCCGTAGGTCACACAGCAAGTATGCGGGATGAATAACTGAACACAACGTTTGAATGTGGTGAGTCATATCACAGTTTTCAGACCATGGGTTCGCAGCACAAAGAACACATTGCCATGCAAAACACTAGAAACTTCCCAGCCGCTCCAGACAAACCAGCAGCAGAATTCAAGTTCCATGATCTCCTAGGTTTGAGCCAACATAAACAAGCTACCAGGGTGACCCCTTCCACCCTCTCTGAGCAGCCCACGAGATGGAAGGCACATTGTCCTGACGTGTCACAGGCATCTACAGACAAATGTCCCTGAAGTTGAGCAGAACTGGGAATCTGAAAACTCTCATCCCATAGAGATGGTTTATTACCTGCTAAGATACCACAACAAGTGTCACCACACTAACAAGTTCCTCCGCCAGAGGAGCCTGACTGCTTTGTTACTGCAACAGGATATTCCAGTTCACAAAACATAAAATAAATTAGCAAACATAGAATACAAGACATAACCAAAACCATACCTTCCAGCCACAGAAGTACTACTTAAAGCAATGCCTTCCTCTCTTCCATCATCTGAGAGCAAACAGAAAAGCTGTGGGAGAAGATCTCAAAGCACTGAGGGCACTAATAAGCCTTAATTGACCTGACCAGCCTCACCTGGGACCTCACCCACACCTGCATCCGTGGTCCAGGAGCTCCCTTGCAGACTAGGTTGGGGCCATCAGTCCCCAAGCACACCACAGGGACAACAACTGATGATACCTGAGGCTGTCCCGTGCCTTGAGGCCGGCATCTACAGCCTGGCACAGAGCTGTGCAGGGACTGGTGGTCCCAGACAGGGCTGTGCTGGGGGGGGGGGTAGGCCCCCAGGGAGGCTGGGTGGGGATATTAAGGGTGATTAGTGCCCTTCAGGCCTGGAAGAAGAAAAGCAGCTGTGGCCTCTAGAAGACAAAAAGGAAAGGATTTCATCTGTTGATATTGTCTCTGAGCCATGTGTCTTGGTTAAACTCTTCTGTTGAGACAGATCCCATTAAAACTGCCCTTTGACTAGCTTGTTATTCTAGGCTTTTCTTTAAAAAAAAAATTTAAAACAAATCCTCTGCAATCTTTGCGATGCACCTGTAAATGACTTGTCTAGGGGGGTTTGTACTTTTGCTCAGACAGGAATATCAGCTACACAGAGCTCCCAGGTAAATGCATTTAGTGAACTTTGATACTTCTGTGGTGCCATAGGGTTGGTGACTGTCAGTGGCCTGGCAGCTCATAAGGCAAATCCTGTGCCTTTACTCACTGAATTTATGAGAATATCTCCAGTGCAAGCTGCTGCTTTTCTCTTGCCTATATTTGTTTACAGATAAATCTTGGAACTGCGGATTATGCTGGCTCCTACATTCTCTCTGTCAACCAGCAGCTAAAGAAAGCCACCCATTTGTTTACAGATGCAAAGGCAGAATATTACACGTTTCCCTTCGAACATCAGCACATCCTAATGTACACAGGAATTTGAGTTCAATGGCTGGGCATTAACCTGCAACAAACCTGAGGTAGCGAACAGTAGATATCAATTACTCTGCAAAACTCAGGCAGACACCCGTGTGCATACAGCGAATGATTAGGCACCTGCTACTTCCACTAAGGCTAAAACTATGTAATAGTTCCCTTGAATACATTCATACGCAAAATATCCAAACCGATGAGCTCTGGACCATTTTAGTATCTCAATGAGCTGTTTATGGCAGATACAGACATACAGAGCCGTTACTGTGTGCAGGGGGGATAAGACGGTTCTGCTCTGGACATGTACAGGTGAGCCCTGTTTCTTGTTAACTATCAAGGACAGACCAGGGGCTGTTTGTTTAAACCGGACCCTACTTCAGTTGGCACTGGTTCAACATCCTGGTTTCTCCAGTGATCAGACTTGACTTTGATGAAAGACTGAGCTCTTTCAAAGTCTCCACCTCAGATGTCCAAACTGAGAAGACCCCTTTTTGTCCTGACCATCTCAGCTTCCTCAAGCTACAAGGGGTCAGTACGTGTATTGGAGACCTCAAAATGAAGGAGCATGTTGTAAAATGAGTGCAGATTTCCAAACTACCTCTCTCACACTTCTGCTTCTGTGTTATTCCCCACCACTAATTCACAGTCATGGGATCCATCTCCTCACAGGTCACAAGTGCCCAATCTTTTTTCCAGATCTGGCAGTTCAGACCACTGTCTTCCTTTCTAACCCGTGGTCATCTTTGTCCTTCATACAGGGATGCAGAGTATAAAACCCACCGTATACTGTCCTGTTTGTTTTGCCACCAGCCTCTGGGCCATTCTGCCTTTTCTTCCCAGAGTGACAGTCTGCAGGCAGGCCCTGCAGGAGCGCAACAGTCCTCTTAAAATCTGCTTGGGAAGTTTCCATTCAGTCTCTACCACACCTGTCATAGAGCAACTTTTCAGCTGTTTGCTGCATGGATCAGATTGGGCAGAGGAGAAAAGTCCTAACACTTTGAGGTGGTACTGCAGCACTATCAGCTGGCCCCATTAGCTAACTAGAAACACCTGTAGAGGTGCAGCTGCCATTCAAGCCTTCTTATAAGCTATGCCCGGTGTTTTCATCCTTCCTGACTTTGAAAGGAATTTTATTTTTCCCAGTGAAAACAGATGTATAAGGAAATGACCAAAATTGCAGAGACTATTGTGAGCAATCTCTCTTTCCCAGACTGGTCCAAAAACCTGTGCCTAACAGTTGGGGTTTCGTAGGATTTTCCGCCTAACACTCTGTCCACTGCACCCTTCCCAGTACTAGCAGCTACTAAGAAAAAGACGGGACATCTTCTCATCAAAACTCTTAGGTCTGTTTCCAGTTAAGAGTGCAGTAAAATAACGTCATCTATAAAATCAGATGGAAAACCCCAAAGAACAATTTAAATACAGGCCGGTTTCTTCTCAGAAAAATAAATGTCAGCCTAGCCCCACCTTTTCTTCTGCACACGGGACAGACTGAGAAGAAAAGAGGTCAAATGATTTTTTCTGTCTCATGAGCTGAATATTTCCCTTATGCTTGCATTAGAAAAGTTTGTAGTAGCTAGCGGCACCTTTAACAAGCACATTGAAGCAGTGAGCGAGATCCAATTATTGTCTTCACGTTGTTTTTATATATTAATACAGTTGCCAAATGACTAACAGTCCATTGCCTACATGACCCATGTCACCTAAATTGCATACCAGATTACTTTGTCTCATCTGTTTACCACATCTCCTCTCCTAGACTACAAGCTCTATCAGTTGAGCTGCTTTTTTTTCTCCCTTCCTTTAGCAGCAATAAGTTAGCAATAACCTCGACAGATTCATGAGAGTAACTGCTTTTAATCAAAAAGATGATTTACAAATGTAAATAAGTTGATGTTTCCCCACAAAAGTAAGCAAAACCAACGTGGCTTTGACTTGAAACACAGTTGTTTCAACAAAACATTTGCTTCTTATAAACAGCAAAAGAAAAGAGAGGATAGGGTATTTCCTTCCCTGATTAAATCCAAGAAGCAATGGATGCAGGCTGATTTCTACCCAGGCCCTGAGGGAATCCACATCTCATGTGAGAGCACTATGGCTGCCAGGCTACAGGATACCAAACCTTACAGTGTTATGATGTTCTCCTACAATTTTACACAAGTTATAGTCACCAGAGCAGGAACTGAAATCCAGTATCTTCTTGCCTCTGCGTATTTGCTAACCACTGGGCTAGAGAGTATTTGTCATTTCTTTTTCTCCAGATCAGGAAATACGTATTTCATACTGTGGGGACACAGGTCCAATGGGAAAAACTGCTGGTGTACTGCCCTTTCTTCCTAAGATACTCAAAAGTGCTGGAAATTCAGTGGGACTGGATTATCTAACTCCACCCAAGCACAGACTGGAACTGGCTGAGGGATTCCCAGTTTCTGGGCAAATGTATTAACCCCTGAGTTAAGTAAAAGGGAAAAATTGCTGTGAAGAAAAATCCAATCATGGAAAAAAATAAAATCCCAGGAGTGACTAGTTAGAGAATTTGACCTGAATTCATAAATAGTTTTGGGATGACCTAAATATAATTTTCCGAACAAACTTACTATTCAACAGGACTTTTTCTTCTGGTTTTGCAGAACAGTTAGCTCATTAAGGGTAGCTCACTGTAGGCATTAAACAATAGTAAATTTAAGAAGGTAAGGTTTTCTTTTTATACAGGTTGGGTAGAAAGGAACACACTATGGGCTTCCTTAGTCCACACTTAGAAAGCAGTAGTCTGGTTTTCTAAGAGTGGCCATCATTGCAAAATTATCACTGCGAGGAACACAGCAGACAAAATGACCGCAGTCATCCTCAGAAACGACATTCTCCCAAATTAAAGGTCACAAAATGCCTGACAGAATTGCCCTTTTCATAAGTCATTGGAAATATTAAAACTCCTGAGAATGAAAGATGACAAGGTATCATCCTCAGACACAAAGCAAAATGAAAGGGTGTCTAATTAGAGGTTTCACAAATATCAACAAGGCAAAGTTGAAGGAGGCCTCACTCTGTGGGAAGGAGTTGCTTTCGATTAGCCCGTGATTGAGACCATGGCTCTGACCACTGCCGCTGCCACCACAAACTGGCCATGTCCTTCCTCCACCTCCATAGGCATGGCCACCAGGCAGTACAACCCCAATAACAGGGGGACGCATTCACCAAACTCCTCCACATTCATTTTTAGCCTTCAAAACATCAGCTTTGTAAAGGAGGTGTGGGCATCGGAACTATTTGTGTTAAAGATGTAGCAACGATAAAATAACCATCAGATCAGGTCAGGGCACATTTCACCAGGATTTTCAGAGCTGGAAGGCTAATGTTATTGGTTAATAGGGCTTGACGAACCTAGCAAACAGAGATGTTACTCAGAGCGGGGATATGTAATTAAGCAATAAAGTGTACTGTGCTGTGGCTGCTGGGGAGTAATAACATGCCTCAAGGGGTATGAAAAAGCGTAAAGCTGTGAGCAATGGAACCTGAGAGGTGTGATTATGGAGAAAATTGCAGGGTTTGTTATTCTTATGGTGAGCCTGATGGGCCTGCATGGTGCCTTCCACCCCGGCGGGACCTTCCCTCAGCCCCATGGGGAGGCCTCCGCCGCTGCCCCTCGCCATGGCCCCGGGCCCACCACCATCCCTGGGCTTCCCCGGTACAAACAGGCTCAGGTGGAGACACTGGGGCTGCCGTGGAACCAAAACCCACTGGTGCAGGCTCCCCCAACCACAAAAGCCTCTCAGAGATACCCCATGGAGGGCTGCGAGCCCTCTGCAGCACTCGCAGCCCCTCATCAAGGTGCACGCCACTCACTAACCTTGCTCGGAGGCAGTAATTCTCATTTCATGGCTTTTATCACCCAATGGCTTCTTCTGAGAGTCTATGAGCATAATTAAGAGGCAGTTTTTGAGTAACTTCCAGTTGCTTCATGCACGTAAACAAAACAGCTGTTGGGCCACACGGAAACACTGCGTGGAGACAACCGGGTGGCCATGACATGTGCCTGCCCTTGTCTCTGTAATGGTTTTCTTCATCCCCGAGAGATTCATCCCTGGTGGTGGGTGGAAGGGGGTGTTGGGGCACACCAGGATCCCCAGCCCAGCCCCCAGCGCAGGGCCCTGGTGTCAGGGAGGCCCAATCCCTGTCCTGCTGAGCCAGGGCAGAGTCAGGAGAAAAGTGCAAAAAAAAAAGCATCGGTGAAAGGCAAGTTAAAGGCAAGCTGCAGCTTAACCCCCCTCGGGGTCATCTGTGACTGAAGACACGGAAACGGTTGTGAATTGGACAAAAAAACCCCATGTTTGTTGTGAGGAGACCCCACTGTTATGCCTGAAATGCTGCGGGGGTCCAGGGCCACTGAAGGCCATTCACAAGGGATCCCCCTCCAGTGAGATAAGCTGAGAGCAAAGCCGCTCCTTTATCGGCTTGAAAAGAAGTATACAAAGATGAAGAAATAGGTTTTATTTTACTGCTTTACTGTTACTCCTACCATCCCTGGAGGTGTTCCAGGCCAGGCTGGATGGGGCTTTGAGCAGCCTGGTCTAGTGGGAGGTGTCCCTGCCCAGGGCAGGGGGGTGGAACTAGATCATCTTTAAGGTCCCTTCCAACCCGAACCATTCTGTGATTCTATGATACGCAAAAAGAGATCCGTGGTGCTGGGGAGGGCAGGGGAGTCCATAGGAACTGGAGCGATGGGGGAAAATGCTGGATTGAAGGGAATGGAGCAAACTGTTACGTGTGCGAGGATGAGCTGTCCTAACAAATCTTCAGAGCTTCTATTTTAAACCCTTAACCAAAGAAGCCCATTCCTAAACAAGCAAGCGGTGGCATTACAACTCTAGCATTCATTTTTCAGCTCTGTCTGTGCTTTAACACTCAGGTCCAGCAATTGCATGGGGAAATAGCGAACTTCAGCCAATTTCCAATAATTAGGGGAACAATGACAGCAACTGTGCATGTTAACTGCATAGCTCACCTCACAACACTTGGGGTATATATGAAGTCATTATTTGCACACACAAAAGACATCATCAATAACAAATCTCATGAAAGAAAATCAGGAGAGCAGGGAAAAAAAGAGGCCGAGGGGAGTAGCTGACGTTAGAGCAGGGTGCTATTTTCACTGTGTCACAGCTCAGCTGACTGCTCACAACCCAGTCTTTCCCTAGGGCTTTGTAGTGCAGCCACTTGTATGGACCCATGCTTAAATGGAACAGTTTGGCCTTCAGATGCAACAATAGCTTACGTGCAGGAGTCCCTAAAAGCACAGGTCCCTGGAGAGGAACATGAGGATGTCTACAGGAATGAGCTGGCTGTGGCCCGAAGTGGCGGAGCAGATTTGTGTAATCCTATCCCTTATAGACCAAAGAGAGGAGTTAATCATTTTCCAGGCAGTGCTTCAAATTGGATCACTAGGGATATCTGTGAGGATTCCAAAAGAAATGTTCCTGACGGCCATTAATGTGTTCCCAGTGACGTACAAGATGCACACACACACACACACACGTGCACGCATAAACAAAGCAGCAGCTAGCCTGAAAAAAAAATCAGCTTGTGTGCAAAGGTGCACTTAAAGCTACATCACAAGGGACTCATTAATTTCCAGGACAAATAATGACTCCCACTGCCCTTCCGCGTGCGCTCCCAGCAAAGGGGCGCAGGAGCTGGATGCTGGGCATGTGCATAGCCCAGCTTTCACCCTTGAAAACTCCAAGGGGCCACGCTCTGTTTCCATAACACTTTTTACATGCTTGCTTTTATGGGTCTCTTGATGACAATCTAAATCCTGCCTGTTCCTCAATAAACCATTAATCTCCCAGATAGAGTTCAGGGAAGTTGCTGTGTAGCAATAAAGTGCATGTTTCCAGAGCCCAGAGGGAACAAAAAGAAAAAAAGTGAAAGGGAGTGACGTTGTTTTTGGAAGACAACTTCCTGGCTTGGAGGGGATGAGGGCATACAGGGTTATCTCTCCAAACCCTACCTGGAGCCTCCCCTCACCAAACCCTGATGCCACTTCATCTGTAACATTTGTGAGCAGAAGGTCCACCCCTCCAAACTCAGCATAAGAAAGGGGCTGGTCACCTTCTGTACCTTCCACCCTGATGGTCCAGGAGCCTTTGGTGGGTGGTGCCACCTGGGACCATGCTTTGGTGAGCAGACACCAGCTGGGGAGAGTCAGTGCTCATCACTGCTCACCCCAGCCCACCAGACCTGGCTTGGAGGTTTGTGGGAAGTGGGGTCCACCAGTTCCCCACCAGCCAGCGATTCCACTAGCTAACTCACATCACCTGATTTACAAGCTTGCTGCTGCTTTTGCAGACAGAAGCATAAAATGTCCCCTCTTTGTCTTCAAGCTACTTCCTTTTGGTGTGTCGAGGGTACCGGTCTCAAAGAGCCAGTGTCGCAAAAGCCATCAAATCCCCACATCAAGCTTGGCTAGTCCTGTCCTGGGTTTGCATTTGAACTGGTGACCCACAGTAGAAGTAACAAATTCTGTGCCCCACTTTATAACAGGAAAAATTAACACAATCCCTTGTGCTTCCAGGCCCCTATAAAATTGATGTTAACCATATGTCAGTGTGTGAATTGTGTAGAGCTGTTAGGAAAGCACGTACTGCGCTACTCAAAAGCGATGGTAGCAGTCAGCATTAGAAAGCACCAAGGAACAGAAAAAAATCATGTTCAACCTGACTTAAGTGCCCTAAACTATGTGTTTTATGCAGAAAAGGAAAAGAAGATAAGGAGAGGCCTGAAAAAACAATTTCCCTGGGCTACAGTCCTGTAGAAAAATGGCAGTCGGGGGGAGAAAATAGGCACATCAGGAACGTACATACAGATAGAAGTCAATTTATTGGACTATCCCAGTTTAAACTGGCAGAGGTCTCAACAGAAAAATGAGGGAAAATTCATTCTCTGTCTAGACATCATAAATACAAGGACTCAAGGAGTCTAGTACTTTTACTCTAAACTCCCAGGTCTGTGATCCTTCCCTGGCACACATGTATCTCACAAATATTCCTATACAGGACACTTTTAATCTCTATCCTCTGCCTATTCCATATGAATGTTATGTTCCCTTCTTTCCATATGAATATAATGTTCTCATCGTTCCTGATGATAGTACTTCACATGACGAAGTAAAGGTCATGGAAGAGAAGCTGTGGAAAAAATTATTTTCACTTACAAAAAGAATCCTGTGATATTTTGAATGCCCTTCGTAAGTTTTATTATAATAGTAACGCATAACTAAGTATGTAAATATCCACCCAAACACTAAGTACAGTGTCTATAGCTCACCTGAAGCAGTAAAAACCTTGAGTAGCCAGCCCTACGGCAACATTTTTGGTTGCCACTGCAGGCCGATGACCACCGATGACAGTTAGCTCTGTCAGCAGCCATTTGCACCTCCTTAATGATGGCTCCCCGCAGAGGCAATCTGCACAATCTTTTTCATCTGGTGTTTCATTCTTGATGACTATAGGAGAAAAAAAATTTACAGTGAGAATCCATCTGAGATACACATCCTGGCCAAAGAGCAGCTAATTAGAGATGACTTCAGTTAATTATGTTTAACACTGAACTACTAGACCCCTAGTGAGAGAATGTGACAGAGCTGTTGCTGCTGTGTCCTTTGATGATGGCACAACGAGCAGTTCCTTGGTAAATAAGGGTAGGTGCTACCATCACATTGCCCATGTGTCTCACTGTCATTTCTCGCATAACACTCACCCATCTAACCAAAGTCAGCAGCAACATAAAGGTCATTATCAGCATCTTTTGGTGTAAAATCCTGTGCAACCGAGCAAAATTAACATGTACGAACAGGATGCGTGCACAGCCCCGGACCTCCCACGGTGCTCTCTTGTAGTGCTGTGTGTGGAAAGTCACATCTGGAGAAATGTCCCAGTGGTGCTCGGGCTTTCAGCAGTCCCAGCACCACTCCATGCCTCTGCAAGTGTCAAGAGTCTTCCCTGCTTCCCAGTGTGGCAGAAGCATGGCGCTAGCACGCTGGAAAGCAATTACTGACGCTCATTAGCCTGCTGTTGCTGACAGGATCGGCAGTAGCAAAGGGTCATTTTGTAGCATCAAGTATTTTTAAGGCATATGATGAGAGGGTACTCCATTAAGGGCTTGAAAGAGGCACCACTGGGGCTTGTCTGTGTAACGTTCAAGGATAGTCTGTCCGCCACTGCATAGCTCCATACCTATTATTAAAAAATAGTAGCGGCAGTGCTTTTTCTCTTTTACAGGAAACCCTGCTTGATCAGTTTATTGTGTTCTGAAGAGAGAGAAGGGGGATATACATCCTTAGAGGCGCACGGTTTACATTTCCTCCGGAAAAGAAGGAAAGACTGGTCTTTTGTGTATTCTCTAGGACGGGATTCAAAACCTCTTGTGAACATCTCACATCCTCTGGCCTGCACTGTTCAGCTAACGTTTCCATTGCCGGGATGAGACGCAGCTGTCCCAGAGAGAGCTAGGCTGGGGACCAGCACCACGGCAGGCTTGCTCCAGTCCCAGCGTTCATGGGTAAGCTGCAGGGGATGGAGGCATCACACGCTGGCCCCAGCTAAACAGCTGGGGACACCAGAGGAAGTTCTTTAATTTTGTGGTTCCTTCTCCGAGTACACAGAGTTGCAAATCATCTGTCTTTTCTCACTTTCCGTCAGAGCTCAGCACCCTGAGATTCTCAGCGCAGTTATCCTCACATCAGCCTTAGGCAGCGAAGATGTGCTCTTCTTTACAGCTTATAAATGAGAGTCGTAGCCAAAGCAAGTAATTTTCCAGAGTACCACAGTGAGCCTGGAGCAGAAGAGGAAACTGAATTTAGTCTCCCACACCTGAGGGCTACTGCCCAGCTCACCAGCACCTCCTCTCTCGTATCAGCCAAGCAAAAAGGGCATGTTACATGGCCTCTGCCCACCTGAGGAGGTCCAGTGGGGTGAGCTGCATTCTTCCAGGTAGTCACAGATGCTAGCAATTGTCATTTGTTGCCGGTGGCTACTCTAGCATTTAACAGTATAAAGGGGAGCAAAAAAGTTTGTTGTTCCTAGGTGGGCAAAAGCTTTGTATTTATACCACACCTGTCATCCGAGAATCACAAGCATTTCATGTCTGTCAAGAACACATCAAATTCTCACAGATAGGAATGTAAGTAGCATCATCTGATAATCAAGTGAAGCACGGGACAGTTGAACAGATTACTCAGGGAGAGAGATGGGAATTGTAGCCTGTAATACACCATTCAATAGCCTTTATTATCCTTCTTTTAGTCACTTATTCAGATAGCAAAAGCCTCAGGCTAACCTGGCCTAATATAAACTGGAACCCTACCCGAACTAAAACAAAATTAAACTTTGAAAAACTCTGGTGCTCATTGATTTTGTATTATTTGCCATTTTCTTCCCTTGTTGAGATGGATACAGAAGTGTCAATACGCTAAGGCGGCAGCTCATCTTGCAGCTATTTTTGGCTGTATGCAGTAGGAACTGCAGAGGCGTGTGAAAATGGAAAGAATACAAAAGCAAATCAACCAAATACACAGAGACAAATAGGATCAGTGCTCAAAAACAAATAGCCTAAACAATTTTATTAATTTTTATGCCTCTTAGATTCAAACCTCATATTTCAAATCTAAACAGTGAATTCAAGGAGAAATAATCTTCCCACTAGAACAACAAGGTCCATAAAGGTTATAAGGTGAGCATGGTAGGTAGGCAGGCAACCACAGGAGACCGTGGTCCAGCTTTGGCACAATTGCATCTGGAGCAACCAACTATACTGTCCTGCATCCCTCTTTGAGCATCTCTGAGAATGCTTATCTATCACATGGTGGGAACTCCTTCTGTCTTTGTAAGGTCATGAAATTTTTAGATTAAAATTAAAGGCAGCCGGTTTAATATTCTCTTGGTTCAAATGGCTGTGATAAAAGTGCCTGATAGTCTGCACTGGGGACCTGTGTGCTCATCGTCCTCGGGGAGTTCACCTATCTACCTCTCCTTGTCCAACACCATGCACTGAGAACTTAGAAATAGAAATGACTTGTCATAGTTTATCCGTTTCCTTCCTTTCCAACCCTGTGAGAACTGATTTGATTATTTGGGTAGGTGTGGGCGCATGTCTGAGAAAGGGGCAGAGCCAGGGGAACCCACGGTGAGAGGGCCAAGCTGGGAAGAGAAGTTTTGCAATGAGTTGTAACACACAAGGCTCTTGGCCTTACTTACCGTGATCTGTGACCTGCCTTCTAGTCCTGAGAAAGTGGATTCTCTCCTGTTCATTAGCCTTCCCTGCCTGGTTAACCCTTTCCCTGGTCCAGAGCACGGCAGTCCGGGGAGAGCCTGGGAGATCCTGTCCCTGGGGAAGAGATGAGTTCTGCATTTCCACTACCGTTATTCATCAGGTTCAGTCCATGGTATGGGTAACCTCACAGGTGCGTCTGCACGCGATCCACCAGTCGGGTTCAGGATTGTAAATCAGCCAGCTGCTATCACAGATTCCAACGTGATAATCTTCAGAGTTGGCACTTGTATTTACAGTGGGTCCGACCTACAGACCATGCACACATGTCACGTGAGGCCATCTTTTTCTGTTCTGTCAAAGGTGATGTGCATTAACTATTCCAGCAAACATATGGAGGTGTAGCGCTGCCGAGAAATGGGAGCCTAATTGCTGTGTCCTTTTAAGAAAGAATGAATTTATTAAAAAAATCATCTCCATTCAGTCAAATGACAATCATTTATCATTGCCCTCAAGCCAAGACCTATTAGCTGTGAATCTGATCTAACTCAGCTACTGAAGTACACTGGAAATGTCTGTCATTTTGGGGGGAAAAAAACCCAGAAATTATTATTACCTTTTTCTCCTTAGTAGTCAAAAGGATTTTGAAACAAGCAATTTTCTTCCTTCTATCTGCAGCTTTTTAAGGTTAACAATGCTTCTTTTAATTTGGAACAATAGCTACCTGGGTAGTCGTGGGTCACCAGACTGTCTTCAAAGCATCATTGCATTCAGTTGTACATCCAATTAACTTCTATAGCTAAAATATATTTTTGCTGCTTCCCGCCCCCGTGCCATCAAAATGCTAATTTGGACAAAGACAAATGCATACCAAACTATCACGCATACTTTCTCGCACCACATGGGCCGAGGATAGCTCCGTGACAGTCTGCAAGAAGGTGGCCGCATTTTCGTGCTTACTAGCTCCCTTCAGTGTAAATAGACCCCAAAGCACACAGTGTTTCCCTTTCTAACAGCTCAATTTAACGCAAGAAATCACTGGAATAAGCTAGCATTTTTGATCCACAAAGCAGAGCTGTAATTTACATTTTGTTCTGTTTTTCCTTCTTATCACCAGTGCTGTCAGAAGTCTCTTGATTCATTATAGTGGCAATGGAAACACTGAAACCCTGAGACAGTGGCATGGGTAAATGTGGAAGATGCAACATTACTGACCCGCTATTCCAGGACACTGTGGGTGTCCTGGGAGATTACATTGCTGGAGGGAAACGCAGTCCTGCTGATGGGCAGCTTTAGGTCCACAGAAGCTTGTGAACAGGCCCCAGAATTATTTAATAGGGAGAGACTGAAGAGAGCAGAGCAGAGGGGAACAGGCTTTGTGGGAAAGTAAGCAGATAGAACTTTATAGCAACCTGATTTTTGAGACAAACCTCAAATTACCCCATGGCAAGTAGATCTCGGCCAGTGCCTGTGAGGCTGTACGTGTCACAGCTTGAAGGCGATATGGAAGTGCAAAGTTGCCTCTAAACGCTTCCACCCTGCGTTGGGAGCCAGAATCCCGAAACCTCCCCTTATCCCTAATGCTGGAAATGACAGAGCAGCAATGAGACCCAGGGTCAGAGCTTGTGACCAAGCCAGCTACGTACCATGGCCAAGTACTGGAAATCCAGTGGGAGCAGAGACCTGTGTCAGATATTTGCCCATAACCTCAACTCACCCTCTTTGCTACAACGCAAATTTAAAACCGAAACTCAAAATGCAGACTTTTCAAGAGGCTGAATAAACATCGAAAAAGCTTTCGTAGCATCTTGTCAGTTTTGCCAGCCTCTCCAATGGCTCGCCAGCACCGCCAGCTCTTCGCAGGAGGACTCGGGGCATCCCTGCACCCCACCTGCACGTGGGCAGGAGCCCAGTGCAAGGAAGTTGCCCAGTGCCCCAAAGAGCCAGTACGGACCCAAGGCGGATCCCGAGCGCCTGGCTCAGCCCGCAACGCTGCGGTACTGTCAAACACAAGGAATCATTTCAAAGAGAAGCTAAGAAAAGGATCCTGTAGAAATTTTGCACAGTCTCGTTACTGGAAATCTGTTTGACGTAGTGAACCAACATGGAAACTTTTCCAGGAAACGTGTTTCTTTATTTAAATAAAAATTAGTGCCAGTAGAAACAATAAACTTTAAATACATGAGACAATTATATACAACTCAAAGTTAGGAATTATATACATCAGGTTTTTTACAGATACAAATACATTTATACCAAAAGTAAAAGGACGAAGGAGAAAGCAATGGAAAATGTGACAACTTGCGCATGTCAGTCTCATTTGGAAAGTTTCAGGATTCAAGTGATTCCAGGCAAAGTGCCAAACTTAATTTGGCTTCTTTCAAACTTAAAACAGCCCCTTTTGGAATAAATCTACCAAAAAGCTTTATATGGTCTGATCCAAAGTTCACTGAAGTCGATGGAAAAACCCCCACCGCCTTCAGTCTGAACTGGATCAGGCCCTTTCTGAGCACAACGGGGCCTTTGTTCTGCGGAGTTGAGAGAGAGACAGTGGTACCTCTGCAGGCTACATCACGTTGGATTAACCCCCCAAAGCCAAAACCAGAGCTCTCCCCTCCAAACGGCAGAAGCACACAGCAGACTCGCCTCGGCTCATTTCTGCTGCTCAGCGTTCCTATTTTTTCAGGCTGTCTCTCAAGCTCTAATGCCAGTGGATAAATCACAGAGCTATTTTAGCGCAGGAAATATGTGGAGACATTTTGCAAACATTTTGCTGTGCAATGCTTTAGAGTCAGGCTCTTTAGCCCTCATAGTTCAGAACTAATCCAAACATTATAATAAGTTATTATAAAATATAAGGTATGATCGAAACAATCATACATCGCTACAATATTAACATTACTTCTTTTAACAGTGCAATAATTTAGTAACTAATTTCATGAACATTTGAACAATTGTTGAACGTGAACATTTGAAAAAAATCACAGTACCATTAAATTAGGGGGGGAAGATTGTGGTGGTTTTAAAAACTAGTTACTAATGACTTTATAGAATTGCATGTGTCACATGCGAGCTGATAAAAAAAAAAAAAGATGTAATGCAATGTTTATCTACACTGGCTTAAACAGAGCCAAATGCCAGATTCTTTACTGATGTAAATGGGTACAGTTTTACTGACCTCAAACGGAGAATTTAACTCCAACAGAGAAGCACAAAATCTAGTGCGTGTCCCCTGAAGTCTGGAGGACTCAGCTGGTGACTTCAGCGGGGCCAGAATTTCACCCTTGCTAGGTTAAATTCTATTCTGAATTCCACCTATTTTTCAAGGGGGTGTAACAGAGCAGCATTTGTTCAAGCCTTTCTACATCTTACACCTTGTAACAAAGATCTTTTAATGTCTTTTTTTAACTTACAGATCTTTGCCTTTAGTGAGCAAATGTACATGTCTTTAAAAAAATACAAAAGCAAAAAATAAAACTACTTTTCCCGATAGTAACTCAGTCAAAGACTGGATTGCAGCAGAAATTAGTGAACCTGACCCAGCCGGTACAGGTACAACTTAAGCAAAGATAGATATAGTGGCATGGGTCTGAAATTGGGCTTTACAAACCTCCTGGAAATTCCTTGCCTCTTTTTTTTTTTTTTCTTTCATTCTTTCTTTGCCTAAAGTCAGTCTCCAGCCGTGCTGCAATCCCCCTTCAACTACAGCATCGACAAATTTTCAGCTTTTGAGGCCTCATTGAGCAAATGTGCTGTTGGCTATGGTTTGTTATAAGAAAAACACAGTAAAAGTACTTCTAGCCTACCACAGTTTTGCGTGAATGAGCACTGCCCATCATCTTTAACAACCAGGCACTTGCGTTAGGGAACTTCCCCAAACATTTCCCAGATATTTGCAGAATTCTGAAATAGGCAGAGACATGCCAGTAATAGTTACCTCGTTAGAAAATATATATATATATATTCTCCTTGTTCTTAGCTCTTATGATAAGAAATAATAATGGAAAAAGTAAAATTAAGCATCCCAATTACGTGCAAGTTACACTTTGGTGTTGGGTACTGCTTCCTTGTCCTGCCAGCTCTCAGGAACGCCTCAGGCCCGGGGGGCACAGATACCTGTTGAGAGTTCATTGGAGAGCAGGAAAGTAGAACCACAAGTTCTTAGTGGGAGCTCCACTCACGCTTTGGCAGCTGATCAAGGGAGCCCTGCAAGTGCTAGGAGTTCTTGTGGATGTTTTCTGCAGATCCCTCACTGCTCTCATTGAGGAGCGTTTCTGACACTTCCCCCAGTTCAGCATCCAGCACTTCCTCCTGGATGGTGAAGTGCACGTCTGGGGAGGAGGATTCGGAGCTCACACTGCTGCCTTCCATTGAGCAGATGGCACAGGACAGAGATGGCACCATGCTCTCCTGCAGCATGTTCAGCATCATGGGGATCTGGACAGATTTCAGCCCCGATATGGTTGGTAGAGGCTTCACAGCTTCCCCCCATTCTCTCTCCTCGTCTTTGTAGAGCAGAAGCAAATTGGACGACTTCTCTTTTCTTTTGGATTTCATGTAGCCCAGCATTATCCCTATCAGGAAGATCCCGTAGAAAGACATCACAATCAGAATGTAAAAATACTCGTTGCTGCTGTTCTTCTCCGTGTTGCGGGATTCAGCATCAAGCATGGCTTGGGTCATGTTTGCATGGTCCATTTTCAGCATGGAAAGTGTTTTCCCACAACTAAAGCCTGGAGGAGAATGTGTATGTATACGTAAGATCAAACTTCAGATCAAAGACGTAAAAGAAACATCTGAAAATAGATACCCCCAAACTATTCCCTGCTACTCGTAATTTGTAAGCTTGCAGGGCACACTGATTGAAGCTTGCAGTTTATCATGCTTCTGCATTAATATTGTAACTGAGTGAACTGTTATTTAGATACAGAAAACGTTAGAGGAAAGAAAATATGTAATATTAAATCACGTTGAGTTCTATGCTGAATTATAAAACCCCCAATCCACATGATTAAAGAAAGAAAACTATATAGAAATATTCTGCCAGGCACTTAAACATAGGTTTTTTTGCTACTTGACCATGTTTCCATAGCAGGGGGGGAAAGTCAGAAGTATTATTTTATTCAATGGTGCAGGAAAAAAATCAAAAAGCAACTTACGTTGGTATGCAAATAATTCCTCCTTTTGCAAAGCTCAAGAGACCTTTCCTCTACCAAATGCCGGGTGTTCTGAAAACTTTCCTCTGCTGCAGTTGGAATAAATAGCTCTCAAGAAATGTTTCATCACGTGTTTTAGAGGCACAGTTTATAATAGTTTTGTGTTGGAGTCAACAGATGAACTTGAAGGATTGCAGTTCAACCCACTGAACTCTTAACAGCTGTGAAAAGAAAAAGAGTTGGGAATTCAGATTTTACTCTTTCCTAACCAGTTCAGCACAGGTTCTTTCAGCTTGTGAATCTGTTCCTTTCACTGCCATCCCAATTGCTGTATCTGACCTGTTACCCTGAGAGCCG
This sequence comes from Chroicocephalus ridibundus, assembly GCF_963924245.1. NCBI lineage: Eukaryota > Metazoa > Chordata > Aves > Charadriiformes > Laridae > Chroicocephalus > Chroicocephalus ridibundus. The sequence goes on from NC_086289.1 coordinate 52,160,351, forward strand.
CTGTGCAGAATGCAAAACCTGCAAACCACTATTCTGTGTCTGTCATAAAATATAGAAAAATATACGTGTGAATTTTATAGTAGACACTATCAAGTTATTTACATGCCTGCTATACACAGTTTTCCCCGAAGAGATGGTGAGAAAACAGGTTATTTTCTTTCCCTGGCACTAGTGACAAAACTTCATAAAGTGTGTGCAAAACAAAGTGGTGACTTTCAACTGGTGCTGCAGCTCCACTTTGCCACAAGGTGTGGGGCTGTGGAGAACTGGTCCCTGGGTCTCAAGTGAGTTTTGGATAGAGGGGTACTGGTGCCACCTCACTTCAGCCATCAAAACGGCAGCTATGGGATTTTGGTTCCCCACATAATCAATGGAAAGGTAGTGACTCCTCCAGAGGGTAACTCGGAGCTCCTGGAGTTAGCAGCCCCCTCTGCCACTGTTTGTAGAAGCAGCCAAGTGGTCTGCACGCTGTTTGTACATAGACCAGGACCACTGAGTGAATGCAGATGTTAGTATGGAGGAACGTTAACAGCTTCTGGGCAGAGGGATGCTCTCTGAGTGACTGCCGGAGGCCGTTGCAGCCGGCTGCTGGGCTCCCGGATGGCTGGAGAGGGCAGAGTTAGGATGCAGAGTTCCCAGTCATCAGCTCAGTGGTACAGGAGGCTCCGAGAGCCCTTTTCAACACGTAAGCAACAGTACAGGCCATGGGAAGAAGGAGGCCCAGCTTGCACCTTGGGGATTTCACTTCCTTATCCTCGCCATCCCCATTCTTCACACACAAAGCCCAATTAGTCAGGCCCCACATATGTGATGTGAATGTCACCCCTTCTGCAAAGCTTCAAGGATGTTTATGTAACAGGACACTCTACTTCCAGAAAGTAGTCGACTGGTGCTGGAGTTTCCCAACGGTAGGTCTGGGCTTTTTTATTTTTCCCCTGCAGTCACTTGTGGATTCTTTGCATAGACGGCAAATTCTTTTCCAAACTCTGCCCTCACGATCCCTCTGAGGTATAGGCAGACAGGATTAACCTCTCTTCACATGCAGGAAAAAGCAAGAGAGAGGAGTTAAGCGGCTTTAAAGGAAGTGAAGAATTCAAGAAAAGACAGAATTGTATCTGTGTTTGGAACCAGCATTTTCCAGCATTTCTCTGAACGACTCCACAAAGAAAAGAAAAAAAATATTACACTAGCCAGATTCCCTTCTCTGCCCCTTAAAATAGAGGATCCACCTTTTAGGATGTTCGTTTTATCTCCTTGCGCATTCCCATGTGATAGCTCAGGAGCTGTTGATGTTGGACTAATGTCTACTGGGATTTCATCTGACAAAATCTGTCTGCAGCATCAGCTTGCCAAGTCTGGATTCTTCTTCCCTGTTCCCGACAAATTACTGAGCAGGCAGCAAGAGCATATTAACTGGTAGGCTAAAGCATAACCCAGAGCAAGTCTGACTTTTCTAGATAACTTTGCGGAATTTTTATTCCACGTCTTTCTCAGCTCCGTGTGATATTTGCTCCCCCATTCAGCTCCAGAAATTTGGAATTTGAAAAATTAAATATAATGTGTACAGGTTTTAGCAACACCCTTTTGTGCAGGGCTTTCACAGAAAGGTGAGGAAATGCCCAGCATTGTTGGCTTAATGAAAATCTTTTCAGTACAAGGAACACTTTCTCTGTGCCCCGGAAGCCAGCTCTGAAGCTGCTTGATCCTGGGAACAAGACGACCTAAAGCCTGTCCTGCTACCTCCTGTTGTCAGTGCTATATACGGGTCACCACAAAGAGGACCTTTGGGCATTCAGACGTGCCAACTCCCCACAGCTCCCACCATTGAACCAGCAGAGCAGAGGCACACTGGCTCCTCTGCAGGTGCCCACAGGTGCGAATCGGGTCTCTTATTTGCTCCAAAGCCTCATATTTTTCATGGGGGTGAAGCTCTGCACAGAGGTACCAAGGTGAACTGCAGCACCCAACAAGAGCACAGGAAGACTGGGGTCGGGCACATCCATGGATTTATGCAATCCTCCGAAGTTCAACTGAAAGATGACTGAATTGCATAATTATGCATAGTTACTGCTGAAAACTCTTTGCAACTATATTTACTTTGGCTAGCTGATGACAACAACTCTTCTCCATCTGTTAGCCCATGATTCTGAAAAACAGTTTAATTTTAAAAAGGCCTGGAGAGAATCCCTGAGCCTTCTATAGACATGAAGAGGAGGGATAGGAAGACACTGGGGAATAACCACCTGAAAAACATATGCCACTTGTGTACTGGTGCCATAAATCAGCTTTCTCAAGCTGTACCCTGTAGAAACTGTATTTTTGTCTAAAAACAGGACCTAGAAAATTGAAAATCAGAGCCTTTTATGTTTCAGAATTATTTTTGTTGCAAATTATATCACGCATTACATAATGTAAAACCATTGATCATGGCAAAAGTACTTGCTTACTTTGAAGTCATTTATTTTTTTGGAGTTAAGGTTACTAGCTATTTTTTGTTTGAAGTTTCTTTCTTCCTTTCGGATCCATTTTTTTTCCCCAAAAACTTCACAAAATTTCCCCTGAAATTTCACTAACAGGTCTCTCAACGCTTTCAGCGATTGCCTCTCACATGTTTCTCTTCACCTTTGCATCACTCTCAACCCAGGCTATAACATTGAAGAATAATCCTCATACTTTTGCTCCCACCTTCCAGCTTTCCCCTTTGGAAAACATTCAGACTAATAAAGCAGAGCAACAGCCAAGCGCTCCGATGATGAAAAGGTCACAACATAGTTGCTGATGCCAAATTTTTTTTCTCAAGGTCCCTGTCTCCTAGAGAGCCTTTTGTGGCAGCAGCCTCCGTCACCAAAGGACGCAAAAGTTGAGGCTTGAGGCATCCCATGGGGCAGGAATTCTTCACAGCGTGGCTTAAGGGATAGTATAATGTGAACCCTTTCTCCAAATAAAAATTTGAGGACATTCAGAAAACTGAAGACAGAATCCATTATGAAGACAACATGAAACGTCCTCAGAGACTCAGATGACTCTGCAGGCTGCCATGGAAAATACACGCCTAACCCTTCATTACGGGCATAATCCGTGGTCTGATGCTGCATTTATCTTTCTTTTTCCACTTAGTGAGTTAATAAGAATACGGATACAAGACACAACTGTTAAAGGGCTAGCTCCTATGGGAAGCGGAGCCTATTTGATAAGAGTATGCTAACAGTATGACTTTAAAGAGTATCTGAGCGTGTGTGTTTTTGGAAGTAAACGTCTGAAAATCTGAGAAAAAAAAAGTTGAAAGAAAAGAGAAATGGGAAGGACAGAGAGGGTGGAGTTTTTTCTTCCTGCACATGGATCTTTAATTAAAGTATAACGGTTGGGAATTTACCACTAGGGAGAAAAAGGGGGAAAAGTTTTGCTGTGCAAATATTGACTTAGGTATGACTTAACTAAATCATAACTTATCTAACTTATCCCATAAGCTGGGAAAGGACAGCAAAGGTGATCAATATTTTTCACTCACATATATGATTTCAATTAAAGTAAAATTAGATATCAAGAGCTGGGTTTGATGCCATAAAGGAAGACACAATTAAAAGGTATATTTGTGCCCTTGATTTGGTCCCGCATTTAAAGACCTGCCATGCTGAGATATACTTCTTGACTTTTGGTCCTGCTGCAAAACACAAGCCTCACAGAGGACCTGATCCAAAACTCCTTGAAGTCAAAGCCCCTTAAAGTTACTGGCAGTCCCTTACCTAAAGTGAGCGTCAGGTCAGGAATGGCACCTGCTCCTTTGAAGTTCTGTGCAACTCGGAGACAGTTTTCAGCGGGGCCTGTGAGTGTGTTGGCATACACGAGCTAGTCCAAAAGCAGCAAGTCATGCACTCATTCCTGGAGTAGGGAACGAGTAGCGGCCCAACACAAGCCACGTGTCTCCTCACTAACAAGCCTACTTAGAGCGTGAGATTTATGAGCTTTACTATATGCTCTTTTGTGCCTCAGTTCATTCACTTGCAAAATGAATCTAATAATACCTACAAATTACATGTGCTGTGAGGGCACAGCATGGTAAAGCACTCGCAGATGACTACCTGAAAAGGTAATAACCATTGTGTTCGTAAGCGCAACAGCATTACCACATGGCTGGGCTGGCATCTGAGCAATTCTTACACAGCTCAGTGTCATTTTCCATCGCTCTTCCTTATTTGTCATACTGCAGAAATAGACGACATTTTTTAATATACTTCACACAGGCAATTTCTAGAGGAAGGTGGTGATTTTCTCAGTGTCATCCACAATATATGTTACCATCTGGACACCAAATGGAAGTAGCACCCTGCCTAGTTATTAACTGTGAAAAACATAGTAAAACATTCAGCTCTGCCTTACAATCTTCGCTAGTGAAAACGTGCCAATGAGAGTCTAGAAGATGCACGCATCGGCTCTCTTTCCAACTGCAGCATTCAGTTTGCCTTAAATCAAATTTTATTTAACCTTCATCGCAGAACCTCATATCAAGAAACTTCAAGTTTCTCAGGTGTTCCCTGCACTCAGAGCAGCAAAAACTCTGTCTTTATCAATAGTAGCAAATACAGGGTTCGGAAGCACCTCACAGCCGAGGAGCCCTGGCGCTCTCAACTAGCAGTGGCAAGAGATTGCTCAGAAGTCACCTCCAGAGTATTGCAATTGCCCTCCAAGCACACAACAAAGACCCATAAGGCAAAATGTTTTCTGATCCTGAGACAACAAGCAACACAAAATCTCAGTGATATCTGTAATAACAGTTTACCCTAAATTTAGCATTTACTGTAAGGCCTGTGTAAGGAGTCTTGGAGTTTTGGATAAGCATTTCTTTTCAACCCCTAAACTGAATTTCAGAAAACTATGAGTGACTGGAAACAAATAGAGTGGAAACAGGTAACTCTCACAATAGCAATAACAAGAAATTACATTTAAAAAATAAAGATTTTTTTCAGTGGCTGATATGAGATCTGAGCCCAAAGTCATCACATCCTCAATTTTCTTTCCTTAGCTGAGACATATTACAAAGTTATTTTATCAATATATATATTTCTGTACAACAAAATGAAAATTACCCTTCATATTACCTTACATTTTTCCTTTAATATGGCATGGAAGATGGAGGTATGTTTGATTTGAAAATGCTTTTTCTTTTCTTTTGATTTTTCCTTTTTTTCCAAACATAATTATATGTTGGATGCACTACCTTTAAAAACAAAATAAATTAAAAGCTTTCTTTGCTCTCAGTGTTAAATGCTAGATTCCGTTGCACTGTATGCAATCAACTGTGTTCAACTTATTTACTTCTATTTGGGGTTAAAAACAGTTAGCAACATACCAAATTTTGGATGCCGTTAAAAAATAAATCAAAACTCTCTAAATGTGATTGGCAGTATTTAGAAGAAATTCCCTGACAAACCCAAACACAGGTTTCTGTTTCTTCAGTGGACAGCCAGTGCTTACTCTTCCAACGATGGAAAAGTGCCTTATGAAGGACCATCCATCTTCTCTCTGAACTGATCCTGACTCTAAGCTAAGCACTTTGATTTACATTAGAGAAGGCTTCTAACAACCAAATTGTAGGTGAAGGGATATGAATGAATATTTAAAAGGTTTTTGAAAAATTCCTCTGCACACAGCATGAACATCTCTCCTCAGTTTTCTTTTTTGTTAATTTCAAGATTCTTCATGATGTGAGAAATTCAGCATATGCCAGTAATTGAGGAGCATAACAAATAAAGGGGACAAAAACACTGAAAACATTCAGGTGCTTGGCTTGAACCCTCACCTGACTACAGATCAGAAATTCAAGATCTTTGGGAAAAGTTAAGAGATGCTGGCACAATGTAAGGCAGAAAGCTTATAGAGACATTGATAAATGTGTGGCTATCCAGCTAAATGGAACTGAAGTTCAAATACAAAAGCATGTGTTCATTCCCTCACGCCAGGAAACATTCTGTTCGGTTGCATTCACTTTAGTTGGGACTCTGCTGCCTTCTTCATGAGGAGCAGCTACCCACGACCTACTGTCCCTCATGCAAGTTCACGCCTCCCCCTAGTTATTCTCTTTCTGCTTCTCAGCGCTGCCGGCTATGTGGAAGCTCAGCACGGCTCGGTCATTTTGCTTTGGGCTTTCTTGGAAATAATATTTGGAAGCCAAGAAGAACAGGGGAGCAGGATGCTGTCTCATGAAATGAATGGGGCAGGGTTCACACACCCAGTGACCTCCCCTGCACTGGCACAGAGGTGTAACAGCTCTCAAAGTCCATCACACTTGGAAGAATTTGAGAATAAAAACAAACAGACAAAAGTTTAACCACTGGGGAAACCACAGACTCTGAAGTCAAGGAGACAGTTGTTGCTTAGTCTTGCTAAACTGCAGCATTGCAGTTTTCATTTTCATATATCAAGAAATGGCAAAGACCCCAACACTTAAATGAGCGAGTTCTGCCTCAGATACATGCCCAGAACTCCCCCTGAATCCAGTGGGATTTTGGTGAGTGCAAAGAATAAAACTGCTAATACAGAGCAAAGCACTGGTCTGGTACTTTGCCTGCATGGGCTGCAGCGAGTTTTCTGCCTTGAGATTAAAGTACCTGCCAGTATATAATGGGCATTTCAAATTAATCTCTGCTAATGCTGCTCTTGAGGACTGGGTTGAATACAGAGGGTTCAAAAGAGATTGAAAAAAAGGGAGAGAGACCACCATGACATTTACCACAAAAGCAATTCTACCCCTTTAGGAACTCGCGACAGCATACAGTAAAGGATACAACGCAAGTGTCACGGTGATCTTCCATCTCGGCCAAGGAGAGAAAACACATGCGGAGGGAAGGTGACTCTCCTCTCCAGCAATGGGTGTACAGCAGAGATGAAAGGCGCAGATAGTGCTTTCTCAGCGGCACTGAGTCCATCTGAGGCGAAAGCACTTGCAAGGCCTTACAGGAACAAGCCACATTTCGTTATTATTTTTTCCTATCCTGGAAAATTTGTTCGCAAAGTAAAGAGCAGCCCATGCTGTTTCACAGACAGGTCAGCGTAGCATCCCAGGTCACCGTGACCTTCAGCACATACGGGATTTTTCACTTTCACATGGATAGCAGATGCGGAGCCCTCTCTCCCTCTGATGTTCAAGGCCCTCGGGCCAACATGAGGCACTCGGCATCATGTGCGTTCGTAATACTCCCTTTGAGTTTCTGTTGTGAAACCTCCACATTTACTGTAGCTGTTGCAGCAAACATCGCACTTCATTAATTTCTGCTCTCAACCCTGTTGACCTGAAACTTCACGGGATTGCAAATGCAGTTTAGATTTCATCACTGCCTTTTTCTACAGCAGTCCCCTTTCAACTTGAAGCAACTAAGGCAGTGCTTCAGTTTGATTTATTACATCTTGGCATCCATTGACTGTACTCACTTTTAGAGCATAAAATACTCAGGACAGCTATTTGTATTTTATTATTACAAAAGTCTTGCTTTGGAAAACACAACACAAGGCACAAAAGAGCAATCTGGGGTATAAACAGCATCAGTTGGATGAACCTGAGGTGTACGGCAAAGAGGAGAGGAAGCATACAAGCGAGGCAACAACAGCACATGCATCCTCTCCGAAGGGAGGGATTCTGCAAGGCAAAGGAGGCAAAGCATGAAATCTGTGATTTCTGAAACCCGAGGCCAAACTCCCACTCTCAAATGATGAGCCCATCTGCAGTTTGCCTGTGCTTCCTGTAAGGTCTGGATTTCCCCATTAGTGCCCAGATACAAGAAGTTAAGATCATTCCTGAAAATGAGCTGAGACCTGTTCCCGTATTTCTGTATTAATCTCCGGAGCCACAGCCGTGAGTATGCAGAGGATGAGTCCCTAAATGCATAATACAGCGAATGGGTCGTACACAAAACAGGGTCATGCCCGCTTTAACGGAACAGGATTTCTTCCTTCTCAACTGAGAAAAGCTTCATTTCTTTCAGTTAACACAAGCACTTGTAACCCAGCCTCGTGCAGACAACTGATGGAGCTCAAGTGATGTAAACTGCCATTACCAGGACCCCGATTGATGTAACAACCCCCCACACTCTCGCATACCTCCTGCATGAACTAAATTTCTAAAGAGCTCCAAGACACCTGGAAAAGCCCAAGGAGAAGCCCTCCTGACATTTCTCTGCAGATTAGGTGTATCCCGTGGGTGCACATGGCATCAAAGAGACAGAAAGTGTGCAGCCCTCCGGGAACCGCTGCCCTGCTCCCCATGGGTCCCACAGCCACGCCATCCCATGGAAAACCCTCCCCGTGCTGTGCGCTGGACAGAAAGTGGGAAGAGAGCACACTTCAACAGTGCAACAATAAGGTTGGTCAAAGGAATCAGAATTAACTCCCCAAATTAATTTTTAAAAAGTGATACCAAAGAAAAGAAACTTAGTAACACATAAATGCCTACTTTAAGCATGGGCGGCTTGCTTGCAAATGATAAAAGAAACCGGAGGGTATGTGTTTTTCAAGAGCAGGCATTTATATCTCAGCGGGGAGACATCATCCCTTCTTGAACGTATTTTGTTAAAGCGAAGACAACCATTGGTTTGATGGAATTACGCTTTCAGAACTTAGGGGAAAACAGTCTCTTCTCTTGGCTGCTCGTAACATGTGAATAATCAGCCCAAAGTAAACAACACGTGGTCTTGTGTGGTCTTTTTGCTCTTCATATGAGCTGGTATTTCACTGGAATCTAGGAAGCGACAGGAAGTGGGGAATTCTGCACAGATACGGGAGATCCTGCGCTATCCTAACAAGCTCTAGAAATGTAGCCTGCTTAGGGGAGAAATATTGCTGTTCCAGATGGGAAAAAAAATAGATCTAGACACATAGGATGAATTAATACTCCTTTGAGTCACATAAATAAAGAATTCTGATGTAGCCATATTCACAAAATTTCCTGACTCTTTCATAAGCATTTGAATGTTCATGCGTCAATGGAGTACTAATCAATTCTTAAACAGAAGTGTTAGAGGAGCTCCTGAGAGCAACACAACTGCTGTATTATTTGTAAATACAGTTCACGGTGTGCGGTGGTTGCTCACATAAATCATCCACTTAGGGAGGAGAAATAGTGCTCCGGCAGATGAAAGGGCTCAGCACAGCGGGGTCTGTGTTCCCTTTGCTGTGGCACAGCGGGCAAGGATCCTGAAGGAGGAGGACTGTTCAACACACTGCTACCCATTTTCAAGTGAGTATGGGGGGTGGAAAGTTCACGTTGGGTTTTTTAACCATCACTTGCTCACTCGACCCTAGCACACCCTGCCTGCACCCATCACAGCAGGTGACGCACACAAAGCATTTACTCAGCGTGTTTTCCAACTGCCCCCTCCCTTTCCCTACCACACAACTGCTCTTCCACATGACCCATCCACATCCCCATCTCTCAGACTCTTCCTCTGCATGGTCGTGACCTCCACCCTGCCAAGCCACTCAGTCCAGCTCAGCCAAAACCCAGGAGAGGTTTGCTACCTCCACATAATTTTGCTGGCTCCCTCCCCACCATGGGCTCAGCCCCATGCTCCCTGTCTCACACAGGCAAGTGGACACAGGCTACTTTCACGTCAAGTCATTCAACTGTGAACTGAAAATGCAAACTGGAGAAGCTGTTGCTTTGAAAGCTGGAGCTCCCGCAGTCCTTACATACATTTCAGGGTGTTCCTCCTCCTGAGGTAAAGCTCTCGCCATGTTCTCCCCATCCATGGCTTTTGTCCCTCTCCTTCAGTTTCTCCAGTGTTATCTCATTTTTACCATCAACATCCTTCACAAACCAGGTTGACAAAGGGCCTCCTTCAAACTCCTCTAAAACCCACCTGTTTGGCCATAGGGGTAGGGGGGAAGGGAGACAGGAAAGAGATTTTAAGGAAAGTCGCAATATGAGATAGTGAAAAATACCCACACACACATGTTACTCAGCACCACATATCCATATTACTTGTCCATGTCCCTATAGCTTTTCTGGGACGTTTCTGTTTATAAACATACTTACCATGTCATATCAAACCACATTGCTGTGTTTTCACTAGGGCAGGACCGTGCCTTTGGCGAGATACCTCGCATTTTTCTGAGCCCTGAAATAGCAATCACACCCCATACATTTGTGAAGCGCACTTAGCTGGGACAGCTCTGCAAAGCTCCGAGTGGTTTCCCAATATCTCCCTCGAAGAAAAAGCTGCCAGAAATGGTTTCTTCCTTCTCCCAAAAGATAAACTCTCTTTGCCGCATCTCCCTGGGGGTGCAGCTCAGCCCCTCGCCCCCCGCTGGTGGCAGCGCTGGGGCTGGTGCAAGGCACATTCCAGGAATGCTTCCAGCCAGCAAGGGGCTTTTGTGGTGGTTTTTCTAACTTTTTATAATTTTTTTTAAGTAGTTGCTCATTCTTGAGCAGAGACGGGTGCATCTATTCTAGAAGGTTCCCTGCCCAAGTCCTCTTGCCTGGTGTATCTTACTTGGATTAGAGCCCAGACCTAGAAAATGTTCATCTGAAATCATTTGTGTTTGTAAATAACAGATTAAAATGAAAAACTGCATGCAGATTTAATTGCTGTGGGTATAATAATCTCAGCATTAGGATTAGCTTGCAGCATAAGCAAAAAAAAAAACCCAACAAAAACCCAGTTATCTGGGATTAAGGAGTCTTGACGATTAAGCTTTATGATTTGCTGCTGAACCAACCAACACGTCTAAAATACGTCATTATTTTTTCCTAAACTCAAGAACTTATGAGATAAAACCAAACAAATTCCTATCAATGTTTTGGTCTATTATAAAGTCTTTTTTAAAATATCAAGCTGACTCTCTGAAGACTAGAGCAGAAGATAACTGAAGAGTAGGCAGCACAAAATCGCCAGGAAACTGGGCGATGAGCTGTGCCAGGCTGCAAGTTTGAGGCAGTGAGGGCAGAAGGACCCCGTTCTGGTCTCCTGCGTGACATGAGAGCGAATAAAACAAAGTTAATCTCCTCCAGTTATGAGAAGGATAAAAAGCAGCTGCAAAAAATCATTCAGGACAGGGCACGGATCGGAAACCCCTGAGGATGCCACACCACTTTTTTTGAATCACAGTTTCTAGAAATTCTGCAGGGGTCAGGCTTTTGTTGTTGCTGACTGTTGAACTTGAAAAGCACGCTACTAAATCAGGAGCTCAGTTGCTAGAGAAGCAGCGGATTTAACGGCCGATGCAGAGACCGATTACCTTCAGCGCTGGTGGGGCTCTGCTCCAGCCCACACCGGCTCCTGCGGCTCTCTCCGGAGGCAGGGCTGGGCTGATGGATCTCACTGTATCCTGAAAGCTCCCAGTGGGAAGCTCACAGCCCCTGTCCTCCCTCGCTGACTCCCACTACACTTGATTTCAAGGAAAGAAAGAAGCTGTTCTATTACCACCAGTCGACAAGCGCAGGCTCGGCCTCTGAACTGCTCATTCCCGCTAGGCACAACAGATCTTCACAGGGGTCGTTTCCCACTAAAGTGACTGGGTTTGTTTGTTTTTCTATAAGGTGTATCATATTCTGCTCCTTGAGCTTAATAGCTAAATCCTTTTCTAGATAAGATTCCCACTAACTCGGCTCTGTAAATTGCCAGCTTCGTAACCTTGTATCCCATCGACACCAATAGTGATGAGGGTTGGTCATCTCTTCATAGTGCCCCAAAACACCTTATTTGTTTTACTACAGATCTGTCCCCTTCGCAGACATCGCCGTAGCGCCTCCAGGTCTCATGGTTTAACGTTTGCTGGACTCTGGTACATCCCTGCCATCATCTCGCTCTCAAACACAACCCATCCAGACCCTTCAGTACCCAGCAAACCACACCAGGCTTCAATACTTCATACAGAGGAAAGTTGTAAAAGGTCCTGTCTCATTGTTGGAAAGCTCAGCTGGGGGAAACCTAGGTCATCACCAAACCACTGAATTTTCCTTTTAGGTTTTTTGGTGTTGATTTGGGTGGTTTTTTTCCCCTTCCCCCTTCATGAGTGGTTTCAGGATCTGATCAGTCTCAGAAAGGAATAAAAGATAAAGACATCGATTGAGGTATCCAGTGCTCAGGCACTTCAAATACATTGCCCAGCTCCTCTCTGTAATTTAGCCCAGGAAATCGGCCAATTTGCTAAATTAAAGACTTCAGAAGTCTTATGAGTAAAGCGAGCCTAGGCTTTGCCCCCTAATTTACTAGCAGTTTCATTTCATTTCTCTTCTCTTCCTCAACCCTTCATTTCAAAACAGGTCAAGTTTCAACCAAGTGGGTTCATTATCACATGGAGAAACCCACGTGCGAGACTAGTGCTATAGGCTGCACTAGCGCCCTTAAAAATAACAACTGCAGCCGGAGCGAGCTGCTCCTCCACATCCCCAGCCCTGGGCCAGCTCGGACTTCCCTGTCAGCCCACGTTGCCATGGCTACAAGCGATGCCCAGAAACCAACGCTACCATCAAGATGAGATTGCCATGACACTAAGGCAAGCCGGAGGCTACGCTGGGCAGGTAATACTGGATATCATCATTTTAATTAATAAGGGAATATAATGTAGCCACCTCCAGGTGGGTAATGCAGAACTTTAGCAACATTTCTGTTGAATTAAACTTAGGAGAGGTTTTAATCTAGCTTTGAAAACAAATAGCAAGAATGCAAGGTCTTGATAACAAAACAAATTACAGGCAAAGCATATTGGATTTCTATTTTTATAACAATAAAGTGGAAACAATTAATATGCACTAAACATAAGTGAAAACCAAATGAGGATCCCTTGCATCTATATTAACTACATATTACTGCCTTCCTAAAGATGAAGGGCAAAGGTTTCCCAGGAGCCAATTACAGCGCAAGAGAAGAAACCAAGCAAGAATCAAACTCCTCTGTACGAGGATTTTTAATACTGGAAACTTATCTGTGACTGGGGTAGTACAGGACTCAGCCTGTGTGATCCGCAAGCACCCTAAAGCAGGACCCATGTTATCAACTCCCCCAGTTTCACTCGCTACCTTGCGGTACTGAGATACTGATCTCATGCCATTCAGTTGTTGCCAAGACACCATTCACGCTTCTGATTCCCCATTAGCATCAGCTAATAATCTTCTGCTGGCTGGTTTTCAAAGAGCTCCAGAAGGATTCAAGGCTGCTAGAAGAAAAGAACAAGGCAAAAAAGAAAAGCTGCTTGCTCTTGCAGTCAAAAGAAGTATAGCCCATGGCTTTTGCATGCCTCAGATAACCAGGAGACCAGAAAATAAAACCCCAAATCCATTACTTTCATAACTCCAGTCATTTGGAGATCTGAGTTGTGATTTTTGACTAACAATTTGTTTGGAGTTAGCAAGAGCAATAAAACTTTAAAAAAAATCAGGCACGACCACAAGTTTCGCTGTTTCCACCTTCTTCTCCCTCAAGTGTTAGGCAGGCTTTTTCTCTGCTTACATCCACAGCTGGGTCCCTCCCTCCTGCTGCCCTGGAAGCTCACAACACAGCCTCTGCATTTCTCAGCCGCTTCCCCATGTTGCTCAAAACATAGATGATTTGAGCAGAGGTTCAGACAAGGCCACAGAATTTGCTCACCCTGGGCAAAGCTTCGGGGAGCCTCGTCCCAGGGCCAGCGCTGGGGGAAGCCCCGCTGCAGAGGCCAGCCCTGCTGCAGGGGCCAGCCAGCACTGCTGCGGCGTGCAGATGGTGGGGCTGGCACGGACAAGGTCAGAGACACCGAAAAATTCCAGCCAGCCTGATCTCACCCCATTATTTCGCTCTGCCTGAAAGAGAGAAGCTGTTATCTTTGACCCTGCTCTCCCCGGAGGATGCAATCAAAGCGCTTCTGAAATGCTGCTGCTTCTGCAACAGTGAATCCACAGTGGGGAAATCACTGCCATAGATCTCAGAGCCTGAGCAAAAGCTAAACATGTTTAGCAATCACCATGTTTATAGGGCTGTATATTTCTAGACTTTGCATCGGTGTAACACTGTATACATGTGTTTACCGCTCGGCGAGGAAGGTAACGGTGGCAGAGAGAGATTAACACCAAGGTTAGCAGGAAGCCACTGATACAATAAACATCCTACTGCCAAACCTCTGTAGCAACAGGACTATCCTTACCCTCAGGTAGACATTTGTTTCAGATCTTATTTCAGCTTAAATTGATATTAGCCTTCAAAACAAAAGTTTTAAAAAAAAAACCAAACAACTTACATCTATGAAAATAATACTGCAGACAAATGGAAGAGCTACGAGAACCCCAAGCCCATACATTTTGTTCTGGGGTTGGTGTGAAGATACACAGGCTTGAGAAGTGGAGATTTCTGATCTGCACCCTTTGTTCTGCCTGTGGGCAAGCCACTTGCTCCAGGATCGAGAGGCAGAGCGCGACTGGGTCACTGCCCGGGAGGGAGACGGCCTCCAGGAAGGTCAGGAGTTCCTCCCTGCAGCAGGAAAATTACAAAGGATGGATTGAAAAGAGAGAAAGTCTTTTTTCTTGTTTTGCTATCGTGAAGACACTCAAAATATTTTCAAAACAAATGAAGTAGGACTAGGGAGAGGATTCTTTACAAAACTGACAGGTATTGCTTTTTTCTAGGTCCAAAACGCAAGGGAATCAGGTCAGAACCACAGGTCTTTGCACTCGTATGAGCTTCTCAAATTCCCAGGAAAATGAACGTCACTGCTGTTCACCAAGTCATCTGTTGCATATGAGTGTGACTGTAACCCGGTCATTGGCAAATTACAAACATTTGCCACAAATTATTAGTCCTGTAAGGTTGTTTTTTTTTCTCTAGTGGCTGAGGAGAAGAAAAACTGAGTCAGCTCTGGCACAAAAAAGTACTCTTCAAATGCTGGTGAATGGGATGAAGTTTAGGTACTTGTGGGGGTTTCTTGTTCACCCCGAGAAAGCAGGTCTGTGGCTCTGCAGGCCCATGATCCCTTTGCAGCAGGTCAGGCCGTGGGCACCGGCTGGGTGCAGCTTCACACCGGCAAAGCAGCGGACAAATTCGGCTGGAGAGAGAACAGAGCCACCTGCATCCATCCTCTCAACTGGACTCCTCTCTGGTCACCCAAACTGCCAAGGATTAGGTTTTCCAGATTGGGCTGTAGAGGCATAAAGCATCTTTCCTCTACAGGAGAGTCGCTCACTCAGCTGCTCTCCTAAACAGGCCCACCTCAGTGGGACCTACCAGGTCTGGACCAGAAGATCCGTGTAGGTCCCACCCGACTCTCCCCTTTCTCACAACAGGCGCACAGTGCTTGGACAGCCCCATCACGATCCGCAGGTGCAAATCTCCTTTCTCACTCGATACTTTCTGCTTGCTGTGATGGCAATTCTTAAAGCAGATTTTTCTAGAAGCAATTAAGTTGTTGCTTGCGTAGCGAGCAGCCTTTCTTGCTTAACCATCTCCCTGTGAGACTCAGAATCATCCAGAACTTGTCAAGATTATTTTTTTTTTGGGTGTTGATGTACATTTAATATTTAGATACATTCCTCTGCTCCCAAGAGCACGCATGGTGGGATTGCAGGAAGATGGCTGGTTTGAAGGGGTTAGGCACTTGGGAGTGTTTCTATGCCTGGGGAGCATGCAGCTCACCAGCCTTGCCCACCCTTTCCCTTCCCCATCATGGTTATGATTCATCCTCCCACAGGGATTCTCCTGCATTCTCAAGCATCACTGGTTAAAAATAACTCCCACCTCCCAATTTATACAGCCCCACTAACCAGTTCCCCGAGCACTCGGTGTGGGTAACACAAGCATTTTCCCTTGCTCCCCAGACAATCACGCCCTTCTCGAAGCATGGGCCACCCAGCCCCCCTTCCTCCAGCAGCAGGCTCACCTGCAGCAGTGCTGGTTGTGCTCCACACCCGGGTCTCCCCAGAGGTGCTCCGGGGGCGATCGCGGAGTCCTGAGGGCTCTGTCTCATGGGCAACTTGCAACTATTGGAGTATTTAGTCTACAGATGTTTTAAGCTAAAAGTTGAATACGAAGACCCCTTGTTCTTATTTACATCCATATAAGCCCCTCCCCTCAAGCTTGAAAATGAGTTGTTCAGGATCCTATACAGTGTGTGTGTGTCAACATAACAAGTAAATGAATAATTTGCAAAAATCCTACCCCAAAGTAACAGTAGCAAACAGGCTGAGATCTTACCCAGAGGAAAAGCAAATATTGTTCGAATAGCTCACGGCTGAAAGCAGGAATCCTTGCACTCAGCAGCAGGGCTCTAGAGGCGGGTGGGACATGGCAGAGCTCCTGCCTGCAAGGCTCCGGGCGGATGGCAGGACCTGCAGCGCTGGCTGGGGCCAGGGCACCGACCCTGCGCTGCCCCGCAACCACCACGCTCCCCGGGACGGCCCTGGGCAGCGCTGCAAGGTGAAAGCAGGACAGACACTGTTTTTAGAAGTAAAACAAACCAGAACAAAGCAGGAGATAAAGGCTGAGCGCTATGTTATGGATGGGAGCAGAGAGAAGCCGGTCACCGCTTTCCAGGAGCCACTCACTGCAGCCCCCTGGGCTGTCAGCCCCCATCATGGGGACACCGGTACATCCCGTTGCCCGCTGCACGCACACCTCCGCCCACACGGCCGAGGCTAAAAGCTGTGGAAAAAAAGCACCATGAAAGTTACCCCCCCCCCCCAAAGTAACGTTTTAAATAGCACTTAAATTATATTTAAATAGCATAAATATCTATTGCCATCCTTTATACCTATTGTCAGCCATATTTTCTTACACTGCAGTTTGAGGGCATGAACACTCGCAGATTGTGCCCTACGATGTTCATTTAAGGTCATCACGTGGATCAGTAGAGATTTTTGCTTTGAAACAAAAAAAAAAATTTCAGATTAATTATCCCAACCTCACATGGGCCGAGTTATTGATTCCCTCCAGTGCTACAGGAGTATTCACTCCCAGAGTGTCCCTACAGCTGCAGTGACAAGGGGCTCCGTGACAGTTGTTTGCTGAGCTCTCCAGCATCACGCGCTGGCTGGGGACCCCAGCACGAAGGCAGGCAGCTTTGCAGCTGTAGAGGGGCCGAGCTGCTCCAGCCCACGGCTCCCACCTCTGCAGCCACCTCCAGAAGCGATGCCTGGTCACATCAAAAAACTCCCAGAGAGGGCTTGAGGTATCAGCTCCAGAATAGAATAAAATGGGCCAGCAGGTGAAGAGAGGGGGTAATGAAGAGAATTAAAGTTTCACTATACTTAGAAAAAAACATTGACAGAAGTTCTGTCTACTCAGTTAATACAGAAACTCTTTTGCTACAGTCCACACATCCTTCCTAACTTCAAAAGATTTATAAGTGATGGGTAAGATAACAGATGTGGAGATGCTACAAGGTGTTTGAGATGTATCAGTCTTTACAGATATTTGTTGCTGAAAACTATGAGAAACGTCTTAGCAACAACATCAAAAAATCACAGTAAGAAAAAATTAGGGCAAACGAGATACTACTGGGTTTCTTAAGTGGAGCTGGGATGAAAACCAAAGCTGGACTATTTAACAGTGGAAGCTAGGTATGATTTTCTGAAGCCTCTTCTAAAGGTTACCACAGAAGCATCCTTCACTGTATGAAGTCACTGTTTACGAACAAGGAGCCCTTACAGAGCTTAATCCAAAGGCTCCCGATGTCAGGAGGAGAAGCTCCCTTGGCCTTGCTGAGCTCTGGCGCAAGCCCTGACTCAGCAGCTGGCTGCACGTGGTGACACAGACCGCGGCGCGTCGGATGGGAAAGCACGCCGCGGCTCCGCTCTCCCTGCCAGAAGGCCGGCATCACCACACGCACCCGCTCCTGGCAGCGATGGAGGGCAAACGCACGGGCAAACTCCTTGAAAAGGCAGGATCGGGAGTCCATCCACCGCCGGTGTTCCCCAGGACACTGGCAACATGGCTGGCTCCAGTCAGACCTGGAAGCAAAGGGAATACCATAGGAAACTTGGAGGTACCGGCAGATGCAAAGAGAAAAATAAGAGCATGGAAGAGAAACAACCGAACGCTTTCAAAAATAAGTCTTAATTAAACAAAAATTGAAAGAAGCCAGGGAGTACGCTGTAGTCAGCCCAAGTTGGGAAAGGAAGTGTCAAGCAGTGTCAGCCTGTACTCTTGAACAGACTTTCTAAGGCTTTGCTGCATGGAATCAGCGCAGGAATCTGCAAATCACAGTGGGCTAGAAATTTCTAGCACAATAAAGCTGCTCTAAGTACTACTGGAGCTTTCTTGAAAAAGTAAATAAACAAAAACACACAGATGGAAATAATTATAATAAGATTGGGTAACTCTGTCTTCTGCTAACCCTCCAGTTTCTTTAAAAAAAAAAAAAATCTGTAGCAGATCTAATTATAAATATTGAAAGGTTTATTTAGGCATATTTTCCATTGTGGAAAACACAGGGAAGCTCTGAAAGAATGGCAGGGGGTGGGGGGGGTGAAGTGTGCCTGGTTTACCACCATACACTGGCTACTTATTACACATTAATAATTTAACATTTTTTGCCTAGCAATTTGTCCTCGTCATTCTTGTGCAAGAGCCTGTCACCTTACAGTAATTTAAATAAACTGCACTTGGTGACAGCAGGCCCAGACGTTTGGAGCACGGCACTTTCCCTATACACCGTTTTTAGCCAGAGGAAAGAGAAAAAAGAAAAAAGATCTTTATGGAGAGACGGCAATAGCAGCTGATATCTGGGATATGTCAGCAGCTCCTTCTTCCCAGGGTGTGCGACTCACGGAGGACGGCAGCACATCCCGGCCCCGGCTGCAAGTGCACGGCTGGGGCTGAGAAAGGCAAGACACCGACGTCCGCTCGGCCCCTCACAGGCGTGCCTGGCGCAGATGGCTGCAAAACGCGCCGTGGGCTGATACACACGGATTTCAGTCCTTGCTGGGCATGACTTTACCCTCACGACACCTGAGGGTACGGCAGCCTGGCCGCAGGAGCTCGCTGCGGAGAGCTGGGACAGCATGGCGGCCTGGCAGAGCGGCCCAACATGGCGACCCTGTTCCCTCCCCACCTCTGGGGCCCACAGGCTGCCCAGTTCCTGCCGAACGCCCCATTTCTCCCGACAAAGCGATGGAGCCAGCCTGCCCGCTGCTTGCTGGGGCCCTGCTGATGGGCTGCACGGCAAAACCCAGCGGAGAAGCATGCGGCGGTGGCAGATGGCCGCCCCACCGGGCTCTGCTCCCCGGCCGGGGCAGGGAACAAGGAGCCATGTTCCTCCTGCGCTCCGCGAAGGACGTACGGCAACACTGGGAGCAAGGAAGGCCTCCAGGGGAGGGAAAGGGAAAATAACGCACAGGCTAGGAGACAGCCACAAGCCGGCAAAGCCAGTGGGTCCCCGGGAGGATGGTGCAGCGTCTCTCCCGTGCACCCAGGGAGCAAAACAGCTCATGAACGGGTCTGGAAGGGATTAAGCAAGTGTTTACTGTTGCATGGAAGGGCAATGGTTTATCAAACCCCTCAAGGCTGCTGCTGTCAGCAGAGGAGAGAGGCAGCTGGTGCCCCCCAGCACAGAGGATAATGGAGAGGGGGGCGGCGTCCTTTCACCAGGAGATGTCTTGTAGCCGGTTAAACTACAAGACATCACATGGCAATGCATTGCCTTGTTTAATTTTAACTATGAAATAGACTAATGCAAAAAGAAAGGCATCAGGATAATATAAAGTTTGTTTTTATTTTATTTTTTTAACCAGGTTTTCCATTTCCCTCTGAACCGGGGGCTGCTGCCGTCCGGCAGCACTGGCCATTCACAGATCCTCGACCTAGGGGCTGAGGACAGCGAGCCGTTGCTTCCACTGCCGGCGCTTCCCAAATGGAGCCCTTTCTCTCCACCCAAACGAGCGGTGGGCCCCCTCCTTCCACAAGGACCAGCAAGGGCAGGGTGAGGTACGCACCCGCGCATCACCTCGAGCCTGACAGTCAGCGGTCGCAGGCTCACAGTTCCAGGATTTTAGAAAAGAAAATTCAGACCTAGAAATTTCTGCCAGTCAAGATTTACAGAGAGCACCGTGCCTCCTTTACAAGCAATCCATTACATCTACATGCAATACAGGCCAAATTTCGTAAAACAATTAACAGAGACAAGACATCAGTTATGGAAAAAGCCACACCAGAATGATCCGATCAGTGTGTGGTACAATGAAAAGTTACTGGCAGAAAATAAAGCTGATTGATAGAAGTAAATGGAAAAATGATTTAAAAGCAAGTATCCCTTCATACCACTGGGAAAAATTCTGGGGAAAGTCCCAGATCTCATATATTTATGAAAACATTAGGAAAATTACTGCGAAACACATTATCAATGGCACATCGACAAAGGTAAACAGAAGCAAATACAAAACAAGCAGACTGGGGCACCGGAGAGCATGTGAGGGTACACAAACTTTTCTGCAAGCTCAGTGGAAACACCATAATTGCAATTGGAAGGACAACTACATCTGAGCAAACCGCAGTTGGGCTACCCAGCGCCCGCAGCGGCCCGTTGGGTTTAGCACGGGAAGGAAGCCAGCCCTGGGGAAGCACTCCGCCACCGGCAACACGCTGCCTACAACCAGCCCCCTCCTGGAATACATCAGACAATCCATTACTAAACACATGGAGGCATAACTACATGGGAGATATTTTCAAAGAGGTATTTTTCAAGTTTCTCAAGACTTCAAATTAAAATAAATCTCCGAAAGAAGTGATAGCACATTTTACTCATAAGATCCTTGATGAGATGTAAAGCAGTTAGGCAGAAACCACCAGAAGGCCCACGCTGGTCTGCACCAGGTAGGGACAATCCAAAATTTTCTGGCCCTAAATCCTGCCCTGTTGCAGGTCACCTACACGTTTGCCTGTGCACGTCAGCAAGCACGAGTACGTATGCACATGCCCCTATCCAGTGGAGTCACGCTAAATCACAAATTTAGCAGCCCATTTTGATACAGAAATTATTCTTGAAAATCCACCTCCGCCCCCATTGTTATATAGCTCTTACGCAGCTTTGGCAAGAAGGGGGAGGAAGGAGGATGCGATGCTGAATAGGCCAGATTGCTCATCAGCATCCTCAGTCTTCCTGATAATTTTGTTACGCTACTTTAGCTGGAACAGACCAAGTCCTGAATTGCAACATAATTAAGCAAAACCATTTCATTTCCAAGAAGGCTGGCAGTAATACCCAGTGAACGTGTCGGTGAGATCCAGCAAACTGGTAACACATCAAATTCTTAACAAGTTTTAGCAACTAATTTCCTTACAGCTTGTTAAACATCCACAACTTACCTTCCAACTACACTAAATAACAGAAAATATCCTTTACGGGTCATTCTTAAATCTTATAAATCATACGCTTAAGCTTTAAAAACAACTATAGGTACATATGGTACTAGGAAAGGTATAAAAATAGCAAGTTTGCAGCAAGATCCCTGGCACAAATCTTATTTAGAAAAAAACTGAACTGCATCTAGTCAGTGTCATTAAAGTAAATCTCTAAATCAAAGTCTGTATTAATTAGCTAAGCATCCAAAACTACTTACCAGGTTGGGATACTGCGAATTTTATGGGAATTTGATACAACAGACACTCTTTTTTGCTATTAGTATTTTCATATTTCACAATGATGTTACTTTCTCCCCCAGCCCCTCTAGGAGCCTGAAGTAGCAGAAACTCTGGGGAAACATAAGGATCTATGTAAAGATGGTGCTATTTCAGAGGGATTAAGGACACTACCCACCAGGCCTGTCACCAAACACAGGTAGCGCGATTGCCTACCAATGGAAAGCCATATGAACTTTTCCATTAAAACCATTTATGTTCAATGAAGTTGCCTCTCAATTATCTGGAAATAATTACAAAAAAAAAAAAAAACAACCCAAACCCTGACACTAAATAGAAAGCATTACCCTTTTAGAGGAAAAAAACCCAACCTAAACACACGCCTGTTGTAATAAATTGGGAAAGTGTATATCAGAATAGATGGATATTCCGGGGCTAGGGACTAAACGTGGCACGTGGCTTTTCTCCTGCTGTTGCGCTTGGCAGTGCCACATAAACCTGAAGTCTGGAATAAAGCATCTTTTTGATATCGCATGCATAGAATATTTCGTTATCGACTGCTGCGACACTCGTCCCGGTACGTGTGTTCACAGCAAACATAACCCGCCTCCCCCATCAGGGAAATGGCGTTGGCTTTTCTACCAGCCATCTCGTAGCGGGGAGCAGGCACCAGTTTGGGGACGCCACACGCAGACGCAAGTGGTCCAACACCCAGCCCTGTGCGAAGCCTGCAAGGTCTTTATGTCAGGGAGACGGGCAGTTAAATTCCAACTAAAGCAGGAATGAAATGGTGAAATACTGGGTTTAAACCAGCATATAATGAAATTTGGAATTCAAGTCTTAGACACTACTTGCTGAAAGTTACAGGTGTCAGCTTTAATACTTCGTGTGTTCACTAGTGAAAACGTTTACAACCCCTCTCTACCTGCCCCGCTGTCCCTCCAGCCCCAGCAGCTGGATCCCAGAGGGAGAGGCACGGGACACACACACGCCCCCCGAAAGCAGCTCTGGCCCAGGCGGTCAGCTTCAGTTAGCCATCTGCAAAAGCCCTCTTCTCCTGGAAACACTTAGTAATTTCCCCAATTTTCACCAGCACCTCAGACGGCAGGTGAAAACTACCCAACCCTTTCCTCCCGAACAAGAAATATTCCCACCACTGGCTCCCCAGCGCAAAGAAAAGGCGCATTCGCCATCTGTTCCCCTAGTGCAAGCAAATCCACTTTATACGTACGAATTCTAGGGGGGAAAAAAAGTGGTAATTTTCCACACCATTCGCTTTTCATCCGCTCTCGCCTGCAAGAGAGCGGGAGGGCGGGCTGCCTGCCCCCGGCTCAGCTGGTACGATGTGATGCACCCAAAACCAGGTACATCTACCTGTGTCACACAGGCACTGCTCTTGGTTTAACTTTTATTGCCAAGATAGAAATTATATATCCATAGAAACACTAAAAGATTTTCAGAAATATTATTCCTAAGTATCAATTTTTATTTTTTTTTTTAAAAAATCACTCGCCTTTCAACTATTCGGTACTGCCTTTCCCTCCTGCCTCCCCTAGATTTTTCTGATGTAGATGACAGCAACTCAGGACTTCAATCTTTTTATTTGTAATTTTATTGTATCCATTCTTTTGGATCCTGTGCCTCTTTAATGGCTTCCTTGACATAATATTTTCTGAAAACTAAGGCTCCTAAAATGGTTACATGTTTATCCTTTCTGAAATTAGTTGCTGTAATAAATTACCTACTATAATAGTTCAGAACTTGTTTACTTCTCTTTATTTTATTAAAGAGCCCGCTAAAGGCATTTTAGCAGCTGTGGATGCCTAAGGGGAGAAAAAAAAAGTATGAAAGTGTGTCATATTAACTTAAATGAATTCGAAATAAAAAATTTTCAGTTTAAAAAAAAAAACCACACCAGTATTTTTGAAGGAAAGAAAACAAACAACTACTTTGAATATAACCGAAAATCAGGAGGAAGCCAGAGCCTTCTCATGGCTGATTAAAGGGATAAAAATAAAGATCAGCTATTCAGCAGGGAAGGCTTGACATTTAGCCAGCACTACGAGCCTAGGCATCTGGGGAACATGTAAATAAATACACAAAAAATAAGAGAGAGGGGCATCTATTAAGTTGAGATGCCTCCAGGCTGGATGGTGACCAGTGACGGTTTGTGAGCCTGTAATCCAAACCTTATATTCAAGTGCTCGAGATCTTAGGAATTCCATGTGCAAGCATCCAACATCTCTTTGGGATCTGACCCTTCATCCCACACACTTAAGGAAAACTTAACACCAAGTTTAAGTCTTGGTACACCTGGACAGTAAAAGAAACGTCAAAAGCTTACAGCTTTACATCAGGTATTACCATAGCTAACCTTCAATGGGTAAATGGCAGGTCACACGCAAATAAAATAGACAAAGCGGAATGGTAACTTTCCTGTAGCGGAACGCCAGACTAATCGGATAACGAGCGTTCCTGCATTCATCTTGAAACTGTCATATTTGTTTTGAATAGTTGACAAGATTTTTAGTTATAGTTCCAAAGATATGAGCTGGCTAAATTCCCACTATATCGCATATCATTTCTACTCCTGAATTGGCAAGCCTCGCACACAGGAGTGATTATTACCCACTCCAGACATATAAACTCACTACCAACAGTATTAACAGCTAGGAAAACACATCCGCAATCTCTGCATAGCACAAATGGCCGAGCATCCAACCAGAACATTCACTACCTGCAAAGCACAAGCGCCTGGCTAGAAACTGAACATAGCTTAACGTGGAAAACCATCAAGAACCCAAAACATAGCTTAACATAGAAAACCGTCAAGATCCCACAACGCAGGGACAGAGCCTTTTGCAGCCCGGGACAGGGAGCTGAGCGAAAGGACATACCCACCACCAAAGAGCTTTCCCTGGCAACGCAACGGTTTGAACTATCCTCACCCACCACAACCTGCTTAAACAGCCCCATACTCACCCAACAGGGTTTAAGTTCACTAATTTAGGACCGTAAATTATCTCGGCTAAGACAAAATGAAATGCCACTTAAAAAACTGGACGTACGGAGCCTAATTTGTGAAATTAATTTTATTTTTGAAACATGATATCCAATTACAAATAAATAATCCATACAATATAACTCAATTAGGATATACAATGTTCAGGCAGTTCATAGTAACAACCAAGATCACATTGAAAATGAGTTTACATTAAATAACCAACTACAATAATATACAACTGGTCACTCAATTAACTTTTCAGCCTGGTCCAAGGTGTACGCAAGTTGAAGATTGTTCCTCTTACCAGTAAAGAAACAGATGTACACAATTTTATATCGAGTCCAAAGTAGTTAATACATCACATTAATAAAAATTAAAAAAGCTGCACTGCATCGCCCAAACTAGTTTTAGTACAGAATAAGAGCTTGTGAATTTTAGCAGGATAAAGGTTATTGCAAAGGAGTTTTATGTCCTATAGCAATTTCTGCATAAAC
Organism: Chroicocephalus ridibundus; assembly: GCF_963924245.1. Classification (NCBI taxonomy): domain Eukaryota; kingdom Metazoa; phylum Chordata; class Aves; order Charadriiformes; family Laridae; genus Chroicocephalus; species Chroicocephalus ridibundus. The sequence goes on from NC_086289.1 coordinate 52,185,373, forward strand.
TTACAAGCTTTACAGGACGTTCTTCATGTATGGTTTCAATTCCATACTCTTCTCCGCACCCTGTCTATAAAACCAGCAGGACGTGGGTACGCATTATGTCCTTACTTTCAGGTGCACATTTTTTTTCGCTTTCATTTCAGCTAAGTATTTTACTGCTAAGATACAGCCTCCCATTGAGGTATGGTCCTGCTTGCGTGTAAACTGCAGGTGTAGCAGCATCAGTAAACCTGCAAGGTCTTTTTCTGACATTTAATTTTTCCCTTTCCTAACCTACTCCAGAAACACTATTCTCTGCAAAGGACATTTATGACGTCTAGACTGAATCTGACTCAAAGTCATGAAATATTTTTAAATAATTGTACGGATTTAAAGGAGATTCACAGCATCCTTGGAATTTCTTGGTGAGTCATTTTTAATAATGAAATAAGTAAATTTTCACAACAGAACAAGTAGTTACAATTCATAGTTCTGGGAAGTCCTGTATTTACAAAAGCTTTGTTAAAAATCCCCCCCTTTTTGGGGCCCCTCGGGTGAGGTACACACCCCTTGTTCTCGGTTTGAGCTCAGAAAGACAGTTTAAGAGTCAACGGCTCTTTCCATTACAAAATTCCCCACATGATGGAGACCGCTACTTCCAGCCATGCGCTTTTGCTAATTTACTCTACAGCTGTCCGTGGGACACGTGCAATACGTGCCAGCAGGTACTTTGTTACACTGGGCATGGGAAGACAGATTAAAAAACAAACAAACAAACAGAGCAAGAGACCAGGTAAATTCCTGGCTGGCATGTAGTGCATCTACGCGGGGTTCCAACAAATGCCCCTAAAGTTGTCTTTCTCACAGGGCGAGAAGGTGGTGGCAGCCAGAAGTATCTCAGATCTACAGGATCAAGGCTGCCAGAGAGGGGAGTCCTACACCCGAACGCCAGCTCCGACTTACCGTCCTGTTATAGCCGTGGCGCAGGGACACCCACGGGACAGGGGCCCTCGACGGGACACAGAAGTACTCAGAACCTAGCAGTATTAAAGTCTGGGGTTTTTTGTTATAAATCAAAAGAAAGACCATACTCATCACAAACATCTTAAGCCCAGACAAATATTTTAAAAGTCTTCCTATCTTCAACGCGGAGGCTAAAATTAATGAACTGCTTTGTTTTCACATTCGGCAGAAGAAATTAAATGTCCACAATGAACGTGATGTCTAAAGAAGAAGCAACTATATACTGACATCAGTTTTAAACACAAAAATTGAACTGTAAAATCAAACGCACAGTAGACTGTAACCCAATCTTGTGACTGGATAAGAAGAAAGGTTAAAACTACTATTTTCAAACCACTTTAAGAGTTTCATTTATGCAATTTATCCAAAAGTGGATTTAAACCCTTAGCAGAATAAAATACTAACTTTAGATTTCTTCCGAATTAACCAAAAGCAGATTTATTTTTTTAAATCTGCTGCACAATGCACCAAGTGACATACATAGTACTTCGGCAATTTATTAATTTTCACTAAAAATCACAAAAAAATATTTGAACAATGTACATCCTGTGCTGAGTGCGAACTATCTAAGAACCTGTCGATGGAGCACAGATACATATGTAAGTATTAGTCATGTCTAATATACGGTGTGACGCTGCCCTACAGACTTGGCAATATCCACATTCGGATTCTTCAGCCACTTACCAACATTAGTCTTATCTCTACTTGCCGGAGGTTTTAATTTATGATCTAGGTATCTGAAGGCATTTGTCCCACAAATACGGTTCTAATTTAGTTCTGTTGCTTATATTTCCGTTTGACTAGTTACACCAAAATTCACCAAACTGTAACAGTTTTTCCATAGACAGCAGCAGGGGAAATCCATGAATAGTGGGAGAGATGGTAACGTAACATGAACTACAGCACACACATCCGCAACGTTCCGTCAGAACTACAGCACAGGGAAACTACTCGATAACTTTCGACGCCTATGAAACTGCTTTCCGTAATTGATGACAAGTGTTAATTTAAATAATAATATTTCAGAAAAATTTTAAAAGGAAATTTGTATACCAAACATCTTCCAAAACTCCCACGTCACAAATGCTACCAGCAGAACTCCTTCCCCTAGACAAAGCCTCTGCCGTTCAGAACTGCTATATGCTACCACAGTAGGATACTAAGTGAGCATCAAGACCTTGATTTTTTTCGTACTGCAAGTAAATGATACACGAGAGAATAATCTCCAAATTAAAGCCATTTTAATCTTTGTCACAAAGTAGACTGATGCATGCCTTTTCACATTCTCATGTAACCCTGATTAAAATAGTCTTTCGAGAAATATTTTGAAAATAAAATTCACATCTGAAACAAACCCAAACACTCCCACTGAAGATGAAAAGATCCCCCATAGTTCTTGAAACAATATTCACATATTTATAGTAAAACAGAAATTGAGACTGCTTCCCAAAGTAAGAATTGGGTGTAACAAACCAAGTAACATAAATAACTCTGGCTGACAAATATGTCAAATATCTGGTTTTAAAGCAAAAAAAGCGCTAAACAAAAGAACACAGAATTAAAGGGAGATTTTTAATGGCACAAAGGGCAGCTAGGCACCGTGTGAGCTGAGAACATAACTGTCATTATGACTTTAAAAATCCCCCCAGTAGGATTTGGGTTGCGGCTAGGGCAGAACCAGGGTCTTGCCAGACTTTGCCAAACAATGAAAGAGCAAACCCGGTGTAATGTCCAAACCTGATGAGAAAAGACAAAAGCTGCTACAGTCCCTCTGCTCAAAGGGCACTGTCAAACTTACCAAGCGTTTAGTGAAATTAATGCTTAGAGCTCTTATTAGCTCTACACAATTCAACTACCGTATGAAATGGTCACCAGCTCTTTAAAAAAAAGGAGCTTCTATATTTGAGAGATTATTCTTAGGTTTAACTTTTGCTGAGTTAATAGCGTCTTTTGTATTAAACAAGCTTTAACTAACACCTGCAAGAGTACCTGCCTTTATGCAGAGCTGTGCCACAACCATCTTTTCATTTTCAGATAAAAATAAAAGTAACCATTAGGCACATACTGAATGCGTATTCCACAAGCTGCAATGTCAAATATTTTCTCCCTCAGATTTACACAGAAAAAAAATAGCACAGCAGCAAATAACCCGGTCCTCTGTTCACCAATGAAAGCATTTTCAATGTACATAATATCACAACGTCAATACCTTATATCTTTAAATAATTAGGTAAAAAAGGCCCCCAGTATAACCATTTCTTATATAGCCAAGTTCTCTCTATATACATCCAAATTTTAAAGATACAAATAAAACATTATACAGGATTTATAAATGTTTAAAAACTTGAGGCTTCAGAATCGTGGTTTCCCAAAAAGACTCGGGAAAATCCACAGACTGAGAAGGTAGCAGAGAAAACTGGAAAAAAAGGAGACAGACACAAGTTTGCTGCCGTAACATTTTACTAAACTTGCCAGTCATCATGGTGATGTTATCAGAAATAACAGTTTAAGCTGCAAATGACGAATGGTGGTTTTGTGTGTTGATCTCAAGCGTTGAGACAGGCAATTCAAGTATTTCCTATTTGATCCAAGCTCATTGTAGCAAAGTGGTGCAGAAAAAAAATAATTATTTTACATTTTTTCCATACATTCGATCGATGTCCATTTGATAGTATGCCGTAAGCTCTTTGCGTTTTAGTTTGAACGCATCTGTCACTAGACCAGTCTCAGGGGTCCAAGGATCAGGGCTCAAACGTATTTTTACTGGTATTTCAAACTTCTCCAGGTTAGCTGTAAAAATAAACATTTTTAATACAAAATGTAAATGTAACCATTTTTCTCCAGTTAAGCACAAGAGGAGGAACTGTACTCTTGCACAGAAGAGCACACGACATGAACGAAGAAGCGTTGCCCAAACCCCCATGGTTAGCTCTGAAAACCCGCGTGGTCACTAGCAGAGTGACAGGATCCACCAGTAACTGTCCTCCAGTTCCCACAGAAATATCGAAATAAACCCCAGCTGCTCCCTAACCTCAGAAAAGCCTCAGTGCATGAAGGAGACATCCTCAAAATATACGCTGTTGTAGCAGTCTTATGATACCTTCTGGAGATAAGGTCTTAAAAGCCATACTACTTAAGTTGGAAAAAAACAGGGGAGTTTGGTGTTTTTTCTTGATAGTCCTGAATTGTTTGAGAAAAGTAAGTTCATATGGCAGCCGTTCCCCTTACTGAAACAGAACGGTTAGCACAAAACACTATCATTTGCAAGAGCTTCTGCTATGGTTTCAGACATAAGAGAAGAAAAAGAAGTAGCTCTAAGAAAAGTAAAGTAATCAACAGATGGGCCACATTCAAAAAAATAATCTATTTTCAGGTTAAATAAAAAAATAATCTACAAATGTATAATTATCCTGTGCAACCTGCCATTTCTAGATTTTCCTGCACCTTTTACTCCCCTTGACATTAAATCGCTGGGTTTGGATGAGGGTTTGTTTTTTGGTTGTTGGGTTTTTTTGTTGTTTTTGGTTGGGTTTTTTGTGTTTGTTTTTTTTTTTTTTTTGCGCAATGTTGCACTATAATCATAACATTACTTTAAAAGTAAACCCTATGATACCAAAGTGAAAAAACCAAAACCAGATATAAAATAACATCAAAATGTGTAAAAATGCCTAGGATTGAATCAAATGTTCTGCTTCATCAATCGTGTGCTGCACAAAAGAAGGAAAGCGGCTTTGTACACGCTCTCCACCACAGCAGCTTCTTAGAACAACTCTGCCCATACGCTCCACCCAGTGAAGGAAAACGGACTGGAGACACGGGGCAAGGAAAACAGAGTCTGCTGCAGTACTGAGACTGCAGTCATCGTAAGAGCATCTTCCTGCAACAGAAGTCTGCAAATACACTGATCACCAAGTGGAATATATTCACAAGTAATACGGAGAAGAGATGAAGATTAGTGAAACAAAGACTGTTGGAAGCATAAAGTCATCCAGGGTAGAAAAGATGAGCACAAATTACACAGAGATGCGGAAGGGCATCGTGATACTGAGCGACTGCAAAGCAGACTGCAGAAAACATTCATTGCAGAAAAGTGTAAAAGGGAACACATATGAAAAACAAATTTAACATCCACAATGACTATTTAAAAAACACGGTCATATCTGACAGCTTTATGAAAAAAGCTCAGTGCTTAGTAATGATCAAAAGCAGAAACAAGGCAGAAATTATGATGAAAGAACAAACAGCGTATCACTGTGCCACTGTTTAATTCTGCACCAGAACAGCTAAACAGACGATGACCAATTAGCATGAAAAAGATACAGCTGAGGGGGAAGTATAATAGACACTGAAAAGAAATCACAACTGCCATTGTGATTGTTCTCCCAGACATGAGCTTGGCAGAACCAAACCGAACTAGCAGATGGCAGGGTTAAAACAAACAAGAGGCATTTCTTCACACGAACGTAGCTGAGCTGCTCAACTCCGCCGAGAGGTAGTATGGATACTGATACAGAATATTTACGTAGCTTTAACTAGAAGAGTTAATGTAAGAAAAGTCTTCTGAAAGTCATTAGCTACAAAGACACCGCTTTCAGTTTAGGAAACCCCTCAGATGCAAGTCACTGGAAGCTAGAACAGTCCCTGTCGCCATGGGCTTATTTCAACTATGCAGAGGTACGCAGCACCTGAGACACACAGATCATGGATCTACAGATGACCCACGTTCTCTTGGACCAGCAGCTAAGGCCAAAAAAGTATTACAGAACACCTTAGAGAGCGCCAGACACAAATACTTATATAAGAACTGACCTGAGCTTGTTGAGTTTGCCCTGTTTTTATATTCTTTCCTCAGCTATCGGCCATGGTCAAAAAAATAGTTACATGAATCAAAAGGACTGACCCGACTCATATTTTGTTTGGTTTTTTGTATGAAGACTTCACTTCATATATGTTCTATAAAATACACACGCTATTTTTAGGGCCTATGCTTATCTGTTTCACAGACATTTTGGTCCGTAAGGTTAGTATGATCTGCCCAGCTACTCACCTGCCATGGCAGCCTCAGCTAGCACCTTCAGTACCTCTTTTTCCATCTCAGGACTGTTACAGATCTCTTCCCAGGTTCCTTTAAATCCTTTCTTTCGAGCTAGTTCTGCGAGCTCCTTTTGATTTGGCACAACAAATCCAATGACATAAGAATGGAAACTGAGAAGTATAATGTACTTTAGTATGAATTTTGTAAAGTTAGCAAGTCTTCAAAAATAACATTTCAAGTTGGGGGCTTTGCACTTGATAATAGAGATATTGCGCTTAACAGTTGGCTTTTGTTCACCTGATAGTCTTTCTGAAATAGTACCCAAATTACCTTTGCCTGCTTAAAAATAAGTAGAAAGAGAAGCTACTTACCTTACAGCAACCGGTTTGCTTCAAGGTGTGCTGTCCATATGCATATTCCACTGTCCCTCACGCTCAAAGCTTTGGGGTAGCAGTACCCACATGAGGTCAACGCACTCTGCCTCTCCTCAAGTTTTGCATCCTGACATGAAGACCGGTGTGCCGCTTCCCTACCTCAGTTTCCTCTCCCCTGCAGAATCCAGTTACTGTAGAGGACTGCAGCGAAGAGGGGCTGGAGAGCAGGTCGTAGAATGAGCATATGCAGAACCCATCTCAAAGAACGCCTGCTTCTGTAAGGTAAGTGACTTGCCTTTCTCTTTCAAGAGATTGTCCATACACTCATTCTGCTGTTGGCAATCTTTGCCTGCTCCTGGTATGCCTAGAACATATGAAGCCGTGATCTCAAAGTCTTTGGAAAAACGCTGAAGCACGATTCGCCTTGAAAGAGGTATTCAAGACTTTTGAGATGGTGTAAAGTTTAGGGAAAACGTGAACAGAACCTCACATAGCAGCTCTACATGTGCTAACAAAGCAGACCACAGAATCAGAGCTGAAAGGGATCTCAGAAGGTCATCTAATTGATCATCTCATTCATGCACCTGACTTGAAGCAAAGTCAGCTACATCTAAAGGTGTTTGTCCAACCTGTTCTTAAACATCAGGCAAACGCCGATGCTTCACTACTTTTAGCACTAGTAAGCTGTTCCTGGTGGCTATTCCTGACTCGTCCTCTCTGCAGTTTACATCAGTTGCATTTTCATATAGTGAACTGTCAGACATTCCTCTCCTTTCCACAGAAGCCATGTATTTGTTCACAGACTGTTACTATTTTTTTTCCTTCTCATCTGTCTAGTCTTCCTTCCTTTCTTAAGCTTCTTTAGGAATTTAAGCAATGCCCTTTTCTTCTAAGTCATGCATCAGAGATCTCTGCCCAGACATTCCCATTTTTCTCCTGGATTCTTTTCAAGACGTCCACCTTTTCTGAAGTGCTGCATGTGGAACTCAGACCCTTTAAGTCTTGTTAGAGCAAAAAGATCATTGTGCATCTTGTAGGCTATACATCTAATTATGCCATAATATTTACCTTCTTACAACAGCATGGTACTTCTTGACTCACGTCAGCACCCGCTGAATTTTTGCGGTTTATTTACTTGTAAGTATAGTTTATATTTCCCCTCTTTAAACTGACCACTGTGTTCAACCAAAGCTCCATCTAGTCAAGCTTGCTCAGAATTCTAATCCTGTCCTCCACTGTCCCTTTGGTCCTGTCCTACCTTAACCATATACAGATTTAATAAATGTTTTCAACTGTCTTTCACCAGACAGACCATTAATGCAAAATACAGAACCTTAACCCCAGTATGGAGATTACTTTAGCTTGTCCTTTAAGGTGTCAGAGATAATTTTAAAATACTAATTCTAAATACCCTTTTGGTTCCTGTACATGGCAATTTTCTCCTTTGTTGCTGGTATGAATTACAATGGGCATCTGACAGCAGCCGTGAAGACTGCACAAAAGTCCATTACAAACAGGCTTCTCTGGCATCATCTGTCGACAAGCTTTGCCTTTTGGCTGACTTGAAACTCTTCTCATTTTTCTCTAAGAATGTACTTGCAGAAAGACTTCAGATTAGCCTCAGCATCACTTACTGCTCACATCTCACCTTCTGCCTTTGCCTCTGATCCCCCCCCGCCCCCTAACTATACTCTGTACTGAACCCTTGTAACTTCATCTGGGGTCTACTCTGTCATATCTATTATGTACGAAGGCATCCAGAACACAAAGGATTCTGGCACTTTCACCCCTGGTTCCTGTAGTCATTTGGCATGCTTAAGGTCACGTCCAGCAATATCGCCAGCGACTCCAGGGATAAACAGCACACAGAAGTAATCAGTTGGCTGGGTAAGTCTCAAACTTCTGGTTCATCTAAAATTCAGGCTCTGCAGTGGAAGCATACTTCCTCTGGACAAACGAGTTCATCCAACTATGCGTTTTCCTGGAAAAAGCACCTCAGAGCTGACAGCTCCTGGAACATGTAGTTTTTCATTCTGTACCACCAAGTTAAATCTTGACTTGCTGCAGTTCAAATGCTAAAGCACTGTTCGTCTTGAGAAGTATCCTGAAGACTACATCATCTCTCTGGAGCAGCCACTTCCCTCTCCACTACTGTTCCTTCTGTAGATTATTTGAATTTGCTAGCTTCTTCAGTCTTGGAGGTCATAGCAGCAGCATGAAGGAAGACATTTTCAGAATTTGGTCCTCAGGACCTCTTAAGTCATCTCCTCCATGCTAAAACACTAGGAATCTTGATTCCCTTGCTGTGCTTGACACCCTACTCGAGCACGGCTCTCAGACCTACAGTGAGAGACACCGTGGCACTACACGTCAATATCACCATTTCTATTCTGTGAAGTCTGGCCCTTGTCAGCTCTCCTTGAGCTTCCTGCTGAGAACTCCCTTGGGTTTTTTTAGCTGTTTGCTCATTCCTCAGGTAACTGAGCTACTCATTTTCCTGACGTGATGCTTGATATCCACTGGATACATTTTGGATGAGTGAAGTGCTGATAAAGCATTAGGAGTCTCCTCTGAAAGAGCTCTAATCGTGATTCCTTTCATCAAACATTTTATTCCTTATCTCACCGAGTATTTTGTCCGTGGTGGTCAATGCATACAGCTTTTAAAGCAGTGATATCATGCAAACACTTTTGATTCCCTGCCACCTGTATTCAGGAGACATGCACCCCAAGATCTAAGGTCAAATCCTAGATCTAACCTATTTGTAAGAGTCTGCCCTCCTTGTCCTTTTGCACGTAGGAGGTAAAACAGCTACAAATGAAGGACGACTCTTACTTATGAGATCACGCAGGCAAAGTATAAGGAGTGACAGAATATGAAGTTGTGGGCACTGCTAACAAAAAGTCTCTGAGCTCACGCTGCTAAGGTGAGTATCATCCACAGTGAAATGTGCATATGGACAATCATCCATAAAATCTGTATTACATGGCTACTGATGCCGAATTACGGGCATGAAATTATTAGGAAGAAATATAGCAGCAACAGAAAAACAGTTTGCAGTGTACTTGGGACTCTGTAAGTTACCTTTAAAAATTACTCATAGATTTTCCTATTTTTAAGTAATAGACAGGACACAGACTACCAGAGTCAAATGCCTGACAAGTGCATTTTAGTCTGTAAAGTAATGCTGACCTGGCAAAGTTAACACAAATTTGATAGTACGATTCCAACAGTGACCTTCAACCCTGGAACTGCAGAAATCACCATCTGGAAGAGCCTCTTTCTCCAAAGACTACAGAGGGTGCTCAGAACAGGCACAGAGCCTCAGGCAGTGAAAGCAAGCAAATATGAGACCTGCCCAACATGTCAAAACCACAAATAAAGCCTAATATAATGGAAGTTTTCTCAGCAGTGGCATGCCCAGTGCACGTCAGCCTACTGATACAGAACTGTCAAAACTGGTAGTCATCCTGGAACTTCATTAGTTAACACACACACACAAAAAAAAAAAAGAAATATACCACAGAGAACCAGGTGAACAAACCAAAAGTTAATTTTCTATTTTATTACCACTGAGCAGTTCTCTAGTATGCTTGCCCTGGCCTCCTTCAAAGTTATCAAGTGGGGCTTTTTTGGCCATACTGGAAATCAGAGTATTTCTGATCATTCAGAAGCTCCAAAATGACAACAACGACCACGTGAAGTGTATTTATACATTTAAGTCTATATCATGTACAGGTAGGAAATTCTAGAAATAGAAACTTAGGCCCTTATATGCTTAATTTGGTAGTGCACTTAGAAAGCAAATATAAAGGACATTTGATCATCATTTATTGTGTGTTTGCATAGTATTTACAGAGTTTTCTTTCAAGCTTCAAAGCTTCTGCTAGTATATTGCAGGGGTTAAAAGAAAACTATTTTTAATGTGCAAACGAGCTTCTGGGATGTTGGTGGGATTTTTCCCCCCCCTTCCTCCAAAGTACAACAGTACTTGCTCTGAAGAACAGACTACAGCTGAATACAGAAAGGAACAAGGTGTCGCGGGGCTTAGGTAGGTAATAATCTCTGAAGTGCTTGAGTGATGCAGTCAGAGCTTAACTGCTTTTCAGATTGGGGAAAAGGAAATGAAAGAAAGACTCATTCTTGGCGTTCTCCAAGAAATGATGAAAAAAAAATAGGAAGGGAAAAATAAAACCAAACCTTTCAGATGTCTTAGTTTTGATAGAGAAAGTTATTCCATTGTACTATAAGTAAAATCCTTTATCAACTGGTTTAAAAAACTCCACACGTTGAATGGCAAAAAATTTTGCTTACATCTTCAGTAGGACAGATAAGAATACAATAATAACAAACTACCAGCTGCCTCTTACCTGCTTGCATACGCACAAATATTATCTACCAGTGGAAGATTCTTTAGAGCTGCTTCTACTTTGCCAAGAGAAACGTATTCTCCTGCCTGGAGTTTTACAAGATCTTTTTTACGATCTATTGAGGAAAAAACGAATTAACCATTAATTACAGAACACAAAACTTTAGACATTGATTTTATACTTTTCTGAAAAGAAGGTACAAATGCCAAAAGGTAAGCTGACTCATGTTTGGTGAATGTACCAGAAACATTTAATATCACGTTTCCAGACTTGGCATTTTATCAATCTGTCCCTCACTTAAACATGAGACACATTTCGATCCCATGCATTTTCTGTCTTCAGAACAGCATCTCCAATGTGACTGCACCAGCGTGTAAATGGAAGACAACTAGGATTACGCAAAAGCCAGTGTCTGGCCAGAGGCACGCATTTTCTGCTGTCTGGTCCAGACGCTTCAAGCAGGAAATGCAGCATTTGGTGACATTTTGATATTTATTCCCAGGCTAAATCTATATTTAAAGAGCAACTGTCCATCTGTTATTTGAAACACAACAATAGGAACCGAAAATTAAAGCCCAAATTACTTGAACTTATTGCACATAGGCCAAAGAAAGCAAAGGTGACTACTCTAGCCTAGCTGTGATGGCAGCCAGGAGTACCTCTGCTTGGCTATATACCTTCAGGTTGCTTTGTGCAACCAGGCAAGGTAGTTTTTGTAGCTGTCTGACCCGTTTGACCTGTGCAAGGCAGCTGCAATAGGACACAAGATTCTTCTCACACAATAAATCAAATAAGCTTAGTTTTCAGGATTAAAGAGCACCCTAAATCACCCACTGACTCCAAGAGACACACCTGGCAGTTGTCAGGCCACCTATTTTTGTGCCTAGAGGTGTCAAAGAATTATGAGCCCATCAGAGCCTTATGTGCAACACCTTTACTTAACTATATTTTTCCCCTAGTTCCATTATGGTAAAGGGATATTCTTATTACAAAGAACGGCAAGATTAAAAAAAGGCTTATTTAATTCCTGAGCACATATTACCAGAAGAGCCCTTTCACTGAATCAAATTCCACACTTAAATTATAAAATCTAAGGCAGCTTATATAGCCCAATTAGTCTACATTTTACTCTCTAATTACTACCCAGTCTCACTAACAGAGTGGAGTCAATGTTAAGACTGTTTTAAAAGGAAGCAATTGTTTTAAAATTTATATCGTTTTTTAACACACACAATCAAGTTTAGAGCAACATATCAGCGTTTCCCCGGGATATATGGCAGCGCTTTAGACTGCATGACAACATATGGAGAGGGGTTTTTTTGGTAAATTACAGTACTTAGCAGCCATGAAAAATGTTTACATACATATGTTCACCTGAAGATACTAACTCACCAATAATTTTTAGACATCCATCTTGATGAAACTCTCCAATGTCTCCAGTATGAAGCCACCTTTGCCCATTCTCATCAACAGTGAAATCTTTTTTGGTTCGCACTTCATTTTTGTAGTATCCCACAGTCACATTTTGTCCTCCAATAAGAATCTCACCTCTAGGATATGGTTTATCGGTGTTGTAATATCCACCTAAAAGTACAGTTTTTATTATGTTAACAAGAATTAAAATATATGCCAAAGCAAGAATTCCTATTAGTTTTACTATTTAAATACAGAATTAAACACTTTAGTAAGTCCGTAGCCAAAGTTACCACTTGCTTAAATAGTTCAGTAAGAGGAGAGGTGGTTCCAACTCTTTTCAGCATATAAACAGCTATTTAACATCTGTGTTTACAAACAGTGAAATTCACACACATGCAGAGGGCAAATGCCACCTCTATGTACTCTTTCTGCCAGGACTAACACGGTCTATCAGTTTCATACAGGCTCAAATCTAAAAAAAAGATAATTTTTGCCTCATATTTTAGGAAAGAAAAAACCTACAAGGTCTCACATTAGCCCAAAACACCCTTAAGTATTATGTGTTTCTACTCTACAATACATAAAAGCCCACAGTGAAAGGAAATCACCTAAACACATTTCAGACTTTTTAAAATATTTTTAAATAATTTAATTATTAATATTATTAAGATTATTTTTAAATAATTTCTTAACGGCCACAGAAGGTATCACACATTCTCCTGAATCCAGCAGCTCTAAGACACAACATACAAGACCCACACCCCATCCTGCAAGAATACTGATCTAACAAGACGTTCAACATACTTTTACACAATACGCATACACAATTATAGTGACTGGAATAAAAGAAACAGTATAGCCAAAGAGAATCATAACACAACCTAGTCAAAATGCCACTCACATCGATAGTTTCTGTCTAGATATTTGTAAGCTTAAAAACCACTAAGGAATTTATTTTACCTTTTTTTCTCCCCAAGATCAAACTTTTATAGGTAAAAGTAGCATTTAAAATTTAAAGAGCCAAGAAATCATCTTCTAACTACCACTACTGAGCAAAGCCGAATAGAAAAATAGCTATATAAAGTTCTTTCAAACGCACTACAATTTAATCACACAGAGAAATTCTCACCTTCTTCCCAGTTCATTAACTTGATTTCACAACAGACCAAAGGTGCTCCCACTCTCCCTGTAGTGTAGTCCCAAACTAGAGTTTAAAAAAGAGCATTTTTCAGAAAACAAAATTACCAAAACTGAATTAGAAAAATCTTTGTTGTCATGCATCTCATTTAGTGAAAATTAACTGCAATTTATTTCTGAACTTTAATTCATAGAACAGAACTTCCAAGAAAACCAATGGATCTATCAAGGTAATGGAGATGAAATCCTTATCCTGCAAAGAGAACAGACGGCTGTATTTATAGCTACCTCCAGTCATATCAACACAGCTTTGACAGCAAGCTGTCCATGCGGATCACGCTTCAGAAGCGGCACAAAAACTTTCAATAGTGTTTGCCGGACTCTGAAATAAGTAGCAACAATTCAGGGATTCTATATTTCGGTTTACTTTCCTGAAATCTCAATTCCCAAACACTTCTGCATCTGGGCACCTTCCCAGAAGAGCATCACATCATTGGTATTACAGGTCCACTTCCCTCCCCGCCCCCCCAAGCTACTGAAGAAGCCATTTTCAAAGTCCTCTTGGACTAAATTCCACATCACAGCAGTCTGTGGATCACCAAGGAACATAATGCAAGTTCTACAAGCTGGCATAATCTAGCCATGAACCTTAGATATTCCTCATATGATTCCTAGGTACATCACACCATTGCCAAAAACCAGCAGATCGGACCTTCTCCCACCACAGAATATAAGTGAAATTTTGGGACTAAAAGGACACTGAAACGATGAAGTTCTGTTATATGAAATTAAAATCTGGTGCAGGCTTTTGCATTCCATTTTTTTAGTTTTCCTAATGTCTCAATATACTCACCAAAATTAGAAAGAATTTATTCAGTTCAGCTGGTAAATGCAGTAATGCCAAGATCCCATTCACACTATTACAGGTTTCTCTCCCACAAACGAGAGCATTAATTTTACATGTAGGTCACCAGCTTTAGCACAACGTGTCAAAATTAGTACTCCTACTGTTTTACACATTTATGACTACAAGTGATTCCGACGACTCCCCAGTTACGTTCGGTGGCATACACCAAATGAGCAGACCGTCAAAGATGATACACGCGGAGGGCTCAGCATGGATCACTGACACCAACCTTCCGTGATTGTTCCAGCTCCAGCTGATTCAGTTAATCCATAGCCCTGTCCTACGGGGCAACAGAAACAAATGTTCATAAACCGCTGAGTTGCTGCAGAGAGCGGGGCTCCTCCACAAAGCAGGATGCGAATTTTTCCACCTAGCAGCATTCGTACTTTCCGGAAAATAAGGCTAAAAGACAAAAGGTATGTATTTGTTGCTTAAAAACAAAACAAGACAGTACCTAATTTTATATCTGAACTGAAAGTCTCAATCATCTTCAAATAAAATTTTATGGCATTCAAGGAAAACCCTGAAAGAGCACATTTAAATTTTCAAGAACACAGGCACTGATTTTTCATGATTTGAAGCTAAGTGTTTTAAGAACACAGATTTAGTAAGACAGAGTTCTGTGATTTTCTCCTCAAAAATAATTTAAATAAGCTGTATAAATTTTGCAATTACATTATCCTTTAGTATCACTAAAGTTGGGAGTTGGACTCCGTGATCTTTATGGATTCCTTCCAACTTTATTCTATGATTCACTTCTGTGAAAACGTGACGTCTACAGTTATGTACGGAAATAGACTTCCCATCTTACCCAGAAATTGTACAAATCCATTGTTAAAGTCCTGATAACAATAATGCCATGAGTATAAATCTCCAATCAGTTCCAAGTTAAATAACACTCACTTAAATTCTTTCAGTAAATACTTAAAACCATCACACAAACTACTGATTTGTTGTTTCAATTTACGCTTAATTACAGACTCATTCATGTTCAAAGCATCAACATTAAAACAAAGAGAAGCACACACACAAAAAAAAAAAATCGGATACTGCTCATGAGGTAAGACTTTGATAAGCATTTTATTGGTGCCATTAAAAATAAAATTACCTATCGCAGAGTGGGGTAGTGTAACCTTTGGAAATCTGTTCCATTTTGTAGTTGTAGGCCAATATAAATAGATTCCGCTGGAAACTAGTCATTTCATTCACTTTATTCATGACATTTTTGTAGATCCGATCCATAATTTCCTAGTTGCATAAAAAGATTATCTTTAACTAAAAGTAACAGAAATCCCAAATTCAGTACCACAAAAAAGGAACATCACCTAGAAATTCTAGTACATCTAGTTCAGATAACAGCCCACTCCCAGGTCGATTCCTCTTCCATCACGAAGAGACAGCAAGATGTTCACAGAAATGAGGAAAGTAAACATCTGACCAGAAGGCCTAGTTAACCCCAAGCTGCCTGCTGCCAGCTATCTTTGTTCCATTAATTTACTTTGAAATATGTTGACACTCATATGATAATGTTTATCCCCAACATACAAATAAATACTAAAAATATTATTTAAGCTAGCTTAATGTCAAAGGTTCTACCTTTTTTATTTAAATGGTCATAGAATCATAGAATAGTTTGTGTTGGAGGGGACCTTTAAAGGTCCTCTAGTCCAACTCCCCTGCAATGAGCAGGGACACCTTCAACTACATCAGGTCGCTCAGAGGCCCCGTTCAACCTGACCTTGAATGTCTCCAGGGATGGACCATCTACCACCTCTCTGGGCAACCCGGGACAGTGTCATAAAACATTTCTTCCTCTATCTAGTTTGAATTAACCCTCTTTTAGTTTGAAGCCATGACCCCTTGTCCTATCACAACAGGCCCTGCTAAAAACTTTGTCCCCATCTTTTGTATAAGCCCCTTTTTAGCACTGAAAGGCTGCAATAAAGTCTCCCCGGAGCCTTCTCTTCTCCAGCCTGAACAACCCCAGCTCTTCTCAGCCTGTCCTCATAGGAGAGGTGCTCCAGCCCTTTGAGCATCTTCACGGCCCTCCTCTGGAGCCTCCCCAACAGGTCCATGTCTTTCCTGTGTTGAGGACAGGAACCTTACACTTGGCCTAGCTGAAGCTTATGAGGTTCGCATTAGCCCACTTCTCGAGCTTGTCCAGGTCCCTCTGCATGGCATCCCATTCCTCATGAGTGTCAACCACGCCTCTCAGGTTGGTGTCATTAATTTAATTGTTAAAAATTTGAATTATGACTTATATTTTTAAAATATTTTTTTTTAATTATTTATCCTTCAGTTACTTACCGGGACAGCTGCCATTAGGGTTGGCTTAAGCGTAGTGACATCACCTTTGCTTCCTTTCTTTATTTTAGAGGACTAAAGCAAAGAACAAGTTTACTAGTAGACACATTCAAGTTTTTTAACACGAGAAACAAAATGATATAGCACATCTTTCAAACATTTCCATTTAAATTATATTTTAACAATTAAAACTAACCCAGAGTACCAGTCATAACCACCAATACCCTGTTTCATTAATTGTAGAAAAGATTTGTTGTAATATTTTTAAAGAAACATTACAAAGATCTGATGTAACTAGTTTTTGGTCTTTTTTACCATGAGGGCTTATATCAACAACATACCTGGTCAGCTAATGTCTGAGGCGAAGAGTAACCAATGCGGCATCCGTGAGACAGACAGACAAGTTCAGCACTCAGCTCCAGAACATGGGCAAGAGGCAAATAGCCAATATAGATGTCTTTTTCCCTGTAAAGAATTTTTAAAAGATAGGTTTCTGTTGTACCATTAGAGTCCTCAAGCTAAATTCACACAGAGCTTATTGCGGAACTAGAGGAAGTGAGAAAAATGCCTTTGAGCTTGAGAACATATTTCAAGCATTATGAGTTTTGTTTCAGAAGTTGCCTACTACATACTGTAGGTTTAAGGCATGAACAAAGTGTGATGTTTACTCATCCCAAGACAATTAACCATGTGGTACGGTTGCAAAGGCAACTCTGTGGACAAGATTAAAAACTGCACCAAACAGCAAGAAACCACAGAATTTAACACTAACCAAAGAAGTACTGCTTAGGGAAGCTTTCAACCACTCTAAGTGCAAGGCGGCCCCACAGGCTTTTGTGTCCCGGTCTTGCCCACATACAGAAGACGAGAGAACAAACAGCACATGAAGTAGTCATGTCATTTAATGCAGTACTGGAAGATGCTCAGACATCAGTACATAGTATGATGCGTCACAGACAAAGCAATATAAAACAGTTACTATTTTACAGAGTAATTAATCTAAACTCATATGCAACTACATGACTTCTTTAATTGCTGGTAAGTAACTGTTGGTACGTACCCCAGGTTTGGAATCCTCTCAGCCATTCCAGTTATCCCAGCAATTATGTTGCAATGGGAAATCATAACTCCCTTGGGAACTCCTGTGGATCCACTTGTGTACATGATCACTGCGATATCAGAGGGCACGGGCCTAGACTGCTGTCTGCTTCCTGCAATTTGTATTAAAAAAGAGAATGTATAATGCGTGGAAAGACCAGATCATCCGATACACTACCATATTTCAGCAGTCATTCCAATACAACGCTACGTGACTATTGCTATTACATTTTGCTTTTGGTTAACGAGATTGCGGTCAAGCTTAAGTGCCTTCACAAAGAGTAGGAGCTGCTTTGCATTAGCCTAGCAATACTTCAAGTGATTGTCCTAGTCTACCACAACAACACTTTTTCTATTATATTTCCCATGTTCCTGTAGAGGAGAGAAAAATGGGCAGACCTTTGGCTCCTCCAAGATGCCACTGAGCTCCACATCCTTAGGAAGGCTGGCTGCACTGGCCCCATGCTGACAA
Source organism: Chroicocephalus ridibundus (assembly GCF_963924245.1). Lineage (NCBI taxonomy): Eukaryota > Metazoa > Chordata > Aves > Charadriiformes > Laridae > Chroicocephalus > Chroicocephalus ridibundus. The sequence goes on from NC_086289.1 coordinate 52,203,485, forward strand.
GGGTCAATCCCCATTTGCAAAGCTACTTTCTCGTGTGTCCCTGGCAGGGAACAACACGCTGCCTCCTTTGTAACACCTGCAGCAAGGCACTGCTGACCCAACATGAAGTCCAATTTCTATAAATATTTAAAGGAAGTTCAATAGCTTCAATAGGATTAAAGTGTTTTTTAAACACTTGCACTGAGAGCAAGAAGATACCAGAACAATTGTGTTTATTTGAAGAAAAACAGCATAATGAGCAACACATGTGGCACAACATACACACTTAACAAGAAGGGTGAAAGCATATTTAGTAATTTCCCACTCTCTGAATCCTGTATATCCTGCACAATGAACACCACAAAGGAAAAAAACAAAAGCAGGAGCTCAAGTACTTATATAATATTAATTGGACGTGCTCGACCATAAACAATTCACTGGAGTATTCCACAATTTATGAATGGTTAACTTGACAAAGATAATGTTCCTTTATTATAGTGTATAGTATGTAGTATTTAAAAGACTGAAGAAAGAAGGCTTAGACCCCTTTCTCCCTTTCTACGTGGCACAGATTAACAAATCTCAGGGAGTTAATGAATTATAGCCATAATTTCTTCTGTTGGTGTTGTCTGAAACCATTTTAATAGCACATAAAACCGGTACATCAAAAAGGGAAAGCCATCTTTTAAAGAAACTGAGAGGTCACAATGTTGGAAACAAACCTGCCGTTCCCCTGAACATCAACAGCAGATGGATTAACCACCCACCCTACTCCTCAAACAAAATTCAATCCAACACTTATGTGCCTTCAGCAGCTAAAAGACTCTGAAAACACAAAGAACAAGGACAGAAAAAGCATCTACTGAATATAATGAAATCTTAAGATACTATGTTTAGCGGCTCTTCAGAGCCATGAATAAAAGCTTGATACGATAATAGTTAAAATACCTTCTGAAATTCTGAATTCTAATTCTAAGTGTGTTACACAGATTGGAAATAGATTTCAAGAAATTTACATAGTAGACTGGCACTTTCAGAAATGCAACAGAATTGACCAACATTTTGTTATTTGTGAATTTAACAAGACTTAATGGTAGCAAATTACTGATGTCTTTTGCTATAAAATGCACAATAATTTCCTCTGTGTGCTCTGAATAACCTGGTTTTAGTATGCCTGATCATAAGAATGCTTTCTAAGTTTCTATCCTGGCCTAAATGCTTATCCTAAAAATTATTCTTCAACACGTGACACTTGTGGTGGAGAAGACAGTTTTTATTAAAAGCATTTTACTCCGCTTTGTTGAAAAACAAAAAACAAACAAAAAACCCCACACCCCAAAAATCCAACCACAACCAAACAAAAAAATCCCACAGATTTTATTTAAAGAAAAAGCAGATGATAAAAGGTTAATCACGGCATAATTTTTTTTTTTTTTTTTTTTTTTTTTTTTTTGAGATCTGCAAATTTTCCCAAGTTTACTCAACAGGGTCAAAGTAGAACAACAAACGAGATAGTGCCAACAGAAAGAAGAGATAACCTACCAGTATCTGCCTTGGCCCCCATAGCTTGCACAGAAGCCATAGTGTGGACAATGACACCCTTGGGAAACTCTGACCATGTTGTTGGTTTGCCATCCACTGTAATAATATGTCGCAGCAGTGGAACTTGAGAAACAATTTCCTGTGGAAATGAACACGATGAGCAGAAAAAAGCCCCATCCATCTACCATATACATTAATAAAAAGCATTGACATGAGGTAACTGAGGATTTAAAGTTTCAGAGGATAAACTTGTCTAGCCCAGATAGCTGCAAAGCTTGAAACTTTCCACATTTAGATTTGCAGGACTGATTGAACTTTCCACTCACAAGTCCAAAAACTTTTCCAACCATTTACTGATCTGGGTCTTATTTCAAGGAAAGTCCACAAATAAGACTGCAGTGACTTGTAGAGGTAATTGACTTTCCATTCTCATGGAACACTGAAAGAAACTGGCGACACTGAGCTCATAATAGTTCTTGTGTTGCTCCTTGATTACTACGCTATTTGAAATAAGCAACAGCTAGCAAAAGTATAGAAAATTATTAGTTAAGCACTAGCAAAGCATTTCAAGCAAAATGTGAGTTCAAAAAACATTTATCAGTCCCAGTGGAAGAAGAGATGACTACAATCTCTAGCAGAAGAAATTCATTATCCTACTGCAAGCTGAAATAAGTGTGCATTGTACATATCCTGCCATTCTAGTAACTAAAAAAAGGTTTGGGAAATTTTCATTCAAAATTTAGCAACAGCACATAGTTTTTAATTAAAACAATTCCCTTATGTGAAAGGTCTAGTTCCCCCAAAACACATCATGATGAAACTCATGCAGATTTGTTGTTCCACTTGTGTATTCAATTTGGGTCAGTAAGTCAAAAATGTTCTTTGACTGTTCTAACGTTTAATAAGCTTTCCCCTGCACGGGAAGACAGCTCTAACTCTTCGAGCACCCCTCTTTAGATTTAAGAGCCATTCTCTGCTGGGAAAACATCCAACAATAAATCAGGAGGATGGTCACGTTTAGCTATTCATATACAGTTCATACATTTTTCTGTTCTTCCCATTTGCTTCACCTGTTAAATTTATAGGCACTAAGTCCACCCAGAAACCATAGCAGTTTCTTGTAAAGGTGTTGTTCCAGGCAGCACTGCAGCTCTTCAATACTGCAAATTGCTCATCCTGTTCTCCAAAGTCATCGAGGAGCCTGAATCCCACTGAAGGCTACCTATCGGTGTTTTTCTGTACATGAAGACAGATACATAAATCTTATTCTCCAAGGAGTGCCCGCCCTATATATAGGCAATGAATCACTGTACAATGGAATCGGGTCTTTCACTGTTCTGTACAATGGAATCGGGTCTTTTAACAACAGTGAACAGATACACCGGAAAGAGATAGATAACTAACAGTTTTCTGACCTTCAATTTTGTTTGCATCAGTTCTTTACTAGTAATGATGGTGGTCACCTCCGTTTCATTCAGCCCGTGTACTATTGCTGGGCCTCCCAGAGTAGCATACAGCGTAACCACTGAAACAGAAAAGGAGGGGGGAAAGGTGAATCTCTATGTTACACTTTGAAGTCCAGTTTACAATAAAGGGCTGAGATTAACCTATTCTAAATTAGCAACACAGTAAAATTATTTGTCAACTAATATAAAGGTGGGGTAGTTTTGTGCTTTAAAAAAAATACCTATTACACAGACTAAAATACAGCTTAATTTTCAGTTACTCCCAGAAGGAGTAGAGAACAACCATTGTCTACACGACTGTTTACTATTTTTCAACTAGAGGTATTACTACTATTCTAACTAGAGGTACCAAAACCACATTACCCGATGCAATTCTCTTCTAGAGCTACTCTCATACCTTCATGGCTTTTACGATTTTAAAAGTAGGCATCTGTTCTCAGCTTAATACACTGTTTAACAGTCCTCTTGTACACAAGAAAGAAAGGGTTTTCATTTACATTACTTCTCTTTTCAGAATTCACATGTTTTGTTACTAGCCTTTTACAATTGTCTGCTAATAAGAAATTATTATAATATTGTAATACATGTTATCAGCAGATTAATTCTCACACTCGGTAATAAATCTGTGACTATCGTATTCTCCCATCTGTTTAAAACAACATAATAAAGGTTTAATAACTACAACCATTAGACACTGAACTGACATAATGAGAATTCAGAATTGCAAGGAAAGAAAATATTTAGGAAATTGACTATGAGAAACACTGTTTCCTGTATTTAGGGACAGCTTATTAGCAATAGAGTGTTAAACCACAATTACTTCTCATTAGCAATTTTAAAACCATATTTAATTTCCTGCCATTTTTATGAGAACTGCATCAGAACAGACAGGAAGAGACTGGGGAAGAAAAAGGCAGCTCAAAAAGGAAGAGAGGTACTGCTCTCAAAAAAATAATAATTTCCTATTTTCCAAGCAGAATGCTAAAGAGGGGCATCTCAAAAAGAGTTGTAAGCAACACAATCATTAATAATTACATCAGTGCTGGAAGTTTTGTCACATTAGGTATCTGTATTTCTTTTGCATTCTGGATTTAGCTGAATATTTAAACAAATTAATTATTAAAACAAGACACTGCAGCAAAAATAAAAGTAAAGTAAAATCAAACTCTGTTGTACTGTAAGATTTGAAATCCAGGGAGTTACTAATCCCGTGCAGCATACTAAGGAAGAGCTCAAAGGCAGTTTCCTTACACAGAAAAGTAAATAGTTGACCTCTACTTATTTTTTTCCTTGTTAAAACAGTCCATCATAGTTCAGAACTGTTGCAGGGCAAACGCACATGCACTGTGTTTTCTTTAATTTGGTGGGAGCAGAGTCCAGAAGAGTGCCTCTACTAGTTCCCACGAGCTCTCCCTCCTCGCTGTGGTGACCCCTCTTACATAAACAGCCAGCAGAAATTCAGCGTCCCCAAGCCAACAAGCACAACTGAGACGACACACCGCCCGGAAAGAGAAGTATAATCTCTGAAATAACCATTTATGTAGTTAATTGCTCGTCTACAAAGAAGTACCTCAAGGACAACTTCGAGCTATAGGACGGAGCCCAAGAGAGCGAGAGCTATACCATTTATATCATGGTGTAACTGATGTCATGGAGAGGAAAAAAACTGAACAATGACTCTGATCCGTGAAATTCTCTCTTCTCTACAATGACACCTAAAACCTTTTCAAGCAAATCTGAAAGTTTAGGTAACTTTTCCTCTCCTTTTTCCCTTGAAGGCATACCAAGAAGGGATTATTTTGTGTGTTCACCTTTACACACGCAATAGTACGAGGGAGTCTTTGCTATCTGGACTTCTGCTAGGAATACTGCTCTGAAAGTCTGACAAAAAGGAAAATCTCAACACCACTAAATTTGCGACCTAATGTACAAAAACAAAGCCTTGTCCTAAAGAAACAAACAGAACTTTGGCCATTTATTTCCATGTAACTAAAATGTTAAACTGAGTATTTCAGCATCCACCATACATAAAAAATAAAAAGGCAAAGTATAACTTTAAAGGCTTCAGCCAAATCAATTCTGACAAAACCACTTCTGCTCAAGCTTCAGGCAGGAATGATTCAGAAGTGAAATGTAACCTTTCCTACTTATTTCATTGTTGGTTATACACTCAGGTGTTTTATCTGCCCACAATGGTGAAGAGCTCTTCACACAGATGAAGAGGAGATATTTTGGAAGAAAAATCTGGTTTTGTGTTAGTACTTTTTCTCCATTTTGAACTAGCAATCCCACTCTACGTCCCGCAAATACAAGACTTAGCTTCAAACAATGTAAAATTTACAATCAAACAAGTATTTCTAATTATAAAACCACCTGTTCATGTGAGTAATCCATAACATAAAATTACTTTCCCCATTTTAATTCCTGAGTACAAAAGGCATTTTCTCCAACACTACAGATGAAGCAGATGAACCTGCTCTCTTGGCATCGATTCTGGGCACATAACATCAGATTTAATACATTTCACATTCGGAAAGAATGTCACAACACTACCACAGCAGTTAGCTGTTATGAAACCTGTAAACTGGAAAATGCTAATATAAGTCACTTAGCAATGTCTTACCGGACCACTTCAACATCATCTGAATCTTATAATTAATTCAGCAAACCTACTACATGAATACTGCATGATAATATCATCATCTGCCAACACGCAAGTCAGCCAAGTTCACATAACATGACATACGGCTTAGATGCTAAATACCACGTCAGACAGTGTGCCGAAGCACGTCTCAATAAGGGAATTTAAAACATTAATCCAACAAAACTAAAAACACATACATACCATTCTACACACGACATCCATCCACTATCTTAGACTCCTCCCCGCCCCCCCCCAAATTACGAAATCTTCCTAGGATTTCTAAGTGCACTTCACTTCCGAAGAAAAAGTGATACAAGCCTTTGCATTTAGTCACTAGGAATTTAACAGATCCCAAAAGTGATAAAAGTGAACTGACACAAATGTATTACGAGACATGTGGTTTCAAAGCAACAGATGCATCTCCTCTGAAAGCAGACTGCAGATCTCTGCTCTGGCAGGCAAGTTACCAGCAGTCGCTCACTGAAGCAAGGACCAAAAGTATCACTGAATTTAGGCTGGAAGGCACCTGGGAAGATCACCTGCACGGAATTGTTCGTTAGAGCAGGGCCACAGCCAGTCCGGTTTTAAGTATCTCCAAGGATGGAGATTTCACAACCATTCTACGTTCCTGTTCTGGTATTTAACCACCCTCACAATAAGGACATTTGTCTTAATATATAATCAACTTGTCCTGTGTTTCAGGTTGTGCTTGTTGCGTCCAGTTTTATCAAAACACACCTTTGCGCAGAGTCTGGCTTCATCCTCTCTGTATGCTCCCATTACACAGTTTTAGACAGAACAAGATCTCAACTCACTCATCTTAATGCTGAACAGACCCTGCTCTATCAGCCTCTTCTCCTATGTCACATTCTCCAATCCCTTCAGCATCTTGGCAGCCCTCCCCTGGACTCACTCCAGTATGTCAAGGTCTTTTTTTTCTACTGGGAAACCCAAAACTCATGGGTCTCACCAGCATCCATAGTCTCATCAGCATCCAAATGGAGGAGAAGGACCACTTCCCTGGACCTACCTGCTACACTCATGCTACTACCACCTTGGATGCCGTTGGCCTTCACTGCAAGAAGGCACTGTGTACTCATGGTTGACTCACTACCCACCAAGACCCCCAGGTCCTTTTCTGCAAAGCTGCTGTCTATCCAGTTGTCCCCCAGCCTATACTGGTGCATGAGGTTATTCCAGCACGGACACAGGAATTTGTAATTGCCTTCATTGAACTCCATGAGGCTCCCAACAGCTCACTTCTCCAGGTGACAGGCCCCTCTGAAGATCAGCCCTGCCCTCCAGTGTACTGGCTGCTCCGGCCAACTTGCTACAGGCTGTAACCTGCTGTGTTTATACTCTGTCCCACCACCCAGATCTTCAATAAAGACGTTAAACAGTATTGGACTCAGTATCAACCCCCAAGGGCTGGCAGCCAACTCTACCCTGCTGATCACAATCCTTTCAGCCAACCGACCAATGAATTTTCCATCCGTCTTAGCAGCCACTTATCCAGTCTCTCTAAATAGTCTGGACGTACGGATACTACGGGAGACCACGTCAAAGGCCTTGCTAGAGTCACAGCATATAATATCCACTCTCTCCTTATCCATAGAGACAGTCATCACACCCCGCAAGCAGGCTGATTTTGAAATGGTATGGGCTAGGGCAGTACATCTTGAAACCAACTCCACCCATAAAACCGAGGGAATAACACAGCCTGAGGGCATACAGAAAATAACCACACAGACCCGCAGCAAAGACTTATTGAAATGAAAACTGCTATATACCCATGAACATATGGCTTTTCAAACTGAAACAGAGTCACGCTTAGAGCTAAGAGGGACCATTTAAGGTACAATTTTTTTGTCAGGCTTGCTTCCAAAACCTGAAAAAAGGTCTAATTGAAATATAGTATAGGTAGGTAGGCAGTAAATCAGGAATTTCTGCACATCTGGCTTTTACAGCCCATCTCTTATTGAAGGAGGGTAAACATGTCATGGGAGAGAAGAGGCCAAAGCCTGTGCGGAACAGCAGCTTCTAGAGTGCCCTGTGGGAAAATGAGAAGTGTCCCCCAAGAACATCACAGAACCCAGCCATCAGGTGAATGACATACCAAGGAGTGATGATGAAACAGACATTCGAAAACACTTCCTATACCAAGTTGAGATCAGCATTCCATAGGTTTCTCAGCAACAAAAACAGTCCTAGAGCTTCTACACATATTCTTGTGCTCAGGCTAGACTAGGGTATACAGCAGTCCTTCCACCATGGCAGAGATGTACCTCAGACACAGCTGTGGCCCTCTACAGGACTCAAGTGAAAAGGGAGCAGAGGTGGCTTTGCATTTGTCTCTGCCCTGTGCTGTGAAGCTGTGCAAGGGCACCTCCAGCCAGTCCATCCCATTCTGCCACTCCTCAAGGCACCTCCACCACAGCCTGCAACTGCCCAGTGTACACACCTTGCCCAGAAAGCACCTTCTGCTCCCCGAGCAGACAGCTCTGCCCCAACACAGTTGGTGCTCTCCACCATAAAACAGCAGAAGATCAAAGGGTAAGCTAACCAGAAGTTACAGAATGGGACTAAGACTGTAATCGGACAGAAGACCCCTAAAGACACTTCTCTTATGGTCACTCCATGAGAAAATATGGAGTATCACCCAGGTCAGAAAACCTGTTCTCAGCCCACTGCCAGGGTTAGGGATCCAACTAGTGCGTGACTGAATCAGATACTGTGAATCAGAGCAAGACTGACTTTCAATAGCTCACCAAAACTAAACACAGTCTTAAGGCTTCTGACGGAATAACTAGAACTCAAACTTGTCCTTGAGCATAGTCTCAAATCAGTATTCAGGTTAAATTAGGACGTATTAAATGACCCGCAAAGGGCTATGAGAAAGTCAAGACGCAGAGACAGAAAGATAGATATAAAAATGTAAAAAAAAAAAAAAAAAACAGGCTCCTTGGGTTAAGGAATGACTTCAGTTAGTAAAGGAGTTACTAAGCAACTTTTTAATTTGAAAGAGCTGTCCAAAATAAGTCCAGGACTTACTCATTCCTTTTCACTTTTTAGAGATAACAATATGATAAACTCTAACCAAAATCAAAATTGAAGAGTTGACAAAATATCCAGTTAAAACGGAACTTACAGGCACAGATGAAGGTTTAACGTCAACTCTTGAAACTGAGTCAATGAATTGATGTGCAATTTTTGTTTGTTTGTTTTCAGAAACTTGGGAATCTGTACTGATTTGAGATTAAAAGCAAATAAACCTCTCACAAATTCATTGAGCGAGATACACTTAGTGAAACCATACTCCAGCTGCAAACAGATACACATTTCTCCATTCAGTAAGGCAAAACACCGTGAAGTGCACAGTCTCTACCTTATGCAGTATTTTTCATTTGTAGTTTTAAACGCTCTGTATAAACTCTATATAAAGCTTTCTTAGTGTGTAAAGTAAAGTAAGAAAAAGGTTCATTTTCAGATTGTGCTGTAAGATCAAGAGACATAAACACCGGCGGAAAGACGCATACTTACGCTGGTAGTTGCACATAAAGCAGGCCTGCGCTGCGATCATCCACTCGGCTCGAGTCTCACAAAAGATGGCAATGTTAGTCTTTGGTTGCTGACCCAATACTGCTAAGCCGTTTCCAAAATTAACAGCTTTAACGTATACATCTTCGTATGAAAGCCAGGTGTACTTGCCAAGGATGACCTAATAAGAACAATAAACTCAATTTAGAAAACGAAAATCCTTAACACATGTTCTACTGCATCTTTATTCATGTGAAGAAACCACAGATGTTTGAAGTAAAAGTTGCTTAAATTCTGAAAGCAGTTTATTCAAGATAATGAATAATATGCTTGCAGAAACTACAGGGTCTGTGGAAGTTCCAACACAAATACTGCAATATCTCCACGCTTGTTATCACCTCAGTTTCTGTTTTCACTTTAGGAAAGCACACGATTCCCACCATATTTTGTAGCCTCAGAAGCCCTCCAAAAGGCCATGGTTATCTGACACATACGCCTTTAGGTTTTTCATAAATGTTTGGTTTATTTTACATAAAGGGTGACAAGCACCACCTGGTACAATACATGCTCTGTATTTGCTGTCTTGGATATTTGGGCTACGGTTCACATATACAAGCATGAGAGCATAAACAGGTGTTTGTTCTTATAAAAAAAACCCAAAAAAACAGTGAAACTGGAATCCAGGAGGTAGTATATCAATGGGTCCTCAGTCAGAAATTGTGAAATCCCTTTCCCGTCGTTTGTTCTGAAACAAGTGTCAGGGGGAAGAGGAGTAATCTTTTCACCCTTTTTTTCTGCTAAACAACAGTGGGACAGAAGACTGGACTGGAAATTACTGGCAAATCTCAGTACTGAGAAGTCATGTGGAAAAAAGTTAAGCAATCTCAGTGCTCTTCTATGTGGGAAAGCCAGTGCCCAGTGAAACTGGACTTGAATTTACAGTTCACTACCCATCATAGGTTTCCATGTGTACACTTGCACCTTACAGTACTATTTTCTCACTAAGCGATAGGTTATTTCTTTGACAACATCCTAGAAATTTTCATATGCAGATAAATAGTTCAAAGATGATGTTTTACACGGAAAATCCAGGCTCAAATCACTATACCTTACCTGCTTAGTTATACAAGCACCTTGACAATTTTGAAAACTAATTTTTATTAGTCAAGTATTTCAAACATTGCCTTTGGCTACACAGCATTAGTAATAAATGCAAACAAACGATAAAAGAAAAAAGCTAGAAAAACAAACTTCCCCCTCCTCCCTCCATTCTGTTTTCCAGATTTCATTTACCAACTTTTAACTAAATTTCAAACTCGTGGGCTGTAAAAATCTAACAACTTTTTGTCATGTAACTACATTTTTAGTCAGTCTGTATTTCTACATCCACTTCCTAAATAAAATGAATTTTAAAATCTCTCTCAAACTCTACTAGAAAAATAAAATCTAATAGATTTATCAAAAGACTTTTTCAAGAAATTTACTGTTGGGTAACTGAGTTGTACCCGTTACAGCCTTACTGCATATTGCTCATTAACCTACTTGTTTTGCAGGATAAAACTATAGATTTTTTTTTAACTCAGGACAGGTATATACACAGCTGCTTGGAAATTTCACACGTGTCTTCAGGAGTAATTACTATTAACAAACCCAAAAAACAATACTTGCCAACACTAACTATACATAGCAGTTTCACCACAAAAATAGAAACATTGCACGCACAAGTATCTGCTCAGGTTTTCCTGTTATATTTACAAAAAACTCAGCTTCACTGGCAAATATGCTGCTTCAGAGCCAAAAACCTTAGTGGAGAAGAAAGACCTCCTGGAATCTCTGTGCTGTAAGGGGTGAAAGCGCGGCAGCAGCATCACCGCCCGAGCACCTCGGCAGCGCCACGGGGCAGGGGGCTCACAGCTACAGCCCCGCAGGGACACGGACCCGCCAGCTCCTTTCGGTTTTGACACACCAAGATATTTCTGGTTGTGGAAAACTTTTACTGCTTCCAAAGAAAATATTGCATCTCTTCCTGTCCATCCAAATTTCAGTCGTTCGGAATTTTAATTCCAATTTGGGACATTTTTCCCCCCCCAAATGCAGTATTTTTGGCAGACTTGGAAATTCTTGACAAGCTCATCAGTTGAGAACAATTTACAGCAATGAATCAGGTAACACCCTTTCCATCATTATATACTCTACCTACGGCGTGGCCTCAGGCTCGCGGCTCTCAAATAATTAGGCCAAGAAATACAAGCAGAGTCTTGCTACTGTTTCTGGTAAGTTTGCCAACCCGTAAACGAACACGTTTTGGTAATTTCCACCATTCATTACATCAGTCACTAAAGTTGAAATATTAAATGATTAAAGGGTCAAAAATTGATCTTTCTGAAAACACTTGTGATTCTGATGTTATTCCCTTTTTTATTCTCTTAAATAGTTCATCCTCATTGCCTAAACAAGCTTGATTTAAAGTTGTGAAAAAAGGCCTTTTGGTGCTTTCCTTTCTTAAAAGGTTAGAAAATCCACAGAAGAGAACTATAGCACCGTTAGCTACAGTTATTTTTCTATATATAGAACTATATTTCTGAAGAACAGTGACATGTGAAAACAGATGAGAAGATGTTTTTCAATGCAGCTGTTTTGAGTTCTACTTTTCCTACTGCCTTCCATGTATTTCAACTTCCGTGTTCCCTTCCTCCCCATGCCCTCTCTATGATACATTAATATCCTGCTTCTGTCTGTACATCCTTTTCTTCTGCATTTACCTATATGCTTCTTTTGCAGGACATAGAGCGGGTTATGGTTTCTCTCATCCTTCCTTATGTTTAATTAAGTCTCTAAATCCATCTCCTTTTTTGCCCTTGCCTCAGTAGCTTTCCCTAATATCTTCCAATGTACAGTTTCTACAGTAAACAGCTGTTAACACTGATGTTAAGTGCCATCACCTTTTAAACGTTTACATACACTTAATTTTACAGCTTTCAGAACTTATTTCTGCTAAATAACCTCCTAACACATGTAAGGAAAGCAGCCGTCCAAGAGTTTGCAAGAGAAGGGCCCAAGAAGTCACGGTTATTGAGAACTGATTAAACAGACACATAAACCCAGACCGTAAATCAGAAGAGACAGCACCTCTGAATGTTTGCTTCAAAATACTACATTAAATAGAAAAATACTGCCCTCTAGTGCACCAGCTTTTAAACATACTTGAAATGTAAGTTATTAAAAAAAATATTTGAGTTATCTATTTAATGCATTGGAAAATATTATTAAATATCTGAACTATAGTAATATTTGGAAATCCAGCAAAGTATAAAGACTAAATACTTGCTGTGCCACGAACATGTCTTTAATCTGGATTTTAGGGCAACCACATTCAAGTTTTTAGTGCGAAGGTGTCATAAAGTGTTCTTTAAAAAGCTGCAAGCATATGGAGATATATTAAACTACTCGACCTCAGTTACCTTTCAAGGTCTTCCTAGAAGTAACTTATAAGGCTTGAAGAATCTTAACTACAATTTGAAAACCAGCGATGGCGAGTTAAATACACTTCCTTGTAGAAAATACATTAAAAATAATACAAAGGAGGTTATTTGAAATGCTCCTTTTTGGCCTTTTTCATATGAAAACATGGATGGCAGCTTAAAGCTTCTGAAAACCCCCACCCAAATGTATTATTTCCATAGCACCCTATGTTTTTCAACATCATAAGCTACTGTTACTACTCAATGACTTGGCACAGCAAGAACCTTCCTGCAACTTCACCGTAAGGTTCAGCATCAGCTATAGTGAGTAACATTCGAATCCCCAAGCATTTGCCCACACGCTTACTGTTTCATGTAAGTCTCTCAGGGTTTAGATGCTTCACTTTCCCCTACCGAAATCAGGTTTCCCGTTTCCCCACTATGTCTTATTTATTATGTTTCCACTAATTCTGTTCTCAGTTACAAACCCTTTTCAAAAGAGAACAAAACACACACAAAAACAGAACACACAAACAAACAAAGCAAAATCCACATACCAACATATATAAAAGCAGGCACATGACAATATAACCTATAACTAAGACAATATAAAATAATCAACCAGCAGAATAAAGTTCATCTTCTGCGCATCATAAAATTTAAGATCAGCTTAAACAATTTTTTCAATTAATTACATCTTAATCTCTGAAGTATTTTCAGCATTATTTTATCCTGACAAATACATATTTTATGAAATTAGCATTAGGTATGCTCTCCAATCCATGTATTAAACTAACTACATATGAAATACTATAAAATGCAACAAAGTGAGCAGAAGCAAGTATTTGTATTTCATTAACATCTGTGAATTTCTGCTACTTTGGCAACTACACAGGAATAAAATCTTTTTAACAACACAGTATCATTCAAGAAGTTACAGATTATCTGGGATATAATTGCTCTCAATAAATTAATGTCGTATCTGATCTTGGTGATGTTAAATATCTAGCTTTAAATAATTTTAGCTAGAAGCGTGAGCACACTGAGTTCTCCTAAGGATCAGAAGCTTAATATTTTACTTTTTTGAGATATATATTTACCCCATTAATTAGGCTAATCTAGCCCTTTGCAATTTGCACAGAGAGGCATCTTCTAATAGGTAACGCAACTCAGTACACAGACCCATCATTTACATTCAGATCTGCCCCTGACTTGCAGATGACCTCAGAAAAATGCATCCATCGCTCCCACTACTGTGCTCAGCTTCTGAAAGGGAAAAAATAATTAACAAGTTTTGCAACTCCTGTGAGGTATACAGATTATATGCATTATATCTAAGAATTAAAGTTGTCATGCACCTTTTCAAAAAGCTGCACCAAATAAACCTCAACAAGTTGCTTTTTCTAAAAGGAACCAGGCAACAAAAAGACACATGAAAGACAAAAATCAAAGGAAAAGAACCCTGACATTTAGAACCAACAAGGCACCTTGCAAAATTTTCCAATTTTTCCTCACTTGCTAAAATGTGTTATGAGGTGCTAAGAAATGCTGTATTCCTTAATGGGGAAAAAAAAAATTAAAAGTAGACTTATGTGATAATGCCACAACTTGGAACAAAATAATTCAAGGGCAAGTATGGAACGGACCATAATGAACTGTTGTGTCAAGCTTAGACAAAGTTACCTAACTTAGGTAATTTCTAAGTCTAAATACTTGTTTCTAAGTAATTTAAGTAGGTCAGCACCAACATTCTCCAGCTTTCCAATATTCAGAACACTTTGCTTGCATAATGGAAAAGGCTAAAACTCCTAAGTTCTTAAGCCTTACATTACCAATTATGTTTGGGAAACAGAGCACAGATCACGGGGAGTCAGAATTCTGATTTATGCTCAGAAGCCCACTTTGTACAACATGAACTTTCTGTTTCTTTATAGGGCAATGAGGCAGCAAAACGTGCATCAAGGAGGATTATATGTACTCATTTTTCCCAGCATTTCCTTCATACTGAAAAATGAACTCCATAGCCGGGAGGGAGTTTCACTAACAATTAAACCTTCTATAAAGATTTTAACAGAACTAAACTTTGCCACATATTGTGATATTAACCAAATTCTACTTTAAACATTTTACTCCTATATCAGAATTAAGACTAGCAGTATTTAAGGAATCCTTTATTCTACGAGATACATTTTTCCTCTGCAGGAAAACTACTCTCAACTAAAAATTGTTTTTATAGCATGTAGTTAACTTTCAATACAGAAGTGCAGACCTTTAACACATATCCACACATATACATGTATCCTGTTAATGGTATCTCAACTTGCTTCTTCGGGCAAAATTGCATTTTTAAATGCCTCTAAACAAATACGAAATAGGAACTGACAACACAGGCCTGAACTTAAAGAGACTATAAAAAGTCTCCCTTGAAACAACCGAGTTTTATATTGAAATTCCATCTCTCCCCACACTGATTATAGATTAGCAGAGAAGTACTTCACCTTAAAGGAGACCGAAAGCCAAAACCAACCAACCAACCAAGAGTCCTCCAATTAAAATCTGTGCAATCCTTTTCCAAACAAATTTCATTTAAGCCCTAAATTCAGAGGGCAAAACAGTAAATCCTTAATTTACAGTTAAGTTTAGTGGAAAGGCACATGTGAGTACAGGCATCTAGTAATTTCTCTATATTTATCTGATTATAGTTGAAAATAACACAAAGGGGAGACTTTTTTTTCTAATACGCCTAAAAGGAAAACTTTAAAGTCGGTTACATCATCAGCTAAATATTAAAAGCAAATACTTAAAACATATTTGTGTCTTGTCTTTGGTTGAAACCATACAAAAGGATATCTAGTCAAGAATGCAAAAAAAAAAAAGGGTTAGATTTGTTTTAAATGCTGAGTAATGAAAGATTGGGAATTATATAATTTAACTCTTTTCACAACTACTTAATCTAAGTAGAGAAGCTTCTCTTTTTTCCCCCCAATTTGCTTTACTGGACTAGAAGTGTTGCAAAAGAAAACAAACACACTTCAAAAAAAATCCTGAAGGCAGACTGCAAAGACTTACCTTTTTAAAAACTTTTCCCGATGGCTGGATTTCATCTTCCTCTTTTAGGATTTCACGCGTTCCCAAGAGTTTTTTGTCCTTAAATTTAGTTTTAGCATATTTAAAAACTTTGTCGAGTGTATCACACCCAGGATACAAAACTGAAGCTAAGCAATGCAGACTGTTAACAGATCTGTATGCACCCCCAGGCTTGTTATTCACAGGTTTAGCTTTAACCTGCTTGGCTTTTGCTATAGCCTGCCTTGATCCTGAAAATATGTACCACGGAATGTACGTTATGAGGGAGTACACCAAGATTATAAAGTTTATAAACTGTAGAAGAACAGGGTTGATGTTATGCTTCAACTTCATTTTGGCTGCTTGCGGAGGTTACAAGGGAGAGTTTGGAAACATGGATCAATTAGACAGGGATCCAAAAAGATCTGAAAAGAGAAAAAGAAAATGTTACTGGTAAACCCTACAGCTGTTGGCAGGGGCGGGTATTTTCAAACATATGATTATAATCTATATCAAAGTAGGTCTTTTTATGCAGAAATTAGGCTAAAAGTCTAAACCCGTAACACAAACGAAACAAGACACAGATAAATGGGAATGGAAGAGTTTTTCCTCGTGTAACACTCTTCAGTATTTACTAATATTTTTATTTCTTTGGACACTACACAACACAAACACAGAACCTAAAGAACTCGGGACCTGGGGTTTTAAATAAAATGCATGCCATTTGCATGTCGTCACCTGAAAATGTTCATGTGATTATACATTCTAAAAGATTCTCTCCAACCACATCAGAATACCTACACGCTTACCTTCAGAACCTTTGAGACTGCAAATCATCCGCCTCCGCACAAGCCTTAAGAACACAAGTAATATCACCGTGCTGTACGTGGGAAGCCTGGCCACTAGAGTATATTGAAATGCTTTACAAACATTACACAGTCTGAGACACCTGCTTAAGAGAAGGCGACTCTCACCTTCTTCCATGAAGGCCCTGTACACAACAGAACTTTGCTGGTCCTTTTATTCCTACGGACTTTCCACCAGTCCTACAATTTCAACCTCAATACCATATGCAATGGGCACACTCGTTATATAAATAAACATGACCATAAGGTAACTAATATTTGGTAAATACTAAAAAATGGCTTAGAAATATCCCAAAAATCCTAGCAATAGCACTATGAAGAGATGTGTAACTTTTTCCAGGGTCCCTAGTGATGCCAGGATATTCACTTTGACTTTTTTTAAAGCATCATTTATCATATCTAAAGAACACAATGATGCAACTTTCTAAAGTATTCTTCCGTGGAGATAAGATACTATGCCATGTATCTAAAAGATTAAAAAAAAAAATGAAAAAATAATTAAAATCATTACGGAAAACGGGGACACTTGTCATAATGGCTGAAGATGCATTTCTGCAACAGTGAATGAGCTGCCAGTTATAAAAGTCAGTGTTTGGCACATAAAAGCAGAGTGAATTATAAATATACTTCACTCAGTTAACTTTTCAAATGTATTGATACAACTATTAAAAGCAATACCATAAATCAAGCAACTAATAATGACGTGCACATAAGAGGCACAGCTTTGATAATTCCTTCTGGATAAAGTAAATTTTAATTTGTAAGATACAGTGCCAATAACATATTATTCTTTGCTGACATCTTACATCCACTGACTCTTTGAAAACCCTAATGACAAGAAATCTTAGTTGAAAAAGTAATGTTTAAAGCATATAAGATCCTTCAGTAGTAATGGAAAGGAAACCTTGCTTCACAAATCTTAGATTTGTAGGTCCTTTTGGGAACAGATCAAGCCAATATCCTTCATTTGTAGGATGAGATTAATTCCATCTTTCTCTAAACCATACAATTCCTTAAAACTCCAAGTAAAAATATTTCACCATCGACTTCTTCCCTAACAAGCCGCTGTAACCTCATGGTTAACATCATTGCAGGCACTTTGAAGGAAGCAAGCATGTCAAGGTCTGTCCTGCAAAGCACCCAGAGACACATACTCAAATAAAGCACAGGAGCTCTTCACAGTAGGGACTTACTGGATCAAGCAGCAGAGGGGGAAAGGGATTTAAAACCTAAATTAAAAAAAAAAAATGGAAGTGTATATATTTTAATTTTCACATCAAAGGCAAAAAGCGATGACAAGTAAAAAAAAAAACCTTAAATAGGTTAAAGGGCAAATTCAGTAATCGTTTGAAGAGACTTATGTTCTTAGGCTGTCACTGAAGGATACTTAATGGAAATAATCATGTGCCAGCCAATAAGCTACTGCAGTCCAGAAAAAATATGCCGTTGTTGATAACAGCACAGAACATGACGTTTTAAAGCTGAATCCAGAGTTCACACAACAGAATTTTACCCATTTTTTGAAGAGTTATACGTTGTACTATAATTTTGTCTGGCCTGATTCAAGGCGGGGGACACATTTTTTTTTTCTCCTTATAAAGCCGGAGAACCTCTCTGTGCCTACATAGTTGTTGTGGTTTAACCCCAGCGCCAGCCAGGGCCGCGCAGTTCTCCCCCTTCCCCCAGAAGGGCAGGGAGAAGAGGGAGGAAAGGAGGGGAAAGGGAAAGGAAAAACACTTGTGGGTTGAGCTAAAGACAGTTTAATAGAATAACAACAGAAAGGGAAAATAAAAATAATAACAATAATAACAGAAGTCACTCTCGCCACCCAGTGAATTGGTACCTTCCTGAGCAGAGATCGCAGATTCCACCCCCGCCCCATCAACCCCCATTTATATACTGAGCATGACATCTGTGATACAGAATATAGCACTGGCCATTCTGTTGTTCTGTCTATGCTCCTTCTCAGCTTCTATGGGAAGCTGAAAAGAGTCCTTGAAAAGTATAAACATCGCCTAGCAACAACTAAAACATTATGCATTACTGACTTTCCTTTCATACCAAATCTGAAAACAGCAACACAGAGAAAATTATCTCTTTCCCATCTGAAACCAGGACAATAGTAGAAACAGAATTTAACCAAACACTCTTGCAAGCAAAAATGAAAGCAACTGATTTAATACCTTTTGGAAAAAATGTTCTCCGAAGAAATTCACTGTGTGACAAACAATTGAGCCTGTCCAAAAATATTCTCCCTGGGTGTCATAATTTTCCTTTATTAGAGGGGCACTGAGCCCTTCTAGAACAGCAGCTTCCCATCTGATTTTGCAGTTATCCCAACAGCTTCATTCCTACCTCAGAAGGAGAGAAGAACCTTTTCCAGCATTTTTAAAACAACCACACCAAGGTCTCATGTCAAGCTCTTTCTTCTGGCTTACCTGAAGACTTGCACACAACCCCCAAACCTGGAAATATCTGCTTTGAATTGCAAATCATAAATTGTGCTGTGCCCCCCGTTTCTAAGGAACACTCCAACTGGACAGATTAAGGGGAAATATTTTGGAATGTCAGCCTGGTTCAGAAAAGTAAGCATCCAGCTCTAGAACTCTACTCTGATGTACATCTGTTACCTTGAATAATTGCTAATTATTTCAGTTTCTCCTTCATTTCAGTGAGGCTATCACAAGTCACCTATTTCAAACAGTTTGTTTTAAAAATTAACACTAATGAAAATATTTTTTCACTTAAAATGTAATTTTTTAAAGATAAAAGAAGTATCTTTCGCAAACACAGTTTCTTGCTTTAAAGGCCAAATAGGACTCCATTTTTCTTTCTTTAAAATCTTCTAGTTAGGAGATAGCAAACTTTAGCAAGAGAGAGTGCTCCTATGCCAGTGTCTACCAGTTTGGCAATTGATTTCAGACTGTGATATTTACAGAGCATCTATGCCTTAACTAACTGCAATTACAACTGTAATTACCATTGCAATTGGGAGGGAGGAAAGTGCAATCTCTTTTTGAACAAGCAAGAAAAATATATTCCTGTCTTCTCATTAGAAGCATAAGTTCCAATTTCTTTGTAGAGTGACAGTTCTAAAGAGAGCTGAGCCACGACACACAGGAGGTTCCTTGGCAGCAATGTAAAGGCTCCACCTCTCTCCTCGTATAACCGAAGAACACGAGATGCATTTTAACTCATTTCACTTACTTGTTTGCTATGTTGCTGAAGACAAGAATTACAGGTAAGCAAAGGAGATGCAGTTTAAAATGCCATCATCCAACAGATTTATCACTGACATTCCCAGCAGAAAAACAAAGTCAGCTAAATGGATCACTAAATGGATCCCAAAAAAAAAAATCATTTTAATGACAGCATAGGAGCAAAACTTATCCCTAACTTGAGATTGGAGTGCTAGCAGTAAGGCAATTATCTTTTACTGCAAGCAAAACCAATGCAGCTGAACATAACAGTGTAGTTTTTTGGCTTGATTTTGGTTTGGGTTTTTTTTGGGGGAGGGGTGTTAAATGAAAGGTCATTTAACCTTCCCAAAAATACAGCTGTAACTACATAGTAAAATAAAAATATTGTTTTCATTAAGATACAATGTCTGCATGTGCATCATTTTTCTCTGTAACAATTCCTATTTTGAACCTTTATTTTAAAAACTCACAATGAAAATAAATAATCAATAACCATTTTGCAGAACTAATCTGAAAATGAGAAGTTTTAGGGAAATTTTCAAGGTTCTATCAAATTTGAAAGGCTTGAAAGGGATGCACTCTTTCCTGTCTAACATCCTGCCCTTAAAAAAAGTACCAAACAAAATAAACCCCCAAAAGCCTTAGTGAAATACTATACCAGGGCTTTAAAATCTCAGTGAAATACGATTTGTGGTCACCTCGTTAATTTTGGAAGTACAGGACTGCTTTTGACTGTAAAGAGAGGGTAAGTAAACCCAACATTTTGGGGCAGGGAATGGAAAGCTGAGGATTTTCTTCTTAGGTAACTCCTGCTTAATCACTGACAAGTAAAAATACATGACATGTGAAAATATTTTAACTTAACAGTTCGGTCTGCAGATTAGCTGTAAACACTTGGGTTCTTATAGAACATGCATCCATTCTGGTTTCACATAATCCTGACGTGTTTTTTGAGGAATCAGTGTTCAAACCCTGGCAGATTAAATCCTGGAGGAAAGAGTTGCTAATTTATGCAAGAATACAACTTACAGAAAAAGCGTGCAAGCGAATGTTTCTCCACACACATAGCGGCTGTTCAGTTTATATCTAATTCTGTTTCATGAAGTTGTCACCAAATGGGAAAGAGTAAGACCACAAGTAAAACATTATATACTTTTTTTCAACAGCAAAGAGAAGAAGCAACCAGCACACTCATTCATGAGTCTGGAGAAGTAAACCGGCAGTTTCCAGGACTGATCCTGCTTAATACATAATCAGTGATTTGGCCTGATACACTACTTATACTAATATTGTTATACCCTTTAAGTTTTAGAAGAAAACTTTTGTTAAATGAGAAAAAAAAATCCTTAAAGGAATGTGTTTACTAATTGACCTGCTTATAATAATTACACTACAATAAAAGCATGAATTAACAAGAAAAAGAAACCTTATGCAACTTCTCATCGTGGCAGGTAGAGGTACAACAGCCGATACAAGATGTTCCCGTCTCAGTTTTACTCAACAGGAGCTGTCACAGGCAACTGCTTGAAATCTAAAAATGGAAAATCCCCATTAAATATGGCAATTATAAAACACATCTTCCATTCTTTCACTTGTCTTTTATAATTAATAAATAAACAAACAAAACCTTTTGCTCATCTAACACTGCACTGTATCACCTCAGAAAGTCTAGGCCCACTACATCAAAGTTAAAATAAAGGCACTGTAAGACACAACAGAGTTAGTCATGGCTCATACTCGAGTCCAGTATAATCAAGGTGGCTGGAAGAGCATTGGTTAAACTCAGTAGCTCATGGTACTTGCCTCCAACTCCCCAGTGTCTTTCAGCGTTAACGCTGGTTCTACCATTTGGGGTGGAAAAATGTACCTATCTTTGTATATCTATCTATGCAGAGAACACATTTCAGCATGGGTAATAAATAGCCCTGGACACTTTATAAAAAGACTACATAAAATAGTAATCATTACATTTATTGACTTTGCTCTACTATACATCGAGGTTTTATTTATTGCTCTCCGCAGAAAGATGTCTAACTTAAAAACCCATGCCAGCAAATCACATTTAAAATATGCAGCGAATGTAAACATTTTGTACCCATTACCTGTCTGCAAACATTATTATTTACACAGCTATTCAGTTGTTACGCAGATAATCTTTTCCAGAAAACAGTTTCGGTGGATTGACTGTTTGCTGCTTGAGTTAAGTACCCAGGGTGCTCACTGCCCATTTCTGGGCTTCCATGATTTAACACGTACGAAAACAAAATCAAACTCAAACCCAGAGATTCCAAGACACCCTTGCTAAAAAACATTTCCACGAACAATTTATAGTTGCAGGAACACACGTTAGATTTCTCTTATAAGCAAATCTTGCAGAAAGAAACCGATTTTTTAACATTCATAGAAAGGATAAAAAGGTTATTTACTGGGCTAGGCTTTAATGCACAAAATAACTGAGTATCTTCATGTATTGTCTGATAAATTCATTACAAAAGCTATCAATCCAAGACCTCAAGACAATACAACAAAGCCCCAAACATGGAGTTTTAACTGTATCAGAAATTAGCCTCTACTAGTTTACATCTGGACTTAAAAAGGAACATTAACAGCCCTAAGGAAGCAGGTTTTTTACTACATCAGGAATTCACTATTAGAGCTGCCAGTGAAAACATTTCTTTGCTCGCATTCAGCAAGTGAGCTTCTCTTTTACAAAAAGAGGAGATCTAGAAAACCCAAACTACTAGCATTCATTTATAAATATTCATGTACTCATCTATATAAAAATAGAAAAGAAACCCAAATGTACAAAGTGGCACGAGCCTATGCTTCACAAGGGAACTCCCTTTTGACAATGAAGCAAGGTAGAGCCGGAGGTAACGAATGGTGCTGAGGAAAGAATCCTAGATGTATAGCCAGCTACGCGGAAGATCTGTTTTGCAATATGAATTTAAGACATAAGTTATATTTGAAAATAGATGTTCCTCACAGCTACAGCAGAAGTGTTTTCACACATTTCTTGAAATGGAGAGGACGGAAATCCCAACAAGCCCTAGAGAATGGTGGAAACGGATGCCTCGGGTCCCTAGAGAAGAGTTGGTGCTCAGCACGTTTTCCCGAAATTGAAGTGAGCGCAAGGACCCACCTCAGCTCCCCAGCTCACTTCCCTGCCACTTCCCACAGCAAGCCTCTCCTCCCCATCACCTCCTGCATCCTGGAGAGCCACTGCCCCAGCACTGCTGGTGGGACCTCTGACGCTCCCTGGCGCCCAGCTCCCTCCAAGCCACCCCAGTGGTATCCTCTCGCCCAGGCCCAGTTGTTTCCACGCAAGTGCAAACGCTGCCCTTGTCCCCTGCTTGCTTACCTGCCAGCCGCCCTACCCCTCCACGCCACCCTTCTCCAGGCTGCTGCCTGGGTCTCAGCGTCACTTCTAGAGCAAGGGGGACCTTCCAAAATGGAAAGCCCCAAAGGGACTGCTTCTATCAAGTCAAGTTGGGAGCAGATCAGCAGCTCAGTCCAAAAAGACATCTGCTTGCAACTGGGAGGAAAAAAATGCTCAGTGCACCAATCCTTGGGCTACCGCCACCCACTGGAAACAAACCCAGCAACGGTACCTTCCTCAACAGCTCTACCTGACCACGCAGGGCTTGCTACCATTATTAAACAGCCCTTGCTAAAGAAAGATCTAGGAGGACAGGACTGCGTGGCTGTAACGATCTGACCTACACTCAGACGGAGTGTTTTCATGAAACTTTTTGAAGCAGACAGATCCAGAATGAAATTAATTCTCACATCACCTCCATCCTTGATTTCTCAACTCCAAGATATAACCTGTCCCTCCCTGGACTTTGCCCTCCTCACGGCTACACATATTGTGAACTGCTATTAGCTTGCACAGAAAGGCATAGCAGGAGACCAGAATTACTACTGATGACGGCTTTTCTCTCAAAAGGATGCAGATTTTCTGGACATGAGGAGAATAACTACTCACTGCAAGCACACACAGAGTAATTTTGAGCTACCTTGTTTGGACAGCCCTGGAGCCTCCAGCTGCGATCCACCTCTCGCACAGCCCCAGGTGAACACTCAGGCTCTTCAAATGCTCCCAGTTGCTCTGCTGGGGATGACAAACAGGCACAGGGGGATTGATGGAGCCACCTCAGCACTCCCACTCCTGCTCACACAACTCGCCCCCCTACGAGGCTTCAGCATAAACTAACTCACAGCTGAACTCCAGCCCTGATGGCAGCTTGGGCGCTTCTGTGCACAAGCGTGTTTCTGGAAAGTACACGAGGGCACACAACAATCATCAGGAAAGACACATCATGACCTGGAACAAACCCATTTCCAAGTAAGTGTTTAGAAGATCACTGGGTGGCGAAGGTTGCTCATGAAGCACATGGCCTGAGGGTATGGTTTCAGTTTGGCTCAAGCAGATTTAATGCTGGGCTGCCAATAAAAACAGACTGTTCATCTCCAAAATGGTAATCCAGCTCTTTCCCTCCATTGTACCAACACACGAGTGCTTGTGTGGCTAGGAATGAGTCAGATTAGCTTGCTGATCCAGTTTAAACCCTCTCCATCTCTGGGCAGAAGGGTGGATTTTCCTTTGTATCAACTTTGGTACTTACTTGAGCCTAGGGAGGGTCATTGCAGGCACCTAAATCAACAGAAAATTAGCCAAAGAATAACTTCTTTTGTAGTGCTATCTCAAACTGGGTAACCATGAACAGACAGGCGTTAATGCCACCCCAAAGAGGGAACACACAGCTGGAAAGAGGAGAGGGAAGGAGCCTGGCAGCCATGCTGGACATCAAACCTCTGCTCGGCTGTAGCATAACCAGCTTGAGCATAGACAGATGCGCGAAACACCTTGTGACTTGGTCATCACCAGCACACTGCTGGATCAGAGAAGAGCTGTTGTTTGGAAGATTAACGTTCTGCTCTCACGGCTTACTTTTTTGGGGGCTCACCCTTGGTGGTTTCAAGTGCTACAGCCTAAATAGCTTTAAACCTTGGATGTAGGCATTCACAGAAATACAAAGGGGTTTAATATATGTCCTTCACATTTCTATGCTACATTTCTAAAATGGTAACACCTATCTCCTTAGGAGGCAGCCAGAAGGCATGTTATTAGGATAAATATAATATTATGTACTTGTTAGACACCAAGATACTGTAACAGTAGGAAATACATGAACTGAAGAAGTCCTTTATCCTAAGGAGACACTTTCTACTATATTAATTAAATCATGAAACAAAGGAAATAGTTTTATTATCTAGAAAAGTTTGCAAAACATTAACATTTTGTTTTCCATTCAGCAGGCTCACTTACACCAAGGGGGGGGAAAAGAATTGCACCTAGTGGTGTCAGACAACAGGGAGACAAATGTGGTAGCACAGAACGCAATTAGATAGAAGCAGTTGACATTTCTTGAGGGCAAAGACCTGCACTTTCTCTTAAATGAATCCTTGGTATATCCGGTTATTTTGTAAAAGGTAATGGTAAGTGGGTGGTATAAATGTCCATTTGCCATCAACCTCTACTACTATTTCCACGCCCACTTGTATGAAATATCACTGCTTGTTGCAGGAGAGCAAGAGGCTCAGGTTGATAAATCTGTCCTCTGCTTTCTAAAAAACACAAAGACAGTAATATTTATGAGGAGCTGAAAGCTAAAGTGACCATCACAAAGTAGATAAACAGCTTTATTTTTCCCAAAAGAAGATAGGACTTTCAATGCAGTCTGACTGCATGGGCTACAAACTGAAGTTTAAACCTTTGTTACAGGTGAAAAGTATGACTAAATCAAAACGGGTTCAGCACTAATTCAGGACCGACACTTAAAACAGGCACTCCTAAAGCTACCATTGCCTACAACACAAATACCCTTCCAAGATACTAAAATCAGTTGAAAACACAAACCCCATTGCAATTCTGCACCTTAGAAAGTTTCCTATTCAAAACATTTTAAAACGTCTTTCTTAAATATGTTAAAAAATTAACTTATACTAGACAGATTAAATATTTAATGGATTGATGAATACCTCTTCTAAGAGTAATAAAACTCAGCTCTAAGGTAACAATTGTTGTCAGCAAACCTGAAGGCACTTCCCAAGAAGTAAACATCACTGTTACTACTAATGCAGAAAATAAAGCAGTGTGACAAAAACATTTATTCCAAATTATTCAATAAAGTAATGGCTATGCCAGGAACACAATCCAGTGCTGCTACATCTTTTCTCTCCTTTTCTTCCCACTACATAATACAGCTTAATGGCAATCAAGTGTCTTACTCCTTTCAGGAACTTTGATTTATCAGATATTGTCAATGTATTGCTTCCATTCCTTCTCATAAGCAGTTATTAAAGCATTTAAGAGAAGTTTTTAATGCCAAACTAAACTAAGTGTTTTCATGTTTGTGCCAGAGAAACAAAGAAATTAACAGATAAAGTACCTTAATACTGGAGAAGACTTCAGAGTAACTTTGGTATCTGCAAATTACCGTCAAAGAGAGATGAAAACACCGATTTCCCAACTATACTGTTAGATTTGTAAATCACAGACACAAACTACACATGGAAGAGCACTTGAAGAACACCAGAACCACCGCGCAAACAGATTTAAAAAGTCTGTATAAAAACAAGCCAGAAACTTCATCATTACCCCCAGCCTTCAGCTACCAGAGAAGTGGAGTAACAGCCCAGTTATCATTGCCAGTTTATCACTCTCCAAATTTCTACAATCATTTTCCGATTGTTTAAGACAATCCTCCTAAGTACTTCCACTGGGAGGCAGACTCTGCTTTCCATTTCAATGGAAAGGAATGACCAGAATGGTTTGATATGCCATTTTCTACTACAAAATACAGCCTTAGATCAGTTCTCTTTAATTTCTGCGAAATCGGAAATGCAAAGGAGGGGACTTGTCTGGTTTGTTTCTTAAACGTCAAAACAGAAAGAGATGTTCTCTTGCCATATATTCAGTCTGGTCCTGTGCTTTATTCTAGTCATGTATTTATCAGATCAGAACAAAAAAATCTAACATAACAATACCAGAGATTTTTAGCAGTAAAGGTGCTTCTGTTTTTTCTCTAGCAGAAGCCATACATGCATAAAAATGTTCTTGTAGTGTGACAGTAAAAATTACAACCCCTTACCCTATATTCATTTTTTAAAAATTATCAGGTAGCCTGTTCCAAAGTCTGGTAAGCCCATGTATTTATATTGTCTTTGCCTTCTGTCTGTAACATTTCTTCTTTATTTGATGGGCTTTTGTCAGGGATACGCTTAAGCCAGAACCTCTTTAAAGGACAAGCAGCAGATGAATACACTCAAGCAACAGAGCAAATCTGAGAGAACAAAATGATGGTATAGGCTTCAGAAGAAACAGTGAAGGATTTATTCCAAGTCTTTACAGTAGTTCCTCACAAGAAAAACATCAGCCAGACAAACAATACTTTCAAGAAGAATTTTACAACACATTTCAAAGGAATAAGGACATCCGCAGCATGATCAAAGTTATCAAAGTGATAAAGTGGGATGTTTCACCACTTAATTTGAAAGGCTGAGCTGCTGACATTTTCAATACACTTTCTCTTTTGAAGGATAAACACATTATCAGGTTCCAGTTGCTTGGGTTTTGGTGTGTTTGGTTTTTTAACATCATTGCGTCCAGTCATCTACAGGGATTTACTACCAAAAAATATTATGAAGAAATTCCCACAAGAACATCTGCTTTTCTCCCCCCACCCCCCACCACTTCCACCGTGGTGACTGCACCTCCAGAACAGGAGCAATCCCTCTTCCTCTGGTCAGCGATGGAAGGCTAAAGTCCCTCAAGCGGGGACCACCACCTTTTCAGGGAAAGGCTACTACTCCCAAGCCACGTACATGCCTCAGACTGTGTTTTGTAATATTCGCTCTCAAAATAATGAAGAGATTCCCCCCCCAAGCCACACAGCAGAAAAGCAACAGGAACACAATTTATAAAAATCACAGACCAAGGAACCGTTGCCTCAAGCCAACACTTGCACGAGACTCAGTGGGTGTCTGATACCTCATGAAGTGAACCTCTCCGCAAGGACTAAGCAAGACACACAGAAAGTAGTATCTCACTGCAGCAACTATATAAATGCAGAAAATAACTTGTGGAGCTTTTTCCTGAGCACCAGTAGAGATGGAGAAATGAAGTTAGCTCATTCAAAGTTGTGTGAACATGCAATTTTCAAGTACCATTTTAGTAACCTTACCTTTGCCACAAGTTATAAATTTATTCTCAAAAACAGTCTTCTGTTTTTTTAGACTGCTTATATTACTATCTGTGAAATCCCACCTCCTAAACACACAGGTTTAGAGGCGAGTATTCTTGACTCCTAAGCTGTTTTAACAGAAATACTTTAGTTATATTTGAACATGTACCCTAATTGCACTGCAACGCACAGAAAGTGCCTTTCTCCTACTATTTTTCAGAACTGAACACTAAAAAAATTATTCGGCTTATTTAACTCTAGATTTGAAAAAGCCTCAAACTAAACCAAACTGTGATTCATAAGACACTAGGAATGCTGCACACACAGTCCATCAGTAGAAACAGGACTTAAACAGATGTTTCCTATGGATGGCACTATAAATGCCAAGTTGCCAAAAAAAATGTCACCTGGAAGCCACTTACTTAGGATGCACAGCCCTGCTCTCTGCAACATCAAAGCTGACCAAAAAAATGGTTCCGGAACTAAGCACTTAATAAAGGTTACCAGAGAAGCAGGTTTCAGCTCTTACTGCTTCAACCTCATTCCCCCATGTATTTATGGGCAGACGGCACTCCTTCTTTGCACCCAAAATGTCAGGGGTGACCCATGGGGAGGCACACAAAAGCTGAAGTTACAGGAAGCCTAGCAGGCTGTTTTTCTGCAAACCACTTTATAAGGTTTTTATTTCTCTTGGCTGCTCTGAAATTCTTGCAACAGCAGGGAATAAAACATTACAAAAGAAAGAAATAGCAAAGGAAACAGAAAATATTTAAAATTCAGTGTTTTCCTAAAGAGCTCCTTTATCTAGGTTTTATATCTATACTGCTTGGGGAAAGGACTCCTTTGTTCAAAATCAAGCACTGGAATTTATTTAAGTACGGCATAAGGATGCCTACCCTGCTCATCTGAGTTATCATTCTATTTCCTAACCTTAGAAGTAACAAAGAACCAGCACAACCTCTCTCCTCCATCACACTGGAACGTATATACATCCTCTTCTCTCTTTTTATTATGCTCTCTCTTTTTCATAAGCAGAGCAAGGCAGAATCAGTTATGAACATGCCCAACAATTGCGTAACATGAAACAAACACAAAACAAGGACTCATTAAATTAGAAGCCATTTTATTCTATGCAAAGAAGCATTACAGAAGTGTGGTTCTCCGCTCCAAGTCCTTATGTGTCACCCTTAAAAATTAAGCTTACAAACACAGGTGTTGAAAATCAGAGGACAATATCCAGTGCTCGCAGATAGGGGCTGGAGGGGATGAAGGTGAGGAGGTAACTATGTCCTCACAGGAAATAATTCAAGTCAGTAGTTCACAATCAGTATACAAATACTCTGCAGGCAGATGCAGTTTTTGGCAGAAGAGAAGCCTGTTTTTCTATTCAGGGAAAACAAACACACCCTTAGACTCCAGTTATGTAAACACAACCAAATTGTTGAAGTACCTGGCTGGGTAGAGCTTTCACCACTAAGTTTTTAAAACAAGAACATTGACCTTTTTAAAAAAAAAAGAAAAAGAAAGATGCCACTGTATCAACAGCATTTGCAGGAATTTTGTGAATATTCTCAAGCAAAATTATTTTGCCTGTATTATACAGATGGTCAGATTAGATTAACACAAGTTGACAATCTGGAAGTCCAGAATAAACTATTAAGTATTTCTAGAAGAAGAATATAAATAAAGTATTTCATCTGTTTCATGAGACAATAAAATTCCAAAACCCAGAAGCATCCCATCTCGCATTTTAAAAAAAATCCCCACAAGAATCAAGAAAGATTAAGCTAATGATGTAATTAAAATATATACAATTTCAACCACTGTACTCAGACTCTTTTATCTTAGATGCATACACACCCACAGATGCGTAGAAAAAAAAAAGGTCAGGCTAGCAGATCCCTCCATCCTTTCACACCCTGGACCTGGCCACAACTGCATCTGTCAATGCATAACAGGATGTAGACAGAATGTTGTTGGTTTTTTTTAATAAAACTTATTTTATTGGTAAATAACATTTTTTGAAAGAAAAATTTGTCACAAGTTTCTTTATGACTATTTTACCTAGCGTTCCTGAGCAAAATCCCTCACACCACCTTCCAACACCCACTGACAGCCTCGCCTTTGTGGCTCGGACACTCACACACCAGCTCACAGCCCTGCCACGCTTCATCGGGAAGTGGATTTGTACCCTGCTCTCAAAAGTACTGGATGTTATCAGGCTAAGGTATTTGTACAGATTGTGGAGATTTTTATCGAGTTCTCTTACAAGCATCTTCCTCCCCCAAGGAGGATGGTGGGGGCAGGGAGAATAAATAAATAAAATCTACACAGTTATCAGCAATGCAGAACCAGAAAATATTTTCTAGGCATCTCAAAGCTGTGCATTAGGAAAATCATTTCTCTATTCACAGCTTCCCTGGAACAATACAGCACAGCAGTACTTCATCACAACAATTAAATGTTCTGATTTCCGCAGCTATAAATGACTGACAAGCCCTGGCAACAGAACTTTCCCAGTAGGTTCTGGACTTAGTGCTGCGGAACCCGCATTTTGCCACCTAGGTAACCAGTCTCCCTGCCCAAGCACTACTGGGACCACTCTTTTCCTCCTATGCCTGTTGCCTTACCTCTCCGCTTTTCAGTGCTCACCAAACATATAAAACCTTACAAAATCTGCAGATGAAAAAAAAACAGATGCATCTCTCCACATAACCACTTAAACCCTCCTGCAAATCCACCACCATGGATTCTCCCATTCCTTTCTGCCTTTCTCCATATCCACTAACTTAAAAATCCAACTACAGACATCCTCTTTACCAAACACAAATTACACACACATCTGACTTTTAAATACTAACCACAGATGCTCCACTTTGCACATTTTTCACAGGTTCCCACAGAATGAGCCCATAAACATTGATTTTAATAATGGTTTGGTGAACAACCACAGACAATGCTCCACTGTTTCACAGACTATATTCTGGTACTATCTTAAAACTTTTGTTGGTGGAAATCATACTGTATGTCCAATCCAATAAACCTAGGAAGCCAACTGTATCCTGGGCTGCTTCACCAGCAGCGTGGCCAGCAGGTCAAGGGAAGGGATTCTGCCCCTCTGCTCTGCTGAGACCCCACCTGGAGTACTGCATCCAGCTCTGGGGTCCTCAGCCCAGGAAAGACATGGACCTGTTGGGGAGGCTCCAGAGGAGGGCCACAAAGATGCTCAGAGGGCTGGAGCACCTCTCTTATGAGGACCGGCTGAGAGAGTCAGGGTTGTTCAGCCTGAAGAAGACAAGGCTCCAAGGAGACGATATTACAGCCTTTCAGTACTTAAAAGGGGCTTATACAAAAGATGGGGACAAAGTTTTTAGCAGGGCCTGTTGCAACAGGATAAGGGGTAATGGCTTCAAACTGGAAGATTTAGATTACATACTGGGAAGAAATTCTTTACTCTGAGGGCGATGAGACACTGGAACAGGTTGCCCAGAGAAGCTGTGGATGCCCCATCCCTGGAGGTGTTCCAGGCCAGGCTGGATGGGGCTTTGAGCAGCCTGGTCTAGTGGGAGGTGTCCCTGCCCAGGGCAGGGGGGTTGGAACTAGATGATCTTTAAGGTCCCTTCCAACCCGAACCATTCTATGATCATGCACACTGATGTATGATACTGCAATAATTGCTCTGAAGTCTTCTAGTCAAGAAGCAAAGAACCCATGCAAAACCTCCATGAAGAAGGTCGAGGTTTCTCACATCTCAGTAGTCAACCTGAACAAAACAAGGCACATTCCATACCCTGTCCTGGACAGCAGTAAGGGAAAGGCAGAAAAGTCTTTCCTCTAAAGAGGCAGAAAAACTATTTTCATGTAGTTTTCAGCTCACAGTATCCTTATGAGTTTATCACAGGAGGAGAGAACGTCCTACGCAGACAGTAATGTAACACAGCAAATAGATGGGGAACTCGATCTGGCAGTGCAGTACTACTGCTACTCTGCTGCTTAATCTCCAGCAAGTCACTTCTAATCTTTATTATCTATTTTCCCCTTCCTGGTCTCATACTGATTTCATCTAGTAGATACAAGCGTCCAGGGTAAGGATGATATTTACACAGTACCTAGAAAAACAAAGCACTAGGTTTCCAATTTTGAAGCAAAATGGGAAGAGACTCACGGTTTGTTATTGCTGTTTTCCACTACCAACAATGACAATCCGTAAATCAATAACTTTCAATAATCCTATCTTCCCTGCTTTTCAGGAAACTCATAAAACTGAGAAGCCAGCTTGACCCATTCCACACACTGTAATTAACTAGCACATCTTCATAATTAACAAGACTCATGAACGCTGAGGGAAACATGACTTCCCAATGCACATGTGTTGACAAACAGTTGCCACCTCCTCCTCTTCCCACAGGATCACAGACACTAAGTCCGCACCTTGACTTCCTGGGAGCTGCAGGCTCACTCAAGGAACGAGAGGACACACATGTGAGCAATTCCTTCCCCAGGATCAGTGAAGGCTGTTGCAAGTTTTGAAACAGGCTGACTCTAGAATCATTTTGAATTTTGAACTTTTCTCTGATTTATTTAGAGGGTAGTACAGAACAAGATTTGAGCTTCCTTCAGAGAAATGCACTTTTTTTTCCCCCCTATAGTCCCAGATTTAGTAATAGCCATTCAGGAGGTGTGATTAGGATGTAGCCTTGTCCAGCTGATTTCCTTCAACATCCTCAAAATCGTTAGATCCCAAACTGTAACTCGCAGCAGAGTACTGAAACCTTTGAGAGCCCTTCAGGCCCCACTACACGTCAAACCCTCATGTAGATCAGGATTGCAGGATAAAGAGCAGTTCTTCCAACTCTAACTGCATAATTAAACAAATGAAGTCCTGCCATTTGAGAGCTGCTTAAGACTGGCTTGAGTGCTTGCTATATTCCTCCAAGTGTGATGAGTAAACCTATGCTGCCAGACCGCATGCAGCCCAAAACAGGTTGGCTCAGAAACTTCCACTGCAACTGCTCCATGCCCAGCAACTAAATAGAGCCAGAGGATAACACAGGTGGCAAAAGGACCTCAGGGGGCCTCTGGTTCAAGCTCCAGGTCAGAGCAGGGTCACCCATGAGACTACACCTGTGTTCTCAGGGCTTCATCCAGTTGGATTTTGAAAACCTCCATGGAAGGAGAACGTACAAGGCAGCAAGTCCCACTGCTTGACTGACCTCATGGTGAAAAATGCCTTATAGACATGGACCGCTCTGACTTCAATTCACTTTCTCTTGTCCCCCCACCAGGCAGCACAGTGAAGAATCTGGCTCCACTCTCTTGAAAACCTCCCCAGAGGTGCTCAAGGGCCCCTCAAGCCTTCTCTTCTCCAGGCTCAACAAGAAGCACAGTTCCTCTGCCTCTCCTCACAAGGCAAAAGCTCACACCTCAAGACAACCTTGGTAGCTCTCCACTGAACTCACCCTAGTTCATCAACGTTTCCCTTGTCCTGGGGGGCAGTACAACTGGATGCCATATTCTGGATGTGGTCTAACGAGCGCCGAGCGGAAGGGGATAATCGCTTCGCTTGACCTACTGGCTGTGCTGCCGTTAATACAGGGCACAGGGCTGCCCCACGCTCAGCTTGCTGTCCACCACGACCCCCAGGGCCTTCTTAGCAGAGCTGCTCCCCAGCCAGGACCAAGGGGTTTAGTCCTGCCAAGAAACAAAGCCCCCACCCTTAAATAACTGTTTAAATGGTAAATTTGCTTAGTAATCAGCAGCAGATGAAATGGATAGAAATTGAAGCCAAGTCTTCTTAGTGTTAATACACCTTACTTAGTACTACTAAGTCGCATCTTAGGGCCATATTCAGATGGCCTAAATTCCACATAAATCCTTCTGCCTCCTATTTCTTATTAGCTGGCTTCCAGGCAGCTCCCCATTCAGCATCTTACATAAATTCTCTGAATTGCTCTCCAAAACCACCTCGATTTCTTCGTTGTCTGAGAAAAAGGAGCTTGAGCGGATTTCAGGACACCTGAACTTAGTCTTTAAGGTCTGGTAAGGTTGCAGCATCAGACTGCGTTATTCCTTTGGTTTTGTCACCGTGGCAGTAAATACCAGCTTGTTTGTCAGGATAAGTTTTAGTTTAGTTACACTTCCGCGGGAACATATATTTTAAAAAGAAAATGTAGATTTCTAAACAATTCACGATTCAGTTATTCCTGCTGCCTTCTGGAAGTTTACTCCATAAAACAAGGATGCTTTATCCATACTTCTCTCGCATTTTGTCTTGAGCCATGTGTGCTGCTTTGCTCCAGATGTCTTGACAATTCACTGATAAAAATTTGGGCTTTAGTATGATTGTGACTCAAGTCACCCACTGGTCTACAGAAAGGGAAAATAAAAGCCCTACACTGTCACTAAACACGGGCTGGGGGGAATCACTGGCTTAAATGCTCACCAGTGCAGCAAGAGCACACCACACTTAAGTTGAGCATGAAGAAATTTCTTCTAGTTCTTCAAAGACTACCAGTTTTCCACTAAATACCATCCTGATTTTCTTAGGCTTCAGGCTGGACCATTTCTCTTGATTTGAGACACCATTGCTCATAGGCATTATGGTTTTGTAACAGCATCATAAATTGAAAAGTTACCCCAGTCAGCATACTCGGCCCAACATGCTCTCCTCGGTGGTCTTATCTCATCAGGATCCTCCAAGCAAGAGAAATGGAGTGGGAACTACCCACCAACACTTCTGAAAAGAAGGATTCAACACACCACGGTCCTGACAGCTGGCTTCAGGACACTAACAGTGTTAATGTCCTGTTTTGTCAAGGCCCCAGAGCACTCCAGATGGACAGGTATGGAATGGACAGCCTACCCTTCACAGCTGTAAGCCAGACGTCTCTCAAAACATCACAGTACAGCAACAGATACACAGCTGTGAAATGTACAGAATAATATTAAGGCTGAGATTTATTATCTCCATGATTATTTTGAGTAGAATGGGACACTTGGAAATGGCACAAGTTTCAGAATGAAGTGACTGCTCACTGAGGATCAAACAGGCTATTTTAGAATAAATTCAGTAGGTTTGCTTCTACTACAAGGGATTCTGTTCCCATTAGTAAGAAGCTTGCCTTCCTGACCAGCCAATAGGGACCGGATCCATACCACAGGCTGAGCGCGTTACGTGTTTCACAAGTCTTGACCACAAAGATCGGCAGATCCACCAGTTTCACTCAAGTTTGTCAGCCAGCCATCAAAACTGAACATACCAAGCAGGAAATCTGAACCTACCTCCTGTTTCTAGGGAATAACAAACATGCTGAACAACTGCAAAGAAAATTAAGTCTTTCAGCCACAACGTTTAGCTTCAACCATTCCTGAAACATAAATCCACAGGAGAAGGAGGAATTACCGGGCTTAACAATGTCTTTCCTTAATTTTTCAAAGCACACAGGACAAGTAAATATGATGAGATGTGCTTGCTCTCTCAGTGGTGCAGACGGTTATGAGTATGAAGTCTTAAGAGTTCACCCAGATGATTATCTTTCTCTTAGGATGTAATTAAGACCTGATAACGAATCTACTATTTCTGACTTTTACTTTTTACTCCTAGGAAAAAAAAAAGAAAAAAAAAGTCATATGCCACAGTGAATTTTTGCACAATGAGATGCTAAATCCACTCTGGAGAAAGACTATTGCTGCAGCAGAACATAACCAGACAAAAATCCCATTAAGCCTTTTTGGTTTCATTTTGTGCTTTTTCTTCACAGGATGCTTAGAACAATATAATAAAAAAACCCTCATGTCAACTCAAATATTCCTTAAGACTTTTATAATATTCTAAAACGTTTTGAGTAAAAACAGGTGCCCTTACCCTTAATAGACTTTTAAAAGTACTCAAAATAATTTATCATTGGTTTTGCTCTTTTTCACATATTCTGTATAGATAACAGCACAGATAAAGTTAGAGAGTAAGGCTATTTAAATACCAGAGTTTCACATCTGGCATTATCAAACTCATCTCACAGGCCAAAAAAAACCACATTCTAGAACCTGGTACTTCTAAACAAAATGCAGTACTTCCCATTTCAAGAAAATTATATACCAGTTATACATAAAATTATTACATGTTTCGTGAGGGCTATTTCTTCAGCAAGTTAAACAAATAAATCTAGCAGTGCTCATAAACTCGCTTACAACTACTGTTATTCAAGTCACCGTTTTAATTTTCCTGAAGCTTACCGTTTGCTCATTTCCCAAAGGTTCTATAGGGGTCCCACAAATTAACCTGCGGCCCCTCTGCGGAGCCACCCGAAATGATCCTTTAAGGCTTGCTGCTCTCCCATACGCTTCGAGGGAAGAGCTTTCCCCTGCTACCCGTCCCGAGCAAGCCCACGAAGGGAACGCACCCCGGCACTAAATCCAGCAGAAATCAGAACAAAACCAGTAAAACGCGCCTAGAAATTCCGACCCGCACCCTCCTTCAACGGTGCCGGTTTCCCATTAAACGCACTTACGGACCACGCCGAGACCCGAGAGCGGACGCGGAGGCACCGTCAGTACCCAGAGCCCCGGCCCGGGAGGCGACGGGGCCGCGCCGTGTCCCCGTGTCCCCCCACCCCGCCCGGCGGTTACCTGGCGGCCCCCCCCGCCCCCCGGCCGGCTCGGTGACTCACGGCGTGCTTTCCCCACCTCCTCGTACGTAACAACCGAAACACAAAGAAAAGCAGAAGGGGAAAAAAAATAAATAACCAACAAAACACCAAAACGCCTATTATTGCCTATTATTTCAGTAATTAGCCAGCAAGCCGCTCCCGTGCGCCCCGGGAGGGCGGTAATCGCCTCAGAGCGGCAGCGAGGCCGCCCCTCGCCGCCAGCCGGGCCCAGGCCGCCTCCCGCCGCCCCCCCGCTCTCCACCACCCCGGCCCGGACGGCCGCCGCGCCTGCACTCGCCCCCGCCGAGGCGGCGGGAGGCCGCGAGGCCCCGCACCGCAGCGGGGCCGGCCGCGCTACCGGCGGCGCGGGGCCGCGCAGAGCCACCCCCTTCCTCCCTGGCCCCGCAGCCCCCACACTCACCGGGCCCCGTCCCCAGCGCAGGCCCGCCGCCGGCCGCCCCCGCCGCCGCGGCCCGAGTGCGCGCCCCCGGCCCCGCCGCGCCGCTCCCGTGGCTGGGGCTCAGCCGCGGCCCGGCCGCCCGCCGCCGCGCGCCCTCATTCCGTATGCGGCACGGCGCCTCCTGGTTGGCCGGCGCCGGGTGGCGCGC
Organism: Chroicocephalus ridibundus; assembly: GCF_963924245.1. Lineage (NCBI taxonomy): Eukaryota > Metazoa > Chordata > Aves > Charadriiformes > Laridae > Chroicocephalus > Chroicocephalus ridibundus. Next base: position 52,240,748 of record NC_086289.1, read on the forward strand.
GGGGCCGGGCTGGCCGGGAGCGGTGAGGCGGAGACGGGGTTACTACAGGTCACCCGCGGCGGTGGGCGGGGCCCACACTCCGCCTCACTGCGCATGCGCGAGCGCCGCCGCGCACCGCCCTGAGGCGGGGGCACCGGCACCGGCACCGGCACCGGCACCGGCACCGGCACGAGAGGTTACCCGGCCTCCTCCTGCCTGGATCCGGGCGCCTGACACCTCCGTTAAAACGCCTTTTAATTACCTCCCGCACGCCGTTAATTTCGTTACTTCGGCAGGAGCTCCCGCAGCGGCCGGTAACTGCGGAAGGGTGCGGGTGGTGTAAAATGTTAATTTTGGCTTGGGTGAAGAAATATGCCCTGTTACCTGAATTTGGAGCCCCGATGCACGTTAATACACATATTTTTGACCAGCCTCCCAATTAACTTATTGTTACGAAAAGCGGTGAACTTGCAGAGCCCCCTCTGAAGGGTCGGTGGGGATCACAGTGGTCGTGGGGGGCTAGAGGGGTAGGCCGGGCTGTCACCGGGGCACCCATGATGGTACAAGGCCGGGCTGTCACCAAGGCTTCCATGGCGGTACAAGGCCGGACCCCATCCATGGTGACAGGGAGCTCCAGGGGACACAGGCCATGGCGAGGGAGATGTCCCTTCCCCTGTGCCAGGGAGAGATGTCCCCCTCCGCCAGCCTGTCTGCTCAGGGCCCTGGTTTAAAATCCAGAGCTGCTGCGAGGTTTTAAACAAAGGTGTCATTAGCGGCAGCTGCTTCCGAGGTTTGTGACGTGGATCTCTGCTGACAGAACGGAACGCAGACCGCGCATTTCACATCGGCTGTCATCAAAGCCGGCGTCACTTGGAGCAAGTTTTGGTTAGTACTGCTGGAGGCTAGGTTCCTATTTAACAATTACTGGGGGCCTCTTTTATCAATATTGACTCATCCAGGTTCTGCAAATCTCTGTTCAGAATTAAAGGTTTTAATTTAACCAGCATAATACAATACTGAAAGACAAAATAAATGAGCACCTGCCGAAGATAAGCAAAATTAAAGCAACATATGGGAAAAAGGTTTCAAAGCCCAGAAGAAAGATTTAATTGCAGCGGTTTGTGTCTGCAGTGGTGGCAGCCACCGTTGCTCCAAGGGTTAGGTTTGTTTTTCCTCGGTACGTGCTCCTCTCGCGCAGCCCTCGGCGCTGGACAGCCCAGAGGTGTGAACTGCACAGCACAAGGGAGGGGTGCGCAGGGTGGAAAAGCTCAGGACAGTAGTCCCAACACAACCTCACCTACAGATCATCAGGCAGTGAGTTACTTCATACCATTTATAGAACTGCAGCCAACCACCACGCACAGTGTATGTCCCACAAACAGTCCTTCCTCCTTCACCCTCACAGATAATGATGTTTCCGAGGACAAAGCAGTGGTTGCATCTATGGTCATCTGCAGAGTCCTCAGGTGGCGCTGACTCTTACTAGAAGCAAACTAACAGAGTACGTACTTCTAACCCAAAGACCAAGTCAGTCACCTCGGTTACTGGAAAAAACACTTCCAAGTGTTTAGAACTGGAACAGAAGAGATTGCCACCGGCAGTTCTGAAAAGCAGGAAAAACATTATCCACAGGAGTTATCTGAGCTATAAAGGTCATGAGCTACCCAAGCAAAAGTGATGCTAACTGAAATACAGGTAGGAGTATGGAGAACTTATATTTAAAATATTCATACTCACTAGAAGAAGTGAAAAAGGATAAGCACACTTGGAAGGAGGATAAAACTCATTTTTCAAAGATGGAAAATGTGGGCATTTCTGCACCAGGAGAGAATTCAGATGGCTTTCTGCCAAAGGATTTACTTACATCGGTAGAGACAGAGTAAACTTAATAAATATGATGTGAAAATTATCACAAGGAGAGGAGCCCTAGATTTGCGTCGTGCAACCTTTCACATTTCATTCAAGACAAGGAAGGTTCAGGATAAAACTAGAAAAGCAATTTTACGTAATAAATGGGAGATAAAGCACTGGACAGCACAGAGCTCATCTGCTCAGCATTGGATCTCATATTGAACTCCCTGTTCTTCTTTGCTCCTGGGTAGTCACCGGCAACTGAGCAGTAAAATACCTTGGCAAAAGCCTCACTTTTGAGAAATGCATGGCATCCACAACTTGAAATTAAATGTGACCCTTATTAAACTGCTAGATCTGAATACTATCAAGTTTTATGAGCAGGAGATGCCAGAGAAATGTTAACTCCAAATATGGATTTTTTGTAAACTTTGTATTTCAGCCTTACCTTTATTACTGGTGCATCAATGTGCCTGCTTTAAGGTTGCCTGAACTTCCAAGTTATTTGAAATCCAAAAGCTAACTGTGTAACTAGCTATATTTATTCCAAATAGACACAGCTATTGGATGTATCCCCAATAGCCTTCAGGGTAAATGAGGAGTTCACGATGACATACCACCCAGCAAGATGTTTTTTTGAAAAATTGTAAGACCTTTGGTGTTGATGTTCTTCAGTTCTTACTGACTTTGTCTGGAGCAAAAGACCAGCTAAGTTATCCAAACTGGTACTCCATGCCTGTAAGTGAGGAGCTCGCGAGCTCCTTACAGGCACCAAAGCAGCTGAAGTACTTTCATTGCCCTGCAAATACCAACCATCCAACCTTGCCAGGATCTTCCTGCGTGCCGATCATGAGTCAGACACTCATCACAAAGCATTTGTTATGTCCCAAGAAGCTGTCCAGTGCATGCCGTATTTTAAGATAATTTAGTTAGGAGTAAGCCATTCAAATAACAACAAAAATACTGAGAACTAACTAGTAAATCCTAACAGGTTTTGAAGCTTTCATTTATTAGTGTTTAAACCAATTTCTAAGGAGTTATGAATAAAAAGACTGAACTGTGTCCAGTCCATTAGTCTACAATGACATTTCTTAAACTGTCCCCTGTACCACTTGGTGCTGGCGGCTGCTGGAAACAGTACTCCAGGCTGGATAGCCTCGTCCCTGGCAATCCCTGTGGCTCCTAATTCAGCTCAGCAGCAGAGATGAAAGATTATCTGCAGCCCACGCTGATTAAGCAATTTAAACTTTAGAGATACCTAAGGTTTAAAAATATATACATGCATACACAACAACATACTGATTTAAACAGATTCCTACATGTATTCATTATTTTCTTGAGCTTTGTTAGAGGTTTCTGACATTTACATATAGCATAGGCAAAGCTTTTCATGGTATCAGAGATTTTACCACACCCTTTTGCTTAAATGTAGTTTCTTACAGAGCAGGGCTTTGGAAGATACTGGTGTAATGTGTTATTTACACTGTAACACTTTTCTTGTACAAGTCTATGTTGAGTATCCCATAAGGAAACCAAAGAATTTGGGGATTTATGGTAGGCACAATAGTCACCTATACAATGATTGATAACCTATGTTTATAATTGGAAATTTGAACTGCACAAGACAAATACAATAGTGACTGTGGGAGACCTTTCCTACACAAGCTACACGCAATTATAGGAAATCACAAGTTAAAAGAGTAGCTGATTTATATTTTAAATAAAAAGGCACAATAGTACAATTACAGACAGGAAAGAAGTTCCTATATCACCCTAGAGCGTTCAGGCAGGGAAGCAGTATCTGTGAAAACATTCGTGGCTCCTACTAACCACATTCATGTATTCACAAATGCTTGTTTATTTTTTTAAAAAATTTCCAGAAGCAAAAGCTCATTAACTATTCTCACTTTCCATTTTAAAAAGTTTGAGGCATCCAGTCAAGGGGAAAAAAAACACTGCCATATGTTTTGATCAGCAACAGAGAATGAATAGCAAGTAGTAAATAGCAGGGAAGATTGCAAGTGATCTCATGAAAATAGTGATTTGGAAATACAGTCAGCTGACTCATCGGGAAAGAGAACAGAAAGCCAATGTTATATTTGGCCGATTCTAAGTAATATCCAAGGGGAATTAATAAAAACAAAACCACGAGCCATACTGAAAGAAGAGAGTCTATGAATGGGTAAATATGTGTGGAAAGTTGGCATTAATCTTTGATGAGGAGGCTGCTGCCTACTGATACTCGGGAGGAAGCAAGTGGGGAAAAAAACCCAACAGTGTCACAGATAGACCAGATGTGAGAGCTTTTAGCTAAAAATCCCTGGAGGAACACAAACAAAATTAAGTACTTCAAGAAGGTACATATGGTTAAACTAAAACCAAATTGACTTCTTATGTGAAATAAAAGAGACAATTAAAGACGGGCTTGGGTAGGACAAACCTCGTGGTCTGGATGGAATATATTTCATTGTAACCTTCAAACTTGTGAAAAATAAATGACTCTATAATTAGCAAACTTTCTCCATGACTCATTACATAATTGATCACTACAAATTAATACAGTATTACTCTAAATTAAATGAATTTTAACAAAAAAGAATGTAACGTTTTTAAACTGTGTACTTCGAACTTATTTTGCTTTAGCTACGACCAATAACCAGTTCAACAAAGGGACTTGTATCCATGGACATTTTTAATTAAACAATCAAACTGGCATTGTAATATTCGATTTCTAAAGATATCCTGCTAGTGTGGCATTTTGATGCCCTCTTAAAAGGTAGAGAGGTCTGAGCTGACACTGAAGGGGCAGGGAGAGCCAGCTGGGATGCGGGTGCTGGCAGCAGAAACAGCTTGTGTTCCCGAAGTGATCGTTCCCAGAGCTGTTAATTTGGGGGTGTTGTTTTAAAAGGTGGAAAAACATTGCTAGAGCAAGCAGTATGCGGTTTCGATGCTAAATAGTCTCCTTGTACATATCAGTACGTTTGACTCATTTTTATCTGTGAAGCTTTTTGTTTCCAAATAAAGGAACGAATCAGTAAGTTGCTAAGATTAAATTGGAAAGCAGCAAACTCTGTCAACATCCCCCAAATGATTAATTATTTAGTAGAACATTTGGTAATGTGGGCATGCCCAGAGCTACTTTTCACAGAGAGAGATTGATGACATTAATAATAAGGTGATCAAAGATACAGTGTAAAATTTATCACCACTTGACACAGCTCAGCTTTGTTAATGCTTGAGTACTTCTTTAAATTCCTCGCTTCTGTTTTCTCATACCACAGATACATTGCCGACCTACTGCGATAAATCAGAGTGCCATTCAAGTATTAATAGGTGACAACCCCCCAAAACTGAAATTTCCAACTAGGGGAAAGCATGTAAATGGATTAGGATCTGTAAAACAAGCTGCAAGGCACACTCTGCAACACTGCCACACGCTGGAACCGCCACGCTATGAGAAATTGTGTCACCCATGGAAGACCAGAGGCAGGATTAAAAATAGAATTTATTTCTGCTCTTGAACTTTCTTGCTCAAAAGCTGCCTGTCGTTTTCTAGGCCAACGAAACGTTACAGTGGAGCTGACAGCGTCAAAAGCAGCCAAGAGGAATCCGAAGCATCAGACAATGAACAGTGACTCGAGCGTGCAGGAGCAAGGTGATCCTTATGGGCTCCAAAGACAGCAATGTCCTGAGCGACCAGTGTCTTACAAAACAATTTAATCATCAAATAGACCATAAAAACATCCAAGCCCAGGTCCAAGGTCCATGTCTGAGCCCCCCAACTTGTACACCAGCGGCCACCCAGGCTGGGCTCCCTGGCATCTTGCTGGCTTTGCTCCATGGGCATGGATGCTTCGGATGCTTTGGGCGCTGCAGCCCAGTCCACCAACACCCCTTCCAGCCCTGGCTCTGCCAGGCACAGCACAGATTTAAGATTGCTTCTTCTTTAAAGCAGAACAAGCCACAGACCCTGTTTTTTCTTTTTAGACCACCATAGTAAGACTCGCCAGATTTGTCTGGATTACCCTGTGTCAGCCTGATATTTGAGAAGGAAGAAGGAAAAAAAGCCACTTCCTAGGACAGACTTGCTTGCCTCTGCAATTCTGAACAAACAAACATGGTAAAGAAGTACTGTTACAGACAGAGCTGGTAGTTCTAAACTCTGTAACGTAACAGTATGTGGCTAGAACAATCCAAGAGGACTTTACTGCTGTAGCAGGTGAACACTGCAAAGGCTTCTGATATTTTACTTTTATTTAATGGGTTTTGTTTAGTTAACCACCGTGCAATGTTGCCATAAAACAAAACCATTTTACAGCCTAAGATTTCAACCAGAAAACAAACGTGGCCAAGGTTATTTGAGAAAAATGAGGTAAACTACCGAGTATTTGGCAGTTTCGGAAACACATGACTTAATCAGGTGCCTGAATGTACCTGAGATGTGTTCTGGGAAAAGGTCCCCCCCCTTTACCCATTTCTTGTGCAAACCACATTCATGGTGGAACTTCTCCCTCCCATTTGCAATGTGCTTTTTTTGTCCTGGCTGTTTAACAATTTCCTGAAATTAAATCACTACTACGCCATCATATTTGTATAATGTTACTTCTAATACTTAAATCTGAGAATCCTAACCAACAGGAAAAGTTTCACTCTGAGAAGCAGAAAGAGGGCAAATAAATGCGTTTTCTTTCTCTGGGATATTGGGTAGGGATAAATAAAAAAGATGGTTCAGAGCAAACTAAATTTCAGACACAAAGTTGTGACTAAGTGTAACAGTGCTGAATTAATTTATACTGAACTTGGTTATACTGGAAACCAACACAGAATTATAAAGGGAGGAGTGAAAGGATTTAGAGTCCTGCTTAAACTATGAAGAAAGCCGTGAAGTTGTTCAAGCAATGGGTGCATACAGTGCAGGTTCACCAGAAGATGAACCTCTAACTATTGAGAAGTTATTCCTGGAAAAAAAACCAAAGATGACTTCTGTATACAAACAGGTAGTTGTGCTGTGTATCTTGTGATGTGAAAAAACCAAAAGTATAGTATATATTTTGAAAAAAGAAAGCCATTGCAATAAGTCCCAGGTCTGGTGTGTAAAAATCAAATGGTTTTTGACTCTCAGACTCCAAGGTGCTGTTGATCAATACACTCAGAGTCTGATTATTCAAATTCATAATGAATTCATACATTAAATTGATTTTGAATCCTAACACCCACATCTGATTTCATTTTGGCATAACAAATCAATCATTTTAATACCCATGAAATTTAGGCCACCAAAATTAAGTTCATTGACCATTTCCTTTGTAGTGCAGTACAGCAGTGCTTTGATAGAATTGTGACACTTCAAAAGAACAGCTTTCAGTGTGCATTGCATAGGAACGAGCAACTCCTTTCCCCTGCCGAAGATACGGAAAGGAAGCCATCCTACTGATTTCAACAAGCTGAAACAGGGAACCCTTCAGGAAGTGAGGGATATGGCAGAGGTGTCCTGTTTTGCAGGCTGTGCTCACCGCTGCCAGGCTGCCTGCTGCTTGGCACCTGCTTGGTGCTTGCAGTTAGTGCAGTGTGTCCATCACACTTCTGTAGGACACTTTGGAGATGCTGCACCTCCACAGCAGTGGAGTAGTAGACCCGAGACAGGCTGGTAGCGGATGGGAGAGGGGAAAAAGTTAACTATTTCCCTAAAGCCTCATTTATGACATTTGTACACATGTAAAAACAGGGATTATTCAGGGGCTTATGTGTCCATGGGTTCTTCTGGGCAATGCTGAGCAGAATGCCAGATCTGCTCAATTAGACATTTACATTGTTCCTTACTGATTGCATCAGACACTCCATACAGCTTAAGGGAACCTTCCGTCTTCAAGTTACTCCTCAGTAATGATAAGAGGAAGTTTATTTCAGTTTTCACTGATGGACATACTCCTTTGCTGCATAGCAATTACTTAGATAGAGAATATCTGGTATCAGAAACAGCAGGCAATGAAATAGAACTTCACTAGCAGCTAGATTTTATATGTCTAATAAAGAGTCATTGCAAAATTCAATACATTTTAAGGCCATCTCACTGCAATACCGGAGAAAGGGATCACTGGTTTAAAAACAAAGAAAAATAGATTCTAAATCAAATACTAATATACTTAAATACACACTAACATTCTATTCTATATTATAAAATCCTATTAGAAGACATTTTAGAAAGCATAAAAAGCATTAGAAAGCATATAGAACTTTGCACTCACAGTAGCAAGTAAAATCAGAAAATATACAGGGAATAAAAAGAAAATATGCAGAGAATAAAGACAGGAGGATTTAAGAGAAAGGTCTCATTCAAGAATTCATAGCTGGAGGTGCAATAATAAAAGTATGATTCTAAAATCCTCCTACGTCTTGGCATTATTCTGAAGTAAATCTAAGAAGGCATAAATAACTGAAGAGAGTGTGATCTCTTTGATGATTAAAGTGATACAACACTCTTGAGTTCAGACACAGGGTGGTTCGGGTTTAGGGAAAATCGGCCGGTAATATCTGGGAGCACATGGAGCGTTCATCCTCACCTGACACAGGAAAGGTCTAAGGATTAGAAGGATTAAGATTAAGGAAGACAGTTGGTGCGTGAGAAAGACTCTAACCACGCTTGCTTAACAGCACAGAGAGAGGACATCTGCGTACCATGGTCTGCATCACTGCAAAATGTCTGCTTCGGCAGCTAATGGATCATGCGCGTGTTCTTCAAAACACTGCATTCTGTACCTCTTCTCTCCCCTGATATGTCTAAGACACAAGCATTTCTAAGAACTGAAAGTTGAATATATGCAAATGTCTACAAAAATCAGAAACAACAAATACTTTGTATGTGCAGTGAATATTTTTAAGGGATTGTTCCCCTAAATCTTTCCCTTAGGAGACCAAAACTCTATCACATTTGCAGGAGAACATCATAATTCAGAGAAGTCTTAGGTCTTGAAAGGGTGATCCAGCTTAAACAAGAGCGTATTTCCTCCTGCACGCTGTACGCTGGACCTTTCTGGAGACAGCCCATGCCAAGAAGTTCTAACCCCGGTCCAAATAGCCATTACGTTTGGCAAGGAGGCAAGGAACGTGAATTTATCCTCTCAAACTGTAAATAACTCACAAAATACATTTTGGGCTGGTCTTTGCTAGCCAATTAAGCATCGGAAGGGCACAGTGTGCTCAGTACTCAGTGCAGACATGGACCATCGCCTTCCTGTGAGGCAGCTGTCAGCTAACAGCACGATAGCATGGGGATTCACAGAGAACCCCTATAAACAAAAAAACATGTGTGGTTTTAGTATATTAAGCTTTCACACTTATACCAGCTTGGGAAAAAATGGACATGCTTTAGCTAGTGATTAACTTACTAGTTAATCACTGTAAGATTTTTATACTGTATCTGCACATTGTTTAGTATTATTTGGGTTGTTTTTAAAGGTGTTTTGTCTCATCTATTCCTCTAGTTGAGACAAAAGCCTGGGATTTTAAATCATCGTCATTAGCGCAGCTCACCCAAGGTCATGTTCCCACATAACCTGTTTTGCTCCTGGGAGACAGCGCTGAGAGCTGAATTGCAGGTACTGAGTCAGCTCCCCTTTTCTTCCAGGATGGGATGCTAACACAGGCAACAGCTTTATTTTCGCTTGTAGCAAGGTATTGCTGCTCACCCCGGGAGGATTTGGCAATAATTGCTTCTTATGTAAACAACTAGAAATGAACGATGTTTTCTGGAGGCCTAAATAAAAGTCTTGTTAATTTACTGAAACCATGCATAGATGTAAAATCTTGCACCCGATACATATTAAGTCCTTATACACTTAAAGTTCTATTTCACCTCTTAAGTTAAAGCAATAAGGGCAGTTAGTTTTGTAGCATGCTGATGTCTTAGAAATACCTGCAAACTATGAGGCTGGTTTAGCGTACAGTATTGTTAGAATAAATTAGAGCATTATTTTTTCCAAGATTTTAAGTCTGTAATAGACAACTAGGCTGCTCTGCTGACACTGTAATTAAGAGTGATGTAAATGTAATATGAATAATGAATGTAGTTACTGAAAGTATATTGTAGAATATCTAATCAATGTGTGAAATCTGGATGCCTTTAGGATATGATCAGCTGGAAGAACTGTCATTAGGTGTCATTTGCTTTGCTCCTGCTGAGGCAAAGAAAGCATGATACAGACCACTGAGAACTAATATTTATCAAGAAACTTATTTTTGAAAGCCCTAAACTCTCCTCATTGCCTCCTAATTTTTCTTGTGCAAGGTATACCAGATTTTATATTAAGTTTCCTCTGAGTATGTCAAAGAACGAAACTTCTGGGAAAAAAGATGCTTAACTGAGCCATCTTTATTTCTATCTTTAACAGTTTGCAACACCAATTCGTGAAGCCCTTTATACTTATTTATTACTCCATCTGTCTCCTCCTCGGTACACAGCACTGAAGGTAACAATCACCATCATAGTCATTACACCGTGGAAAGAGCAGTTATTTTTTTAAGCGAGAAAAAAATCCAGCTTACAGTTTGATTTTAGAAATTCATCAGTACTATTCTGCAAACATACAAAGAATCATGCAGTGAGGAACAGATTACACCCCATCAACCTCATGTAATATTTTGATATGATATTTAGTAGTATCTTTTGCCTGGAGGAATACTAAATAGCCACGCTTTTAATTCTAAGGCACCAAATGATCCCCCAACCTGCTGAAAAGCATCGCTCCCAAAGTGCTTCTAGCCCTCACCGTCAGCCTTGGGGGAGCGTTTTCCTACATTTCATTTGCCAGAGTCACGTACAAAAGAAAAACTAGTCTTCATCTAGAAAAACCCTAGCAAATAAGACACCAGTGCTTGTATAAACAAAGCCTGAAATCTTGACAGGCTCCAAATCCAGAATGCAAAGGATGCAATCTTAGATTTGCTATTAACATTTCTTAGATTTTCTGTGGTGCAAGTAAAGATTTTATTTAAAAAATTTAGGCTTACAATGTGGCTTTCAAGAGACACTACCTATAGAACCCAGCCTTTGATTTAGGAAATATATATATGCTATGATATCATGGGAATTGGCTAACGTAAGTCCCAAAGAAGTCATGTTTGAAGTGCCGGCTGCGGAGCAGCCCAGCCGTGCGCTGCTGGAAACGCAGGCAGGAGAACTGCCACTGGCACGTCAAGAAGTGGGTGTTATATTTCAGCAACAGCTCTTTTAAAAGAGCACAACGAAACTGGTGCTGGGGAAGGAGAGGCCGACAGGTAATCCTCCTGCTGAGCTAAACTTTTGGGTCCCCTCAAAATTCTGGGTTTTCCCTTCCTGCAAGAACTGTATTCCTCATGTACAACTTCATCTGGAGCAGGCTGTTCCCAGGACGTAACTCACCTGCTCCGACTGAGCTGCCATAACCCCTGCTCTCCATCACCTTTGCCCTTTTTCTTCATCTTCACGGCTTGTTGTGGTACATGGAACATAGCCCTTGATCTTACAGCAGTTGCACTAGACTAGGATCAAAGTTTAGAGGCTGGCAAATGAGCATGGGAGACTCCAGCCACAAGGAAAAGGCCTTCTTATACTTCAAAAACAACATGCATACTCCTGCTGCCATGTAACTAAAAACATAGTTATGGTTAGACACATGATGATGAGTAACAAGGATACAGATTACTGGCTCTTGAGTGCATGGGGATGTGTTCACGCCATCCGAAATGCTGACACTGCCAGCATTCATCACTTGCTTTTAGTGACACCTCCCCCTCCGTGCTTTTATTTTTTCCATCATGAGCTAAAATTTCAGAATATGACAGTAAGAGCTAGTTATGGGTGTCCTGAACTGACAAACAAGTGGTTATCCACAGAAACGGATATATTTTAAAAAAAAAAAAGGGGGGGGGAAGTTCATGCATCTGTATCCCATCTCATCAGCACTAATTGTGGTAATAGCCCCCCTTTGTGACAGGTCTAATGATGATGTCTCAACAGCTGCATTCCCTGCCCCTTAGCTGGGCTAACTGCTGGCTGACCACTTGGGCTGACACGAGACAGGGAGGGGAGTTACAAACCGAACCCGGTTTTCCAGCTCTTGGCAGCTCTGAGCTGCTCTTGCTGTTGGTTTTCGTTCGGTCCTTCAAAGGGTGACGGAAAAGACAGGATAGTGGGGCTTTGATGTCCTCCATGGTAACTCTGGGACCTGCAGCCGGTGTTGGCAGGAGGACAATTCTCACTGGGATCAGTGGAGGCACTGCTGCTCCCCAAAGCCAGTTATTTTAAGTCACATCTAAACGAGGAATTATCAGCTTAAGATCAGCCTTTCTCCCCTGCAGCAGGTTCAATTAGATGCAATGCTTGGTAACTAAAAAGCAAAATTACATCCCTCGGCTTGAGCCAGACTCCTCTTGGCTTCCCGTGGGTGTTGTCTCCTGCTGAATGGAGGAATCCACAGCCTGGCCGGAGGTATGCGGGTAAATACCTGGGAGGGTGACGTGCCCTGTGCGCCTGTTCGCATAGCTGGACCCCAGCCAGGGAGGCAGGGCAGCCTCATTGCAGACGCTCCGTGCTAATTACCGCCATCCTTGCCCGCAGGAGGGTAGGTGACTCTGTACCACTTCTTGTACCACCTGCCTGGCACCCCCTTGCTTTCTGGGGGTAGTTATTTGCCTTCTCTCTAGCTCATCCCCCCAGCAAAAACAAGGAAACACACCACCAAAAACTATCGCCAGGCTCTCTACACCTCACAGCCTGCCCCCCCGCCCCAGTTTTTCTCCTTGCTCTCCGTACCCCGCATTTTCAGCGGGTATTTGGTGCTGTGGCCATCCTGCATTTAGTGGCAGCATACCTGCACCCGTGGCTGGCATCAGATACGCTGCTATGGCCCAAGCAGAGGCTAAGAGCCCATTGCAGACAACGTCTTAAAAACATGAAGAAACTTGCAATAAGGAAAACAAAACAAGACCAAATGCTCTTAACCACTGTGATTTTTTTCTATGAAGCTATTTTATGGCTGGGTTTTTTTTTAATCCATCACTAGGGCTCCTATACAGTGTTGTTGCCCATTAAATAAAAAGATTTACATACCAAAACAGAAAGACATACCAAAAAGCATATTGTATTTCCTAACAACCAAATCCCAACATCTTTATTTTTGCCAGGCCCAGCTCAGGAAACCTCTTGCTGGGCTGAATGTCTAAGCACCAAACCAGGGCCTCAACAGACATCTATATTGGAGATACCACCAGACGGTGACGGCCAGCTCCAAAGAGTGAAGCAAGGCCATCCTCTTCTCACCACTGAACTACAAAAAGCATGGGTGAATCCCCTTCCCCTCACAAGTCAGAGTATTTCTATTAACACCAGTCAGGTGAGGACTTCACTCTATGTCCAAATACCTCTGGAGTTCAGGCGGGCGCAGATCCAGGGCTGACACTCATGTCTTGTGGACATCCATGATGTTGCTCCTCAGCTTCACCGGCCCACATCTATGGCTGCGGCTCCATGGAGCATCTCCTGCGGCACGCCAAGCCTGTCACCCTCAGCCCCAGCTAACCCCTCAGCTCCTCCAGCTCACTCCGCCCGTGTCCGTCTTCTCGGCCAGATTTCTGAAATGATTCAGTTTAGGAAATAAACAAAAGGGAGCTTCCACCCCCCAGGGGAGAGGCACGAGCAGCAGGCGAGCAGCGAGAATGCCAGCAACCTGCCGTCACAGCCTCAGACTCCCATTACCTTACATTGCATATAATTAAGGCTGCGATTTAGCATCGCTGAATTAATTTGTTCAATCACCGCATTCAACTACATGTGGGCTTCGGCCGTGAAGGCGGGTTCCAGGTTTGCACTCTTCAAACTTAAAAGGAGAAAACTCCAGCCCAGACTCCTCTCTAGTTCTTTGTGCCTATTTCTTTACTTGCAAAGATTTCTTTGAAACTGATGATGAATTGGGAAACTTTTGAAGAATCTAACCAGAATGAAAATCCAGATGAATTTTGTGTACATATACATTTTGAAAGATTTCACTTAATTTCATCAATACTGCTGTACTAAGCACAATGCTTTTGAGAATCCAGGTATGCATTTCGTATAAAAAGGTAGAATAAGCCTAGGACTGATGGTGAGAGTGCTGGTGGAACTAACGCGCATTTAAAACATAAAACCCCTCCCTTCAGTACTAATTTGGTCCGGGATCTAGTAGAGCAATGGCAGCCATCAGGTTGCTTTATACACCAGTGAGTTAGGCTCCAAGTGCTTTACAAGAGAACTAAGAAAGCTCATGGCGAGAAAAACCGTCACGCAAAATTTCTAAGAGCTATTAGGAGTGGAAATTAGCTGCAGAAAGTTCTATCATTTTATTGCATGCATGCACACACGTGTATACACATCCATGTATGTGGAACTGCTTATTTACGCATTAATTAACTTTTCACGCCTCCCATCCATGGTAGCTCCTTTGCTGCGAGCCCCCAACCGAAACCTAGGGGTGGCTGCAAAGCCCTTTTCAAATATTAATAGGACCTGGACATTATGTTCTAATTCTCTTTATTTAAAATGTTTATAGATTATTAAAATAGGAGACGTAGCTAACTGTGCTGTAGAGAAATCATGTTATACCTAAGCTCAGCCTGCCGTTTTAACAATACCACTTCTTTCAATAGCTGAGAAGTTAAAACGTATTGCCGGCAAACACGCAACAGAAAGTTATTTTTCTGTCGACAACTTAATTGAAAGTTATGCCAAGTAATAATGGAAAACCATAGCAGCATTGGCGTGACATCAAACGTCAGTCCTGGGGCATTAAAAATGTACCTCTCTACCTTTCGTGGTGAGAGGAAAGATTAAAGGATACAGAGGGTCGACTGGTGGGTTTTTAGTAAGTTCTGGCAACCGGGCCACGACTCTGGACAATGGCCAAGGGCACAGTTTTTACTTGCAATCAGGGCTATAGCTTAAAACAGAGAAGGAATCAACCCCCCCTCTCTGCAGTCAGGGCTGGGGAGGGCAAAGCCAGCAGGTGGTCACGGTGGAGCCCAGGAGCCATGACCGGGGATGGCTGTACATTACACTCCAATTCATTTTCATATTGATTTTTTTTTTTTTTAATGCAAGCGATTAAAAATCCAGCTGTCCATCTGCACTGCCCAATGACAGCTGGTTTTGCCTTCTCACAGATATTAAGTCGAAGCCCATCAGTCTCCGCAAGCCATGGAGACCACTGCCCATTGATGTCAGTGCCTGGTCCAGCCCCGTTCTCCCTCCACCCATTGACTGCGAGCAATGGGTGACTCCAGTGGGCCACCGCCATGGCAAGTGCAATCTGGGTGCCTTGGTAGATAGGTCAGGCTGGGGAGGCTGTGCCCGACCGCTTCCCAGCCACCACGGGGCAGAGCAGCCCTCCCGCTGCGTAGATGAGGTCAAGAGCGGCATCAGGCCCAACAGGAATCGTGAATGAGGCTGAGAACGTCGTACCCAACAGCCTCGCCTTTGAGGAGCATCTTCGACCCCAGCACACCCCTAACGTTATGCCCTTTTACAAATACCGCTTTGCCTTAAGCAAAGGAGTTGCGTTTAGATGAGAAGGTGTCGCGAGGGTCCCGCAATACAAAACTTCACTGGGAGCAGAATCAGATTTCTTTTGATGCAACCGTGCAAGAAGCGCAATGGCGTGTGATTAGCAATTTTACATGGAAAGAGCCAATTTTATGCTCCTCTCTATTTTCTCCAGCTCGTACCATCTTGCGCCGTGAAATGCTACACAGCAAACATAGCAATATAGTCAAGAGATTATCAGAAGAATATCCTTCCAACGCTGAAAAGGATACATCACATACAATGTTAGCAAAAATGACAGTAATGCCATATAAATACTGAGCAGGTCAGCATGAATATCCAGCTGCCGCTGCAGAGGACTGTAGACAAATAGTGTAACAAACATTTTTAAAACTGGGGATTTCCATGCAGGTACCCAATCAGTAACCTTTTTCCCCAAAGGTTTAGAGTGCCAGGCTATCGTCATACAAAATCAGATGAAGATATTCTTGTGGAAACAAGATACGGGGTTTAGGATTACAGTCAGTGAAACAATTAGTTGCACTTCAAAATAATTTTATGTTGTTACATTCAGACTTTTGAGTTTCTTCTCTCAAGTGTGGCTCATTTTCTTACACACTTTTTTTTTTTTAACTAATGGTTTCACTATCAATAATGTGCCTGTTTCATTTTCTCATCTCTTATAGAAAAGATCAATCAAGGAGTTTATACCAGCTTTTAAAACAAAAATTATTGTCTAAAGGAGTAATCTAGGAACCGTTTCTTCTAAGATAAACTTCAATGCTTAAAAAGGAAGACCGAAGTTGGTGACAATATCACTTACTAGTTTTACCTCCACTGAGAGCGTGTCCAGGCTGAGATAAGGGCCAGAGCTTTTCACACCCACCAGAGGTTTTCTCCAGAGGGCGAAGAGCTCAGGACACTCGTGGTAGGGCTCCTCCCCTTGCAGTGAGGGTCGCGTTTCCAGCACTGGGTTTTGAGAGACAGGGAGATTTAGTGTTCACTGGGATCAGGCCATGAAAATACCTTACTCTCTTCTGCTTTTTACGCCCGTCTGTTATGGTTGGGTTACTGGAAGCAGGGGTCCCAGGTGCTGCAGGGGAGCAAGGGAAGCAGGGGGTGACTCTGCTTCCCTTCTTCATGGGAAGACATGGTTGTCTTCACAGAAGACTCTTCTTCTGTGATTCTGTGACCGAGCTGTACGCACCGGTACGTGCCAGCCAGTGCGGTGTCCGGTGATATGGCTAGCAGTTTGCAGCTGCGGACGCCTGGGAAGCAGTAACGATGCTGTGTCCAAAGAGGTAAACTGAGGCACAGAGGACGAGGACCTGGGCCGAATCCCACGGCAATCAATGAATGAACCCTGATTGTTTTATTACAAAATGCTCAGCCCTTTGTGAACCCGTTCGCTGTTTACCAACCCACCGTCCTGACTTCTGGACCACGTTTAGACTGCTGGATCAAACCCACTTTCACCTGGTTAAA
Organism: Chroicocephalus ridibundus; assembly: GCF_963924245.1. Classification (NCBI taxonomy): domain Eukaryota; kingdom Metazoa; phylum Chordata; class Aves; order Charadriiformes; family Laridae; genus Chroicocephalus; species Chroicocephalus ridibundus. The sequence goes on from NC_086289.1 coordinate 52,257,612, forward strand.
AGGCCTGAGAAGCCAGCAGAAGATCTATTTCCCCATTTGAATTTGGTTTTAAACACATGAGGGAAGTTGTTGCACTGCCAGTACCTATAAGCAGAATCCTCTTGAGCTGATTATCCATGAGTAACTTCTCCCAAGGTTACTACGAGTTTTTAAGGCTGAATTAGGACCCTCTGTAGTGACTCATTCCCATAGGGTTTGTGGCATAGCGCTGAAGTCCATCATACCTAAGGTTTCTGTTTACTTCAGCAGTTCACATTCTCTCAACGCTTCCTAAGACATCTGGAGTCGTATAGGAGACTCTGGGCGATGAGAAAACTTCAAGGGCTTTGCTCTGAAACCTCCCGTCTCCGAAGACAACACTTCCTGAAAGGCAAAAAGGTCTTGAGAACGAATTCCCGCGAGGCTTGCAAGAGGACCCCAAGTCTGAAAGCCAAACAAACAAGAAGCCCACACGGTCTACAAGGCAGAAGGCATCAGCCCTTTTTCCTTGAGCTTTGAAATCTTCATCTGACCCGCTGGTGACTCCTCGCTTTTGCCTCGTGTAAAACTGAAACAAGCTTCACGGATAAGACGCAGGATAACACGCTCTCTGCTGGGGGAGCGAAACCTTCTCACGTTTTCCTGCTGACTTCAAGACCTTTCCCCTGGCACCGTACGTTTTCAAAGAAAGAGAAAATGCTACAGCCAAATGCATCCCAGCCTCCCCTGCTTTTCGACTGATTCAAAGCAGATCTGAATTAGCCGCATCAGATATATTTAAGAGTTGCGGTACACCAGGGAAAAGACACCCTGCTTTGGACTTATTTCTGGAGTGCTTTTCGGGATGGACGCCTTAAAGGCTACATGATGCTTGGTCACTGAGCAAAATCCAGAACCTGAGGATTGCGGCTGGGGAAATTATTGACATGTCTGCACTAGCATTTTATTTCACCTTGGGGATGCGCGTTTGAACTGAATCTCCCAAACACAACAGTCAGAACTAGTTGAAGTTATGATTTGTGGTGAGTAAACACTACAGGAGTAAATTCCTAGGTACAGCTTCGCTCCTCACCCGGGAGCAACACTTAACGAGGGACTAGAAATGGAGCCACTTCTTCCCTAGTAGTTTGGGTTTGGTGAGAGCTGTGGATGCCCACACTGCCCTTTGCGCACACCTGTGAGATACCCGGCATACCTTGACTCCTCAAAAATGACAACGCTTATTTAGGCTTGGCTGCGTGCGTTTTCTTTCTCCCTCTCACTGTAGTTTGCAGCTGAAATTTCAGCTTCGCTTTCTTCTCCCCAGCTTCCCCCCGCGCCGTCCTGTCCCCACCTTACAGAGGCTCTGCACCGCGAGATGCAGGACACGCTGCAAATTCAAAGGCCAAAAGTTGCTAAAGCGCTTATGCAAGTTAATTACTGTGCCTGTTTAATCCCACGTAATGCAGATTAGTGCTGTCAGCTACTGTAGGGAGAGCAGTTGATGTAACAGGCAGCAGGGAAACCACTCTCCTCAAGAGCAGCGGAGTCGCCTCAAGTGAGGAGATGCCGATCAGCGCCGGCAACTTCTCCCCAGTTGCTGTCAGGACGCAGGAGGTGGACACAAAAGCAGATATGACAAACAGGCAGGTTTAAAGAAGGTATCGGACCCCTCATTTCCAGAGAAAATTGTCAGCTTTGACCCTGTGTCCCACTTCTGCACGTTCGAACGAAAAACTTCTAAGCTTCAGAGAACAGTCCCACGAAAGACATCCATAGGTCAAGACGTGAGCCAGAATGAAGTCAAGCCACTAGCCACTATTCTCATATCAAACTAAAAATCCTAACACATGTTTCTATGAAAAATGAACACCGATAGGCCAAAGAAAGTCAACCAGTTTGAACAGCCAGTCATTCCTACAGCAGGAGAAGGTGGAAACTTTTCCTGGGAACTTGAGCTTCTCACAACTCGAGTCCAATCTAATTGGATTAATTTGCAATCGTTACTCAGGTAAAATGCCCTTTGGCAGCAGCGTGTGTTTTCGTAGGCCCTGCCTATCCCCCAAAAGAGTGCAAACACAATGTGTTCAGATGGCTCGTTCCAGAAGTTAATGGCATGTAATATTTCAGGATTTCCAACAATGCTTTTCCTGTTCTGGAGGGCTAAATAATAGTGGTTATCTTGATTTGTCAGGGGTAGCCAGGGCTACAGCATTTCATACGACACCACTGGTAACCCAGCTATGGCAATAACACCCACTTCCTCCACTCATGCGTTATATGACAGTTAAGCAAATATTTTCTACCTCAGCAGATTTTATGGTCAAATTACAGGCTTTTCTCTCTCTGCTTCACAGCTGACAGAACTTCGTTTGACGGAGATAGTAATGACAGAATATGTGATAAGGCTCTCTATCACTCTCCACCACTGGCTGAGAATCAAGACACGGGGCACTGAACTTCCACGTTTTTAAAAGCCTTTCTTATTCCACGTGACACACAGATGCAGTAAAAGTTTGAGCAGCCTGGTCTAGTGGGAGGTGTCCCTGCCCAGGGCAGGGGGGTCGGAACGAGATGATCTTTAAGGTCCCTTCCAACCCGAACCATTCTGTGATTCTGTGTAAAAACTGAAACACTATTTAAAAAAAAAAAAAGGCTAATTAAATGTAAATCACATAAAAAACTTTTTTACATTAGAGATCTAAATCTTTTGTATTCTAATAAATGAGATTTTGCAAGCAAAAGAGACATGGGATGAAAAGGTGAATGAGTGCCTAGCAACTGTTAATCTCACACCCAGCGTGCTTCAGCTGTTAGCTCTGATGCCTGAGGACAGACAAAAGTTCCTCTGAAACCTGCAGACATTTAACTCACAATGAAGCCTGTCCCCTTAACATCTCCCTGCTGGGACCCCCCCATCTGTGGCATCGCAGTGATGCTCTCCGGGATGGGATGCTGCTCGGGGGTGAATGCGCACGGGTCTCGGTTGCACCCAGAGCCGTTCCTGCCCACAGCTGCCTCTTCCTCACCCCTCTGCCACTTGCTGCCAGCCCGAGCTTCGGTGGTGGCCTGAGGTGAGATGCCAGGCTGAGATGCGGACGCACATCTTGTCCTACCAGCTCTGCTAAGGGAGTGCCGACGTCCCTCAGGGAGATGGGGCAGGCAGCAGAGGGGTGACGTCTCAGCCATCACGGCCAGACCTGCAGCAGCACAGGTACGAGACACCCCACGTCTCTCTGCTCGTCCCCAAGGACAGCGTGAATCCAAAGGAAGAGGTGGGTTACCTCTAACTTCGCAGGAAGGGAAGGTGGGCAGATATATTCGTCAATCGTTAGCCAAGTACTCACTTCACACAGCACTGGAACAGAAAGTCACAAACGAGGGAGGCAAAAGCATCCTGCAGAGGGCAAGTACAGGACAACGGAGAGGCTCAAAAGGATGAACACACCAAAAGATAAATCCTAATAAAAAATAACCCCAAAAATAAGAAGTAAACAAGTTTCCAGTTTGAGAATATTAACTATTTTTTCCACAAGGCCTTTTTTTTCTTTTTGCTGAAGATCAAAAAGCAACGATATACTTCAAATAGCTTCCAGACCACCAACAGCTTTTTCCGTTTTTTTTTTGTTTTGGGGTTTTTGGTTTTTTTTTTTTTTGTTTGTTTTTGTTTTGGTTTGGTTTTTTTTTCTTTTTTTGCCTTCCTTCCATCTCCCGGCCTCAGGAACAAAAATCTCAAGCTACAAAGTCATAGAGAGAGAGAAATTTTTCAGGCAGAACATTGAACCAGAAGGAAAAAAGGCGGAAGAAGATGAGGTCGGAGCCGGGAATGAATGGATTCCAGCAGCAGCACCTTCCTCGGCACGGGAGCATCCTCCCCTCCCCTCCCCTCCTCCTGTCGCCACCTGCCCTAGTCAGAAGTCTCTCCCCAGCTTTCTGCCCGCGAAGGGCCGCGTCCCCGCGATGAACACGGCGGGATGCTCGCACGTCCCTCGCTGCCCGGCTCCGACGGGCTCCCCACACCCCGCGGACAGCCCCCACGGCGTCCCCCGGTCCCCTCCGCTCCCCGCCGCCGGGACGCCCCGCTCCCCCCACCCAGCCCCGACGGGCCGCGGCGCAGCAGCGCCACCTGGCGGCGCGGGCCGTGGGTGACACGCCGGTGCCCGCCCCGCCCCGCCCCTGCACCGGCAGCGCCTGCCCTCGGCGTCACGGGCACCGGCAGGGCTTAAATGGGGAGAAATCCGCTGCTGTGTGACCACGGAAGGCTCCGGGGAGACCTTACAGTCCCTTCCAGTACCTACAGGGGCTACAGGAGAGATGGAGAGGGACTCCTGATCAGGGAGTGGAGCAATAGGACGAGGGGTAACGGTTTTAAACTGAACGAGGGGAGGTTTAGATTGGATATTAGGAAGAAATTCTTTCCTGGGAGGGTGGTGAGACACTGGAACAGGCTGCCCAGAGAAGCTGTGGATGCCCCATCCCTGGAGGTGTTCAAGGCCAGGCTGGAAGGGGCTTTGAGCTGCCTGGTCTGGTTCAAAAGATCCCTGCCCATCACAGCGGGGCTGGAACTAGATGATCTTTAAGGTCCCTTCCAACCCAAACCATTCTATGATTCTATGACTTACAAAAAACCCCCACATTTAAACGATAGAGCCTCAGGCCTTCATTTATCAGGATGCATACATGTGGTGTATCAATCAAAGCCGATGGGTATCCGGGGGCGAGGGGGCAGGGTAAGGTTCACCAGGCACCACCCGTGAAGCTGAGCCCTCTCCTGCAGCCAAAGGCAGCCTGGCACCCAGCTCCTCTGCGCTGGCTACCGGCACCATGGCCACCAGCTTCCAGCCCCTGGGGTAGGGAGCAACATCCTCACCTGAAACATGTTCTTCCAGCACTGAACGGAGGTCACGCCAAAGTCACGAGCAGTGGGAAGTGATGCTCTGCGCAAGCAAAAGGGCACGGTCCGGCCCAGCCTGGCGCTCGGCTTCTGCAAGAACTACAGTGGCACAGAGTACCAGGATGCCTTGTTTTAGCTGGACTCTGGTTTCAATAGGCTGCTAACGGCCAGGAATAACATGGGAAAAATCATGAAAAAACACTTGCTTTAAATAGAAAAATTCGGTTTCCACCTTGTACATACGCAGCAGGCAAATTTAGAGAAGCAGCACAAATTTTAGCAACAAATAAAACACCTAGGTTCTGCTTTAATGTGGACTCTTACTTCAGTGCATTTTAAAGCACATATACGATGTCCATATTATTATGCCTAAGAATTAGTCCTAAACAATTTCCCCAGGAATACACTATAATTCATGTCTTTACGGGACAGTCTCTGCCCTACAAATAGTTAGCGAGAATGCCAGTTTTCCAGCCAACAAACCGATTCTCTATATTTAAATATTGCTTGCTCACTGCAGAAGGAAAAGATTAGATGACTGCTGATTCACGTTAGCCAAGAAAAGCTCACGGCCAACGTGCCAGGCTCGCTCTTTGTCTGCTCATTAAATTTCATCATAGCCACTCAAAAAGCAACAGGGCTCCGTTCCTATCAGTAGGAAATTTGACTGAGAATAAACTGCACGAACAGGAGGCGTTATTTGGCTAACAGTTGTAACTGATACTGCTGTCCGAGACAGAAAAGAAGCCAGGTTAGATGTTGGCCAAACCAAGCACACACAGGCAACAAGTATTTCTGGATCCCAGCACGCTCTAAGGGCACCTCTTCCTCTTTGCAATGCCAAAGGCTCTGCCCAGGCTTGCGCTGTTTGTGAAACTTGCTGCTAGGCTATGGAAGGCAACCACAAAGCATAGGGTTCCTCACCTTTTAGTTTCTTTTTTAGATGGATATATTTCTCTGGCATATGACTACATTAAGTGAACTAATTTCCTCCTTTTTCTCTTCTCCACTTCCTTTTCTACAGCTCTGTTCAGTCTGTGACACTGAGAAAAGGCAAGGGGGCTCCTGGGTCTGCAATACAGGCATGGCTCCAGCAGTTCAGCTGAGACAAAACTGGTAACGGCCTTAAGAAACATCAGCTGAAAAACCATCTATGTCCTTCCGTCCCCCCGATTCCCTTCAGAGTCAACTCCCCAGGTACGGAGATAACATCACTTACCTATCACAAGCAGTCGTGATCAGGATTAGTGTTGCCACAGCACTTCAAGAAGCATGAAGATTGAGTTGCTCTCCATTCCTCATTCTTCTCCGCTTCTTGCTTTACCAGTATAACTTGCTTCTTTTTAGTATTTCAGCAAAAACAGGATGTGATGTTGATCCATTGATGAACCATGACACACCTCCCACTTACCGACACGTGGGTATAATGAGACTACTTCAAAGCAACTCGAGCCCACTTCACTTTTTATCCATTTTTCCCCTTTATAGTATACTGAGATGCACAGTGGGATCGTTCCATAAAGGAAGTATTAAAACGGTAACAAAACACAATTAGCCTTTCCCAGGCTTGGGAATTCATACCTGTCAGTGCCATACTTCTAAAAACCCTGAAATACGTCATTGTTTTAAGATGGCTGGTTTTCCTCTTCACAACAAACACAACGCTTTCTTACTCCAGGCAGCGATTTAGTTCCCCGGTTCCTAGAGTTCAGCAGAGCCCTCTGCTGAGTTTGTTCTTCTTTCTGGGCTACAGATATGAAGACTTGGACTCCTTGATGCAAGTTTCACTTAAAATTCGAACTTATCCTTAAACTTAAGTTGAATTCAAGTCCAAAAGCTATTATTTCACCAGTTCCTGAGAGGAGCCGCCCACTCTCCTGTGCTCTGGCTTCCCTGCTGCGTCCCCGCGTGGCGTTCCTGGCTGTGAGCTGCCGCAGCCCGGCCCTTCCCTTCCGTGGATCCCTTCTTCCTCAGACCCTGCAGGCTGCCAGCAGGAACATGGCTCCAGGTGAGCCCTCAGGAGACTGCAGCAAGCCATCCACCCATCTTCCCTGCCCCCCGATTTCTCAGTATGTTATGACCATGGCCTTCTAGCTAGTCTAATAGGACCTCTTCAGTCCAGCCAGGCTCCAAAGGTCCGGGGGATGAAGGCCTTGCCCAACAGTGGTGATGTGTATTTGAATTCCAGTCAGCACAAGCACACATTGGTACAAACCTTTATTATCTCACACCTCCTTGCCACAGCCACCATTGGAACAACTGACATTCATATCTCACAGGGACCATAAATACAAAGTGTAAAATATGCTTTGTAGTCCACAGTGTAAAAATTCCCGAGGACTGATGTGTGAAGAGTTTCTGTAAACAGAATTTGGCAGAGGGATGTTCACCCCCAAGGGAAGAGGCAGGCGCCGTCAGCTTGAGCCCACTGGAGAGGCAGCGTGTGCGTGGTGGAAGGCTGAGCATCCACCTTGTTGATAGATGACTAGCATCCCCGGGATTACCCGTGTCATTAAAAGGCACAAAGAGAAACACATCACAAAGCAGGCCCCAGTGAGTGTGGACATCCCATCCCACCAGAGATGTGAGCGCTACCTGACTCCTCTAATGGCAGCTGGCGGAGGGAAGCGTCACCATTCCTGTGAGCTGCTCGCTCTTGCTTTGTCCGGCACGAACGGCAACCGAGGAGTGCGCTGGTACTTACTCTAACGAGCACGGGCAGCCTCCTCATGGCTGCAGTGATGGTAGGGCTGGTACCTGCACTAGCCACAGCTGGTCTACCTGCAGGGCTGTTTTACAGATCGATATACTAGCACAGAGGTAAATATTTCAGGTGACACCGTGCCAGTCAGGTTTAGAGACTGATATTCTATTTTAAAATAGTCCCAGATACACTAGACAATTTGTTAATAAAAGGTAGTTCAGAAGGACCATCATAAGCAATATGCAGAAGTTATTGAGCAACAATATACATTTAAGTAGCTTGGAGATTTTGTTTTCTTTTTTTCTCCATCTTCCTGTGTCACAAAGCAATGAAAATTTCAGTAGTCAGAGTAACACAATCCCTACTTGTTTTGTCTGTGCCGGTTATTGATGGTATTCAGAGCCCACGATAATTTTCGCATGGAATTCAGCCTGTTTGTAGGGTACCCTCTGGACCAGATATTGCCCCAGAATCAGTATCCACATGTTCCCTATAAGTTTTGGTTAATTTGATCAACAACAATCCACTGTTACTTCCCATCCTCAACCCAACGCTAATGCTTTTAAATTTACATCCTGAGCTCCTATGTCATTAAGGTAATAGGTAAAGAGCAGGCTGAGAACGAGAGGAAATATCTCATTAGAGCAGATGACCTAGGAGAGAACAGTCTGACACAGACTCCAAATTCTTCTTTCATGAATAATCAGCGCTACTCATCAGGACAGGCAGCAAAATAACAAATTCAAAGGAAATTTCTCACAGCTGGCTAAGCAAAAATGACTACCCAGGGCTCATCACTCACTACAGTCCTCAGCACCCTACAGACCTCTTCCCGGGTATCAAACCTGCTGTCTTTGACCTCCCTAGACGCATGCCCTTCCAAGAGCCGAAACAATCCTGACCTTAAGCTCGTGTTAAACACGCACAGTCACAGTCCTTCCTCTTCTCAGGCCCTGCTCCTAAAACCCATTTCTGCTGAACGATAACCCACCACTCAATGTTTTCTATGCATACATAGTCCTTTCAGAGATCTTAACCCAGAGAAAGGTGGAGAGAGAGTGAAGAGATAAGATGTCTACGCCACAGTGGTCATCAGGTAGCGAAAGCCTGGGAAGGGAGGGCAAGCACACATGGCACCGAGAAAGCTCGAGTAGAGTAGAGGTGAACTGTGGGCACACTGACAGCAGTCTGTCAGGGAGGAGGGGGCTACTTCTTCAGGCATGACGAATTCCAGCCATGGCTCCCAGAAAGACATCTGCCTCCTAGAGAAAGCGAGAGCAGGATTTACTGCTCAGTGCTGGTCACCTCTGAACGACAGATAGGCACAGGAAGGAACAGCCCTCCTAAGGAAACCAACCTGTTGTTGGAGGTTCTTTTGGAGCACATCAGATCAACGTACATCCACTCTGTCCGGCAAATACTTACTCAGCTTCGGGGCTTTGGTTCATTAGGAGTCCACTCCTCGGGAGCCGAGATATTTCCAGCCTTTTCTTTAAAGGCCTTCATCTTGCTAAGATCTTTTCTTTCCAGAGTTTTACCTTTTTCCCAAAACCCCAACTGTGTTTCTTCTGAGGAGGCTGCAGCCCGGCAAGCACACAGTGTGCCCAGTGCCTCTGTGGGACCAGTGCTGCCGTCCCCGGGGCGCACCAGCGCCGAACTGTCCTGGCTGCAGTCAGCCCAGCCTGCCCTACAAGCCTGCCCGTGTCCAGTCAGAGCACGTAACTGGTGTAATTCAGGCACCAAAATTGCTTAAAGCAAATCAAACATTTTTCAATAAAACCAGATCTGCAAAATCCACGTGCAGATACAAAGCATTTACACATACAAGAATTTATCTTGTAAAAAAAAAAAAAAATGCAATAACGTACTATAATTCTCTTCACACACACCATCATCTCAAAGACCTAGGTATTTTTGCTGGAAAAGACGGTACACCATCTCTCAAATTTAGGCACTTGTTTGAACAGAAAGCATCCTCTTAACCTGCTGCGCCCCGGAGCTGTGCGGACACTGCCTCAAGCACAGCCGTGTCGCGCTGCGGCACAGCGCGCCACAGACCGCCCCACATCTATCCGCGGAGCAGAAAAAGGCATGTATCAAGTATGCTTTCCTTGGGGAAGTTTCAGAACTAGACTGAACAAACCGAGCTCCCCTACCTTCTGTGGAAGTGCTTGGAATACCATCAATTAATCTGCCCAAGATGCACAGTTCACATGATTCCCCCGCCAGCTCCCGCGGTACGCTTCTCCTGTCCGGTGCCTGCCGTCTCCTCTGAGGCTGGAACTACCAAACAAAGCCGCTTCATCTTCCCAACTGACAATCCAAAGCACAGCTTGTCCAAAACAAACAAAATCACTTCGCTCTCACCACCCAGCATATACACGCTCACAGAAAACTCAACGTGCTGATCTTCCTCCAAAGGGAGGGTTTGCTCTGCTCCATTACTTGGACAAACCGCCTTTGCTGATATCCTATTCAGGGCAGAAAGCTCCTATTTATTCTTAAATTCACACGTAAATGGCTTATAATAGCTGAAAACACATGCCTTCGTTTCTACAGAAGAGCAGCGGGGTTTTTTTGCTATTCAGAGAACAACCTGATGTCATGTTTAATATGTGCCAGTAAACCTCTCAAATTATAATCACGGACTTCTCAGGTTTTTACTTTTCTTGCTCGCAATCTCACGCTGGGACAATTTCCTCTGCTCAAGCTACGGTTAGGTACCATGGTGGTAAGAACACGCATGTTGAGTTTCTCATGAGCATTTCTGGTACGAATAAACCTAAAAGGACAACTCAAAACAGCTCACAGCTTCCAGGCTCACACCTTAAGGATTTATTTATTTTTTTTCCCCCAAGAGTAAGATAAAAATCAATAAATCATCTAATAATCCCTTCTTAAAATTATTCCTTACACAAGGATAATTACAGATTGCAAAATACCGATTGCAGGGAAGACATCTTTCAGCATACGTTGTTTTTTTCCCCGAGATTCGGAGCTACGAATTATAATTCGCTACTCGAAGATGAGAGATTTATGCTCAGGGATCCCATAATTTCTTTTGTGTTCTTCAAACAATGTTCTTAGTTTCTGTAGGTACAGTGCATGTAGCTGTTCAATCTCTTCAGTGGTGGGGTTCAAGTTCTGTTTTACAGGGATGGGGCTTCCCACTGTAAATCAAACACAAGAGCAACATTAGCTCCGTTGACATCTCTCTTCATGTAGAACTGCTCTCCTTCCGGTAACAGCTCCACCACCGCTCCCAGCCAGGCGGCAGAACCACGGCACAATTCTCCTGCCCCGGGGCCTGATCCTGCCTTTCACAAGCCTGAGCCCTGGCTCTGCTTCTCCACTTCCTTTTGCTCGAGTTCAGATCACGTGAATTTAAACACCCCCCCCCCAATCATTTCAGTTTAGCAGCAAAATGAGGAGGGGGTTAAGCCCTTACTTGAAGGAGCAGGTCACAACTTCAACGTACAATCCCATGGGCCACGTGCTGTCTTGCCATCGGGGCAGTACTCCACAAGTTCAAAACAGCATTTAAAAAAAATGTACCTTCTCACCATCTTCTGCTCTGAAAGCTAACAGTATCCAGCGTGAGGGACACGCCTAAGAGGATAGTGGTGGCCTCAAGCACGCAGCCACGTGAACAGGACTGAAGGAAATACAGATAGCCTCCGATTTATTCAGAATGGGTATCGCTGCACCAGCGCCAGAGATTATGTTGGCTACCTCAGCCTAGGAAGCGCATAAAACCCCCAGACCCTGGAAGGTCTCTCTGAACCATCCATCGCCCACCAGTCTCATCCAACTGAAGCGTCCTCCAGGCAAGAAGCACGGCACAAAGCCTGCGACCTGCTCTGTTGGAGTGAGAGGGAGAGGGAGCACGGGAGGTAATTCCCCAGCAGTCCAGAGGGCAGCCTCCTCCTCCTCCTCCGCAAAAAGCTACCGCTAAAAAGCCTATGATAAGCTAAGAGAAGCTTCCCATGATCTCAGTCTTCCTTGCGTTGTTCAATCACCACAGATTTTGACACCTATTATTGCACTGGAGGCACTGAGAGCTTAATAGACCGACCAAGATTACAGAGGAAGTCTGTAGAGGAGCAGAGAGCTAAAAGCACCCCCCAGGAGCTTTTATAAAGGCACCCGAAAATCCCTTTCAGCAGATGTTGCGACTTCAAATTGGATGGTGTTGACTAACAGGAAGGGAAGTTAAGCCAGAACCACAAAGGGGCTGATTCTGCATTTTCCTGCTGCAGCTCCAGCTGCCAACAGCTCTCGGGCCCTACACGGTGCTGGAATTCAGACATTAGGTGGCTACGGGTGAGAATGAGAACCCAGCCCTGCACTGAGCAATACCTTGGGGGGCGGGGGTGGGAAATCAATATACATCCAATGCAGGATTTCCAGAAGCATTACTGGAAACATCAAACAACCCCCACCACCAAGCCCTTCTGCAGCGGTCTCTTCTCCTACGAGCAGAGACTTCTTGTGGAATTGGAAACTACACTCATCTCTAGTTTTATATGCAGCTTTAAGCAACCTGCTTAATTTAATATTTGAGAGTTGATTCTGTTTCTGAAGATTCAGAATATTCAGTAATAATTTTCAGGAAAAACAAAAGTACTCCACTTGTCCAGCCCAAAACACCCAAACTTCATGGACCTTGGTTTTGCTGAATTGCACCTCCTTGCTTTAGGAACCACAGCTTCTGAACCAGGAGGAAACTCGCTGACACCCGGCCACGTTGTCAGCACGGGTAACCGGCTCGGGTGGAGCTCAGCGTGACTCTGCAGCTTTCGGGAGCTGAGCTAACACTTTCAGAGCCGTGTTGAGCCATACCGAGACCCTCCCCAAGAATCCGGGAACACGCTGATAGCTTTCAAACATGAGGAAACAGAGACACCAAAGGTAGGGGATTTCTTGAGATCATATAAGTTCTGCTTCAAGATGTTGGTCTTGCTGATCTGAAGCACTCAAGTGCTTTAGCCATGGACCACCTCTGTCCTTGCAGTAAGCGTTACAATGATGAAGATTTGCCTCAAAGCGAAAGGTGTTTTAAGCTTCAGAACAGTCTCTATACCATCAGCCCAAGGAAAACTGCAGAAAATACGTTTCTCTCATTCCAGTGCTTTGAAAACTTTTTGGCTTTAAAATAAGTGGCATTTTTAGCCTGCCTGTGCGCAACGTGGGCTTCAAAAATTAAATCTTTTCTAAAACATTTAACTATATGCACTGATGAGACACAGAGCGGCATGAAATTTAACATAAAAAGAGCTACATTTTTGCCTTAAACATTTTTGATTTGAGTTGTACTAACCATACTAAAAGGTGGGCCTTCTTAAATGTCCCTTGTGGAGTACCACTCGATGTACTTTTCTGTAGAAATAGGCTTCATTAGTTCACTCAGCTCAGAGCCTAAAAATGATCCATCCAAAACACATAGACTGCCAGCTAGTCCCTTCGCATGATGCCCAGCACAACTTTTTTTAAAGGTGTGGTTGCCAGTAGCACTAGTTAAAGCCATTCCAATAAAAAAAAAAAAAAAAAAAAAAAAAAAAGAGAGACAGACATTCAGTCCTACACTCCAGTGAGAGCAAACAACCAGGGATGAAAGCTTTTGGGGAAAAATCTCTTCCCAACTGCCTGTCGACATGGCATGCATGCTCTCAATTAAACATGAAGGGATCTTTCCTTGGGGAAAAAAAACAAAAGGGAAGGAAAGACTCTAGGGAGCTGCAATGCCATTGAAGCCGCAGCCTGCTGCAGGGCTGTGGCAGAGCTGCCACAAGGTGCCCTCTCCCTGGCCTCCTCCGTCTCTCCCCAGTCCCCAGACGTGCGGGGTCAGGGCTGCACCAGATCCTTCCTTGCTCTGGAGCACCACCACGGCGGCCACGCATCAGCTGAGACACCCAACCGCTGCTTCTCTGCAGGGCTGGGAAATTAAGGTGCCGGGCATCTTAATCACAGCGTCCAGAATCCGCAACAGCAGCTCCAGAGCTGTGGCAGCCCTCTGGGCTGGACAAACTCTTGGGTTCCCTTGAGGATTGCTGAGGATAGAAGCCTGTGAATAACTGCGAATGAAGAATAAAGTTTGGCCTAGGACAGAAAGGGGAAAGGGAGAAAAGAATCTCCCCTTTTAATTGGGGAAGGACAGGAATGTTTTTAAAAAAAGGAAATATTTATTTTAAACCCCACATCCTTGCTTTAGATGCACGGTAACCAATTGTTTCTGTTAGAACAGATTTATAAATTTGCACAGATATTAGTAGCACACTTACATGTTTTTAAACATTTGCAAAAGCATTAGAAAAGGCACGGGGAACTTACCAACAGTATGAATAGGTTGCCTGTAAGGTATTAAGCCAAAACTGTATTGAAATACTCCTCTAGCATGAAACAGTGGTAAAGCAAAGCCCATTATCTTCTGCAGCTTCTCCTGCACGTTTCTGAGCCGTGAACCTTTGGGGTTTGCGACTTGCTTGAATAGTTCATTTTCCCCAAAGGAAAACACTGGGACCAGGTGAGCCCTGTAAAACAAGGAGCACACTGAGAATCCCGCATCAGCCCGTGCTTCCACTGCGGTTCCCGTCGGCAGCATGGAAACGGTTTCACAATAACCAGCCCAGAAAGCGTCGGCAGCTCTAGACTTCATCAGTAACAGGCATTCAGCTCTTCGGATATGCAGCTGCTTCGGGGTTTAAAAAAAAAAAACCAACACAAAAACCCCACAACACAAGTGACTGGCATATAACTAGCAACTAGCTTTTGGGCAGTATTTAGCTGGTTGGTACGCATCACAACTTTTTATGACTGTTCATAACCATAAAAATTAATAGTTGTATATATCATAATTACAATTATGATCTTATCCACCGCTATTTCAGCAAGTCCACCACAGCATTTTCTCCCTTGGCAAGCAAAGAAACATCATCGTTAACCTTATAATGCTCCCAGCTGGGTGGCATCAAAACCAGATCTTGGCTTTCTCCTGCCTTTTGACCGGGGTAATGCACGCACTTCATTTCAGCACAAAAACCGTGATAAAAACCAGACATCCTTACAGACAGGAGTGCAGTGCCAAATTCCCCTGCTGCCCAATTCCCAGTGAAATCCTGCTTCCTCCAGACTTCTTTGAAAACGCGAGCCTTAATCCATTATTACCAGAGGTCAAATCCTACCCACAGAAATTATACTAACTCACTTTGGCTCCTGCGCAGCCTAATGAATTCTCCTTCAGTTCATGAGTTGGCTTGGGAGGAAAGGCACTGACTAGCTCCGGGACAAACTGCTTAGGCGGACGGAATCACTGCAGTTGTCTCCAAAACCACCGCTATATTTAAAACCTTGACTGCAGTACGCTTTTTGATTAATGCTTAGTTTCGTTAAATCGTATTCTACAGAGTTTAAGGAAAAAAAAGAGCAGGGTAATCCCAAGCAGTCTCTGAAGGATACAGAGGTGGTTTATTTGCTTTACTTAAGCCTGAGCTTCTATATCTTAGCTCAATTCAGCCCACACTATCTTTGAGAAAAACCTTACTGTAAAAGAGCCGCATTGCTGTAATATTGTCAAGATGAATTGCTGCGGAGCTCTGAATGCTTGGGAAGGATGAGTTGAGCACAGAGCTGGCTGGAAAGTACTGTGGACAATCAAAATCCACCTGTACAGAAGAAACAAACGCTTCTGCAGCTTCTCAAGCCTGAGGAACCCCAAGGACTGTCATTCCCAGTCACTATTCTGATTGGCGTCTGCTCAAAGGTTCTTTCTCAAATACAGCATATATCACCCAGCCACCTGTAAAGGAAATATTAAAAGCCTGGTACATACTGTGGCTGTGCAAATACCCCACTTTTTACTACAACACTAAGACAAACAGGAACATCTTGTGGTGCAATAGCACCCTGAGACTGTGGGATTTGTTTTAATCTGGTGAAGGCTTTTGCAAGATGCTATGTAGGAGGTTGAGACAGAGAAATAAGTAACTTACGATTGTGAAACTAAAGATAAGTCAGCTGATTCGTCATTTCTTTCATGTCTTTAGGATTTCTTCACTTCGCATCAGATAGCTGTACTACCTCGGACCAAAATGCCTCTTCCAGAAGCACAGAGGACTTTTGCCAACATATTCAGACCACATTTGACAAGTTCCTAACTGAGGAACCGCAGCTTCTGTGCTGGCAGTACAGGAGCCAGGGCCAGAGGGCACAGGTCTCCTCACTGCCCCTGGTCCCCGCACCGCCCCTTCCTCTCTTGCTGTTTGATGCTGCAGATGATGAGCACCAGAAACATGTGCAGGCATCAACAGCAGGTGGTTCTTCTCACCCACCTCCCGCAAGCCTCCCTTGCCCTTTCACTTCCACGTGAATTGGAAGCTTGTTTCACATTTTGTTAATTGTTAGAAACAAAATGTTAAAACCAGAAGCAATTACTGGATGCAGAGTTTTCGGCCAAGTTCAGGAGTGCCAGCAGTGCTGCAAGAGCTGCGAGGGCTGGAGTCATACTGCCCTACTGCCCCACAGCCCTGCTCCACAGAAATGAGGTCAGGATTCCTATGCTTCACACAGAAGTGGTTTTTCTTGCCAGTGTTTAGACCCAGACTGACTTGTAGCCGGGTGGTTAAGGTGACCATGTGCGAGGTGTTAGGTTTCAAGTCACAGGGACAGAGACAGGCATTAACACCCTAGTGGAGGGCTCTAGAGAACGAAGTCTCTTTCTTGAAAAAGGCTTTTAAGTTATCTAGAAAAAGTTATCTGTAGATCTTAAGTTATCTAAAAAGTTATCTAGAAAAGCCTCATCATGCCTTTCTGTTAAGAAAGAGGCTTAATTACCTAGAAAAGCCTCATCTTTAAGAAGAGGAGGAACATCATTTGAAACAAAGGACATCATTAGGAAAGAAGTGGCCATTCCTGTGTTTTGTAAGTGTCCTGATCTTGTTGTTGTGTGTTGGGGATGCTTTTGAAATCAAGGCCATGAGAGGCACAGGTGTATCTAGTTTCTCAATCCAAATCAGTTTAGATGAGAGATAAACACCAACCTTTGATCTGACAGATCAGATATACATGGACATGATGAAAAAAATGGCACCTAAATATTCTTCTAAACTTTATGGTTAAGAAATAAAGACTACTGATAGCGTTTAGGATCCCACTGGAGTAAAGACTCTTTTAGGCACTGAAGTCCCAATTTAAATACACAAGTGTTGATTTTGGGTGCAAATTAGACTAAAGTTTTACTTTCTATTGGAGAATAGGTCCTTTATGAGTCTCCTAGTGATAAGTATAAGAAACCGTCTTGGAATTTTGACACAGAATAGTTACTAGAAAAAATGGACCTCAGCATAGTGTGCAAAACCAGAAAGCTCTTCTTCTCAGACCACCTTTTTTACAGCTAATAGCTCAAAAAACTGTTACAGATTTCTCAAGGCTAATATTTTTTTTCTCATTGCTTCGCATGTCAATATATCATCCTGGGAGCTGTTCAGAAAGATTTTGCAGGAACAAGTCATTGATTGCAATATTTCTAGTATACAAGACATCTAGACCAGCCCAGTGCAAATACAATAGCTTCTACTGTGTAAATCACTCACAAGATATTAATACCACCTCTGTTTATTACGCACTGATGGTTGTACGATAGTAAAACGTTAAGCTAGATTTTCTTGAGATTTTCACCAAAAATTCCCAGAAACTTACTTTTACAAATAATAATCTTCAAAAGAAAGTCTTTAGAATAAAGGTGAAACCAAATCCTCTTAGACCACCATTTTCAGTGATTTAATAAAACAGAAAGCTAGGCCCTAAGATTTATTTTGTTTGCTTAAAATGATAAGAAAATTCTATCTTAATATAACTTCAATTTACAGAACAGAAAGCAGAATGTCTGCTCCACTCAGCAATAATAGCCAAGGTTTACTAATATTGTTTCATAATTCTTACTCTTTGCTAGGGCAAAAAACAACTGAAACATAACACCAAGATATGCTAATAACACCTACTGCTTACAAATTATGAAAGTCAAAGGGAGTTTTCAACACTCCCAGATTGGATCTAGGTGGACAGACTGGCTCCTGTGCCAGACATCTGCATGTTCTTAGACAAGTAACTCTTTCAAATTCTAATTTTATGAGTTTACTATCTTTAATATGAACTATTTAAGAAGCAATCTGTATTCAACACATGCTTACTACAGCAGCCCAGATGGGAAACCTACCCATGTTTCAAGGCCATTTTAATAAAGCCCTTCCTCTTGAGGATGTTCAAAGTTAAACTTCCAGGATGTGCATTCAGAGATTCCTCTGCTCCTCCGATCACAATGACGGATGCGTGGCCACCTCCTTTGTTATCCAGCACGTACGAGACGCTCTCCTTGGACGCAGAAACCATGCCTTCAGGAGCAAACATTACAAGAGTGACCGCTGGATCTTCATGTACAAGTACAGTGGTATTTAAGAAATATTTTTCAGTAGCTAAATGATGTTTCAAAATGATCACAGCACAGGTCAGGGTTCAAACCCCCTCACTCTGCAAGAGATTTGGTCTTAGGTAAGTCTTTTGCTTTCACCCTGATGAGCTAAATGCTGTTTGCCCGTCACAGGTGTTTTGAGATCTTGAGGGAAGAGCGTGCTCTTCTGCCAACTTAACTCGGCCTCAGAGAGATTCTGTGCCGAGAACAGAAGAGCTGAACGGCAGCAGACACTGTTGAGAGGCAGCAGCTAAAGCCATACAGCAGGTGCATACAAACACAGGCACAGAGGGTTTAACAGAATGAATAGAGGACTTGTTAGCTTAAACACGGGTCCACAGTGCCAAGCTGATCCCCTCCGCTCTTTTCAAAGCGATAAAGCAGCAGCCCCATCCAAGGCAATGACACGGCAGCATCAGAAGGAGCAGAAAAGGGTCACTTGTACCGCTCCCAATGACTGCAGCTCCTCATTGTCTAGCAACCAGGGCCTGGCACTCGTCAATCTATTTAGGATAAAATAGCAGAATATATGAAGCTTTCTTGGTACTCCTGCTAACTCCGATACTTCTAATCAGAGGGACACTGCTGTATGAGCCTTTAACCTCGACTTAGACCTTGCTCTGAACTCGGGGCTTCAAAAAAATCCCCTTTCTAACAGATATGCATCTGGCCCCTCCAGAGTCCTTTGGGCCATAAATTTTACTTCAAAGGCTCACAGTGGTACCATTTACACAGAAGCCACATTTAATTACATGGTGTTGAATTAATATAGCCTAAATTAGACCTAGAGATCAAGTCTAGTTCGCATTGTTGGTGGTCTTTTATAGGGTGACTATCGAGGTGTGGTCTTTTGGATGCTGCTAAGCAGAGACTTCATCTCCTGTGACCTGCTTGCTTTTTTTTTTTTTCCTCCTTATTAGGGACATTACAACATGGATTATGAAAAACTCACAAGAAAGGGAAGATGATTGTGACCTAGTTTTGCGAGCTGGCCACTGAGAGGAATAGCTTGCTACTGAAGCAAGCTCAGACCTCAGTAAAAAGCTACTTCCATTTGCCATATACATCTTCACAGTCATCGTTACTCTGAAAAATGCAGCTGACCTGAGACTCACAAATAATTTGAGTGATGCTTGTTCACCGGTCGGCGTGTGTTTTCTCTGGAAGAGAAAGCAAGAGCCGCTGTCTTTCCACAGGACGACTCTATCTGCCTGCTGCAGCCCAGATGCTGGCCCGCGCTCAGGGCACGGCTCCCGCTCACTCACACAGCAGCTCGGGACCTCGACAAGGATGGCCGCAGCCCAGTAGGCTTCGGGGACAAAGGTGGTGAGATGAAACAATGTGCTAGCAGCACGGCTTTCAATACAGGGAAGATTTGGGAAGCATTTTGTTATACCAAAGGTATATCTGGTTTATCAGCTACGTACCTGTGAAGAATGAGCTACAATTCTGGCTATTCTTCAGCATGCTTTTTACTCAAGCTATTTCTCATCTAGCAGGTAAATTACTTGTTCCTATGGGTCAAGATGCCAAAAACATGTATAGCTGACTTCCAGGCTAGGCAATGTTTAAAACTGCCATCTTCCACCACTGCCAATCCCAAGCCTGAAAGAATCCCCTCAGAAATAACACTTGCATGGAAGGGCATTCTCTGGTATGTTGAAGTGTATATGGATATACAATTCCGATTTTAATCTGAACAACATGCTGGGCGTGTTTCTACAAATGGAGCAGCTGAATAGTGTCTGTGTTGCAGTCAGGAATAAGAGCTGGATCTCTGTCTCCCAAACCTAGCTTTGTGCACCAGACCGTACTTACCCAAAAGCTCTAGTTTAATGAATTTAAGTAAAATAACTCCTGTATTAAACCACTGTGGGGGGAAACATTAGTCCTGATCTCATTATACAATCTTCTGCTCCCCAAACTTTATTGCTTGTTATTTTTATCTTTTATTACTGCAGTACCAGTCATTAATATCACCCCTTTACGACAAATGCTACTCAGAACAGAGGAAAAAAAGGTTCCTGTCTTTAGAGTTTACATCTCCATTGAAATTACACAAATTTGCAATATGGAACCTCAGTCCAGTCCCTACCCCAGTAGGTAACTAACTTCTGACTAGAAAGATATTTGGAATGAGGAGTACTTTAAGCCCTTCAGGTAAGAGATTATCCTCAACTTGTTTTACAAGTGTCTGTGCAGTGACTAAGTAACATTATAAATTAACATGCCTGTCTCTTCTTGTAAATAACTGGTACTCAGTACTGCTGTCTCATGGTGGACAGGAAAACCAGCATTTTTTTTCAGAAAGATAAAAAACTTAGTGATATAGTTTAACAAAACTATTGATAAAACCTTCCAAATTGTTTTGCAGACAATTTGTTCATCATAAAACAGAGGTTTAACTTAGCACCAAAGCTGATCCTTCTGAAATGAAATTACTTACCACTCACAGGTACAGGAATAGGACCCTACGTTTGAAGCAGAAGCTACAACACAGGGCAACAGCTGAGACATGCTGCTTTTACCTACCAGCGCTCATTATGTATTCTCTGAAGAAGGGACAGCTGAACCAGATGGGCATGATATGAAGATACGGAGTAAGCCCAGGAAATAAGTTTTTGAAACTTGAACTGGTACAAAAGTTTCCGAAGGCTCCAGCTACGAGGACGCCGTGAGGGTGAAAGCCAAGCAAGTAGTTGTGATTTGGACTCAGATCTGAAGTTTTTATAAGCTGAAAAACAGAGTCAAGGGAGGACATTAGAATACTTACCTCAGAAGGATTCTCAAAAACAAGTACAGAGATTGAACATTGACAAGACACAGAACTGATGAAAATTAATTTCCTTCTGAGCACTTTAAACCACTTTCCCATTTTACAGCTGAACAAAGTTAAATAGATGTGTCTGAAGATATCAAGTCTAGCACTTACTGTGCTGAGGCACTACCTTGTGATCCAACAGTCCCAGCGGAAAATCAGCCACTGCCCCTTTTTGTCAATAAATCTCAGACTTCCCATGTTTTAAAAAGAAGCACACCCTGGAGTAAGTATTAGAATTTTACCAAAGATGAGTCTGAGACATCTATCCATGCTCATGGCTATTCAAGCTGTCTTTGTTCCAATGTTTACAGAGAAAACGTTTACTCACGTGAATGGGAAAGTATTCCCTAAAGTACTTCCAAACAGTCCAGTTTCTGACCCACTGGGACCGTCTGCCCCCTGTGCATGGCGTTTCCCAGTCGAGGTAGAGCCACAGTAGGTACAGGACAGCAAGGAACCAAAAGTTGCCCAGGATCAGGATCACGAAGAATCCACAGCAAAACTGTGCTACAAGAGACAAAAAAGGAACACGCGGAGAACATGGATCACACCTGTCTCCTTTTAAGATCTTGAATTCCCAGCCCTGACACTTTTTTATGGATGTTACTCAAAATGCTTACAAATTGAAGTTAGCTTATCCCACATTGTGTGAATGTTGTTACACTGAGAGTGAAGCACCTACAAGGGTGTACCACCTCAGTCTATAGTTCTTACTCTACTTCGCAACTGGAGAAATAAGTCTAAGAGGATGATGATTTACTTTAATAAAGCAAAAGCATAAGCTGAGAACCAGCACATTTTGTCTTCTCCCCATGATGAGGGTGAACACTAACGTTTGGTAGAGAGCATCTGTTTTACCTAAGGCAGAATAAAAGGAGACAGCAAGAACTGACACAGATGTGATGCTCCAGTGAGCGAGAAGAAGGGAGGAGAGCTAGGGAAGGACAGCAGGGAAAGGGAGCCACAGCAAGATCTCTTTTCTATTGGGAGTGGTGTCAGGCAATCATTTTCCCTTTCTGTTTCTTAACTTCTCTAGCTATAAAATAGGAACGGCAGTTCTACTCCCCTGTGAAAAGTGCTCTGTGACTGGCCAAGGAGATACACTAGACAAGACCAAAACATTAACAAGTTCCATTTCAGCCTCTAAACATGTCGCTGTAAGTGGTAACTCACTGTTGCTATGGGAAAACAACAGCAGTTTTAAGTCCCGACACTTTCAGACCCAGATTAGTAAGAATTGTAACATCCTATCACAATAACAATACATAGGCAGTGTATTATACACAACTCAAAAAGCCAGAAAAAGTTGTTTGATTAAACAGAATGTGTTACTTTGGGGCTCAACCCTGAAATAATCACGCAGGGCAACTCCCTATGGAAACACTACCTTGGCAGGACCTGCAGAATTTCGCGCTCTTGCAGCAACTCGAGCAGCTCTGGCCAGCGCTGGCTGAAGCGCGGCAGAGCCGCAGCCGCTGCTCTCCCTGTCCTGTGAGCCAAACGCAGCGGGCTCACCTATCGGAGTAATTCAGCAGGTGCCAAGTTCCAGGTTTGCAAGGGGGCCAGGGCTTTAGCATCATGTATTTATAGAAAGGCAAGCAAAACAGGACATGGCTCTCGCTGGAAGTCTCAATAGGCAGATATAAAACAGGAGTTTTTCTGTGACATTTTACAAAGCAGAAGTGGTACTTTGTATGGCCCACAATTGACTGGATTTCATGAGGGCAACGTCCTGTTATGTCCTAAAAAGAGTTACACTGGTGAAACATGTTGAGCTAAACAAGTAAATAGAGCGAGAGTAAAAAAAATAACAGAAGTACATCGGGCGATAATTTGCCTAACACAATGTAAATATTGACAGACCTGAAAACTCTGAAATAAGCAGATGGACCAAGAGTAAAAACCATTCATCCTAGTTAAGATCAGCTCCATTCGAGAGAGATTTCTTGGATGTTGAAAACTCACAGCAGATTCCTTATATCAAGCAGGTTTCGAGCTGCTGAAATTCTGAGCTTAATTTGGCCTAGGAGCACTCTTGTGTTTCCTCCAACCTGCATACTTATTTTTTCTGAACTTCAGCCAACTTTCCCATGTGCCTAGGCTGACTGCACCTTCAGAGCAGAAATGGATATATCATCATGGAGTACCCGAGAACTACTGCAGAATCCAGAAGCAGACAGAGCAAGCAAGGCTGCTGGTTAGATTGAGTAGGAAAGAAAGGGATGAACATTCCCATTTCTGGCAGGGAATG
Organism: Chroicocephalus ridibundus; assembly: GCF_963924245.1. Lineage (NCBI taxonomy): Eukaryota > Metazoa > Chordata > Aves > Charadriiformes > Laridae > Chroicocephalus > Chroicocephalus ridibundus. The sequence continues at coordinate 52,280,702 of NC_086289.1, forward strand.
AGCAGAAAAAGAAGGAATCGTATTTGTTCTGAGGAAGGAAGAAGGGAACAGCCATAAATAAAACCAGAAGCAGGATCACATCTACTGTTTTGAGGGATACTCTATTCTTCAGTACCATCAGGACAGAAGCTACTTCTTAAACAGACAACCCCGGTCTTGCACAGAGAAGCACCCCAGTAAAAGCCCTAGAAAAATACCAGAGCTAACTGAGGTCCACAGACATCCAAAGTCAGTGTGGGAAAATCCCAAAAGCTGCAACAAGTCCTGGGGAACATCATTAATGCAGGACAAGTAACAAAGTGTAGGATGACGCTCAATTCCACTGCTCCGGAGGGAGAAGTCACTGGGAAATCCATACCAGCAACACTTCAAAATAGGCACTGAAATATTTTGAGCAAGAGTCATTACCTGTTCTTTGAAGAAGAGATCCTGAAACTATAGAAATTTCTAGGAATGCTAATCTGGACAGGATGCCAAGGTTTACGGTCTAAGTTTGAATAAGTATGAGAAGCTTTTTAATTGCCATAAATCAATTAATTTCAAGTTGTTATGCAAAAATTGGCAAGGATTTCTATTTCCTACCCTTCCTTTCAGAAGGACTTTTGGCTCAGTGCAAAATCACGTGGCTTTTTACTATCGGTTTCCTAGCCAAATACCCGAAATGTGCTTTGGATCAAAGTATCCTTGCCGTGAGAGCTAATTAAATCAGCAGTAGTAAGTGCCAGATAGCACTATTTAATACTTTGGAGACAAACAAACCTGAGATCGACAAGCTCACTGCTTTGCTTTAGCTAGAACACATTCCTGCGTGCATGTAAGGTATGGGGAGATAAGTACGCTGTCAGCACGTCCTGAGGGGAGTTCAGCATCTTGTAGGACTAAGCTGATTTAGTATTGCATTGGCAATGAGACACGCAAAGCAAATTCCTTTTACCATACCTCCTTATTATTTCAATGCATTAAGAGCCTGCAAGATGAGTTAAACACTGGTGACTCAAAACCAATAAACCTGTAAACACAAACCCAGTTGTTTTCTCCTTCAGAGAAGGCAGCGAGTAAATAAATAGCAACCATTTTACATAAATTCATAAACAAATTCCAGGCAAAAGGTGAATAACTTGGAATTTGTCACCTTACTATATCATTGCCTCCTCAGATGTAGTTCCAGTGTTCACTGTAAGCATATTTTTTTGCTTAAACTTGAATTAAAGCTTTGAAAATACATCTGTGGTGTATTGGAACAGTGGGGACAAAAGGGAAGCAATCTGAATTAAAAGGCAAATCACTGCCATGGGACTCTGAACATCTGGTTTGCCAGCCAACATTGGCACGTCCCTTTTCCTTCATTTCCCTATTTACAACACGTGGATGCTCATCTGTTGCAAGAAATGGATGAAAAATACCATATACAGTGTTAGTTAGCAGCACTGGCAGCTATCCTGCCCAATGATGTTCGAACACCTGATGCTTCGCTCATTACTTATCCTCTAAGTTTGCAGAGGTGGGCACCAATTCATAAAATGTTAAGTGCCACAGAGATAGGAAGTAGGAAACCAACACATTGGGTGGGGAAATATGGGTGATCCCAGTAATTGGGAGCTCTGAATGCATTTGCAGTTACTAAGGAGTCAAAAATATTTGAGTAATATCTACCGTGAGGGCCACCACAGCTAAGATTGTCCACTAGAAGAAAAGCCTCCCATTACTGAGTGACGGCCTTAGTCATTTTGTTTAGTTTTAGGTAATCCTGCGAGGAGCCGGGAGTTGGACTCGAGGATCCTTCTGTGTCCCTTCCAACTTGAGATATTCTATGATTTTATTATTCTATTCTCAGAGCAGTCACAAACGATGCCTGGCCAGCGCAGGTCTACCCTAGGTGGCCAGGGTGCTCATCTCAATCCAATGAGCACCGCTGTAGGACCCCATAAAGCCAAGCAAAGCAGTTTGCGCTGCTTTGGAACAGAACATTGGAGGGAACACACAAGAAGAATTGCACAGGAACGTTTCCATCCCTAATAAACATTTGCTAATATTCATCCCTAATAAACAAATAAAACCAGCCTTAATTCCTGGAAATACTTTGTAAATTATTCATAAATGGCAAAGAAAGGGATAGAAATGTAAATGAAATAACACGTACAGCAAATGAACTCTGACAGTGCTACCAAAAGAAGACCTGAGACAACAGACAGCACCCGTGAGGAGGCAATCTGCAAAGGCAACAGTAGGCAAGTTCATGCCTCTGCAGAGTACTCCTCTCCAGCTTTTACACAGAAGGTCTCTTTTCTTAAAAAAAAAAAAAAAAAAAAAAAAGTCATAATGTTAGTACTATCCTGCTTAGATCCTACTAGTCTGTGCAATTCTGTCAATATACAGATTCCCACCAGAACCAGGGGAACTTGCTGTGGCTTTCTACCCATGACATACAGGAACTGCCCAGCAAAAATTGTACCACTAGCAAAGAACAAACCGGGACTTATTTAAACTAACTGCACTGGAAAATTGTTAAAGTCCACAGGAATTTGGTAGCCATCCCCAGGACCAAGGTAGCAAGGAGGTCATTATTTGTTGAATAGCTATCAGTCTCCCCTGGCAGAGGTCCTTTCTCAATTTATTGGTCACAACTGGGAGGCCCACTCATAAGCTTTCCCATCAAAGGAGCTGTGTTTCAACACTACGATGATAACAAATGCAAACCCTCAGATGCCAAGGTTTGAAGGCTGGTTTATAGGCTGTTTACTCTGGAATTTGGTTGCAGTTCCCAAGCAAGCCAAGCAATTCCGTTGACAAATACTGATAAACTAGAGATACAGAGCATTAGGGACTATTGACTTGTAGAGTCGTCTGGATACAGTAAATCCTCGAGTTACTAATTACCAAATCCTGAGACAGCATGTCAAAAGTAGTCTACATATTTCCTGTTTCTTTTATTTCTCCTTACATATCCACTACCAGTTATGGTCACATACAGGTTGCCAAGCCAGGGCCTCTGGCCTGACGCAGCACAGCCATTTTTCTGTTCTTATTCTTCAGAGATACAAATATTCATGGACACATGCTTAAATTCCCTCCCTAAGATATAAGTAACATAGGTAGAATTCCTAGAAATACTAGTCAGTCAAGCATCAGTAAATACCCTGTTATTCTCCGTGATTACACATTGGTCCCTGCCCATGAGCCAGTAATCGGCTTCGGGGACAGATGAGCACGGGCTGACAAAACCAAGCAGCAATGCCAGCCAGCCTGCTAGGAAAGGCTCGCAGAGCTGAGCTGAGTTTTCTTAGGTATCAAAAGAGAGTTCTTTTTAAAAAGGCTCTGAGGAAGAATGAGACCCTTTTAGTTAGCCAGCTATAGCTGATGAATTAAATCAGCACCAGATAACAAAACACCATCACACGTTCAGGGAAAAGGCTATTTTTTGCTTTAGCACATTACACTGACACCTGCTTTCTCAACACTTAACTCACTTATTACTCCAGCAGCAAAATTTTACTCTGTGGCAAACGTTTCATCATTTCTATTCTTTTGCGGAAGCCAGATCCACAACTCCAAACTGTCTCCTGCCAACTTCAATTAACAGAGCACTTCATCCTACATGCACAGAAGTCTAATCACTAGAGAACAGGATGTACTTTAATATATGCTAATGTCTTTAGCATATTATTTTGTGGCTTCATGCATATTAAAGTACGCCTTGAACTATGCACTAATTTCATATTATTATTTCGTAAATAAACAGAGGGCTGCATGCACAACAGTCACTTCCTAGGCCCCCAGTAAGGAGAAGACCAGCGTGCCACTGCTGGACCCAGAAAGTGAGCCACAGAAGATGCACCATCCTCCCTTACCACCACCTTGTCTCAAAATAAAATCCTGGTATCGTTGTCATAGGGTCAAACTCTCTCTCATTTCCATCTCTCCTTGCCCGGACCAAGACACCACCCCCTCCCCCCCCAATTTACCTAGTTCTCTATTTGATTTTGTACACGCTCAAATCCCACTGTCCCTTTTCATATCAAATGCACAGAAGTTGGCAGAGGGGAAGCTCGCCCACTCACCTTCTGGCTTTGTTTTCTCCAAAACGCTGTCATTTGATTTGTATACATTAGAGGGGAAGAAAAACAAAAGGCTAAAGCACCCGCGAAGGGGCACTTAACGCAAATCTCATCGATTTTCTTTGTTTAAGTTGTTTTGCCTTGAAACGAACCCTTTGATCTACCTCCGGCCCGGGTACTGATACAAACTGAACCTCCCTCCCAGAGGCACGCAGCTCAGCCCCGCAGCACTGCGCGCTCACCTACCGAGGGGAAATCACTGCTCCCCGCTGTGCCAGAAACAGAAAACCTACACTAACAGAAGGATATCAGACATACTATTAACTGCAGCAAAATTAACTCAGTCAAAGTTCTTAAGAAAAAAATTTCCAAGCTTAAAAGCAAAGATTTCACGCTAAACACCAGCGGCGCTTACAGGCTTGGAGATTCCATTTCTGCAGGTGACTTTCTGCCTGGGGTTGGGCTGGACAATGGCACAGAGAGCCCACAAGCAGATATCAGCACACAGCTTCACAGGTGGACACAATGTAGGTGCCACAGCAGGTGGAAAGGGGCCAGACCTGCCCCGGGACCGTCATCAAGCTGATGAACCTCTAATAACAGTAATTACAGGTATAAAACTACACCTATCAAAATTGCCTGTTTCAACTTTTTTTCCCAAAGTAGGTACTCTGAAACTGCAAAACTTCATATATTTGCTGTTTCAGCACTGAAACGCTAATGACTTGAAATTATGCTTCAGCCTGAAGCTCTTTGGGATTTCTGCTTCTTTAAAAAGAAAGAATCCCATTTAAAACACTTTTTTTTTTTCGTGGAACTTTACCTAAACTGTTTTAGTCTGCTGTACTTACTACAGCACACAGGAAAGGAAACCTTACAGCAGTTTCAGCTGGCACAGGGTGGGAAACTGTTACATGGGCACTTCTCTCATCTAATCCAGAAGCTCTTAAACACAGATCACAGTATTTCCAAGCTCATTTTTGCTTCTGGTGTCATGCCCCTGGATAACTAACAGAAGAACTACTGCTACAATGAGAACTTGTCTTTTCTGTTTGAGGGTGAACTTTGGCAGCTCAGAGTACAAAGCAGGGAAGCAGAACAACTTATACCCGGAATTTTAAAGAGGTTCCTTTTGTACGTAATGAAATTCTGTGTGCATCTGTACAGCCTTTTGCGGGGCAGGCGCATGTTTATTCTGCCTACGCTCTACAACAGAAGCAACGTATGTGTAGTGCAGAACCAGCCCAAGCCAGGACACTGTGCAAAGAAGCCGAACTTTCTTGTTTGTACCATGCTACTGCAGCTATTTGTTCAGTGTTTGACAACTGATCTGCTCTTTCTACAAGTGGTGATGAGATCCACAGTCTTCAACAACTATTGCATATATGTATTTCGGGCCAACTTGGGAGTCACCTTTAGTCCCACATGCAAGAGGGCACTTTCAATCATCAGTTCCATGGTCTCAGAAAACCACGCAGCATTACAACAAAGCTAGCCTGGAGAGACAGTGGCAAAGACTAACACAACACAACTGGCTTATAACCTTAAATTCAGCTATTCTTAAGGGTCTCAGGGGAAGATAAAACCAATGCATCATTTTCAGAGTCTTCTATGCAAGTCATATTGCGTATTCCAAGTTGTAATAGACTCATGTTCCCCTTACGGCTTACTCTGGGTGCCAGATCATGTTTTCACATGTCACTCCCCAGATCTAAAGGATATCATTACCCAGTTCAGCTTTTGTCTTTCAGAGCACTAATTTTTAGAGTTCTCTTACTTTATCTGTTAGTCCTATCGGTACGTTTTATTAAGATATGGCACCTCACTGCATACCTAGATGGACAACTTTAGCAACTAAGCTAGTACCCCATTTATTCACTGCTCCAAACAGAATCCCTGTATCTACAATATGAGCCGTTAGTTATTACATGGTGTTCATGCAGATATTTTTATATAAAAAAAAGACTGAATCTACATAAGAACTTGCTTGGTATAAACTAGTTCCAGCCACATACCCACCCCCAAACAACACCCACCCTTGCAACCTATGCTGCCATGACTTCACACGGTATTTTCACTTGTACTTTGGCATCCCCTACATGATTTGGAAGCGTCACTCTTGAATTCAAGAGCTTACAAACAAACAATGTTTCCATGCTTTGTCTGCTCAGGAGACAAGAAATAGAAGTCTGAAAAATCCAGACATAATGGCAATCCAGAACTTCAGAAACCAACCCATTTTTCCCTTCTTTAAGTCATGTAGGATTCAGCCATCTGAATTTTCCTGGAGCTAAGCGAAGCTTTTCAGCCAGATCACTCCAACTGTCCTATGACCGAAAAGGTACGCCCACGAAGTTACAAGGTCACCTTGGATAGCTCTAAAGATCAACATCCCCATGAAAGCACAAGCAGCTTATTATTACTAAAATCAATTTGTCCACCAAAATGTAAGCATTCTTGCAAACATATTTTTTTCATGATGGCGTGCACTCACTGTATTCAACATAACCAGCCATAAGACGCCCTCCTTGTTGATTTTCCTTGACATTTATTCCCATGCAGCTCCAGCTGCAGAAGACAGCTGCCTGCTTCTCCCACTGAACTGCACCAACTGAGGATTTTCTGCAGCCCAGTCACTTCTAGGAAGCAAAGAAGGATGGGATTTTCTGCACCAGCATTGTTACCAACCAACCTAGGATAAAAATTGTTTCCTTCCACTGCCACTGAACTTCTACTGTGTTATCATTAGACTGGACTAATGGATATGCCAAATTCTAATTCAGTAACAGTAGCACAGGCTATTTACAATGTTGCCACAAACATGAACTGTTTATAGTCTAACCACATACAGTTTAGAGGTAACATAAAACAGCGAAGTGCTAAGGATAAACCTATGAAGGTGCTTCATACCCTCCATGCTTACCCCACACACCTGAATCACTTATGTGTGGGCTGACAACCTAAAAACAATTGTCTGAAAGACAAGAAACCACCACTGAATGATACTGTATTTGCAAGATATACAAGGAAGATACGTGCACATTTCGTTTCTCCTTATATGTCCTAAAGCACATGCGATGGTAAAACATTCCAACATTTACAGTAACACACAGGTAGCCAGTCGCTTCACACCTCAGATTCTGAGTTTTCTTCCACATAGACTATTCAATAACCTCTTGCCAATTTACACAATCCATGGATCCGGTCCCAGAGCGTTAAGGCTTAGCTTACCTTATCAAGTGACTCATTTTATCAAGTTCAAGATAACTACCCATGAGAGTAAGATCTGCTCCTGTGAATAAATGTTTAGTGATAGGAATCTATTAAGATATTAGGAAATTTCACTATAGAAGAATAATCAGACAAAAAAGTTTACCAAGAAAATTTGTTAGCAACGCTTTCTTAAAGCAAGTAAGGACATTTTTAATACATTTACAGAAGTGGCTGCCCTTAAGCCAGTTCACTGTTGATCCTTACTAATTTTCATCAGCTAGCTAAATGAGAATTTTATTGAACTACAGAATATAGAGTTATTTTACAAAATCAGTAATGAAAACAGCCATTAGTCACATGCCAGCCTTTATAACCATAAAGTTCAGTAAAAAGTTAAAAAGTTGGTAGTTGTCAGAAACCTAGTGGGCATCTCAATGAGAAGATGCGGTCACTAGCTTTTAAACATCATATTCGAAAAAGAACCCATAGAAAGAAATAGACCCCCCCAAAAAAGAGAAAAAGCCATCCAAAGTTTTCAGAGAAGGCCCAAGTCCAGATGTGTGATGCTCTTGCCCGCCCAGGGATAGCCGGGGAGCCACTCGCCACCTCTCATCCCAGGTGGAACCACAGGTGACACAGACCGATGCCCACGGTTGATGCTGGTTAAGGAAAAAGCTGACTTTTTCCCCCTTTTCTCTCCGGGGCAGGGAGGAGGAAGGCTGTTACCCAGCAGGAGGAAGGAGAAGATCCACTGCAGCACGGCAACCGTCTGGATCCTCCTCTTCAGGGGGACGTTGATGGGGGCAAACTCGACCTTCATGCCGGCGGCGGGAGAGAGCGCAGGGAGACACGGACCCGCCGGCTCCAGCCCCTCTCCCGGTCCCGGTGGCAGCCGGCCGCCGCGCCGCTCTGCCGCCGCCACCCGCGGCCCCCGGCTTGTGTGGCAGGGACGCGCCCCCTCCCGCCGCCGGCGCTGCCCACGGCCGCGGGGCCCGGGCGCGGCCCCAGCGGGCGGGGACGGGGAGGCGGCCGCCCCGCCGCAGCCCGCCCCGGACACCTTCCGCCCCCGCGCCCCGGCAAACCCGCTCCCCGCCGGCTCTCGGAAGGCCGCTTCCACCGCCCCGGCTCCAACAAACGGCGCCGGGGGAGCGGGGCGGGCCGCTTCTCCTCAGGGATAGGCGCCATTTCTGCCGTACCCCCTGCCCCCTTCCCGGGCACACCGCCGCCCCTCAGACTCTTACAGCGAACGCGCTTACGGCGGCTGGCTAAGAATGTAAGATTCCCGTGGCATTTGGGTTTAATCCTGTCCTTTTTAATTAAACCGGCGCGTGCACAGCCTCCTCCCGCCCCCGGCGCTTCACCTGTCAGTGACAGGTGTCAGCAATAAAAAAAAAATATCCAGTATGGAAAAAAAAACCACCACACCCCAAAACTTGCAGACGCGCTGTCCCGGCTGCGCCCCGTTTCCCCCGGGGGACAGCGGGATCGCGGCGGCTCGCAGCCCCGCTGCCACCGGCCCCGCACCGCCCACCTCAGGCCGCCGAGAGGGTACGGGGGCTCCCGCCCCTCTGATGTCACGGACGGTAGCTGCCCGTCGCGCTGCCGGTGCTCGCCGCTCTGCCCGCCGCCTCCGTGAGGGCAAGAGACGGGTCGAGCCGCTCCATGGGAGGCCGGCGAGGCTGACCGCGCACCGCCGAGGCGGGGGACGAGGGGAGTGGGGGGAGCGGGCTGGGGGAAAGGCCGGCGGCCGTCAGGCAGCGCGGCGGGAGGCGCGGCGGGGGCCTGTCGGGGGCCTGTCGGTGGCGCAGGCGCGTCGCGGGCGAGGCGGCCGCAGCCATGCCGACTGTCAGCGTGAAGCGGGACCTGCTCTTCCAGGCGCTGGGCAGGACCTACAGTGAGTGGGGCGGGCGGGACGGGGCTGCGAGGGGCCGGCGGCCCAGGCTTCGGACCTGTGGTGGTGTCTGCATCGGGGGTGCTCCCCAGCCCTCTGCCCTTCGCCAGCCCCCGGCCTGCCGGGCAAAGCCATGTGTCCTCCCTGCGCCCCGCTGGCCAGGCCCAGGTCCCTCAGGAAAGCAGAACCACGCGTTTCCAAATGGCGGTGTCTGGTGGGGGTGTCACGGTCTGTGACAGGAATCGGTTAAATCGAAAAGGAGAGGGGAGAGGCGGGAGCAGGCAAAGCAGTCGATGAATTGCCGTGCTTTCATTCAGGCCTCCTTCCCCGGCCCTTTAGAAATGTGGCTTATGAACTGTCTGTTTGGCTGAAACAGCGTTTAGGGACGTGCAGCTCCACGCTGGGGTTGGCAGGCCCTTAAGACACATGGGTGTGAATCTCCCTTTTCTGATGGGGGCTGTGTTACTCACATGTCATAACACGGCTGATACCACCTCCGTATGACAAGCCGACTGATTAAAAAAGTATCTGTTGGCAGAAGCTGTCCAGTTCCTCCCTCCTGTTTGCATTATCTGTTCAGGCCAGAGTTACCCTGACAAACTTGGCTGAGGAGCTGGTAGTGAAGCTCGGCTGCGGGGCTCAGAAGTCCTTGCTGTAAGAATAACGTGTGAATAAATGCAATATGTACTGAAGAAACTGCTACTCAGATGCAAATACAAGGAAAATTCTTTAAATTACTTTTCCCTTTTTTCAAAATAGCATTTGTTGCCTTGTTTGAAAACATTCAAAACAAAAAACAATTATTTTAAAAGTCTGAGGTCTGCTTATTAACCAAAATTCACCTTCTTTCTTCTCAGCTGATGAAGAATTTAATGACCTTTGCTTTGAGTTTGGTTTGGAGCTTGATGAAATTGTAAGTAACGTTTTTGCTACTTTTTCAGTAGATATGGTGTACTGGCAGCATTTATGTTTGGTAAGAGTTTGTACTGCATGATTTCCAGCGTATTCCCTGGTACAGTGTTGGCCGATGCCCTCTAGCTTGTACCAAGAAGAGATATGGAGGATACCATGCCACAGGTATCCTCAAAAAGCAGTGTGGACAACACTTGAAGGTCCCCTCCATCTATACAGCACTGCAGCAGGCTTTTCATCCTGAAATATCCTCATACATTTCCATACCACAGGGCTGAATATTAACACATACCCTTAAGTTGTTGTTATAAAATACTGTTGTAATGGACTGTCTTAGCACAGGTGTTTTGAATCTGAAAAAAAGCCCAGACATTACCGTCTTGGAAGCAAGAGACCCCGAGATGGTATATTACTATACTTTGTGAAAGTCGGCAGTCTGTGCCGCTTGGTCTTCAGTCTCTGGCCCCATTTTATTTAGCAGCATAAATGGGGCCACGGACCATGTATTGAACATATTTTACAAGATCTGTTTGGTCTTGTTTTGTATGCATTCCTCTGTGCAATAGCCACAAAAATGTATTTGTCCTGGACATTGTTACCTAAGCTGTATCTAATTTATATTTAAAGTTTTGATTTAGATTATGTACTTGTGAAAACTTGCCAGGCCTGATAACTGTATGCCTGTAAATCTTTTCAAGTAGACCTGCTTTGGTTTTGCTTTTTAATTTGAATTGATCTTTTAATGATGTTTATCAAAAGACATCTGAACATCATATGTTGCGTTTTATTTCAGAATACCCTTGATATGACAAGTCATTTGCCGATCTATTGCCAAAAATAAGGTCTCATTTCTGCTAGCATGGAAACTCTTGCTTCTATAATATCTTTTTTTAAAATTGCAGCTCTAACAGTGAATCTTTCTTTTGGTATACTGCATTACAATCTCTGAATCTGAGAAAGGTTTAGATTTTATGTCATTTCTGGTATTTGGTGCGTCCATTTGCTATATAAATCCAAACTACATTGTTAAACTTCTAGTTAATACAATTTTTCCTATTGTATTATCTTAACTATCATACTCCTGACAATGTTAAGATATTTCAGGTTAAAAACACATTTTTGCTTAATTCCAGACATCTGAGAAAGACATAATAAGTAAAGAGAAAGGTGAAGAAAAGGCAAAGGGTGCATCTGAAACCATTCTCTATAAAATTGATGTTCCTGCCAACCGTTATGATCTTCTTTGCCTTGAAGGGTTGGTCCGAGGATTGCAGGTCTTTAAAGAAAGGTAATGCAGAGTTATGATATTTTTGTGTGGTTTGTTATTTGTTTAAACACAAGTCCATTTCCGGCCCATAAACAAACTTGCCACTTGCTTGGATTTTGAGTATGATCACATACATAGATCAGATTCGTCAGATGTTCCTCTGGAGGAGGATCTATTTTTTTTAGTATGTTTTTAGAAGACTAGACTAGAATGTTACTGGGTTTTGGATCTGTCCTAAAAAATTTTCAACTGCTGTTCCATTTGGGACTTATCCTGTAGAGAACTCCTGCAGACGAACTTCCTTGTGATTGTCTGTAATAAATGCCAAAACAAATTATTTATTTTGGTTTTCTGCTATGACTTTATCTTCTTGAGTCCTTCCTTTCTAGTTCAGTAATCTGTTTACCATCCCATAGAAAACAAGTTTTAAACAGTTAGCTAATTTACATGCCAAGAAAAGTTACTAGGAAAGTTTTCTACATATAATTTTGCTACCTTTCTAAAGTGTCCTGCATTTGGGCAACTTTCCTTCCTTCAGTTACAGACTTATTTCTGTTTTTATTCTAGGATAAATCTCCCTAGGTATGAAAAAATAATACCACCTGAGGGTGAAGGTCAGAGGCTGATTATCACTGGAGAGGTAAAAGTGTTTACTGCACCTTTGTAAATTTATAGTAAGTTTCTGGACCAGCAAGACAGGTATCAGTACCAATTTTATAAGAACAGTGAGACTGGACATCTTATTTACAGAACAAAAGCTAAAGAAATTTAAATATCTCTACTCATTGTGATTTATTTTTAGGGAAGGGGAGGAAAAATAGACAAATTATTTTGGGTGAACCTAGTAGCAGATCAAATCAAAGTTTCAGATGCTCACAGTGCATTGACCTGGGTCATTACACAGTGTATTGGAAACCTTGTCTTTACCAGGCCTGGAGTGGGTTTGTTTGGGTTTTTTTCCCTTTTGGAATTCTGATGTCTTTCCATGAACTTTCCATTTGATTACTATTTTTCAAAAGAGGGTTTTATGAAGAGAAGTGCACATTTAATTAGTTTTAGTTTTGTGTATTTCGTGTACTTGAAATTTAGAATGCGTTGCTGTTGTAAATTGCAGACTGTCCATGTCCGTCCTCATGCTGTAGCTGCAGTCCTTCGTAATATAACTTTTACCAAGGAACGTTATGATAGTTTCATTGACCTCCAAGAAAAACTACACCAAAATATTTGCAGGTTAGTGCTTCACTTGAAAGTAGTGTATAGTGTCTATGTGTATGATTTTTTCACATGGTAAGACTGCACATCCCTGTGGCAGAGAGGCTTTATATATATTTATATTTATGCTAAGGATTGGATTTTCCTTTGACTGCTAGGTGTGTTGTTAACATTTGTTAAAATGTTATTCGTGAAAATAATTTCTAGGCTTCTCAAAATTGCCCTTCTACTTTTTCAGTAAGTTCTATGAATGCCTAAGAGTATAGAGCATCATGAAATACTGTCTCAAAGGAACTCCAAATATTACTAGTAAAATTATTATTTTGCTTTCTATCTTTCTAGGAGAAGAGCGTTAGTAGCAATAGGTACCCATGACTTGGACACCATCTCTGGTCCATTTACTTTTACAGCTAAACCACCTTCTGAAATTAAATTCAAGCCCTTGAATCAATCCCAGGAGTACACAGCTTCACAAATTATGGATCTGTATAGGGTAAGTGGGCTTTTTCAGACTTGTTGCACAAAATGCAGGAAGATAAATTTCCAAGCCTTAACTTCTCTCATATCCTTGTTATTAAGAGTTGTTCTTACACATAAACCACAGTTATCTTCTGTAGCTTCAGACAGTGATTGTTCCACATTTTGCTTGTTCATGAGAAATGCGTGGTAATGCTTTATTTTTATTGCCCAGGAAGGATACATCATGGTGTTTTGTGGCTAAGCATGACTCTTAGGATAGTGGGTTTGATATTAACCCTCTGGTTTATCAACACAAAGACTGCTTTTCATAATGCTCCTAATAAAACTGTAAAAGCGTTGCATATTTATCTACACTGGTAAGATACTCAGTGTGCAAAGCTGAGAAAAGCTTGGGGTAAATAATATCAGATTTTTAAATGTTACTTTAATTTGGCCAATTTACCTGGGGAAGATGTTGAATTATTTACCCAACTATGTATTAGGCAAGTGTAGCTGTGTAAAAGGCTCAAGTTAAGTCTGTCACTGCTCTTGACCCAGCATCCTGATGAAACCAGGTAAATGCGAGGAAAAGATTCTATCGAGTCTAATTTTACAACATTTGCATGGACCACTTTAAATGTCGGCATTTGAAAATGATAGTGTTATCACCATCATTACAATATACAGTCCTGCTGGAGCACACATACTGGTCATAGAGATAAATAAATTCTCAAAGATCTCTGACTGACAATGAGTAAGAGAGCTAGGAAACAAGGCGTATCAGAGAGACTAAAAGTAAATTATGGTTTTGGTACAGTGTATACCTATGCCATTGGAACAGATGTAAATTTTGAATCAAATTGAAGCATAAATGTGTCAGTATTCAGCAATTTATAATTAAAAGTATTGTAGTGCTAATTTCATCACTTCTAAGCAAAGTTCCTATAAGCTAAGGATGTCTCTCCATGGGTTCGGCAATGAAAGGTCTGCTGTGGTGAACAAGGGCATCATTTCGACAGCATGGCCTATGCATCTTTGAGAGAATCCTTAAAGAAATAATTTTTAACACTTCTGAAGCAAATCCAGGTCTCTCATTTCAAAATTTTCCTGCTTCTGAGAGCAAACGGCTTTTGCTGCTGAAGTGCCTACCTCTAAGACCAATCCTTCCCTCTTTCAAAATTCCCTTTAATCTCTCAGCAAAGGATTGTGGCACTACGGAAGTTCACAAGTGAGCTAATGTGAAATTTACGTTGTGCTTTGTTTCTCCAGACTGACAGCCACCTTCGACACTATTTACACCTAATAGAAAACAAGCCACTTTATCCTGTCATTTATGACAGCAACGGTGTTGTTCTGTCCATGCCACCAATCATCAATGGTAAGATTACTTACGACTAGTTTATGTTGTCTCTACTATTTTGTGTGTGGGTCAGAATGTCTAACAGAAGCACTGATGTGTAAAAGTCCCACTGCAAACCTCTGCATTGAGCTTTTTGTACCATTCTAGAACTCAAGAAAGGTTCCTTGTGAGAGGAACCTTCATTCGGAAAGCATTTTGTTTGCATGCATAAACATTGTTCATCAGACATTTAGCTAAAAGAAGCATGTAAGAAATTATTTTTTAAACTGATAACTGTAACAGTCTGCTTTGTACTCCATTTTATGTGGTCACAGTACGGGACTTTTCACCTAGGTCTTAAGCCCAGTGTATTTATCAGCAGTGTAAACCAGTTCTTGTGGATCCTTTTGCTATCACACAAGTGAGTCCAGAAGACTTTAATCGCTTAAAAAGAATAAATTGGTCTAGACTTTTTTGCGTTGTTTCTAAACATGGGTTTCCTCTGAATGCAAAAGAAACTATGTGTGATTTTTGAGAACAATGTTAACTGAAGCCACTTAATGATATGGCAAGAATTACTCCTTTAACAAAGATATTTCAGTATACCTATATATTCACTTCAAGAATCAGTAACTTGCCCTACACTAACTGATAAAATCTGCAGTGATAATTTCTATAGATGTATTTTTCCTGGTCGACGTTATCCAGATCTTAAACAGCTAGCCCAAATCTTTATTAAAGGCAGCTCAAACTCCGTGGCAGGGACTGGTAAGAACCAACTGTTCTGAACTGAAGGTGGTGGTCAACTGCTGTTGTTAGGCTCATGCCAACTTTGGAGTGTTCCATGTATAAGCACTGCATATTGTTTATATTTTAGCAATTTAAAAGGTTGAGCTAAATTTAATATGTGCTCTGTTTTGAAGAAGAGTATTTGAGAGAAGCTTCCAAGTTAAAGGTTCTTTTTAAACAGATAATGAAAGGTAAACATTTTTATTGGGTTTTTCTGATTATCTACAAGCACTTAAGTGCAAAGTTATATTTGCTTTGAAGTAAGTCCAGAAATGCTGAATACATTGCATCTGCAAAGAGGTACAGCGCAGCAAAGGGAGGGGAATATACGATCCCTCAATCTTAAGACCTTCAGTGCACCAAACTTTCAGTTTAGCTGTGACCTAGTTTCTCAGGTAGGAAACTAAAACACAGAAGCTGAACAACTTGCTCAGTGTCAAACAAAGGAAGCAAGAATGCCCATGGTATCCAAGTGTGTGCTTCCCTTTGCCTCCTGTGGGGCGCATCTACTTCAGGAATGGTGCGATGAAAGGCAAGAAGGACAAAGAGGTTGGATTTGGCACGGTCCCATGCAATCCCAGGACTGTGTATGTCCATGCTGCAGAGTTACCGGCAAGGAAATTCATTCAAGCTATTCGCTGCACATCTATACCTAACAGGCAACATGAAGCAGATTTCTTTACAGCTGCTCTAGATCGCTCGTGGCTTACTAACAGAACACCACTTTTGTAGGCAACCGACTCCTGGGGGACTTTGCATCCAATTTGCAAGAGAGATGCTTTAGGTGATGTCCCTAAGTGTATGTTCTACCTTGCTTTTTCCAGATGAGAAACAGTGCCCAGTACAGACACAAAGCAAGTTCACGCCGAAAAGGAACCTACACTAGGACCTGAATCGCTAACGTAGACAAACCCATAGTGTATCAGCAGACAGTGTCAAGAGATCTTGGTTATTCACAGAAGTAGCTATGGATATTCATCAGTCTAAATCACTTTTCTAAAAACCATTTAATTCTTTCCTGTCCAAGGCTGCTTTCTTATGCACATCACACATCAAATGCAAATGTGTTACTAAAGCCAGGGGAGATACTCTGGAGGTGCAGAACCACTTTGCAACCAGCAGATGGCCACTATTCCACTAGTTTACTTTTTCAACTGCATACTGAGATACCTGTAGATTTGTCTTTCAGTGTAAAGCATAACCCGGTCAGGGGGTCCAGTCTGTCTTTTCCCTCTTTTTGATTCATAAATTTAAAATTAAAAAGCGCTGCTGTTCTGGTAAGAATTGTGAATGTTGGTGCAGTAGACAGTGGCTTTTTAAGCTGCAGATGACAATGATCTTTCTGAATCATAAAAGGAGTCAATATTAGTGTCATTGCAAGAAAAGTAATAACATTTCTTGACATGTTTTTGTCTTCACGTGTTTTAGGAGATCATACAAAAATAAGCGTAAAAACCAGAAATGTGTTTATTGAATGTACGGCCACAGATATTACAAAGGTAAATTAATCTTTCCTGCTTTTGATATGCTGTAATATCATTGTTTTCCCTTTGGGTGATAGGGCTGCAATACAAAGAGCCACAATAGCCAGGCACTTACTTTATGGAGCCAACCTCCCATTTCAAAAGGACAGGGTAAGTTGTAGGACTCAACACGGTTTTAGGCTTGCTGTATAGGCAGTGTTGTATTTTCATGGGATTTTGTTTTTACTGTGTCTTTACATTGACACTAAGTGTTTGGTTTGTATGAGAAAGTAATTTAAGTCAATTAGGGGCTTTTTTTGTTGTTGAGCATTTTTTCTAAATCTGAAAGGTTTCAAAAAGAGTAAAATTCACTAAGACTGCCTATTTTGCCAGAATACTCTTTGTAAAGAATCACTTTGTCTCCTGCTTAAAATTTGGGCTGAGAGAAGGAAGAAGACGCTTTTTCTTCTTAGTTATCTTTTTCAAGCAGGGATGCTGTGCAAATAATTCTCAAATTGAAGCTTTCCGTATGCTAATTCTGTAACTCAAAGATGAAGCATGAAAGCCTAGCAGTTACAATTGCCTGTTCTTGAATATAGGTTGTGCATTCATTGTTGTTTTCCCTAAAGTATGTATCTTGATGCTTAAGAGCAAAAACATTTTTAACATTCCCTACTACACAATACGTTAACGACATAAATAAATTTGCACATTGGGGAGTGGCTTCTAAGCAAACTTAATAAATAACTGCTTCTTGCTACTGCTTGTCTTGATAGTAAAACCAAAGATAGTGCTGTTCTAAGTACATGAAGGAAATTATACTGTGAGGCATCAAAAAAACCCCAACGCTTGTAGATTGAGAAGTTGATCTGAATCTCATTGTTATGTTCTGTTATACTAATCTCTTAAAATATTCACTGTAAAACAAAAGACGTTGCAGATGAGGTTATTTGATAAGATATTACTAAACAACGCACAGTCCTTCAGCCTCTACATTCTCACTTGAATTTCAGTGAAACAACTAATTAGACTAAAGGTTGGGAAGACCCAGTTCCAACTAGTAATAAAGACCCTGTGTGCCTTTAGAACAGAGTTTAGCAAAGATACACAAACGCTTCAGAACCTTGAAAACCAAAGCTTTCACATTTTTGCATAAATGTCTTTGCAGCAGAAGAAAAACATTTTTTAAAATTCAATCTGGTATTCTAGACTGCTAGGATTTTGGTTGTTATTCTATTTAGAATAGAATGAAGAGAGCGTAAGACAAGATTTTTTTCCCCATTTTTTGTTAAGATATTTTGTCTACTTCAACACAAGTAGATGACAGATTTCAATGTGATTATTATCTTTATTTTGTAGGCAAAAATTGTTCTTGATATTATAGTCACGATGTTTAGTGAATATTGCGAGAAGCCATTCAGGTGAGTATAAATCTCTAGTCAGAGAGACATTACATTTGGGCCACGCGTTAAAAACATTTTTACTTCTGTTTTTCTGTCTCTCAGTGTTGAAGCAGCAGAAGTCGTTTACCCTAATGGGAAGACCCACATCTATCCGGTAAGCATAGGGATACGATGTCTCAGTATCCTCGGGGAAAGGATTTTATTTACACAAAGTCTGGCAAGAGTGACATTGTCATCTTTTTCTGCAGAGGCAGTATACACTTGTTCTGAGATACAGCGTAAAAGCTCAGCTTGGCACTATCTGTATATTAGTGAGTCAGGACCTTCTCTAGCTCCACAAAAAATAAGTTCAGCTCCAGCTTCCCCTTATCTACGAAACTCATTCTGAAGCTCCACTAATTTATGATACAGCTAAAAACACAGTCTCGCTGTGCCCGATACTCCAAAAAGAAGGGTAGGGTTTAAAGTTACGAGTGGTAATCGCGATTGTCGTTTGGAGTTCATGTGATATGAACTTTTTCAGGAACAAGTAAAGATTACAATCGAAGGTCATAATCTGTGCCTAAAGCCTTTAAAACCTATGTGTTCCAAATCAGGAAAAATGAATGCAGGAAGAGGTCCTTCAGGCTTAAACCAGTGGACAACTGAAATCAGCCTCAGCATAACTTTCTTATCAGATCTGGAAGCTGTAATGCCCTTCAGTTAAAGTAACCTTGTAACACTGGCTTTTTCAGTCTTTCACTTTATAGATTTCAACTATATAAAGGTCTATAAGGCAGGATGTTGACTTCAAGTGCAGGTTTGCCTGCATTCAGAGTCCCAGACAGACCTCTCCACAGTAACGTAGTCTTACTTTTTTGGTCTCTTAATAAGTGTAAAGAGAGCAATTCCTCCCATTTCCTGAAGGTAACTGAAGACAAACAGAGATCTGGTTGAGTTCATAAAAATCAGATTTATCAAGCAAGTACGAACTGTTTAGAGGGAAAGAAACATATTTTTACTGAGAGCTTTTCTAGTGGTATTTCAGCTTTTTCTTTTAGCGATCTCAGCTTTACTCAACAGAGGAAAGACCTAGAATCCTGAAGAGATATCCAACGAAACAGAAATCTCTGCAGTAACCAAAGTAGCTTCCCTAGATAAAATGGAGAAAAAAATCCTGAAAGTTTAAGACGAAGTTTAGAAACACCTAAGTAAATACATACAAAGTAACTTTCTTAAAACATGTTGCAAACTTTCTAAGTAATATACCCGTAGATATTTCTGTGCCAATATGGAAATAGAAAGTTTTCTTTCCTTTTCCTCCTAAAAGTCATTTGATCTGTACTAGACCATGAGCTCTCATGCATGACTATTCACTGCTTTAGGGCTTTGACTTAGGATGAACTGGTGACTAGAAACTTTTAGCAACTCTGTTACTTGCATATATCAGAAATTATCAGAAGTTTCAATAACAGGGATTTCATGCTGCATTCAACCTTTTAGCTTAACGGAGAACGGCTTTTGCATCGTGTACTATAATATGTTTCCAAGAATCGTGTTACCTTAAAACATTAAGTTTAACCTAATATTCCACACTTGTCTTCTGTGGATGTCATTTTAGTATTGTAATTAGAAGAAGCTAGATTACCAAGATGTCAAAATTGAATCCTCTTAGGTAGTAATGGCAGGCATTGTGCATGCTGAAAAGCTTTGTCTTTCTTTTTAGGAACTGGCTTACCGAAAAGAGAAGGTGAAACCAGAACTTATTAACAAGAAAATAGGCATCAGGTGTGTTATTGCAAATGAAAACATAGTTTTCATTAATCATGAAAAAGGTACTAGAAAACATTGATTATTGCATTGTTTTAAAAATGTTTACACTATGTGATTATTTTTTTTTTTAGTTTATCAAAATTCAGGGGTTATCTTAGGTAATCAGACTGACTCTGTAAGACTTCTTCCCCTGTTTTCAAGGAAAGTGAATTATTCTTTACAGCCTCACAAGTGTTATAAGTAAAGAAAAATGACCATCTCAAGAGTCAGAATCTGAGCTCGTTCTGGTGGAATGCTAAGCCTATGTACAGTCCATAACGCGCTTGGAGATTCTTCAGGATATAAGGCAATGCAGCAAAAACATTAATTACTTTAAAAAGACAGTCGGTATAGTACAAGATCCGTAAATTACTACTCTCTTGTTTTGTTTCAGTGAGACTCCATCAAGCCTTGCAAAGCTGCTGACTAGGATGTGTTTGAAGTCACACGTCATAGGGAATGGGAACAATATAGAGATTGAAATCCCTCCTACCAGAGCGGACATTATCCATGCATGTGATATCGTAGAAGATGCAGCAATAGCTTATGGTTATAACAACATTCAGATGACTATTCCGAAAACGTACACCATAGCTAATCAAGTAAGATTGCCCCTTCAAATAAACGCTCTGTTGTCAGTAAATGACTAGTGCATGCCAGAAGGGCTTTGGGGAAAACAGAACCTAGGAATTAAATATTTTGACATGCTTTGCCTTGAGAAGTATTTACCATGGATAGGATACAAAACAGATGCCCCACTGATTTGAATAAGTCCAAGACCAGTGGTTGCTGGTACTTGAAAAAAGACAGGGTTTAAGTAGGGAGCCCATATTAAATCTCTAATTGGGAGATTCATTTCCTCAGGCAAGCCTAAAGGCAGCTGGCTCACGCTTTCAAAAATTTTAAGCACACAAGCCTAGTACCTCCCTAGTGAATTCAGCGTAACGTAACAGACAGAATCACCTCAAGAAAGAATAGAAAAAGTGTTTTTAGATGGAAGTTGAAAACTGTTTTTTGTTTCATTTTAGCTCCCCCTCAATAAGCTCACAGAACTTCTGAGACTGGACTTGGCAGCTGCTGGATTCACTGAAGCACTCACTTTTGCCCTGGTATACTATATTGATTTCATATTTTTCTTAGTTGCGTGTTGGAACAGCGATGCAGCCAAAACTGCAGAGGATGGTCTGAGGATATGCTGTTGTATAAATGTACCAGTATTAACCGTTACTGTTTTGACAGGTGATTGTTTGCTCGTGCTTTGGAATTACAGTATAGTATTTTGTGAGTTTGTAGGTCAGAGAAATTGAATGAGTCACTGTTAATGTGGCACGTAATTCTAAATATAGAGACAAAAATAACTGCCGAAGAACTGTTTTTAGTTTAACTTCATAGGATGAAATTGTGAGACAGCAAGTCTCTCTCGAGACTTTGGTCACCAGATGTGAAATTCACCATTGTTTGATAATCTGGAAAACAAACATAAAAATTGAGTACTTTCTGGTGGATATTACTAGAGGTTAGAGATTACTCTGTTTCTATTTGTCTCTTTTCAGTATTGTTGCTTGCCCGTGATTCCTTGCATTAGATACCAAGCTGATATGTAGTTATTCAGTCAGCAAGAAGTTTATTTTAAGAACACCTGTAAAAAAGTTTTAATGCACACTGAGAAGACACAAATTCCTCTGTAAATTTCACCACAGGTGGGGTTTTTTTGCATGGAAAAACAAATAGAACTATAGTAATTGTCATTACCACTGCTTGCAGGTACTATTCATATTATTTGTTACGGCCGTGCCAGTAGTCTTTTTACCAAGAATTAGGACTCTGCAGCAGCACATGCCACTCCAGTACTAACAGCTGGCATAATTTCTAATACTGAATTTTTGCAGCAGCATTGTTTTATTGAAATAAAATCTTCAATAGGAAACACCATCTTGGTCATGGCCACTTGTTCATACCCCTTTGCCATAGCTGTGAACTGGATCAGAGAACCCGATCTACTATTATTTAAAAAAAACAACAAACAAACAAAGTTAAGTGCACCCCCATGCCCTCCAAATGTATATGGTAGCTGTCCATTTGTGGGCATTGGCATAGTCAGCTATTGAAAATACACTATACATTTTAGAAAATCCTTTCTGTTACAAGATCTGCTCAAAGCCTTTGCCTTAAAGTGCAATTTGTGGACATTTTAGCATATGGGGAGCTACCATCACATATTCTGTTAAAACCTCTGTGGAATTTCTCAACCTTTTCCTGAACTTAAAACCTATTAGATGCCAGAAGTATACATCCCTGAAAGTACGCAACCTTTTAAGAGACAGTTATCTGATCACAGATTATTTTTTGATAACTTACTCAAGGATTTTAAGATACAGTGATGCAGGCTCCTAAAACACTTCCACGCATTTGAAAAGTTCAGGTATTGCAACCAAAGTTGGTAATCCAAATGAATAAAATTTTAACACCTTCAGATTTCATGGAGGTTCAAAAGCAAAATTTGGACTAATTTTGAAGTCTGAAAAACACATTCCAGTTTTAATATTTTGTTGTTAACTCATTTAAGTAACCAGGACAATAACTAGTATTACTTCCTGCAGTGCTAGTATTTGACAAAGATATTCAGACTACCTGTGGTAGTACCATGTTGGGGAAATAATAGGTATAACATGATCAAGCTGTTATAGATTTCCTTATTAATTAATAAATATAATTCATTTTTTCAGCACTGAATGGGTAAGATGCTTAAAAACATTGAATATGTTACATTGCTACTACCGAGGACCTTTATGAACTGCAAGAGCAGAATTTGTAAGATCATGCAGTATGTCATGTTATCACATTACATATTTATATTTCTGCTGTGGCACGATGAAACCCTGCAGTCTGCTGTGTCATCAACACTTTATTAAAATGTCAATGTGAGGCCTATGGCTGTGACAAATATCATATATGCTACAACATTCTGTAGCCCAGTGTTATGTGACAAACACTGCTTATGTATTTGTGCATACAGTCTGTTTCTTGGTTTGAGCCCCAAATTATACTTGTACACAATAACATTGCTTTCTGTGGGGAGCTCCAATTTAGCCAAAACGCATTTAGTTAAGTCACAGTAACATACTGTAGTTTAGATACACATCTGAAAACTGTTTAACACAGTTTTCTCCTCCAAAGGTCAGCATTCATTTAAGATTTTTTTTTTTTTTTATTCCGTAATCCACTTTTTCAGATGGTATCATCTGCTCATTTTCCTCACATTTGGTCTATCTACTTTTCAGAGTGCTGCCAGTGCAAAGGCAATGCTTCTGGGAGACTGCAGTGTACTAGCAAATCCTCAATTACATGCCTAGTCTGCTATTGGTTTCTTTAATACATTAATAAAGCTATAAATTCTGGAAATCTGTAGCGTGGATCTTATCAGTAGCATCTGTTGCTGTATGTGCCCAGATATCATCTGAGCCTGATAAAGTGCAAGTGTATTGCTTTACTGACTAGCTTAAAAATACAGCTTGAGAGTAAGGGCTTTAAATACTCCGATGCAAAAATTATGAGAACAACAACAATGAACTATGAGAATCCTGCGCAGCTATGAAAATTGCAGGCTTGGCCATATGAGCCGAGAAGCTCGGGTGCCATTCCCCTTACAAGTGCTGTTTTCAGAATAAAATACTTTACCCCCTGCAAGTCAGGGGGCAGAATCTGAGCCTCTTGTTTTTAAAACAGATGACAGCAATCCATGATAGAAGCCTAAATAAACACTTGCTTTTTTTTTTTTTTTAATAGGTTTATTTTGGTTAGTAATTAACATTTGTAGGTAAACCAGTTTGCCTACTTAGTCTTAAGACTGGGGCTTAATTTTTATTATGAGTGGGTGTTGCACATGACAGCATATATTATGGGGCCTCAGAACAAGTGCTACAATTGCATTGTTCATTCTTGATATCAAATTTCCTTGACTTACTGTCTGTTCTGACTACTTGACCTTGGTGGGTTTTGTCTCTTCCTCTCAGTGTTCTCAGGAAGACATTGCAGATAAACTTGGCATGGATATCTCTGCAACAAAAGCAGTGCGCATAGCAAACCCCAAAACTGCAGAATTTCAGGTGAGAGAATTCAGGTCAAATTTTGACAGCAACATTGTCACAGATTCTATATTTAAAGAGGAAAGAAAAGAACCAACAGGAAATAAAATTTATAAACTGTAGAGCTACTTTTCCTGCATTACAGAGGATGTGCATATTTATGTGCTAAACTTGCTAGCAGTCATTTTCTGTTACCCCTTCACTGAGAAATACCTTATTTGGTGTGAAATAGTATTAGCGTTTTGATAAAGTAAAATACCATGCTCTATATGACAGCATGTGGCAAAATTGAGCTGTCTCATTACAGAAAAATCCCAGATAATTGTTCAACTCCCACATTTAGAAAAGTCATTCAATATAAATGGAACTACTAGACCCGGCAATCTCTAAACTTACTGAGCTCTGGATAGGAAATGTTTTTTTTAAAATTATTAAATTATTAATCATTATTACTTTTCTTTTTTTTTTTTTTTTGGTAATTCTGTATTGCTCTAAGTATTTTAATACCCATTTCTAGATCCACAACTGCAATCTGAGTATATCCGTTTCTGTTACTTACGTTCTGCCTACATCATTGATATCAGGAGCTATCAAGATAATATTCAGATACCATTTAATATTTCCAAAATAGCACTTAGTATTTACCTTTTGCATAAGTGAGATTGAATTTATGGGAAATTTTTTGCACTTCTTTCTGCATTGTTTGTTTTCCAACCCTGCACTGCAGCTCAAGCATCTGCGAGATGATAACCTATTCTTAACCTCACATACATGCTCTTTCAGAAAATGCAGTATAAAGAACATGCAGAGAACATACGTTTTCAGGTTTAATAACTCTAAAACAAAGTTGCTCAAACATAAAGAGATCAGTGCACTATTTGCATCTGACTACTTTTAAACTCTTGTTACAAGTGAGCAAAACAAAAAATTAAAAAAAAATCTAACAGCTGTTTTGGAAGGTTTTTCACTTGCAGCAACCATGTTTGTCCTGCAGGTGGCACGTACAACCCTCCTTCCTGGGCTCCTGAAAACTATTGCTGCTAACCGAAAGATGCCCTTGCCTCTGAAACTCTTTGAGATCTCTGACATTGTAGTAAAAGATCCTAATACAGGTAAGAGAACGTTTCTCAAAGTCTTCGATAATGGAAATATATGCTTACATACTAAATGGTAATAGTAAGTAGATCTGTATTTCTTTAAAAATCTGATAACCGTTACAGACTACATTCTGTTTTTTAATTTACATGCACGAGTTAAGAGGCTAGCATAACATGTTAGATTTTAGAGTGCCTAGAGATACAATTCTCAGAAGTGCAAGTGGGTACCTTGTAAATATTTTTAGGCATCAAAATCTCCATTAAAATCTGTCAAGAATCCTGCAAGATTCTAAGGATAAATAAATGCAAGACAGTTTTGCACCAAAAAAGAACCTGCTCTAAATTGCTGATGTTGATGCACCCATTTTTGCTTACTCTTAATCTAGTGCTTCTTTGCATTCTTATCAGGGCTGTAACTCGTGAGAGAAACTCCCTGCTGGCAATGTTTTCAAGTGGCACAAACCTTGGAAAGTAGCAAATATCGAAGGCACACTGCTATCGCAGTGCTAGAACCTGTTTAAACTGCTGCAGTCTCAAAGACGTGCGGCGCTGTGCCATCTGAAAAGCAGTATGTCCCAAGCCTGTGAAGAGTGGGTTGCACTTGCAGACTCGTTCTATTCTGGAGAGCTGTAACTCAGAAGAAAATATTGGGGTCACTGTGTCTCAGCGTGAATCCCTTTTCCATCCTCTTTAAACAGGATCGCTTGTATTCGTTCTCCAAAACTATCTTCTGGAAAACTGACAACCAATATGAAGAATTAGATTTGTAGCACAGATACAGGCAAAAGAATGGAGCAAGTCTGTGTATAAAAATAAATAAAAAGCTCAACAGTATAATATTTCCCCTCTCATCTATAAAAAGGTTTTCCTTATCTTTCCACTTCATCCAACTATGCTAAGAAAGCGTGTCTGCCTTTGAATTGTTCTGTAACCTTAATTGTTTTACGTGAAACAGCCAAAGCAGCCAGTTCACTTTTCAAAAGCTTCAGTGAAACCTTCCCTGCGTGGTGGGGCCTCTTTGCACCGATTTCACTGGACAGGATCAAAATTTCAAATTATCTTTTTTGTCTGGAAAAATGTATCAAAGTAAAACAAACTGTAAGAATGGATTTTCAGAACCTTAACAAACATTTTTCTAAAATTTACTGATTCATTTCTTTTTACTTGGTATATTGGGCAAAAGGAGGGCACAGCTACATCTTGCAGGAGGAAACTTTGTATGCTGAATTACAACTCCAAATGAAGTTTTGCCTCTCAGTGAAAAAGGCTGACATTACTTTAAATTCAGCAGCAGAAATCATTCTGTTTCGTTATCTGGTTTCAGATTTTAGTGGTTGTGTTTAACGTATCTAGGATCTGCAAAACAAAGATTTATATAAGGCATAAACAAAATGGCAAGTAAATTGCTTTGGTGATGAATTTAATTTGTAGATTACTTTTATTTTTTTTTAAGAAAAAAAAGTCTTGCCAAGCAAAATAAGCAGTTCTAGCAAGCCACGTAGACTTTTTTATTAAATACAGGCAGTTTGGTGGTGCAGCTCATTCCTTGTTGGGCATGCAGTTAGCTAGAAAGCAAAAAGACTTGGTACAGATGGCAGAATACATCAGCATTCCTCAGAACCAAGAGGGAGGCTGTTTATCTTAGTCTACGGAGTGCTTTTATTCTGGCTTATAAAATTTGCAAGCTAAATTGTTACTTTTATTTTGTGTGCGTTAACTGTAGCTCGTGAAAGCTTTTATTTACGTGGATGGCTGCTTAACGGTTTTATAAAGACTGATTTTGTAGTGTACTGCGTTTTGGTGGGAATCACTGCAACGCATGAAAGATAACGATTTCGGAGGCAGCAGCTTTGTACCCCATGCTCCTGGGCAGCCCTCTCATGGGTTGAGCGCTTGCAGGCTACGAACAGTGGCTTTTAATGTTGTGTTTAGAATAGCTATTGTCTTTTTCCCAAATTTACTTCCAAAATTAAACTTGGCTAATAAACAGTTTGAAAGGGGAGGGGAGAAAGAAATAACTAGTAACTCTGCAAACACTGAAAAATGCGGGGTTGTCCTCTCACATATGGAATGAGATTTCCTGCAGAAGGCTTATGTCATCAGACTGACTAATTTAATTTTATTATTTCATGATTTTGGCATGCAGAATTTCCAATTAATAATTTAAAAAGTATGGGTCAAAAGAGTACTGACATTAACTGTATTTGAAATGGCATCTTGTAGTCATTCATGTGTGAATGAACCTAGCTCTTTTAAACGCACTGGTTTTTAATAAAATACCTTCTTACACGGAACTCGTGCTTACCAAGGTGAACTGAACTCATTTCTCTTCAGACATATCTGGCAGAAAGGTTTGACGTACTAAATTAGCAAAACGTGTGCCAGATTTAATATAACTAAATGAAACCAAATCTGAGCAGAATGTTTCTTCTCAAGGCAGGAGGAAATGCGCTGATTTTGAGTATGTTACACAGTATTTGTGTGGTTAGCTTGTAACACTAGATAGCCACTTCTGGTAGGATAGTTACACTAGTTCAGCGTTTAAATCACCACTTTACACCAGCAGTCCTAACAGAGAATAGCCTTTCTCTCCCTTACCGCAATGAAAGAAATGAATCCATTAGAAAATCACCTCTGAGCAGTGATCTTGGGGAATCTGGCAAGCTTATGGTAGCACACATTTAGTACAATTTACATCATTTGCGAGTACAGCCGCTGCCACGCTTTGGAGCATTTTCCAAACTGTCTGGAAGTGTTAGTTATATGCAGAAACTCGTTTGGGATTTTTGTGAGGCTGAGAGACGAGTTTAAATGAGCAGGTGCCCCCTTTCAGATCACCAAGTCATTTTTCTGAAGCATCTCTAATTTGGAAGGGGGCAGTGCACAACACTGCTTTATCTTCCTCTGCACTCTTTTGGCTCACATATTCCTAACCAGCTGCCCATCCTTCGGATTGTTTTTCAACAGCATCCCCAGGAAGTGCTTTGAAGTCTCAGAAATATATATATATATAATTTAGGTTGACATACTTGGCAGGCTCATTTAAAAAATAGAATTGTTTCATGGCATGACACAAGAGATCTCTTAAGTGAGTTATAAAGAACTGAAGCATTTCTAACATCCGCCAGCTTTTGCCTACAGTTCCTAATACTTCCTTTTTTTCTTCCTATCGCCTGTGAATGTGAATGAACTTCTTGCATTGTAATATAACTCCATAAAGGACTAAGTTTCATAACACAGCTTTTTGGAATGCTTGAAAAAACATCCTTTCCCTTACCAAGGATTTCTACAGTTGAAAACACGAGGTATAAAAATTGTTGTGTATATTTATTTCTGATGCTTTAGTTAAGAATAATGATCTGAAGACACCATTGACCTTCTGAATAATAATGAAATTAAAATTCAGATGGTTGTCACAAATTCTGCTAGCATAATGACTCACCGGAAAAAAAAATGAAATAGTTCTGGTGAATGTCTAGCCCCAAAGAATGTGCTGTCTTAGGGAAAGGAAAAACATTTTCTTCTTTTCTGTGGCTCAATACAACGCAAAAATAAATTATTCTCCATTCAGGACTATATTACTGATTGGAATCTTAGTAGAGCTGGGAAACAGAGATAGATAACGATGGCACTGAGCAGCCAGTGTACTCAAACCAGAAATCAGGTGTTGCATTTACTGATATGTTCTCTGTAGCCTTTACTTTTCTGTGTTGCCATTTCAGCTTGAGTTCGATTCTCCAGTGTTACTTAACACTGCAAATTATTATAATGACAGGAAAAAGATCCTGAGTGACAAAACGCAGACTTACTGCTGCAGTAAGTTCAGCTTTCAGTGACTGCTGAGAGAACTTGCAGCTGTATTGCCAAGTTGCTGCCTTAGAAGTGTTGAATGACTTTTGGCTCAAAAAGGCTGTGCTTTCAATCCTTGGTGCAGCCTCTTGCTCCTGTATTTTGCAGCCCTTTTTAATCTGTGTGTTTCTGGTCACTTGGTAAATGTTTTCCTGTTTAGTTTTTGACAGACTTTTTTGTTACTAAATGGTTCGTTGGAGCAAATAAACAAGAGGTAAATTTAATTTAAAAAAAAAGTCTCTAATTTCTTATGTGGTAGGGATTAACAGTTCAGGGAACTCTCAACAACCGCTAGAGTTTCTGCTTGTATTTCAGCTCACTGTACATCAAGCACAAAGATCAGCTGTGGTGGGTCAGACCAAAGGCTCTTTTAGCCCAATAACCTGTCTGTAACACTAGCTAAAAGTGGTTGTCAGGGGAAAAGCATGAGAGGGGGTAGGCATATGTAGTATTGCCAGAGTGCTCCCCTGTTCTCTGGCCACAAGTAGCTCAGGGACTTCCCGACTCAAAACATGGTTCTTGGTCTGCAGTAACAAGTAATAGGCTTATCTTCTATGAACTTCCTCTGCCTCCTCAGAGCTGTGTAAACTTCCAGCATCCACAAAAATCCCGTGGGGAAAAAGTTTCACTATTTAACTCTATGCTGCCTGAAGAACCCATTCCTTTTCTTGTTCTGATCTTGGCTCCTGTTGAGTTTGATGTGCCTCATTTCTTGTATTGAATGCAGCAGCAGACAACTGATGCCTGTAGAGGAGAACCGTCTGAGGTGCTCGGTTCTGACACTTATATCCAGAACTACCTGGAAATACAATTCAGACCGTAGGTGCAGCTGTAACTCCCATGAAGTCACTAACCATATAGGGATCTTTAACTGTACTCTTTCTATGAGCAGTATGCAGTGCAGTGCCTTTTCTTCTAGGAACACTAAGTCCAGCTGAGATGTTTCATGACCAGACCTGCTCCCTGTGAACACAGGTTGACTGTGTAAAGAATGTAATTCACCCTGGCATGTATCAGAGTCCAGATGCCTTCCTTTTGGGTAATTTTGGGAAAGAAATATGAAAACCCAACACATGCAACTATGCCGCATGGTGCTGCCCTACATTAACTTGCAGACCAGACAGACTTGCTCTTTTTACTCATTCATTCCTTCACTGCTGAAGAAGTTCTTACTCCCTCTTTCCCCTCAGTATTTGTAGATCAGAAGGATTTTTTTAAGGGAATGCAACTGCTGTCAGTAAATACATTTCCTCCCTAAATCTAATCACCATTAAGTGGAAGAGGAAGATGAGAATGTCCGTCTAGACATGAGCAACTAGAAGACTACAGAAGCCAGAGGACTCTCTAGAAAGGGATGAAATTGATGCATGAAAATCTGTCTATAACTTGTTGTGCTATATGCCAATATTACGAAGCAGTGCAGCACAGAAGATCAGCTGATGACTCGCAGTCCATGCTATATGTCCTTTTGACTAGCTTTAGTCTGATTGTGTGTGCTGAATGCCCTGGAGTGGTTGAAGCTATTTAGGTGCCCTTCTGGAACACTCGTCCTACTGAGTTGCAACTGAAAGGAGTCTGGTTTATACGCCACAGGGTTGCTTTACAGCGTGAACAGAAGCACCTTAAGTGGGGATGATCAGGAGATCTCCTTCAGAAGTACAGGTCTGGCCCAGACTGAAATGCAATGTATATACTTAAGATGCTTTCAAAGTATCTGAAAGTCCAGAAAGAGAGGACAACCACATTAAGAGTTCTTCCCTGGTTTCAGCAAACTTTGCCCTTGCATACGCCAACCTTGCTGAACACACACTTGCACTTTAACCTTGAGAAGGTAAAGACCTGAAGGCAATAAACAAGTTCACTACATTAATCAGTGTTTTGAATTTCACTGCTACTAATTGGCCAGTTGGCACAACAGACTTGTTACTCTGTTCCTAGATGGTTCCTCTCAAAAAGTGAAAACAGTGAAACCCACAGCGAGTAAAGCTGTGAAGTAGGCCACAGGATTCCTACAGAGTATATTGCAATGGTGTAGCCTAAAGGTACAAGTGTAACAATATACTACTACATACTAAGTTTGAGAGTTTAAAAAAAAAAAAAAAGTATTTTGATGAAATCAATAATGTAAGAAAACTTAGAGCAGGGAGGAGGCAGAGTTTTGACTTAAGGAACTGTCCTAAGTGGGGGACACTCATGTCAGTCTTGATTCATAGTCACTTGGTTTCAGGGATGTCCAAGATGACAATGAAAAGCATCAGTTGCTATTTAGAAGCCTGTGTGAATTTAGATCTTTTCATAAATCACCATGCTAACATTATTACTCGTTTCAAGTTGTGGGCTAGTTGTTTTGTACTGGTAGTTATTGTGCAGCTGAGTTATATAAATATCTAGTTTTTCCACCAGCATCACAAGTTTCCTGATGCTTACCGAGTATTTGCATTTTGGATAGTCTGCTTTTAATTTCTTTAACACTTAACTTGGTACCTGTCACTGTGTGGAAGATACTTGTATTTAAGAATCCAGTTTTCTGCCCAAGGCATTGGATACTTTAAATCTTTCTTTAGAGGGGAGTCCAGTGTGTTAAAGAAATCCCATTATTTCCTCAGATTATACAACAGCTGTGTCAGAGAAGCCATTTTACATACTCATTTCTCCTTTCAGCCACAGGTACCTCACAGTTGCATCAGTTTTCTTCTGATAGAAAGACAACGTTGAAAGTGTGATAAAGTTTCCCAGATAACACAATTTTTTCCTTCTTCTTTAGATGTAGGTGCAAGAAACTACAGGCATTTCTGTGCAGTTTATTACAACAAGAGCCCTGGGTTTGAGATTATCCACGGTTTGCTGGACAGGGTCATGCAGCTTCTCGAAGTACCACCAAGTGAAGAGAATGGCTACACAATCAAGGCAACTGAAGGTAAGGAAGACAGAGCTGCAATGCACAGCAGAAGTTGTTCTGGAGCTTAGGTGTTCCCCTACCATCCGAGGTGAATTTTTGGTTGTTCTCAGCAGTAGGCACAAAGAATTAATATTATTCTATATGCTATCATACTGCAGTGTAAGTGAAAAGGCATTAACTGCATTTACTGATTGTAAAATGGGACTGCTGTCTTTCTGTGAGCTATTCCGAGTAGTTTTATATAAATTGCAAGTTGACAGCCTTTTAAGGAGACTTATAGTAAAGCGTATGCCATGAGCTTCATGGACTGTTTGTAACGAATTAATCTGCTGGTTGCCAGGGTAGGTTGAAATTCACTGAAATGAATAATATGCCAGATAGCCAAAGAGAATACAGTGGTTAACAGTGCCTGGAAAAGTCAACTCCTTACACCTGATCTTTTAGTTTATAGCTTTATCTATAGTTTTATTCATAAGTACCTTTTACTTATATATTCATATGAAGATATATGCCTTATATATCTCTTATTCAAAGACCTGCTGTCTTTGAGACTGAACCTGCTGCTTAGACAAGCAGTTGTATAACAGCACTCTTCCTTCTCCATACAGGCTGAGTTGCACATGAATTAAAAATAACATCCTTAAGTGCAAAATCTCCTCCGTGTATATGCATATGCACGTAAGAGAGAAAGCAAGCAGGTTGACCCCATTACTTCATTGAGAGCGTGTAGGTTGATGCAGGACGGGAAGCATCAGCAACTAATCTGTTCTGCTACCTAAAATAACAGCGTAGTAAACACAGTATAGAAAAGCAAGACTGCAGGGATAGCAGCTATGATTCTACATATACGTCATGCATTGGTGCGCAGAGATATGAGACACTGACTCAGCTTGAAAAAGTGCCTCCATTCTGCACAGACTGGAACAAGCAGCACTGACAGTGTGTCCCTGACAGCCTGACCGAGCTTGCCTATTCATAGAACTTTAATGAAAAACTGTTAGATGTCTCCCCGTTTTGCAATGTACTGCCAAGACACCAAACACTTCAACTAAGTGGCCTCCTAATGCTTCAATGCACATTTCTGTCATATTGATGGTTTTTTCCCCTCCTGTTTTTTGACAAAGTAGTATTTTGCTCAGTATTATTTAGGCAGACTTTAAAAGGGTTTATTAGAATATTGTTAATAGGATTCCCAGGTTGACCAGAAGAATGTTTAAACAATTGTACTTCTTGTTCTAATTCTACCAAGCACAGAACAGGTGATAGCAAAGCTTCTTATTTGGAAGGGGAGGTTAGAAGAGCCTGGAGGAGCTAGGTACTCAGCTGTCACTGAAGTCAAACTGAACCGTTAGATTCCTTTCCAAAACTCTTCTGTAGCTTGTTTTTGAATAGACGTATCAAGAGTTTGCTTTAGTACTGAAAATATTTGCAAGTGTTTTCTATCCTGTACTGTAGCATTTCAATGACGTATGGCTGGCTCCAAGAAAGTGGAAAAGAGATCTCAAAAAATAATCCTAACGCAGTGAAGAAGTTATTTCTAGATACTAGTGCTGCTTAGTATTCCTGGTACCGAGGGATTTGTAATGCCCATTCAAAATCCTTGCATTCCCATGACATTATTCCACAACGCATTTAGTGTAAAGGATGGATTATGCCTTGTCATATGCAATATATTACAAGCAGTTTGTGGCTTTCGGCTATGGACACGCACACAAAAAAAAGCCTACTACTTTCTGTTTCACCAGCGTTTCAGAAGCTCTCCCGGGATGGCATGGAGATTCCTTGCAGTTCTGACATTGGAATTTAACCTTGGTAACAATGCAGATGGCAGATACTCTAGTGCCATAGCGAATGCAGTGTCACTGCACCAACTTACTTAAAAGACCTTGACTGCAGAGATGGTTGGAAGTCAAAGTAGTTTGGGGGATTTTGTTTGGGTTTTTTGTTGTTTTGTGTTTTTTAAACTTGCTTCGCCAACTGTCAGTTAGGCACGTGTGAGAGAGAAAAATGTCAGCAGATGACAGAGTAAGGTCAATTGCTGAGTGAGGGAGAGATATCCCGTAACATCGTAAGAGACTGCAGCATACCAGAATAATTCAGAGGAACAGTGCAAGTTACTTCAGAAGTTTTAAATCACGACATTACACATGGCATGGATTTTTAGATGCATCTGTATGGAGCACTTTTTTTTTTTTATTGCCTGTGCAAAATTAAAATTTATACAGTGAGAAATGGGTTTATCCTATGACTCTGATTTAGAACGATCCCAGATACTTTTTCCGTATGTGATCTCCAGCAAAAATTCAGACTAGTAAGCAACACAGTGTAAAGGGTCTGGTCCGGGTTTTTTTGTTCCTTGTGTAACTGATTAAAATAGTTCCAGTGATTGTTGGAAAACAATGCAGGGGGTAAAAGTGTTGTTTTAAATGAGCAACAAAGAAAAGAGAGAGATGTATTGGGCACATAATTGTCTCTTTCCCAAATTCACTTCAGAAAATGAAATGCCTGTACTATAGTCCTGTTTGGTCCATATGTGCAAATCATGGTTATTTAAGCTCCTTCTGTTCTACCAACACCTAAGTGCCCTGTGATTTGACCTTAAGGTCAGAGCCTTTTTGCCTTTATAGCAACACCTGTGAAAAAAGTACAGATGCTGGCAAATATGGGTGAAATTGTGATGTTCCCCTGGCCTTTGCACTACGCTTTGGTGTAACCTGAGCTAGGTAATAAATGGAGAAGAGCTGCTTAGAGCAGCCTTAAGGAAGAGAGGGGTTTGAGTGACTGAATTCAAGGATTTCAACATACATTTGGCACTCAGTGCTTTTAATTTTCTAAAGTCACTAATGGAACCATTTTTTTTTATTATTATTACCACGAAATATACTAAATTATAAAGTTTGAAAGACAGAACTCTGAAATGCTACCCATTGTTCTAAAATACACAGAATGGACTTTTTGATATATTAGTGAATCCTACAATTAGTGGCCTAGAAAAGCATTTTAGGTGGGTTTTTTTCCTCTTTGTTTTATAGCATAGGCATCCATAATCAAACATAGCTTGAAAAGAGTACAATTATTGCATCAATCCTCAAATTTGTATGTGCTCCATAATAAAAGATTTTGCATAAAAACCCTTGAAATTTTAGCCAGTTCTGTACCATTAATAAAATACAAAGATCAGTATGGATGTGTATGATTAGGAGGTAAACAAAATAAAAATGAAACTTTTTAAAAGAATAAATTATGGGTAGAAAGAGCCCACAAATTTTGTCATATATTGTCAGGTAATTTAATACAATTATTTATTTTTTTAGTTCACTTTCACTGGTTTCAGTTCCCTTGAATTCAAAGCCGCAGGCATTCTGATAATTATATCCAAAGGCATTCTTAATTTCAAGTTTTAATCTCTGCAGGAATGGGTATGTCTTCTGCACCACTTTGGTCATCTTGTGACCATCCGAGATGACTATTTTCTTCCAGAACTCAGGACCACGATCACAGGAGGTGATGTTAATTATGGGATATGGGTCCATAGTAAAGTCTTACTTAGGTTAAAAAGAATAGAACAGGCTTAGTAAATACTGACAGTGGATTCTGTATCGTGGTCTTCAAAGGAGCGGTGTGAAGTATAAGGTATAATTATCCTCACTCACATTATAACATTTAGAATGACTGTCCATGTTTTAGGAAAGAAACCCTATTTTTGCGGTACCTCTGAGAGCCTCTGTACTTTGCAAATGGAAGTTAATTGGGCACAGCCTGTTTGAAAGGGAAAATAATTTTCATATTTTATGAGAATGAAGCAATTTGACAGGTTCACAGAAAGTGAATGGTAAATCTGTGCATCGATACTGCTTCACGGTCTGCCCTGCTGCCTTCTGTGACAAAAGTGATATTTGATGAAATAGCATTCATTCGTGTGAAAACAAACAATCCCCCAATAGTGTGAGCTTGTGAAATGAGCTACTTTTTTGTAGGTTACTGAGTCTTGTGAATTTCAGTTAACTCTTGGAGATTTTTTTCCCTTTTTTTTTTTTTTTTTTTTTTTTTTTTTTTTAAAGCAAGTGTTAGTGCCATTCATTCTTTTAGGGTAATCAACAGCTTAGTAAAGCTGGGAAGTCTTCCCATTTATGTTCAGTGTAAACATGTACTTAATAAGCGCATACTAAGTCTTGCTTCCTTCAGTAATTGACAGTTGTCTTTCAAAAGAAAAAAAAAGAAACTGCACTCCCTTCTTTTACTGCCCTTATTTAATTAAATGAAAGGTGTGGTAAAGTGTAGAAAATTTTAATTCCACAGTAAATCATAGCGATAGCTTCTCATTTAGCAAGGTTTAGCTGTGAAATTAGAGGTGTAATAGTTATCTCCATAACTAAGAACATCAATAAACATTTGCTTTTATAATAATAATTATAAAACAAACCACAGTCTAAGTCTTCTTTTAAAGTTAACCTCAATTCACAAGACAAGAGGAGGGAAGTCTGGGACTAATTCTGAGTCACGCGTATAGACCTGAACCCCAGCCCTATCTCTGCTGATCAGTTTAGATGGAGAGACTCCAGTATACACGGATATTTAGTACCTGTGTTGCAGTTGGCATTATTAATACCTGTTTTATTTTAAGGAACTGTAACTTGATTGCTCTTGATGGCAATCCTGGCCTTTCAGTTGCCTGTCTTGGCAGCCATTGCCTTGTTCATGGATGTCAATAATTGTCTATTTACTCGTAGATAACTAAAGGATGTATGCCAATTTTACTATGAAGCCTCCCAATATCATTTGTGACATACTAGAAGACAACAGTCAATTCTTAATCCATTTAATTGGCAAAAATAGATACTTTATAGGTGCTATTGTGTCCTTGTAATTTTATTTATCTACCAAATGTGTCATTTGAAAGACTATAATCAGATTTGACAACATCCATTTTCAATAAAAACATATCAGCTGGTAATTGACTGTATTCAAGTCCTCCAAACTTCACATTTGCCAATTCCCAAATAACTTTTTCTGTCACCCAGGATCACTCTAGATCATCCACCTTGGAACACCAACACCACAGTAACATTTTTCTAGTACTACAGAATTCCCAGTATTGCTACTACAGGGTAACAGCAGCAGGCAGCGTATTTGCTTTGAGAATTGCACCGTAGTTCTGGTGCCTAGGACTCCAAACATCTCAGAAACATCCTAGTCCTGGTAGACATAACCGAACATATCCTTCATTTTTTCAGTGGACTGGAAGACACCTTATTATATTCAGGAATATTCTTTCCCCCCCTCACCCCCCCGCCCCCTGATGAAAAGAAATATTTATTAAAAACATACACATTTCTGTCTCACATAAGAAGTTCAGCCAGACTTTTTAGCAGATTAAAGTATCTCTCCCTACAATTAGTTTCCACTATTCTTAAAAATCTTTCTAATACTGTCTTTATTGCCGCCAGACATTAATCATTCCTACTTTATTCATTTTCCTTGATGAATTTTCAGCCACTGTTATAAATCATATTTTATGATTTGCGATTTTATTTCTCTCATTTTTGTCTGCAAGTGACTTTTCTGATTTTGGGCCACTTTCACTCCAGCACTAAATACGGATAGGGTTTTAGCCAAAAATCTTCCCAGTTTTTGTTGTGAAACTAGTACTACCCGTTTATCAAATAAATTGTTCTTGGAGATACTCCACTCCTATTTTTCTAGTTAGTTCCGCCCACCCCCACCATAGTCACCTTCATGAATTAACAACACTAAGAGGTAAGGACAGGGTGGTGTTTTGGTTTGTGTTTTTTTCAAATCTGACTGATTTTAGTACTTTTAAACGTATTACCCTAATTCTGCCAGTGGTTTCAGGAGTTCCAGCACCAATCATTACAACGGCTTAATTAAAAGTCATTTTGCAAAATTACATGTTTGTCACTAGTTCTTGTGGCTTTCCCAGTATTGGCCACTACTCTGAGATCTAATTAATTTCTCATTCTTTTCTCTTGAGCAATTTTTCCCTACAGCATGAAGGGAGCTTAGTTAGGTGAAGAACTACAGTTCTAACACCTCAAAATTAAATTATCTCATAAAATGGGTGCAGCTGATCACTTCATGTCCCTTTAATCCTCTTTTATCTCCGATCTTTATTTCCTTCCTGTAAATACAGGACTTTGGATTTATAGGAACTAACTCCTTACAAATTTAGGCCATGTTTATTTCTGTCTTACCAAGTATCTTTCCACACCAGTGTTGATGCCTCAAATTTGGTTGTAACTGTTTTAACACCCAAGAAACACCTGGCAAAGACATGAACCAGACGAGCTGCTTATATTTTTTAATTAGCCAAAGTGGGAGTCTTACAGTATCTGGAGTTTCTCCAGACAAACCTGATTTATCAAAATTTGACAGCCCGCTGTACCATCGGACATCTCAGAGATGTTGTGCTGTTGCAAGTTGGTGCAGTTACGGAAAGAAACACTGAAAGTTTGTGGCAAACCCCATTGTTTGTTTCTGGAAATAAGTCTCATTTCATTATCTTTGTGTCATACAATTGATCTTGATTATGAAAAGAGGCTATCAGAACGGAGACCGAGGAGGGCTTTTTCCATTCCTATCGTCATTTCAGCTCCTCATCTGGAGGTTTTTGAATGTTCCTTCCCAATATCCTTCAAATATAATCTGTTTGCACAAACCTTAACTCTCACCCACACACACAAAAAAAAAGATGTATCAGGTTGAGGAAAAGTACGTTATTTTAGCACTGCACAGGATAATACAAGACTTGACAGGCTTAGACTTCTGTCTTTCAAACTTTCATCATCAAATTATGTTTGACACGCTTTTTCCCCCCACATAAAAAATTAAAAAGTTCAAGAAGAGAACAAAGAAAATATTCGTTTCTCAAATTCGGAATATTACTTCAGAAGAGAAACTCCTTTGAATTGACTCGTTTGGAAGTAAGTTTCCTATAGTATAACAGTGGGAGGAAAAAAATGGTAACTACAGAAATATTCTGGGGAGGGGCGTCAAGTCAACTTGTGAAGAGACACAAGCTAGCTTCTCTTATCTTCCTCTTTTTGTGAGTACTAACTAATAAAAATTACAATATTTTTCCTCCCATCCCTTTTTATTCTGACAGATTAGGGATGCTCCAAGAAGTAGTAGCATTTCTCCTGACAAACTTTTCATTTTCTACCAGGTTTTGTCAACTCCCAGAACCACTTAAAACATTGGCATTTGTCTTCCTGAGCTCAAGCTTTTAATTTCTTCTCCCTGACATTAAGTTCCTTTACTAAGAAGGCCTCTTCAGAGTTTAATTCTTTTTGCCTCCCCAAAGGCAACTTATCTTTTTTAATCATACATCATGACAAGTCTAGCATAAAAATCTTCCTTGCATCGAGAGTTTTAACCATCAGGCACAGCTTACATTGTATAATAGAGAATTCGGGCGCTTCCATTTTTTCCTGTCTCCTTACATTAAGAAATAACTTTCTATGTCAAAATCATAAAATGTATTTTCAATGTTGCAAAGTCTTCTCTAGAGAAGAGACGATTCGTAGAGGCCAGCAGCAGAAATAGCAGCACATCTCCTGCCTGAGCGAAGGAGGGAAGAGATCTAAGGGGCCAGGGTCAGGGTGCGCGCCTGGTTGCACCAGCTCCTGGGGTGAAGTGCCACAACTTCATCCTCAGGCTCCGCTTTCACCTCCTGCACAGCTTGCTGCGGCTAGAGGCCAACTAAGTGTCCGTATGCTTTCATTTTCACTACAATATTAATGTTAACGCTAGCAATGGTGATCATGTTGAGTTTATAGCTCATAGTTGAGCGGTTCTCTCATCTGGTTTGATTTTTGAACTGTGATAGGGAGGCAGAGGGGCAGTACTTCAAATTTAATCTTGCATACAATTTCTAACATTTACCTATGCAATAAGTTTTAAATAGGGATTTGCAAGATTTCAGCTCAAACTTTTGCATCAACGTGAACGCAGGATCTTAAGATCAGTGTTTCTGTTGCCCGTGGAGGAGGAATTGACTTTACCTTTTACCTTTGCTTGTGGTGTATGTGTTAGAAAATAGTAGATCGCAAAGAAATGCTGAGCTAGTGCCGACTCAACCTGGTACGCGTGCTGGGCACAGACCCTCCTCCTCTGGGTGCAGAAGCCATGTTTATTGCAGACCCAGGATTATTTCTGGTCCCGGGCTAGCTCGCACTCGGACAGTTCAAGCACTTCTGTCCCTAGTGGTGCAACCTCCTGCTTCAGCCACAAGGCATTGGTTTGCAACAGGAATCTTAGTTGCTAAAACTAAGTGATTAACAGTTCCAGTGACTGCCGAGATTCATCATTTAATTATGTGTTATTCCATGCTAGTTTGTTGAGTGATTTTCTAAAAAGCATGAAATGTGGTGGCTGTGAAAGCGTAACATCAGGTGGCTGTTATTTATCTCAGCCAGTAATGTCAAGTCATCGGGAGGGGAGGACGGCGTGGTCTAGGACATGAAGTGAATAAACAACATGCAAACTAAATATGACATACTGCAGTAGACTTGCAGAATTACTCAGTGCTGGTTCTTGTTATTCTCTAACACTTGTATGAAAGCGGAGCCTAAAAGCTAAAATCTGCTGCCTTACTGTGCATACATAGAGTGTTATACCCCCTATCATAAAGAATATAGTTTATTGTTTCCTAGTTTCTGATGTTTGCAAGGATGAATTATTCCTTTAAATATCTAAAGGGCGATAAAACTAGTCATGGAACAGAAAGAAATTAAGTTTTTTAACATTCAAAGCTTTGAGTTCTCTAAAGCAAAAGAGCAAGACATCTCAAAAAAAAAAAAAAACCAAACTTTATTTGGGATTAGGAATTCTCTAGTTTTCTAAATAGCTGTGACACAGGATCACCTTAGGTTTGTGACTTTTAGATGGGACGAAGTATAACATTTCAGATAAATCAGATAAAACTGGCCTAAAAGCAAAGATTAGCTGTGTAATGGTAACTCTGCAGTGCAGCTAAACTCCAGTGTAGAATTGCTGTTTCTCACAACTGCCACACATATACAAATTTATTGAG
Source organism: Chroicocephalus ridibundus (assembly GCF_963924245.1). Taxonomy (NCBI): domain Eukaryota; kingdom Metazoa; phylum Chordata; class Aves; order Charadriiformes; family Laridae; genus Chroicocephalus; species Chroicocephalus ridibundus. The sequence goes on from NC_086289.1 coordinate 52,321,478, forward strand.
CTTTATATGCAAATACCGATTTCTAGAACAATACACGGAATTTGATAGATTTCTTTCTAGGTTTCCTACATAAGTTTTTCTGTATGTGTTATTTAAGTGACCACCCTGGTACTCCAGCAGCGAATATGTGAAATCCTGTTACCTGGATCAGTGACCCAAAACGTCTGCTTTCCTTAGCCTCAGCATCCATCCAAGTATTACGTTCCATTAGGAAAGGCAGGAACACAGTGATTTTACCCAAATAATCTGAAGTGTCTGACACTGCTGTAATCATGAGAATAAGAGGTGAATAAAAAGGAGCTCCAAACCTATTACATTCTTGAACCACTTCCTGACATCCAGCAACACCAGACATTGTCTGTTAAAGCTCCTGGGGCTCTCTATGGCAAGAATGAAAAATAAATCTAGCCTAAAAGTCCGTGTTGGTCTCTGTTCTCAAGGCAAGTGAAGGAAAGAGGTTGCCAACTACACCAGTCCCCAGTTCATCACTGCAACGCGCTTCAACATGACTAACAACGGTTGACTCTGCACCCAGGCAGTATTATGATTATTTCCACGCTGCTTACTTAAGTTTGTGTTTGTAAAACAGTATCATTGATCCCTAAATAGTCTTAAATATAGTCAAATACAGAATAGAATATATCTAGTTGTAGAGCTGTATATGAGGGCTCTTAGGAGATAGAGGAGTCAGTTTTCCCTCACATCCTCCCCGAGATACGCATTAATAAAAATGCAGCTGTTGAGTTAGTTGTAACACGAGAAGATTAAATGACTGACCTCTGCAAATTTGTGGATGACTCTCCATATTCCCTAGCCTCATTGTCTGCACAAGGACTCTAATACTCAAGTCTATTTTTGGATATCCAGTGTACCAGTCCAGGTACATAACTGATTGTCCCTTTACCCTCTTCTGCTACGCCCTGGAATTTGAAGAGACATAGGAAGAAATCAGAATGAAAGATGTTCTTTAGTCAAGGGATATATTTGTTCATATCATACAGATATTTCTTCTGTTATCTTTTCAACTGTTAATTATTTGAGGGGGAATAAGTCTAAGGCGCTCGCCTTAAATTTCGTTGTATTGATTTGCATTTCCTGACACGTCATTACAGCTAAGTGTGATCTGGAGAGTGGAGGTTGTTCTGGCATGGCTTTAGTCAGGAGTTAAAACTCAGGAAACTAAAGTTAATAAATATCCCACTGATCCCAAAGTATGTTTTTTCTGGACATAAGAGTATATGGGGGAAGAACTGATGATGCCATGCAACTTAAAAGAGCAATTTGTCTCTTAGTATGTTCCAGAACTCATGCAAGACTTGAGATGTGCATGATTTTGAAAACTGGCTGAAGGTATATCACCTCATGACAAAGTAGGATTTTGAGGATGCCATTGCGTCGCATCAGGTGCTGGGAGCCTGACTGCACTGTGCACACGGGCAAGAAAAGGGAGCTGCCTTTTAAAATACTGACTGGTCTGATACCGGCCTGGAACTTTGCATTTGAGCGTATCTGACCAAAGAAGGAATTAATCAAAAACATGAAGAACCTGATCCTAACGAGAAAAACAACCACTAGCCTCACAAAACTAAATGCCATCCAATGTAGCACAGGTGAGTGAGGATGAGGTAGTGAAAGGGCATCTGGAATGACCAAGGGGCTGGAGAATGAAGATGAAAGACTCTCCAGGCCAGATGAGCTCTGCTCTATTACCTTCTTAAGCTTCAACTTCCGATGTGCCTTCAAATTACAGGAACAAATGAGTGGGTTTGAAGGCTTAGTGCAACTGTAGGCCTGTAATACTACTTTAATCTATTTCTTTTTGAAAAGGAGGGAGAGTAAGGCAGAGAAAAGAAACTGTGCAAGGTGTTTGACAACAAAGAGTGCAGGGGACTCTGAGCTCTTTGAGGGTCAATTAGCCAGAAAACGTGCTAAAGACTACATGCTCTATTGGATTATCGGGCAAAGAATTACCCCAAAGCAATCAAAGTGGCCCTGTTGCCTGAATACAGAGAGGCAATTACAGATTTTGAGGACATGCTACAGAAGCTTTAATTAAAGGTATTATTTCTACATCACTGAACATTGGAAATTAAATTCTTACTTGCAGCCACGAGAAGCAGCTTTTGTCTTTTGCTTGCGTGTAGTATGTCAGCATAAGACATGACTGGCTTTGGCATCTCCTCTTTAGGAACGCGTATTGTGTTTCACCCCACCCCTTCTCGTAACTACCAATTATGATGTTGACATATTAAGAGGTGGGTTTCCATTGCTAGACCTTCTGGCTTCCTCTGGTATTGTGTAGGTCTCTATCAGCAAGGACAATATGAGCTCTGACTAGATTTCAAGGTGAAGTTTATGGAGTACTATTTGCATGCAGAGCAGAAAGGATTAGCTATAGCAACAGTGATAAATTTATTATCTTTAAGGTAGATGGTATAGTAAATTGAAGTTTTTTTAATTAATTCTGGCTGTCTAGGTACTTGATCGCACAACCAACCAGACTACGAGAGCAACTTTTCTGTATAATTGGACCAGCAGCAAGCACAGCCCCTTTCTAACACACTTAATGGTAGCAGTGCCTCCAGGTGCACATTGATGACTAATTAAAGCTTTCTTTAAGAAGACCATTCTCTTCACAACCATCCAGTTCTTGACAGTGTTACATATACAGATAGGGCAACAAACACTATTGTCAACTTTTACCTCCTGCTCCAAAGTCGGAGGTCACTACCACTTACTTTCCTGGGAAGGCACCCTTTAGACTCCTTTTGGCATCAAGACTTTACTGAAGCTTAAGAGCACTGGACTTCAGCTTATGGTGCTTTTTTTTTTCAAGCAAAATAATAGTCTGTGCATTTTTTGCTGCTCTCCATACATACAAATAGCGTAACTACATGTCTTTCACACAGACTGGACTCTCATTCTTAAGTTTTATACTTGACTTCATAAGCTGACATGATAATCCAGTCCATAACCCAAGCTTTGCTAGAAGTCTAGAACACCACTACTATTTACTCAGTAATGCAAGAAACATGCAAACCAGGTAAAAAAAAAAATATTTACCTTTGTTTCCTGGTTAGTTTGATGCATCCTCAGGTTTGCTGTCCTGCTTCTTGGGTTGGTCAGGTCCTCCTGCAACCCACGGCTTGTCCTCAGCACAGTGAGGTTCCTTCAGCTCAAGTTTCCTTTTCTAGTCATGGTTGATCCCGCAGTCAAAGCACTCCCCCCGGCTGCAAAATGCTAGCTTCTCTTTCCCCCCTTTCTGCTCAGATTTTTGCATGTTTCTTATGAGTTTTGTCCTTTTTTTTTTTGTCTTTTTTTTTTTAGTACTTTCCTTTCAATATCTGAATTTTTTTATCTGAAGTTTACATTTGCTTCAAATTCAGGTGCCCTTGCAGAGATAGATGGACCAACAACACCCAGTCTCAGGCACGAGCCAACTTCCTTCCCTTACCTGTACGTGGGCAATGGGGGAGTCACTCAAATGAAGAAGACTTTAGATCCCCCATCTGTGGGATGTGGTCTGGGGGCCCTTTTGGCAGGCAGGAATATACTTTGAAGCATTCTGTAGTGGAGCCAGTTATCATAATAATAGTTTCATTATTAACCAGAGTTCATAAACTCTCTGTAAACCTACTCCTCAGCTCATGTTTCTTTGGTGCAAGAGCCAAGTGTTAGCTGGACAGATGGGGACCCTAAAGCTTTTAACAGGTTCTTTTGGTTTTATTCGCTTATTGTCTGATCTTTTCAGTCACGGAATAATGCTCCGCAAGCGCCGTGCCTGCAAAGCACCAGGCACACCAGCAAGCGCGCTGTGAAGTAACCAGCATTCCAGGGTTAGCTGAACTAGAAATGAAAGGCATTTCAAGGGCCTGCTTTCTGCTCCCCTTTGGGGAGCTAAGCGTTCCCCCTGGATATTAATTACATATTTACCCCTTCACTGCAAGGAAGTGCAGAGTAAAATAAATACCACCATGGTCCAGCATTGGCTGCTGCGTGTGAGACAGAATCACAGAATAATGGGGGTTGGAAGGGACCTCTGGAGATCATCTAGTGCAACCCCCCTGCCAGAGCAGGGTCACCCAGAGCAGGTTGCACAGGAACATGTCCAGAGAAGGAGATTCCGCCACCTCTCTGGGCAGCCTGTGCCAGTGCTCTACCACCCTCAAAGTAAAGAAGTTCCTCCTCATGCTTAGATGGAACTTCCTGTGTTCAAGTTTGTGCCCGTTACCTCTTGTCCTGTCACTGGGCACCACTGAAAAGAGCCTGGCCCCGTCCTCCTGACACCCACCCTTTAAGTATTTATAAGCATTGATTAAGACCCCCCCCCAGTTGTCTTTTTTCCAGCCTAAAAAGACCCAAATCCCTCAGCCTTTCTTCATAAGAGAGGTGTTCCAATCCCCTAATCATCTTGGTAGCCCTTTGCTGTACCCTCTCCAGTAGTTCCCTGTCCTTCTTGAACCAGGGAGCCCAGAACTGGACAAGAAAACATGGCTGAATGTGAAATGCATGGCCTGGTTTCATAGTAGAGGCTGCAGCTCAATCAAGAACTTATCCCACCCTCCTCCCCTTGCCAGGTGAAGAGCCACCACCTCCTTTTGGGTGGCAGTGATTCACTGATTCAGTTCACCTGTAACAGGAAGCTGTGCTGCAAGCTCAAAGTAAGGAGGGATAAATTTTGTTGGTGTTAAGGTTCTAGATAACACAACACTTGACTCCATAATCATTAAGCCATTTCATTGTTTCCGACCTAATATGAATTGCGATCAGTTTTCAAAATTTATCACAAATGCATATTATTTAGTTAAATGCAAGGGAACTTCTACTGAAGTTTACCTTCTAGGGAAGATCGATAGTGGTGGATGTGAAGGTTGGGCAAAGCTTCAAGAGCCCCCACCGCCTGTCCACCTTCTCCTGACCGGGAGACGGCCAGCTGGTGATGCCTGGGTGTAGCAGAGCATTCCCTGTGCCTGAAAACATACCATTGTTTCACACAATGGGAAGCAGCACAGATCTGGGAAGCTGCCTCGGATAGATTGCCTGAGTGCAGTATTATTTTAGACCCCCTCCAGATGTCCAAAACAAGTTTAAAAACAGTTAAGTCTCATGATATAATTGGGTCTAGATGTGCAAGAAGATAAAGTAACTTTCCCAAGGCTACACACAAGGCAGCTCAGAAGAACAGACAAGTCAGACTCACAGCTCTTTAACTAACCATATTATCAAAGTCTTTTTTTCCCTATAATTTTATAGCGGGGTACCATGCCAACATTATTAACTTCTGCTTGGTTCTTGTGCTTGTGCCAGTGTAAGCTTTCAGTCAAGTTTCTAAAAGAACGTCCCTGTGTACTGCTCGCATCCGTGGTACAATGCCAGCTTTATTCACAAATGGGAAAGCCTTTACCGCTGACTACAAGGGTACTTTATTTTTAGGTTATGTTTTCACTCACGATCTGCAGAGGGATCTGTACGTGTGGCCTTTGTTTCTTTTCTATATTTGCTTCATCAAGTTTTATTTTAACACTTGTTTTGGGTAGCGCAGCTTTGGCAGTGGCAAGTGTCTGTTTGGCCGGAGTCACATGTGGTCGCACCCAGGGGCGAGAGAATGGCACTTTTTTTACATCCAGTGTAAACGCAGTTGGTTTGCGCTTGTAGCTCAGACTGGAACTGGGTGTTTTAAAAGATACTGGTTCTGAATGGTTTTTAAACCAGCCTTTACATAATGTTACTGTGAGCGTTTACTGCCGCCGTCAGATTTCACAAGGCGGCCAAAATTGAAGTACGCATTTAAGTTAATTTGTACATGCAACAAGTTGGACAAGAAAAAGGCCTAATTGCTGTTCTTGTGCTTGTAGCTGCAAGTTATGACAACAAACCTCACAGGAGACGCTTCTTAAATGAACTATTTCCATTGGGGAGCTAACAAAGAGTGTATCTCTGGGCTTGACCACAGGCCATCAGAGTGTCGTGAAAATGTTCCTGAAGTTTGAGGTTAATTTGGCCCTTTGTGGCCTTTTTTAAATAGCTGCTTGTAAACGTGCTAAAATGTCCTGGGCTGATCCTGAACCTTTAAATAGCACTTGGAGCAACCAGAAGGTAGGTTGCCATGAGGCAGTTCTTGTGGTCTTTAGCAGGATGCAGAGGACGCCGCAGGGCTGCGTGCGGTGCCGGTAGCAGGCAGGGAGCAGGGCTGGAGGCAGCTCCTCGGCTGTTGTCTTCATACCGGCGCGGAAGCAAGCGGAGCAGGGGTATTTCTCGTCTGCACGGGTGCAACCTCACACCTACCCAGTCACCAGCTCTTCTGGTAGAAGGTGCTTTGTTGGATTTTAGGTTATTGAGAAAAAGATGCACAGCAAGGGGTGAGAGCAGGGGAGCCCAGTGGTCCCCGATGCTGTCCCTGCCCGCTTGTTTAACTTCTGGGTGGAAATCTGGTAAAGAGCCCTTCCCTCTCTGCAAGGGCAGTGCCGTTACAAACACGGCGGAGGCAGCTTTCCACAGGAGGATCTGTCGGATTCGTTGGCCTTGTTTCATCCTCTCCCCTTTCCTCCTTTGAGTTCACAGCATTGTTTGCAGCACTACTCGCTGGAGGTCCCGCGCTCTGTGCCTTGCTTCCGCGCACTTGTTGTGGAAGAGGTGGCTTCAGATGGAGCAGCTTGGTGATTTGGCCCGCTTTTGTCTTTTGAAGGGCCATCAGGTCAAAATGCCACTCGCCTCAGGACAGAGACACAAAATAATGCAAGCGTAGATGCTGTAGACGAGCTTGAATGTATTGCTGGTGTAGCCACCACGCACAGATAACTTCCTTTGGGTTGGTCATTGTTCCACAGTTTTACAGAGCATATGAAACTGCTTAAAAGCTCTTCTCCAGATGAGGAATGTAGGTTGTTTCTAATTATGTGACATGTAATCAAGCATGACATGCCTACTTACCCGTTAGATGACAGCAAGCTTCGTTTCCTTAAACAGAGTAAGGTGGGAAACGTACAGGTGTTAAATAGCCTACAGCCCGCAAAAGCTCTTCATTTCATCCCTCTGACGCGACTGATCTGTGCTAATTTCTGTTACAGGAGTAACTTAGTCAAAACAACTGGCGTGTGAAAAATGCCCACGCTTTGGGCTTCACATTTTATTTTTAACTCGAAGTGTTTCCTCGTTCCCTATCAATCACGACAACTGTTAATGCAAGAAAGTGAGAGCCCCTTCTTAGCATCGCAGCACAGGGAAGGGCTTAATACTGAGAGCTTTGTTCTCCACGATAAATGCCTATTGACTTCTTTGGCCCGGAGAAATATTGATTTTTCTCTCATTTTCTTCACAGGCTCTGCTTTCTTTCCTGGTCGCTGCGCCGAGATCTTTGCCAAAGGTCAAAGCATTGGGAAACTTGGAGTCCTACACCCCGATGTTATCACCAAGTTTGAGCTCACCATGCCGTGCTCTGCCCTAGAGATCAATATTGAGCCCTTTGTGTGAAGATGGGACTTGTCTCCTCCGACAGCCATCCACTGTCAGATGCAGCACCCTCTGCTCTTTTGTCGTTCTCTGTGGGGGACATCCGCTTGTGCTTTTATATTCCAATAAACTAGAAAAACAGATCCTGGCTCCCTGGGTAAATATGTTCCGTAGAGCGCAGTTTGGCTAGCTTCTGCAGGGTAGGAATGTGGCATCTCGGGACTAGACCATGCCCTCAGTATTTTTAAAGAGGAGGAAGAAACAAGTTGGGTAAAAGCCCAGTGTTTTACAAGAGAAATGTAATGGCAGAGCACATGATTAGTTTTCAAAATCAGAAATGTTCCACAGACACAGCTTCATACTGTAACTGATTATGGCTGCATAACAGGAATCTCATTCTTTTCTTATTGCATGAAATAAGATAATTGATTAGAGCAAATGTTGAGTGAATGTGAGCAGAACTAAGGAGTTGAGCTTTTCTTCTGTACGGTTGTCATGTGCTCATCAATGGCTGGGGGAGGAAAATAAACTTGTTTCATGAAAACCAGAGCTATTTTGTAAGCAAGATGTGTGTAATATCTGCTTCCCTACTCCAGACATAACTGTTGATCCTTTATCATTCTAAATGCAGAAAGGGGAGGGGGTGGAATTAATTTTTTTCATGGGCAATGTAAGCCTAGTGGTTTTTGAAGCTCCAAACCAAATTGAGGAAATGCATTTAAAAGCATATGCCAGTGGTCTTTTGCATGAGGAGCTGAGAAATATCAAAGTCTTTGTCGGACTGAGGCTGGCGTATTTGTCTGCAAGAGCGAGTGTGGTCCTTGCAGTCGCGCAGCTCCGCCAGTGGCTTCCTGGAACCCAGCTGCACAGCAGGGACCTCGCGGCTCTTGGACAGTTTTGGCTTTCCTTGCAGTCTTGCCCCTGACAATACGTGAAAGCCTCTCGCGGGTCAGGCTTGTCCTCGAGGTGCTCTCTGGCAGCGGTTGTGCCACAGCCTGGCACGGTGTGCCTCTGCTCTCCGGGAAACGGAACCTCCATCCTGCCCGGCGATGCCCGAGACATCCCTCCCGGTGCAACGTCACCGAGTGGGTGGCCAGTACTCTTCAGCAGGCTCTTTACCGGATTGCTAATGGAGCCGGCTATCCCTCGTTTGCAATATTACAACCATCGCTAATGTTGCGTGCTGACTACAGCGAGTATTTTGCATTAGGCCAATACGCTGTGGCTTGGTTCCTTTGTGAGAGCCCTGGATCCTGGGAGGGGACCGTCCAAGGGTGGACACCTGGAACGTTACAGCTCGAGAAGAGAGATGTGTGATGCTGAGGGTGAGGTAAGCCCGTAGCGATATGAGCTGCAGGTCTGCGCAGACCCCTATCGCTGGACCCACGATGGCTTTTCGGTGGTAGCCCTGTCGGTAATCTTAACAGGTGGGAGGGCAACAGGCAGGGCATTTTGGTGCAAGTGTTAATCCAGTATGAAAAACGCACTACAGTTACCCATCTGGAAACCCTGCGGTTCCCCTCAGATGGAAGTGTAGATTTTAATTATCTCTGCATGACAGAGGTGAAATGAGACTACAGCTATCGCCATACGTTGCACGACTGACTCCAGCGCCCGCAGCGAGTGAGAAAAACTGCAGCTCACATTTTAATGTCTCCCAAGGGATTAGCCAGCTTGTCGTTTGCGGGATATATCTCCCCGTGATGCCTACACAACTGTAACCAAGCGAGCTCGCAGTGTGGGAAGCAGCCTGTAACGCAGATGGTAAGTATTAACCCCCCCTGTTTATTAGTGTGTCATGCATGGGGATTAGGACGACAATAAGGCAGATTTGCATTTCAGCAGAGCGCAGGCATATTTGTGTGCACTAAATATATTTCTCTACGCAAGCTTTGCTGACTCTTTGGGTGTCCCAATTCTCCTGTGAATTTACTGTCCTTTGAGTGTAAAGACGAGATTAGGCTGGGGCTAAGGGCTTGGGCTGCAGCGGTATGTGTTGCGAGGCTTTTAGGGATCACTTCTTTTCCAAACCATTTGCCCATGCGTCGGCAGCCAAGTGCTCCACAAGCGGGACTTCAGCTCCATCCCGGGGAGGCAGCGTTACTTGCTAAAAGTAGAGGAAGAGGATGGAGAGAAAGGTTGAAAAGCCTCTGCAGAGCCACCGGCCCCTCTCGCAGCTAGCCGTGGGGCTACCAGCCTCACACAGCCTGCCGTAGCTCTGAAATCTGAGCTTCGCTGTCATGCCGTGCTCGGGATTAGCTGGGAATCCTGATGAGTGGGATGCTCCATGCAAGTCTAGCATATTTATGGCGGGCCGTTGTCTTTCATAGCCCGAAACCAATGATCTGATATTTACAGCTTGCTCATAGCTGTATCCAATAATCGAGGTGTCCAACACACAGCTTTGCGCGAGAGCGAGCCACCATGAGCATTGCAATTTTGCTTTTACCCTTTGCTGTAGCGACGGCCTCTGGCAAAGGAAATATTGCCTGCTGATGGTGGGGACTTTTGAGCAATTTTTGAACATCTTTTGAAGTTTGAGTGTTTCTTTAAGGAAGAGTTGGAAGTTAGATTTTTTTCACTAGTGGTCCCCAATTATGAACAACTTCTGGCTTGCTCCTGCTGGCTGTGGGGCCTGGGTCATCTCTTGAGATCTGAGCATGAGCGTACAAGGCTGGAGGACTGGTGACAGAGAGGGTAAAGCCCATTTTAACGTCCTGTCTGGGTGACTGCTGGGTTCATTTCAGCTGGACGGAAGGACTGACTTCTGGGTTTGTCCTTGCTGTCCTTTGGTGCTGCAAAGATGCTTTTCAGAAGAGCAGGAACCCCTAGGGCCTGGCCGCAGGTCCCAGCCGCCCATCTCTGTGCGGCAGGTTGCTGTGGCTTCTGCCTGGGAGTGTTTATGCAAAGGTAACGCTTGGGACTGCTGCCATCTCCGGCTGGTAGCCTCCTTGCTTGCAATTTAAATCATTCGCTGTTTGGCAGGCGATACAGAATACGCTGAGCACAAGCAGCGGGCGCTGCCGTGGGGGGTCACGGCCATGGGCACACACGACACCTCTGACCGCCCAGCGACCTTGAAACCGAGCCCGGCATGAGTGTGGCAGCAGGGACAGTGGGACGGCGGTGGCCACGGGCCGTGCATGGTCCCACACAGGAGGTGACACGCTCTGTCAGGAGCAGGAGCCGGGTGGCAGCACACGAGGGTCCTGCTTGAGCATGTTTTAGTACATGTGCCAGATCCCACCCGCTGCTGACCGCGCTTCCACCCCCTTGGGAGGTGTGGCACTGTTCCCAACTTCTACTGGCAGCCAGCACTTGAAGGGTTAACACTGAAACTGAAACCATTTTCTGTTCTTCTGTCCCAATCACCTGTATCCAGAAAAGCAACCAACCTCCACGCTGACTCGCAGTTTTTACATAGAAATTTGAATGGATCAGGAGACTGGGGTCATGACAAAGTTACTGCTGGAAAATTCAAATAGGCGCATTCGGTGTTTGCTGGGTGGGTTTTAATCCCTTCGGAGGGGTGCAACAACACGCGGACACTGCCAGAGCAGCTGGTTCTGTGCTGGGGGATGGGCACACAGAGGTGCCCTGTGCCAGGAGGAAGCCCCGTTGGGCACCACGCACCCAGGAAGGGGTTTGCCGAGCGAGCACCTCGGGGTGGGGGCAGCCTGAAGGCAGGACAGAGTGGACTAAGCTAAGGGTGAGATGCTGCTGCGTCCCTCTTGGCAGCAGAACAAAGGAAATTTAGAAGAAGGTTGCCTTGGCGCCACCCCTCTGCCTGAAGAAGGTGTTGGGATGGAGAGCTGTAGCGGCTGGACCAGGTTGTACAGGACAGTACCAGGGAGAAGTCAACAGCCCGGGCTCCAAGGCTGGTGCATCCATAGCTGGAAGTTATCTCCTACCCCATTCACATGAAAAGCAGTGTTTGCTTTAAAAAAAATAAGCTCAAGAGGATCCAGCTGATGTCTTTGTGTTACTGAGTAGAGAACACGACCAACAAACTGGCAACAAAACCTCATTTTCTGCCATCAGGCCGGAGATGCAGAGGCACCCAAACTGCAGGACAGAATCACAGAATGGTTTGGGTTGGAAGGGACCTTAAAGATCATCTTGTTCCAACCCCCTGCCATGGGCAGGGACACCTCCCACTAGACCAGGCTGCTCAAAGCCCCATCCAGCCTGGCCTGGAACACCTCCAAGGATGGGGCATCCACAGCTTCTCTGGGCAGCCTGTTCCAGTGCCTCACCACCCTCACAGGAAAGAATTTCTTCCTGATATAGAATCTAAATCTCCCCTCTTCCAGTTTGAGGTCGTTACCCCTCGTCCTATCACTACACTCCCTGATAAAGAGTCCCTCCCCATCCTTCCTGTAGGCCCTTCAGCTACTGGAAGGCTGCTATAAGGTCTCCCCGGAGCCTTCTCTTCTCCAGGCTGAACAACCCCAACTCTCTCAGCCTGTCAAAGGTATTTCCAAAGGCAGGAAAGACACACGTAGGTTTGCTGGAGGACCTGGTGCTTCGGGTTAATGAAACACAGGAAGGTTGACGTGTCCTACCTTGTCAGAGGACTTGCCTCTCCACGCCTAGCCCTGCGGGAGCAGCTGTGGTCCTGGGAGCATCCCACAAGCACAGCCTCAGCACGAAGCCCAGCTGAAACCCGTGCCTGGTCCCGGCAGCCCAGAGATGCTGCAGCAATCGGGGCTCACCACAATCAGCTGTGGGCACTTGGGGGTCCACGGGCACGCCGCTTCCAGGCGGGACATGATGCTGAGGGGAGGACACGGCCCTGCCTGCTTTCAAACACACACATCCTTGACAAGAAAATCTTGTTAGGCTCCTCAATGAACATGAAATATTCTGTGGTTTACGGGTCATCATGCTATAATTGGGTATGTTAATTTAAAGTCACAGTTAGCTTCCAATTAACTGCTTAGTCTATTAGAGGTAGATGTTGCAGGTGAAGGAGATACCAGATGCCGAAGTGTCCCCCATCACTAACAACACAGCAACTCACAAATTTCCATTTGCAAAGGATGTAATAGATACTTGTGAGTAGATCAGTAGTTGTTTTTGTATGTATTTAAAAAAGCAGGCTGTGGTTGCTGAGCCCGGGGCAGCCGAAGGTCGCAGCTGGAGCGAGCAGGGGACAAGGGACCGCAAGCGGGACGGCTGGGGAAGGGAGGGGGGCGGCTGCACTTGGGAAGCTTCCTAAACCGCGACTCATTCCCCTTATATCAGTCATGTACAAGTAGCAACAGAGGACACAAATGAACAGAGAAACGCCAAATTTTCCAAAATATGTATATTTTAAAATTTGAACCAAGTACAGGTTGCATGTATTGCATGAGTCACATGCAGGTGAATACTATAAAAGATAAAAATACTTGTGCGCATACTTTATAAATCTAAGCATTTCTATATCATTTATAAAATCTTCATTAAGCGTAAAATAGCTGTGATTCAGAACAGAAATTTTACACATAAAACTGCAGGAATGTCCCCGTCAAACCATGCCTTTCTTGGGACTAACTGGTCCCACCCCACAGCTTAAACAGCGTGCTGTCAAGATTTTTTCCCAATTTTGGTCCCATTTTCCCAATTTCAGCTCTGCCCTGCAGCTGTACATCATAAAGCACTCTTAACAGAAGGTATTTTAAAGGTGGTTTAAAGCCTGATGGCGGTGCTTCTGTGGTGCGTGGGCAGGATGGAGATGGAGGATGGGTCACTGTGGCTTTGGTGGCCCAAGCCCAGTGCTCCCCAAAGCCCAGGTGTGAGCGGGTACGTGCCCTGCTGAAAGACTGGCTGAAGCTCTTTGCATGCATGGGTAAAGTCCTAATTTAAAATAGTTTATCCGCAGCCTGGGCAAATCTGAAAAATGGTTAAAATTTCCACCTGCATTTCTTCTGGAGACTACCGACCCGGTTTTAAAACTCCCAGCTTACATTTTTGGAACTGGATTACGTTTCTCCAAGCGGTCAACTGACAGCAAAGCACCTGCTTTACTTTCTTCAGCTTAATTTTTCTTGCAGCCAAGAAGTCGAGCGGACATGGTTAAAAAGCTGGCTTTCACTGTACATTCTGGCAGGGAAAGGCACAGGGGCCATGCTTGAAGCTCCATGGTTATGGTGTGCTACATTTTTCTAGCCAAGCAGACCACATTCACCGCTGTATTTCTCAACAGCTCATCGGTCCAACAGTTGATATACATATTGTTTTTTAAAATAAGCAGCCTGAGTTACAGCGACAACCCTCCTATGAACATTCATCAACTGCTATTCTACAAGTGTACACACGGTATTGCAAGATGCATGGAAGACCAACTGTAATGCTGTGCAGCACCAGAAAATGACGGCATCTTATCATCGCCACACGTCGTAGTCACCAGAGTCACCGCTCAGCTCCTTCCACAACGCGGTTTAAGGACACTATTTGTCACCCCTGCACGATAGGAAGGACTTTGTCCCGTCCCCTAGACAGGAAAGCTAAATCAGAGTTAAACAGTTTGAACACAAGTCTCAACATTGCGGTAACAACTCTGCTGAGTTGTATGCAGGCAAAGGACCTTTTACTGGAGGCTACCTTATTAATATCCAAGATAAATTTGTTACAAATTACTTAAAGTGTTTTGTGTTGGATTTTTCTTTCTTCTGTTTCACTTCTTTGTTTATTTTTTTTTATTGTTGGGTTTTTTTGGTGGTGGGTTGGGTGGGTTTTTTTTTTAGGGATTGCAGTGGGTAAAACCATACACACAGAACTAGCCAGGTCTGGCAGTGCCATCAGAAGACACTATGACAAGCGACAAGTACAATAATCACCAGATTTCTTTAGGGAAATGCTCAGCTATACCCAAGCGTGGCCGTCTCTGATCTCTGCTGACGCTGGCTGCTGAAGAAAACTGCTGGTCTTGGCCAGCAGGACGCTCCCACCAAACCCCGACAGCGGGAAGGTGCCAGCACTTGAAGAGCATCCACCTCCACTTCACCTTCCCTCGTTCAGCCACTCTCTCTTCACCCCCCGTCCCCAGGGGATAGCGGGATGCAGACAGGGCTCTGCATGTCCCAAGGACGGCGCTTCACTCTTGGCTGGTTGCCTCTTCGCCCACCCCACCAGCCGCTTGCTCCCCCACGCCCCAAACACAAGCCCTGCCTTGGCTTGCTCTCCTTCTTCAACAGGAGCAACCCTATGGCCTGGCAAGCAGTTTTGCAGCCCAGGGAGCCCCAGGGCTGGTGTTCCCGAGGCACAGCCATGGCTCCCGACACCCCCAGCAAAACCAGCCACTGCTGACGCTCCGGCAGGGACTTTGGCTTTGTACTCTTTGCTTGTCACCTTTAGTCATCTGGGCCAGGGGTCTCTAATTATGGGACAAAGTATGGGTCGGCACTTTCTAACCCAAAGTTATTTGTGTACAGCGATTCCCGTGACTCTTCCGAATCAGGTATTTTAGGCCAGTGCAGAAAGGCACAAAACACTTCTTGGTCAAGTTACCAGCCTTGGTTGACTCATCTCTGAAATGGTGGTGCCACACATGACATTGTAAGGAAGGCGCCACACTCACATCAGTCCTAACAGCCCATGCAACAGCGGCACAAGCACGGTAGCACTGAAGCCAACTGAGGAGTACGTTATAAATTTATACGGCACTTCGACTTCCAGTCGTCTCCGGGCTTCCAGGTCGCCGATGGGAAACTTGTACCGATAGCCCAGCATGCCAAGGACCACGCTCTTCATGAGCCGGCGCGTCAGTAGAACAATAAAGATGCCTACAAAGAACCTGGCTAGCACGACTACCAGCATTTTACTGGTGATCAGAGGAAATCCAAGCTGAAAATTTTCGCTGGTGTAGGCTGGCGTGGCGTACTGGTTATTTAACCAAAATCCCACAGTTGCTCCAGCTCCTGCTCCTAAGATAGTAGTGGTGTCTCCCCTGGTAGGGCTGTAATAGTCTAGTTTGGGGTAGTTGTAGCATAAGACAAGAGGCACAACTATGGAAAGCAGTGGACAGAAGGGACTGGTCAACAGCAAGTGATCTATCGTGTCCCACGCAGGATACAAGAGCACGAGCAGCACAGCTGAAATTAGCGCTCCGCCGATCACGTCCTGCAAAGAGATCACGTTAAAAAGCTTTGTGAGACATGGCAGGCAAAACAGAAATTTTCAGGTGATGGGTGAAAGACCAACATGTGCACCCGTGAGCACGCAGCCCGGGAGGAATGCCCCAAATTCACAAGCGATGGCATTGTCCCTGCAACAGGGACAACTTGAAGGCTGCGCTAAACAAAACGTGACAATCTGTGAACCCAACCTTGTCCTTGTGAGCATATCTATTAAATCACATCTTCCCCTCACCTGCTTCCATGTTTTCAGGGCACTCTCCACCTACAACCTCAGTGGCAAAGGCACACGCGCAACTCCATCTCAGGGACGGTATCACGGCAAGCTGCCTTCATACAAACCCTTCCTCTCCCATAATCCTACAAGTAATTTCATCAGATCAATAGGATTATCGCTTCCTTGCTTTGCATGAGTGGGAAGATGCTGTCTTTTGTCAGAGACAACCACCCAGCCCAGAAACACGGGCTCGGGGGCAGCAAAGCCGCAGAGCCGCGGGACGTGGTGTGTGCGCGCCACGATTCCTGCCGACCGCGGGGAGAGGCAGGCACCGCCGGGCAGGAATACACCACAGAGAAATTTGTTGCCCAAGACTCTGAAATCTGGCTTGTAGTTAAGCGCCCGAGGCAAGCACATAGTTAAAACCTAATTTATTAACAGAGGCAAATAAGGTGTTTTGAGAACTTGATTGTTGTCGGCCCCGCGGCTGGGAAGGGAGACAAGAGGTAACCCTGAACAAAAGCCGCCTGTATGACAGCAGCCAGGTAAAAAGCACCATAACAAGTTTCCCTGCGCCGCTCTCCCGACGTGGCTCAGGAGGCGGCAGAATTTGCATTCTGACCATGAAAAACCCTGCAAAAGCTAGAGTTAATCACAGGCAGAAACATCCCCTTCTCAGGATTGTATCTTTTTCACCGAGTCATGACAGTTGACTACTACCATGCTTGGTCACAGTCTGAAATGAATTATTTATGAGAACTTCATTTATGGTGAGGCAGGAACGAGGGGACTTTTTCACAACAGAAATATTTAATGACTTTCTGGTAAATGCATTACTCCAGTATGGCTGAACTTTAGCTGTTTACAACTTCCAGACAAGAGATTCGCAGCACATTTGGTTTTAAGCAACTCCCAGAGCCATTTTGCATATTCCTAATACAAATTCCCCCTTACATTTATTCCCTCATCCATGACATGAGCATAGCCACAGAAATACACAAAGTTTTTCACAGATGCCTAATACGTAAAATACCATTAGGAGCCAATATTTCCCAACAGCATAATAATCCATCTTTTGATACCCATTTTTAGATGATAACTTTACACACAAAGGCACGTTCTGGCCCAACACTAACGGCATCAACACAAAAGAGCTGGGGGTTGCTCCCAGCACTGACGCCCAGAAGTCCCATCACCACTTTGTGCCTCCATTTCCCACACTGCTGTTTGTCCACCTCATATTAGAAGAAAAAGTCCTGACATCTCAATTAAGGAGTGAAACCCAAAAGCTGTTGACGTGTTTTGCTGTTCCAATGAAAGACATTTGACCAAATGCCTTACTCAGATTTACCCAGTTGACTCCAGCAGTTCCCGGCCGGGGCGCAGGCGGCCTCTATTTATGGACCTGATTAAGGTTTTCTGAATTTTATTCTCCTCCCGTCCAGCCCCAGTACAGTGACATGGCTCCTGTAGTTTTCAAGCAGGACCCAGACAACCAGCTCTGCTCCCGACCACTGGCTTATACCAGTGGTCTCCAAAGTCGGCGTCCAAGGCAACCCACTGGGCTGTGGGAAGAAAATGCTTTTTGCACCACTAATAAGTAAAATAAAAAATATATATATATTTCTTTTAAAAGTAGTGCTTATTTCATCCTTTCTCATCCTTCTTAAATTTCTAATTTTTGTGTATGTTTTATAATGTACGTAGCAGCACAGTAGGACATGTATATAATTCATAAGTAAATATACATATATTTGGGCTGCACGCTCAACAATTTTTTACTGGCAGGGGTGCACAATCAAAGAAGTCTGGATACCGGCGGTTTATTCTGGTTTTTCCCCCGTCCACCAATATAGGGGCTTCTCATTTTGGAGACTCCTTACTAGAAGCCGCTGGAGAGCGTGGGACATACCCAGCTGCGGCCGTCAGCAGTGACTCCCTTTGGTTCTGGTAGGCACGGGCAGAGGTTTAATTTTCTGAACAGCCAGAAGGGGTGGGCAAATTCAAGACCAACACTTTACAAAGACATTTAGCAGAGCAGAATTTATGATTTCCTCCCCCCTCGCCTGTTGAAATAAGGAGAAGATGGGAAGAAGAGGGATGGCTCTGATTTCTGTGAGAAAAACTGCTGTTCTGGACTCTCCCTACTGTGCACGCAGGAGCGGGACCTTAGCTTTTCCCGGCGGTGGAGCTGCTGTTAGCACTCCCAGGAAGCACATTCTTGCCTGTCTGCCTGTGTAAACAGATTAGCTTCTCGCCAAACCCGCAATTATAAAGGAATTTTTAAATGAGGGCAGGCACAAATTTTGCTCAAGGTGCAGCACTACTGGCAAAGCTTAAAACCCCACATTTCCCTGCTGGGACGCTCCAGCTCCCTTTGGCACAGACAACTCCTCCACAGTCTCCATCCCTCCCAAAAAAGCTCCCCCCCACCGCTCAGCCCCACTCCCGCACAGCATCCCCCTGCCTCCCCACAGCCACCAGCATCTCCCCAGCTTCCACACAAGGGAGGCCTTGCTCCTATCGATTTTAGCTAGAGAGCCGTCATTTGGTTTTGCTGCCTAAAGAATGGGCCAGTATCAGGTTTCTAACGCTGCAAGACCTTCAGGTTATTTTCCTGAGCTACAGACACATAAGGAGAAACAATGGAGGTGAACATCCAGCTGCAGGCAATGGCTGGGATGCAGGGAAGGATGCTTTCTTCCCATCACCAAGGGAGCATGCTCCACGGGTACTGGCACCTCCGCTGCCCTTCTTGTGCTGGGATGGGTTTTTTTTGTTTCCCAAGGTCTTAGAGCATGATTTATGGTTTTTTAGGATTGCAAAAGCACGTGGTCTGGCTTTCTGAAGGCAAGACCCTCCTATGCTCCTCCCATTGAAACTACGGTTGGAATGGCACACGCTCACAAAATACCCCCAGAATATTGAACCAGCACCCCAAACACGGTGGCACTCGAGCATCTTCCCTGTGATTGCCAATCAAAGCAAAAATAACACTTTTCCTATTCTGTCTTGTATATGGTCACTTACTGCCCGAATTCCCTTCACACTTCCATTTCATGTGAGGTGGTTGAGGCACCACCCCTGGAGGTATTTAAAAGATGAGTAGACATAGTGCTTAAAGATATGGTTTAGTGGTGGTTTTGTCAGAGTTAGGTTGATAGTTGGACTAGATGATCTGAAAGGTCCCTTCCAACCCAGGCGATTCTATGATTCTATGCTACTCGCTCTCCTCAACAGAAATCTCTTCCTTGCCTTCCACTCCTGAAGGCTACTCTGCTTCATCCCGCCAGGACTGTACTGCCACTGTGCGTAAAGTGATGCCAATACGCTGTTCGGTTATCAGCTTTAAAATATTTAGGATAATTTCAGGATTAATGGTGGTGTTAAAAAACCCAAGATGCAGCAAAGGAGGAGGGTGGGGGTTACAGAGCACCCTTCCCTGAGGGTGCTGTGATCAGCAATAAATGCATCAGCACTGAGTTGATATAACTCAGGGGAAAAAAAAACCAAAACAATTTACTTTTAGAGAAACAACTTTCAGGTTTCTTTTTGGTCATAAAAAGTGATCTTTTGATTTCTCCCTATATCCTACTGCCCACACTGGCCGGCACAGGGCATCATTGCTTCTGGCTCGGGGCAGCCCCGGTGGGAAGCTGCGGTACCAATAAGCCTGTCACAAGGTCGGCTGTGGCTCTGGAGTGACATCCCCAAGCCCCCGCCGCTGGCTGGACACAGGGGACACCCTCTTCTGCTGCTGCCACAGCGAGTGCCAAACCCATCCGCTTGGTGCATTAAGAAATTCTGACTGCTGAAGGGTTAAAAGAAGGCTAAAAGCCTCCCCTCCTGCCCCTGCTCCGGGGGCGGCCCTCGGCTGGTGAAGTTCTTCCCAACAGGATTTGCGATGACCTTGCTCACATCTTTTTGGAATACTGGGTACTCATATGAATGCCATCACTCATCGTTTCAAATACGAGATGAACCAGACATGCTTCAGCAGCGGGGGGACAGAAAAACTTGTTAATCTCACTGAGGCAGTGATCAAAAACTGGGCCAAAGTTTTAGAATGCGGAGTAAAAATACAATTATCTGGGGAAAAAAAAACAAACAACAAAAAAGCCCGGTCCCAGTGTCTCCAATTGCTTCTTGTTCCTTAAAAATAACCCCTAAAATGTTACAGGTTCTCTGCTTCAAGACATGTCCAAATTTTTGCTTTGCCCTTTCCAAGTAACTCCAGATTCTCTCTTCAGCACCTCCTCAGACTCCATCATTTAAGACCTAAAAGGAAGAACCCTGCCTTCCTCCTGCTTCTCCACAAACATGGGATATTCTTCTGTCACGGTGGTGAAGGCGGTTTGCTGTAATTAAATTATCTCTCAGCAGTGCAAGTGCTTCCATCCCTTTCTCCGGCTGGGTGACGCTCTCCTGGTAACAGCCCAGGCAACGGGTGTTTATTCCCTTTTCCCTAATCACAGTATTCATTCTGATCCGGCTGTAACGATGCAGATAGCTCTCGTACCGGCTCAGTGCATCTCCAGAAGGTCTTTAATTGTAACGTCTCTTCTACTGACACGACTGTGCTTTTTGAGGCGGCTCCTGATGCAGAAGCAACGCCCACAGCGCCGAAATACAGACTGATTTGTAGAGCTGGGGCTACAGAAGACGAGTCCCCGCAGCGGAGCTCCAGCTCCAGCTGCAGCAGAGCATGGTGCAGCCACCCTGCCACCCTTCTCTGCTTCCTCGAACAGGAAAAATTCAGTTACGTTAATTCGGTGGATGTATTTTACCTGTTCATTTGCTTTACTAAAATATTATGATCGTTTAATACGTAATTATATCCTGTCGGTATTCATTTTCTATTAAGACCTCGGTTAAGAATTCATTAGCCAGAGGCCATTTTGGTTGGTGCTTGGCTGAGAGGGCACTGCGCCTGGGCCCTGCGGCAGCTCGGGCAGCTCAGGGAGGGAGCCATCCCTCGAAGTGCGGCAAACGGCTCCGAACCGCCCTTCTTCCCCAGGGAGAACCCTGTCCCTGCAGGTGGGACACCAGAACCTGTCCCTGCAGGTGGGAGGGAGGGTGCCGCAGAGAGCGGGGATGTGTTTGGGCACCACCGTGATCACAGCCGTGATCACCAGGCATCTCCCCAGCTCTGTCCCCACCGTGGCAGGCACGGGGTGAAGACCCCACCGAAGCCCCTTTGCCCTTTTGAAAGGCAGCATTGCTCACAGTTCAACTACAGAGCTTTTTTTTTTTATTTTATTTTAAAGCCCTTTCTTATCGTGTCAAAGGTACAAAGGGCTTTTTCTTCTTTACCCTAAAATCCATCTAAATTTAGAGGAGTCTTTCATTGCAATGGAGCAGCAAGGGAAGTATGTGAAGAATTTTTACAGATTGACTTAAGGTCACTAGCCAAGAAAGGGTGTCTCCAGCTTCCATTTAAGATACTGTTTTGATCCACTAGGCCTGGAAGGAAAGGTCAAGCTATATTTTACAGCTAACCTTAATCTCATAGGAGCTCCCTTTCTTACATTCATCAAGCCTCCTTATTATAACAAACATAATTATTACTTAGTAAAAAAATGCAATTATTTGTGCATGTGCAACCAACCAACAATGTGTATCAAATTCCTGTGGGGAAGTAGCCGGGAGATTTTATCCGTACTTGGGAAGCTGGACCACCCCCTCTCACCTCTCTGTGGAGCAGATCAACAGCGTTTCCTCTTGTCGGGAAGGAACCAGCTACTGCCTGATCAGAGCCACGCTGAAATCTGTTCTTCAAGCAGGGCTGGCATCTCTAAACAATCCTCATTATCAATACAGGCTGGGGGATGACGTGATAGAGAGCAGCCCTGTGGAAAAGGACTTGGGGGTACTCGTGGATGAAAAGCTGGACATGAGACAACAATGTGCACTTGCAGCCCAGAAGGCCAATCGCATCCTGGGCTGCATCAAAAGAAGCGTGGCCAGCAGACCCAGAGAGGTGATTCTCCCCCTCTGCTCTGCTCTCGTGAGACCCCACCTGGAGTGCTGTGTCCAGCTCTGGAGCCCTCAGCACGAGAAGGACATGGACCTGCTGGAGAGGGTCCAGAGGAGGCCATGAAGATGATCCGAGGGCTGGAGCACCTCTGCTATGAGGACAGGCTGAGAGAGTTGGGGTTGTTGAGCCTGGAGAAGAGAAGGCTCTGAGGAGACCTTACAGCAGCCTTCCAGTACCTGAAGGGGGCCTACGGGAAGGATGGGGAGGGGCTGTTTGCAAGGGCATGTAGCGATAGGACGAGGGACAATGGTTTAAACTAGAGCAGGGTAGGTTTAGATTAGACATTAGGAAGAAGTTCTTTACACTGAGGGTGGTGAGGCACTGGGACAGGTTCCCGGAGGGGTGGTGGAGGCCCCATCCCTGGAGACATTCAAGGCCAGGCTGGATGAGGCTCTGAGCAACCCGATCTAGTTGAAGATGTCCCTGCTGACTGCAGGGGGGTTGGACTAGATGGCCTTTAAAGGTCCCTCCCAACCCAACACATTCTATGATTCTATGAAACAACTGTGCCCAATGAGTCCGTCATATAAAGTCACTGATATTTTACTATTATTTTCAGATGAAGTATTCATGCATCTCAATCCTTTAAGAACGAATTTCCCACCAGCTGAAAACAAGAAGCTTGTCATAATATATTTTTTTTAAGTGCCACATCCCTGGATGGTAACATGAGCCTCGCTGTCCCCCAGTCCCCCAAGGGCAGCTCACTTGTCAGGTTTTACCTTCTCCTCCCCTCTCCGCCGGCCGTCGCCGTGACTCACCAACCTGCTATTCCTCCCCTGACACTCCCAGGCTGAACCAGCCTGGAATATTTCTCACTGACAACAGTGATACTATTGCACAAAAGGCTTAGCTAAGGAGCAGCAGTCAGTTGCCCAAGTGCATTCCTCGCAATTAAAATTTCAAAACAGAGAACTACAATTCAGATGCCACACTGACCTCACCCGGCTCCTCAACCCACGCACGCCGCCGCTTCCCTAGTGGTATAAATAATTCCCCTGCAGACTCAAATAGCAATAGCCTGAGGGTTTCCTCACAGCTGCCTTTGAATGTACAGCCTGAAATTTAGTGGCATGACTCCTATATTCCGGCGGTGGCACAGCCGAGGCAAGACGTGCATCACTTGAAGAGCGGGAAATGGGAATGGCTGCAGGTCAGTGGAGCTGGAGGCACGAGTGGCGCCGGGCATCCTTACCAGGACTGTGTGCATCCCCGTGTAGAGCCTGCTGAGACACACCAGCGTCGAAAACACAAACGCCGCTACCAGGCCTAGTTCGAACGGATACTGTGAAAAAGGGGAAAAAAAATTAAATACACACATTACACCATTATCCGCTTTAAGATCAGTATATATGTGAAATGAAACATCCAAGCAGACAGGCCGATGTAAGGATATTGCGTTGGGAAGTGGCTCCTGAGCCGTGCTTTCCCAAAGAGATTAACATGACCCCAGACTCACATGGACTACGTGCAATCCTGCTGGAAGGTCGTTTCGTTATCTGTGGTGCCCACTTTTGTGAAGGTCTAGTCTTAGTGTGGGGAAACCTGGCAAACAGACGGTATTTGCAGCGTTTTTCCCCCACAATGCCCACCTGCAAAACCCGTGTTAGTGCTAAAGACCTCACAGAAGAAAAGGCACAGCACGTTGTGCAAGTGACGCCCGAGGCTGAACTGCAGCCTCAGGCCACCGGAGGGGAAGGCGACAGCCGCAGTGCCTGACCAGAGGCGGGATCGATAGACCTGAGCAGCGGGCTGGGACCGGGAAATCAACGTCTGGGCTGGAACCGCAGCCCAGCCATTAGAGCTGTCAGGACCGCTCTTCCCTCTGACACTTCAGGTTTAATCATCTTCTCGCGAAGCTGCTTTTGCTTAATTCCCTCTCTGAGGAGGCTATGAACACGGAAAGAAGCACTGAAATAAATCAACATTTAAAAAGGAAAAAAAAAAAAAAACAACACGCATTTGGTGAAGAATAAGCTTAACATATTAGCCCTTAATCCACTCATTCAAATCCTGGAACTGAGCGGGCTGGTGGGCTCCTTTCAGTCTGCAAAGGATGTTTTTCTGAAAAAAAATAAACCGACCCAAAATACAAATAAATGAAATTCATTCACTTGATTTGACACAAAGACTCCATCTGCTGCTGAGAGGCTGACGACCAACCAGCGCAAAAATGCTTCTGGGGAAACGTTAAGCGTAACAACGCGCTCCTGACCCTTTTTCCCCGGCCCCCAAAACAGAGAGCTCAGACCCAGCTGCAGATGTCACCCCCAGTTCATAAAACACTATTTTTTCCTCAATTCTCTAAGCCTTTGGAGGATTCACGCCCGCTTTATTGCCCCCTCAGCAGCAGCCTGGGAGCTAGTCCAGATCGGTAATTGATGACTAGGGCAGCTTTAGAAGATAGCAGCATAATGTACTGGTAGATTTTTCCTTCTTAATAGAGGCAATTAAATCATTTAATTATTTTACAGCAGCTTTATTGTTTCATGGCTGTTTCCAAGAAGCATGAGACAGCCCGTGAAGAGCTGCGTGTCCCACTGGGAGCTTATCGACGGAGGAGGAGGAGAAAGTGCCGCTGACCAGGTCTTTTTGGCAGATCTGACACATGGGATGGATCCGGCCTTCCAGAGATGACAAATATCCCGTCCCATGGCTCCTCCTCCCCATCCCCATCCCAGTGCCAAGCTGCACCGACCAGTTACCGTACCATTACCAGGGAGCAGGAGGCTGTCGGCGCAGCTTTGGGCACCACCGACCTGCTCACCCATCCCTGCGCTGCAGGCAGGAGCAAAGCCCACCGTTTCACGGCCAGGACCGGAGGAGTCTGGAAGTTAAATTAACCCAGAGATCCGGATGTAATTCTGAGATCTCCACTTCTATGAGTTGCAGCCCTGGGACGCAGCACCAACTGTCAAACGGGTGGCCACCTTCTGTCCCCGCACACACACTGGCACCGTGGGGAGGACACCATGGGACACTGTGACAGTGAAACCCCCCCAGCCGTACTGCGAGCCCTCTTGGTTACGTGGGTTTATTGTTGAAATACGCTTCAGGAGGCTGAGAAACACGCTTAAATACGATGCAGCCAGGAAGTTATTACTGCTAGAGTACAGGAAATATGTGTTTGGATTCATAAAATGAAATGAAAATCATCATGGAGAGATGAGTTTCCAGGAAACAAACCTTCTAGAAAGATAAAAGGCTGAAGATTTGGGGAAAATAATTATAAGATCTCCCCAGGCAGCCTACAGCTCCAGTGCAGTGAAACTGCTGTTACTTGTCTGACAAACGGGCTCTCGAACCGTGTGGCTTGCCCTCAGTTGGACACAGGCTAGGGCCAGGGGATTTCCAAGGATGCTTTTCCTGCATCATACGGGCTACAAAGATGATTAGGGGATTGGAACACCTCTCTTATGAGGAAAGGCTGAGGGATTTGGGTCTCTTCAGTCTGGAAAAAAGACAACTGAGGGGTGACCTTATCAACACTTATAAATCCTTAAAGGGTGGGTGTCAGGAGGATGGGGCCAGCCTCGTTTCAGTGGTGCCCGGGGGCAGGACAAGAGGTAATGGGCACAAACTTGAGCATAGGAAGTTCACCTAAACATGAGAAGGAACTTCTTTCCTTTGAGGGTGGCAGAGCCCTGGCACAGGCTGCCCAGAGAGGTGGTGGAGTCTCCATCTCTGGCGACATTCCAAACCCACCTGGACACATTCCTGTGCAACCTGCTCTGGGTGACCCTGCTCTGGCAGGGGGTTGGACTAGGTAATCTCCAGAGGTCCCTTCCAACCCTACCATTCTGTGGTTCTGTGATACAAAAGCCAGCCGACACAGAGCTCCTTTGGTTTCCCTGGGAGCCGGCGTTTCCCGACATGCAGTGTTGGCTTGGCAGGCACATGACGAGCACAAAACGCTGATACTGGGCACCTCCCGCAGCAGCACTGCGGCTCCCCCTGGGGTCACCCGAAAACACAGGGAACCCTCCAGGCCAGGGCAGAGCAGCCTGTGGCAGCTCTCAGCCAGGCTCATGCTAAAGAACAGAGATTTCCCCTAAATTTCTTCTTGGATCTATTATTGGCCATCTATGGGCAACAAGAGGGAAAAATAAGCGTCTGAGAAAAGCAATACAGAGCTCCTCTGGAAGCGGCAACAGCTTTGAATTTTCTAGTTTTTTGTAGCTTGCTGGAAGCAGATACATGCTTTTTTAAAATTTTCTTTCTTTTCTTTTTCCCTCCTCTTTTTGTGTCCCCTACCTTGTACTGGTTCGTGGTTGCAATGAGGAAGGAGAAGGAGATGGCAGTGGCTGCCATGGCGTGGGTGGAAGGCATCCCGTACTCCGCGTCCGTCCTCATTTCCAGCTTGACGACAGGTGGCGAGAGGGGTCGAGGCCACTTCAGGATGTCCTTGGAGACCTGCCCTATGTACATCACTATCTGGGGAGAGGAAAGGCCACAGG
Organism: Chroicocephalus ridibundus; assembly: GCF_963924245.1. NCBI lineage: Eukaryota > Metazoa > Chordata > Aves > Charadriiformes > Laridae > Chroicocephalus > Chroicocephalus ridibundus. Next base: position 52,347,758 of record NC_086289.1, read on the forward strand.
GCTGTCAGTTGGCGCGGGCAATCCCCGCTCAGCCCACCCGAGAACCATCTCTATTTCTGCCCTTTTTCCTGCAAAATCCACCACCCCAAGCACAGAATTTATCCCCTGAATTATTAAAGGGGTTTCCATTATCCCAGTTAGCGAAGGAAGCAGCGGTTTTACAGCACCATGTTGTAATCTGATCAGAAATGGGACCAAAAAGGAGGGTTTGCTGCCGAGATGCATCGATAGAGGATGGCGTGAGACAGACAGCTGGCTCCCAGCCCACACCAAAGAACTTTAAGTTTCCTCCCTGTCCCTTACAAGCCCTCTCCTGCAGAGCAAAGAGCTATAAGCGAAATTTTTCCACCAGTAGCGTCAAATCACTGCCTTGCCCAGTCGCATCCCTCCCAGCTCCGCGCTGCAGCTCTCCCAGGGCAGCACCCACTCCCCACGGCTCCCACCCACCGCACAGGGTGCCGTGGGGACCCCATGGGGATGCACCGGCGGCGCGGTTATTAAATAACAACATTGGCATCCTCCGGGAGGCAGCAGAGAGAGAACTGGACGAGCAACATGAAGTACCAGTTCTCCTGCCTAACTCCCCAACAACAAAGGGTTTTTGTGCCCTGCTTGGGACACCAGAGGTTTAAGCAAGGACTAAATTAATTAGCTATTGAGCACTGCAATGCAGTGATTTGGCGGGGGGGGAAATGTTGCATTCTGGGGTCACTGCAGGCAGCAGCAGCGGGAAGCAGAGGCGAGAGGCAAAGTTGCCCAGCATCCCCGAGGGACGCAGCCCAGCCAGCAGCGCCCAGGGCAGCCGCCGAGCTGACACCCTCTGCTCCTCAGCACCCCCTTCCCAAAGGCAACGGGCTCCCCGCATCCACAGCGAGAAGGATGCGAACAAAAATCACCCAGGCTGTCCCTGGAGGATGTGTTTGCTTTCTATTGCCACCCTCCTCCCTTTGGTTAGTGCAGCCAGACGTAAGCAAAGCAAGTTCTACAAAACAAGGCAAACCTTCTTTCTTTTTTTTTTTTTTTTAAAAAACCCACAAAAATCAAGTTAACTGATGTCTGCCATGAAAGCTCAGTTGCTGTGCGAGACGGCTCACTGTTCTGCTTCTCGCGCTTCCACTTTATTCCACTTAAAATAACATCCTCCCCATGCTGGTGTTAGCCATATGCCAGAACAGCAACATGACCATCCGCTGCCACAGTTGTCACCAGCCACATTGCATCCCTCTCTCTCCCACCAGCCGTTTAAAAAAAAAAAAAAATGGGTTCACATTAAAAGAAAGACGTCAGGATTCAGGATTCACAAATCAGAACCAGGGAAAAGCCCAGAAGTCACGTTCTTCCATCCCCCCTCTCTCCAGCAAAGGGCACACTGGGGGAGCGCTGGGCTTACAGCCAGCACCAGAGCCTGGAAAAGTGAGTGCTGGTGCCTTTGCGTGGTTTATCCCTCATCACATGAATCACATCACCGCCTGATTACCGGCACCACCTATGGCACGCCTGGCTGCTCCCACTGCACCCTGATAGATGGGGCATAGGGCAGGCAGCAAACACCCTGCCCCAACCGCTCACCATAAACAAAGGCTCAAGGAACAAGTCTCTTAAAGAAGCCACAACGTGGGTTTATTTGGTTAATGCCACCAGTTTCCAAATGGATGCAGGCACATCTTTGGGAGTTAATTAAATTCCAGGCTTGAAAGCAAAATTATTCTCTCCGACAGGACATAAAACACCGAGGCTACCATTTGTGATAGCATCTGAGAGGCAAGGTAGGACGAGCCAGTTTATCAGCAGTCCTCTATAATAATGACTTCCACTTGTAGAATTATTATTAGCACTAGTATGTAAGTCCCCCCCACAGAAAGGGAAATGAGTCATCTTTGAAATGAAGGCTATGCTAGGACTCCTCTGATGGTGAAAAACAGGCTGAATGCTGGAGGTGGTATGGGTAAGCAAAAATACCAGGTATCCTCCCAACACCTTCCCTCCCAGCATTCCAGATTAAATTCTGACCCTTCTGTTTTTCAAAAACACGTATTGTACAGACACGTAGGGTAATGAGAAGTGAGACAACCTCCATGAAGGGGAGTCCAGAATACACTGCGCTCTGAAGCGCCAACCTTTGCCTTTAGCTTATCTGGGTGCCGTGCACATGGTTTTACATGCAATATCCTGGATTATTTGGCAGAAGCGGCAGTTATGGGTGTGAAAAAACATCCGCCATCAGCCGAACTGGCAGGCTTCCCCGAGCAGGTGAAAGATGACAAGCGCACCGTTGCCAAACGCCACCCAGCAAAGGTGCTGCTCTGCTTCGCCCGCTGCCCCACGTGCTGCGCAAGCGGCTGGAGGAGCACGGGACCGCCTGGGCTCTGCGCGGGCTCTTGGGCTTGCAGCACAGCAAAGCAAGTGGCCCGGAGCTCCTGCCAGTGTCAGGCAGCGGGTTGCCCTCCCCAGGGGATGCCCAGAGCATTAGCCAGCCCTGCCGGGGACCACCACAGGGCTGGCCACCGAGCGCAGTACCCCTGTGAGCATACCAGGCACAAACTCCCAGAGTTCAGACACAAATAGTAAAAAAAAAAACAAAAAACAAAAAACAAACAAAACACAACAAAAAAAACAAAACAAAAACACACACCAAAAAAACCAACCCAAGCACAAAAAACCAAGCAAGAGGCCACTGCGGATGCGGTCACTACGTGACAAGTGTTGTGCAGAAACACACTTACAGCGTTATATTTAATTGCAGGATATATCCGAACGGCACTCTACTGCAGCTCTCATCTTCTGAGGAAGGTAGGTATCTGCCTTGGTTAAGTGGCATACTCTCTCTCAAGCCACATTTCATTATTTCCTGACCTGATTTCTCTGTCATTTTGGATTTACTCACTAACAGCCCTGGGAAAGAAAGTTTTGAGCTATTATCAGCTTTTTTCAACCTAGCAGATGAGAAAACCCCCATAATACACATTGCAAACCATAAGCACTGGAAGGGAGGAGAAGATGGAGAGATGAGCATGGGGGACAGGCTGCAGATCAACACTGAGCTAAACCTCACCCGCACTTGACTTGAACCACCTATTTGCACAATGCCAAAAAACCTTTGATGGCCCTGGAAATAGATTTAGCATGGGCAGAAATTACCCCAAATCTGGAGCAGCGGGTAACTTGGGATGGCTTAGGGCACAAAGACAAGATCCCGGGACCGGGGGATTTTGCCATGACGTCCAGCCAAACAGCACACTTGCAATGGCTTGGGACAAAGAGGGGAGGGCAGGTTAAGGGCTGGCCCAGGAGCGCGTCACCCTGGAGCTGCTGATGGGCAGCAGGTTTCCGTGTTTCCAAGCGTAAGGCTTCACCCAGCTCCCCTTCCTTCACAAGGGCTGGGAAGGGTTACGGAGGAAGGCGGGGGCTAGGCTGAAATCATACTGATCTAAGTTTTAAATAAAACCCATTCCAAAAGTCTTTATGAACTCATGAGCTTTTCCACCTGGTGGGTGCCCAGGCCCAAAGCTGAACCTTGGAGAGAGAAACGGGAACAACAGACCCTTGAACACAGAGCGAACAAACACAGTTTGCAATGGCATAGGCGCGGCCAAGAAGAGAAACCTTGAAGCAAATAACTTCTTCATGCTTTATTGTTCTGTCTGCTTCTTCCCTACATTACTGGCATTTTTGCCTACCTAAAGTGCAATGTTATGGCTCTTGATGCTATTCTTCTGTGTTTATTTCTAGCACAGGTTCTCTTCCTCTCTGAGTGACGCAGATCAACCGAATTTTCTGCCGTTCTGGTGGAAAATGGTTTACAAACATTTCACCATACATAATTTTAATTTGCACAATAATAAGCACCTCTGTCTCTGCGTGGGGGAATTTGGAGACTTTTCCATTACCAAAGCAACAAAGTCAAAGCTGTGATGGGTTGTGTAGGACACAATTAGCCCGAGAAGATAACTACACAGGAATGCACGGGAATTTAGTGGAGATTTCACAGAAGTTGACGGGATGGGCATGGCTAATTCCCTTTACTCTGAGAGCTGACAGCAGCAGCTCTAACTGCCATGTACCTCAGACCGCTCAAACTTCCCAAAAATGAAACTTAACCATTTCACACCTGAGTTACAAAGATGTGTTGTCAAAGAGGGGGGCTGCTCGGGCTGGCAGGGATGGGGGGGAGCTGGGATTCAAGGATGGGAAAGCAAAAAGCACCGGAGATGAACAGCAGAGGTGAGCACCGCAGCCTGCCCAGGTCACTGGACACCCACAAGCAGGGCCCGATCCTGGGCAGAAGGTGAAACGCTGCTCTTGGGCAGGTCTGTACAGGGAGCCCTCGCTCCCAGACCCTCACCACAGTTTCCCACAGGAGTGCTCCATTAGGGGAGGCAAAGGGACTCTGTGTGTGCAAGTCCTACAAAGCTACAGGTGTGACAAATGCCATGATACGAGTCCTTAATAAAGGAATGATGGCAAAAGCAAGGTGGAGGGACCATGGCACGGGAGCAGAGATGCGGTGGAGGGGTCACTAGCAACAACCACACACACACATGAAGTGGGGAAAAGCTGCTTTCCCTTCTGTATTGAGGCGAAACACAAACCGGGCGCTTTGTTTCTGTGTCTGAACCTATGAGCTGCCTTCGGAGGTGCAGGAGAACCCAGGGCTAGGCGAGACAGGCTTTTCCTCCCGAGGGCTCCTGCCCTGCACTGCAAGGGAATATATTACCCACATCTTGTTCTGCTCCACGGTGAAGCAGTAAGCAGCCTGGCTCACTGATCCATGCTCAAAATCCAGGGTATGGCTACCCTCATCTGTTCACAGTTGAAGCAGCCGCCACTGTTTCTGCAGCGCCAGGTGACACTGCATCAGCTGGGCACGCTGCGGCCGTGCCGGGAACGTGATGCGGCACAGACCATGCCGAAGCCGCTGTGTTTCTAACCACCAGCCCACAACACCAGCATTCAGCTTGGGATTTTCTGAATTTCCACTGCACTGCAGACAACTCTGAAGCCTTCAGAATTAAATCCTTACAACAAATGCAAGAAGCATTTAAAAATTATTTCACAGAATGGTTTGGGTTGGAAGGGACCTTAAAGATCCTCTAGTTCCACCCCCCTGCCCTGGGCAGGGACACCTCCCACTAGACCAGGCTGCTCAAAGCCCCATCCAGCCTGGCCTGGAACACCTCCAGGGATGGGGCAGCCACAGCTTCTCTGGGCAGCCTGTTCCAGTGTCTCACCACCCTCACAGGAAAGAATTTCTTCCTGAAATTCTTTACTTGGGTAAAGCCTTCTTACTTGTTGTACACGCTTGTTCCCCTCTCAAAGGGCTCTTCTGTACTGCTGTAAGCAACGTAAAAACAAGACTTTCCTCAAACCCTGGTGCCTACCAGTACTGCTGGGGCAGCCCGGGCTGCATGAGGGGAACAGCAATCCTTTCCAGGCAAGGTATCAGGTGAAGGAAAGGCAAAGCTTTATTGCCACTATGGGTCAACAGCATTACATTTTACTACATGAATGCAATTAGCAGTTGCTATAGCAGCACAACAGCCTTTTTCTGAGGGTTTCCCCTGAGTCATCTATATGACCCATCACCAAAATTACATCCTTACCTGGGGCTTCGCACTGGGGTAAACAAGATGAATCTATCTTTGTGTTTTAACAGACCTTGCTTTAATGAACAGCGATGAATCAAACTCAAGGCATCGGCATCCACATAAGTCCAGGTGCCAACACATTTGTCCCAACGGCTGCAGGCGTTCTCTCTGGGGTGAGGGGCTGCTCCTCGCCCTTTGGGCATCAGAATCCCATAAAGGGACCTGGCTCCTTGACATTCGCGTAATCCTGGTTTTGCTTCAATAATTGAAGAGGTGGTTTTGCTCACCTGCAGGTGTTGCCTGGCACTTTCAGTGGTTTTCCCTCACTACCCTCGCCATGGCAGGAAGCAGGAGAGCTGCCCGTATTCAGCACGGCAGCGCAGACGCAGAACCACAGATGGTTTGGGTTGGACGGGACCTTAGGCATGTACGAAGGCAGACAGACAAACACAGCCGAGCCAGCTCTGTACGCACAGCCACGGGACTGGTGCCTCAGGTCGCAATTTCCCCTCTGGAACATTTACACCGCAGGCGCCCAGATGCCGAGCTGGGCAGGTTTTAGGAACCAGGCAGAGTGCTGCAGGAGCTCTGTGTGGGGCACATCCTCCTCGCGCGCCGGCCACCTCTCCCTGCCACAACCTCTACATGGGGACACGCACCCGCGACCATCCCCAAAGGCCTGCGAAGGTCAGGAGGAGTGATTCTTTTTGCACTCTGTAATATTTCAGCTAACAAAGGTGAACCTGAACATATTTATTTTCAACTTCTGATTTCACAGCTCTGCCATCCGCGCTATTGATCTATTAAAAGGACAAGATGAAATTCTAGAGAAGACCCGGGGGTCAAATAGCATTGGCGACTCCTTCCCTGAGGCTCACACTGTGGCAGCCTGACTTTGAACCTGCTGGTTTGGCTCCAAAACAGAAATTCTATAACCTGGCTCTAGAAGCCCTGCAATAGTATTTGTCATCTTCCCAGAAAGAAAATTTACAGTTTGAAAATATTATTGCTTTTGTTTTTATCATGCTCTGTGCCGATAGCAGTGACAGAGCACATCAGGAACACTGGAAAGAGGGGGGAAAAAATAAGGATGCACTATTAATAAACTGGCATTTGCAGATTAGTCAAGCAGAAGCAAAGACTGTATCCTGAAAGTGCCAGCTATTTTTCGTGGTTGTCAAGGCAGGCATGACTTCAGCTCACCATACAGAAATTAAACCAAGCACCCAGTCTGCACTGTTCACAGCTTCTATTCTCAGCATCCCCAACTAAGGCTTAAGGGAACAGATAACACTGCAACAGAGAACAGCCATGACCGTGCCCCTTGAGCATCACTTGGTTCACAGTGAAAGAGAAGCAGAGCGAGGAAGAGTATGTTCTTCTTGAGATGCTCCTCCTACCCCCAAGTCAATGCCAAGAACTAAGGTTTGGCTTCAGGGAAATAACTGTGAAAGTCACTGAGCTGCACTGCCAGCCTTGTGGCCTGGTGGCAGCCCAGGTGGAGGAGGCCCTGCAGAATTCTAGGCACCCCAAGTAACCCTCTGATCGCATCCCGCTCCCCATGTCCTCCCCAAGCCACCTGGATGCTGCCCATAGGCAGAGAGCCAACAGCAACCAGGAGGCTGGGCATCTCCATGAGGCACCTGTGCCTTATGGGAGAAGGCAGCTGTCTTGGGGAGCTCGAGAATCTGCCATCTCCAACACGGTCATTATTTTCCAGAAAACACATCAATCTTGTGCAGACTGCGCAGGAACTTTACACAACATTTGCCAAGGATTCGGTCAGGTGCAATGGGATGTTCAAGGTCACATTGAGCTGGTGGGATGCTCCAGCACTTGCGTTATTCCATCCACGAGATGAGCAGCACCTCCACAAGGAAGGTCTCCAGCCCACCACAAGCAGTGCCGCGGTCAGCAGTGAGCAGCAGTGCAGCACGCATGTCATGGCAAAGGGCAGCAGGGGACAGAAGGGAAGGGACAGCACAAATAGCTTCTTAAAAATACATATATCTGTACAGGAGGGAGGACTTCAGCTCTCTCAAGTCAGACTTCAGAAACGCAAAACCAGAAAAAGACCAAGAGAACTTTGTGCCTCCAGAACTACAACTGACCAACATCCTAGGTTGTTCACTGTCTTAAAAAGAGCCTTCAGACAAAAACTATAAGGTATTTGACTATCTTATGATGGGTTTAAATAACAGAAGTTTGGGGCCCATATTCTGGTAGCAGGAAAAGCTACTGTCACATTGATCTGGTTTATCATCTAACACCTAAAACTGGGAAACTGCTACACTTAGGAGTTCTAGTGAAACACAAAAGGTTTCCAATTTAAACTTCACCTTAGATTTATTCCCAGCAGTTCTCAGTTATGAAAGTCTCACTTTTTCTTCAAGGGTAGACTATAGCTACCAGCACAGACAAAACTCTCTTACAATCAACACTTTATCATCTTGCACATAGCATTTTCTTTTATGGACCATTTATTTCTGTGTTTTGACATTTTGTAGTTACTTAAATGCCTGAATTCAGTCTTACGTGTTCTTACACAATGTAACATATAGCACTTTTAAGAGTTTGGTTTGCCAGTGACCGTTTATCAGCTGTTCCAAGCTTGTTTTGGTGAAATGTTGCAAAAACACAACAACATTTTGGTGAAGTGTTGCAAAAGCACAAAAACTAACAAACACATAAGAATCGTTACATCCAAAGTTTGCTGCAAAGTGAGTTCTCAAAGCAGCGTCCCGGGGTTCAACCACGGCACAGCAATGTCAGTGGCATCTTGACTGCAGGTAAATTCCTGCTGGTCGCCCTCAGAGCCCAAGTTCGGGGATCATCGTTCCCACGTAACTACATGCCGTCAGCCTTTGGAAAACTATTTGTTTGAAAAGCAAGATGGGAAACTAAATTGCCATGGATTCAGACCTTTTTAGACTTGCTGAAGCTGCCTGCACCCAGCGCTGCTCGAGGAGCCTGCTGGGTGCACCGTCAGCCACCCAAACCCTGCCTTCCTTCCGAGATGCCACCTTCACCTGAGCCAGCAGCTATCGCTGTCACGCACCAACAGCTTCCACACCTGCCCTGGCTACATCCACGCTGACCAGTGAATGTAGGATACAATACTTAGATTGTATAAATTAAAGTTCTCTCAAGAGAAGCAGGGATACATTTTACATCCAAGCTCTCTGAAAAAAATAACTGGAAAAAAAAAAGTTCCAAGCATGCTGAATAGCAAGCAGAAACTGGAAGGATTTCTCTACCTTCCTTCTGAAATTCCACATCAAAATAAAGCTTTCAACCCTGAAGTGGTGTAGAGATTTTAAAAAAAAAAAACCAACCCAAACTGAGCTTTCACCTCTTGAGCCGAGATATGCAGTAAATTTAAAGTACATTTGGGGACTGGTTGATGTGAAGTTATCTTTCATCTCTGCACTTCCTGGTTGAAGGACCCAGAGTCACAGGCACCAAAGCCTCGTCTGCGCAGATTCAAGAGCATTTACTTCAAATTACTGGAGAAGGGAAGCAGAGGCAGCAGGGCACCTTCAGCACTCACCCAGCATCTTGCTCAGAGGCTTCAGGCAGCTATTTCCCTTGTCTATCCACAAAGAGAAAGATAAAGCCTACACATATACTATGAATCCTCAGAGGAAAGGCACCTTGGAAGCACAACGTCCTGCTTTAAGCTTCTAAAGCGCCTGGATGTGACCACAGATCCATCCAGCTACACAGAAAAGCACAAGCAGCTGGTTTTGGGGACCCAGGACTGGAGAAGACATCCCAGGGCACCAACCCCACTCCCTTGCTGCTGCTGATATAAACTCTCTTCATAATTTTTTCTTACCGTCCTTTGCCCTTCTAGAACTATTTCACAACCTTTGGCTTCAACTTAGTTTATTTACGACTGCCTTATGCACGTTCCTTCTTGTGACTGTACTTTCATCTTAAGAAGCTCCTTCCTTCTCCTGGTGTTTACAGCCAGCCCCGTTCCCTCTCTGACTTCATTTTGTTAGGGACTTATCTAAGCTTTCAGTCTCCGCTCAGGAAATATCCTGTTCCCTAATCATTCCTGGCCCCGCTCCAGTTCGAATTTATCTTTCTCAAATGTGGGTGACTGGCTCTGCATAAACTATGACAGATAAGGCGGCAGGAAGACCTTGTAAACAGCATTAATACTGCTTTAATTTTTAAGGGAAGAAACTCCCCTGGTTCATCCTGCAACCCCGACGTTGTCATTTCCAACTTGCAGCAGAAACTCGCAGGTTTAAGACCCCAACAGCAGAAAATGAAGTACCACACTCAGCACCGCGTCTGTGTCTCCACCGAGGTGTCCAAGACAGACCGGCGCTGCTCACGGCGCCATGAACGCCGGTTCCGGTTCCCATCCGGCAAACGAGCTGCCCAGCTCAGCTTGCCATAACATTAACACGTAGCCTGCACGGACATTTTTAGCCATTTCACAATTATATGTAATTAAAGTGTTTTTAAAACTATAGATTGTCACAGGCCTGTGTATTTCAAACAGCTTCTCCTTTTCAGTGTAAAATGCAAGTCCAGAACTCCCCAAGCCAAAGAGTAATGTTAATAATCACAATATCCCATGCTTGAATACTCTAATTAAACCAGCCTAGATCTGGCCGGTACTCAGATGGACTCCTTGCAAGGTAAAGGCAAGGCAAGTCTGCAGGAAGGCACGCAAGGAGCTCTAAAGAGTCATTTTTTGAGCAATATGCAAACCCAGAAGGCAGTGACTACCAATTATCATCTTCTGTGGCACGTTTCCAGAAGCAGTAGGTGTACTTCTGGCCAAAGCCCAACTCTAATTATACAGTGTCCACCTACTTCTAAATTTTATCTGCAATTTATTTTTCATGTTCTCCTTATAAAATGTATTGACCAGGATTACTGGCACGGAACAAGAGATGCCTTCTGTCCAAGACCAGGTGCATTTGAAGTGTATGACCCAATTCAAATTGTTTTTATTATTTCTCATCATATTATTTGGACAAAAGGCAGAATACTATTAACCAGAATTGACTAAGCCAAGGGGAAGCTTCACTGTAAAGAAACAAAGCTAGATATCACATCCCAGTTTTTACCAAGCTTCAATTTCTTAAATCAATGTAGATTGACAGCTAAACATCCAGGGCTGTCATCTGCCAGAGATGCTTCCTACCTCCCTTCTTTGTTCTAAAACGGTCTTATTTGGGCAGCAAAGATCTGATCAATACCAAGACAAGCAATGGCAGTGACAAAACAACAGCCATTCCTAGGCTGAAGTGCTCGGTTATCTTCTGGTTTTCGGTGCCAGAATGGAAATACTTTCTTCTGAATACCCAAGAACCACATTCGTAAAGCCTGAAGCAATGCTGAAGCCAGTTAATTTGAGAATGCTCCGGTGTTAACAAAAGTCAATGCTTTTAAGTCTTAGCCTTCAACAGAGAGTCTGATTTATTTCCCCCCCTGCCCTCAAGTGACCGCAAAAACACCTTGTTTATTCCGCTGCAGCCTGCAACCCCCCTTCCTATTACATTTATCCTGATTTCAACTGAGACAGAACTATACGAACAGACTGCCCAGAAGAAATCAGGGTAAGAGAAAAATTTCCTACAAGTGACAAAGAAGGATTCTTAAAATACCACGATACATTGGGAAGGAAGTGTTTTCCCAACTGTTCTGTGCAAACCCTATCAAAAGCAGCTCAGTCAGTCATTAAGCCGAAAAAAGTAAGTCAGTGCAAGACATAAGGGAGATGAAGAGTCACCCTGCGTCAGCCAACACCTCTCGCCCCCTCTCTCGGCGTTGCAATGCCTCCGCTTCCTGAACACCCGACTTACACCTATAAATAATGTTGGCTTTTTTGTTGTTGTTTTTCGAAGGGACATTCTTACTCTTAAGTATTCATTTGCTACAGTTACAGAATTAACCACTACATGTTGAAATAAGTCACAGAAATACTTACAGACCAAATAATTATCATTCTTCTAGACACAGAGTGATCTATGTTCCAGTAGATAAACGGGAGGAAAGTGATATAAAAAATCTCTTCGCCCAAAGCAGCTGAGAACTTGAACAAGTAGTAGTAGAAGTAGTTCTTCACAATATACTTCTGCGCGCAACCCTGGAAATTAGAGGATTTTAGAAAGTTTTAGTGAATTAGAAAATTATATCAAACATTTAAGATATTTTAACTGTTACGGTTCCCAGCTCTTAAACCAAATAATTTGCTGGAACAAGGGTCAAGAAATTAAGTTCAATTTTTATAATAAAATGAAGACTATAACAATAGCTCAATTACATTCCCTGCAGATAAAAAAAGATCCATTCAAACTAATTAAGAGTAGTCTTTCCTCCAGGGAAACCAAGGATATTTAAGAAAAGGTACTGGTGCTTAATTTTGAAGTTTCTACATCTGTAGACAAAGAGAGCCACCACTGCTTTTGCTGGAAACGCGTTTTGAGATGAAAAAAGTAAATTGCAATTACTGAACCATTTCATTTAAAACTTGCCTCATTACGGCAGCTTATAGTGAGATATATTAGCTTATAGCGCTTGCAGTGGCATTACAGCAGCCCTTACGCGCGCGTTGGCTCAGTAATCGCGGCTGCGTGAGCTGGTCCAGGGGAAAACAAGGCTGCGAGCGGGCAGAGAGAAGAGCTGCCCCTGTCACCAACAGATTTTTCTCTCCAATATCTTGAAGTAACAACAACCAGGATGTCTCTCTAACCAGTACCAGCAGATATATCGCAAGCAGTATCAGGTGACGCCGCTTAGGACTTCAGTCATTTTATTAAGCTACAGATTTCACTGCTGTCTGGATTTGGCAGCTAGATGATTTCATCAGATGTACCCCACCTAACATACTCGTTTTCTCTCTTCTAAAAGGCTGCACCCAGCCTGCCGGAGCTGGGAAGCCACGCAACAGTGTATATTATTAAGGCCATGACTTTGGTCACTTGTGGCAAGGTTTGCTGCCCTTGTTGCTGTTTGGGACTAGAACACCACTAAGAAGCCTCCCACCCTGTTAGCAGGAGCAACATGCGAGTGAATCGCGTTTTATACAAACATCTGTATGCTTCAGAAAAGAGCAGAGAGATAGGAAGAGGATTTTTGATTTGGGGGCAGGAGAAAGGGAGCCCATCTAGTCTCTCTCCATCTCCCCAAAAAGAAAAAAAATAAAATATGGAAGTTGGCTGTGTAAATATGAGATGAAAGAACTTCCTGAAGATGAGAGATGAGAAGGCATCATGAAGGTTTCAGCAGAGACACACTTAGTTAAGATATAGCTTTGGCATAAGCTCCTAAAACTCTTCTAAGAGGAAAGCTATTACGCTTGGACTTGACTGTGTAACTAATCTACCAGAGAGTACGTCTCATCCTATGTGCTAGTGCAAAAATGTAAAAATCATCCAAGGAGTCTAGACATGCAACTGTGACTCATTGTAAAAGCCATTAGAAGTTCCAGTCCCTTAATCTGCTTTCAATATGGAGATGAGGCAAACCGCATGAAGACAACAAAGGCAAGATGGAAAGAAGGTGCATCCATTCATCTATCACAGAAAAAAAAAAAAAAACCAAAACCCGACAACTTAAGTTGATTTTTGCATCAATAAACAGAAAAGATGAGTCAGTGCTTTTGAAACACTGGGGTCGCAGGAGTGTTCCCCCATGCATTAGTAATAGAGGCCACAGATCAGCTGCCGGCATCCCTCTAAGGTCATGCAGCAGCGTGCTACGGCTGGCCAAATGATGGAGCAGTCAGTCCGAGTGTCTCGAGCCTCATACGCCACTTAGAAAACACCCCCAGTGCCATTAGCAACTCTGGTGCTTCTGTCTGACATCCTGAAACTGTATTTGGTCATACTTACGTGGCCCCAGAGAAAGCTCTCTCCTGGCATCGCTAATTCCTCAATTAAGCATCAATCTCCAATGTATTAGGAATTACGTGCTCATGTGCTTTAGACCAAAAATGATCAGACATATCCCTAAGGTAACTCTTTTATGCTTAGAGCCTCATGGGATGAGGGATAAAACTCTCTAATTCCAGTAATCTGTTTTGCGGGGTCAGGGGGGAATAATTTTTCAGCTTCTAAAATAAATCTGGAGTTAAAAAACATTTCCAGGCAGAAGACAGGGCCAAGTCCTTCCACATGATTTTAAAAAAAATTTTCTTTTTCTTCTTTTCCTTTTGTACCAGAAATCACTCCCCACTTGGGATTTTAGTTTGGTTGGGGTTTTTTAACAAATTTTTTTTTTTTTTTGAAGCACTGCAGCAGCAGTTGTGGACAGCCCCGCGTGCGAGGCAGGGGACAGACAGCTCACGCCTGTGACACAGGATGGTAACAGCCCCACGCTGCGTGCACAAGGTATCACAGAATCGCTCCACTTGATTGTAGGTAGCATACAGTAATAAAAAAAAAACAAACAATTTTTTAGCTCCTTGTGATCCTAAAGCATTGTATGTGCAGAAAGTCTGCTCCCATGCACCTTTGCACCCTGGGCCATGAGTGGTCCGTGGCCGGTTGCAGCCGTTACCTCACATTTACTATTTATAGCCGTTATTTCTGCAGAAAACAAAGACTGCTGTGCTTTGTGAAGCGCCTCCCCCTTTTACTCTCATTCTAACCCCAGTGCAGGAAAAAGCCATTACAATTATTTATGTGAAGGTTTAGCATCTCCTAACACTCTCAGAAGTTTATTCCATCTCTACTTTTAAATAACTCTGATCTTTAGGCCTGTTTATATTTAATGTACTGAAGCGACCTGATGCCTTCCCACAATCTCTGAAGCACTTTCGGTGATTCGGCCCCTCCATGTCCATTGCTATTTGCTCTGGATCAGAGAAGTTTTAATGGGCAGTAATTAAGACCGTAGAGAAAGTCAGCATTTTAAGAGCATTTCAGAAGCAAGAAGCCACGACATTCACAGACACAGAAGACAGGTAATTTCACACAACCCTTCTTACCAACTATAAAATACCTATTTGGAAAAAAAAAATAGATTTAACTGCTTAAATTACAAGAGATTCGCATGTTCATGTGAGTATCCGTGAATTAAATACTCACCTGAAGTATTGGCACAGAAAATGGCTACTGTAGGTCATCCTAATTTCGCAATCTCTGCACACTGCTCTCAGGTGGGCGGCGCACGCCAGGGCTCCCAGCGCAACACCCGCCGAGGCGTAGCACCCACCCAGCCTCCCCCGGGGCACGGGAGCATCCCCACGGCCTCCCTACGGAGCCGTAACGACAGGGCCAGCAGAACGGATCACCACCACGGTGACACTAACACAATGACACAGTGCAGCAGGAATCCCTAATTTTAGGCAGGATGCACATAAAGAATATTTAGCCTTTAGAGCTGAAGTAAAGGAGCAGCAGCTGAACCACTAATGAAGTGGATTTAAAACATATTTTTAGGCTGAGGTATACATCCCCATAAGACAAAAAAAAAAAAAAAGCAGTTGTGTAAAGATACCACTCCTTCCAATTCCCATAGGATTTCTCTCATCAAAGCACTCAAGAGGCAGCAGCTTTCCCTGCCCTCTCTCCGGAGACGAGCTTTGCAGCATCAGACATCTGAGGCTCAGAGCCTGACCCAGAGATACCATTAACCAACATTTTGTTCTCAGCTCTCAATTACTTCGGATCTTTCAGAAGACGTGCATGTTTAATTAACGCTCCTGAAGTCCCTTGCTTCCCTTCCAATGGAATTGCCTTGCAGAAGATCAGGAATTTCCCTCCCAAAGCCCCTAGTTAATACATTGCGATATTTCTTACTTAATGGATAGTGGGGGTTTTTTATGCTGCAAAAAGGCACAAAATTTAAAGAAGCCACCGAAGACCAGGCACAAGAATAAAAAGCCAAAAAATTCCCATCTAAATGCCACTCCCCATGGAGACAATGGAAATCAGACAATCCACTCCCGCAGTGCAGTACTGAATGGAGTATAACCAGTGGGAAAAAAAGCCTTCTGTATTGCAGTATCCTGTATAAGCAGTCAGTTTTAGGTCAGTTCTATGTTTATGAACTCTACCCAGTCAATAGAACAACCTGTCACGTCACAGCCAAAAATTAGGTATTGATCAGATTTTGGAAAATAAGAAAGAGCAAAAAACATGACATCAAAGGCTTCAGCTCCTCCACCCATCTGCGCAACCCATGAGCCCCTGCAGGGATGGGTTGAGGTGCACAGGGCTGGCAAGGGAAGAGGCAGCAGAGGAGGGATACAGACACATGAAGAAATCGCAGAGGTGTCAAAGACAGCAGAGGGGAAGGCAGTAGCTCACAGAGCCTGCAAAATGTATGTTAGGGAGACCCAAGGCATGAAAAGCTTACCTAATCAAGCTCATATACATGTGCAGCTTCCCACTCTGTTCAAACTTTTAATCACGTAACTGTTTTCTTTTTCTCCCCCCTCTACCCGCTCCAGAATGTGATGCAGCCAGTTAACAAGAGTTGTCCAAGTTTATATAGTGTCCTTGTTCTTGGAGAGACCCCCAGAGCTAACAAACCTGAGAAACGTGGGGATGGAGACAAACAGAAATCACAAGAAAACTCTCTCTCCTTCAACGCTATGAAGTTCTGACCAGCTCTGCTATTAGCAGAAAGGGCTTGTTGACTACCACACCAATAGGCGAGGTCCAATTGGCAGCTGTTGCAAAAGCATTTATAGTGGCATGCGCTAATGGCATAATGATTAGGGACATGGCCTTGAATCATCTTTTGATGCAGAAGCAAGACAATCTCTGCGTGAGAAGTAACAACGTGTGAGATTCAAGCCAGACAACCATAACGCTTTCAGCGGTCTCAGGCAAAGAACAAGCAAGGAGCCTAAAAGTCAGGCAGGACTTCTGGTAGCATTTCAGGAGTCTCTCCATTAATCCAAAGCACTAAAAAGGCCATTATGTAAAGCTCTCAGCAAGGTACTTCAGCAGAGCCATGCTGCATGGCACCAGGGACTGCTGGAAGCTGTCAGGCTAAAATGGGCCAGGCCTTGCAGGACCAAAGGCTGGGACCAGTCAAGAGGGAAAAAGGAATCATAGGATGGTTCAGGTTGGAAGGGACCTTAAAGATCATCTAGTTCCAACCCCCCTGCCCTGGGCAGGGACACCTCCCACTAGACCAGGCTGCTCACAGCCCCATCCAGCCTGGCCTGGAACACCTCCAGGGATGGGGCAGCCACACCTGGAAAGGTGTGCCCAGGACGCCCACCAGTGCTGCCATGCTGGGCACAACGCTCACCCAGTCGGTGTCGCACCATTTGTCACATCTTGCATCAGTGCATCTTCATCCAAAGTCTCCCCTTCAGTCTGTACAGGATGGTCAGCTGGGACAGACACACACACCTGCACGACCAACACACGCCCAGCACGTGGCAGCTAGGATGGGCCCAGGACATAGTTAAGACACCTTCGTTTATCCCTGAAGACTTCATTTTTTTTAATCTTCAGATTATTTTCCCTTCCACTCTGATTAGTACTCAGGAGGTAGACTGAATTACAGGTTATATTTCTATACATTGCTCTTGAAGTAACATAATTAGCCCTCCTTCCTTCTGTTGAAAGAACACAGGTAGATGTAACAGAATCTGCCAAGACATTTAAATATAAAGGGGAATAAAGTAAGACCAGAGTTCACAGAGCACTTGCTTAGGCAATTAATAGGAAGAATTAATGAAGGAAAAAATAGATGATGTAATCTTCCTAAAAGAAAGCCTTCCTAATTAAAAAAAAAAAAAGGGAAAAAGAAAAGTGCCTAAGTATCTTTCAGAGACATAGGGGAATGGCTGCCAATGAGACGGAGATTGCTCGTGAAGGACTATGCCTGCAGTCGGCTGGAAGGACAGCCCCCTGTTTCCAAAAAGACAGCCTCCCCGAAGTCGAGTCCTGCTCGTCCACCAAGGACGGATGGTTTACACTCCTATCACTCTGACAGAAGTCTGTCTAACCTGTGCTTACTGACGCCAATGGTGGAGGCTCCACTGCTTGCTCCAGGCCATCTCTGTGTGCTTTGCTCTCCCTGACACGCAGCCTGAAACTTTTCACTGAAATTTAAACCTATGACAATTTTCTTATCTACGGCAGACAAGGAACAAATTGTTTCCTTCCTCTGAAGGCTGACATGGGAGAAGCTTGTTACCAGCCTTCAAAAAGGACATAACTGTCCTCTCTTCCACTGCTTAATTGCCTGGTATTTCTTACAGAAGATATTTAGTGTTTTTCAAACACGGCACTTAACATGCCCGCCTTGAATTACAGTGCCCAAAGATCAGACATGACACAGCAATGCTGAAGGAATAGTCCTGCATAGTTGCATTCATTTTGCAGGCTGTTTTCAGAACAGCATTCCACCACTGAAGCGTGCTCAACCTGTGATCTCCTCTAATATTTTTTTCTCCACAAAAGCACTACCAAGCCTATTGCTTCCCATTCTGTAGTTGGGTATTTATTACACCTGCTTGTTCAATAGGTATCTGCACCTATTGAATAAAGTCAGTTTTCAACCATACCTCCAACTTGACAAGACTATTTGATTTCTCTTCTTGTCCTCCAGCCTATCCACATCTCCTCCTAAGTTCGTCTCACAGGCAGCATGCCTCTCACACCTACATTTCCAGCTAGTTACTTCCACATGGCTCTGAAACCTATTCCGAGGAGACTCATTGTACTCCTTGCTTTACATCAAAAGGTCTTCTTCGTGGCACTCAAACTCACAGGCCATTCAACTTCATATATTCCTTTCTTAGCAGATGCCTGGAGAGTTGACATCCATGACTCCTACCAGCTCATATGCTTTGGAGCTTGTCCTAGTTGCTAATAAAAAAAGTAAGATCACCTGATCTTCTCCACAGTGGTCTCATGGTATCAGAATGATGTTTCAGCCCTTTTCTTCCAATATCATTCAGAGAAACCCAAAGAGGTCTACCTTCCACCACAGACTCGTGAGCAAACACCTACGGGCATATCCCTGACATGAGGGATAATGCCTTGATCTTTATTTCCTTGCACACTCTTCATAGAAAGTTGTCCCACTCATGGCCATTCCAGTTGCCTGAGTAACTCCTCAGACGTCCAGTTCTTATGCTTTTATTTTTAATCACCGACGAGTGTCAACAGCAGTTTCCTGCCAAGAAAGCCGCACAACGCCAGCATAAGCAGGGCTAAAGGCATCTGCTTCTTGGTGAGCTCTGTGAAGGCAGCTCACCTCCTCCATCCTCTCAGCAAGAGACTAACCCTGCTTTGCCAGCCAGAGGTTAGGCAGGTTGGACATCCACATTTCAGGTGCCCCTGACAAAAGTGGTGGGTGAGCTTCCCATGAGCTTCAGCATCCTCCCATGTTCCAGGAAGAACTGGCTGATTTGTGCAATAAGGAAGTAACAGGGCAAGAGAGAGGCGGGAGAGGGAAGGGCAGAAGGAAAAGGCTTCCTTCCTCCCCAGTTTACAGTGGGAGAACAGGTTTGTTTAATTGCATTTTAATTTGGGAGAATTAGATTGCAATTTTGTGAGGTGCACCACAGAGCCTACGCCTGAAAGTGTCTGAAGAAGTCATTCTGAGGGTTAGGTAGCTGCAATGTCTGTGGACAGAGGAGGGAAAAAAATTGAGTTAAGAACCAGAGAAAGTAAATTACAGAGAGCTCAGAAGGAGAGAAACTCCTGCTTTGAAATGGAGATCAAAAAAATTCCTCTGAAACTCAACCATATTTCATATCTCCAAAGGTTAAGTGTTACTAAAAGTGGTTTTGGATAGAAGAAGGATGCGTCACACAACAACAGTTTTCAAACTGCACAGCATTAGACGGCCACCCTGCCCACACGCCAGCTCCCTGCGAGCACCACCACCTCTTTTCTTTGACTTCCTGCCAGAACGCATGAGTCAGAGCGTCACTAGGACCTGCGTAGCTGCTAGATACCCAGGCTGCTCTCCAGAGATCTGGAGAAAGAAGAATGTGAAGCCCCTCAATCTGCTTTTCCCCCAGCATGCCTGGGTTTGGGGACCTCCCAGCTGACAGCAGCCTAACCCAACAGAAGCATAGAGGGATGGCCCAATGACCAAGGACTTCAATATTCTGTTTCTTTTCAGAGCAAAAAGCTTGTTCTCATCTTAAATCTTGGTTTTAGAAATTAACTATAGCCCGGGAATTTTACACCATAGATTAGTCACATATTTCTACCCAGCAGCATCATGAGCCCAGCCAGCCTGCTTCTGCACAAAGATCGTTTCCAAGGTAGAGGTCTATTTTGAGAGGCACAGAGCAGCAAGGCTTCTGGCAAATAAATGGGCAGAGTAACACCATGCCATTTTCAGACAACTAAATTATTATTATTTTTAATCTGTTATAATCAGGCAACAGCACAGGGAGCAGTGGCTGTTTCCCCAGCAGACAGTCCCAGGATTCAAGTCAAAGGGCAGTTTTCTAAGGTTGCACCAAATAAGGCTTCATGTTAACTATCATTACAAATGTGCCAGTCCCAGGTAGATGGGCTCCTGGAAGGCAGAGGCCACTGTTAACAGGAAGGGACATGGTGTTCAAACAGCAGCCGTGACTGTAGAGAGGCCAGCTGGGCGACACCTCAGCAGCCAGCCAGCCCCTGGGGATGAGAACCATAGATAAGATGTTCTCAATTCACTTGCTGCCTCATTACGAGTTGCAATTAGTGCAGGCCACGCTGATGCCAGCACTGTTTCTGATGGGGGAAGACATAAGGACACCAACGGGTGACACAGTGTCACCAACAAGTGCCGTTCAAGCAGATGGACCATCCTGGTCCAGGGGCCTCATATTTGTCAGGGAACAGGTTCCTCGCTGCTAATGCCTCCGAGCCCTTTGCCATGCAAACATTTGGTCTTTGTGGCATGACTGAGGTGTCTGACACTCTCCTGGAAAACACAGCATCTCAACGCACAGAGAAACGTCAATAGGGAACACCAAAGGCGATATACCTAATTAAACTGGTTAGCATAAGTAAGCAGTTATAATTATGTCAAGCCGAGCTATCTGCAAAGGGAATAACAACAACCCGGTCTGATGTTACAGAATGACCACACAGCTTCATGGGTACCAGGACTGGCAGGCTCAGGGAACTCCATTAGAAGCAGTTTACAGCAGCCAGTTGTCTTCAAAAAGAAGAATTAAACATACTTTTTTTTATTTTTACACCCAGTAATAAATATTCACCAATATAGTAATTAATTTGCATGGTAACCCTATACTAAATCATTCACATACCTCTAAATCTAGACCAATAGCCTTGGACCAACCTTGGAAAAATAAGTTACAGGTGCTAACTACACTGCACTGATATGAAGCCCTATAAAGCAAGAACCTGAATAACCATTTTAAATAAAAATCACATGGTTTAGACAATACTACCAGTACATTCTAGACCTCAGATTTACTTGCCATAGTAGTCAACAGTCACCTTCCATTGCCCAGATGACCCATAAGTATTCCCTGCAGAGCATACACGGGAGGTAAAGTAAAAGACTGGCTGTTGAAAGGAATTTTCCAGGGAGAACAGATTTTCTCTGGCTCCTCGCCCATTAAACCTACCCCTGCTCTTCAGAGACCCGAAGGAGAAAAATGACAGCAGATGAGCTTTTATTCTTCTGGTTGATATCTGAACTAATGGCCTAAGACATTCAGCAGAATTATAAAACAGCAAGTGGCTCACCTCCAAGTACTGGAATTAATCCTAGGATCCTGACAGCTCCTCACTATGAGGTCCAGCAGCCTCCAAAAAGATGACTCAGGCTGTGAGCTGGGAAGCGCTTAGTCACCGAGCACCTAATCATCAGCATAACAACTTGGGCTCCTGGTGTGGCCCCTCACACACCCCCTGCACCACCACCACCACCCACCTCGCCAGCAGCAGGATACTATTACAATCAGCAAGTGAAGTTTCACAAACTTTTATCAGCATCAGGTGTTTCCGCAGGAAGGTCTAAAAGGTGACTAGCCACAGGTAACGAACAGCATGGGCCTAGCTTTGCTGCCTGTTCTCCAGAGACGACACTGGCAGCAAGAAAAGCCAGCACTTACAGATCTACACAGGGTGGCCGCACACTACTTGAATCCTGGATGCAACTCTACTATCATCTTCTAAAGGACCATCACTCACAGGGCTGGCCAAAACCACCCATGAAACCATCTCTTTCATACACACTAACAATGTCCCTTACCAACAGCTTTCCATGGGAACCTTAAACCAAAAATTGGACACGTGCAAGACAGGCAAGCTCCCTCAGCCACCACACCGGTTAGAAGAGAGCTGGACATGAAGTACCAGAGCCTCAGGAGCGATGCCGAGGAACATGAGCCTCCTGCTCAGCCCATCGAAACAAGAGACTGGATCTCATGTTTCTCCAGTTGCAGCTCCAAACCGAGGAATGTCCAAAAGTTCAGCTATATCCTCTAGGAAGACAAAGCCCTAGCACTTGAGGCAGAAATGCCTTGCTGCCACCTCTCCTAATGGTGCTCGTGGGCTTTTCTCACGAGGGTGTGTCTCACATGCTGAACCTACCTCAGCTACTGTCAACTTAACTGCTGCATGGAAAGGGAAACAATGTGAAACCAAGCCAGTAATATGATTCAAAAAGGAAAAGCAAGACTCTGAGGCTGATGCAAAAAATCTATTGCAAGGGAACACCACAGGAGAGAGAATTTGACTCAAGGTCTAAAGCGAGTCTCCTTCAAGTCACCAGACATCCCATCACAGCAAAAGCAGTGCTGTCATCTATGTCTTGCCAGTAATTAACTACATTTTGGGGGACTGTAATACATCTGAGATGGATGTGCAGTTTTTACCCACCCTTTCCGTTCTTGTTCCCATCACCTTGCTGCTATCCCGGCTATTAGCCTCCTCATCTAAGGCTCGAGCAAGAACTATACAATCACTAAATGTGATGGGGAAGTCTGTAAACGTTGCACCAGTTCGGAGCAGTTCTGACAGTTAAGGTATAACTACAGAGTAAACACACACTGTGATCTTTCAAAGGCAGAAAGAGATCTCAACAGATGATAAAGCATCTGGGAAAAGGAAGAGTGGAGAAAAACAAACAAAACTCTACATAGAACTTTGAATAAGAGATTATTTTGTTCTTTGTTCCCTTTAATGCAGGCTATCAATTTCAGGAGCAAAAGTCCATCAAGAGGTTACAGATAAGCAGGGCTCTACTTTTTAAATATACGTAACATTTATTTGGCCACTAACTAAAACACCGGACAAGTCTCCAGAAAGTTAGTATTTTTAAGCATGCAACTCAAGGACTTCATACAGAGCATCAGCAAAAGATAATCTTCCAAGCAGTTTCAGAAAGAAATTGCCTGCAAAGCAAACTAATATTAGGAAGGAGTACAGAAAACAAAGAATTATTAGCTAGAGACAAGATAACTACAAGAAGTTACTGTCTTGTCTTCCATAGTAATAAAACCCAACAGTTCCTTCACTAAAAGCCCATGGGTTCAATATTAAGTCCAAGCCAGGGCATAAATCCAGATAACGTGTTGGACTAGCACCATTTTGTATCATCTCGGATACCTGAATTTTCACTTGAAGTATTAAAAAGTGTTTCTATCTGATCTGGTAACCAAGGGAACATCAAGAACATGAGCTAGGCAATGGCTTCAATATTTAAGAAACACATGCAGCCCTCGCTGTCGCATCTAAGCATTTATTTCCTTGTCTTGTCATCTCAGGGCAGCTCCTGTGGGACAGACAGGACTGAATTACAAAGACTCAGAAATACAGCACTCATCGTGCTGCTGACCACTCTAATGAGGCCTTGCTGACTTTAAAAAAAAAAACAAACCACAAATAAAAAAGCCAAACCAGAAACAAACACATATAATCTGCAGGTTATACTTAAAAGACGACACTGATACATCACGAGTAGCACTGCTGGCAACAAATGCACACAGGTAATTAAAGGCCACCTCCTCCCAGATCATGAGCTGTCCTGTCCCATCACCCTCCTGAGGGATCCCACCTTCTCTCCATGCAGTATGGCGTTCATCCCTAGCAGGGCTGTCCACTCCCTCCCAAAGCACCACCAGCTGCGAGCCCTCAGCTCCTTTTCCCCCCAAGTCCCTCCAGCTGGGCCAGCTTCAGCACATGGTCCAGCCCACATCAGATCCCAGGGGTCTGAGATCTGGCACAGAAGAAAGGGGAACGTCCTGGGGAGATGGAGCTATGGCAGCCCCATCTGGCCAACCCTTCACGTCTTCTTCACTCAAGTACTCAATTATATACTCTGTTTTTGCAGGTATAACCTACTGATCATTCAAGAACTTACACAGGAGAACCTGAGAGCTTTTAAGGCTACTGCCTTGTGACAGTAAAGACAAAGTAACACAACCTCATAGAAAACTTCTGACCTGATAATACAGACTTTGAAAGCCCCAAGCTTCAGAAAGGGATGCTCCAGCTGAGCACAAGGTCACTGGGAGTGGGATGGAGGGGCAGTGCTTAAGCACCTTTCTGCAAATGACTGCAGCCAAGAGCAAGTAAACCACCACTGTCCGTAGAGAGTTTATGGTCGAAGACTTTTCTCTCTGGATTAGACGACTCCACTTCTTTGCAGACACACCAGGGCAATCCCAGTTCACTTAGCAACAGAGCAGTGAGTATGGTTTTTGGCATAAGGAAGATCCAAATTCACTTTCTGCATCTCCTGGCAGGTTACAGAAGACCCTCTTTGAATAAATGGATCTTCGCAGGAGCATGTCTTTAATTCTAGCACTTCACTGAAACATTGGTCAAGTTATTATTCCCACCTCCGTGTTCTTTGGATTAGAACCCAACTTCCACATGCTTCAGAAGTGAGTGTCCTGATTATATGCAAACAAACTCTTCTGCTTTTATCTCCAAGTCTCATGAGGTCTCACCCAGGACATGTTCACCCTTCAGTAAGGGTAGCTGTTTCTTATTTTGTGAAATGCAAGACAATTGCTCTAAGCGAAGTGAATGGCTCTGTTCGTGGAGCATTAACTTGGATAGTATTTTAATATCAATACTGTTATATTAATCATGTCTCCGTTCAAAAGCAAGTACTAAAAATAAATCCTTTAGTGAATTATCTGCATAATTGACTGAAAATAGTTTACTATTTTTCAGAAGTGAACAAACTGAAGGACTACCCCAATTTTCCTTATCTTCTAATTGAGAAAGAATCAAACAGCGCCTGATGAAGAGTTTTAGATGCTTGAAATAGGAAACGAAGCATTAGATGTAGAACAGGGAAGGGTAAGATCGTATGAGAGGGGAGGGGTGGCAGCGTTGTGGCGTTCACAGCTGGCACGTGTTTATTTTGCAGGTAGAGTTTGGAAGACCATTATCACACCTCCTTTCCAAAAGGCACCACGAAGTGATCTGCTAATGAATTCAAGCCATTACAGTAAGAGAAAAAGCAGGTCATCCAACCTGTAGGCATGGGTTGCGTCATGCCCTTCCCCGTTCCCTTCAGATACACAACTGAATTACAGACCGGGCCACGGAACGCCGGGACCTGCTCGGCCCGGAGGAAGCGCAGAGAGCGCGGCCGAGCCCCCGCCGCAACCGACAGCCTCAACCCGCACAGCCCCGGCCGCAGCCCCGAGCCCGGGCCGCAGCCCCGAACCGAGCCCCGTGGAGACCCGCCGGGAGCCGCGGGTCGGCGGAGCACCGCCGCCACTGCCCCCCGGCTGGGCAGAGACCCGCGGGAAACGGCACCCCGCTCCCAGACGCTACCCACGGGAAAACGCGCGTCCCGGGGCGGGTGAGGGGGGTTTCAGCGCTGGTGCGGAGCTTCCCCGGGCCCCGCTGCAGGCAGATCCCCGCGCACACCCATTACCCCATTTCGGGGGCGCCAGCGATGGGGGGGGGGTAAGGGGAGAACCCAAGAAACACCCCCCCGGCGGGGCCGGGATGATGCCGGTCAGTCTGCGGCCCCACGCAGCGCTCCGCGGCGCCGGCGCCCCCTCGCAGCCCGGCCCCTCCATCTCTCCTCCCGGTCCCCCGCCCGGGCAGGCGGCGGGATGACAAGGGGTGTCCCCCGGGGAGCCCCGGCGCGCACGGCCGCGGGGGGCGGCTCTGCTGAGTCACGGCCGGGCCCGGCCGCCCCCCGCGGCACTCACCTGCGGGCCGCGGCCACTCCGCATCCCGTTGCGGGGGCCGCGGCCGGCGGCTGCCGGGCGGCGCAGCGCGGCCGTGCCGTTGCAGGCGCCGCTTTCACCGGCCCCTTCCGCGGGGTCGCCGCCGCCGCTGCCCTCCTCGCCGGCGGGGAAGAGCCCGCAGCAGCGCTGGAAGCGCGCCACGGGCTGGGAGCTGCGCAGGGTGCCCAGCAGGCGGGACATGCTGCCAGCAGCCTCCGCGCTCCGCGCAGCCCCGACCCGCGCAGCGCCCCGCCGGCCGCGGGGCCGCGGGCAGGTGAGCCCCGCCCCGCCCCGCCCCGCCAGGTGCGCCGGCCACGCCCCGCCAGGCCACGCCCTCCCGGCCACGCCACGCCCACACGCACAGGTGCGGCGCTCCGCCCCGGAGCGCCCCCTGCCGGCCGGGTGAGAGACACCCCAGCACCCCGGCGGCAGGAGGAAACTGGGCCAGTTCCTCCTTTTTTGTCGTTTTTCCTCCCGTGGAGGCTCTCATAAAAAAAATGAATGTAATGTGGCATGAGATAAGCTCCACCCGCTCTCCTGACCTAGGGGTGAAATGCCCTGAAGCGCGTCAGGAGCTTCGGGATTCCCCTGGAAAATGGATCATCTAGTTCCACCCCCCTGCCCTGGGCAGGGACACCTCCCACTAGACCAGGCTGCTCAAAGCCCCATCCAGCCTGGCCTGGAACACCTCCAGGGATGGGGCAGCCACAGCTTCTCTGGGCAACCTGTTCCAGTGCCTCACCACCCTCAGAGGAAAGAATTTCTTCCTACTATCCAATCTAAATCACCCCTCTTTCAGTTTAAAACTGTTACACCTTGTCTTATCACTACACTCCCTGATAAAGAGTCCCTCCTCATCCTTCCAGTAGCCCTTTAGGTACTGGAAGGGGCTACAAGGTCTCCCTGGAGCCTTCTCTTCTCCAGGCTGAACAACCCCAACTCTCTCAGCCTGTCCTCACAGCAGAGGTCCTCCAGCCTCTGATCATCTCCATGGCCTCCTCTGGACTCGCTCCAACAGGTCTATGTCCTTCTTGTGCTGGGAGCCCCAGAGCTGGACGCAGTACTCCAGGTGGGGTCTCAGCAGAGTGGAGCAGAGGGGGAGAATGCCCCCCCTCGCCCTGCTGCCCACGCTGCTTTTGACACTGCCCAGGATGCGGTTGGCTTTCTGGGCTGCAAGCGCACGTTGCCAGCTCGTGTTGAGCTTCTCATCCACCAACACCTTCACGTCCTTCTCCTCAGGGCTGCTCTCCATTCAATGGGTGCCGTGAAAAGGCAGGCTGGGGGGGACTGCAGGGAAGAGCCCCTTCCCCTCCCTGCGCGAGCACTCCCACCTCCGCTCCTCCAGGCGGAGGGGTTCCCTCAGGTCTTCTCCCATCGACCCCCCTCTCAGGTGTGAAGCGTACCTGGACTCATCCCCCTTTCATCTTGTCCCAACTTGGAGCCAAGATCTATTTTTCCTCCTGAATATTTCCACATCTATGTTGTACACATTCATGTGGACGCATACACCTATAAGCACACACCTCTAAGTGTTTTCTCCCTTAAAAACAGCTGTGGAGCTTCCCACAGAAAGGGAGGAGTTATCACTCGGAAGATACACCTTGAGGTCTGGGGCTGCAAAACTTGACATGGAGGACACTTGCTGATTTCTGCTCCTGAAACATTAAGGTGTGTTTTGTTGGTGTATTTGATTTTCTGGAACAGCCAATTTCTATGGCCAGAAATATATTTTGTGCAAAGACTGCAAAATCATCATTCGCTCAATGTAGGCACCTTGCAAATTTGTTACTTCCCCACCGTCAAATACTCCAAATTACCCAGGATTACACCCAGGCTTTTTTTTCTAGAGCCATTGAAAACCAAAGCCAGGCTCCTTTGCTTTTTAGAAAGTCGGTTTGTCCCTGTGCCATTGTTTGTGCCGACTGTGGGAGATGTTCGCCCAGCCTCTGCGAGCGTTGGCGCTCTCGAGGTGACAGGGTCATCTCCTCGCCCAGCTTCTGTGAGTGCCGGTGCTCTTGAAGTGGCAAGGTCATCTCCTCGCCCAGCCTCTGCGAGCGTCGGCGCTCTCAAGGTGGCAGGGTCATCTCCTCGCCCAGCCCCAGCCATGGCGAGGCCAGCTCCACAGCCATGGGCAGGGTGGCCTCCACAGCGAACTAGAGGGACAGGTCTCCTTCACTCCCGCCCTGGCTCTAGGGCAGACTCTGTAGATCCCATCTAATTGTTTCGTGTGATTCATTTTCTTTTATCTTCTCAAAATGTAATCTTCTATCGCTTGAGGTTTGCCCAACCACAGCTCCAGGTGACTTCATGTTCCAAGTGCTTCCCTCGCTGCTCGTGGGCGCACGCCCTCATCCGCGGTGTGATGACAGGGCTGCAGCTGGGTCGTTGGCAGAACCAGTTGATGCGGGCTGAGGAGGGAGGCTGCCCGCTCCGCCTTGCTTATATGTTGATGTTGCTTACTTGCAGGAGTTATTCTTTTTTTGCTTCTGGTTTTGTTTTTTTAATGGCGGTATAATTTATTAGGTGCATTCATAAGTATCCGGGAAGCTTTTCTGTTCTTTTTCCTGTTTCTCAGATATGTGAAACATCCACGAGTCTGGAATTGCAATTAGAAATTGCTTTTATATTGCTTAATTCCTTCTACACAGACTGACTTCAGTAGAGCTGGATGAGTTCGGTCCACAGTTCCTTCGCGAAGGTTATTTTCATCGTATTACAGAAAGAGCCTTCGAAATGATTTCATTCTTATTTTATCCACCTATAGGACGATGCGTACAAGAGGTTTTGGCACGTTAATTTGAAGAGTAAAATGACAGCCCTGGTGGTGCAGCTGGGAGTTTTGCGGCTGAGGCCGCTGAGATAGGAGCTCATCCAGAGACACAGAGTGGGGCAGGAAAGCAGGAACGAAAGTGCGTGGCTGGGGCCAGCACTCGGTAGGTATTTTAAAACATCTCTTTGTCAACCACAAGTCAATATTTATCTGATCTGCCTACATACTTGTGTCTCCCCATTGTCATTATAATACTTCCCAAGTATTAAAATAGAACTAACAATTGGTGGCCAGCTTCTGTCTAATTCTTCTCCAGGCAGACGCTCGGGTTAGTGGGAGTGCACCTCAGTGAGGATGTCAGCATCCCGCTGGTAAGAATTCAGGATGACTGGGATATTTTTTTCCAAACTGACTCTAAATATAATAGACAAAAAGAAATTAAAAAAAGAATGGGGGGGGGGGAGGTTCTACCAATTGTTAATTTTGACCTGCCTTGTCCGTGCCTTTGAGCACTGCAGCTCTTAGTTTGTCTTTATTCACTAAGGCTTCTGAGAAAGCCACAGAGGGTGTGGGGGAATCAACTTGCTTTAAATTTACCATTTTCTTGCCATTAGCTTAATACAGCTGTGACTTTAGATTGCGTTAGTAGATTATTTTAGCAGAGGCATTCAGGCAGAACAACTGCATGGGGTTTTACCCCCGTATTTCCTTATGCTAGCTTGAGTGGCGAAGCATTAGACACTCAATGTCTGAGAGACCTTCTTACTGCTGCCTGGAACAGGAACACCAGCCCAAGCCAGCCCTCCTGCCGTGCGGAGGAATCATCCCGCAGGCGCGGACCAGCAGGGAATGGGAGGAAAAGCAAGGCCAGAATTACAGCATCAATGAAAACAAATGCAAACCAGGTCTGGAGCGTGCCAGATCTGAAGGAACTTTGAGCATCCCTTCAGTCAAGACCGCAGTGACCCTCCGCCTCTGCAAAATCAGGCTGCATGTGGAAAGGATGCTGCCTGTCATTTCTAGCTAAGAAATTAGCTGGCCCTAATTAGGTTGGAGGTGTTGGGGGCATTTTACAAAGGTGCTTGGGGGCCCAGGGGTGCAAATATCCAGCAAAAGGGATTTGTGGGGATGCCTGGAGAGGCCAGGCACCTAACACCCATTGAATCAACTTGAGCAACTGTAAGCAATACATAAGCTGATGACGGAAATCTGTGACCCTTTTTTTGCTAAGGAAGGTGAAGGGATTTGTGAAAGTTATGTTCCTAATATAGGCTGATTTCTGGAATGAAAGAAACATTTCAGGTTCGGAAAACTCACTGACGTCTTTTGGGCATTTTCTTAGGAAGATGACGATCAACCTGACCAATCTGCTCTACCACCTCCCCTCAACCAATTTGTGAACCACCTGGCAAATGCAAATGACATTCATCACGGGAGCAGAGGTTTCCCCGGACTTGCACTCCTGCTTTTTTAGGGAGAAGTGGCAGTGGAATAGTGGACAGAGACACAATTTGGGCTGCCTGATGGCCCCATGCAGGACAGGCTTATTTCCAGGCGTCCTGCTGGCAATGCCACCTCTTGGCTACCCAGTATCTAACAGCTGCATGGCTGCAGAATACAGCAGTGTGGCTTTGGGGGACTGGGAAGACAGAAATAGAGACATTTCTGGTATGGAACAGAGGATAGTAGGAAGGACCACAAAGATGATCAGAGGGCTGGAGGACCTCTGCTGTGAGGACAGGCTGAGAGAGTCGGGATTGTTCAGCCTGGAGAAGAAGGCTCCAAGGAGACCTTAGAGCCCCTTCCAGTACAGGGGGCCTACAGGAAAGGTGGGGAGGGACTCTTTATCAGGGAGTGGAACGATAGGACAAGGTGTAACAGTTTTAAACTGAAAGAAGGTAGGTTTAGATTGGATATTAGGAAGAAATTCTTTTCCTGTGAGGGTGGTGAGGCACTGGAACAGGCTGCCCAGAGAAGCTGTGGCTGCCCCATCCCTGGGGGTGTTCCAGGCCAGGCTGGATGGGGCTTTGAGCAGCCTGGTCTAGTGGGAGGTGTCCCTGCCCAGGGCAGGGGGGTTGGAACTAGATGATCTTTAAGGTCCCTTCCAACCCAAACCATTCTATGATTCCGTGATTCTACGACCGTAGCACACCAGTGGGAGGTATATGGGCCACAAAGAGCATGGAGGATTCAAGGAGAGAACTGAGGGCAGAAGCCTGACTATTGCAGTGGAAAGTGCCTAGTAATGTGGAATAAAAATCTATACGAAGCTTGTTTTATCATTTGCACTGCCCACGGAACAACTTGTTTATTCTTGCTGAAAGCAGGAGTATGAATCATCCCTCTTCTATTCCTCCTATAGAACAATGCCCTAATCGCCCTTTCCTGAGACCTGCCTCACAGTATCTCTGGTGGCCAAGAAAAATACTCAGGATCTGGCTCCGTGAAAGATTTGCTTTAGAAAAAACACCACAAAAGTGAAACAAAAAATTCAAGAACTGTCCCACACTTCGTGTGCCCCTTACAGATTCTCTGATCTTTAGAAAGGCAGTTTTCTGTAAAATCAGTGGAAGCAACATCACTGCAAAGGACTACATGAGTAGCATTCTGAGAGTGTTTAAAAGAAGCTATTTATAAACTGTCCAGCTGCAAAGAATGTTTTTAAAGCTTCAACTGGTGAAACTACCTCATCTAAGGGCAAAATATCTCACTAATAGCTGCTCAGCATTCAGCTACATTTTCACAAGGGAAGAAAATCACCTCTGGGCTGAGGATAAGTGTGAAAGACGAGAATACAAAGGATAACTTTTGAGAAAGCTGAAAATAGTGCCTCGCGCTGAAAGCATTTCCTTAACAACAACGGGCGTCACTGTCATGACAGTGGATAATTTTGCCTCCAGCATCAACAGAGCTAAGAGCGAAGTACAAATTCCACGACTGGGGGTGGATAACGATGCTAGGAGAACACAACTCAGTTTCCAGATGCCAGCGTGAGTTTGCAATCCTGACAGCCAGACAAGTCTTGTTTTGACTGGTAAGCCCAGGGAATGGGTCTGAAGGAGCAAATACGAGCATAACTTCTACAGTCGCTCTACAGACAACCACCATGTTTCCCTGAGGAGGATCGTACTTAGAATTACTTCAGCTAACAGCCCTCTCGGGCAGCAGTGGGTTATTAGTTATCCACACAAATGTCAGAACTGCAGTTTTCCAAACAAAAAAACACTGAGACGACGTGAACATGGACAAACTGAAGCCTCCACTGAAACTGCCCTAGAGTAGGCACAGAGGCCGCTGCATTGATGTGTCTCTGGCACCAGGGGAAAAGGGCTTAGAACCATAGAATCGTGTAGGCTGGAGGGGACATTTAAGATCATCGAGTCCAACCATCAACCTAGCACTGCCAAAGCCACCACTAAAGCATGTCCCTCAGCACCACATCTACCCATCTTTTAAATACCTCCAGGGATGGTGATTCAACCACCTCCCTGGGCAGCCTGTTCCAATGTTTGATAACCCTTTCAGTAAAGAAATTTTTCCTGATATCCATCCTAAAGCTCTCCTGGCGCAACTTGAGGCCTTTTCCTCTTATCCTATTGCTTCTTCCTTGGGTGAAGGGCCCGACCCCCACCTGGCTACAACCTCCTTTCAGGTGGTTGTCGAGAGCGAGAAGGTCTCCCCTCAGCCTCCTTTTTTTTCAGGCCGAACTTACTAACATCTGAAATCCCGAGAGGGGTGATGAAGATTTACCAAGGTAGAGCCATAAACACCAGCACGCTGTGACCTGGGACCTGCAGAATGTGACGGTGGGATGGGGGCTGTGCCAGAGGGAGGGCTGGGACTCAACTTAGGGTTTGGTGTGATCAATCTTCTTCACCATTTGAAGACGCTTACGGCTAGAAGCAGAAACACTTTGGCCATGCGGTGAAGACAGAAATCCCACCAATTCATCAGTATCGGAGCACATTGTATTTAAACAGGTTTTGAACACATTTTCTTTCCAAGCTTCATCCCATACGTTTTCATTATCCTCAGTCATTTTCTCAATGTACTGAAAGCCCAACTCTTACTTTCATCTTCCTTCACCATTTTTTGGCAATTTGCATTTTTCACTGTTTATATTGCAAAAGAAACTATTAAACTTTTTATGGTTTTAATACCGAAAGTTTTGAGTACTCTTCTTATAAGACTCTTGCATTTTCATTTTATGTGGTTGACACGTTACTGAACACGTTATTTTGGATCTGAGACTTTTGTACCGATCGTCAGACCCAGCCACCCACGAACCTCACAGGGAACAAAACAGAGCTTTCTCAGCTTGGCTGGAAGAATTGAAGATTTTGAAGTGAGACGAAGAGACGGCAAAGTTCTTGTCGAGTGTGCCCTTAGAAACCAATGTATGAGAGACTACGGTTTTCACAGCACTTGATTTTTTTGCTTTTGATTTAATGCATATCAAAGTTCAAATAAAATTCATTCTGAAGACATTTCCTTAGAAAAAAATCTTTTGCAACATAAGTCAGTAGAGAAAGAAGCACAAAGCTTCACCAGGCTTTGCTCTGCAGCAGTAGGAGTGGTCTTGTGTCTGCAATGTAAAGCCACAGGTAGGTACAATTCTCACTGAATCTCTCCCAGATTTCATCTCCATTTGAGATGTAGCAACATAAACCAGCTTGATTTTGCACAACAGGACTACCCACAGCTGTAACGGGTCTCAAGGCGGCGTCTTTTGTATGCCATTTCTGACTTTGAGAAAATGTTTTCCATGCAAATATCTTCGTTAGTTTAACTGAGCAGTATAGCCAGATTGGACCATGTTTCTGTAATACCTCTGCAGCCTTCACCACGCTGACTGCATCGCTGATTGTCTTTGCACAGATGGGCTTAAAAATTTGAAGCTCCAGCACACAGCATGTGCTAAATATATGTCAACCTTTTAGGGTCCAGACTGCTCGTCAACTCCCCTAACTTTAGGCACGGGAAGAAATGGAATTGTAGACCCATGTTTTATAATTCTGACCTAATTTTATTATAAAATCCTTATTATAAGTATGGTCATATTTTTCAGTTTTAGAGAATGTAAGTACAAAAGCAAAGTGAATTTTAGAACTTGGAAAGATTAAAAGCATCGCCAAAAACTGCAAGAAAGAGAATGTGCTGAAGCTGCGGCTGCTGTCTTGGGTAGGAATAATTAACTTCTCTGTTTGCAGTGTAAGTAACCAGATAATGCTATATAATTGCTTATGATTTGCATTGCTTGAAATTGTATTGCTAATTTCCAGCAATGATTAGCATGTCATTTAAATAATTATTCTGCACCGTATCATTCGGACACTTCAATTGCACGCACATCTACTGTGAAATTCCTAGAGGTGTTCTCAACATTTCAAGTTATTTGTAGGCTATACCATACCTTGGCTGTTTCAGTGCTTTGGGAAATAACAGCAGAAGAGAAAGTCAATAATGCTGTGTTTAAATAACAAACTTAACCCCTAAGAATGTTTAAAAGCTTCATAACAGCTTCATAAAAGCTATCATAACAGCTGACCTTTCTGATTTTATTTAAAATTCTGTATCTTAGCTCTCTGTAAAAAAATCTGACTATCTCAACAGCAATCTAGGCCTAAAATGGTGAAAATTTGTCTCGTTGAGTTTTGCCTTGATGCACTTGAAACCACAGAAAGGTTTTCTAGCGTTTTTAAGGCAGCGTTCACGCTGCTGCCTGGCGCGTCTCTGCTTACAGCAGTCAGTGCCTGGGCTGAAGGGGAGACACAAGGACCAGGGAATTGGGCACTCAGGCTGATAGTACACCTTTGCCATGGAGACGTGGTCACTGCTGTAAGGGCTCAGCTGAACAAACATCCTTTCTCTTTGCTTGTTTTACGCTGAGAAATCTCCTGGTATGCTATCTTGAATAAAGCCTCATTCCGCATGTGGAAGAACGGCGACAACATGACAGCTCTTGAATAATTATTATCAAATACAGCGTAATACCCTGCTTCTTACAACTCCCTTGTCTTTCAGGCAAGCTATTATTCTAGAAGGGTTGGGTTTGCTCTGAGCCCATAGGCACAGAAGGAAGCCTAAACACGGTGTGTTGTCTTTAAGCAGTCAACGGCTGACGGGCGGCTCACACCCAGAACGGACAAAACTGAGCAAAGACTGCAGGAGAGGAGCTGATGATTTAAATCACATACCTTCCCTGGAGGAAAAGCCATTGATACTCATTAGTGGTGGGGAACAGTGGTTTATCTTGCCCTGGCAGAGAACACTTCCAAAGGCCCTTAGTGCACTGCACTTTTTTCTATGGTTCTTCATCCTGTTCAGAGCTGAGGATGGGTTTGAAAGCCAGGTGCCTCTCCATCATAGCTTCTCCTTTGTGGCACCTTACCTCTAAGAAACTTCCTGCCATCACTTTTGAAGCTGCAGCATTGTGTTTTCTAACTGTTTGTTGCTGTGGCATGAGTCACTGCTGTCAAACACTCGTTCGGAATGCAACAGACTGAGAGTATTTCCTTCTTTCTTTCCTCTAAAGTGTTTATTTGCGGTATGGAGCTGGGCATTGCCAGTGCAGGTTAACCTGGCCATCAGAAATGGTTCAGTCCTCACAGAGACCCAGCCAACACGAAGCATCCTGAGAAGGGCAACGGTTTTTTGCTGGGAGCTGCCGACTTGTTAATTATTATTTTTTTTCAGGTAATTTATGAGTTTCAACAAAAAGTCTGTTCGGGTGTTAACAGTCGAGAGAAGCAAGGGTGGGAGTGGAAAATGAGCAATGAAATGAAGGGTAGTGCAGCCAGTTCATAGATTTATTTTATCTCCAGTTCATAGATTTACTTTGTTTGTATGCATGAACTTTGGGTAACTAATGCCTTTTAAACCACTAAAAAAATATATGCTCAGTCAATTCATTCAACTATGAAGAGCTTTGAAATTCTCCGCTTTTCATTCTACTGCCACCCACATTACAGATGTCATCCTAAAACCATAAATAGCTCTTGGGTTTTTTGCTTTATTTCTACTATTTACATGACAAACCTTAATGTCATTGATCCTATTTTAAAGACAGCAAAAAATCCCACACCCATATGTCAATGTTTTAACGTTGATTGACTGGCAGTAAATCAAGAACGATACATATGTACATTTTTTATGGTATAGTAGATAGAAGCAATCATTAGGAGGTCTGACAACGTTTGCCTTGATTCCTTAGAAATAATACAAGTCATCCACTTCAAACACTGGAAGCTATGAAATGAACTGTACCGAGCAGTGAGAAAAAACCTTTTATATTCTGGGAATTTGCCCTGATTCTAGCAATTAATAGTCAGCTACTGTTAATCTTACATATGAATAAATGAAGTTGAGATTACTTTCAGATGTGATCAGCGTATTTCCAGAGCTGCCCTGGCTTTCCGGAGCAGTTTGCAACCCCTTAAAATGTGACCATCTTCAGACTGGAGGAAGGAAGGAAGGAAGGAAAGGGGATCCATAAGGAAGACAGAAATATAGGGCTACCCTGCACTTACAGACCTCTTGTGGAGACATCACGGAATTCAGACGCAGGCAGACTGAAGAGATGCCTTGTCTGGGCAGCTCCCTCATCCCTCTTCAGAATGCAGTCATCATTGATCCTTCACCTCTAATAACTCATTGTAGGAGCGATTTTCCACTATGCCTCAGTCTCAGAGCAAACGTTTTGCTGTTGAAATGTATTTAAGTATCTCCAAATGGCAGGCATTTTCAATATTTTTTGCAGGAGAGAAACACGGCCATACTCTGTCATCACCCAACAATACAAACCCAACTCTCTGTACAGCTATTTTAATAATCCTTATTTTCCTTATTTTTAACTATTTTAGCAAAAATATTTCCTCTGCATCAAATTGTTGAGTATCAAATGTCATCCGAGAGGTGACCAATCACCCCCAACTGGAGCTGCTGCACCCTCTGACTGGGAGGGTGGATGTTACGGCAGCATCTACAGTGCTACAGCCTCACCCATGGCCCTTGCACGGACACTGTGCAAGTCAACAAGGCTTGAGACATCCATTGATTTGTTGAGAGGACAACCATGTCCACCCTGTTAACTCTATTTATTTGTGCTCATTTGGGGAATATGCATTCTTTTGAAAGACAATGGCAGCACCTACAGATCTATCAACTATGATTGTTGACCATCCACCGTGGATCATCCATCTGGTTGGCGGCTTTCTTGGCGGCTTTCCTGGCAATGGCTGAAGTCATGTTTTAACTCCCTTCCTTAGTGGTTATAAGTCCCTAGCAGCGCAAGAGTTGAGAGAAGCTGCATTCCTTGGGTGCTTTCTTGCATTAGCATCTACAAATCTGAACCACAGCTATAACTCGGTGCCCATGCTTCCAGCAGAATTAAGACAGAAACTCTGGGTGAGCTTCTGAAATCTTATTTGAAGCCTCAGACAGTCAAAGAGACAAGACTACAGAAATAAATAAAACAAAAATATTGATCTCAATACACTGGGTAAAAATATTTCTCTAAGATTACGGGATGAGGTTTTTGAGGGCAGAAGTGTTTCCAGAGACCTGAAGTGGCCCTAAGAAAATTTCTCCCAAATAAGGTATTTTTCTCTCTACCCAAAAAACAGTCAGTATAGATCACATCTCCCAAAATGAGATATATGACGATTTCTTGCATGAAGAATGAATCGCCTCTTCTGCTGTTGATAAAATCATCCAAAGGTCTCTTTTAAAGTAACTGCCAAACCAAGCTTGTTTTTCACTGATTTTTTAATCTGCATATGAAAGACTTGATCTGGAATGGGACCTCAGCCCGGCTTCCGATTATATTCCCTCAGGTCTAAAAGTGGAAAAATTATGCACGCAGGGCCTGATTCTGTACTGGCTAAGGAAGGTGCAAGCAGGAAAATGGCAATGAATCCAGTGGAATTCTTCCAAATTGGCATTCACTAGTGGGAGTACAAATTTAGTCCACATTTTTTGTGGGGAAAATAATTGTGAACAAAAAAAAAATGGCAATTGAATCCATTTACAATTATTCTTACTTATAAAAGTCAGGAACTATATACTCTTCAATTAAAGTAATTTAGATTTCAAATTAGGATGAAGGAATCTCTTTCTGGACTCAGCTAGAACTGCATTTTTAGCTAATTGGAGAGTTTTCTCTTCAAATTAAACATCCTGAGTTCTCACCCCCATCAGAAAGACATCCCAGTTGTTAGTTGCTTTTGTTCCAAAATATTTAATATCTAATCAACCCATTAGAAACAAGCTTCTCATCTTCCTTTCCAATATTATGAAAAAGAGTGGGCCAGCAGACCAGACTATACAGCAGGCGTATGCCAAGTAACAAATCAGATATCCCTTTCCTTCTAGAGTTACAGTCACCCTTGGCGGGGCAAGTTTAGCAGTTGGCAGCATCCCTTTTGGCAGTCTCCGTCCCCTTGCGATGCTGGAGATCCGTCCGTTGTGTCTGAGTTGCTTGGCTTGTTCAGCGGAGTCAATTAGACAGCTATTGTATCCCCTCTAAGCCGCCTCTTCCGGAGGTTGTGCACTCCTGCTCCACTGGGTTTCCTTCACAAGGAAACTCTTCCCAGTCCCTGGTCATTCCTGCTTTTCCCTCAACACTTTCCTTCCTAGTTTGCCTTCCTAGAGAAGAGGCGCCAGAAGCTCAAACGGTGCTCGGTACGTGATGGATACAGTGGCAAAACAATGTTTTAATTGTTCCTAATTGACCCCTAACACTTGATTTGCTTTTCTGACTGATACCTCTTTTAAAAGCAGCGGCTGGGCTCCTCCGAGGTTACGGAGATCCAGGTAGGGAATGCAGAGGCTTCCAAGAGGTGGGGTGAGCAATGGGTCGCAAGGGTGGCATGTAGCTCTGCCGTTCCGGAGGCAACCCAACTTCTATCCCTTACAAGCCCAGGTGAAGCATATGAAGTTTCTTCTCCCCTATATAGGCACTTCTTGAGCACAAAGCTGAAATACATCTACAATAGAAAATACTACTATTTGAAACTAACCTTGAGCCCAGAGAAACTGACAGAAACAGTCCTTTAGGTTTCAGCTGGCTAAAGGTCAGGTTTTAGGTTCATTGCAAGTGATTTTTGAATTTGTTATTTCTTGTGAGATGATGTTAAGGTTTGTCTAAAAAAAAAATCAGAAAGTCCCATGTGCTCACTTCAAAAAAACACAAAACAAAACAATTTTAATATCTGAATACATGCAATAGCATGAATGCAAAAATCCCCAAGCCCTTCATCTGTTTCTCATTCGGAATAAAATAGATTTAAGCATATATACATAATATTGTGGTCTGAGCAATAGTAGTTGCTTTCAAGCTGTCTTTAAAACTATGCCACTGCCATTATCAAGGATAAAAACTTGTCCCCTTTGCAGCTGATGAAAAAATTCTTACCAGCTTCACCGGATCAGGATTTCCTTTGGAGATAACCAACCCTATTTTAACCCAACGTTACCAATGATATGCGGTAATAAAAGCAGTAACTGAAATGCGCGCTGTGTATTTTAAACAGAGCTCCCAAAGCACTAAATAATCTTGTAAAGTGATTCCATATAGGAATAGCTTTCCTTTCTCGGTATGATGCAAGGACAATTTGGGTAGCAGAAAGTCACGGCCCAAGAGCAAACAGCCATGCTGGCATTCACTAATTAATCACCCTTATTAGTAATTATTAATTTTGGCTTTATTTTCCCACAGAGCTGCTTTAATGTGGCCAGCAAAGCCGTAACGCTTAGCTCATTTTAAGCCCCAAGGTGCACAGCAGTCCCGCACCCCGGAATGTCCTGCTCCGCGGAGTTGTGCCTCCTTGCCGAGGCTGCGGAGGCAGCACCCTGCACCAAGCACGCCCCGACAGGCTCTGCCAGCCCCACGCTGCCACCTACATCAGCATCCAGCCTCACATTCCATTTTCACGATCACTGCGACGTGCAGAAAGCACAGTGCTGGCCAAAACAAAGTCCTTCTCTGAGGTTTTCTCTCTTTTTAGCTTGGTCCTTTTTGAAAAAACAACAGTTAAATTAGCGCAATTCCCGGATTCTTTTCTCATTTGTATCATCGGCAAAAGGTTTAAAGTGCAGTTTGCTTAGTAGAAGGTAAATTTTATAAAAATACGTTTGGTCCTAAAGCTGCAACCAACCTGGAAGACTGCACCAATTTAAATACTGTTTTCCATGAGATTAATTAAATCCCTGCAAACACTCAGGGCAGATCTGCCCTAACACAGAAACACAGTTCCTGTTTCAGGGAGGCGTTAATAAAATGCCATACACAAGAGAGATGTGGGCTCTTTTGGCTGCGCTTCGCCGGGACCCACGAGGCGCTGGGCTCTGGACCCCAAACGATTCATCTTGATACTCCTGTTAGCTTGATTAAACACGGGTCTGCAAGGGTAACACTGGAGTCAGTATTAACCATGAACCGTGGAGTTACCCCGTGTCTGCCATCAGCTTAAATAACATTTCTGAGATGGGTTTGCCCTGAATAGCGAGTCTGTGGTGACGCCCCTCGTTGCTGTTATTCCTTGGCTATTTGAGAAGGATATTGCACTAAGGCACATAACTTCACAATTTTAAATGGTTCCTCATCTTTTCTTAACCAAAGCTCATAACGCAGTTACCTGTTTGGGGCGTGCTGAAAAGACAGCATTATGGAAAATAATTGGATGGGAATAATCAGAAATTGTTGCCATCAGAAATGATGCGATCACCTCCAGCGTTGAGCCCGCCTCCTTCGCCTTTTTATTGCCAATAAACCTGTTGCACAATTTGGCATCAGATTGATGCCAACCAGGGCATGTCTGTGCTTGGGGCGTCAGGTCAACACCGGGTGAGAAGAGAAGGTAAAGCTTAATCTAGAAGAAAAGAAAAAGCAGAGAACTCGCCAGCAGAGGTATTCACCTCTGCAGTGAAGGCACTGTCTTTTACACATTCCGCATCACCTGAAGCAACTGAAGTAGGACCATCTTTAGCAGCTACAACACAATAAAGGGTATTTTGGGGGGAAGGGGTGTCAAATAAGGTGCCTCTGCATCTATTTACCTCTGCCTCTTTCCTATTACAAGCATTAAAAAACCAACACATTTTGGATATGGCTGTGACTGATGTGGAATTGCGCATAATTGCAATCCTCCTTCTCTCCTTTTTCAGCTCCCTGAAATGGCCCCCAAATATTGTTGAAAATTAACATTCCTTTTTGTACTGAATGCAATAGACAGCACACGCAATAGCTTTTAGGGTAGTACCAAGACAGAAGAGGTAAAAAAGCACTTTAATTATAAATTATTCAGAAATACATTATATGAAATAAAATGTTACAGTGAAGAAAACAGAAGATGCTGTTGCAGCATCCTACAATACAATGATGGTTGACGGTTGGACTCGATGATCCCAAAGGTCTTTTCCAACCTAAATGATTCTATGATTCTATGATAGGGCATAAAGACAATGCACAGCTTTTGCCGCCCCTCAAAAGCGAGTGGAAATGGGGTTGGAGGAAAAAATTCTTCTAAATTAATTTGAGTGGAAGGATGTAAAGCGGAAGAGTTGTTTTTTTTCCTAAATATTTACCAAATGAGCTCTAGGCTTAGTTACTTAATGCACTCTAGAAAGTCATACAATAAGTAGACTTTGAGAAAAGTAAAAAACTCCTGATATTAAAATATTGCCAAAAAGCTTCTAATGTCTATCATAACAGTTCATTAAACCACAAGGACTTACCTGAAGAGCTGTCTGACCTTTGCATCGGTCCTAAACAAGCTACTTAATCGTTGAAATGTATAGAAAACATAAGGATAAAAAAAGAGGGGTTTAACTTTTTTACTGTGAGTAGGCTGGTATCTCATCCATTCCTGTCCTGGGCATCCATCAGAGGGAACGTTCTTCCTACCTGTAAATAAAAAGCAAGATGTCAAGTTTCATTAAATATACCTATTGTAACGCAACACAGAAATCCTGAAGAATTAAACCAGCTAAACAAGATGTTATTGCTGCAGGGATATATGCCTCCCTTGTGAAAAACGGGAGGATTCTTCTACGAGGTTTTGGGCTTGGCTCATCAGTGAGTTCATTTTACACTGTTACAGCTCTTCTAAGATCAAGTCTTACACCAGCAGAAAACTGGCACACTGCACTGGGTAAATCAGGCCCAATATTCAAAACGCAAAAAATCAATTCTTACCAGCTGCAGGATGATTATTTTAACTGGAAAAATGTGTATTTTGTAAGGGTTGTTTGCCACTTTTGCTCAGAATTCGTAACACAACTTCTGAATAACATCCAAAGTCTCCAATAGTGGTTCAGCCAAAAGTCAGCCCTCTGAATCAGCTCAGTTGCATTTCAGGGTGTTTTTTTTACAATAACTAATACATATTTCCCACTAAAGAACACGCCCTACAAGCTGACAATCCAAAGAACAAATGCTCATTGTAATTAAAGTGACGAAAGGAGAGAACACGTCTGGATCTTAATACTGTAACTCTTCCAAAAATCTGAAGAACTTTCTCTTCTCTTCAACCCCAGCCTAGGAAACCTGTGAATTCAACATGAAGAAATGTTCTAGTACTCATGGTCCAACTCCTCCAACTTGTCCAACTTGTGAAGAGTTATGGATTTAGTCACCAGAGGAATCTGGCCAAGAAGTCACCTTCAGCTCCAGGTCAGACGCTCTGACAGTCCAAGTGACTGAGGAGCCAGGGTAGCACCACGTTGCAGGGAGTAGGAGTGCGTGCTGCACAGATGTACACCCTGCACGGGGAATCCGGGCACCCCCGGAAAGCTACAGCTGAACACTCTCCTGCACGGGATGCAATATGCTTGCTCTTCAAGTTGTCACAGCAGACTTTCAAGCCTTGCGCTGGACTAGGATACCCCTTTATATACACGGCACGATGCTGGATTAAGACAAAAGGGCTGAAATCATTAATGGCTTTGTTCCACAGCAAGGTAAGTACATAAATCAGCATCGCTGTCGTCCCAGACTCATTTCCTCTCCTGACCACAGCCACCAGCATTTTTCTTTGCACTGGCTGCAGACCTCATGCACCCAGGCAGCAACCCACTTCTCTGAGCTGCTCCAGCAGAAAAACTAATAAAAAAGTAAAGAGCGTTCAGTTGGATCATCTCCATGAACTGACCGTGTCATCGCATGAGCTCCTGTGCTAGCAAAAGGCTAAGGACAGAACCCTCAAGTGCCATGAGATACGCAAAGAGGTAAATCGGAGTAGCACCCTTCCACAGAGAAAAGCAGCATCTCCCCAGGCGTGGGGACCAGGCGGTTTATATCTTCTATTAAATAATGTTCTCTAGGGACTGCACGGCACAAGATAATCTTGCTCGTGCAGGGTCTAGTTATACAGCATTGTGTCCACAGGGCTAATTATGAGCAAAGAAGTTTCTGTGACTACGCACCAGTTTTTCTCATTCTTAGTTTTATCAAAAAAATGCAAATTTCATCCTAATTTCGCATATAGCATTTTTAATTATTATTTTTCAGTTATGCACAACTTTGCCATCTATTCTATATAGTTTTCATGCCAGAATTACAGGAAGGTTTCCCAATGCTAACTCTCATGTACTTATTAGGTGGAGTTTCAGTTGACCTCAAGGCAGATACACATCAGATAAGAAAACTCAGAACACAAAAGACAGGGGCAAAGCAGTTTGAACCAGAAACGCAGCTGATGTATCTGGACCTTATTAGAGCATTTGACACAGTGCCTCAAAAAATTTTACTTGAAAAATTAATTCGGACCTGCTTGGATCTAACCACTTTCATGTGTTTTGAAAATTAATTGAAAGCTGTAGGGTTATGAAAGTGGCAATAATATTAAGCGGAAGGGAGGTGCCTGGGATAATTTGATATATATCTTTTAACAATGAACTAATTAAATGAGAAGACGACACTAAACAGGGAAATGGCAAGCAAAAAAAAAAAGGGGGGTGAAACAAAACAAACGACCAGAAAGGTATATTTAAGAATACCTGAGTAAATATGATAAGATTTTGTGTAAGAAATAGAATATACCAGAGTTAGAGGAAGAGTCCAAATTCATCAGGGATGATATACAGCACTGGGAAAACAGTAACGCTGAAAAAGTCCTCCAGGTGATGGGGCAGATTAGCTCTGAGGGTGCAAACCAGTATGGGCTTTAAAAAGGGGTGATTTTTGACATCACATGCCGAAGCAGCTGTGCACTATGGACAGTGACTGCAAAATTCATTTTCTTTCTTCTTTTCAGAGGCTGAGCCTGGAGTTTTAACAGACTTTAAACCACTTTCTAGGATAAATCACAAAAAGAATCAGGCTCCCTGTACAGAGAGCATTCCTACTTTTCTCTGGCTTTATCCCATTATTTCAGTTTATGCTAAGATGAAAAACTTGAAGGAAGTTCCCTCTTTTGCCAGTTTTATTGTTCAAGGACTCACGGACAATCTTCAGACCTACCGCCACAATTTAGTAATATGTGCCTTTTCATCCTTACAAAAAGCCCTTTCTTTCTAAACAAGCAACAGTTTCCCCATTTTGCCTGGCTCTTC
This sequence comes from Chroicocephalus ridibundus, assembly GCF_963924245.1. NCBI lineage: Eukaryota > Metazoa > Chordata > Aves > Charadriiformes > Laridae > Chroicocephalus > Chroicocephalus ridibundus. The sequence goes on from NC_086289.1 coordinate 52,391,790, forward strand.
AAGAACACTCTGGTCTCAAGAACAATGTAACTCCCAGCACAGGCAGATAAAAGGAAGGATGTCACGGTAAGGAGGAGAGGGAGCTTCCCCTAGCAGTGAAGCGTGCCTGATACAGCTTGTCACGCGCCAGAGGGGAAGATGCCGGAGCTGAGACAGCTCTTAGTCCAGAGCTCTTTCCCCAAAATGCAGCTCTGACACCACCGCAGGGCGATGCGGAGTGCCCAAAACCTGGGCCTTGCCTGCCAGAGCTATCCCCACCTGCAACCGCATTTTCAGAGCTACAAAGAGAAATAACTACTTTTATGGCCTGAGTTACACCTGAAAATAATGGAGTTACTCCAGACTTGCCTGCTGTGACAGAGCAGAATTTGATTTAGTGCAATCTATCAGATTGTTTAACATATGACATTGGTAGCCATGAACACTTCATTGTTCGGATTGTTTTGCACCGAACTGGGCAAAACCTCTAAATCTTATAGCAATGCCAGGATGTAAATAACAGCATCAGTAGTTCCTTCCGCCTCTGGCTTCCCTAATAAAATACCTTTTATTTTCACAGTGCTCTGGCAGGGGGGTTGGGCTAGATCTCTCCAGAGGTCCCTTCCAACCCCTACCATTCTGTGATTCTGTAAAATCACAGTGCACAAAAGGTTCTTGCCGAAGAGAAGCAAAATACACGTTAGCCTGCGAGCTGTATGTATTGAACAGATGTTAACCTGCCATAATGGGGAAGCCCATATTAACCCTTGATTAGCCGTGTTCGCTGCCTAACGAAGGGTTTGTAATCAGAGCTGCTGGTCCTGATGCATAATCACACGGGGGAGTCCTCACAGACTGCTAAAAACAATAGAACGATTGAACAAACGCAAGTCAGGACTAAAAAGCTACCGGCACTTTCCACCTGCGGGCGTTTCCCAGCGCCAGGGCGGCTGCCGGGGCTGCCGGGCGGTGGGACCCCGCGGCAGTGCCGGGCCCCGGCACCCCGACCCCCGCCCCCGGCGACCCCCCCGCCCCTCCACCCGCCTCCCCAGCGGGGGCCGTGCCGAGGGGAGGCGAGGCGGCCCGGGAGCAGGGCCCGGGAGCAGGGCCCCGCCGCCGCCGCCGCCGCGGCCGGGACGCGCTCCCCGCCGCCCCGCACCGGGGGCGGGCGGCGCCGATCCCGCCCCCCGCCCGCAGCCCCCGGCGCAGGCAGGCAGGCGGGCGGCCGCCTCCATCCCTCCCTCCCTCCCTCTCTCCATCCCTCCGTCCCTCCCCGCCGGGCCGCGCCGCAGCCCGCGGGCGCGGCCAGGAGGCGGCGGGGCCGCGGCTGCCCCGGCTCCCCGCCCGCCTGCCAGGCGCGGTGCGGGACTCTCCGCGGCGCTCCGTCCCCCCTCCGGCGAGATGTTATGGCCGAGCCGGCGCAGAAGGGCGGTGTAGGGCAGGGCGGGCGGCGGGAGGAGGAGGATGAGGAGGCGGCGGCGGCGGCCGCGGCCGCCCCCCCCGCCAGCTACGAGGACTACGAGTGCAAGATCTGCTACAACTACTTCGACCTGGAGCGGCGGGCGCCCAAGCTGCTGGAGTGCCTGCACACCTTCTGCCAGGAGTGCCTGAGCCAGCTGCACCTGCGGGCCGCCCAGCAGCCCCCAGCCGCCGCCGGCGCCGCCGCCGAGCCGGGGCCCGGCCGGCCGGGCTCCCTGGCCTGCCCCCTCTGCCGCCACCGCACGGCGCTGCCCGACCACCGCGTCCACGGCCTCCCGGTCAACACCAAGCTGGCCGCCGCCTGCCCGCCGCAGCTGCGGGCCCGCGACCCGCTGCCCCAGGACCGCCTGCCGCCGCTGCCGCCCCGCCGCCCGCCCCGCGCCCGGGAGGCGGCGGCCGCCCTCGCCCCTCCGCCCTCCCCCGCCGGGCCGCGCTCCTCGGGCGGCGGCTACGAGAGCTGCCAGAGCTGCAAGCGGGCGGCGCTGAGCGCCGGCTGCGTGTGCGTCGTCGTCTCCTTCCTCTCCATGGTGGTGCTGCTCTTCACCGGCCTCATCTTCGTCAACCAGTACGGCGGCGACGGCGGGCCCGGCGCCTCGGCCTCGCCGTCGCCGGTGGGGCCCATCTGCCTGTCGGTGGCCAGCATCCTCGCCCTCTTCTCCGTCGTCGTCACATGGCTCATCTGCTGGCTCAAGTACCGGCCCGAGGCGGCGACCGGCGGGGCCGCCGCCAACGCCACCCCGCGGGGCCGGGCGGCGGCCGCCCGCAGGAGCGACACGTAGCGCCGGCGGGGCCGAGGGAGGTCGGGGGCCGTGACGCGGGAGCGCGGCCCGGCGCCGTGCGGGGCCGTGAGGGAGCAGCGGGCCGGCCCCCTCCCGGCCGGCAGGTTGGTGTTAGCCCCGTCCCGGGCGGGAGGCGGGCGAGGCCGCGGCTCTCCCGGCTGTACCGGCCCGTCAGCGCTGGGCCTGGGGCCTGCCGTGGTGGCGGGGGGCGGCCGGGCAGGGCCCGGTCCCGCCGGCGGTGACAGGCCGCAGCCCCGCTGGCGGTGACAGGCCCCAGCCCCGCCGCCGTGACAGGGTGTGGCCAGACCAGCCCCGCGGCCCAGGCGGAGCCCGCGGTGGCGGGGACGGTCGCAGGGTGACCCGGCGAGGGGTACGGCCGCTCCGGAGGGAGGGCAGGGCCGTCCCGCTAGCCGAGGTGTCTGCGAAGGGCCTCCCCGGGGCTGGGGGACGCCGGCTTCCCGCCGCTGTCGGGAGCGATCCCTGGCTCCTGGGCTCCCTGATGCAGGAGGAACAAATCCCCGTTACAGAAAACTGGCTTACTGTTGCCCCCACCTGGAAGATAATTGGAGAGATTGGCTGTGGGTAGGAGCAGAGCGGGATCACGGTGTTACAATTGCGTTTTCCCTTTTATGAAGTTAAGTCCGTAGGCGTAATAAGGCGTAACAGAAATGTATTATCTGAAAGAGACTGAGCCAAAGTTTCCCTACGATGTTTTGAGTACGGTTTTGTTATAATTTTATTAGAAGGCCGTCGGGCCCTCTGTTGGTCACTTAAAATAAGCTTTATTATTTAATTCTTTGAAATTCTCATTTAATGTGGGAGACTGAAATACTACATTGCACACTTAAAACAATTTATGGAAGATTATTTAATTAATGGAGCTCTGAAATAGGGCTAAGGGACTCCTGTGGTAGGGAGTAATTTTTCACTGGCCGTTGATTTCAATTTTTACAGAGTGAGAGAAGCCCACATTAAAATACGGACGTTCAGCATCACTGCAAAAGTGGAATGCAGTAGCATAATTTGTGTATTAAACATTTACCTTCGGCTGAGGTAGCTATAATGAGATGGTGATTTTCCCTCTTGGTAAGTTTCTCTTCTGTGTCAAGAGTTTTTTTGTAAAGGCCAGTAGAAAACGTTTTTGTTTTGTGAGGTTGGAACATCAAAGATGTCTTTGAAATGTGACAAGATGCTCATTATATGACATGGAAAAACATTGCCATACAGCTGGTTTTGTAGTATATTAAGGAGAGCACTCTATATAGATACTGTTCTATGTTGCAGGATAATTCATTTGGTGCCTGAATTTTTTTAACTTAATTAGTTGTTATAATCTACTCTATTGGGAATAAGATAATGCTGCTTATTCCGTGTTTCTACACAGTACTGTAATGGAATGAGGTAATTATTTTCGTGCTTAAAAATTCCAGAATTTTACAAGTGATCTTTTAGTATGTGTATTTTGCAAGCTGTCTGCATGATATTCTGACAAGTATCCTCTTAATAGACCTTTACTTGACCACTTCTATTTATCACAAGTGCAAAGGAATTTACTATGTAGAACTGTAAAGACAGCAGGTGAAGATGTGTGATGTGTTTTATGACTGCACAAGTGATGTGTACTGTGCATTGCCTCGATTATCACAAATCTGTGAAAAACAACCCCCTGGCCCCCAAAAAACCCCACAAACCCAAGCGAGCGGTGTTTATACAAGACTCTGTTACGATGGACACAGTTTGTGGAAACAATATATGATTTTTGTGTCACTTATGTCTATTTAAAAAGATCCGCACCAGCCTTTTAAAGTGGTATATCATAATATAAAGGCCCTGAGGAGATAAATTACTGGGATCAACTGTGGCTCTGACCGTGGTTCGTGTATTTAGACCAGTGTTTTCAAACTTGGAGTTGCTCGTTAGCCATGTAAAAGGTGTATGCCTCCTAAAATCAGGCCTGACTATTAGCCCCCGTTGACTTCAGCAGTAGTTGTGGATGTTCTGCACCAAAGAAAATCACGAGACTTTTATTTAAGCATCTAAATGAGAATTTAGATGGTTGACTTCAGGTACAAACATTTGAAAATTTTGGCCTTAACCTCTCTGTTCTTCAGTTAATGCATCTGTAAAGTTTGATAATAGCGTTGACCTACCTCACAGGCAAGATGTGAGGCTTTATTAAAGTTTTTAAGCAATTGGAGATCCTTGAAGAGGAGGTGCTATAGAAGTGAAAGTATTATTATAAATGATACTGTCGTAAGGATAAATATATGTAAATTAATGGACATACACAGCAGCAATGTTTTCTAAGAAAAATAAATATATAAAATATGTACGTGTGTACATCATATGCACCGATATATGATTTACCTGTTTGTGCTTCTACTGCAAATGCAGCGTTGCGTATCAGCATTTCTATTTGATCAGGTAAGCTCCGGTACCTTGCAGTTCGGAGGAGCCCACCCAGCAGTCACTGCTGTAACTCCACCTCATGTAGACATGCCGAAGGTGGCTCCCAGTGCTCGTGAAGCTCAGCTGGAGCTCACCGCGTAGCCCTCACTTTGCTCCTGTGGGCTTCCCGGCTGCAGTGAGCTGCTGGGATAGCGCAGATGTTGTGCTGCCAGCACTGTCGGAGCGAGCGAGATCATTCGCACCAACTTGGGTATGTTTACAGGAGCTGCAGTCGCAACAGAAGCTATTTCGTAGCTCTGCCCTGAAATACTGATTACAGTTAGAAATGTATACTCCATCTTTTTCCTTTTCTTTCCACATCATAGTTTTGTTCTTGCCTTTTCTCTGTAAACAGTATTTGCCATTTTGACTAAACCAATGGTTTCAACTGGGATCCACGGACTACTTCTAAAGGATCTGCGAAAGGTAAGTAAGAAAAGCAAATTGATCGTCAGAAGCTTAAATCTGTTACGTGAGGGTCAACTTTAAAATGTTTGGAGGTTGGCACATTACAAAAAGTTGAAGATCACAGGCCTAAACAGGATTTTCAGGCTCATTCACAATTGAACGATCGTGTTACATATCAGGTTCCTACCCATATATTTGAAAATATTTCAGAGACAAATTAAAACGGACAGTCTGACCATATGCCAAATCCTTCTCTCTGCTTATGCAAATTTGGGGAAACCACTGGTTTCGGGAGCATTAGTCTGGATCCACATCACAGTACCAGTCAGAAAAAAGTCATGCATTGTATACATCTCTGGCTACTGTAGAATCCCAGTATTATATTTGTATTTTGGGTTCCTTTGAGTGTACAGATTGCTTGTCCAAAGCCAAACTTTGCTCAAGTTTCAGTAAAAAAAAGTTAAGTAAAATACAAAAAGATAAAATCCTTGTGGCTGGTGGTGTTTTATTATCATAACTATTTCAGTCAAAACGCTTGTGTTTTCTAGTTGTTTAAAAACGCAGAGAGGCTGCAGCTGAAGGGCTATGCATCAGTTACACTATCCACACATCTTACAGAAAAATAACAGTGCTTTGAGGCACTCTGTGGGAAAGCAGAGAAGGCGGGGTATACCACAACACCATGGGCAAAATCATGGGAAATACAAGCTGCTGGGCTTTTTTTTTCCCTCGCACTCTTTTTTTTTTTTTTTTTTTTCTTTTTCTTGCGCTGCAATTCCTCTGCGTTACACGGGCTGGGGCACAAGGAGCAACAGCCAAGAAAAGGAAGCACCAGGAAAGTAAACAAAGGCCTGAAGCTTTCTCAGGAATTTTTTGACCTCTGTGGGATCACAGGCTGCGTGAGCTCTGAAAGAACTGCAGTTTCCAGTGCCAAAAGATCTTAGATTTTGTGTAGCGGTAATCCCCTATTCCTCTACCTGAGTGGAGCACGCTGGACTCCAGACTGGAAGATCAGATTAAATGTTAAGTTCATGAGTTGGAATTGGCTGCCCCACATCAGTGGTATTAAGTCCAAGAGAGGGAGAAAAAAGCAGATGGGGGGGCAGAACCCATCTTACCAACACAGAACCTGGGTGGGTGGTCATGTGCTGTAAACTGTTCTCTCCCATCTTACCCGGGATAGTCGACTACCATCTCTGCTTGACGAAAGTTCTCTCTGGAGCTAACCACAGCCGCAGGATAAAGCTCAGGATATGCCTCTGCCATTGGTGGTGTTTGGGGATGTGCTAGGACACTCAGTACAACATTACAACTTTACTTCATTCATGTTGCCCTTCTTAATAACGTGTGCTCAAGAATTCAATTTTTTAAAGCACCATTGCGTTTTTAACACAATGCCACTGTGTAGAATTTTTATTTCTGCTCTCTCCTTTGAAAGTGTCGCTGGTAAATACCGCGGCTCCAGGAAAGAAAATCATATTCCTTTCTGCATCACTAACCCACAAGTAGTAAATAACCATACAATATTAATTTATGTAACGTTAGGCATTCATCTTTTGAAAGGCAAGTTTGACAGAAAAACACCTGAGTATTTCATAAATGCATGGAAGGAATAAAAACCTTGATTATCTAGTCAGATTGGTTAAAGGGCCTGCATACGAAGATACTTTTGCATTCCTTTATCATGCAAGAAGAAACATAGAAGTTATTCTTGTATTTATGATCACTAGAAATGTACCACAAAGCCAAATAAGAAAAAAACTGACTAGCAGCTGTGGGTACTGAGTTGTACATCCCTGCAATTGGATCAACGACCTGAACTTCCAGAAGCGACTGGTAGTCTGGATCCGATCTATTTTTGTCTGGGTTGAGGCAGCATTTTGGAAGCACATTTTGAAAATCAGGCTGAATCACAGTATTGTGGGTTGAGAACCCGAAAGACCATTTTACTCTGAAAAGCGAGTTTCTGTCTGCATTTATACCTTAGAGAAAAGAATAAACTCCCCTTATTTTTCCCTTGTGCTGTAAGAATATGTTATTAAAATATGGTGGATTACAGGCGCATATGGAAATACTGTTGCTTCTTACCTTAATGCTCTTCTTTTGTAGCTCAGATTATCATTCACAGGGATTCAGGTTTGCTTCCAAGGCTTACGTCCCAAAGTAGCTTATTGTATATAACTCTTCGTATAAAATGTCTTTTGCCAATGATGGAAGAGTGAGCTGCCTTCACGCAGTTACCACAGACTCCGAGGGATACGGGTGTAGTTATAGGGTTAATGTGTATTTTCAGTAGAAATCCTGCTTCGGTGAGCAATTCCAATGGAGTGGGCGAACTGTTCCAACTGGCCAAGGCTGCTGGTTGTACAAAGAGGCAAAATCCCGCTGAGTGGGAATTTTGGGTGCATGTGAACTACACGCTTCTCTGGAAAACACTATGCAATCGTGTAATCAGACCTGGTGCTGAAAACCTTTACTTAGGAGGGAATAGTTGTGGATCCGGAGAAGTGCTGGAGCAGCTCCCTCGCTCATGTTCATGCCTGGCACAGTCCAGTCTCCGTGTTTCCCATTTCGGTGTGTTCTGTGTATCAGTGAAAATTCAACAGCTGCTGAAGAAGACTATTTCAATATGAACACGTACATCATTCAGAGGAATGGTTATTAATCATCTCTGACTTGCAGGCTTGACATAAGCAGTGCATTTGATATTAATACAGTGTGAGATATCTTTCTGGACACAATACTGAGTGCCTAACATTCATTGGAAATAAAACTAGGAGAATTCTTTGCCTAACTTTGTCAGAGCTCTTGGTGTGTGCTGAAATCCTCCTGAGCTCAGTGGTCCTTTTCCCCGTGTTACGGACGTTTCGTAGATATAATGTCCCTGTCTGTTCTGCTGGTCTAGAGGATATGATTTATCTCACTGGAAGTTAGTTAATTTTGTTAGCATATTATATTGCCAAGGAAAACGTGAGTCTTCATTTGTATTAGCCTCTGCGCATTTAAACCACATCAGAGGCAGCTCCCTGTCTGTCCGTTGGTGTAAGATCTTCACACAAACATTACAAATGTTGCCTTCGTGTTACAGACAGGGTGATGGGTCTTTCGTGGCTACAATTTCTAATGTTTCTGAAGGGTCTCTAAATTTTGTGTCTCACTTTTAACAAAGCCCTGCAACTTACCCTGCTTCTACATTTTATCCTGATGCATGTAGAAATGTAGATATTGGGAAGAAATACCAAAACTGTGTTAACAAAATGCAGTTTCCATCATGGGGGATACATATATTCATACAAAATATATTCAAGTACATTGTTCTTTCATCAATGCAGAATAAAATCCTTTTGCTTGTGCTATGGGGAGGGAGCAACACCGACCGTCCATTTGGTGTGTATTTCCTCTTACTGAAACCACAGAGGTCTGAAACTGGCCTTGCAGCTCTGGTTCTGAGTCTCAGGCATATTTTTCACATTGTGCAGATTGTTAGATTTTGGATCAAGGTGACCGTAATCTCTTACAAATAGCTTCAGTTGAGAAATACCTCATCTATTTTGAGATTTTTACGGTAAACAAATATCATAAAGTTGATTTGTCTCATTGGATTATGACATTTGAAAGATATTTTTTTTAAATTATTATGTTTCCCCTGAAGCTGCTACTGATTTGTCAAGGAATCTAAATCTTAACACTTCAGCTCATTACAGGTCCAGATGTAAGCAACGTTTCCCCATCCTATCTCTAGGTTGTATAACCATTTAGCAAAATCTAAGAAATCCCTTTTAGTTATTATTTTGTTCTCTTTTTATTAATAGCGGATAGCAATAACAGCATTTGGTTTGGGGGGTGGGGGGATTGAAGGACTGAAATTTGAGAAATATGCTTGTCATATAAATCAAAATTTGCTTTCCTTTAAAATGGGAAGAATGAGACATTTTATGACTTAGAAACTGTGGTGATGTGCAGTAATTCCAGTTTGATTTCCACATTGTAAATGAGGACTTGTTACTCGCCCAGGGACTAGTAGGAGAGAGAAAAAATACTCGTCTGTCCAAAAAAAAAAAAAAAAAGCTGTAACTATTGCAGACTTTGAAGTGAATTAAATGAAACCATAAAAATAAAACGGAAACCACCCTTTCTTCTGGGCAGGGAGTAAACGTTTCTCTCGGGGGGGTAATTTAAGATCTCCCCGTATTATTTAGGTATCGAAATCGTCTGGGAAATAGGTGACATTCCGGTTGTTCTGGAAGTTCTGCGGACGAAGGGAAGGGGAGGAGGACGGTCCCCGCACGGCCCGCAGCCGCCGGTACCGGCGGCTGCGGGCCGTGCGGGGACCGTCCTCCTCCCCAGGTGACACCGGAGTGGGACCCGCAAGGCCACGCGTGTTCCTCTTTAACTCCCCCCCCCCCGGCACGTATTCCGAAGCCAAATATGTTTGTTTGATCCTTGGGTCCGTAAAAACCCCGCAGTAAAACTTCCCCCCGACACACACACGCCCTCCCAACTCAGACGAATCCGAAATTTCGATTGCGATCTTTAAAAATCCGAAATAAGGGAGTAACACACGCTCTTTTTTTTTTTTTTTTTATTTTTTTTTTTTCCCTGCAGTAGAGGACAAACCCGTCCCCCGCCGCCGTGGCCCGTTGGATGCAGCCCCCCCCCCCCCAACTCGGGATTCGGGGTCCGGCGGCGGGGCTGGGGGGACACCGCCTGTCCCTCCTGCCCCTCAGCCCCGGCACCGCAGATGCATCCCTGTCCTCGTCCCAGCAGGCATGCGTTAGTATGGAGTGGCAGCTGTAGTATCGCTTGCTGCAGGATCTGGTAGTCATCAGAAAGGTGAGGAGTTAGTGAAATACATGTTGTATTTATTGCCATTTTACAGGGAGAGCCAGGGCGGCCGGTGCCGCGTTTGTAGGGTTAAGCGTTTCAGCCTTGTCCCACCAGCGGCCTCGCCGGCCTTCGGGGAACTGGATTTCGCCCTTCCCGGGGATCAGCTCCCAGCCCGGGGCACGGCCGGTCCCCGGGCGGCGGGCAGGTGCCCCCGAAGGCCAGACCCGGCGGGCGGCGGAGGAGGCTCCCCCGGGTGTTCGCTCCCTGGGATCTGCCCAACCCGCGGAAGTGCTTTGCCTTCACCCTCCAGATTTCCCTTTCCTCCGACATCCCGGCAAAGGCGATCCCCGCGGACATTCCCTGGGAAGAAAACTCCTCCTTACGAGGGGCAGCGGCAAAGCCCCCTCCTTTCCCCTCGACCCGGACAGCGGGACTCCGGAGGGGTCCCCGGGCTCGCCTCAGGGGTCCCCGGCGTGGTTAGGGGGGGTCTGGGGTACCCTGTCCCTTGTCTTTACACAGAGACTCCTCCGGTACCGAGCTGCCCCGCACCGAGCCCTTCTCGGGCTGCCAAGCGCTCTGGGGCTGTAAATTAATGAAAACGTAACCCCTCAAACCGGGGGGGGCGGGGGGGAAGAAAAGAATAAAAAAAATATAAGGCGGTGCTGAGACGTGCGGATGAGACATAAAAGCGATGGAAAAAGGTTCAAAGCTTTCGGTGATGACTTTTCAACCTTTATTTATGTGCCTATTAATGCAATATCCATCATGGAGATATGCATCTTTATCCTTTCAACTGATATGCTGGGAATCAATTGGATATGCAGATTGCATTTCATAAGTTTCCAAATGTTAATCTCCCCGGCCCTTTGCTGGTAATTTCTTTTTTTCGCCAAATAGTATTATGTTTCTGCCACCAAAAAAAAAAAAAAAAAAAAAAAAAAAAAAAGAAAAAAAAAAAGCCCTTAAAACAATTAATCTTAAGGCTACTTGTCTCGAAATATATATTTGCTAAGGCTCGGGCCCAGGAGCTGGGCGGAGGGCGACGCTCCTGCCCGTTCCACCGCCGGACCGGGGCCTTCCCGGGACACCGACCCGGGCTCCGCCGGGGCGGAGGCGTCCGCGGGCTCGGTGCGGGTCCGGGGCGACCCCCGCTCCTGCAGTGCGGAGCTTGGTGAGGCCGGGGGAGGTGTCCCGGCAGGTCTTTTCCCCTCTAAACCTGGAGGTGGGGTCTGGCTCCCTCCCGGCGCTGGAGCACGGCGGCTGGGGAAGCGGGCCGGCCCGGGAGCCGGGCGGCGGGGCTCGACAGGTAACGTCCCCAGACACCTCTGGGACCGTAACCGGGGAGGAAGTGATATGCAAAACTACGTCCTGGAGAGGCTTTCCCTGGGCGGGCTCCACTCGCGGAGCTTGTTTCCAAGGAGGAAGCTGGGCTGTACGGGGCTGGCTGTCGCCGTAACCGGTCGCTTCTCCAGTGTCGCCGCCCGCGGGATGCCGCAGGGTGCCACCACCTACTGCTTCCCCCTGCGCCGCCCGCCTCCCCATCGCCTCTCCTGCTCAAAGCAGGGCATTTATTAACCGTTCGTGTGACTCTAACCCCCAAATTACTAGAAGAGCACTGAAGTTCGACATTTTACAACCCGCCGTCGTGCGCAGGTCACTCTGGTCCGAAAAAGTCGATATGGGTTTGGTTTATCTCCGCTCTGGTCCGCGGCAGCGCTCGCATGCCCCCGCGTCTCGCCGGAGCGGGAAGGGACCCCCTCGACGCGGGGCAGGGGCTGGGGACGGGCCGGCGGTTGCTGGGAACCCCGCAGCCCCCGCTCCCCACCCCGCCGGGCGCAGCCCCCCCGCAGCATTCCCTGCCCCGCTCTGCCGGGCCGTACGAGATCCCCCAAACCCGCTCGCTCGGTAGGAGAGGGAGAAGAGGGGAACCTGTGTAAAGAGATACATGAGGCAGCGGGTGAAACCCCCCCGGGCAGCCCCGGGGCAGCCACGGCAGAGACCCCAAGCCCAGAAGTTCCTCGGGAGGTGTTTACGGAGAGGGCAGCGTGCGGCACCAACCAGATAGTACAGGCGCCATACACACACTAGTTTCTTTCTTTTCTTTCTTTCCTTCTTTCTTTCTTTCCTTCTTCCTTTCTTCCTTTCTTTCCTTCTTTCCTTCCTTCTTTCTTCCTTTCTTTCCTTCTTTCCTTCCTTCTTTCTTCCTTCCTTCCTTTCTTTCTTTGTTTCTTTCTTTCATTCCTTCCTTCCTTCCTTCTTTCTTTCCTTCTTTCCTTCCTTCTTTCTTTCCTTCTTTCTTTCCTTCTTCCCTTCTTTCTTTCCTTCCTTCCTTCCTTCTTTCTTTCCTTCTTTCCTTCCTTCTTTCTTTCCTTCCTTCCTTCTTTCTTTCTTTCCTTCTTTCTTTCCTTCTCTCTTTCTCTCTTTCTCTCTTTCTTTCTTTCTTTCTTTCTTTCTTTCTTTCTTTCTTTCTTTCTTTCTTTCTTTCTTTCTTTCTTTCTTTCCTTCTTTTCTTCTTTCCTTCTTTCCTTCTTTCCTTCTTTCCTTCCTTCTTTCCTTCTTTCCTTCTTTCCTTCTCTTCTCTTTCTCTTCTCTTCTCTTCTCTTCTCTTCTCTTCTCTTCTCTTCTCTTCTCTTCTCTTCTCTTCTCTTCTCTTCTCTTCTCTTCTCTTCCCTTCCCTTCCCTTCCCTTCCCTTCCCTTCCCTTCCCTTCCCTTCCCTTCCCTTCCCTTCCCTTCCCTTCCTTCTCTCTTCTCTTCCTTTTTCCTCTCCTTTCCTCTCCTTTCCTTTCTCCTTTCCTTTCTCCTTTCCTTCTCTCAAGTACACGTTTCTGTTTATAAAGCTGTACTCTCCTCTCCCTCTCACCTCCCCTGGAAATAGTTAGATGGAGAACTCCCTCCGAAATCCTTAAGAGAAATTAATGTATGCGCGCAAACCCGGAAACAGTATAATTGATTTATTTCTAATAGAGGAGAAACCAGTAATGTTATCGTTCAGAAATGATTGCCTGTGTTCTTAATAGCTCTAATTTTCACCGTCCATTTGATGTGCTGCAGGTTTAATATAGAGCACTTACTAATCCAATTAAAAGTGCACCTGGCCTGGAAGAGCTCTGTAATTAGCAGGAGCATTTTTAGCTATTTCCACTGGAAAACCGTGAAATCATCTCTGCTGGCCTAAAGGACTGTAATATGGGGGTGGGGGCGAGGAGGGGAGGGAGGAGCGGGGCCAGGCTTTCGTGCCTAATCTTTTTCCCTTGAATTTTTAACAGTTCCCGTGCGGGAGGATGCGGCTGTTTCCCCTCGGTGCTCTCGGTGTCTGGTAGCGCAGGACGCGACTAGGTGGGTTTCACACCGCTTCCCCCCCCGCCCACATCATCCCGGCCCAGGTCCCTGTCCCGGGGAAGCGGGGCTCGGCTCCGGGGGGGAAGATGTTGGGGCGGCGGGGCCCCACGGGGCCGGGAGCGGAGCGGGAGACCGGGAGGTGTTGCGGGAGCCGCCGCCTCCGGTCATCGGCCTCGGCGGGTGTCTGCTCCCACGCTCGGGGCCGCAGCGGGATCGGTGTTGGGGGTGGGGGGGGGCGGTCAGGGGAAGCCGATCGCGCCCTGTGCGCTCCCAATTAAAACTTAAATAGCTTCGTCCTATTTTTTTTTTTTTTAATACCACTTCTCCCGACTTCCTTCCTCGAGCAAGACACGCGTGGCGTGGAGGGGACCTTTGCGAGGTATCCGAGAGCCGTGTGTACCCCCACACCTCCGGCTGCCCCAGCCCGGCTCCGGCCGGGGTCTCACGGGGCAGGGGCGCGGGGGCGCGGTAGCGGTTCGCTCGGAGCCTCGGTCACCGGGGTGCTTTCGTAAAACGCAAACGCCGTGTAAAATACACGCGTCTTACTGTCGTGCGAACTTTCCTTGCCAACCTGTTTCTGGGGTGGGTGGAAGCTTTCCTGAGCGGAGCCGGCCGCCGCAGCGCTCCCGGGGTTCGGGGTTTATTATTTTGCATTTATTTTTACGCGTTTAAAACCCGCTCGGTTTGGTGGCCGGGGCTGGAGAGAGACAGGGCCATGGGCCAGCGGGGTGGCCACGGCCGCGGTGGGTGCGGCGGGGTGACCGGGAACACCGGCTCCCCCTCCCCGAGCGCTCCAGTGCGGAACCCGCCGGCCGACGCCGCGCTTCCCCGAGCGCCGCTGCCGCCTTTCCCTCGGCGGGAGGATTCGTTTAGTATTCCGGCTTTAGTATTGGGATTTCTGCCCAAATAACGCGAACCCCCGCCCTCCCCGGGGCCGGTACCGGCCCCGAAACGATCGCCCGACCCGTAAAGGGGAAGCGGACTGGGAGCCCAGGAAACATTGTTTCCCTCATTTCAAAGGGGGAAACCTGAACGATTCTCATCCTTTTGATTGATTAAGGTCTTGAATAACTTGAAGCTCGGGAGTGACAGTTACTGAATAGACTATTGCAAATAAAGAGCACTGTGGAAAGCTGGGCTGGCACTTCAGAGTGTAAAGGAGGCGAGTTTGCTGGCACTTACCAAGTTATAAATAAAAGGCCATGCACAATAGTACCTTCTTTAAGGACAGACAGTCTTTACAACACTCCTGGCGTCATATCCTGCTGTGGTCACTTCAGCTCCTAGGCAGACTTTACCTCTTTTATTTTTCCAGCAGTTTAGTTTGAATACTACAATAAATTCCTGGGAACAAACGCTTGCTAGTAAGACTTTAACACGCACCGCCTCGCACCCGCACACACCCGCATGTACACACTCACGCACACGCGTGTACCGCGGGGACACGCCGGTGCCATCGCGTTTTAACAGCAGAAGTCCCCACGGAGACCTCACGGGCGGCTCCGGCTTTCGGAACCGTTAGCGCTCTTTGGCCCCGGGATGTTTCTGCCGGACGGCGACAAATTTCGGTGGAAAATAAATAAATAGAAGGCAGGAAAAAGTTTTTTTTGTTAAAAAAAAAAAAAAATTAAAGGAGGGGAGGTTGTTCCCCCCGTGCCCCCCCCGCCACTCGTGCCCGGAGCGGAGCCAGCAGACAAAGCGCTCCATGGGCAGCGAGGCGGGGGCTCAGGGACACGGGGTGCCTGGTCCGGGCTGGTGCTCCCTTCCCCGGGACGGGGACCGGGGCCGGCACCGAGGCCGGGGCGGCCGTCGGGGCACCCAGCACTTCCCCACCGCCGGGCGCAGCGCCCGCGGGGCTGTGCTGTGCTGTGCCGTACCAACCCGTGCCGTGTCGTACCGAGCCGGGCTGGGCCGTGCCGTGCCGGTACCGGGCCGCGCTGCGGCGGCGGCGGCCGGGGCGATGCGTCGGACCCGCCCGTCTCGCCCAATCAGCGGGGGCGGCGCGGCCGGGCCGGGCGGCGGCGGCCAATCGCGGCGGCGCCGCCGCGGAGCCGCGCCGGGGACGGAGCCGATAAATGGTCCCGGCCCCGCGGCCGCCGCTCCCCGCCGCACCGGGGACCGCGCCGCCGACCCCCCCTCACCTCCCCCTAAAAAACATCCCTCCCCCGCGCTCAGCCTCGCCGCACGGCGGGGCCCCGGCCCCTGCCCTCCCGGTGCGGGGCAGCGCGGGTCACTGACAAAGGGGCAGCGGCGGAGCTGCCTCCTCCCCGCCCCCCGGCGGCATCGCCCACCCCCTCCCGGGACCGCTCCTGATTCGGTGGGACCGGCTGACAGCGCGGATCTCTCCTAGATCAGCCCTCACCTGGATATAACCCTGCCGGGACGCCGCCGCCGCGATGACAACTCTGGCTGGAGCTGTCCCCAGGATGATGCGACCCGGGGCCGGGCAGAACTACCCCCGCAGCGGGTTCCCGCTGGAAGGTAAGGCCGCCACCGGGCTGCTCCCACTCGGAAAAGCGAGAATTGCTCCGTGCCGGGATGCCAGGACAAAGCAGCTCCCCCCCGGGTCCCGCCGAGAGCCGGCTCCCCGGGCAGCCCGCCGGGCTCAGCCCCGGGCTGTCAGAGGCGCCGTCCCGCTGGCGCAGGGCCCTCTCCCGGGACGGGCACGGCTGGGGATGCTGCGGGCCGGCGGCTCTGGCCTCGCACCCCGGCAGCGGTCCGTCCCCTCCAGCCGGCGGGGGCGGGGGGAACCGGCCCGGGAGGTCGGCGGCGCAGCTGGCCCCGCGTCCGCTCTTTAGCGGAGCGAGGGGCAGTGATTCGAAGAGCCCGAAGTTAGGAAAGAAGTGAGGAAAAAGTTAGCAAAAAAGATTTAAAATCAAATAAAAGCGATGCAAACGAAATCGAAAGGGACTTTAGAATCGAGGGCACGTCCCCGGCCGGCCGGGCCGCTGCGAGCGGTGGTTCTTCCTCCAGGCAGCGGCGGTGCGAGAGCCCGGCAGCGCCGGGGAGCCCCGCGGGCCCCTGCCCGGGGGAAGAACGGGCGGCGGCGGCGGCTCCCCTCGCCGCACCCCGCGGCGGCAGAGCGGCGGGCAGCCCCCCCGCCGCCCGGGGAGACCGCCGGCTTCCCGCACCGGTTTCCCCCCTTCTCCGCTGGGGTCGGGGAAGCCCCGAAACCCGGCTCCGGTGCGAGCGCAACAGGTGAAGCCGCCCCGCCGCCTTCCCCTGCCCGCAGGGGCGGCAGCGCGGGGCTCTGCGGGGGCCGGCGGGCCCCGGGCGCGCTGCGGGGCGGCGGGGCGGGCGGGGGCGGGTGGCGAAGAGTTGCCTTACAGAAAAGCAACGACAAAAAAAAAAAAAAGGCAAAAACCAAAACAATATCAAAACAAAAAAAAGACCCAGCAGGATCCGAAGGAGACGTTAACGCCATTTCCCCCTCCTGCCTCCCCTCCCCTCCTTTTCTAGTCTCTACTCCTCTAGGCCAGGGCAGAGTCAATCAGCTCGGAGGAGTGTTTATCAATGGCAGGCCTTTACCCAACCATATCCGACACAAGATAGTGGAGATGGCCCACCATGGCATAAGGCCCTGTGTCATCTCTCGCCAGCTACGAGTGTCCCACGGCTGCGTCTCCAAAATTCTCTGCAGGTACCAGGAGACGGGCTCCATCCGGCCGGGGGCCATCGGCGGCAGCAAACCCAAGGTGAGCCCCTCCGTGCCGGCCCGGAGCCGGGCAAACCCCGGCCGCGGCGGCGGGGAGCGAGGCCCGTCCGGGACTCAGCCCCGGGCAGCCGGCAGCGGAGTTTGCGGGCGGGGAGGGCCGGGGGGAGACCGTGCGGGGGTCTGGGGTGGGCGCAGACACGCACCGGTCACAGAACAGCCTGCCGCGGCACCGCCTGTTGCTCCCAAACTTTCCGAGGCTTTAAAAAATATTGTTGCAGTTTCATGGCAAGGATTTTTTTTTTAAATTAAGAAAATCTTATTTAAAAAAACCACCAACTTCCTCAAACGAAACTAGAGAGAAAAGGGTGGGTTTGTGAACGCTGGGCCGCCCAAAGGCCCGGGCGCCCCACACTCAGCCCCGCGGGAGCCGCGGGTGGGCTCGGCGCTGCCGGGACGGAGCCGGGAAGCGATCGCTCAGAACGTCAGGGCTTGCACCCAGCGGGATCGGGCCCTCGCTTCTTTCGTTGCAAAGCGCAAAAAAAAAATAATTTACTTTATTTCTGTCTGCCTGTCTACCGCTCCTTCTCCTGCTCTGTTTATTTTTTTCTGTCCGCTCCAAAGCTGCGTGTATTTATAGTTACACAGCTAAAAAGTTTGTGCTCACAATAATGCAGACAAATATGGAGCCCTGTCTCAAGATTAGCCTCCTCCTATTGTAGCTTTTCTTTCCCACAAAAACGAAGTAAAGGTTTGCGTTTCTGTTGAAAGTTGCTGCTAGATTTTTTTCCTTTGTTGCTTCTAAAGTAGCAATGCCTGAACTTTCAGTGTTAAAACTCGAGATATGAACGAAAGGCTGTTCCCAGCCGGGATACCTTTGTTTTCTTTGAATTCGGCTTAATTTTAAAATAACGAGGACATCGAAAAAACCTCTCGGTACTCGGACTTCTCAGCGGTTTTATTAACGCGACTTTTCATTTGGCGCTGCGAGCTTTGTTCAGCCGAAACTTCACTAACTTGGAGCTTCGCTGACACGGAATCCTCCTCTAATCCCGACCCAGAATTTCCCCGGGATTTTTCTGCCGGCCGCCCGGCAGCCGGTGCTGCCTAAATCGGGCTTTTCCTTGCCGAGGGCTCGATCCCACCTTCCCGTGTAACCCCGGAGGTTTTCCCGGGAAGTTTCGTTTGACTTGGGGGGTGCTTGTCTTACGCGGGCCCGTTGTTACCTATTACATCCCCTCTGATTTTAACCTGCCCGTCCTCGGGGAGTGTTATAACGGGGTTTCTCAGCGGGGCCGGTTTCGTCTCCCAGTGCGGCGGCGGCGGCGGCAGTGGGGGAGGCTCCGGTCGCCCCGGGGATCCCGGCGGCGGCAGCCGGGGCTCCCGCAGACTGTGCCCGCTCGCCTTGTCTTTACTGAAGCAGGTGACGACGCCGGATGTTGAGAAGAAAATCGAGGAATACAAGCGGGAAAACGCGGGCATGTTCAGCTGGGAGATCCGGGACAAGCTGCTGAAGGACGGGGTGTGTGACCGCAACACGGTGCCGTCAGGTACGGGGGGGGCCGCCCGGGCAGCGGGGGGCTCGGACACCTCCCGGGGTGCCGGGGCCGAGGGCGGTACGGGGAGGGCAGCGCCGTGCCCGGGGCGAGCTCCGTATCCGGCGGGAGCGGAGCCCCGGGCCGGTGCCCGTGATGCGGTCGGCGTTCGCTCGCTGGTACCGGCAGACGCGTCCCGGGAGGTTCCCTGCGCTCGGCGGGGGTGTTTTCAATTAAATCGCAACTGCATCCCCCTCCCCTCCGCCTCCCCCTGCTTCCCCGCTGTTCCGCTGCTGCTGGACGGCTCGGGGCTTGCCGGGAACCCGGAGCTGGGAAGCGGGAGCAGCTCCCTGTGCCGGTGGGTTGTTTGCCGGGGGGGGGTACACGGAGCCGGGGCGGTGTTTGTCCGGGTGTCCGTGGGCTTGTTCTCATCACCCACTGCCCAGGCTCGGGAAAAAAAATACAGGGCCCCTGTGCCGGCGCTGGAGTGCGGTGTGGGACAGTGCCCTGGGAAAATCCCCGCTGGGACGGAAGCGGGCTGCTGCCCCCCCCGAAAGCCCCGACTGGCAGCAGCTGGGGGGGGAAGTGGGGCTCTGCTCCCCGGCCCAGCTGCCGCGGGGGGCTGCTGGGGACCAGCCTGGTCACAGCTCTGCGCTCCTCCCAAAGTGAGCTCCATCAGCCGCATCCTACGGAGCAAGTTTGGGAAAGGCGAGGAAGAGGAGGCCGAGCTGGAAAGGAAGGAGGTGGAGGAAGGTGACAAGAAGGCCAAGCACAGCATTGACGGCATCCTCAGCGAAAGAGGTAAAGTCCCATTTCCCCCCGTTCTCCGTGGAGCCCTGGGACCGGCTGGTGCCAGCCCGGGGTGCTGGTGGGTATCACTCTCCCCCTTCCCTCCCCTTCCTCCGGGAGGTCGTCCTGGGGCCAGTGCAGCGGGAGGCATAGGGCGAGGAGCTAGCCCCGACGGGGTGGTTGCCACATCCCGTCCCGTTCCCCCACTGGTATGACCCTGCGGTGTGTGGGAATGGCGCAGAGGTGGGGGCAAAGAAGGGGGCTGCCACAGATTTGGCTTTTAATAGCAGGGATGGGGGCCAGGGAGCAGGGAGGTCTGGAGCCGACCATGGAGCCCCTGGCACGGCTGCGCAGGGGCTGCTTTGCCAGCCCACGCCGAGCAAAAGGCTGCAGCTGCACAGAAGGGGCAGTTGCAGCCAAAGGCTGCGGAGCCTCAAGTCTCTGCCGCCCTGGGCAGGGCAGGGCAGGGAGACGCATGTTTTGGGTCTTCTCTTAAAACTGCTGGGAAAAGCTTGTGCTGGTGGCTTGCCAGGGACTGCGGGGAGGTTGCAACCCGAAGAAGGCGCAGGCGAAGGGGTGCTCCGGGGGCAGCCGCTGCCCCCACTGCGGTTGTGCCCGGGTCCCCGTCTGGGCCGGGGCGGAGGGGCAGGCAAGGGCCCGGCTGGGCCGCCTGTGCGTGGAAGTGGCTGCCCAGCACATGCAGAGGCACTGGTGAAGGCGAGACAAAAGTACCAAATGAGCTGGTCAAACATTTGTACAACTTTTCCAGCTTTTACAAAGAAGGCCTTCTATACACAATCTACACTTGGAGATGAACTTGGAAAACAAAGAGGGGGGAGTCCATTGAAACTCACACTTTGGCTTTGCACAGACAAAGCTTCAGCTAGCAGCAGCTTGATGTGAACAAAAGAAGGCAACCTTTTTATAATTCAAGGAGAAAAGAAGAGAAAACAGCCCCACAAAAGGCTGAGAAAAGACATTATGGGCTTGCAATGAGGGATGAATTATTCAATGAGCCCCTAATAGCTGATGCTCCACGCAGTTTTATGGACTCTCTCCACCGTGGAAAAAGTAGCTGTTTTTACCTAGAAAATGTTTCTAGCATTTCTAGACATTTAGAGATGCTGAGTGCCATTCACGAAGGACAACTGAAACCTGTTCTTTACAAGTAGAGTAACTCCTTGATGTGTAGGAACAAACCCTAAAACCCACCCCAAACTTTTAGTTTTCAAGTCTATTACTAAACCTTTCAGGGAAGCCTCATCTTCTGTGTGTCTGTGTTTGCATGGGTGCATGTAGTACAAACATGCAGAAGGTGCTACCAAAGTAATAGATTAAGGCGAGAAGGCACGGTTTGATTTGCCCCTGTACGATGGGTCACAGAGTTTCCCCCAGAACCTCCTGCAAGAGAGAATTGTTCTGAGGGATGTGCACCACGGGAAAAATAGCTAAACTCGGTGCCCTAGTTGTTTTAAAATATCTAGCTTTTCTGCCTTCCTGAATTTCTCAACAGAGATTAAAAACAGAAGATAGGAAGCCTTGATAATATCCCTGCTTTATGGAACAAAATTAATTAATAGAGACAGCAAGAGAAAAGATATTATTAACAATATAACCCACCCCTCTTTGAAATACTCCTCCTGTTCTTTGACTCTCTGCTCTTTAAAGCGGGGCTCCCGGTCTGCTGTAAATCGGTGTCTGGGTGCGTGGCTGCTGCCCTCCAGCCCGGGGCAGCCCCGAGAGTCCCGCAGGAAAAGCAGCGGGGCTGTCGGTCCCACGCTGCAAACGGGGGCTGGCTGGTGCCCCCCGGCACGGCCCTATGAGGAGGCTGCGTTCTGCCCTCCGACGTAACCCTCTCCACTCTCTGCAGACGTGAGTGTCCCATTTTGCCTCTTCCACGTTCAGTCAATAGCAAAATTCCCCCTGACTAAATGGGGTAGCGCAGCCCCATCCTGTCCTTGCGCACGCCGGTTTTTGCTGGATGGATGTGGCCGGGCGGTTCTGTGCAAACGACAGCGTGATAATCCCGTCTGCTCGGTGTCGGTGCCGGGGAAGGTTTGGCAGTTGGAGGGAGAGCGTGCTCTTCCCTGCAGCAACGCCTGCTCCCCCTCGCCGGCTAGCAAAGCTGTCACTTAATCTTATTACCGGAGTGGCTGGGATGCTGCAGTGTGAGAGCGCTGCTGCTCAAGGAAGGATTTGTTGCTATATATGTGCCTTACATATGGTATAGTGTGAGATTATAGGGACAACACAAGAAAAAAATGACCATAAAATAAGTCCACCGCTGTCCACTGGCCAACAAAAAGGGTTCTGCTTCAACTCCCCTTGCCAGCAGACGAGCTTCCATTTCACCCCGTCTATAAAAATCATCAGGTCAGATCCTGCTCTGTTACTGAAGTAACTGGCAGCGCTCCTGAGGATTTTGATGCCGCAGGATCGTGTTTGCCCGCGCCCACCAGCCCGGCCGCGAAGCCCGGTGTGGCAGAGGGTGCCCGCTGGCAGGGCGTCTCGCATGCCCTCCCCGGCACTCGGTTTGCTCGCAGTGTGTCCGAAGGTTTAAAACAGCAAAACCCTGGCATGGCAGCTCACTGCCGAGGGCTCTCCGTGGGAGTGCTCTGCGTTACGGAGTGAAAAAAGTGCAGTGTTTTGGAGCCTTTTATAGTTTGAGTTTTTGGTTTTTTTTTTATAGCTCTGGTCTCAGGGGCTCAAGGTATCCCAGTAGCAGGAGCGTGGGTGTGGAAGGCTTTTGGTTAGGTCAGAAAGCAAGTCCTGGGGCTGAGCATGGAGCAGGGAATCGCTCTCCTGCTCGGGAGCACGTATCTAGGCTGGATGGATACTTGCTGACGTTGCCTGAAATTCCCTCCAACTGTGGGCATTTGGGTGGCTCAGGGAGAGGCGTTTTTTCCGAGGGCAAGGATAATGATTGTTGTAATTTTAAGGGTAGCTAATTCAAGATTTGGGATTTGGGGAGTACTTACAGCAGAGTGGGATTAGAGAGAAGAGAAACATGATATTTTTGAAAAATGGGCAACAGAAACAGTATCGCGTGTGCCTTGGGATTTCTCCCATCGCACATATAAGCATAGGTAAACTTTCGTATGCCCCTCTGTGATTCTGTTTCAGCCTCTGTTCACGGACACTTAAACCTGATTCTCTTGATGGCGTTTACAGATGCCACATGTGCAGCCCGCTTTGCTGTGTCTCAGCATTTCTCTGTGTCACCCTCTACCCTGATTTTGGATATATATTTAAAGAAAACCTCAATTGTCACAATGCCTATCAGGAAGCTTATAATTCTATAATAGCATATCTGTGTTTCTGCATGCATGATATATTTTTCTTAAAGGCATAAGCCATAAATAAAGAACATGAAAGAGAAACTTTTGTGCCTTTATATGGCACGTCGGGGCATATTTTTAGCGTAACCGCTACAGAAGAGGGAGTCGCTTGTACCTTTAGCTGGAGCTACACGGGGCAGGGTTTGCCGGCTAATCTGATAACTCCCCCCTTCATAAGATAGCTGTTGTTTTCTGCCAGAAACCGGGGGCTTTCAGCGCTCAAACGATGGGGCGTAGAGCTGGTCCTGGGGCCGCTGCGAGCGGGCGGCGCTGGCTGGGGCTGGGGGCCGGGACCCCCCCGTCTGCCCTCAAAGGGGGCCTCTGTTCCCGGCCGGCGGAATTGGCCCCCGGGCCCTGTCCTGGCGGATCCTCCCCCAGTCATGCGCACCCGTCCAAAAAGGGCCCTACTCATCCCAAGCCTCTACCCTTGGCTGTACTGAGAGCAATTCAGGCTACAGCAGACTAAATTGCCTCCTTTATTTCCTTCTTACTTTCATCTTGGACCAAACCCTTCCCCCCTCTCCCTCCCCTTCCTCTTTTCTTTTTTTTTTTTTTTTTTTTTTTTTTTTCTGTGTGCCTGAGGCTCACATTAATACAATTTCGGCACCACCCCTATTTTTGTGTGTGTATGTGGGGAGTTTGAAGGGGGGGGGGGGGGGCGGGAGGAATAAAAAAGGACCTTAGCACAAAAGCCCTGCTCAGCAGCTAGAAAGTTCAAGCTGGTGCTGCTTGTCTAGCTGTGTGATGCTTTTCCTGTTTGCGAGTTTTGGGAAACATTTTTGCTTTGTACTGTAATGGAATTAAGAGGACAGATGCTGACTGTAAATGGGACACGCGACTACCAGCCCCTAGCTTAAATATTTAGATGCAATGTTACAATTACTGACTTGATGCACAGGCTTTGAAGTGGTGGCACATGATCTAAAGGGTAGCTGGGGCTAGACGGGCTTGCAGATGTTTTGATTAGGGTTGGTCAGTATCACGCAGCCAGTTATTTTTAGGTTGTTAAACTAATAAAGGCAGTTTATTAAGGGACAGGATTAACATGCAGGCACCAGATATCAGTTGGAGTCATCCCATTCATTTCTGCCTCGTAGACCGTCGGGTTAGCGGCCGGAGCATGGGACGAGGCAGATGCCGAATTAGATTTTTGGTTGTGATTTTCTGATGCAGGGTTTGTCGTGATTTTGCTCCAGCATCCCGTCCCAGGGCGGGAGGACTTACTCGTGTGAAATACTGCTGTGTCTTACGGCTGGGAAGCACAGTATGTTCCCTCGCTCAATGCTCCCGGTCAAGATTCACTTACCGAACGAAACGTGATGTCTGTGGCTGCAGGCGATTATCATCTCGAGCCTGGAATTTCATACAGTACTTTACATATTTGGTAACTAGCAGGTCTAAGAAATCAACTCGTGTAACTTGAACAGAATTTCAGTTCTGAGGCTCTCAGAGCTGACAAGAAAATAGTGCTTAATTAAGAAAAAACTCCCTAGCGACTCCAGGATTTGGCTCAAGGCAGACAGTGCTAACAAGGATTTTCTGTCTGTCTCTTTCCCTTCCTTTCCTCATATCTCAAGAGTGCGTGAGTCCAGTCCTGGATAGAAAAGCCGGGTGCCACACAAGCGCAAACCGAAGCAGGGGACGAAGTCTCTTTTACCTGGGCTTTGTCTCTCCTGCCTGTCCTGTTGTCGCCGTGGGGCTCTGGGCCAGGCTCCCCCTTCCAAATCATTATGCTGAGCGAAAAATAATAACCGATGCCCTCAGCGATCAATAACTTGCCAACAAGCGAGAGCATGGTGTCCCACCGTGCTGAGCATTTTCAGAAAGGTGCTGTATGTTTGTGTTTTGAGTGGCTTCAGAGACAGGAGAGCTGGGGGGCTCCGAGGAGAGTGCTAATTAGCAGACTCACTGCACAGTAATCGCCTTCCGTAAGCGCTAGTAATACTTCCAGCTGTGGGAAGAAAGGGTGTTACTCAGTCTAGCAGCGGCTGTCTGAAGTAATATAGAGACACATCACATCCCTTTCTTGAAATCGTGATTTCCTTAATGGGTTTGCATTATTTTGCCATCTTATGAAAACTTTCTCCAATTTAAAAAGGGTCTGTGCCTATTCAAACAGAACTGCTGTGGGCATCCTTTCCAGTTCTTCTAATTGCATATATTTAGAACAAAGGCAAATGTTATTTTAGCAAATATCAGGATGGCTTCACACTCAGCAGTTGATTAACTGGAATTTGTACTCAAGTTTGCATCTTATTTTGTTGCTCTGAAAATATTAATAATCCATTAGATTTACAGTGTCATTTTGGAAAGGCTGAGGCAAGAAATCGGCTTCAACGTGGCTAGGACTTACTCCGAAAATGTGATTTTTATCTTTGGCTTTCTGGATTCTCCTACCATTGCAAAATCCTTGACGTCAGTAGGAATTTGCCATGGGTGGGGATCAGGCTTTTCTTGAAACCAGCTCTGTAACGTGCTGAGCAACTGGAGCTCTGGGGGAAATCCTCAGGTTTAGGTTTACTGGATCGGGTATCAGACCTCCAGTTCTGCAAGGGCTATCGTATGCGGGTAACGGTGAGGAGTCCCACTCAAAGGGCCTATTCATGTATGCAAAGTTACTCACGTGGGTCGGGGCAGGCAGGAATGGGGCCTGAATTTGTTCTATTCTGTTAATAGAAAGTACCCACTCAACACGAGTGTGGCTCTAATCCCGAGTGAAAGTCTGGGGCAAAACTCTCACCGAGGGCAAGGACCTCTCCCTCTGTGTTTACACAAAGGTGGCAATGTTATCAGCAGACAGAGATTTTAAGTTAGATAAAAAAAAAATAAATTAGAAATTAATGCTGAAAGTAAAAGTTGATGCTGATGAAATCCTTAAAACGGATTATTTTCCGGGTCTGATTTCGAATAGTAATTCTCTGTTGTATCAGTCAAAGGCGGTGCTTTTATCTAACACTTACTCAGGGAAGGTTTAGTTTGGTATTAGGTTTACTTATTGATAAGGGTTGGAACAGGGTTTAGAAGAGGGAAGCCAATAAAGTTGATAGTGATAAATTATCACGAGTCCCCCGGGCTGTGTAATAAAACTGCATTGGGAAATGAAGCAGAACTACAAAGTGCTCTCTGGTTAATTTAAGAAGAAATTGAGTGAAACGCAAAGCAATAAATCAGAGCAAGCCAGTCAATGCGAATTTCTCCATGTAAATGTCACTTTAAATCCTATGGAACAAACACATGTGGCTAAAGAAAGACTAAAATATATAAATAAAAATGCAGGATATTTCCAAGTGTTCCCCAAGCGCTGAGCTCTCTGGCTAATAAAAATGATGTACAGTAACATAATTCACCGCAAGACCTTGTTTAGCGGGGTGTGAGCGCCGCGTTTTACTTTACTTGCCCTGGAGTACTGCTGCCCCATGCTGTTAAACTAATTCAGTTTAAATCACCCTGCCTAGAAAAAAAAAGTGAAGCGTAATGAAATTAAAACTCACTGAGGACACATTAGAGTTAAAGTGTGTCATGCGCCGAGATTATTTAGTTAGTGGAGTTTGATGTGACTGTCGACAGGTCATTTATTTATCCTAGTAAATAAAGATTCACGAACTATTAAGAACGTGCATATATAACTAGTAAGACAGTAAAAGGCAATTAAGCAGTCAGTTTAATGTCTTATCTTGCTGGTTGCCCTACAGTTGTTTTACAACTAGGAATTAAAATTTGAAAAGGAAGTTTTCAGTGTCCCTGGCCAAATATTGATTAAGTAGTTGTTTGCTGATGCCATTGTGGCACATAAAAAGGCCAGTAGTTCTGCCCCTTGTTGTTCATCTTCCATTGTCGCTGATTCTTAACCTCGGAGATCAAAGGAGGATCATTTCAGTTTATCTGTCTTGGAAAATCCTTCTTTGCTCCTAAACCCGTATGGATTAATGACCAAATTGTCTTTAATGAGATGTGAAATTTGAATGGAATCCTTATTTTGCATGGTCTGTTGCGTGTATGCACTGTACGCTCTTACAGTTTTGTGAGGGATTTTTGTTTAGCATTATTGGATTTGTTTTGTTTGAATCGGTTTTTAGTATGCAATGCACTGCAATTTTACTGTTACAACAGGTAAAATATGTGGTATTTCACTGAATTTTAATGAAACTAATTTTATTGCATGTAACCTTTCTGATGAGTGTAGCCTAAAGAAAAAAGAAGTTGTTTTTTTTTTTGTACCAAATCACCTAAGAGATAAATGGTCCAGGGCTGCCACTAAAAGAAAGGGAGTTTGAGAAGCCAGCCAGTTCTCCGGGTTGGGCTCCCAGTATAAAGGGGACACAAACGAGCCTGCAGCATTTCTTTGTGCGTTTTCTTCAGTTTTGATTTTCTAGACCTAGCTTTGATTGGCGCGTCTAGCTGTACTGCCCTGCCTCAAAAAAGTGGGGAAAGTCGGATGGGCCAGGCTGTGCTGAACAGCAAGCAGGAATCCTTGAGAAAAATCGGTTCCTTCTTGCATTACGGGAAGCCGTACTTAGTTCAGAGGTAGTAAAATATATTCCATCACATCCTCGGTAGAAGAGGCTATGCAATCTGCAGGTGTTATGTTGGCTTGTAATTATGATACGGAGTTTCATCTGAATTGTAGCGTCTGTGAGCGTTAGAGCCAGGTCCTGCTGCTTTCACTGCTGCAGCTGGACACGAAAATGCAGCTTTACAAGGAGGAGTAAGAAGCCTGGTAAAGCTGGAGAGCCTTTTCTGGTGTCACGTTGATTTTTACGTGGGTGAGCCTCCTCTGCTGTGGTGACAAACAGCAGAGGGCTATGCCAGAATTTTTTTAATCAGCATTTTCTCACTCGCTTTCTTAAATACATGCTGTTTTCGTTTTGTCTGGTTATCTCTGAATAAAATATCAGTCCGTGCACACTTCACAAGTACTCAGCTACTTTAGGAGATATTTTGCCCCAGAGTAACAGCTAAAATTTTTTGCAAGCATTTTAGGTGCAAATTTCCTTAAAGTCCATGAACTCAGGTTGTTCGTTTCCATGGAGAGCTGCAGTGAGGACACTGATATACATTCTACCTTTAGATTTTTATTTTTTGTTTTAATGGATATTTGCCTGGATGTAGACTTTCTGCCAAACACGACCAATGTTTATATCGTGGGCAAGTCCATATAAGGACCTGTCTTAAGGATTTTTGTATTTATGATGTGGCTCGTGTTGGATGGCTGATCCAAAACTGACTATGTAGTAATTTCTTTATCAGATATAATGTCACATAGATCACTGTGGTTTGAATCGTACGAGGAATAAACTGTCTGCAGCTGACATGTCTGCAAGCAGACAGCTTATTCAGCCCCTGTCAAATCTTGTTCACCTTATTTAAATGAGTAGGACTGTTCATGCCAATATAATCAGGATCTGTTCCATATACCAGCCCAGGAAAGCAGTAACAACTTCAGTTCTCCTGACTAAATTGCTCTCTCCTTTGTTAAAAATGTAGCCAGTGTGTAACCCATACACCCCCCGCGAGGCAGTAGCACCAACATGCTCAGAGTAACCAAACTGGACTTAAAACTGCTTTCCATCTCTGCATCTTTAACTGGCTCAGGGAAAAGTAGAGATGGATGCAGACAGGTTTTATAGAAACAAGGGGTAGTGGGGAAAGCTCCCACAGAAAATCCTTTTTTACCGAAGATGATGTGGCAGGGCTTCCCTCTCACTTGTGGTGGTTTGATCAGGTGTGAAGTGCTGAGGAGCTGGAGCAAGAACCGGGGGAAAGAGTGGCCGGATGAGGACTCTGACACCTACCCGCCCCCTCCAGTCAGGCTCCGTGATGAGAAAAAACCTGCCCAGAACTAGCTGGAAGTCAGCTTCGCACTGGTTTCATGAGCAACAAAATACATTGTTTTCAGAAAGGAGGCGTTTTGACAGAAAAAGGAGAAGTGACAAATGTTTAGCTTAAAGCAAGGTGAAAATGGAAGGTGAAATACACTATTTTCCCATTTTCACAATGAAATCCTGCAAAGTATGGAATTTGCCAAAAAAGCCCCAAGGAAAACCTCAGGAAATCCATTTACCGAGGTATAAATCAAGATTAACTCCGCTGCAGCTGGTGGGCTGACGCTAGGGTGTGAGCAAACGCTGAATTAGATCATCAGTATTTACACGCAAGAAGGGATAGTTTCAAATAACTACATCCTGCAAATTTAACTCACCCACTTCTGATAGTTTCACCAAATCCAGAAAAGTTATCCAACTAAGGACTGTTTCCACAAGGAGTGATGTTTCAAACCTTCATGGTGCAGTATTTTGGAGGGAGGGAGGTCTACAATTTCTTGCTGTACATTTTTCTTTAGATTTTGAATACATGCGGTGCAGAGGAAGGCACGGTATGCTCTAACCTCTCTTGCTGCCTATGGTAGCTATTATGTGTACGGTATGTACTGTGTACTCTGCCGCCTTCTGTGGAACTGCAAATTAGTAGAAGAAAAACATTGAGGAATCTATTTAGAAGATCGTACAATCGATGTTGCAGTTAGGAAAAAGCCCTGTGGGTTCATCCCTGGTTTAGTGCAGTTGATTGGACCTGCTCCCTTTTAAATCAACAGGATCATGCAAAAATGCACGAAATATTTGGCAGCTGTACAGAAAAATCACACAAACGCCTGTTGCTTTAGCACCCACGATTTGTTTTCCACCAAATGCAGCGGTACCTTTTGAAAAGCCCTTAAAACTAATTGCTTGTCCACCTTTTCTGGACATCAGCGAGACCGGCATGAACTGCGGGTGGTGTGCGCCGGGGCGGGTGATTTGGAGCAGCCTGAGCTGAGCTGATGCCCAGCGGGGACTCAAGCACCGAAAAGTATTGCAGGCTGTCGCGGGATGCTCACTTCTCCTGGCGAAAATGCAAAATGGCTGCATATAGCAGACATTTTGTTTGTCCTTTTATTATTTCCTTCTCCTGTGCTTAAAAAGTTTCTTGAAACCAAGTTGCACTGTCATTTACATCTGAGCAATCCCAGTGCAGGTTGCTTAGGGTTGAATTTGGCCCTGTATATGAAAGTTTAATTATGTTTCAGATTTGAGGGAACTCACTCGCTTTCTCAGATTTAGTAAGACTTTATAGCACTAAACAGCTATTTTCGTTGATAAATAAGAGATCTGACATGGCAAGTAAAGCCTAGTTAAAATAAAATGTTACAAGCAGAGCAAATTAAAACGAGATGTTTTAGGGAACTGCACTTAAAAATTTTTCTAACATATGATTTAGCAAAAAAAGGCAAAGGAAACGTCTGGCCCTCTGCTGTGAGAAGCTCTGTAACCAATCTGCTCCCTCAGTCCCCGCAGGACGGCAGGCAGAGCGCTGCTTGCTCCGTTTGATTTCTGGTTCCTCCCTAGGTGAAGGGTATTGCTCTGTCCTCCCCAAAAGGCATTCCTCCCCTCAGCCTCTCCTCCTGATCAACACGGCAAATTGGGAAAGAAATCAGGAGCTCTTAATTCGAACAGTCGTCAAACCCTACACAATGACAGGCATAAAGAGGTTTTTTGTCCAAACTCTTAGAGGTCATTTGGCTAAGGAAGGACATAAAACAAGCCAGCATTCAACGTTACTGTACTTCTCCTGAGCTGGCAGTCGAAAAGATGGAGTGATGATTGATGACATAAGTATTTCTCTTAATCTGACATCAGGAACAGACTTGTCAGCCTTGGAAGAGTAAATCAGAGACAGAAATTTAGAGTGGGTATTAAAAGAATCCTAAATACATCTAGTATCTGAATCCAGATGATGGTAATTATAAATGAGAAATAAAACAAACAGCCCAGAAAAGTCCTATAAGGGGGAAAGAAAGATCCTCCAGGTGATCAGAGAGTGGAGTAGGGACTCAGCTGTTTCCAGTCTTGGGCATTATAATGCAGAAATCACTCTCTTAAATAAATAGGCCACCTAGCACTTATTTTTTGGCCACTGGCTAGCAGTGGGAGGGCATGCAGAATGATGGGTTTCCCAGGGCAGCAAAGGAGGAAACTCCTTTGGATGCACTTTGTTTTCTTGCGATGTTACCCTTCCCGTTTTAGCCCGAGGGGTTTGGAGGAGTGGCCCTGCCCTTGGGGTGCCTTGGACTTGTTCTGCTGGGTCGGATCCTTTGGTTAAAAGACCCATTGTGCTTCTCTGAGCCTGAGTTCACCACAGCAAGGAGAGCCCTGCAGGGACGCAGGGCTGGCTGCAGTACCTCTAAGTTCAAGGGTGGCTCCCAGCTCAGCTGGGAGCTGCTGCTGCCCTGTTTCCAGCCTGGGGACCTCCTTGCACTGCCCTTTTCTCCTGGAAGACCTTGCTCTGCCTCTGCCCTTCTCTTCCGGGAAGCTTGTAAGTGCTTTTCTTTTTCTTTTTTTAAATATGAAGTTTAAAGCTTGCACAGGACTGTTGTGTTCTCTCAGTGGAGATGTTGCGATCACAGTTGTGCTTGGTAGGTGGTGCTTTGCACTTGGTGGCATTCAGCTCTTTGAGTAGATGCCTGAGGTCCCAGAGATTTGGGCTAAATGGCTTCCCCCCCGCTTGCACAGCTGGTGCTGGTTTGCTGCTGGAGTTCCCACAGCTGCGGGAGAGGGGCTGCCAAAGGCATCTTTCCATGGGCTCTAACAGTCTCCTGCCTGGGCTGTGGCGAGTGTGGTTCTGCATCTTTGGAGTGGGACAAGGGAGCTTTTCTTATACCCTCTTTAAGTAGGAAAGAGTGATCTTGGTGACTAATGTGTTTTATAAGTAAGTGATACACCTAAATATAAATGAACAAGAAAAAATTGGTCATAGCAAAAAGTAGTGCTGGAAGAGTTGGGTTTGGTTTGGAAGAGAACTGCTTTGAGTTGTTATAATCTGCCCGGCGTTTCTCAGTGTTGCCTCTGCCCAGCTGAGGTGGGACCACTGTTTCTCTCTCCCCGGTTACTGATTGCTGCTTGGTCGTAATCCCCCACAGCAGGAAGAAGGTGTTGTTTCTTGCTTTCTACACTCTCCTTAACTTTTATTATTTTCTTTCCTTCTGTTACTGTGGGCCCTGGCAGTGGGTGCAGTGGAGAAGGGGCTGGAGTGTGGGAGATCTGGCTACGTCAGTTGCTCCCGTTTGGCTAAATCTTCTCCTTGTATCTTTGTGCAGTTTTTTTTTTTCCTTAGAAATGAGATCAATGATATTTTCCTCTCTCAATGGTGTTTCCTAGTGTCTGGGATCCAGAAATCAAAAGCGTTATATAGGATCAGCTGCCACAGTTCCTCTGTTGAAACTGCACATCTAGGTGAAACGATGGTTTAGAGCAACTGAGGTTGGGGAACGCTGGGTTGTTTGTGGAGGGGCTGGAGGGCGCCCTCTGGACCAGTGACCCGTGGTGTGGAGCACTTCTTACCTGAGCAGAGTAACGCTGCGGCCCCTGGCTCGGGGCAGCAGGTGATGCCTTTTGATGAAGTAGATCAAGACTCAGTGTTTTTATTTCTGATGCTTTTATTACTGTTGTTTACAGCAAAAGCAGACCAATAACTAGTATGGTTTGGGATTAAGTTCACCAATTCAGAGGTGCTGCCTCAATTTACGCTGAGGCTCTGAGCCACAGCGTGTTTACTGCAGTGCAGCCATTAATGATACATACTTTTTGCTGGTTTTGCTGGGTTTCCCATGAATAGTCTGAAGTTTTCTCAAATACGGGGTGTGGAAAATCTATTCAATAATATATGCAAATAATCTTTGTTTCTAAGCAAATGTTTGATGCTTGAAATTTATGTGGTTGTGACTGGGCACGCTGGTCTCGCACTGTTTTCTCTTCTAGAACTGGGTGTTGCTGTTGCATTCGCTAAGAACGTACCATAACTCCTGGAGAGCTGCTTAAGACGCTTTCTTTCTTTTTAAATTGGATTATTTTTTTTTTACTAATGTGCTTGTTAAAATAGAAATACGAACTGGGCAGAAAAAGGAGACAAATCCTGCTTTAAACATTCTTTTGTTGTATATTGGTAGTATTTATAATTTAAAACTGTAGCTTTCAAAATCTTTATGCAACAGAATGCATTTCTCAGTGGTGGCATTTTGTGTTACGCAGACTGATTATAGATGAACTGTTTTGGTTTGTTTTAAAACTTTTTTTTAAATAAAATCTGTACTTGCTTTAATAAACATTTTCCTCACTAGAGAGAAACAGTCTAGTGAGTTGGACATAAAGCTATGAGCCAAAAAACTGAGGAGCCATTTCCAGTTGATGGACTGGCTTGAACTTGTCAACAGGTCTTAAAAAAGAAAAGAAAAGATTTTAGATGTGCAACTGCAGTACAACTTGCAGCAAGGCAAGATTTGATTTCCAGAGTTGCCAATACAAATAGTTCTTACTGATTTCTAGAGCTTCAAGGAAAATGGCATTGTTACAGTCAGTTCTTTAAACAGTAAAATTGTGGGGTTTGTTTTGTGGTGTGGCTTTTCTTTTTTTTTTTTAACACCACTAATTCTTCTAATTAATAGTGTCAAGCATGTGAGATTTCTCATAAACCTCAAAAAAGCCTATTCAATTTAATGGCAAGACTTGCATTGTCTTTAATGAAATTTGTTCAGATCTTCCACTAATAGGGCTTTTTTTGTTTTCTAGATTTCTTTTATTTTTTTGTTGCTGTTTCCCTCTCCTTTCCTTGAGGGGGAAAAAAAAGAAGTTTTTGGTTGTTTTTTTTTTTTTTTTAAGAAATGGGGGAATTCTAGCATTCCTGGGCATGAGAGGAGAATACTGATTAGAATCAGGCAGAGAGCAAGCAGGTGCTGAGCATGTTCGTTGCTTAACCCCCTGCCCTGCTCCCGCTTCCCTGCCCTGACCCAGCGCACAGCCCCTGCCAATAGCAGCCAGTTGCCAGATGTTGGAGATGTTTGCAGGGACGGCGATTGTTCACCAGGTCTCATCTAAAACCAGGGAGTTCCTACAATGGTTGTATTTCACGTTTAAAGCTGGGCTGGATAAGCCACTGGAGACTCCGCTGGGGAAAAATACTGTATTTCTGAGGAGAAGAACTGGCTGTTCTGCTGTGAGCTGCTGTGTAGCTGTGGTATCCGTTTGCAAAAACTAATACAAAAAACTAACAAGCAGACTAGATTGCCTGAGGGGGGGAAAGCTGTCTATTTTTTTTATGAACAAAAAAGATTTTTATGGCTTAGAAACAGTACACCCTAAAGAGAGGTGTGTTTAAAAGTTTGACTCGAAAGCTTTTGTCTGGAGAATAATACGCTTGGTGTAAAGAGCGGCACAATGGAAGTCTTTTCTTCTAGTTATGTATGGGCGAGCATCAGTCAGCCAAGGAAGAACTTCAAAGGCCAAAGTAAAAACTTGCTGGGCTCTTTCTTTCCTGACAGGTTTTTTCCGAGGTAAGATGGGGAGAGCTGTTTGTGCTGGGAACTGGTGCTCTCCTCCTGTAGCAGAGGCGGCAATTGATCATATGCAAACCCCGCTACCTAGCCTGAACCACCTCTGCCTCCAGTTGATGTGCCTTTTTGGAAGCTACTGAAGTATCCCATCTCGTGAGTCTTTCATTGCTTATGCATAAAAAGATCTCAGAAATTCCACTTCTGCCTTGCTGGGAAGGCACCGTGCCAGATCGAAGGGGAAGCTCTTTTCTAAACGTGTTCCTAGGGAAGATGATCTATTTCTCTGCCTCCAGAAAATACTCATTATTCACACACTGTAGACTGCCTTTAAGGTGGGGAAAATAGCCCCAGTGTGTTTTAATGTAAGTAGTCCAAGGATATAACTGCTGTGCATTAAATCAGCCACTGAACTTCGTGTCTGTCATGTAAATAACATCCAGAGAAAGGTCTTACGTGACCTTGTAGAATCACTTCATTTTGTGAATTTTGAAAGCTTTTTTTACCTGGGAATTTGTTTACCTGATGTTAAAAGCAGCAGTCATTTACCTAGGTTAAAAATGTAATTTAGTGTTACCTGTAAGGCTGTCTTCTGGAGGCAGGCAAAAAAAAAACCAAACAAATGTGCCGCTGCTTTAGTGGACTGTGCGGTCACATCAGTCTTTGTTAAAGGCAGAGGCACAACAGAGGAACGAGAGGATGTCTGACAGAGCAAGCAGCTCTCCTGTGTTCCCAAGAGCACAAAGCGGAGTGGTCCGTACCACGAGCCTAAAATACAGTAGAACTATGCTGACTCTCCTGCTGGTGTGTGTGAGGCCATTTGCTTTCTGGGGAGTGGGGCAGGGAAAGACAATCACCTTTCAGCACAAAAGATATAACCGCAGCACTAATTAATTAACTAATACTCGAGAAATGCTTGTGCAGGCAAGAGAGCAACCCTTCTGCCAGCCCACACTCACAGGGTGGTAGGTGAGCATCAGCGAGCGTGGCTTGTGCCACCGCAGAGCTGGTCATCAAGCAAAGCTGTGGGAGGAGAGCACCAGGTCACCTTCCTCATGAAGCACGTAGCAATTTGTCTGAACATCAGAGAAGGCTCAGGCAGGCTGTTGTCATAGAGTATGTTTGGTGTTAGTCTGTATTTGGGCTTTAGTGCTGTGAGAGGAGACTGGTGGTGGCTATTGGGTGTTCTTGCTCTGCATTCCTGTCCTGATCATCTAGCTGGCCAGATCTACAGCCTGAGTCCCTTTCCATGACAGCCCTCACCCAGTTAGCTGCGCTTTCAGTGGGGAAGAGGAACTAATAATTATGAACGAGCTCGTGATAATGTGTTTCAGTAACTCTGTTCCGTGTGGTGTTTGAGTTGGTGGCTTCAAGAATGGAAAACAGGACTTCGGGATGACCCGGAAGATCTCTTTGCATGTTCTGTCTTTTGTATCAAGCCAAATCATACATGCTTAGGCATCCTGGGCTTCGGTCAGACCGTTTGAAGGAAACAGTTTCTGTGAGGTTTAGGTTGAAAATAAATTGTTTGCCCACAACAGCAGCTGTTGCGGTGATATTTGGTAGGAATGCACTGCATGATTTATCTAGACAGGGGGTACAGAGTGCTTTGAAGCCATCAGTGGAAGGTTAATGAGAAAAGCTGGCTTAGCGTTGATTGGCTTAGATTTGCTATAGAAGGGTTCGCACACCTGTGGAAGAAAACTTCTAAGGAAAACTGCATTGATGATTTTGGGTGAGTTCAGCTTCATGGCTGAGAAAGGCTCAGTCAGCAAAGCGAAGGGGTGTTTGCGTTCACCAGGGAGCACAGAGCAGAGATGCGTGCAGTTGTCCAGAACAGTCGATCGAACGGATGCTATTTTATAATAGATATCAAATGCGCGATGCTGCAACCTATTCATGTTTTCTCTTTTGGTGTAGCGCAATGCCATCTAACTCTCTGAAAATCAAGTCTGTGAACAATCAATTACTATTGATTTCATCTTCCATTTTGGGAAAAGGATGAAAGAATAAATAGGAATTAGACCTAAAAATGGGACAGCAGCAGGCTTGGCTTTGGTAGACCGTTGTTAGTGGGGTTTTAGTCTTTCGAAAGTAAAGGAAAGAGGAGCATTTTTGATTTTGGTTTTGTTGTGGGCTGGCGGCTGTAGACTGTTAGTGGGAATTGGATAATAGTCCTTGTTTTGCATCAGCTGTACAGAGCTTAAAACATATCTGGGAAATGAGAGAATTTGGTTCCCACTTGCATGGAACATTTTTAGACTCTTGCAATTTGAATATAACATTTTTGACCATGATCATGTGTCTGTATTCTCATCTCCAAAGTACTTATTTATTTTTATAAAATAATAAATAACATGTCATTTGACTCCCCTAGTGGAAAAGCACTAGATAAATTCAGGGTATTATTTTTACCCTATTCCTTCTCCTAATTTAAAGCACTGGCAATTTGCCAGAGATTGAGATAGGGGAAAGTTGAGGACCAAGGGGGATTCTTATTTTGCTGCTGCTTTTCATCAGACCTTCATCCCTCGCGGAGTAAGTGCCACAGCCACTTACAGAATGAGTCTTTACAGGTATCAAAAATAGAATAAAAGCCTGAAAATTTGTCTGACAAGTTTCTGTTACACAAATATTCAGGATGTATTTGGGCATTTATCTGTCTGTCCTTGATTGCATGGGGGAGAGAGCTGTGTAAAGAGCATCAGGTTCAGTACATTTAGATTTAGGCACCATCATCACCTTCTTCCTGTATGTTTCTGTGGTTACTGTGTATCACGTATTCAGATTTTGGTCAGAGAACATTTTTTAATCTCCTTTTATATGTTTTGATAGGTTACAAAGAGGAAACCAGCATAATTTGAGATACCGACTTAATCTAATTACTCTTGTAAAACATGCAATAATGGACTGAGGGATTACAAATTTGTACTTCCATGTAGATGTTCCAGTAAACTGGCAGGAATTAGTGCCATGATACAGAATATGTTTTAAGACCAGATTCTGGTCCTGGCATCAAATTCGATGCCTGCTGGCATCAAATCAGAGTGGTTCCTTTGTCGAAGACCCTTGATTTCCAGCAGTGTAACAGAGAGCTGAATCTGGCTAATCTGCCTTTATGGATAATTCTGTAGAGTTTGAACAACTGAGGACTTCTTCCTGAGCAAAGGCATGTAATACTGCCAGGTATAGGATTATCTGTGTTGGAAGGTTTAGTTATTTTTCTAATTTTCCAGTGGGGATATTAGTTGATGTTTATAGAGGATCTTTATTCTATTTAATTATATAAAACTAGTTATGGAATGAATAATGCTATGCTTTTGGGTAAATCTGAAAGATTTATGGTCACTTTTAATGCAGCTTCTGTAACAAAGTGGTCACGCACACTTTAGCCTGACGTATGTGATTATCTGATATTAGTCCCCTGAATGTATTGTTAAGAAAGCTTACCAATCTTAAGCATCGAAGCTCTGTAACTTCTTGTTGGGGTGTGCGTGCCGTATTTCGCATGCACAAGCGTACAGATGTCCGCAGCAGATGTGGGGAAGTGATGGAGCTGTTGGGGCAGAGCTGAGTCTGACCAGACATGGTGCTTGTGCGGCCAGGAGAAAATCACGTACTTGTTACAACAGATGCAGTTGTAAGTATTTAAGGAGAGCTGTACCTGCTTTTTATTAGCAAAAGGACGTAAAAGGAAGATTTTGTGCATATTTTAAGAGAAGTTTCTTTTGCTGCTCAGAGGGCTTTTGGTCAGCACCCACTAAATCTCCAAATTATAAACAAAAAAACACAACAAACAACCCATCCCAAACCCCAAGTTTCGAACCAAAACCGATCCTATGAATATGCTCTGTGTGATGGATAGTTTAGTAACCCAGGCTATATCTTCTAAGACAGTTTTCTGGCACCACTCCATGTAAGCACTGTTAACGTCCTTTGAAATACTTTGTGCTATTGTCTTTCCAAATACTATTTTGAGATTGTGCTGATCAGGAGCTCTCAGAACTGTTTTCTGCTGGGAAGATACGAGGCCTTTGAGCATGAAACTCCACCAAATCATGGCAATTACGGCAACATTTTGTTCTGAAGAAAACAAAAGGAAGGAGCAATTTAGGCTATGTGAAATCATTAATTTCAGCGTTTTACAGAACTCAATATTTTTATTTGTTAATTTATAAATGTTGTTTCTCATTTTTAAACTCTGGCCCTTAGAAAACAAAGATTAAAGGACTGATTTTTTTTTGTTGTTGTTGCTTTTGAGACAAAGTGAGTGTACTCAAAAAGAATTTTCCCTACAGTTTTCTGCTATTGAGGCAATATTCATATTTCTGTCCTTAACCAGAAGGAAAACAAACGCTGAGATACCCAGATTCTCTGGGGACTAGAATTTCTCACTCCTAAAAGAGTCCTTTAGAGGACTGACTATGAAGGAAGTGTCAGAAGCAATATTTTCACTTTTTTTTTTTCTCCTCTCAGTCTCTAGTTTACACAAACAGTTAGTCCGTGGGATGCGGAGAAGTTGGCAGCCTCTTGTAGGATGAAGTAAAGAAGCAATTTTGGTGGTTGTTTCCTGGAGCGTTTCTGCGCACAGCAGCATCCGGCGCTAGCAGGCACAGCAGCAGATAGGAAGGACTTGCAGTATGAGATCTGCCTTCGCTGGCTGGATCAGTCCCTAAGAGCAAAAGTTACAGCAAATGCTAAAAGTGCTCATTTTTATTAGAGCAATATATTTTCCCCACCTGTGAAGTGTTAGTAATGAGTGAATTTAGTCTGTTGCTTAGCTTAAAAAGGCAAGTGATTTATGCAATATCTTGAAAGGTTTTTCATTTTGTTTTGCAGACTTTCTGTTCATCTAAAATCATCGCAGCTGGTCAGAGAAATGTTAGACAACATTGCAGCAGAGCAGTTAATTATAACTGAGCGATAGTTTTAATTGAAGACATGAATATTAATTCTCTTAGAGCTGCCTGACGTATAAGCTGAGTTTGATCAGGGGCTGCTGCTTTTTCTCTCTCTCCTTTTAGCATTCCTTCACTTTTTCATTCTTTTGTCCACTTGACACGCAGCTTCTCTCAAGTAGCTTTGCAGAAACTGCTGCACAGTCCCTACACAGTCTTTCCACAGAGTAAACTGCTTCCCCAACGTATAGCCCAACTTTTAATTAAAAATTTTGTCTGTGCTCTTTCAAACAGATGAAGAAATAGCTGTTGATGTAAAGGTACGAGTGGAAAGATGGCCTTTGGTGCTGACAGGGCACCTCTGGTGCTGTTGGGGATAAAGAGGTTTGTGGGGAGGAGAACAACGTAGTTTTTGCTTTGGCAAGATTTCGGGGGCTGCCAAAAGTTTTCAGTGAGGTTATATTCAGTGTCGCTGAAACTTAAACACGGGTCGAGGAAACGGTTTTGTTTATTAACTCAAGTTATGGGTGCTGTCAGTCTTCTGCAGGGGGGAAAAAAAAGGGAAAGAAAGGTGTAACTTTAAGCACACACTGATTTGTTCTTATTACATAACAAAAGTCTATTTCTTTATCATGTTATCATTCAGTTAATAAAAATTAGCTACAATAACAGCATCAACTTAGAAACCCCTCAAAGTCCAGGGGATTTTCTTTCACAATGAACATGAATACTGTTCAGAAATACAAACAGTCAAAGGATAACTTTAGGTCTGAAAGAGAAACCTGGCAAGGGTAATTGAATAAGCCTGGATCTCCTGAATATGTCATGGTGAGTGCAGTCAACATGTCATAATTAGGTTTATTGAGGGCCATTCCAACAATCTGCTTCTATTCTTCCTGCCTTATTGTCCACAGCTAGGCAAATAGCCAGGGGACAAAAGGAATCAAGTGCTGACAAAACATGAAAGAGGAAAAAGATTTAGCTGCTTTTATCAAAGAAACTGAGAAGGACTTTGTGTAAATAAAGTAAGTAACTGGCCATCCTGCATTTAGGCAATGCCGTTTTCATTAGAATTAATTCTTGACATATTGGAAGGGTTCCAAGGGAAGGATTTCTACTTCTGACAAGTTTAATTTGTAAATTAAAAACAGTTGGTTAAACATGAGCCGCCATCAACAAAACTTAACTAAAGCCATACATGGTCAAGTCCTAAGCAGGTGAAAGAGAGAATTACTTTGAAAACAAAGTATTCCCCAAAATTATGCAAATTCTTATTACTTCATAACAAATGTTTTCTATTGAGACCTTCAGCAGGATAGCTGTTTGGAAATTTTCTTTGAATCCTGTTTATTTCCCTCTTTAAGTCCCGTTAGCTTGCACAGCAGTTGCTGCTTGTTCTTTACGGTGGATCAGCAAAAGTGGCCTCAAGGCTTTGGGATCTACTGGGGGACTGAGGTGAGGGGGTGGGGGGTGAAATTGGCCTGTGCTTCGGGGGGCTCTGTGGTAGTAACTGCAGAACAGCAATTTGGGTGAGTCCCTCCTGCCTCTCCAACTCTTGAAATGATGGTGATGTTTCATTTTGATCACAATGGCAAACAGAATATTTTCTGCAATTCAGAACCGCCGTTTTGATGAGGACCAAACAAACGCTGCTGTCCCGGGCTGGGAGCTGCTAGTGGAGCAGCCTGCTCCTATTGAAGTCAACCTGGGCTTCTTGCTGGCTTAATGGGAGTAGAATTGGGCCCTCTGGGCTGAGCTGGTAGGGTAGATTACATCATAGCATGTGCTTTGGGGTCACAGCAATGGTCTTTTAAGATTAAAGAATTAACATATGGTCACACTTCCATTCTCTGGTATGACTCCTAGTTTTCCTTGAAGATGGTTGTATTGTGTGTGTGAAAACTAGGAGCCCCTATTCTGTAACTGTCTGAAGTGTTTGTTTTTTGATAAGTTTGTCACTGAACGTTTCCAGACCAAAAACCCTCAAACACTTTTGTTAATTTGGATTTAAGGTTAAGCAGATGTACCATGAAGAGGATTTTTTTTTTTAATAAACACATATAAATCTTCATCTTAACAACTTTGGAATGTCTGGAAATGAAATAGGAAATCTGAACTTTATAAAATAAAAAATCAATACAGAAAACTTTGGAAAATACATCTAAAAATCTCTTGGAACTTCCAGGGACTCTGTTCTGGTTAGAGCTGGAGGCCTTGGGAAGGTGGCTATCCTGCTGCAGAGGAGCTTGAATGCTGACAGCAGAGTTAAGTTTATCTAGGTGCTTTCCCATAGATTTCAGTCTTGTTAAAAATTCAGCCTTGATTTTGAATTTTTTGTTTTCTAAGATCTGATTTGCTTTTTGGCTTCATTGTTCTTTTAAGGCTTTTTTTTTAAAAAAAAAGTCAGATGCTGATTCATCTGTTCAACTTAACTCCAGTTTCACTGAACTTCTCTCCCAGAAACTCCCTAAGCTCTTAAAGAAGACCTAAAGATTTTGATAAAATGTCCCAGCTGAAGGTAGGGTTTGGGCAGGAGGTGAATGAGGACTTTCCCACCTGCATTAGGCTCTGCTGAAATCCCATGAAAGGTGCTCTGGTGAAGGTGATCTCCCTGCGAACTGGAAGTTGTCTGAACAATGATTTCTATTGGGAACTCTTCATTAAGTCAAGTACGGAATGGGGAATGTGTTGGTACAGTTTAAGATCAGGGTTTCAGATAGTTACTGACATGTCCAGGAGATCACTTTCAGTAAGCACTAAGTTATTTTGATTCCTTTTTTTTTTATTATATGCATTTCATTTCTCCTTGTTTTGTTTAGGAACAGTAATAATTACATAAACCCACTATCTGTATTGAATTACTTTGTTTAGCATTTACTAGTGAAGTTGCAGATAACAGAAAAAGCTGGATAATCAGAGTTCGAAGCCTGGTGGTTAAGCTATTCAGGTGACAACTGTGACCAGAAATAATGTTGGAAAAATGACAAAAAGTAGAGAACAGTTGAATCCAGTTATCACAAAAGAGTCTTGTGTTATTTGTCACAAAACTTCCAGGAAAATGTTGTCCGGGATCACACGTGCCCCAGGCAGTAGTGGATGGACAGCTAACTAATTACAGGGGAGTAGTGATGGTTGTGTTCATGCCCCTGTCAGGTGTGAAGTGACTCGCATCTACGGATGGTGCTGTTTTGCTTTATATCAGTAAAGAATTTATGTAATACAAACCATCAAGAGATCCATTTGCTTATGTTTTAAATTTTATGGTGGTTCTTGATAATTCAATAATAATAATCACAATAATAAGAGTTCCCATGCTTCACAAAATATAACGATTTAACTATTTTTATGGTATTTAATATGTAAGATGGCTTGACTAATATTTTTCTGGTTTGCCCATCAATTAGACTACTCTAGAACAGTTATTACTGTAACACTAAATAAGTTTCATGCACTGATAGAAGCTGGAGTGACAGAATAGACAAAATAAGGAGTTAATTTAACAGGGAAATTGATTTATTTTCCTGTTTTAATGTTTTGCGTGTTTTTAAATATATAAGGATAAAGCAATGTTGCCAAAAGAGAAATAATCTAACCTACTAGTTTGATTTTTATTAGGTTGATTCTTAGCATGTTCCAAATGGGAAATGTAGCTATCCTTGTTGGAGATCTGTACTGGAACTCCGGATCTAGCTTTGCATGTGCCACTTATACAGCATACTCAGGGATTAAAACTAGGACACTCTGCTGTATTTCTAGACTGCATGCTAATCAATAAGAACACTTTGTATCAAAGAAGATGAGTACAAATTGCGAACACCATTGGTACTACTGGTCAAGAGAGGGTAGTCCATGTGTTTGGTCATTATACTGGTAATGTCTTAACTGTGGTAATTAGTGTGTGGGTAGATGTGCTTGACTTGCATTAGTTTTGACCTGACATAGGTCAAATGTAGGGTCTCGGCTCCTGTAATGATAATATAGTGTCTATCTCATGGCTGTGAATGGTTGTGAGATTCTTCCTGCTGGTGAAGTTGGGGCTGTGCCAGCTTTGGGGCCCTGATGGCTGTGTCTGAGTCTCATCTTTTCCTTGAGGAGCCAACAACCTGGTGGTGCCTGGCTTGACCTGCCCCCAGTTTTTCTGTGAGGTGGTGGCATGAAGGAGGCCGCTTTGGTCTGTGGTTTGGTGCCGTGGACAGGCAGCCAGTCCCTCCGCATTGGAGCAAGCGCTTGGGAAAGGCTTTGCCATCTCAAGCCCTGAGCTTGTGCCATGTGTTGTTGGTCTTCCGCTTGAGGTGTTGTCCCCGCAGCATTGCTCTTAAGCACACCACATGTGCATATGTGGAAAATGTTCTTATTACAGAGGTGGAGGTGGCATATAAGTAACTATTTCTAAATGTAGTGTGATGTGGTTTCACTTCTGATAGTCTACCAAGGCTGGCGTTGCTGAGAAGGCGGCTGCACTGTGGTTTTTAGAAGAAGAATTCAAATGTCTTTCACTACCAGCTAATAGTATAATCTAGCCCAATGTACAGAACTGTCTGAACTCTTGAGGGACACTGATCATCTGAAATATGGAAAATATAGGAAAAAAATTAGTTAATGTTTTTGGGAAAACGTGTTGGGAAATATAAGACTTCCAAAACAGAAGAGCATCAGGTGCTAGAAGAATGATATAACCTTGGTGGTGTTTGACACTTACTGAAATAGATCCTGGAGTTAATCCAGAGTTTCTAGGGTCTTGCCTAGTGTTAAAGTAGGATTGCAAATCAGGCTAGCTCAAAAAAACCCACCAAAATTAAAGCTTCAGTAGTA
The DNA here is from genome assembly GCF_963924245.1 of Chroicocephalus ridibundus. Classification (NCBI taxonomy): domain Eukaryota; kingdom Metazoa; phylum Chordata; class Aves; order Charadriiformes; family Laridae; genus Chroicocephalus; species Chroicocephalus ridibundus. The sequence continues at coordinate 52,435,430 of NC_086289.1, forward strand.
CTGTTAACTTAAGGCAGTAGAATTGAGCGGTTTCCTAGTAGGTTGCTTGACATATGGTTTTATATTCTGAAAAAGACCTCACTTAGCTATGCTGGCATTGGCACCGAAACTTCAGAGCTGCTTCTGTCCCTCTTCTGCAGCTGACATCTTTCTGCTCTTCTCTTCCCTGTCTTTCATTATTACGCTTCTTCCCCCCACTTCACAAATGCGAGATGCTTTTCCAGTGTTTGTCAGTACCGAGTTTCTCGCTGGATGTTTAAGGTCAAAGTTCTTCACGTTCTGGTGAGTAATAAAGATTCAGAGCCAGGATTGGGGTGATGAGCGCTCTTGCTGAGCAAGGCAGGAGTAGGGTAGTGACGTAGGGGTAAAAAAAAAATAAAAATTAATAAAATAAATCACAGGAAGCGTCAGTAAGGGAAAGCCTTGTGACAGGCTGCACACAGGGTTAGGCTTAAGTGTATGCAATATTAATGAGAAATCCTTTTGAAGAAGTGGGACTAAAAATGTGGTCTGTGTTTCTCTGTGTTGTTTGTACCCCTACAACCTTCTTAGTTATGGGAGATACGAGCACAATTCCTGATGTGAATGCACTTATAAGGCACTTTTACACTGGTATGAGTATAGCTAATCCTCTTTCATGGGGGGATAACTCTACTGCAATAAAACAACCTTGTATTTGTTAAGTAAGTTATTATTTCTGGGCAAAGAGAAGCTTGAGTGTATAAATAATAAGTCAGAATTTATAACAAGGGCACCTGTGAACTTCTTGTTTCTGTATAGTTGCATTGTGGCTGTAATTGCATTACAATATACGTTAAAGCTTCTCATTTTAATTTTATATTCTTGGTATTTTAAAGAGAAAATAGAAGTCTCCGTAGGTAGGATTAAGAAGCTGAGTAAGTTTTCTTAGTGCAGCTTCATAGGTTTCAAATAAGCAAAACCAACCAGTCAACCAAACAAAATCCCCGCATATTGAAATTTAAAACAAAATATCAGAGGCTTTTGGGCAATTAAGAAAGCTGAGCACTCACATTTTAACACAGTACTGACTGAATGCATTAGCAAAATGTAAATCATTAAATAATTTAGGTGTAGAGTTTGTTATTGCACAGGCACCAAAACGCAAACCACTGTCTCAGAAAAAAATTGGCAAAGTTAACTTGCTGAGTCTTTTCCTTTATTCCTTGTTGCGAAGATAATATTTTTTTTGGTATTTTCTTTTTTCATACCTCTGGAAACAACTGTTTTAAAACAATTTGTGTCTTTGCTCCGAGACTAAGGGTTGAAAGTTTAACCCCCCCAAAATGTTTTTGTGGAAGGTGAAGGAAACGAGGGGGCTGGAGCAGCGGCCGAGCAAAACTGAAGCCCAGCATTTCGCAAAGGGTTAATGGCCGTATTAACACAATAGGATGTTTGCTGTTTTTTAACATATTCAGGCTTATTAGCTTATTTTCTGTTGCCGGGATGTTTGTGTTGTGTTTTTTTTTATTTGTTTACTCTTGTTTGTTTGAACTAATCACCACTTAAGCAAAAGTCTCCTTGCCTTGCCCTGCCTCCCCTTCACGCAGCATTTAGCCATGGTGACCAGTCAGGCATAAAAACGTGCTTATCTGCAAATGAATGGCAGCTCTTTGCTTCATTAAAGCCTCTTTCTCTTTTGGCACTCGCATTGTGACCCTTTGATATTAATTCAAAGGGCAATTAAAGAATGCGGCCCATCTTTGAAGTAAAGCATTCAGGGCAAGGAATGGGATGAACCTGGGACTCTGATGGACTGTGCGTATTCAACAGGCCTTTTCAAGGCAGTTTGAAGTGACTCAAAGAAAATGGGCAGGAGAAGGTCAAAGAGAAAAAAGGGGCTAAAGAAACAGTCTGTATTTGTTCGAAGTATTAGCCAAGCAAACTGCAAATAGCAACAAAATGAAACAGTTAATAGAGCAGCCAGACAGAGGCATGTCAATCACTTAACTTGAACAGCATTGGACTAACCAAGGCTTCAGTCCACTGTGTTATCTAATTATCTTGGGAAAGCCAGTAGCTGGAAGTAATAGTATTGTATTTCTTTCTGCTTACTGCTCAGAAAAGGTGATAAATACTCACTGCTTCATAATTATTCAACATATATACATAAAGAGTGGTGGGTTGGTGGATTGTAGGCAAGCTGCTAGTAGAAAACCAACAAAAAAACCCTTCGCGATTAACCTGAGATGCAGAATGTGAGCATTAGCATGCTTAAAAATTGTGTAAGGGTTTGCATATGGAGCAAGCGAAGGCACGCATGGCTTCCTCTGGAACAAACCTTAAAGACAAACACATTTACGAACCTAGGAGAGTCGTTCCCGCTCTCTTTCCTCCAAATATAGTTTTAAACCGCATATAATGTTAAGGGTCAGACTTTAAACCACAATAAACAATGAGATTAAGCGCTGAGACTGCAACTCTCCTTACTTAACATATGCTGTTGTACCTAAGCATTGTGGCACACATGGTATGAGATTCCTGATTTATTTTGCCCTAACAGGGTAAATTAAGGACAAAGTTTCAGATTTTCCTCACAATTTTCTTTGTATTGTTGGTTAAATTATCCCCATGGGGCTTAATTTTCCACTGGCCTGAATTTACGCATAAAAACCAAATACACAATTTTATTTGCAGAAATGGATGTGCCCATAAACAGGCATATTTTAAGGTCCTGGCATAAGAAAAGATTCCTGAGTTTGTCTTCATAGTTGCACTAAATTGATGCTGTTATTGAAACAAGGAGATGGTAATGAATTTGCAATGTGAGAGAAGTGCTCTAGTCCTGATCCAGCTATGCGGACACATGGACAGAAGTGTGTGGCGAGAACCGTCTTGAAATACATGAAGTTTTACAACATTACTTAAGTACTTGTATCTTTTTCTTTCTTTCTTTTTTTTAATGCGTAATGGATTGTAGTCACAAAGAGCGGCTGTTGCTTTGTATGGGCAAAATCTGCCAAAAGGCTGTGCGTTGGTTTGAGCGTGATCACCTTTGCGTAAAAGTAACTTTACTCTCCAGTGTGATCCTGTTTGGTGAAATCCCACTTGAGTTAATAAGCCCTAAGCCGTGTAACAAGATTGGGCGGTACTCTTGGATTTATTGGTATAACATGGTAAAGAATTTGTAGCAAAAAATGCTCTACACACATGAAATGGACAATATACAATATGACTTAACGCATGTTAAAAAAATACTCCATCAGCAGCTGGTAATGGTTTACTGTGGAGGAGAAGGAAGAAATAATTTTTTGTCGCTGTTGTTGAGAAGACAAAAGCATTGGCACAGTCAAAAATCACTTTTGTTGAGATCTTGCATGCTAAATTTTAACCAGAGGGACTTTTTTTTTTTTCCTGGCTACATTGCACCCTCCTTTGAACTTCAGTCTAACAAATAATCTAAGAGTATTCAGTGTGGTTGTGCTTGTATGAAGCGTTCTGCCATCATACAAGAAGTATCAACTTTTCTTTTATAGTGCCCATTGTATTTTTTTTAAAGGAGAAGAGGAATTCCTATATATGTCAGGCATAGCATAGTTTCAAAGATACAGATTAATAGGAAAAAATGGCACTATGTGAACACTTCACTGTCTAAGAATTCCAGCTGGAATAACTGTACAGAACTAATGACCTCTTTCTTCTGTATGGGTCCCTCCTGGTGTCCACAGAGTTTTATCTATATAGCCTGCTGGAGTTACAATCCATAAATTGATTTTGTTTGGTTTTATTAATATTAGAGCCTGATGAGAGGATAAGGTTTTGTAAGGATCCCTCTGAATATATCAAGACTGATAAAATATCATTGCATCAGCTGAAAACAGAGAGGACTTCTAGAAGGAGCATAGAGCCTTAGCTGGTGCAAGCTTTCTTGCCCGTATCTCCAGCTGGACTTGGACCAGGATGCATGGCAGTGGAAGTCCTGTTTGGTGTAGTTCACTAGGTGATCTGGTTTCATTGCCTCTCTCCTATGATTTTTAAGCTGTTTCCAGGTATTACCTAAACTTCATTCTTCTGCTGCAAATGGAAAGCACTCTGTTCTAACTTCCTGGGGGTAGCTGTGTTTGCCCGGAGCAAGGACAGTTAATGCGCATCCCCAAGGGATTGTTTCTCTGTTGTTGTGTAGGATACCAGTTTAATAGGTTCTGCTGATCTAAAATTTGGCGTGTAGGACTGAAAAAGGAAGCAATACTCTTCATGTTGTGAATGGAGGAAAGAGGGGATGGCTGGATGGAGTCAGCTGAGCCAGCAAAAGAAAACAAAGCATTAAATTCTCATGGCGAGCATTATCTATTATTCAAACATACAATAAACAACTTGGGGGTTGAATACCCAGTTCTGGGGAAACCTGCAGAGTCAGGATACCTGCCCCAATCTCAGTCCCACAAGCTCTGGGGAGCTTTGCTTCCTCCTTAGATCTTGGTTTCAAACCAAGTGAGCCCCAGCTGCAGAGTGTGTCAGCAGGACCAATGCTGCCCGCCAGCGCCTCGCTTGGAGCAGGTCATCTTTCTTTACTGCAGTTGTCTCTGCTCATGGTTTAGTCCTGCAGAAATCTGTCTGATCCGCTGATCCAAGGGAGGCATCAGGCCCAAAGCCCTGAAAAGGCTAGTCCAAACCCCACATTGTCTGGGCTACGTTCTATTCTGGGTGGAAGGAAGAGTGTTTTAGGTCTCTTCAGACATGCATAGGGATTTAAAAAAAAAAAAACCAACAAAACCAAAACCAACAAAAAACACAAAAAAAAAAAAAACCAACCAAAAAAACCCCCAGACCAACCCAACCCTTGATTATTGCTGTCTGGCCGGTAGGATTTTCCAAATGCTCTGTGTGTGATCAAGGCCTCCATGTCCGAGTGTCTCTCGAGGCTGGAGGCTGCCCTTGGCTGCTCCCACATGTCAGCCAGGCAAACTGAGGTGTGGGACGAGTGCTTGGGATGTACCCCTCAGGGGGCTGTGGGGTGCTTGGAAGCACAAAATTTCTCATTCGGCTGTTCCGCTACCCCAAATCGGAGTCTCATTCACCCACAGCAGTGAGAAGTGAAGTGGAACCTGAGCATGTCTTCTACTGAACTGGCTCCTGCCTATCCTTGGTGCAATTGCTCAATTCAGTTTCTTTAGTGAGTATTGGTTGGTGGTGTGTGGACTTGTTTTTTTTTTTTTTTAAATGCAAAACTTAATTTTTAACTGCATCTTCTTGGAGCTTTTGGGAAATATTTTTGTCTAGCAAGAAAATAGAGCAGCTCTAAGAATGCAACATCATAATTGCTGAGGCTGTACTACATTTTATGAACAAAAATAAAGGCTAGTTGCTTCATTTTGCTAAACCCCCTCATTTGCCATGTCTCAGTGCTCCTTCTTGAGACTGGAGGCCTTTTATTTGATGGTGTTCCTTACCAGACGCTGATTGCTATAATGCTATGTGTGCGATGTACACTTGATACATCATCTAAGCGCTGGAAAGCGTTCATTCTCTTTGTGCGATCTCTCAGTCCTGATGTAAAACAGGCAGAAGTGCAGCAATTCCTGCCATAATGTAACATGATTCCAGGAATTAGAAATTTCCATCTCGGAATGTACCAGGAAGCGGGAGCGTGCCTCGGCTGGTGGGGATGGGCTGGCGGCGGGCTCCTCGCCCTCTCTGTAGTACACAGTGTGTGTATTTGGCTGCTAAAACAGAGGGTACAGAGTGTAGGAATATATGTGTATATATATATCTACTTTTTCTTGTGTAGACACAGAAATTTCTTCTTTCAAGAAGTAAGTCTAAAAATGGCAAGTGTTGGCTAGAAGCTGGCAGCGAGTGCCTCAGCCAAGGGGCTGGATCCTGCTGACCGGGGAACTGATGGAAATTTTGCCATCAGCTTTTATGGCTGCGGGATCACATGTAAAGTTATGTGAAAACAGTTTTCAAGCTCTAGAAATACACAGATAAACCTGAAAAGCAGTGCACAAAAGGAGGCTTTTTAGAATATATTATTGTTCATGGGGTGCTTTTTTGGAATGTTGAGGCACTTGAGTATTACTGGGAGTTTTACAAAGCTTGAAAACAAAGGATTAAACTCTGAAGAGGTATCTTTAGGTTTTTTTTTTTTGTAATCTGGAAAACCATTAAATGAAGTAAACATCCATTATACCTGAATTCAAATAAGAACAAATTAAAAAGAGAGGAGAAATGCTTAATAAAACATGACCAAAATTACTTATTACTAGAAAATAAGTTTTTTCCACTTGCAAACAATTGGCAGGGTTTAGGAATCAAGTCTAGGGTCAAAGGGTCTTGATGGCCAAGTCAAAGGGCACCCAGAGATGTATATTAATGCGTGTCAGCTTCTAGATCCTAGAGTCAAGCAGTAGTTCATAAAAGAAACAAGGCATCTTAAGAAGAAGTGTTATTAGCAAACATCAGGTCAAAGTTTATCTTTGGGTCAGTGTGTACTGGAGGGTCACCTATTCATGCTCCTAACGCAGGCGTTATCCTTAAAGCTGCCTCGGTGCAAGGTGTTAAGGGAAAATAGAAATATGAAGTCTTAACTGGGGAAACGTGATAATTTATCAGAACATTTTGCAAGACTGATACTTAAATTGAGTCATCCTTAATGGAGTAAAGGAAAATGGGGATTGTATTTAAATTATTTTTGGTTTAATTTTTGTTTTTTTTCTTTCTTTTTAAATCAAAAGCTAAAACATACTTTTGTATGGATGTATAAGATTCTCAGCAAGGTCTCTGCACTCTTTGCTGCGTCAGTAGAGCTGATGCTATAGGGGACAGACATGTCTTTCTTTTGAAAGAACCAGTATAGCCAACGTCAAACCCTTTGATGTGGAGGTATTGTAAATCCTTCCACGTGATTCTTCCTGGAAGCCATGCATTTCCTAAGAAGTGTGTTGACCAGTTCATCCCATTTACAACGCTGCTTCTGCAGCTCTGCTTTCTCCTCTTCCCACCGCCTTGGGTGTGGGAACCCCGGCGCCCAGGGCAGCCGCGGCCGGGGGCGCTCCGCCACTCAGACCTGGAGGAATGCTCCCGCTGTGCTGGAGCACACAAAGGCTGCCTACTTGCTTTGACAAGCCCATGCTGCAGAAAATCCTTGCAATCTTTTGTGCTTCGTGGTGTTGACTTATTTTAGTTCCACGCTAAGATGCTCCCCATTGAAATAAGCAAAAAAGAAAAAGTGGAATACGGTTCTTTTAAGTACTGGTAGTTTGATGCCTTTAGGAGGCACTTTGCCTGTCTTTCTAAAGAGATTGGTTTGAACGGTGCAACTTTGGAGGGGAAGAGAAGAGCATAGTTGTAGGAATAATAAATATGACTGCTTACTAAAGCCGATTATGTTTGTATTGAATGGCGATTAAAATATAATGTGCGATGATAACTTGGTATTTCTGAGAACCAATGTGACAAGAAGTGACAGAAAAGAGATAATCTGTTAGAATTTTACTTGCATAGTGTGAATATTGTAGCCTTGAATTGTGCATTTAGTACATAACATCGTGCATTGGAAAGTCCTAAACTCCAGAGACCTTAATTTGCATCATCAGAAACCTTGGTGTGCTCATGAAAACAGTAATGTGTTTGCTGCTTTTCAGTGCAGTTATGCCAGAATAGTTCCAGCCTCTTAAATCTTTTGGTAAATCTTTCTGAATTTTGTGTTTGTAAAATATATGAGGCAAGTCAGAAGACGAAAGCTTGAACCGTAACAGACAAGCTTCAATGTTTTTTGGAAAAAAAAAATACATTTCTCTTTGGGCCCTGACAGTTGGACAAAACAGATTTTTCTTGGGAGCACATCCCATTTGTTAGAAGTTTCCTGACTCCAGCTGGAATTCCCGGTTGGAAGTAGGGGGAGAAAGTGCCTGTCCCAACTGCCATGAGCAAGGCAGCTCCCTGCCTCAAGGAAGGGACATGTTTCCCTGGTGCTGAGGGAGAAGTTGTAACCAGACCTCTCTGTGTCCTCTCAGAGTTCCTCCACCTCATCTGCGTAACTACCATCTATTGGGCATTAGGATGCTTCCTTGGAGTGCAAGAGATCCCAGTTCAAATGCTTAAGGATTATTTGAGGGTATGTGTGTGCAGGAATGTTGGGTTTTTGTTTGGTTGTTTTTTGATCTGTTTGTTTTTAAGCACTAAGTGGACCTTTTGAAGAGTGGAAATGGAGAAGGAGCTACTGGGCTCAGAGGCTGTTCAGTGCACAGTTGATCTCCGCTCTAAAGCATCCTGAACAAGTGCCACGACCACACCCCTCTCCCTCTAGAGACAGATGATTCCCTCTCTCTTTCCATTTTTCATGAAGGACTTGAACAAGATTTTGTTTTTCCGCTAGCACAGAATGGGGGAGGCAGGGGGGAGAAAGCTTGGAAGGAGAAACATGAAATGAGGAGAAGGGCAAATATTCCCTTCCTCACCAAGTTGCAACTATGGTCCGAGAGCATGAAATGACATCAATTAGAAACATACCCAAATGGCAGAGCTGCTGAACCTTTGCTGGTATAATCTGTCATGGCTCCACTGAAGTTAATTTGAAAGTCTGTCTGTTCCTGAATCGGTGCAAAGGCCTTCCAATGAATTGTGTGTTACCATAGGAAATCATATTAAAGGGAATGGCATTTTAGGAGTCTGCAAGTCATCAGTTTTAATGGTAGCTGCATTGAGTTTGATATAAACACTCAAAAGAGTTTGAAGGATCGACTTTAACTTTGTTTGTGAGAATATCTGTCCTGCTAAACTGTGAGTTTAAGCCCTGTAAAATACTTTGTGCCAGAGCCTGGTCCTGACGCAGTTCTGCTAATTAATGTGAGCTGAGTGCTCACCCCGCGTCATGGGAACAGACTCTTGAAACCATGCTGTATGTGGGGTGCAAAATTCAGAAAACCAGAAGTTTGTTCAGTGTGTTGGTGGACTCAAAGGCAGAGGAGGAGGGGGGGAATCTCAGTTTCTTCAGTGGCTCAGCAGGATGAAATTTGCATCTAATTCTTTCTCCCTAATTCTTGTTGCAAAAATTAACCAAATAAGACCTTGGATTTATCAGAAAAGGATTAGGAGCTTACCTTGCTCCTAATGAAGCTGATGGCAACATGAGTTTACTGCAAGATGATGCCCACTAATTTAATAAGCAATCACTTGAAAAGAGGAAAACAACTGAATGCCAATTAAGACAAACATCAGAATGACACTGTTCCATTTTTCCACTGAACAGAAAATGATTTATGGCCAAAGGATTACTTTTGAAATTGTTTTGAATTCTGTCCTTTAATTTATTAAGTGAATCCTTCTTAAGAACTTGATTGCTAATTCACTTTAATTTAAAAAAGCCCCACTGTCGTCTTTGGATGTAGGCAGAGCCCTCAGGGGTCTATAAAACTGTCAATATGGCTGTTAATTTGGGTTTTCTTTTTTCCTTATGGCTGAAAGCTTAATTGTGAGGGCTGGGAAGATGCCATGGTTTTGGTTTGCAGGGACTCAGACAGTGTATTATGGGTTTCAGATCCCATCAGAACTCATAAGGACCCTCCTGCTGCTGCTGAGATGTCAGGTTGGAAAAGCTGCAAAAATCTGGGGAGGAGTGGGGGTTTCCTGAAAGTGAGTGCCACCTGGTTTTCATGCTGGAATGGGAGATGGACAAGAACCAAGTGCCGTAGCCTAGATGTCCCTCAGTTTTGGGTGGGTCTGAATCCAGATCAGGATCTGAACTTTTTGTGCCTCAGGCTTGTCTCTAATTGAATCCATGCAAAACCACACATTTCACATGACTTTGATGCAAAACCATAAATAGGCCCATTTTTTATTCAAAACCAAGTCCAGGCTTGCTTAGGAAGATCACAAACCTTCTACTGAACCTTGATGGTCCCAGGTTGTAATGAAAATTCAAGTCTCTGATGCAATAATGTTCCTGGAGGGAATAATGCTTGTTTTTGTCATTCTAGTTAAATGTGTGGCTGTTCTGAGATGGGCAACGATGTCCCTCTCACTGCAAGTTGGTCAGAAGATGGTCTAGACTCTTCCTCACACAGACCCTGATCTTAATTATTTTTCTTGGGTTAGATCCTGATCAAAAAATCTCAATGGCACGTGTACTGGTTTTGTCTTATATAGAGCAATATAGGAAAGATTCTGAGATGTGTGGGATTGAAAAATCAAAGCAAAGGTGACAATGGGAACATGAATGAGATTGTTTTGTTTGAATCACTTTTGCAAACTTTTTTCCTGAGCAGTCAAATTGTGCAAAAAAAAAAAAAAACCTCTGGATTTTGAATTTTTGTTTGAATTTCACAAAACAATTCTGATGTTTGAAGGAGACTTTCAAAACAGTGCACGGATTTTAGCAACTGAAGTTCTGGTACCTTAGCAGAACAGTGTGACTGTTATTAATTTTAATAACAGATGCACTCTCTTCTCTGAAGATTGCAATCTGAGCATTCACTGGGAAGTTATCCACTGCATATATTGGTTAATCCATTTATATACAATGATATATGTCAGATTTAAGTGAATGTTGACCAGAGCCCAGCCTGGGTCAGTGTTTGTTTGTAAGGTATTGTTTGGTAGCTGCCCTTAGACCATGATTTGGGAAGTCTAACTGGAGTGTCTGAATAAGGTAATTGTCACTGAAAACATCAGAAATGTTTCCAGGCCATCTGTTGCTCAGCCACTTGTTATTTGTATTGCTATGGTAAACAGGAGCCCTGCTCATGGACTGCCACTGTGCTGGGAGCTGTACCAACACAGACCTTGAGATGTCTCTCTGAAAAGGACCTAATGATGTAAGCATATGATGGTGCACAGGCATGTTTAAAGCAGAGATGGAGGCTCTTGAGCTCTAGAATGAGCAGAGGTCTCAGCCCACTGATGCCCAAAACTGCAGCAGAGATGTTGGTAAGCTGTCGCAGCAATGAAGCACCTCTGTTTATTCCTGTCTAGTTTGATGTCCTTAGTGACAACTGATGTTCTAGGCTTCTGCTGTGAGCCTGAAGGCATGACATTACATGCTACCACAGACAAAAAAACACTGGCCAACAGTAGATGAAGACAATAAAAAAATAATCCACCAGTCTGGCCCTCACAGGGCATCTCTCTTGCACTTGTTTCTGTGGTTTGTGATCCCCTTGGGCAGTGTTAAACCTGGGACCCTGCATCTCCTTACCCTGCTTTTCTAGCAATGAAAAGGAAGCTACTTAGAAAAGCTGCAAGAACTCGTTTCTCAGTTGATCTCTGTTTTCCTTTGCAGCCACAGGAGGCTGGCTGGGAGCATGTGGCTTTTATTCTTTTCTGTCTCCCCGCTATTGTGCAGAGTTCATTCTGGCAGGCTCCCCCGTATGCATCTGGGGCATCTGTCAGGCCCTAGCATCGGGCTCTGGCCGGCTGGGTTGCAGGCCAAGTTTTGACTTCCTAATCTGTATTTAACACTTTGAAGTGACTCTCAGCTGATTTTGACCCAAAGCAGACCGAGAATTGCATCTCACAATCCACAGGGTGTGAACTGAGGAAAAAATTGATTATTTTAAAAACTTGCTGTCGAGTAAAAGAAGTGCATATTTTTTTCTGAAATTCAGTGGGTGTTGAATACTTGTTTTTTCTAAGCTTCCTTAGAAAAGCCCCACTGAAATATGTCTGCATAGGTAGGGGGAAGCGGTCCGTGTGTTAGTGGTTGCACTTCTTCCAGTGCTCATGATGGGGGTATTTCTATTTCAGACTGGACTTACAAGATGAGATACGGCTCACACGCAGCCAAACCCCAGTTCCTATTTTGGGACCTGTTACGGTTTCATACTGTGGCAGGCAAATGCCAAGCACCCTGGAGCCATGAAGAGTCTGCTTTCAAGAAACCATCTTGCTTTTGAATGTGGTACAGTATTAGAAGATTTTGGTGTTTTCAGGAGAAGTTAGAAACAGGGAGAACTACTGTTATCTCCACCTAAGAAAGCACTCTTGTGGAGTTATCAAGACTTTCACTTGTGGGTGTTACTGGGCACCCAGCATGACATGTATGAGTCTTTGTGGGCTGGAGGGCTCTTAGTCATGAGCAAGGGGAACAAACAGGGACTCAGTTCAGCGGTGCCACAGCACTGGAAGGCAAGATGAAGCAGGAGACAGAATTTTTCTGGTTTTATAGTTGACATAAAACTTTTCCCAGATCTCCCCCTCTTCCTCCTGTAATGCTGAGGACCTCTGGGAAACAAAGAGAACCTTTAAATAGATGCTACCAACTAACCCTACAGCCTAACAACTTAAGATAGCTGATTTTACAGAGATGAAAGATTGTAGCTAAGAAGCTAGGCATTTTAACAACTTTTCTGAATTCATATGTTTGCGCTTTGGTAATTTTTTTCCTAGTTTTAAACATATCTGTTTGGGACCGCTTTTGCTGTTATCTTAGCGAACTTGCCCTATTTCTGGAGGGTAAAACCATCAGCTTTAATGAAACCATTGATTTTCAGCGTGTGGGAGATCATCTAACATTGAACCATGCTCCAAAAAAAGCACAGGCTGTTTCATTGGGTTCCCATCTGGGTAAAAGGAACAAAATTAAAGGCTATCTACCTTGTGTCTTCTGTGCATGGAAATTCCTGACACCCATGGGTGACTGAGGGCTACATCCAAGTCTAGGAGCTGGATCCACTGAAATGATGAGATTTGCATTTAATACTTGGGATGAAGAACTAGATTCTTCAGTGTCTCTTCCATAAGGAATGTCAAGGAGAAAATAAGTGATAGTATGTGTGGGTTTTGTACCTTATATGTGACTTAAATGCTCTCGGTTTAGACAATCATGTCACTTTAAGTCATTGAAAGTCCAGGTGCTTTTGTTGTAGGGACACTACATGCAACGTTCATGTATCTCAGTACTGCCTTGATCTGTGTGCTTGGGATACAAAAGATCCTATAGCACGCTTGTACCTTTGTAAAATTAAAGCTGCCCTCTTTTCTCTCCTTATCTTCATACCAATGGTTGTTACTGCTCGTCTTAACAGAAGGTGTGTGTTGTATTTTTACGCATGCACGCAGGGTTTGCAGATTATGCCCTACTGTGTATGCAATTACACAGGTACTCTGTGCGTAGGGTGTGCCAGTTTTGGCAGTGGCAAGGATCTGCCTGTCGAGGCTAGTGTGTGTTGCATATTCTGCGTTCCTTAAGTCTGCGGAAGCTGAGACAACAAAAAATACAACACTGATTCGTGGTAGGAAAGATTCTGTTAGAGAGTGCTTTATAATTTGTCAAATTTTTTTTGTCACGTGTGTCAGCAAGTGTGGTATTGCAGAGCTCTGAGACATTTTGGCATCCTGTAACACCTTGCATTGTGTAAGAGTGAAGAACTGTAAGCTAGACTTGGAAACAGCAAGGCAGGGTGAGATGGTGTGAGAATGGAAAACAACCGGGAGAAGTCAGTGAGAGCTGGGGATCTGGCATGTGGTTGTGTGTCGGTATCGGACCTGGGAGGCTGTAACTGCAGGTGGGATGCAGGAGTTGTCCCACGTGCTTGACGTGTAGCAGAGGTGTAGTATTGGATCTATACTGCTTCCCAGCTGTTAATAAATACAGGGTAGATTAGCTAAAGGTCCTTAGCCAGCCTCAAATCCATGAGACTGTTAAAACTGAAAAACCATCTAAGCCTCAGTCTAAAATTTTACCCCTTTGCTCAGGCTCTTTAATATCTCTGCTTACTTAAAGGCTTACCTAAAACTTTTTAGGAAAATCCCTGGATCTTCTATTCCACTATTTTGCACTGCAGCAGAGAAAGCTGGGAAATGGACAACATACTTAGTAGCAACTATAAAACTCTATAGTTTTAATTACTGAGAACTAAAAAAAAAAATAAAGGCAAAAAGCCAACCCCTGAATGCCCCAAACCCTGAAAACCATCATCACAACCCTTTGCAAAGAGCTGCGTGGTAGTGGGGGCTGGCTCTGACCCCACAGCCCAGGCGGTGCCGGGAGCAGTTGGGAGCCAGCAGGCATTTCACGGACTGTCCTCTTGGGGACTGCTGTGGTCCCTGGGTTAAAGGTTTGGTAACACTGTTGTAGATAGTTCTTTACGTGCCTGTGGGAATTATATTTTAAAATAGAGTGAAGGTACTTCCCTATACCCGCCCCCCCCCCCCCCAAAAAAAAAAAAAATGGAAGCAGCCTTTTTCATGGTTTAATTTGCAGCTTTCTGGGAAATGCTTTGCAGCCAAATTTCTTTGGGGGAAGTGCATAAAATCATAGTTCTTTTAAACAGCTACAAAATGCAAAGTACCATGGTGAAGTCTACTCAAATTAATATAGTAAATGCAATAATTAAGCTAACATTTTATATGGCTGTAATAATGTAAGTATTATGTAAGTTGTGCTCTATACGCACACTGTGGGTCTCATGCTCATCAACACATACATTTCATTTCTCACAGTTTTAAATTTCTGTTAATGTCAGAGTTATATAAAGCAGCTTGATATCAATTAAAACTTTGTTTCGATTCCTGAACAAATATTCTTTCAAAATAAATAATATTGGGGGGGGGGGGGGGGCGGGGAGAAGAAAGAGTCAAAATGTGTTTTGTATGTTAGTGTCCAAGCAAAACCTACAGGATACACCAAAAGGTATCCTGCTTCTTCTGCCTTACGCGTATGGAGGAATAGTTAAGAAAAACGGGTGTGTTTAATCTCATAAAATTTGGTGCAGAGTTACTTTTTCAGTTTTTGGGGCTGCTAGTAATTCAGAGAGACAGTTATAAATTTATTGTTAATATCTGTAGAGATTTCAAAGCAGATGATGTAAATGTGTGTATGTTTAGTCAAATAATTTTTGACATCTCTACCATTAAGCATTCACCAGCAGCCACCGTTCTTTTAGGTTTTCAAGAGCATTTATCAGCATCTGTCAACAAGTAGTAAATGAGAGCGAATGTATGGGAATTACATATGTCTGTGGTGTAGAGAATGGATCAAGAGTGACTCCCAGCTGGACACATTTCCCGTGCTGTAAAGGTGCTGCGGGGCTGGCCGCAGTCCAGCGTGGCACGTCGCTCCCTTCTGTTGACTGCTCTGAGGTTGGCTGATGCTGGGCTTTGTTCTGGTTTTCTTATTGAACTGAAGAATTGTGAGTTTTCTTTGAAAATTAAGCACCCCATGTTTCTTTTGAACAGATAGCAAGCTCTATACCCTGCTTCACTATTAGCAAATCACAGTGTTAATCTCTTCATAGCACTGTTGCTGTGTGTGTGCGTGGAACTTCTTTCTTTTTTTTTTTATTGCCCAAATTTCGGTTCTTATGATGTCTGCTTAAAAAGTAGAAAATGTCTTACTTTAATTTCTCATGTCTGCCTAGTATCTGTAATGTGGCAATGGTATGGTCAGGTGGCATCTATGAGCTCTACTAGCTTTTGTGAGGTTTCTTTGCTCACGTTTCACCTGACCAGAGCAGTTTGGGTCATGTGCAGGTGTCGCGCTGCAAGCTCTCAGGTGGCAGTCACTGGGAAGGGTAATTAAAGAATGATGCTAAGAGCTCACTGCCACACAGACTCCACAGGGCAAAAGACAAGGAGAATCTGCAGGTGACTGGCTCTTGGATGGACTCAAGTTAATTACTGTAATGGCATCACAGGCACTATGATGAAAGAAACAGCATTGTGTGCTTCAGGGAGTCTCATGCACAGAGTCCTGCACCGCTGTGCTGGCACCCAAAGGCAGGAGCTGGGAATGAAAGACCCCACGGGAATTAACACAAAGAGGTGCTGAGCACCCCACTGCTATCCCGTTATGGGGTCCTTTCATCCCAAATACTGAAACAACCATAAAGGCAGGGAATGTCTTTGACCAGTGGGACCAGAGGGCTCAGTACCCAGTAGGACCAGGTCCCGTGACAGAAGATGATGGATTTTGAGGTCAGCACCCCAATTCTTATGTAGTTGTGATGGGAGTGACCTTGAGTTACTAACAGATTTGGCTGGAAAAGAAGCATTTTGCAGGAGTAGGTAGTACCTTGGAAAATCAAACACAAGAAAAATATCTGGTGAAAAATGTAACCTTTTTTTTTGTTGACTGAAGTCTAGAAAACGAAAGCAAGTCAGCACTCTTAGTTTTCTTTCACAAAAACCCCAGCAATCTTCTGCAAAGTGAAGTTATTTCTAGAGGAAATGGAGTATTCAATGACAAAATCCAATATTCTGTTTTTTTTAAAAAAAAAAGTCTGGAAATATTTTGGCCATTTTAAGTCCTGAGAGTGATTAAATAGAGATGATCATATAACTCAGTTTAGCCCCATAGTAGGTAAAAGTGGCTTGAGGGGTGGTCTGGCTGCAGCTGTGGGTTTCAGAAGAGATGATAGCCTTCATTTCCCATAGAGACTTTGAGGACTGTAATGTTGACATTGAGATGAAGCTATCTACAACAGCATGCTCTGTCAATGTTTGTCTGTTTTGACTCGGGGATGGTGTTAATTCAGGTGCTAGAACTAGTTGAGAGAGATAGGGAACATATTAAAACATTCTCCAAATTTTTTATCTTAGGCGTCTGTACAGATTCTTTTTTCTTAAAATGTTTTAGCAACGCTACTGGGTCAAAACACAGGGAAGCAATGCAGAGCTGTTTTTGAAAAATGCTTGTCAGCTCTTTCTGTCTTGGTGTGCCCAGTAAGTTTGATCAGCTTGTATAACTTTGGGATTTTTATTTCCATGCTGTTGTGGCAAAGGATTGAGCCAAGTATAACTTATGGATTTTTTTTTTCTTCTGAAGAATCCACACTGCCTACACAGTGAGAGATTGCTGACAGCTCAATTACTTGCAGTGCTTTAACTCGTTAATACAGTCTCATTATTTATCCAGAGACTCCTTCATTTGCTTTATTTAATTTCTCAGCTGATAAATTCCATCTCCCAGGATACTCAGTGTTTTCAGTCTTAATTGGTTACCGATCGGCTCTTCCATCGGCTGATACTGGCTTGAAGATGTGATGCCAACCCTTTCTTAGTGTGTTCTGGGACTTGAAAAGAGAGATTTAGCTTTCCTCTTAAGTGCCTCCTTCTTTTATGTTAAAATATTGCCTAAAATATCATCTTCCAAAAGGGTGTTGAGAGCAAACCTCATTCAGATTTGAGTATTTAGTTTCCTTCACCTTTTTCTAAATTTAGGAGGAAAATATTTTTGTGGTTTTTGTTTTGTTTGTTTGGCACTTTTTTTTTGAGTACTCTGGAAGTTTTCCCTTGAAACCTCCTAGTGTATCTTTTTTAAGTGAGAAGCCAAGATGTTGCAATGATTGCAATGGTCAAATACAAGACTTGTGTTTGCAGCATTACCAGGGATGCTCCCCGTAGGAAGGCTTGGAAAAGCCCCCAGATGTGGGCACTCGTGAGCTCCCGCTGAAAATGAAAGTCAACGGGACGCGCTTGTGACTGCTCTTCGTGCTTTTCAAAAATCCCTCCTCTCCAAGTCAATAGGCTGCATTCAGAGAGAGGTCTGGGGTGACTCAGAGTCCAGTGACAGTGTGATTGTACGGGTGGGTGCTGGAGTGCTTTGTCCTGCCCAGCGTTATCACCGTACCTGCTCCCTCTCGCTGAACTTCAGTTGTTCCCAGCAGATCCAGGGAAGGAGAGCTTGAGCAAGGGCCAAAGCTTGCCTGGATCCAGCTTTGCTTTTATACCGCTGCAAATGGCAGAGTAGTTCTCTGAGGCGGTGAATAAAACCTGTACAAAGTCAGCAAGGCAGTCTTTTCTTTGTGGGGAAAGCTGTAGCAGTTCAATTATTTAGTCTTTAAGCCTGAGCTAACACTTACGTGGGCACCAGTCTTAAACCACGGGGAAAGGTCCCACAGGCTACACAAGTTTTACCAAACAGCATTTTGTTGTTTTTGTTTCAGGTAGTGCGGTTGCTCAAGTAAATCTGGTTGGGGACCTGGCTTGCCCTGGTCTGTGCGACTAAGTCGGGAAGGGGGGGGGGGTGTCTGTTTTCCTGCCCTCCCTTGGGCAGGTTTCCTGGGCTACACGTGCCCGTGTGTGCGCACTACCTGTTCAATAGGATCTGACTGCTGTTACTCTTATATTTAGTTTACAACAGAAAATAATAATGATAGTAATTCCCAGTGCAAATTTACAGCGGTGAAACTTGAGGGTGGGATCAGGCCCACATGCAAAGCTGTTAAGTACTTTAAATGTTACTTGTATCAACAAAACAAATCTCTTTTTGGAAAAGGAGGTGGGGGGAGTAAGTAGAGATTTTTGTAGTTGTATTTGCAGTTTCCTCTTCCCTTCCTTTCACTCTAGAAATTCCTTATCCTTTCATGCACAGTTGAGAATTAGCCATTTATTCTTAGTGCTGGTGATGCAGTCTTTGATATTTAAAATGGAATGTGTTCCTTTTTGATGCTCTGTGGTTTTGAATGAAGTACATGCTAGCAGATTAATGGTGCAGAACAGTTAGACATTGGCCGTTTTTTTCCCTTTTCCATATTATTTCATCATTCAAAAAAAAATTAAACATATTTTTAAAAAGAAAAGCCTGTGAATTGTCTATTGTTTATGCGGTGAAATTGTTTTCACAGAGTTGTCATTCTCTTCTAAGTTGAAATCGTTGAATAGCTATGAGCTGTCACATTTTTTGCAAGTTATAACTGCATCAAGCTGTGCTGACAAAATGTCCCTGCATAACTGTTAATATGCATTGTCATTTTAAGCATGAAACAGTTTAGCTAATGATTTATCTCTTATAATGCAGCACTTGGGGCAGCTGTATGATTTGTCTCTTTAGCAAGTCAAGTAATTTCTTTAACAAAATGTTAAGCACAGATGGGCCATAGGCTGTCAGTTAACCATTATTGTGCATGCATCTGCTTGCCTTCAATGCACTGTTTTATGTATTCAGCCACTTACTTAGGCACAGCGCTCTGAAAAGCGGAACCTACTCTGATTGGCAAATAAAATGTTCATTTGTCTCTTCTTCCTATTGTTTTGTTTTGGTAACACATGTCAGCAGCTCAATTACCCAGTTCATTAACAGCTCCCAATGGACATGATGGCCAACCCATGATAAGGAGGGCGATTGTGGCACATATGGTCAATAATAGCCTGTCTCTTGGTAATTGTAAATAAAAGTCACTGTTGGCCATTTCCTTTTACTGCAGCTACTGTTTTCCTTTTCACTTTGCTGTACAAAGCACATTTCTCTATGTGAATCAGTCCAAACAAAATAAAAATACCATCCACTTCTCTCAAGAAGATCACTTTTATTGCTGTTGTGGTGGTTGTTCCCTTTCTGCGCTGCCTTTCCAGGTTAGAGCTCACAGGAGAATGGAGTTGCTCTCTTCCAGTTCCAGTAACCGATTAATTACTCTTATTAATCACTTTAAACAGCAACATATTTTATCCCCATTTCTCTCATTTTCTCACTGCAGACTTTTGTAAAGTGCCTGTGAAGTTTTAAAAAACAAAAAAAGCCATTTACAACTTTTTTATAAGTGTGCCCTTTGAAAAATCACTGCTATTTGCAAAGGAGTAAGTGAAGTGTGACTTAATCCTTGTTAGATGAGAGATATTCATGTCTGAAACAGAGGCTTGCTTTTTGGTTTCATTTCTTGTTTTTAATATATCATAGTGAAAATGCTGGTAGAAAGGGTTAAAAACAATTTTACTACTCGTGATTATTTCACACTGTATGCTGTCGCTTTCTAGCAAGATTCATAACTTTCTCATATATTTGCTGATCCTAAATTTTCACTTTTAACAGGGAAATAGGAGTATGTAGCGACATTAACGTGTTTTATATTTTGTAGTTTCTTGTTTTGTTCTTTATGTTTCTTGAAAATTGCTTTTCCTCTTGAAGAGTCCAACTGCTAACAAATTTTGGGCTATGACCTAATGGGGTGAAATCTGGGGTGCCCAAATCTCCCCTCTCTCCTCTGCCCCCATTGATGGTGGAGCACAGAAAGTGAACAGTGAATTGGGTGGAATTCCAGTTCTGAGTCCTGGTAAACTTGCCAAAAAGTGCTTCGATGAGAGCACTGCAAACCAAAATTTAGGGGTGCTTTTCTCATCTTGGGAGCACGCTTTACCTTAGATAAACACGGCGTCCAGTTGTGGCATCTTAAACAGCTTGCAGGTGGCCGTGGGGTGACTGCAGACCCCCGAGCTCGTCCCCCACTGCCTGCCATATTCATAACTAATCTGTACTCTCCGCCCAGGGCTGCCGGCACTCGGGGAGTTGTTGAGTGTCAGAGTTTATTTGTCCTGTTTTGATTAGCACAGACCTGGCAGGGCGTATTTTCTTTTTAATGGCTCCTTGCTGTGACAGTGAGGTTTCAGAGGAGGAGGAGAGGGGAGCCCGGCTTCACATTTCCCCAGGCAAATACAGCAAAACGAAGGGCTGATGTGCGGGGAGGGATGTACTCGGTCAGCTCCAGAGTCTTTGTTATATCTTTCTGTACAGATATGAGCCTGCCCCTAAATGGGACTGCTCAGAGGGGAGGGAGCTGTTAGTAGGAAATAAAGATGCTGTTTTATTTTTCCTGTGGGCTTTATTTCGAGGAACGAAAGGACGCCTGATGTGTTTCTAGCCAGCTGCTGAAAGCCTACCCCAACACAAACAAGGGTGCTGGGAGGAATGCGCTGATGGCCACCTCCGGCCAGGGGTTTGTTTAGCAGGGGCCTGGGGTGACTCTGGTGGCCCCCGCATCCTGGGAGGGTTTTCCCACCTCTCCCCTGCTTCCTCGTTAATTCACCGGCGATACGAAGGAGGGTTTCTGTCTGAGCCCCCTCACCTCCAGCAGGGTGGTGGGGGGACGCTTCCAGGTGCTGGGGTTCTGGGCTGGGGGTGGTGGTGGTGGTGTGTTGGATTAAACCCTGCTGTGCATCCCCTCGGCCCCGGCTGGCCCCGCCGCCCCGCCATCCCCCCAGCCCCCGCTGCAGCTTCCTTTGTGCCTCCCGCATCCTGCCAGGCAGGTGTCAGAGCCCTGAATGCGGGCGAAGGCCCTGCTGATGGATACCACAGATGGAGCGTGGAAATCGGCCGAATAGGCCTCAGCCACAGGCCATTTCTTCGGGCCCAACAAAAGCCTCCCAAATAAGTCAACAAAAATCCCGAAGATCACAAAGAGAAAGTGTCATTTGTCATTGAGGGTGGGGGTAGCGGCCCAGCCGCGCTCCTCCTCGCCTGCACCCGAGTAAACACGAGGGAGGTCACTCGCTCGCCTCTCCTCGGGCGTGAGGGGCTGCGGGGAATGGCTGGCCATAGGGCTGCGCCAGCAGCCCCCAGGACCCCCCCTGCTCAGGCCCATGGCTGCAGACCTGAGCGACAAGAGACGTGGCATGAGGGGGAGAAACTGGGAAATTAACCTCTCCTAAAGAAAGAAATGAGAAGATGCGGGGAGTAGCTAGCAAATAAACCACTGCCAGAACCCTCCCTGGCCTTGGATATATTGTTTTTTCTTATTTATTTTATTTTAGCGAGATCCATGGCTTGGCAGAATTTATATAGGGCAGACCCCAGGCTGTTACGCTCGGAGGAAGAGGCTGTGTAATAATTTATTAAAGAAATGCCACAGTGACTGAAGGATTGCCTGAGAAGTTCTGCTGTTGCAGAAAGATAACCTCTCTGCTTGCCTCTGTCAGGTGCGCTGTGCTGCAGCTGTAATGCATGGCTTTTAAATGGTTGTCATGTTTTTGTTATTTAATTATTCAAATGAAATGTCTTGCTGAGAGGAAGAACAACCCAAAGAATGACCTCTTGTGTGTTATTTTCTTGTTAGGTTTTTGCCCCAATGTGTCTATTTACAGTGTTTGGAAAAGGGATGGTTGCAGAGCTCCAGGTGACTGAATGCCTACAATGCTGGGCAGAGGTTTTTTTTGTGTATCGTGGTGATAACCAGCACACAGCATTTCCTCAGGCCACCAGGCAGGTCATGAGGGGTTAAGGGACAAAAAATTGCTCTTTAATTCTGTAATTCCTTCTTTAATTAAGCTGCATGCTCAGATACTGGCAGTGCTTTTGATTGCCTCTCCCATTGTGAGCCGTAAGTGGGGGTACCCGTGAGCCCGCGGGCTCTGGCCGGGGATCTCCCAGGACCCTGGTGAGTCTCCGTCCTTCTCCTATTTATAGCTGGAGGGGCTGGAGTATTCAGATCATTAGGACAACTGTAAAGGTTAGCGATGTGTGTGTGTGTTATGTGTCTGTGGAGGTGATGGAGATAGAAACAACCCAGCTAAAATCTGACCGCCTCCACCTGTGCTGAATAGTATCTTTTTATACCATGGAAGTCAGTGGATCTATTAGTGAGATAATGCTTAGGAAAAGGGCAATACGCTATGGCTATGGAGCATATATAAAATAAATACTGCTTTTTTAAAGGCTGAGATGTGTCCAATTTGTGTGCTTAGCCAATACTCTGATTGGTTTCTTACCTATGTAAAAGTCTAATAATAGTATTTTAATAGGAAAAATTGAGAACAAAAACTTTCTTGAAACTAATAATAACTAAGAAGACTTTGTAAGAAATAGAAATATTGCAGTTTGTAGTATAGACCTGTGGCTATCATTTGACACTACGTTTGTCTGACGTTAATGTTGCAGAGAAGAGAAGGGAACTCAATGGTTTCAATAAAGCTGCACATCATAGCAGCCAGGCCTGGCGAAGGGTAACACCAACGAAATCAGATGGATGTGAAAGGCACTTAATTTGATATACACTTTCTCCTTTCTCTCTAAATGTTTGTACTTGATTAGACATATTGTCCTGGACTCTCAGGTACTTTGTTCGATTTTTTCTGATTGGCTTACCTTTGTGCCTTTCATACAAAATTGGGTTGGGAAGGACCTCCAAAGGTCACCTAGTTCAATCCCCCTGCAATAAGCAGAGACACCTTCAACCAGATCAGGTCACTCAGAGCCCCGTCCAACCTGACCCCGAATATTTCCAGGGATGGGGCATCTACCACCTCTCCAGGCAACCTGCACCAGTGTTTCACTATCCTCACTGTAAAATTTTCTTCCTTATATGTACTTAAATCTACTGACTTTTAGTTTGAAACTATTACCCCTTGTCTTATTGGAATGGGTCCTGCTAAAATATACTGCTTAACAAAATGTAAAGATAAAATGAAATGAAATTAAGTCAGTACTGCATTCTCATGGCTTCATGAATGCAAGATGCAGGGAAACGTCACAAGATTTTGCTAGGTCTTTATAAAACATTTTTATAAAGATCTTTATAGGTGTCCTGATACTTCCCACCCAGTTGGTGAGGGGATTCACTTCAGAAATTTAGCAAAAAATATCCACTTCAAATTGCACGATTTAAGCTGGCTTTTTATAGGCATATATGTAGACTTTTGAAGAAGTTCCATACATACATGTAAAGTCTGAAAGAGAGGTATTGAAAGAGTTGCTGAGACTCTCTCTTATTTTATGTTTTTTTTTTTTTTTTAAAAGAAACCAACTCATTGTACACAATCAAAAGCAACTTTTGTCAGAGACGTTGTCTCAGAAAGGGACCTTCCTGAGCTCTGTTTCAGGTCTTACCATGTTAGGGACAGACAGAGTGCAGTGCTAGCCAACATGACCCTGTTAGCATGGCTGGTGTGTTCTCCTCCACTGATCTAGCTTGTCAGCAATAGCTGTTCTGCTTAAGGTGTGTGATTGTATATGAGACTAATTATATTTTAAATGTCTCATGTTTCTTTTTATTCTTGAACAGCAGCATGAAGCCATCCTGGAAGGTTTTAACTTGGTAGTTGCTGAGGAAGGCAGGTGTCACTGATTTGCTTGGGGTCCCAAATGAGAAAATTTGGGATTTGTCACTAGTTTAGGCAATGTGTTATGTTCATTTTGGGATACTCTGGATTTCCTGTTTAATAAAGAATGACCTTGAATTGCTTGGGATATGATGTTTGTGCTGATTCCCCTTTGTTCTTGGGGACAATATTCTCAAGAACCAGCTTAATTCAGTCTTACCTGGGGCAAAACTCCAATGCAGGTAAGAGACTCTGTCAGTCTGGATATCCAGAGGAACTGGACATCAGTTCCTCCTGATGTCCTGTGTATGTTGGATCCAAAATATTGATGGTGTCTGGGCAATGAAGATAGCTTTCACATAAGAACCTCTGGTATAGCAGTAACTGTTCTTTTTTTGGTATGCAGAAATTCACGAACTCTTCAGTTGAGTTGTCTGGAAAAGCACTTTGTCTTTCTCATGCGGTAAGACCACATAAGCAGATTAGGTGTATTTATTAGTTCAAACAGTTTGAGTGAAATTGGAAATGTAAGATAGCTAGAAGTGAACACGGTGGGGGTTTTAGCTGGAGCTTGAGAAACAGTGATTTCTTTCTGGCTTTGTGTTCTCAGTTACTTCCAAATAAATCATGTTAAGGAGATTATTTTAAATCAATGTCTGTATCAATAATTTATTTGGAATTATTGAAGTAGTAGAAGCAGTGCTTGTATTTCAATTGAGCAAGCAGTTTCAGCATCACTGGGGAGTGTCTGCCCTCTTTAGGTGGTTTCCCTTGAAGACTCAGGCAAGAAGGAATGCTTGTTGCCTGGGACAGCAGCTGATGGGAGTGAAGACTGGCTTTGGAACTCTACTCTTTTGGTTCATTACTGTTTGTTGGAGAAAAAGAACGTGGCTGCGTACTGGAAGAGGCTTGGCTGCCTTCACAGCTGTAGCTATGGGTTCAGCCGTGGCTGGGCTGTAGCTGGAATTCACTTGATTGCCACGGAGCACAGGAGAAAAGCAGTGATGCCAGGAGCTGTCTGGGTGTGTGTGATCTCACTCTCTCCATGTCCCTGAAACTCAGCAGGAGTTTTGGTTCTGATTTCTCTTTAAACTGCTGCTTGCAAGAGTTGGTAGCCCTTTTCTGGGTTCATGGACATGCTGTGCGTGGTCTGTTTCTTGCCGACTTTCCTTAAGTACCAACTCAGGATGTTGTGTGAGGGGCCTCTGGTCCACCACAGCCTGGCTGTTTTGCAGTCACATCCTGGCCTGTTGCCTGGAAGCTGAGCATCAGCACATCTGCCTGTAGCTGTGCTCTGTGCTGGAAAACCTCCCAAGGTTATGAGGAATAGCGATGAAACCTCAGCGAAGGAAGCATGCAGTATGTGTATTTCAGGTCTGGTCATCACATATGCTGGAATGTCCTTGCTTTAATAACTGGAAGAGTCAAGTCAAACTATTGCTCAGAGCTATTCTTACAGGAATTCTCTGTGCTATGTGCATCTCGGATTTTTTTTATTTTCAATTTTTTTTAAACACTTGTCTGGTTTGTCCTAAGGTTATGTTAGGTGGTCCTAAGACAGACAAGTAAGTTGCAAACAAGTAGGAATGTTTAAAGGTGCTGAGATACACTAACACAGACATGTAAAATACCATTTAGAGTGTAGAAAAAATAATACACATGACATGAAGTAGATACTTGATTGTGTATGAGAATTAATTTCTTCACTAGCGCTCCCCATACCTTTGTAATCACTTCCATAACCATTTCGGCAATAAGGTTTTAGTGATGGATCCATAGGGAAGGTCTCATGGGCATGTATCTACAGAGTTAGCAACATGCACGCTGGTGTGACAAATATTTGTATCCTTTCACTAGTTCAGGGAAAGGAATGAGGCCGTATTGCTTGTCTGGTTGCTGGGACTAAGCAGTACTACTTGAGCTTTTAAAACACTTGCAAACCACTGGAGGAGTTAAAACAAAGACACTGAATAATGCATTTACTCAAGATTACTAGAGGTCCTTATAAATATTCTTGGGCCAGGAAAAGGAGCTAAACTCATAGTTGAACTTTTGACAATTCTCTATTTGTTTGAGCACATTTGCACAACGTAACATGTAACTCTGATTTGTTTCTCACTTTTTTGGGTTTTTTGAAGTTGGTCAACTCGGTTCTGAGTCATGGGGAAAAAGCAGTTTTTCCATATAAGAGGATATCATCAATTAATCCAGTATTTCGCTTTTTCTCCCCTCAACTAAAGCTAATTTTTGTCTTTCATTTTTTCTTTTTTTGAGCATCAGCACCCCAGTCTGATGAAGGCTCTGACATCGATTCTGAACCAGATTTACCTTTAAAAAGAAAGCAGCGTCGCAGTAGGACAACCTTCACAGCAGAGCAACTGGAAGAGCTGGAAAGAGCTTTTGAGAGGACACACTACCCTGATATTTATACCCGGGAAGAACTTGCGCAAAGAGCCAAACTCACAGAGGCTCGTGTCCAGGTATGTATTTAAAAGCTGCCTAAACAAGGGAATTTCCTTTTCTCTTAGCATGTCAGGTCCTTTTATATGTGCACGTGATCCTACCCTGGGGTAGAAGGAAAATGTGAAGCTACAGTGTTTAAAGCCTTAGAGGATTTTGCATCTGTACATGGACATGGTTTTCCAACTGTTTAAGGCAACAACTGCTTTGAAAAAAGTTTTGTGTTTTCCCCACTAATTGTTCCATACCTACCATGAATATAATACTGAGCCTTTAGAGAAGAAGGTCTATTATCCCAGTGTGTTTATTTTATGCATTTGACAGCACTCTGCAGATAATCAGGTCAGCTGTTGTGCCAGTTTATAGTTATTTAACTGATTTCATCTGTTGTTGTTTGGGTCTTTCAGGCATTAACAGAGGAGAGAAAAACATTTTAAAAAGGACAATATGTCTATAGAGCCAGGCAAGTGAGCAGGGTTACTGGTGCAGTATCTACAGTTTACTTTTAGTTTAGCTTTTGAAGTTGACTTAATTTAAACTTTGTAATCTCTCTTTTATCCCCACTCTCAGTTTAATTCAAAAGAAAATAGGCCCTCAAATAACTGTTAGATCTTCACAACTTCATGTACATCTGGGTTGTCTAAAACAAGCTAACATGCTGAACAAGTAAACCACGGAGTTGATTTAAATTAAAAAAAAAAAGGCACAAATCTGGATTTTCAGATGTCCAAAAATGGACAAATAGCAGCCAAATAATTCTGGAATGAACTATATGCCAGAGTTCAGGTTCAGATTCGGACTTAATCAGTTTCATGGCACAGAAGCACATCCTGTAAAATGTTTAATACCGCAGGCAGAATCCTCTGCTGCTCTTTCACTACTTGACATCTAAGAGTCATCTGGAAAAGGACACCCAGTTTAAATCAGTCTGAATTGCAAGTGTTCATAAGCAAATGTGTGGTTGGGTAACAAGCAAAATGTTGTAGCTCGTGATCTAACCAAGGAAGAGAAATTAGTGGTAACCTGTGATCTAACCAAGGATACAGGTGAATTTGGTTGCTTTGGTGAAACTTGATTTTTATGTTTTGACCGTTGAAGCTCAGCCTGAGGCATTCAGACTCTGCAAACTGAAATAAGCAATACAAAATATCCCTCTGACCTTTTAAGACAAGCATGCCTATTACAGCATGGCTGTATTATCGAGGATCTGTCTTGAAAGGTCCAGACTTTCTCAGTTTTACCTGCTAAATGTTTCTGCAGAAGACTTCACACCACATTTCTTGTAAGTGTTTGTTATGACTGTGAGAGAAAATCAGATGTATGGATGAATTTGTCTGGAAGGCAAACTCAGTGGTGCATGACTCTCTTCTTAACATGTTTACTAAGTGAAATGCTTGCAAAACAGCTTCATATATAGACTTGGGCCAGGTAAGACTAAATCGAGCCCTGGGAATCATCCACACATAAACATAACAAAGATAAGTTCCTACACAAGTTCTGTTAGCAAGACCAATGGGATCTAGGATATGAAGTTTTGGGCCTACGTTAGCTTCAGTGGAAAAATAAGATAAAATGAAAAAGACCTTGTTCGTGTTTTTCTAAATCAATGACCCACAGCTAGAAGAAAAGCAGAACTCTCATTAACATAACAGCTGTCTTAATGTGGCTTTAACCCTGTGACTTTTTACATTCCTTATGGCTTCCTTGGTTCCCTTGAGACGCATCCTGTCTCACACCACTCCTATGATCTACAGCCTCACAAATTCCCCAGTACCTCTGACATATGGATATTTTACCTAACCCAGCATGGAAGAAAGTTCCCAGTCAATCAATGATTAAAATACCAGAACAAAACCTTTCTGGATTAAAGATGAGCTGGGGCTGAAGTAGCCAGCCTGTGGGCAGTTTGCTAGTGCACTCCATCTGTCTGGTACCCTTGAAGCCTGGCAGAGTGATTTAGCAGTGGATTAAGGGATACAGGATTTGCCTTATCAGCATTCAGCACCTCTCTATAGCCCCTTAAAATAGCCACCTATGATGGGCATGAAATAAAAGACGACCTGTGAAAAGAAAATAACCCTAAGAGACTGAGGCTGAGAGGGCTGAATAGTCATACTGATGTAGCATTCAAGCTGTCTTAGTCACACTTCTTTTTTGGTCATAGTATGACAGAGATCAGAGATACCAAATTTTATATGGATGTATACACAAAGATCTCTTTGACTGCTTCCTGATCAAGGATCATCTAAAAGAGCTGGCTTTTTGCAGCCTGAATCAGGCTGAGCCTAGAAAATTCTTTTTTTCTTTTTCTTTGGACCTGTAAGGTCCGATTTTGTAGAGTTGTTTTACATTGTCTAGGAAGTTAGTTAATTGATTACAACTCGACCAACCTTGCTATTCCCTCTGTCCCTCCATGTCATGCTTGCATCTCATGTTTTGTTTTTTCTATCCCGCCACCCTGTGCTTCCCCCCTTTCCTTCTATTCCCCAAGGCGGTCCCTGAACACTCGTGAAAGGAAGAGTCTTAAACTGCTGAACCATCTATTTTCCTCACTTTCCCACTGTTGAGGGGTAACCAAATGCATGTTTCTAAGCTGGTTGGTTGGAAAGGGGCAAGGCGGGGTTGGGGGGTGCAGGTGAGGGGAAGTTGCCTGTGGGCTGAGATCAAACTTAAAACATTTCAGCCCCTAAGGGGAGTTTTTTTTTTTAAAGCTCCAAGCAACTGAAAACAGACTTTACACTGTGAATGTTATTTGTGTACTTAATTGTGGGGACAGGAAAGGCTTTTGAGGAAAGAAGTGTTGAAACAAGCTCCATGTTGCAAGAGTCATGAGATGTATAACTGTAATCACTGCAGATAATTCAGCACTGGGGGTAATACGGAGTTAAAATGCTCCCTGCAATTCCTCCTGCACCACCTTTCCACTCAAGGACTGTTGAGTCTTTCTCTCCAGTGTTTGAGCCTAGAGGTCCTGTGGAGCCAGGACAACCTCTTCTGCTGCTTCTTCCAAAAGCACTTGTCTCTTCTCTGCATATTAGATGCAGCAGGAAGGGGAAAGTTCTTCGGTCTTGTGCATTCATCAGATACAATTCAGAAACAGAAGTAGAGTCCCAAAGGTCTAGGATGGCCCTTTAATAAAGGGGAAAAAAAAAAAGTAGTAACACCCTGGGAATGTGAAGTTAAAACTTCTTGTATTGTGAGTAAAAATGGCAGATGTGCACTGCTTTATTAGTCCAGTTTAAAAAAGCATTAAAACCATCATTAAGTTGCAGTGTAGGCCCATAAGGTCTGTGGCCTATTTTTTACTGACTCGATATGAAGGTGAATTCTAAAAGTGAAATTTTTCCCAGTGTAGATAAAGATCAAAGGCTCTTTCTGAGCTTCAGAGCAGTGCGGTTATGGTTTCTGTAGCAGCGCATAAGGAATGAAGTGGGTAGCATCTCTTCTTGCCACCTTTTGATTCCCACATCAGGCTTATTTTTAGACCTGGATGAACTGGGCAAACTTTGGCAGGAGCTTGGAGCCTGCTTCAGACTGACGGTGGGAGGGAGGTGTTTACTTCAATCTTTTGGTAAAGGATTTTTAAATACGGTTCAGCTTTGTCCTGGGGCAGGCAGAGGCCCAGGAGCCTGCCTTGACTGGTGGAGGCTGGCCAGTCAGACAAATCTTTTTGGGCTGTGTGTTGAGGGCAGGCCTCCCAAATTATCAGAAATGTGATGTGTGAGACTTGCGTGTTGGACCATGTTGAGGATGTGCCCCCAGCTGTATGGGATCGTGCAGGGCAAGAGGTCCTGCTGTGAGAAGTGTCTGGCACACAGCCTTCCTGCTTAAACACAAAAGGCAATGGGACAAATTTGTTTGGACTCTTATAGTCCATGAATAATAGTGAAAAAGCAGGAGAAGGCAGGAAGAATTCTGAAACTTGAGTACATCCTGTCCTGAAAAGGCTCTTCTCGGCCAAATCCCAGGTTTAAATTGGTTTTATTGAAAACTTCCAAAAATAAAAATATTGTTTTACAAAAGAGCATGTCTGAAAATTCAGGCAGATCTCTCCAGGCTACTAGAATGGGGTTGAATGCTCCCATGTCAAACTTGTAATCAGCTTGTAAGCTTTTGTAAAAAGCTTATTACAGCCTCAGCAAATAGAAGTCCCAAGAGCTCAGACGTCTTGAGTATCTGGAAGAAAAATGATACATATATTTATTTTTTTTCTAAAGTGCTGTCCTTCCATATTGTTTTCTTTGTTTCACTATGGTACGGGGAGGGGAAGAGATGGTTTGGAGAAGAAGATAGTGGGGGGAAAGGTGAGATAAGAAAAGGATGACTCCTAAGCTAGTAGTAAAGTTTGAAAGCTCCGAAGTCCAATCTTTCAGCTTTAATAGTCTCTTCTCAGTAGCAAACAGTGAAAAGCATTCAGTGGGAAATCATGGGGGAGGGAGGACCTGTGCCAAAAAAAAGTCTTTATTTGCCCTCAGCTCCTCTGAAATGGTTTGAGCTTGTACACTGAACTGCACAGTCCAACAGGGAGATGGGGTAAAGGAATGTGGGACAGATTCAGGAACATTTAAGACCTTTCAGCGGATCTTTACAGTTATTCCTGATGCGGTTTATGGAGAATTTATAGTGCCTTTTCTTGAGGCTGTCCCTCTTGCATCATATATAGGATAAAGAAAGAAAAAGCTGTGTGCATTCTTGTAGTAGATAGCCCTGTAATTGCAGATTTTTTTTTTTACCCCCTGGGGTAAAGGAGAAATTCTTATGGGTAAATTAGCCAACTACAAACATATGCAGGCCTACGAAGACATTTTTAAATATAAAGGAAAAGAAGGGATGTGATCTTGATTCTCTTTTTCTGGTCCTGCCTGCCTAAGGGCTCAAATTAGTGGCGCTTTAATTTATAAATACACAGTTCAATTTGCTTATTACTCAATATTTTGCAGAACTACTCAGCTGCAGTGTTTTAGAAGTATTTGTGTAGGACTGGGTCAAAGTTGTGTGTGTTTTGTGTGTGTGGTTTTTTTTTTCCCAAAGAAACCTATGAGAGTTGAGTATGTTGGATCACATTGGGAGGTGGATGGAAGTCCCTTTGGCACAGCCTAGTGGTTTTTTGGTCTGGTCTCTTTTTATTTTGTGTGTGGGGTTTGGGTTTTTAACTTTTTCTCTATTTTTTTTTTTAAACCCCTGTGAATGTGTGGGTTTTTTTAATCCCTGTTCATTTTACAAGAACTCTGGTTTCCATCACACTGATAACTCCTTGTATCCCAACCAGCATGACTTCCTGTCACCATAAACACCCACGCACTCCTGGCAGATCCCAGGCGGAGAACCTGGAACCTCGTGGTGTTCCCACTGATGGTCCTAGCAGGTTGTTCTCCGCAGGCTAACAGCACCGCTTTGGGATGCTGTGAGGAAACAGGCCTACACATGGCATGCCTCTGTGCGTACGCAGTAGACCATATTCCTCTGAGGCTGGGGATGTGCAGATGTCGCAGTGAAGCTGATTTACCAACTAGTTGTTTCTAAAAAGCAATTCCATTTCTACTCTTCTTCTTTCTATGGCTGGTCCCTGGCAGTGCTCTCCCTGGAGCTTATCTGATGCCAGGGTGAGCCAGGATGGAAATTCACCCTACCGCAAAAAAAAAAAGGGAAGAAAAAAACTTTATTCCTTTTTTCCCTGCTGTTTTGTGTTCTCTGAATGAACTCCCAGTCGGGTCAGGCTGGCACAAGGGCTGGTGTCAACTGTTGGACTGGCGAGAGGGTGAAAATGCCTGCAGACACTGCTCTGAAGGCTGCTGAAGTAAATGCAGCTCTGGCATCAACAGGGACTGCAGGACTGGTCACTGCAGATGTCTTTAGAAGTCACGCTGCTGTGTTTTGCAAAGGTAACAGAGCCAGCTGTCTCCAGGCTGGTGCAGCCCAGCTTCATCAGCAGAGTGTCCTTCCTCAGCCTCTCCTCTTCCCAAGGCAGCCCAGCCCCACTGCTTCTGGAGCACCCCAAATTCCTTCCCCGATGGCACACCCACTGAGGACTCCTGCTTCCAGGACAGTCAGACTTGGTTTTGGACATGTGAATTTTGGGGAAGGGAGGGGTGGGGGAAGCAGTTACCATGAAAAATATCATAAGGCAAAAGGGTAAAAAAAAAAAAAAACAAACCCCAAAACCACCAAAAGCCCTCTGTCTAAAATTAGAAGTGCCGTTAACAATACATCAGTCTTTGGACTTTGTATGTTTTTGGCACTCATGCTTGCCATGGTCAGGACTGTGTATAACAAAATATCCACGCGTTTCCTGCAAAACTCACATCTCAAATGCTTTGCCCTGTTGGATCAGAGATCTTTTTGCCTTAAAAGCACATAGAGCACTCTGTGTTTATGATCAGACTGTTGAAATGTCAAGGCTAATTACACTAGTGTGTTCCCAAGCGAATAAATGCATCTTTTAAAGAATATCCTGTTGAGATCAACGAAATAAGATGTTGGCATGATCACTTGCAAACTATTTAAAGGAAAAATGATAATAAAAGGCAGGATCTAAATGTTAGAAAATAGAGATGGGAGAAACCTATTAGTTCACCTCATCCTTTCTATATTGGTGCAAAATACTTTTTTTAATATTCTATTGAGGCGTTATTTCTTCTTGGTCAGTCTGATTCCAGATGCTTGAAAAACTGGAGCCTCCAATACTTAGTTGCCTTAAAGGGCTATTTTTTTTTTCCTTTTGCTCTAAATTTCATCCTCTTCAGTTCTTTTTTTGAGATGTAAATTTTGGCCAGATGCTGGGGTTCAATTTTTTTTCCGAATCCACTGGGTAATTTACATTCCATCTTTGACAGTGACATAGAAACTGAGGAGCCAGAGCCTCACTAAAATGAATGTGACTTTGCTTGTGGTGCAGACATAGCTTGTGGATGCTTGGGTCCCCCACACAAGCCGTGTTTCCCCTGGCCGTGTCTGCATTTGCACAGTATCAGGCACAATGCTGATCTAATTTAGAGCTCCTGCATATTACACCAACGCAAGTAGATCGTATTCCTTCAGACACAGTACTGTTTGTGTAAGAATGCTATATTTTGAGTCTCTCAAATGCAGTAGCTTGCTTATCCCCTGCTTTTGCTGCCATGGGGGAATTCAGTGTGGTAGTGGTGATTTGAAGTACTGTCTAGGGTGGGTCCGCCTTCCACTGAGATCCATGCTCTTGATGGTGAAGGCAACACACAAGGTACATTAGTCTGTCAGATTAAGTAGACACAGATAGCTTAGTTTTCTGTTACATCCACTGCAGGGTAGCACTTTCTCATAGTATGACACTTATGATCTTCACCAGGGACTGTGTTATACTCTGAGCATCTCTGCGTCCAGGTGATGATCGCTGCTGATGATCTCAGAAGGGAGAGTGTGGGAGAACAGAAGCATTCTGTGGTCCCCTGCTAGGTTTGAAAAGGCCGCTCATAACATGAGGATTTTGTTGTGCTAATGGAAGTTGAAATTTGCTGAACATAAGAGGACGTTGTGTTTAAATCATGTTGGAAATGTACAAACAAAATAAAATATTTCCCCAGGTGTTTACAACGTGCTTCTAAGCAGGCACATTGGCTTGTGGTGACTAGATTTATTTTTAAGTCTTGGCCTGATATTGGCAAAATTTTTCAAGATTTCTTTAATTAGTGGTAATGGTGCACATGGATTTTTTCATGATACGTGCTGATTTAAAAAATAAATTTCTGAACTCTTGAGAATAAGTCAAGGCAGCCAAACTTAGTCTAAGTGAAATAATTATGATTTAACAAAAAATAAAATAAATAATTTCGGTTAATATAGAAAGCATACAACTACTGGGTAAAGTTTGGGATTTGACTAATTTTAATAAACATTACGTAAAATGTAAATAAAATACTTAGGTTTGAGTTATTTAGTTTTGAGTGATTCTTTTTCTTGAGTTTCCAAAACCGAATTCCAACTTTTTAAGTCTTCCATTTAATTTGTATTTTTTTCTCCTGTCTTACTGTTAACATTATTTCTTCTTTGTGTTCTGTCACACACATGCCATCTGAAATCTGCAGTTACCTGGTATAAAATGGGAGTTAAACACAGTTGCAACCTAAATATCAAGCTATGTAAGATTAGTAAAAACTATTGTGTTAAAACATCCAGAATTACAGATTCAGAGCTTTAATGTGTTCACTTGTAAAAATGTGTGATGGTAAAAGTTGGGGCCACACTTATGGTCATTTTAAGATTAAATTATTTTTAGTATTTTTACCAAGGCTAGTTGAAAGCCTGTTAAAATCAAAGGGAAACAAGTATGTGTGTGGATCGGACCCCTGGTGCTTACTGTAAAGGTGTGTGGTTGTGTGTTTTTGTTTGTTTTTTCCCTATGTGCCTCTACCATTCTGTAGTGATGAGTACATGTGGTATCAGTCTCAATAAGACTGGCTCTGCAGTCTTGGATTTGTTCAAGGGGTTTTGTGAGTTAATTTTGGGCTGACTCTGGTGCTAGCCAGGTGCCACCTCCTTCCTGCCACCTGGGGAAAGCAAGAATCCAGGGCAAACAGCAGAAGGTGTGTGCTGCAGCTGATGGGGCAGCCAGGCAGTGGAGTGGCAGTGGCCAGAGATGAGGAGCCTGGAGCCATGACTGTGCCAGCAGCATGTGGCACAGGTGCCAGTCAAGTACCACCCATTTGGCATGTCCCAGTCGCATGGGACTGAGGTGGCCACGTACAGCCCTGTTTCTGCACAGCCCAGGCAGGTTCCTGCATCCCTGCAGAGTCCACTTAATTTAGTGAGGCTCCAGGTGGCAACAGAGCTCTGCGCAAGTATCTTCATCGCAGGGCTGCTGTAGACTTTTTGATACTGTTGAGTGTGTCCCTTTAGAGATGTTTAATGCATGTGTTTAACATATGTACATATGATAACATATGCATTAACATATGTTAACATACATAAGAGATGTATACTACATAGTTTTGGAAGGATGCAAATCCATAAAATGAGCCAAAACGTATCTGTAAATAAAAGCATAAAACTTGCCATTAATGCAAATCACTTGCTACAGAATTAAAGTTTGGGGTCTGACTCGTTTAATAAAGATCTAGGGCTTGAAGGCAAATGCTTATCTGTAGAGGAAACAAAATCTTGTTACCTCATTTTCCTCGGTGAAATCCACTCACATAGTGCAGTTCAGTTACTGTTCACAAAGCATTTGAAGATCATCAGATAACCCTTTTGACCTGAAGAAGGGAGAGTGTCATAGAGAAAGCCATAGTTAATGACCTGGCTAGGCTAATTACAACACGAGTTTGCTGTTCCCTCTCTGACCTCCATTATCCTTCCTAAGTGCTCTTTGGCTCTTTAGCAAAGCCTCTTTCTCCCTCTTTAGCATGTCTTGCCTCTTTTTCCTTCTCTTCAAAAGACGCTGCTGCAGGAGTGCGAGACGGGTGGGCTTTGGGAGGCATAAGCAGGTGGAAGGATTCTGTGAGGAGTAAATAAGAAATTTAGACCTAAATGTCAGTGAGGGAAGCAAAGGGTAAGGAGAAGGGTGAAAAAGGATGTAGATGTCTGTAAGATGAGAAAGTAAAAAATATTGCTGAATCTAGACCCATTCTCAATTATTGCTCATTGCAGGTCTCTCATCTCTGCCCTGGTGCCTTGCCCCTGCCAGTTGTTTTCATAAATGGTTCATGTGGAGGCTGAGGGAGGGTTAGTACGTACAGCAAAAAACCAAGAGGGATTTCTGAGTTAGAACCGAGGCTCCATCTATCCCTCTGTCCTAGATCTTAAGCCGGAGTGGGAGTGTGTAATTGAGGAGTAGATGTTGTGGCCGAAGGAGGAGGCAGCTGTGTGAACTGAGCATCTCATTCTGAAGAGAGGATGAAGTCAGATCAAACTCATGGTGACAGATGGCCCACATCAGAAACCAGATGGCCCAGTGAGTCCAGCCACTCCTGCTATGAAACAGCAAGCAAAGGAGAAGCCCAGAGTGCAGTCCAAAATGTTGTAACGCTCTGATGTAAAGGCCACTCACAGTTTGTAAATGATGTTACAGAGAAATCCAGTCTGTGGTGGCTAACTCCTAAGCTGGTCTGAGACCCAACTTTTACAAATACGTCTACAGGTGGCTCATCAGCTAACATGCCTCAGTGGCTTTCAGACTGCCTTACAGGCTGTGCAGATGTACCTTGTAAGGCGCTACCACTCAATTAAGGTCTTGTCTAATTGAGAGCATCCATGGATGACCATTGCAGCTGCTTCAGGGTGTACAGCTATAAGTAATTGTTTGCTTGTTTACAAATGTGTGCAGCCTCACTTATCTCCAACAATCTTTCTTTTTGGCAGTCGTCCACCTCATGGACCTGAGTGCTGTAGTTTAGAAGTTGCTCTAAACCAGCAGCAGGGCAGTGTGGATGCACCCTGGTCCAGGCACCCCTGCTGTGGCTCGTTGCCCTTCTGATTTGTGGCATGTGTAATCACTATAATATCAGTGTTAACCTATGTGGTTTGCAACTCTTATTCTGTCTGCGTTTGTGAAGTCTTGCCTTCTCCTTTCTTGGAAGCAAGAAAAGCCATCCAAGACTTGGAAAACTTAAAATGTGAACTGAGAATGACGTGAAGGAAAGTAGATTTATAGCTAAAATATCCCACTAATCCAAATCCCATCTGTTTGGTACCCTGTTCTGGGAACAGATTTCAAAGTGGTTCTGAAATGCTGATCTACTTTTCATGACAAGTTTATTAAGAGATGTTTTGTACATATGTGAATACATGAAAACTTGCTGGGAGGGATTTGTGTGTTTCGTACACAGCGCTTGCATTTTTCAAATTAAAAGCTTAAGGTTCTGTTGATCATAAGGGCAATGGAGTTTCCCAATATATAAGTACAAGCACCTTCCAACAGCGCATTAAGTCATGCCGCTAACTTGTCAGCAAGTAAAATGCAAAGACAATTCAATCCAGACCAAATAGCTTTGGCTGGCACTTAGATCAAATGGAGAGACGTTTTCCCTTTCTCATTAAATCTAGCACAATAAGGATAGTGATTGATAGTTATTAAAAGCACTAAAGCTTGAAAGCATTAGTCAGCTTGTTTCTCAGGAGAGGCTGTGTTTGAGAGGAAACTAGGGCTCGGGATTCCTGTGTCCTGTCTGTTGAACCAAGGAAGTGTGTGCCAAGGGCTCCATTCTTGTCCCAGAGCTCTGAGCCCAGTGTGCATCTTCTGTATCTCTCTTCTCTGATACTGAATGCATTTGAAATACGATGTTGTTATTTCTGATGCACCCGTATTAAATGTACAAAAATCAAATGTGCCTAATTAAAACGTTTGTAGGTCTGGTTTAGTAACCGTCGTGCTAGATGGAGGAAACAGGCAGGAGCCAATCAACTGATGGCTTTCAACCATCTGATCCCAGGAGGATTTCCACCCAGTGCCATGCCAACTTTGCCAACGTACCAGCTCTCTGAGCCCTCCTATCAACCCACCTCCATACCGCAAGGTACAGTAGCCAACAGGTACTTGGTTAAAATAGTGTTATTGGGGGGGGTCTTCTCTGTTGATCCACTGTAGAAATATTTCTTCTCTAATGTAGAAAAGGGTCTAAATCAGTGAGGACCTTGCAAACCTGCTTATTAAGAACACAGGTTTGTTTTGCTGCAAGAAAGAGATGGTTGCATGTGAAGGGTGCTAGCTAGAGAAAAAATAGCCTCCTGCATAGCAGAGGGGCAGCATTGGTAAAACAACATATGCGCTTCCTTACCCTTCTGTTGCATTGGTCTCCTTCACTGAGAGTGCCCGGCGTGGTGGGGAAGGAGGCAGCAGTTGCATTCTGTCTTTTTTGTTGACTTCAATGGTGGTGCACTGGAAACTTCTGTAAGTACTCTGATTATTTATTTGATGGTGGAAAAAACCAGCTATTCAGACCACCTTGTTTCACATCAGATAGTAGCAAGTCTCAGCATGGTAAAAATTTGTCTTAATGTTATCAGAATTTCTGTGAACTTTGATGGATTTGGGGTGGGGCGGGGCGGGGAACAGCCGCAAATCTAGGCTATGCTAGATTTTACTGTTAAAGAAAAACCTTACAGGTGAGATTTTATAAAACGAGTTACTGTGCTCTTCTTGCTGCCTCCTTGGGATTTGGATCCTTACTGTTGGTGGATGTTCTAATTAATGGGATTTTTCAAAGCCCGGGGCTTCTCCTATCCATTGTGAGGTTTACTACAAATTGCAGCAGAATTTCTGTGCTGTGACCAGGAGGTGAAAGCTTGTTACCAGTCTTCTAAGTAAATAATGCTTTTTCCTTTATTTTTGATACATATGTATGTGTGTGTGTATATATATATATCTAAAAAATATAGCTGTATCAACTCTGAACAATATATGTCCAGTTAGCATTGTCTGAAAACTGCATGTGTCTGTTGCTATGATTTTTGTGTAATCTTACTGGCCAGTTAAATATCTAGCAATATTAAAAATTTACCTTTCTATTTAACCAGTACTTAGATGCAGGTCCTGATATAATTCTGTCAAGTTGAGGTTCACATAATGAACTTATTACGCCGGAAAAAAGGAGGAAAACATATCAACGTGTTTCTTTTGCTTCTAGCCGTGTCTGATCCAAGCAGTACCGTCCATAGACCTCAGCCTCTCCCTCCAAGCACTGTACACCAAAGCAGCCTCCCTTCCAATCCAGAGAGCAGCTCTGCCTACTGCCTACCCAGCACCAGGCATGGATTTTCCAGCTATACAGACAGCTTTGTGCCTCCGTCCGGGCCCTCAAATCCCATGAACCCTGCCATTGGCAATGGCCTTTCACCTCAGGTCAGTCCTGTGTTTTCAGACAGAGGATTTGCTGTATACCAGAACCAAAGAGTCTATTCCCTCAGGCCACAGTATAATGAATTGCCAAATTTAAACCATAATGTATTCTTTATACAAGCCACATGATTTCAGTTTGCTAGTTTCCTTCTTTTTTTATTTTTTTTCCTTCTACTGGCTGAATCAAGAGTCATAGCTTATATTTAATTTCAAGTGATTTATAATGTAATCATGCAGGCTTCATGTTTACATTCAGTTGTCAAGCGTTCATAATGTACTGCTATTTTCTTGAAGATCAGTGGCTAGGTACAGAAAGTAGATCATGTAGTTTTTCTATGACTAAAATATCTCTTTAAGATAACCTCACCAAGGTTTTACCAAATGGTCCAGGAAAATTACAGGCAAGTTGTATGAGGAGAGTTCCAAGGGCTGAGCAGTGTGCAATGAGATGAGCTATAATCGAGTTATAAATACATAAATTAGGAGTATTACTGCTCTTTGGCAATATATAAATGCATGAATACCATAATTGTTTTTCTAATTTGCATGAGCTCTTTTTAGGAAATCATGTTAATAAATTGCCTTGATAATTGAGTGTCAAAAGGTTGGTTAAATTTTCCTACACGCGGCATCTGTCTGAAGCTGACATTATTAGTTAAAGCTTGAATAGATGGCCGTTTATTTTATTAGCGAGAGCTTTGCCCAGGTGCCTGGAAAGAGATGTCCACTAAATTCTGAGAAGTCACAAAGAGGATGCAATCTATAATTACAATCAGGAATCTCTTCAGGGCTGAAAGTGAGAGTTTTAACAGCTTTATCTTCTTCTACCCTTTTTTCCTCTCAGTGGCTAGAAAAACAGAGAGGAGCTCAGAATGACACAAATGAAAAGTGAAAAGACAATTATACTCAATTACACACTAATCACTGACTATCACCACTGCCTAAGCAGGGAGAGGGCATTCTAATAGGCAGAAAATGAGATTTTAATGGCACAAAGGGTGGCCAAAATAACGACTCGTATATCTTTGCCTCCTTCGTTTTCTTCAACTTGTGGTTTGCATCTCGGGAGTACAGTTCCTGGTTCCTGTGCAACGGTGATAACTCTGTGCAGCTGAAAAGTTCAAAGGCACTGGAGTTGAAAAGAATGAATAACAAAGGCAATGAAATAAACATTTTTGCCCAAAGGCAAAAGTTCATAAACCCTTTTTTGTAACAGTAAATGTAATTAAGTTTCACAGATTCCTATAGCATAGAGTGGGGTACAAAACTTTATGGCTTGAAACCTTAGGAAAAAAATACCAACAGAAAAACAAATGGATGTACTTCCAACAAGACTTGAATGGATTTTGTTCTAAAGAATTCTGATTCCTGAATGCAATCTCCAACAAAAGCCATGACATTATATTAGTTGCTTCATTTTTTATTTTTTTTTTAAATGGCCAGTTTTGTAGTGTGCAAGGCTTCCACAATTTTGACATAAATATCTCTGATTCAGTATTAATCCATTAAAAGTAGTTTTTAGTGTCAGTTTAAATGTATGTTGGTTCTGGCTATGGAAAATCTTTTCCTTTCACAAAGCTTTTATTGTCTGGGACACAGGAGTGGAGTTGTAACAGTAAAGAAATCTTGTGATGTCTGGGCAAAGTGGGACAAAAAAGTGAGGCCAGGTTTCCTCCCCCCAAAGTCTTGCTGATTTGAGGTTTGATATAATCAAAAGGAGATCCCTGGAGCAGATTAGATGACTTTAATCAGTTACTGTGCTTCTT
Organism: Chroicocephalus ridibundus; assembly: GCF_963924245.1. Classification (NCBI taxonomy): domain Eukaryota; kingdom Metazoa; phylum Chordata; class Aves; order Charadriiformes; family Laridae; genus Chroicocephalus; species Chroicocephalus ridibundus. The sequence goes on from NC_086289.1 coordinate 52,476,164, forward strand.
TACACCCAGCCCTGTCTTTACGCTATGAAACTTCTGGTTTGTGTTGTTTTTCCTTACAATTTTGAAGCCTTTTCCTACCCCAGGGCTTAGAGCTCCTGGCCATGTCCTGCACTTCTACTAGCGGGGTTAGCAGAAGGCTGGTTACTCAAAAGCTGACGTCATGTTCACCACTGAGTGCATACAGGAGATTACTTATATCCATTTAGATTTTGAACAGCTTCTTGGCAACTGAATTGTTACCTTCACTGGCTGATAAAGATATTTCTATCAAACAAACAAAAACCCAGCCCTAAATTCATGCAGTGTTACCAGCAGCTTCTCTGAAGCAATTTTGGGGCCTGAACAATGACTCAGAGACACATATAAAACATACGTATGTATAAAATGACATACCTAGGCTTTGTGCTTATAGAAGCAAGTGATATACCCTCAAATATGCCAATTATGTGCAGCAAACTGTGGGATTCTAGTGAAACAGTGATTGTGCTTTACGCCTGAAAGAAGAGCCTCAGATGTCGGTCACGTATGTTGCGACATTACTGTGTGTGGACTGACCCTTAGTCGTGGGGTGTGTCGCAGTGCACCCCTTTGTCACGCATCCTCAGGGCTCTTCCCACAGGTGCGCAGGTGCTGCTGAGCGGCGGCTGGCAAGTCAAAAGGCAGCCCTGTCTTGGGGATTTCATGAAGAAAGAGAAAACAGGAGTTTTCCTGCTGAGTGGGCATGTTGCAGTGCCCTGCCTGTGTGCGTGGAATTTAGATGAGAAGGAGAGAGGGTCCTTTTACTAGCTGGTGGATTTTTGACCACAATAAATCTGGGTGTGTGAGCAATTAACATAATGTTTCCACCCATCACTGTCTCTCTCCCGGGCAAGCACTCTGGACATACTGTGTGTAAAGCTGAATTTATGGTGACTTTAGTGGGAGGGGGGGCTTTGTCTGAAGCCTGAATAAACTTTTGTGATTTTAGAAAACCCCAAACCTCAGAACGTGCAGAACAAAATCTAATATTAAGATTCTCGGTATCATATTCTTAGTAGACTTAAACCTCTGTTCCCTCCTTGACTTCAATTTATTCCAAATGAGGGTCTGACACGCAGACCCCCGGGGAAGCCTTATTTTCCACACAGGATGTTTCCTTTCTAACTTTGTCCTGGAGTATGATGGACAGGTATGTTGTTTAAGGCAAGCACTGGGTGAAGGCAGAGGACAAGCAGAGATGGCTAAGGTCCTGTAATTTTATTTTTATAGTGTTAGCCATGAACTTAAAAGTTAGAGAGGACTGTATGTTTTGGTCAGTTTTAGGAAGCAGAATGCTCCATAATATACCTGTCTTCAGGATGGGAAATAAAATGTTGTTGCTTTTGTTTAAATGAATAAGAGAATAGAAAGAGTACCAACTTGGTAATATGCCACATGTTTTTACATCAAGACAAGATCTACAGATCTCTACATGACTGATTATTCTCCTCGTTCATCTGGTTTACTCATTCCTACCTGGCTGTGGTTAGAGAACCTCTGTTTTACAGACCTGCAAAGGGTTGACTTTTGCAGGAATAAAACAGGGATTAATGCTTTGGGGAACTGGTAGCCAGGGTGTCCTCGTTTGTATTTCATGAAAAAGCAGCCAAACTGCATGCATGCTGTCTCAGCCAGAGCTCTTTAAATATAATGTCAGAACAGAGATTATTAGTGTGTAATATATGTAAATTGCATATTTTTATGTTTTCTATGCCTATTATGCAGCTTCTTGGCTTTCATGCATACATTTATGGGAATATTGTATTTCCTTTTCAAATTAAGTTTCAGTTGCTATGTGCGTTTTCTTTTAACAAACATTTGCTAACTCAAAATTATTAAGGAGTAGCATATCTATGTGTTAATATGTGCGTATGGGACTCAAGCGTGCCTCTGAATTGGCATGTCACTTTCTGATCCCGGCATTAACAGTCGTTGCTGGTTCTTCCATGGAAAGCAGAAAAGCGACTGCAAAAACATTTGTCTTGCAACTGCAGGTGTACGGTCCTACTAGAGAGCAGATTGTTTTTAAGATGGGATATCAATATTTTGAACTGCTTCATTTAAGATAAGGAAAAAGGCTTTTCCGGTGTACATGGGCATCCCTTGACCTTGTCATGTGCTTTTTATTAATGTCAAAGCAGCGGAGTTTGCCCTACACCAGGCAGTCCAGGCAGTTCGCTGGTTTTGAAGCGTGCCATTTTGGACTGCTTGTGGATTCAGATGGAGCGGCAATACTCTGCTCGCATTGCTGCCCACTTCCTTGCTTTCTGTATTTAACCTGTAGGATACCCAGGCTTAAATAGTACTGCAGTGTTAAGTTTTTACTGGAAAAAGAACAAATGTGCGTAACCTGTCCCCTGCTGGACATAATTTTTTTTTTTCCTTGCTCTCTAGAAAAATTCTGAGCTCTATTTTTTCTTCTTCCTTGTCATCTTCCCCCATAATTGAGTCAAACCAGTAGCTTTGAAGACTGAAGTTTCAAAATGGGAAGTGGATTGAATGTTGAATGGTTGTATAGATCATAACAGTCTTTAACAACGTTCGCAGTTCTCATGCTATTACCTGGAACTCAGGAAAAATCTTGATAAGAAAATTCCAAACTTTGCTGTGAACAGTAGTAAAGATGCAAGCTGTTTTAAGGTTGCTTTACTTCTACTGTCAAAACATTTCAATGCCTGAGTTTAAGAATTATCCTGTAACTCTTTTTGGTGAGAGAGATCTTAGGCAATTGGCTTCTCTTAAGTCTTTAAGAGCACTTGGTTTTCATTAACCTGAAGTATGGATCCGATGCTGTTGTTGAATCAGTTAGATATGTTCATATTGTCTTGTTAATTCTATTTTTAAGGGAAACACAGGAACCAGTGGCTAAAAACTTGCATTCTCTCATTAAGAGGGACAAGAGGGGGAAACCCAGCAACTATGAATTTATTATTCTTTTTCCTATGCCTTCTGTTGAATTACTGTCCCACTGGTTGCCCACAGAAACATTTCATTTGGATCCAAGTCCCACACCAACGAGAAGCTCATGATCTCTGTCACAATGATCTTGGCTTTGAGAGCTCTTTGCTTAATGACCCAAGAACATGAGACAGAAGTCAGGGATTTCTTTGTGAGGAAGAAAGTTAATTCACGTGGTATCGTTTTTCAAGAGCACGAGTTTTTGTTTTGATTTTATTTTTTAATGAAAAAAAAAGTTCAGCCAATGGGATTGATTATTTCTGTTTTTGGAGTGAGTACAAATAGATGGGATCCAATAGTTGTGTAATTGTTACTGTGCAGGAATAGTAACATTTATTGTTTTGTAAATATTGTAATGTTTTAAATACTATAAATACATTTCTATATAACCTATATAATAAAATATATTCACATAACAACAACAATAAACAGCTGACTTTACATTTTGAATGTCCACCTTAACTTCTCCCTCTGGGGCTTCAGCCTTCAAAATGCAGGTCTCATCTTACAGCTCAGAAATCTTATGTAGAGATTCAAAAAGCCCTGGACTTTTCTGGGAATTTAAGCTAATTGTTCTGTAACTTCATGACAATAAATGTTTAGAAATGCAATAAAAGGTGTAGACATCTTAAATAAAAAAATGTTATAGTAAAATGATACAATATATATAAAGCATATCCGTTTCTTGCTTATTTTAATGATATTGCTCACAAAAATGACTTTTCTTCTTCCATAATAATTTGTAGCATTTAGAATATATGCAGGCTGAGTATTCAGCGTCACAGCAGCCCTTAAAATAATTTTTGCTTTTGCTACTCATAGAAGTTCAATTTGAACCACTTGTTAAGTGAAAGTATGAGTCAGCTCTTTATAGAGTATATGACTGGCCTGCATTGGTGAACTTCTAATTTTTTAATGAATTTACAAAATAGAAATATGAACAGGAATCCAAATACTTGCATATTTATTCAATTACAGACTGGTACATTAATGTGGGCTTTGTCATGAGTAATCACAGATAGCTCACTGGAGTCCTTAATTATGCTCTATATCTTGGATTTCCAAAGAAAGGTACTAAAAATACCATGGCATGATTCAGTGAAAAGCAAATATTGCTGTGGGATCAAAGAATAGGATTTCATCCCTAGCAAAGTCACTCTAGAAAGCCATGTCTTTAAATGCATTGGACTCAAATTCCTTCAAAACTTCCTACCTCTCTAGAGATAACTGTTTTATTTTCATCTTGATTTTTTGTTGGAGCATCGGTAATAGTAATAATTTTCTTATAGAAGAAAGACTGAGTGCTGAGTCAGAATACAAAGAAGCTTCCCCTAGTGGAAATAGCAAAATACTTGTTTTTCCTCAGTGCTGGTTAGGTTAGAGGCCCTGGCGTATACACTAGTGGGAGCCTCATAGTGAACCCTTCTTTACTGGTTGGATTCCTCCAGGTATGCTTGTCCTTTATCTCCTCCCTCCCAAATTTATGGATAACTTAATGTTTTTACCTAAGTGGCTAGGATTTTGTAGGAATTTCCTGTTGGTAAATCCAGCCATGTAGGTGTAGATCATGCAGTAGCTGCTGTTGTAGGGACAAATGCTGAGTTTGGTGAGAGTCTTCCTGTGAAAGCTTTGCAGATCCCATCCCCTGGCCATCTGCCAGCAAAATAAAATCGCATACTGTTTGAATTAAAAAGGGGAAAAAAAAAAAAAAAAAAGGTGTGGTTTTTTTGTTTGTTTTGCTTTCAGAGGGAACAAACCTGTGTACCCCAGTTGTGGAGGGAAGAGACAGCTGGGATGGTTTTCATGATGGCCAGAATCCTCCTTTTGTGTTTTGGGTTGAGTAGGAGGTGGGAGGAGAAGCACTCGCAGGCAGAGCGCAACGTAATCTTAAATTTAGGCTTGTTATGAACTGTTGTATGCAATATTGTCATATTTAAGCATTTAAACTCATGAGTCTACAGTCTCTGAGACTGCCTGAAAAAGTTTTTAGATGTTTAATTTTTTATATATATACATTAATATATTCAAATACATATATATAAAAATTGTGAGTATATGTTCCTTTTTGGGCTTTCTGTATTACTTTTTTCACTTGTCTTGAATTTTTTTAAGCTTTTCTATACAACCAGGAGCTAGACAATTACCTTCTATTTGAATTATTTTGATAACGTTATGTAACCCTGTGACTCCCATGATCTAGCACATGAAAAGAGACATGAGTTCAGTGACAGACTGTGATAATGTTGTGAACATTAGTAATCTCCTGTAGATAAAAAATATAATTCATGAAGGATCAAGTTATTCTCTTAATTACCCTAAACGTACACCAGTGCACCTTCTCTAATTTCAGTGTAGCTACCACTGATGTCTAGTGGTGTGAAATCAGTATGAGGTCTCATTTGATATGAGTATGCAGAAGGTCAGATCATCAGATGCTCAAAGTCAGTGTATTTGCTCCTGTTTTCATTACCCAAGTACATGGTTCCTAGTGCTTGCCATTTGGCACAAAAATGCTTTCTGTTGGGTTTCTTCATACATTCAGCAAAAATATTCATATGTATAAAATGAATCAGCAACATGGATCTAGGATCCTATAGGTATAGATCCATGTAGCTAATTAATTTTAATTGAGCTTCTAAAATATCTCATTCTAATGCATTAGAACCATCCTTTTTGTGTTCTTTCTTGTGCAACATTTTGTTTTTGAGAGATTTTTCTACAGTGAAAAGAGTTAACAGCAGGTAATGCCATTCATCTCGGAAGAAGTTTGAAATTTTCAGTGTTAGTGATGAATGAGGGTATCTGACCCACATCTGTTTTACATTAGAATGGAACATTGCCCTGACATCGGTAGAAGCATTTGTCAAGATTCCCTGGACAGAGCTTCTGTAAATTACATGCTGCAAATGTGTCAGGGTCAGATAAGAGGATATCATTAACTCCACTAAAGTTTACTCATGATTCTGTCAGTTCAACTTAATACGTTAACTGCCAACAGTTTTCCTTGAGCTGTTTCATTAAATCTTTCATTCACAGGAGGGGAAAAAAAAATGTATCACTGTACCCAAAAAATATTGCACATGTTCTTTTCTCATAAATCATATTAATTGCAGACATGGTCACAAAGCATATTAAACGCAGGCATGCGTAAATGAATTAAAACATATGAGAATTTTATTGTGCCTATGGTAGGTCCTACATCCTAAAATACCAACCACATTAACAGGCATAATGTTTCATTTAAATAGAATAAGCTTTTTCTCAGCTTAATGGTCATTATTTTGTTGATAATAGAAGTATTTCCTAATAGCTGATAATGGACCACATGCTGCATACATAGTCTTTAAGTCTTTCATCGTTCAATTTCTCTTCCTGGATCATACCCTCAGCTAGTGATGCTGTGCTGACCCCACCAGCAAGGGATTTGTCCTAATGAATATTTTGGATTGCTTGGGATGTGCTGTCTGAAAACTTTCCTGTAGAGTTTGGTTGTTGCAGTTCACTGTGTTCTCTTTGCTCATTCTTAATTGCACCTTTGTTTTCCAATAGAACTATTTTATCAATTATATATACTGTCTTTTATTAGATAAGCTCAAAGGCTATGCGTCAACATTTGTGCATTTTTTTTTAAATGAGAACAAAATAGAAGTAGCCAAAATCTTACAGCCTGATTATTTTTGTTTTATTTTCACATTGATAGGAGTTCTTTACTAAAATAAATTGAATGGTTACAGCGGCATTTGGTTCCAGGTGTCAGATCAACCCTTGATTTTTCTTTCATCACCTTTGGGATCCAGATCAGTGAGGCTGACAATTACTGCTTTGTCTTTCCCAAAGTAATTCAGAGGGAAGTATGTATTTTCCAGTAATTTGGATGATACATGGATTGAATAAATTTATTTGCTTCCTTAATTATTGTAAAACAATCAGATCTGTTTACCTCTTTAGAACTATACTGTGTCATACCAGCAGGAGATCTGAGTTGCAAAATCCAAAGCTTCGTGTGTCTCTTGTACACCACTAAGCTGAGGGTGCCGAGCATCTTGCAGACGTGGCCCATTAATGGCTTTCTAATTGATTAGGTGAAAGTCAGCCATGCCCTTCCTGTAACTCCTTGTATGGGTGATAAGGTCATGGCACATACCGTACGAAAGACTTCTGCCCTGAGGCTACTTCCCTTATAGCTTTCAGAACAGACATGACCAAAAATCTAATTATTTAGATACTAATCAACTGCAGGATGATTCTGAAGGCCTCTGAAGAAGATATTTCTGAGAAGATGGTTACTGTTCAGACTTCAGTTTTCTCCACCTCAAAGATAGAGAGCTGTGTCAGTTCTGCTCCAAAGTGTCTATTGGCTGCATATGCGCTTAATAAAAAGATGCCTAAAGACTTGTATTATCTGATTAATTTAATTTTTTTAAAGTAAATCTCATCAAATGCTAATTTTAGTTTGTCAGAGAAGATAAATCTCCATCCAAATATAGATGCTACTGAAATTGGAGTGGCTTTTAAGACCAAGTCTGGATCCAGGTTTAAATTTCAAGGCTAATCTCTAACTCTAAAATAACTTCCAAAGCTTTTTAGTTCAGTGTTTTTGCTGGCAAAGTCCACATAGTGTTGTCTTGGGCTCTATTCTGCTGAAAATATTAAACAGAAAAAAGTTTAGTTAAAGTACGTAGTTGGCAAAATGACTATTTGGCCAACTCAGCAATCGGTCCTAAAGTGCAGGTAGAGACAGGGTGTGACGTGAGAGCGCGCGGGCAGAGAAGAGTGCCATCGGGACTCCAGGGGGCTGCCAGGGCGACGCCGGCCCAGCCCATTCTCTTGAACTTGGAACAGAACATGGTAAAGCCCCAGAAATATTGGTATTGCATAGGTGCTGTGCGGGAATGGAAAGGGCTGTGCACTTATTTCAGATATTTCTGATAAACCATGTGTGTGTTAAACTGTAGTCAAAACCATGATACTTGTGCCAACATAAATATTTTCCAAAGTAGTAATTTTCAATGTAAATATTGAAGTTAAGCTATGTGTTTTTGTGGATCTTTCTCTTCTTTTAACTCTATTAGTGTTAATTTTAAAGGACATGGATTAATATAAGTTAAACGAACAAAGGTTCTAGTATTGTATCCTGCTGATGCCATGTCAGATCATTAAGCATGCTAGATTTTTCAGGACCAAATCATTTTCCAAAGGTATGAGGAAAAATACTTGTAATTCCTAGAATAGAAAAACTTTCTAAAATAATCTTTAGAAATTTTAATACTTTTCAGGAATCAATTTTTAGAATAAGAGGTTGAGCGCCCAGTTATTTGAGCTTTTAGGGGGTTTTGGGACAAACTGCTGTGCAGCTTGCTATGCAAATAACATGATTTTTCAATCTGTGGTGATTCCAGAGATTTTTTTTTAAATCGTTTTATGTTAACCTCAGATTCTTTTAATAGGCTTTGTGCATTGAAAAGATTATTTGAATTAAATAGAAAATATCTTACAGCCTGAATACAAATTATTCTTTTGTGTTCTTAACCTAAAAGTTATAAGATTTCAGTATCTAAGTAAAGTCTTTGGATATATTTTGAAACTTGTTTTTGCATGAATACTTCAGTTTGTGAAACATTCAGAAAATACCATCAGTTAAACTCATCTTGTTCTGCTTAGTGAAGCAGAAGTGAACGTTCTAGTGCTGTAAGTAGTAATTCAACTTCTTTATCAGCATTTTTTTTTTTTTCTGGTGAGATGTCTTGGGTGCATTTGATGCAGAGATGTTTTATGTCCTTGATGTGGGTACCGGGGTGTCTCTTTTTGAAGTACCCTGCTTGTGCCACTTGCTCTTTTCCTTATCAGATATGTAAGACCTACTTAAATCATGATCCCTGGGGCTTATTTCATTTAATTATTAAAATCCAAACAAAACTCGGTGCTGAGACCACAAGCTCCCTACAATAACCATCTCCCTTTTTTTTTTTGCGATGGAAAATAAATATAATTCAAGAAGGAGCATCAGAGCTTTAGGAGCCAGACATGTTCCTATGAGCATAGATTTATTCTTTACAAAATAGACTCCAATTTTAATAATTTCTTCTTAGTTCATGGTAAGAAGTGCAATAAATTATCAAATAGCATAAGTAATCCCTTCTCAGAGGAAGAACAACCTACAAGTACTCAGAATACGCTGTTTTGGCAGAAGCTGTGCGTCATCCATCCATTATAAGCAGCAGACTTTTTCTCAGGCTTTGAAGTGCAACTTATTCCAGCCGAAGCAAGCAGTTGTCTCAGTAGTACTTATTTTCAAAATGTGCTATAGAGATGTGCCGGGAAAGGAAATGCACAGCAGCCTGTAGCATGAGTGATTTTTGTACAACAATAACTTATCACTGTAGCTTCCTTCACTCCTGCTTGAAAGCACAGGTGGTTTTGAAATATTTTTTTTGCTTTTCTACTGGAAATTATGTCCTAGAGGGCTGGGCTTTTATAGGGACAGGCATGTATTTTCCTGTAATCTCTTTTCAACTAGCCTTGACTGCTAATTTCATAACTGTTTGTGTACAAGTAGCTTATTAAGGGAGTCACACTCGACTTGAAGCTGGTCTGGAATGCCTTCTGTTGGGTCCTCTAACTCAGCGAGTGAAGTTGGGAACTGGTGTTATGACCAGAACTTTACTCTCTCACGTTAATTTCTTCCCAGGCCAGTACACAGGACGTGCAGCACCAGGATTTATGGCTGCTCTGCCCCTTCCCCACATATTCATGTTGTTCTGGGTGCTGGGATTCTTTGTTACTTCCATCAGTATCGTTGCTGTGATCTGCTCCAAATTAATTTCATTTCAATGACTGCTAATCTTGGAAAAAGGAAAAAAAATTGTGTGAGCTTTTTCACAGTTTTTCTGTGTTTGTAGATCATGCAGGACAGCGTGGCTAAAGAGCCACTGCTTGCTTCTTACTCTCTTTTAATTGAGTCCTCAAGGAATAAACATCTGCAGAGATCCCAGCTGGACCATGGGAGAATCAGGCACTCAAATGATAAAAGTTTTAAAAATTATTTTTCCTTATTTGCCCTCGGTATCACTTTTTATTGGTTGTCAGCCATCAGTTTTTATTTTGGTGGATGATGCAACCAAATTCCACTTCCTTTTTGGATTGGATACTCAAAGCATAGTTTGAATACCAACTTTAGGAAATCAAATGATAGACTTGAGAACTCCCGTGGCTCTGTAAGCAATACAGCTCTTCACGTATTTTAACTCTTTCTGTTATTCGACCTTTCATTTTAGGTAATGGGACTCCTGACTAACCACGGTGGGGTGCCTCACCAGCCCCAAACTGATTATGCCCTGTCCCCTTTGACCGGGGGCCTGGAGCCCACCACCACTGTCTCAGCCAGCTGCAGCCAGCGGCTAGATCATATGAAGAGTTTAGACAGCCTGCCTACGTCCCAGTCCTACTGCCCACCAACCTACAGCACCACGGGTTACAGCATGGACCCCGTCACAGGCTACCAGTATGGACAGTACGGACAAAGTGAGTATTGGACATTTGCACTGGGAAGTGCAATATTGTACTGGTTTATCAATAGTCTGTATTTTTGCTCTGTAACAAAGAGAATTATGAGCAGGGATCCTAATGGCTGACTACTACTTCTCTCCAAAGCCGAGCAGAGTGTGCTGGTGAGATAGCTGATTGTTTGAGCAAGATTTCTGCTGCATAATTATTTTCTTAAGTGATGTCAACAACATCTTGATGTTATTAATTGTTGAGACATGAAACCTGATTGCCATTAGGTAAAACATAAGGGTTGTCCAAAATGAAATAACCACTGGCATTCCACTATTAGAAACACATGTTCTTAATGAGGTCAGCTCAAGAATCATTACAGTATATAATCCCAGATACATAGAGTTTTGTCAAACTTGTCCTGGGAATAAAAATATTAGTCCTTTTCCTTTGATATATCAGTATTAAATATGACAATGTCAACCTGTAGTTGGCATGGCCCCATGCTGTGAGGTTGTCACAGCATGACTTAAAAAGCTTCTTTTGCTTTTTTTGCAGGTGCCTTTCATTATCTGAAGCCAGATATTGCGTAAATGAACTGTCCACTTCAAGTTAAAGCTGGTCTTGTTTTCCGGTCTCACTCCAAGGCTTGGATACGAGGGATCTTCTCAACACACTGCAGTCTAAACTGGGGCAGTCCCACTGAGAGAAGCAGGCTTGTGATGTTCTCTCCAGCCATAGCTTTCAGTAGACTTTTGAAGGCTGGACAAAGCTATACAGAAGACAAAGGCCAAAAGCAATAATGAATAAATAAATGCGACGTGGTTCATTATGAGTGGGTATACAAAACAGAGCAGTATTTAATATCACTGCCTGGCAAAACATTCCATTTTTTGTTGTTGAAATTAATGTGCATTGATTGGGACAAATGGAACATTTTGAAACTTAGAGCAGTTGAGCTCTGCGTACTCTGACTCATCTGGCATCCAGTGCTGACTTTAGTCTAACTGTAAAACTGCTCAATTTCTGAAGCAAGGGCAAGAGAACCTCTTTCATTTTACATACTGGAGATTTGTCATCAAGAGGAAATGTCACAGTCCATAGGAAGCTAGGATAAGTGCGAAAGACTTCCAGAGCAATTTAGTGGTTACCTTACCGTGCTTTTGTATTCATGCTGTCAATAAATGTCATTTACAAGTTTTGCTTTACCAACAAACAGATGAGATCTTGTGTAACATGAAAAACGGATTTTACCTTTTTCGTATGTGGAGTTTTCCTAGTCCGTTGTACCTTTTTGAACAAACATGGGAGAAAAAAAATCAACAGCAACGCGACTGATTTTTCATGACTGCCTAGCAACGTGCAATACTGTGTACCTCACACAAACTTTGGGATCTTCCAAAGTTATATAGATAGAATCAGAACTATATTTTTGCAGGTACTTTTATTTTTGCAGTGCATAATTCCTGATGATAAAATACAGAAATGTTGCAGTCTGCTGGACAACTAAAATCCAGCTTGCTAATTATGATTTAAAGGTCATTTTCAGGAAACAATAAGAAGAAATGATTACGTTTACATTTTTTTTTTTAGTCATGTACAGGACATGGACAGAGATGGACCTGTATTTGAGACATTTGTTTAAATTATACAGTGATATCCAATATAGAAAATTATAAGTATAGGAACCAAGGTTTACAAGAAGTTTGCATTGTGACATTTTTAGAATGTCAATAAATTTGTGTTTTGTGATGTTGAGAGGAAGAGGAAGATGGAAGGCGGTGTTATTTATTTCTCTCTATTCTTGGAACAAAGAGGGAGGCAGAACACAAATACATTCCTTTTAGCATTAAGGACTATGAAGTAGTGAGTTAGACTAGGTTCAGTACAGAGGTTAGTTCACACATTGGTCTTAAGGGTGATGGAAAAATGAAATATTATCTTTGTGTTGCAGCCTCTACAACAACACATGTGTTGTAAAAAAAAAAAAAAACAAACAAAAAAAACCAAAACAAAACAAAAAAACAACAAAAAAGAAAACAAAAAACAAACGTCTTTCATGTAAAAAGTTCAGTAAATATTTACTATTTATAATGAATAAACATTATGAAGACTTGCAAAGCACTGATGATTTTGTCCTAAAATGTAGTATCGTGCTAAATACATTGGTACATTTTAATCTGAATATCATGAAGAAATAAACCATGTTATCTTCAACGCAAACTGTATTCATTATGTCAGCGTATTCTGCACACATCCCAGGGCTGCGGGAGCCTCAGGCAGCCTCTGTGCCAGGTGCTGCTCATGTGCTGCTCCCAGCTCTGTGTTTATTAAGGAACTATGCATTTTCAAGTGCTATCGGTACCAGTAGTACGTCTTTCCAACAAGAAAAAAGCATTGTGCCTTTGCCATGCATTTAAAAGAAAATAAAATAGGCTGAAAACCAGCACAAGTAGGGCAACTGGGATGGCTTCATGCAATGCAGGAACTTTGTAGTCAGTCATGGGCAGTGTCTGTGCTGAATTTCTCACTCTTTTTTTTTTTTTCTTTAGAAGCCTCAGAATTTTTTAATAGGCTTACACACGAGCTGATTGAAAAATGATTGAAGACCTTTCAGAATGAATTAAGTTTTAGTAGCACATCAGTGTATGAGGAAATTTTACTTCACACTAGGCTTGGTGGACGTTTAATTTCCTCACCGTTTCATGGGGGATGTAACCACCTTGAATTTCAGCTCCTATTTCTGCGTGCATTTTATTTTTGTTTTATTTAGTTTGTTCTTTAGCCCTTTTCCATTGGAAAAAGGAGGAATATATTTTATGAAAAGAGGACATTAAAAAAATGCTGAGAAATGGGGAAAGGATTATGTTTCTCTGATATGCTTTTAATTTCTGTAACAATTAAAATATAAAAGTCTCTTACAAATACCAATTCTCTGCTCTAAACTGCTAATTTTTCTGATTTTTTTCAATATTCCTTCCCCTGCTGGAGGACTTGGCCCTTGGCACTTGTGTTGTGCTCTAGGCTTGCTGCAAAGGCCAAATAAGCCTCTTTTTCCGCACTTGCCGTCCCTTTGCTGTAAAGTACAGGGTAAAAGCTTGCTTGCTTGCACGGTTCGGAAGTAGATGATGTCTGTATTAGCACCCTTTCCCAGAAAGGGTGTACCTTTGTCACAGGATAGGTGAAAAATGCTGCCTTTGCTGTCTGCCCTTTTATGTCCCAGCAGCTTGGCGGGGTGGGACAGAGCTGTGATTTCTCCCTCCATCCCCGCAGTGCTACTGGTGAGGTGCTTTCCTGACCTGAAGTTAGACAGCGGGCGTTTTGACTGCTCCATCCTCTTTTTAAGTGTCTCCCAAGCACTTCCTTGTGTGAGAGACCAAGGCAGAACACGAGAGCCTGGAAACAAGACAGATAAGGACAAAATCATCCATCCCTCTTGCAGGCAAGACATGCAAGTGGGGAACCGGGATAAGCTCTTGCCAAAGGAAGTGAGGAGCCCGGGGCAGAGGGACTAAACAGCTTTCTGATTTATGATGCGCCATAGGAATCTTTGACAGAGCAAGAAAGGTTACTTGGGATACTGTTGTGATCCCTTCTTGTTATCGCTGTCAAGGCTGAAGAGGTTCTTGGGAGCCACGTGTGTTTCTGGAGTACGAATCTTGAACACTTGGAAAGTCAAAGGGGCTTGAGCCTGCCACGGATATTGCGTTTGACACAAATGCCATGGAACAGCTTGGAGGAATGTGCTCACAGCTACGGAGTCCAAAACCTCCTCACTGAAGAGTGCAGAAAGGATGGATCTCAGGGCCCTTCCTCTTTTTTTCTGGGGGGGTTTGCATATTTTACAAGATGGAAATAAATAATGACAGCTGCTTAACCAACTGTCTGTCGTCTCATAGATAGAAGAATTGGAAATTCTTGAGAGACAGGCTTTGATGAAAAAATATTTATTCCTTATGGCACAACGTGATTTTTTTAATTTATCCTTTGCTTTTAAATCTTCCTTTATCTACAAATAACCTCTACTCCCATCAAAATACCCAATATATGCGTTTTGGCATATATTTGCATTGGTATATGTTACTATTCCTTTATTTGAGCATGCGTCATATTTAATGAATGAACTAGGAAAAGAATTATTTTTAATGGCACCTACTATTCTTCTGTTTTCCCTGGTTAATACAGTTTATCCTATTTAAACAAAACTTATAAATAAACATTTTTTGCCAATAATCACACAGGATTTTCTACTCAATATTGCTGAGAAGTCTTAAGTCTTTCCATTTGACGTATGACAAATACCGTTGAACTGTATCTTTCTGTAGCTATTTTGAAAAGCACAAAATGCCTATCTGAACCTACAAACCTTCACTGAAAATAGCTGACTGTTAAACAGGATTTATGTCCTCAGAAATCCAATTCTGCATATACATGGTATTAAAGCTAGATTTTTAATCCCTAGGTTAAGGTCTGTGCGAATTCAAACTTAAAAAATATGGCTATGGATCTGTAAACTAGATCTCCAAACTTAATGAAAAAATACAAAGTTACTTAATTTTGGAAATCCCAAACCTATCCCAAATTATCAAATGATACTAATAATTTATGTAGCAAGGATGTATTTGCATTTTCTCAGAAGTATGGGAGACTATAGCATGCAAATTGTTTGTTATGTCTAAATTCTGTGATAACGTAAGAAATGTATTCCCACTCATCAGAGTGCTGTTGGTTACTGCTAATGTGTAAAGCATATGTTTTTGCTGCAGTAGTAACCATGGAAGTTCTCAATATTTTCTATCCATAAAGTCTTCTGGCCTTAAAGTCTATAAAGTGGATTACTAAAAGGTATTTCTGTATAAAATAACAAGAAATTAATTGAAGGTGTTATCAACGAGACCACCAGAAACTTGGAACAGCTTGAATTCATAAACCTCTTTATATTGTTCACTTCAATGTTCTGTTGCTCGCTTTATTAAGCAAGAAAACTTGCATTCTGATTAGAAGATCACATTTTTAATTTCTTTTGGCTTTTCCAATGACATCTAGATATTGCCTGGAGACAGAGGAACATAATCTGGAACAATAAGAAAAACTACACTAAACTAATTTGTTAAATTTCTGTTCAATTGACATTAGATAGGTATTTTGTTTAGAAGACATGTATTGCAACGCATGTTTGCCACTGCCTGAAAAAGTTGTGTATGTCATTCAGTTTATTCTGTAGCTAGTGTTTATCGTAAACCAGCGCATGTATTTATATAGAGTCATAGGGTTATTTTACAGAATCGCATGAGTTAATCTGAATCTGTTCAAGATATTTGTCTATTGTAAAATAACCAAAATTGCAGTCTGCTGCTGCAGTCATCGTAGGTGATTTGTTCTCTCAGATTTTCGCTATCTGTTCTGTCCCAGCACTTCTGGGCAGCTCACCACAGGCTGGGAAGTTCTCATCAGTCACAGGGAGCAAAGTGCTTTAGCTCAATGGTTATTCAGGTTCAAATATACTTGCAAAGTATTTAATGTACAAGCAGGCTTCAAAATCTGTATGTAAGCATACTGCTGGAGCGTGGTTCTGTCTTCCCGTCGTGCTTCCACAAGCAACACTTTGCAGTGCTCACACGTAGTTTAAATCTTCGCTCAATGCGTTTACATTGCCTCAGAACTGACGACCGAGTAGGCTCGTAATCCAGAGCCTGTGGGTAGCTCGGGCACTGCAGCCTTTTGACAGGCACTGTTTATTATTCAACTACTCAGGCAATGTCATGAAAAATCATAATAAAACTAGGAAGACACATCACATTTGACCTTTTCTGAATAATTTAATAAAGCTAGCTCAATACACAAATATGAAAGAGCAGTTGCTGATAAGAGCAGAACTATTGCTTCCTTGTCTGAGAATTGGAAACAGTTCAGAAGCTTTATTAACTATTCGGTGTCTTCATCTTCAGCGAAGTTTGTCCCTTAGGCCGTAGCCAAATGTTAAGCTACTTGTTTCTTCCCGCACTCTCCTCCTTTCAGCTCCTACACGGGTAGATACTTCTGCCGTACACAATTATGTTCTCAGTTTTTCCTGTGCCTCCGTACAATTAGCCATGCTTTTTTTTCTCACGGACTCCATTTCGTCTACACAAGTATTTTTCTCCCCATATATATGCATTTATTCATAATGATCTCAAGTGGATACACCTGTAAAAATTTAGCTTTGTAAGGATGATTGTTACAGGCACTCTGCGCACTTAACCCATAACACTTTATAATTCAGCAATTGAGAGGCGGACAAAATTTCTTTGGAGCCCACCCTTGTGTGAGCGTCCCTGCAGTCAGTACTGTAATAATTTACAAAGTGTACAAATCTCCAGAGGCTTTTGAAATGCTGCTTTAGCCCAGCCGTGTCTATCCTGGCGAGGGGCTGGGGGGCGGTGGGGCTGGCAGGGATCACCCAGGTCCTGCACAGCACCAGAGCCTCGTCGGGGTCTTGCCCCTCTGTCGGGTCCATTACCCAGCATTTGACCGGACCCTTTCTCCATTGTCTCTATCTGAAGTCCCCACATGGTGGAAGACACCCCCTTCCACTCGGTGTCATGGCTGCTCCCCCTCGTGTCCCTTTCCCCTGTGGCTCTCTGGTGACTTCGAGCCCTTCCACTCCACTGCCTCCATCAATTTAAAGAGTTTATCTTTCACCTGCTCTTTCCAAACGCCGTTACCACCCTGCTGCTTCCCTGAGGGCCGCAGGCTGCGGGCCCGAGGGCTGTGGAAAGCAGGCTGGGCGGCACTGCCATGGCTTCCCGCTGCCAGGCCCCGGGGCAGAGCAGAGCCGGTGGGCACCTGCACAAACTGAATGAATAGGTGTTGAGTTCACCTCTTCTTTTAGAGCTCAGAGGGGTGTCTAAGCATGATGTAGTGTAGCCGTGGTGGGACTGGGACAGGGATGGCGGGGGGGCACTGGCAGCCACTCGGGAGGACCTGTCCTGTGGGAAGCAGCCAAGACATGGCACCCACTAGCTGTGAGGTCAAACAGTCGCTGTTGGGGGAGGTTTCTGTCATGCTGGGGCTGGGGAAGATCGGGGGTGTGAGCAGAGAGAGGGCTAGCACTTGGCTGGCTCTCCCCCCAGGAGAGGTGGTGGGACTGGTCTCTGTGGCGTGTGAGGGCCGAGGTGTCAGCCATCTTGTCTCTCTGGTGCCAGGGTGTCTGGCTGACACACACAATGGCAACAGCATGGCTTTCTCCACGGGTGGGTAGGGGAGGCAGCAGGAACTGTGCTGGGAATCCTCTGAGAAACCTGAGGGGTGGTTTCTCCTGAAGGTGAAGCCCAAATACAGTTTTCCACAGGGGTGCTGCTGTCCCAGGGAAGGCACACAGTGGGTGGGGAGGGGAGATGGTGCTGTGGCCCCTGAGTGTCCCTGAAAGTGTATGTTCCTCGAGCGTGTGGGGTCAGTGAGGGGCAGCCAAGGGGAGTAGCTGGGACAGAGGCATTCCACCCACGGCAGAGGGGTGGCCGGTGGGTGTCTCCGGGCAGAGCTCCATCTGTTCTTTGGGAACGGCTGGGAACAGTGTTTGCCATTCCTGTACTCGGCTCCTGGCGCATGGAGCACTGTGTAAAACTAAATCCCACTTCCTTTGCAGGTTCTACTGTGGGACGTGGTGGAGTTACATTAGTGCTGCGGCGGTCACAGGTGATCTACGTGTGAGCAGCAACATGGTGTGGTCGGGATCAGGGTCGCTGGCGAGTGGCCGCTGGGGATTTGCTTGCTTGGGATCCAAACCAGGCTGCTCCTGTGAGCCTTTGCTTCAGGCTGCCTTTGGTTTCAGAGCATTTTGTCGGATCCAGTCTTGATTCAGAGCATGCGTGCGAGTGCTGAGGCCACGATGGAGTCTCAGGCATGAGGTCCGTGTCAGTCCATGGGTGGCCGGGCTCTCCCAGGTGCCCTCCCAGGCCAGGCGGCTGTCCCCAGCTGTGGTGGCAGGGTGCCGGGCTGGCCTGCCTCACCTTGGTGAGAGCTGAGCATGGCAAAACCATCTGCTGAGCCTCAGCAAAAACAGTTGCTTTGGGTAAAATTACCCAGTAGATCTTGGTAAATTTTATCTGGGGTTTAGACGTTCATCCAGCTTGTGGCAGAAATCTCTGCCTGCCTCCTTTTGTCATCCTTATCTGTAAAGGGCTACATAAACACCATATATTTAAAAGACCTGGAAGGAAGCTGTTTCTCCATCCCCAAAAGGTTATTTTGGTATTGTGTCCTAAAGATCTAAAGGAAAACAAAAGCTGTGCTAGTGTTGATAGTATAACAAGCTTGCTTGCCAAAAAGGGCCTCAGAGTAGTTAATTTTTTTATCCCTAAAGCTTTAAAAAAACTCCTAAAATGAGAACACACAGTAGATAAGGAGCTCCATCTTATGTCCATGTGCACCTAGGCGCCTTCCTTTGATTTTTAGTGGAAATTTTAGGTGCATGAGGACCTGGAGATAGCAAAGATGAGTGAACAAGGCAATTTTGATCTGTGAAACTACAGTTCTGTTGCTTCTATTCTGATTCTGCTCAAGTTCATCAGGAAAGATTAACTTTGGCAGCTTATTCAGTGACTAAATCTTGATATTTTTGTGGCTTAATTCATAACATAACTGTAAGCTATTGCCCTGTGTTTATATTTCCCATCCATTTCTCACATTTCCAAAGCATACTGATATGTGATCCTGGCAATTTAGCTACCATAATTGGCATTTTTCTAGGGCCAAAAGGAAACAAATTCCTTATCCTCCATACTTCTTTAATTTCTGAAAAACAACAAGTAACATGGTTAATCCTCTTTTTGATCTTTCCCCCCCCTTTGAATTTTTCTTATGGTCTTTTCCTTTTAATCTTTTACTTTCTTTTTAATCTTCACTCATTGTCCCCCCGCATTTGAAGAATTTCTTGTACATACATCTCTAAAAAGAATTGGACCACTTTATGGAAATAGCTCTTTAGGATCTTGTTCAAAGCACCATTATGTACTTTTAGCTGTTTGGGGGAGGGTGAAAAAAACAAGAGAGAAAAAGCAACTTTAAAGTTATGTTTGTTTGTGTAGCCTAACAGAACATTGATCTGTTCAACTAGATACAGAAACAGCGCACGGAAACACCCTAAGTTACAATAAAACCAGATTACATTAGAGGAGCAGAAGGGTGAATGAACATCTCCCTTGAATCCGGGTTGGGTCACATCATCTGACTCGATGCAGGTGTGTTTGGGCAAGAGCATTTCAGTAAGGGCAAAGCAGGGCAGCACAGGTGAGTTCTATGGGCCTTTAGTGAGCAGCTTCCCTCTCTGAGCTCTTCTGAAGCAGGAGGGAATAAGCTATGCTGTAGCTGGAAGGCATAATGCTTCCCATGGCTGATCAGAGTGCAGCTGAGGTGCCACCGCTTACCCAGAAGTGTGCCTGGAGGCTCAGTCTAGCCATTTGAGTTTGGAGGCAGAAGAGTTTGTCTGTTCCGGTATGTGTGTACTGTGGTTTGCAGTTTTCTTGTACATGCATATGCAAAACCTTTGAATTTTTCCTATTGTGGGCAGTGTTAAGGCTACAAGTTTTCCTTTGCACATCATCTTTTCTTAGGTGGTGTGGAGATTACACCATCAGTAGTCATGTGGAAACTGGTGAAATGTAGTATGGTTTATGTTAAGGTGGTTTACTCTGGCCTAGAGTAGCTCCTACTGTGGGGAGACCTGGATACCTTGATACCTTATGGCATGTCTGGAAAGGAAGGTGTAGAGAATTGTGCCTGGGTTCTGAGTTTGTGAGCTACCTGTGGGATGAAGCCTACGTATTGGTATGTGTGGCCCAGTGTTAACACAGTAATTTAGCTTCCAGGCTTAGGCTGATGTGGATCTGACTGTCTGAAAGGTGGTGAAAGTACAAGTCCTTGTGTGTCTTTCATTAAGAAACTGCTTAGACATGTGAGGCTGTCAGTTCACTGCATAGCTAAATGTGAGTTAAAGCACTTTAAGACATAACGACCGCACCTCAAGAAGCAGGGTGCGGCAGCTCTGTGTTAAAAGGTATGGTGAAGTGTAGACACAGTTCATGGTGCACCCAAAACTGCCACTGTGAATTCACTGCTGTGATTTTTGTCACTTGTTTCTCTATGCAGTTGTGATGTCCTACCTCCCCTTGCCCCACTTTTTTTTTTTTTTTTTTTAAATTTATTTTGCTAATACCAAAAGGCCCCAGAAACTTGACCAACAGAGGTCACGTGTTTCTCAAGCAGGCAAGAAATTTACAGGGATTAGCACGTGTCCAATTTAATTTATGTAGAATCGCACGCTTCTTTTACTGAAGCAAATTCTTTAAAAAACAAACAAACAGTAAGAGTTTACAGAGTTCTGGAAAAGTTGCAAAACCTAAATGAAAATCCTTTTCCAGTTACACGAATATAAATTGGGCATAGTTACCCTGAAGATCTTATACTAGTTTAGTAAATGTATTTTATTTGTAGTTAAATTGATGATAAAGCTTTTCTTCTCTCTCCTCAAATCAACATTAGGTCCCTTAAATCTGTTCTCCTTTAACCACAACAATAGGTGAATCAGATCTCTCTCATAACTGGGCCCTAACAAAGAACAGGATTTGGCATTGCTCTTTATGGGGATTTTTCATCTTTTTTCTTTCTTTTTTTTTTTTTTTTAAAGGCTGATTTTAAAACAAATAGTTAAAATGTGGAGCTGAACATTTCTTCTAGGAGTTGCATGTTCTAAATGTACTTATACCATAGTCTGCTGCTCATATAAAATTACAGACTTCACTTTCATCTTTCTTTTTACAAGAAACCCTTAATGACAAATGCAGGCTGTTTAGCGATACCGATATACTGCAATCTTAGCATGTGAATTAGTCATCATACAATCAGTTCAGGGGGTCAGGCCTAAAGAAACAGTGCAGAGTTGGCAAACTGCTAGTCGGGTGATGTGCTCTCCACTTCAAAGTCATGGTGCTTACTCCCCAGAATTCAGATCACAGAAAGAAACAGCTGGCATTGTCGTTTGTGGTAGTAAGGACTTTTTTTTTTTTTTTTTTTTTTTGTAGTGAGATAAGGTTTCACTACTTTGTAAAACAACAATTTACTTTAGAGTGACCTAGCCTGTAAAACACAATAGGAAGCAGGAATCCACAGAGCACCGCTCTGCTATTATCATGCAAGTAGACATGACCTGTGACAAACCACACTGGAGAAGACTTAACCCCCTTGCTCCTTGTCTGAAAATATTCAGTGTAGTCCGCTTGTCAGTGGCAGTCAAGGGTTTCATTTTCCAGAATGACTTTATAGGCAGTTCTTTTCAGTTTGGATATTACTGTCTTGCATATTTCCAGTGTGGTACGTATTTGTGGCAGCACACAGCTACAGACTACCAGTCCTAATACTTACACAGACACATTAAAGCATCCAACTTTCCACTTAAGCGCTGAGGCTGTCATGTTTGAGTTGAAATTCAAGTTGTCGTGTTTAACTTATAGATAGCAACTGGTTGAAATACCGTATGGGTATCCAACAACCCTTTATTATCCTGAATGCTGGTTCGCTCCACAGGCAGTGGATTTTGATGGCCTTTCTCTAGGAACTGTGTGGAAAGGAGTCAGACTCCGGGCCACCCTCTTGCACAGCCTTCCAGGTGTGATGCCGAGAGAAAGCACCTGAGAATGGCATTTAGAGATGCTTGTTAGAAAATGTGTGAGATTGTTTATGTGCTTCAACTCAGAGACGGACTTAAGCACCTTCCTCAACTGAGGACATGATACTTTTTTCTTTTTTTTCTTTCTTTCTCCTGTCTCTGGACCCCTATCATATCCCACTGGTATTTTAAAAATCCTGTCACTTAGTGACTTGAGCAGATTTCTTCTGCAAATATAGGGGCAGGGAGAGAGAGGGGAGGGGAAAACCCCCACAACCTCCTGCATTTAAAACTGCCTGGCAGATGTATGTCTCAGGGATTTGTTATTGTTCCATTATTGTTATTATTAATAGACTTCACTTCACAGGCAAGGCAGGCTTATCAGCCAAATGCCTCATTATCAAATGACTGAGACCCAATAAGTGCTTAACAGCATTCCTTACCAAAAGAGGAAATGATTACAGGCCAGATCGAACTCCTGTTAAAGCTAGATTCCCACTTCAGCAAAGCATCGCTTGGGGCCCCTACATCCTCGCTCCCCTCCGTGTTTTATGACATGCTTTTTAATTCTCCAAAATGAACCAAACAGCTTTAGCTTCTCTCATCTCGCAATGTGTTCTGCAACTTCTGGAAAGGAACCTGGACACAAGGAAAAATGCTACAGAACAAAAAGAGCCACAATACAAACCATATGACAACGCCTATTTCTTCATCCTCTTTGTCATGTTGTTTTACTCTTTCCTGGCATTAACTGTCTTTTTTGGTTATGTACGCTCGAAGAAAGCCATTTCAAAGAAAGATCCTTACCAGGAGTTCATCGAGGATAGGAATCGAAATAAGAAGTGGAACATGACCCGGCCGGTGGTGGTGAAATTTGACTTTGAAGAAGAAAGTATTCTTTGAACTCCTTAAACCAAAATACTCTGCAAAATGCACCGGACTGTCTCTGCTGCCTACATCTCAAGTGAAGATCTACATGTTTATCTTGTTTGGCTGTCCCCCTCACAATAAATCAAAGCATTGCTTAAAATAGGTAATGGAAAAAGAAGTTTCTTTCTTTCTTTTTCTTGTAATCCATTTGTTGCTGGAATGTGACTTTTCTAAATACGGAGGAAATATTGTAAACTTTAAAGTGACAGTGAAAAGTGGCCATTTTTAGCTTTTGCTTCCAGTTTGGTGGAACAAGAATGGGAATCCGTCCTATGTCAAGACTCGGAATTTATTTAAGATGGAGGACTAGTTTATGCATGCACATACCCACTCCAGGGGAATGAATGCTGTCTCTTCTGAGTTGCTCAGGCCTGGAAACTGGTGTGTAGTGTCCCTGGAAAGTGCCTCCCCTGAATAGCAGAACACATTTTACCATGCCTAGACCAGCAAATACTCTTTAACATGTAAATATAGAAAAGCTCCTCTTGCATTCCCTCCCCTCAAAAATTAATTTCACATGCTATGGCAAAAGATTCAAAAAAACATCTGCGAAATGTAATTAAAATGCATCTAGTGGAAAAACAGGTTGTGTATTCAGTGAATTTGGAGTCCTTGCCTTTTCCATCTCTTGTATGTATTTATTCTTTGCCAGTTTCTTGTTGAAATTTATATTTCATCCTAGTGAATGGTAACAACAGCTGATCACAAATCTAACAGAGGAATGGCTTCTCTGTATCTGCAATAAATATTTGCTAAAATGTTGTACAAGCTTCATTCAGAGTTGCACTGAATACATGAGATTGCCATCTGATCTTTTCATTTTTCTACTGCTTAATAAAATAAGTATTATAATAGAATTTTGACTTAGAACATATTGCTGTGCTTAATATAAAAGAACAGTGCTTATTCCTTTGTGATATTGTGAATGTGATACGACAGACACTGCCTTGTGATAGCACGCGTGTATTGTCTTCCGAGACTTTCACTTGTTTGCCTTCTTATCTAGGGTCTCTCAGTTCATGGTCCTGTCACAGAACTGCTTAGGTACACTTAAGTGTATCTGCATTCCAGATCCAGTTGCGGCTCAGAGGGCTATCTGAGCACAGTAACTGTTTTCAGGTGGTAGGTAGGCTCTGATTTTTTCTTAATATGCATATGAAAACAAAGTGGAGCAAATATACTTTTCTCTTTCTGCTAGTGGAATTATAATGTAATGAATTTTGATTTTTCTTAAGCGTGTAGTGTTCATGGTTACGTGTTGACTATTTTAGAGATGTGTAGACTTTTAATTCTTTTAATATTTAGAAAAAGTTTTTATATGTATTCAGCCCAGGCTGAGCAATCAGATGTTGTTCCTGTTTCCTGATGGGATGTGTTAAGTGTTTCTGGTGCATGTGCAAGCAGGGAGGTTGATGCTATGCATAACCCTCTTCTCATAAAACTAAAATTTGCTTCCCACTTACCAGCATGGGTGCTTGTAGGAAGAGCTGTGGATCAGATCAGGGTGCTCTGTCTCCAATAGCTGTGCCAAAGAAAGCTAATAAGAATAAGGTGGCACTTTCTCATCTGTACTTGCCCAGCCTCCAAGGATTTTTTGCTCAGGGATCATCTGAGCCAGAAGCCACTCATTTTGTCTAAATGTGGGGGTGGGATATGTGCAGAATACTGATGTATGTGTGTATGAACATAAGCATTTTAACAGGCCAGAAAATGTTCACAGATGTATTTTCGCTGGATTCATCCAACTCCAATTTAAATGGTTTTGACTATAGAAACAAGACCAGAGTTGCAGTTCTTGCACAAATCAGTGTTTCGTCTATGTTATACGTGTCCTGGCTGCTTCATCTAGAAAGTTTGGGGTGAAAAAATGAAAGTTCAAGTCATCTGTGCTCACATCACGCTCCTGACTTTGGACTGTATGACATGAAAATCACTCTTGGTTGGGTGTCTTATAACAGCTTGGAGCAAGTGGGGAGACTTAGTCTTTTGAACACGGAGTTCTGGATGTCTGTCCTCTGAAAGGGGGTGTAAATGTGGATTTGCTCTCCTGACAGAAGATCTGTTCTGTTTTTATCTTGTAGTCAGGTTTTTTTTTTTTGATTCTTTGCAGTGTATACTATGTCATCTTAAAAATTAAAGATCAATTTTTTTTGAAACTTCATTCAAACCCAACTTCTTTATTTCTGTAAGCTGTTTCAGCTTTTGTCTTACCAGGCAATTATCAGATCAGCCTAAATCCCTTAAACATTCTTTAGCAATGTGCTGCCATTGTCTAGTGTCTAGGCTTTTTGGAAACATTCACAACTCATTTAACAACAAGACCACAAGCTCTTCAAACAATTTTGCATAGTGCGCGCCTGTGTGTGCGTGCATGTGTGTGTATGCCAACAAGACGAGGCTTTTTCCTATCCTATCTCCATGCAGCAGTAAAAATGTCTCTTTGTAAACGTTAGCCACAGGGCATGTTGGTGACATTATTAGCCTTTCTTCTTCAGTGTGTCAAAGCCCGTTTGTCCCTGCCCAGGAGATCTCACTTATTAGTAACAAATGAGAAGGGACACTTGAGTACTACAGCACCATAGGCGTACCCTCAGCCATGACAGCGTTTCTGTAACTTCAGTGCAGCTGTGTCCATCTGCACCTCCTGACATCTAAAGCGGTGAACTAGCTAGAGTTAGAAAAGTTTTAGGTTTGGAACAGTGGCACAAGCTCTGTGCCCAGCCTTGAATGCCCATTTTGGAGGACATGCAAGGCCTCTGACAAATTGGTGTGTAGACAGAATGAGGGGCAAAAGATACATCTTTTTCTCTCGGTAGAAGGAAAGATGATAAGGCAGTGTAACTTTTGGTCTCTCTATAGCATGTTGTATTGTCTGCCTGCACTGGAAACAGAAGGGGGTGAGGGCGAAGAGGACTGGGCTAAATGGCATACGTACATGATGTGAAATTGCTGAGGCAGTTTACATGTTGCGTATAATATGAGAATTGTCCACCTCATTTTCTTTCTCCTATGTGTGAAACTAGTATTTGTACGGTACTCCCAGAGCTCACAAAGCATGTGATCTGTAACCTTGTCAGTCTCCTTTATAGCCACTTCTGGCTTTCTGCATGTGGGGTGTGAATTGGGAATAGGAGAGCCAAAATAACCCCATTCATGGTGAGCCATGGGCTGTGAAGTATGATTTACACCTCTGAGATGTCCAGTCTGCTCCAGACTAAGCACTGGGGAAAGTGGGAGGGCAGTACAAAGCACCGTAACACAGACTTAGCCCAGCCAAGGGGCTGTGACGCTGTAGGAACTGGAGAGGGAGAGGGTGTTTGCATCTGCAAGACTTGTTTCTATGTGCTAAGTGTCTTTAACTTTAAAAGAAGTGAGGGATTCATTGTTTTGTATTTTTCTTTTCCTGTCTCTGCTTACTGGTGTTCTGAATTAATATTATTCATCTAGTGATCTTACTGAGAAGCTTCTTGTTACTTCTTCCTTGCTAGTAAGAAACATACTAACACAAAGTAGATCATGAATCCTGCTTTAGTTCCCCTACCTCTTGTTAACTTATGTGGCCCTCTCCAATGCATTGCAGCTGATGTGTGGGGGTTGTTTTTGGTTTTTTTTTTTGGGAGGCATCCACTTTGAGTTTAGTTTGAGAATTTTGAGGTTCTCTAAAGGCTTCACTGAAATACAGGCGTGTTGCAGTTTCCATTTAGCCTTTGTGAATTAATACTGTAGCTTTCTCAAACTGGTCCGTGAGAAGGTCTACTTCTGATTAAACCCATGTTTATAAGTATTGGGTTGTGCTCTACTTTTATATGCATATGTGCATACACATGTGTGCATACGTGTTTTAGTGTATTAGGGTCTGTCGTTCTCTGAATGCCAAAAGTATAAGAGATAAGTAGGACTAGCTAAAATGGTACATACTTTGGAGTGCCCTCATACTCATGTAAATCTGGAGTAAGCTGATTTTGCTGTTTAAGTTCTGGTGTTTCCTGGTACATGAGTTGCAACTAGAATTGTTTCTTGCACTATAGGTCCATTTTGATCACTTACAGCTCTGATCTCTACAAATGAAACTTTCTGCTTCCATGGGGAGTCTAAAATACATAATGTGTATGACCAAGTTTTCCTGGAGCCTGTAGGCAGCTGTAGACATTAAGTGTTATTCTGCTGTGGTTATTCATGCATGGAAAACTTCATGGCAGTGACCGCTGTTGCATTCCAGAAAAATTAAGTGTGCCTGAATTAAAGCAGGCCTGACGCTATACATCTCTCTACCTTCTTTTCTCTCTAATTTGTATGTCAGATGCTGCAAACTTTCATCACTTCATCTGCAGCATACTTGTATGCATAGACAGACAGAGCCCGGTATTTTGAAGGAAAATCTTTTCCTCATCAGAGGAACATCTAAAATGACTTCATGGAATTGTTCAAGTATCCTCTGGCCTGGATTCAGAGGAGCACACCAGTCCATACTGAAGTCTTCCGTCAGCCATGTGTGCGAGTGCAGTGGGACTCAGAAAGCACATGCTGAAAATTAAACATGTGCTGCCATATTTTCTTGAGCAAGTGCGCTTCCCTAACTTGGAACCTCAGTAAGTGCAGCAACATGTAGCACAAATTTAAGCAGCTGAAATAGGGATTTTTTTCTTTTTTTAATTTTTTGGTGTGGGATGTGTAATAGCAAATCCTTTGCCATGTAAGTAAGCTTAGTGAATTAACAGAGCTCATACTACTGGGAATAAGTGAATCCTGTGGGCTTGTTTTGAATGAAATTAATGTGAACCCTCCAAAGAATTTTTTCCTTCATAACAGAATGGTGCACTTAGAGGAAACCTTCCAACTTTTCTGGTTATTCTGAAAAAATTGGAAAGCACAGTAAGAACTGATTGACAACTGCTTGTAGTGTGACTGCACACTACCTTCAACTTGTTTTTTAAAGTCCCCGCAACAGAGCCTTCTTTTCAGCCTGGGAATGCTATGTGACCCAGCAGATGAAACTGCATTAAATATAGATGACCTTTGGCAGTGACCCCTCCCCTCCATAGATTTGCTTTCATCCCGCCAGCAGAAGGAGAACCGAAGGGGTCATAAAATTAACACAAAGATAAAAGATTCTGACAATTGAGGTTACATAGCTAGGTATCCTTGCATGTATAAGAAGATACTCAATGTATGTTCAATAATCCAAAAGAAAAGTGTAACTTTCCTGTCTCACTTAGGAGCCTGTGGTCAGGCCCAGTATGCTGTGCTGGTGTAGCTTGTTTTCTGTCCTAGCGAACTGCTCCTTGGCTAGTAGCAACAGTTGCATGTTGATGACATCGTTTCTACCTCCTGTGTCCCCAAGAGGACTAATATTGGCTCCGGTCTTGTTGGCACAACTGTCAAAAGCTTATAGTACCACTTTGTCCTTTGCCTTGAGTGTCACTGAGGTGTCCCAATGTGTAACACTTTTATACCTGTATTTAATATGTGGTGTGACTACTCAGGGTCATTATGAGAGGATCAGGTACAGAAGTACAGAGGATTTTACAGACACACATCTGTGATTTGGAAAGGGCATGGTGATAGGGGTAACGAACTACTGAAATAGAACCCAGACTCTTAATGTGCTGAGCATGGTCCCTACTGTGGGACCTGTAAGTGCTGTGGTCTGCAGTGACCTTGACAAAGCAACGAATTCCACACTGTCATTTTTTAGGGGGAGGGAAGGGGAAG
The DNA here is from genome assembly GCF_963924245.1 of Chroicocephalus ridibundus. Classification (NCBI taxonomy): domain Eukaryota; kingdom Metazoa; phylum Chordata; class Aves; order Charadriiformes; family Laridae; genus Chroicocephalus; species Chroicocephalus ridibundus. Next base: position 52,504,917 of record NC_086289.1, read on the forward strand.
AAAAAAAAATACATTTGAAGTAATGCTAAGACTCAAGGTTTTTTTCCCCCCCTCCTTAATAAAATGTCTTTAAGTAAAGATTTATTAGTTTTATTTCCAGTAGAACATTTTTATTGAATAAGTCTATGAAAATTCTTGATGCACAGCATCATTAGATAACCATGTAAATGACTTGGTCACGCAGTGTCAGGTGGCTTTATTTAAAGTATACAGTCAGGAGTTTTGGTGAAACATTTTCTGTCTTTTCTTTCCTCCATCTCCCTGGTATTTGCTGATTCATCTGAACTGTTGTGTTTTGAGGGAATGAGTTAGTTGCAGTGGAGTGGTACTGCCAGAGCCTCTCTTGGGTTCTCTCATACTTGCTTATCAGTGCTAATCCTGATGGGCTCGGGGGAGAGGGAGTGTCATCTGCCCTCAGCAGTGAGTGCTATTAGCCTGGCGGGGTTCCTGGTTTTCAGAGGAGTTCTCTAGAAAATGACGATTCTCGTTCTGTGGTCATTTAGAGAAAACTGCCCTGCTGAATTGTGAAGTTTGACTCCAGTCTTGGAATCATGATCAAAATGGAGTCTGTTTTGCCCTAACTGCCCTCTCAAGTCACTTTGGTATTTTTTTTAAAAAGAAAAACAAAAAAGAGTGTTTTTCTACCTTTCATCTGTATGCTTTGATCCCGCATCCTTCTGTGCGTACGGAGCTTTGGTTTCATTGCTACAAGATCGGCATGTGGAGGATATAAAGCAACTTTTTCTCTAGCCTTATACTGTCATCAGCTTGGATGCACAGCTCATCTGAGGAGGATGCAAGTTGTTTAAGCCTAGCACAGGGCAGCTACTCATAGGAACCAGCTTCAGGCACCGAGCAAATCCTGCTGGTGAGAGGCAGGGCTTCCTGTGGGCCCTGTCAGGCTGCAGCTCTCACCTGCTGGACAAGCCCTTCTCTCCCAGTGCCCCTCCAGGATAAGCACACAAAACCTTCCAATTTATATCTCCAGGTGGTGTCTAAACTTAAATATATCCCTCCTGGTATACAGATAAAGCTTTTCTCATTAAACCTTTATATCAACACTTTGATTGCTTTCATGACTTGCATTTAAAATGATGCTTTAAAATTGATCTGTATCCTGCCCTCATGTGGCATGCTTTTAGCTGCTTTGTTGTACATAGTTTATCTATATATAGAAATATAAATGAGTGGGTTTAATAAAAAAGGCAATGAAGCAACTCTGCATCAAAAGAATCTCAGGGAATACAAGTTCTCCAGCCTCTCATTCTTGAGAGTTTGACTGCAGTCAACTGTGCAAAACGAAGTTTTCTTCATTTCAGAAGGCCGTACCATCTGAAGCACTGTTGTGTTATTTGGAGCATGTTTGGTGTTTTAATGAATGTTAAATTTTCGTTTTGTTTAATGAATGAAAATTATTGTGAGAATGCTGTGCTGGCTCTGAATTACACCATTGTGTCACCCAGAAAAAAAACTTCCTTTTGCTCAAGAGATGGGATGAAAGGGAGGCATCGTGCAGGTATTAATCATGATTTGTGTCTGATGGCACAACTGCATTGGGAGAAAGCATAAAAATCCCAACACTTCTAATCATAATTTCAGCCACTTTTAAATGCTATTTAAACAATGTATTTCTCTTTCGGATGTGTGTTTATGTCGTGGCACAACTCATAATTAAAATTCTGTAAATATACAAACTATAAGGAAAAGATGTTTTGACTGGGCAGGACCTTTGCCTCTTTTATGTGTGACAGACCATGGGATTTCACAGTTCTGTGCTTCTACAATTCTGCTGCTTAGTTATCTTTTCTCAGATTTGATTTGCTTCAGGTCCTTTCCTGTGTTTGGAATACAGAGATCTTAGAAAACATCAGTTATTTAGGTCAGAGCTGTTTGCAGTGCTGTTACGGCTTCCCTGTGCATTTGTCAGGATTCTGTGTGAGTCTCTTCTGGGCTTGGGCTGCTTCTACCTGCTTCTCTCCCCATCAATAACACACAAGATGGAATGAAAACTTATTCCACTGGTCGTGTCCCCTCTCTCCAGACTGGCTATTGCAGCTCACATTTTACAGGTGTAAGGGTTTATTCTTATTTTCTTTCATCTTTCTCCTTTGGAGCTTGGTTGGTGATGGCTTGTCTCAGGAAGTGAAGCTCATGAGACTGCTCTTACTGTGTGACTTGCTTGGCAACCTAGTGCTTTGTGAATGTTTCACTGTCGTGTATATGAATGTCCTTTGTGTGCAATGGCAGCATCTATTTAAGTTGTACAGCTTACAGTAAACATGAACATTGACCATGGATTTAAACATCTGTCCTTTTTTGCATTGAGCGGCTCACAGGCAGGAGAACACTGTTGTAGGTGTACTGCAGCAATCTTTACTCTCATTGCCACCTCTTCATTTCAAGCTTGATGAAACTTGGACTGGTTATCCTGATTAATCAGTTAACCAACTGGACTCGGTTAACCTGATTTCTTATTATCACCTGATTACTTTCCAAATTCTGTGGCAGTCCATGGAGCCATGTGAGAATTGAGAGGTGACTGTGGCTGTTTCATTTGTTTCATCTGATAAAGTGCATTATGTTAATTTTTTTTTCATTTGTTATTTAGACTTTCAAAATTTCTGCTGTAATGGACAGTGTGAGCTCGAGAGGTAATCTCTGTCTGATTCTCTTATGTTGCAATTAATAGAAATTTTGCATTTTTTTTGTCCTTTTTTTACCCATGAAATATTTAGTACTTATCAGAGGGATGAGACGTAGGATTATGTGTGCCAGATAGCATAAGAGTTTCAAATCCAGAACATTTGTCATTTCAGCTGATGGAGTGTAACTGAGGGAGGAATTTGATCCATGAGTTTTATGTCTACCAGATCTGTTGCTGACCATTAGATTTGCACCAGCATAGACTGAAAATGCCATTCTTCATAAATATCTATTATAAGAATTAGTCTAAAATAAATTTCTTAGGGGTATATGTCCATTATCATTTTAGTAGCCATCTCTTTTCCTCAGACCTTCACCCACAGCAAATCAGTCATCTTTTCCTGAAGCCAACATCGCTTCTATTGATTTACACCAGCTAAGGATCTGCTAAGTGCATTCTTTGTATGCACTTGTAAGAAATTTCCTTCTCTTCCATTGAATTTAATTATTTTGTATAGGTATGACTACTCTAAACTACATGTGGCTTTTGAGGAAACAAAATGAAAATATCAGATATTACTTCCCCATTCCATTTTTTTTTTTTAACTTACATTTGAAAATCCTCTTTGAGTCAGTAAACGGGACACCTGTCAGCCAACTGTGAGCTGAATTTCTATAATTTACAGAAAGACTGGTCATAAAGTGCTTAAAGCTCTGGGGACTTGGGTACCACCCAGTGCAGAACAGATTAATTTCACGGTGTTTTTCTGCATTTGCACAAATTAAAAATATGAGAGTCTATGCTTTGTTTGTTTGAACTTCTTGAATTAAATTTCTTCAATTAGTTTTGTGTTCAGGTTTGGACACTCAGCATTTTCCAAAAGTCTCCAAATTCCTCCGAGTTTAATGCCAGTCTGCAGACCTCTTTCTGTGCTTATATCCTGTTAGTCCTTGAGGCAAAAGGATTTGTTTCTGTAATGTATGTTTATCACTGGTTTTGTCCACTTGGATGTTACTCTTGTTTGCACGTTTCAGATCTTACGTTCCTACACTACATGTTATTGCTGGATGAAATGCTTATCTCAGGGACTCTAACTTTGTGTTCACCACTACTTCAAATGGTTTTGGTGCTTCATGTTGGAATCAGTGTTGAAAGAGATAGAAGTGTGGCTTCAGGAATCTCTCATAGTTGTTTTGGGGAAACTGCTTTGATTAACAATTCTCAGCGATTCAGTGATGTAATATAATTCAACCATGTTTAAATTTAGCCAAACTTGTCCAGATCTCTTGGGAATTCTTTCTTCTTCTTCTTCTCTTTCCTTCCTTCTAGTGAGAGCTGGTAAAAGAGTGGTTTCCCTCCCACCCCTGCAGAAAGTTGCCATGAAAACAATACCTTTCAAACCTGCTGAAAAATGGAAAATCCACAAATGGAAAATTTTGGGGCAGAAAAAAATAGTTATAACAATAGTTTGATGACTCAGAACTTCTTGAATCACATCTCCCTGTCCAGATGTCCCTGAATGGGGTTAGGCTGCAAATTGGTGACTTTGCCCGTAGCAAGTTTTGCCGTTTGTAAAATGTCTCCTTGAAGTTCCCATAATGATTTTTACATGCGATCTAGCAGAAACTGTTCTGAGTTACAGCATCTCTGCATTGCTGGGACTGCAGGAAATAACCTGAACGTCGTCTTGATGACTGAGCTACAGCTTCTGGGCTTTCCAAGAAATTTTGCCACTAAGTCTGTGTGTGTGCAGGGTTTTTTTGTGTGTTTCTTAATTTTAATTTCCGCCCCCCCCCCCGCCTTCAGTCAATTAGGATGGGGCTTCATCTGCTTTGCACTTAGCAAGCTAATCAAAACTATTCAGGTTAGGCACCCTCTGTGGTTAATGAAGTGAAATGTGAGTTTAAATGCTTTCAGGAATACTCCCTTGTTTAAACATTTATTTTAAGATTGATGTATCAGCTTCTGGGGTCTCTCTCCCCACTAATCAGTTAATGTCTCTTTACTTCGTTTTATCAACTCGATAAAAAGGAATTCTATATATGAAAAAGTAAGCAGTAGTATGTAACGCTTAGAAGAGCGGATTATTTTTGTCTAAGATGGCATCGTAATCTATTCCTTTATATACTAAACTGAATCAACATGGCAATTACTTGGGGAATTAAGGAGTATAGTCAGTTTTTTCTTTTCTGAGATCTGGAACATTGGATTGCATGTGCTTAACTCTTGAGGGCCGACAATGTATCTTTAGTATAGGAGCATAGTTTGCTAAATATCTAGTAGCTGTGACCTAGTTTCATGCTTCTTCATTCCACCATAATTTGGCAAACTGCAGAGTATCTTGAATTTATGACTGGTTTTGTTCAAATAGGACTGAGCCCATGGTGTGATCAAGGCCAAAGCAGAAGACAGTGTGAACTGGCTGTTGTTACCTGCTGACATAAATCACATCAGTAGATCAGCCCTGTGGTGCTTGGGACAAGTAGACAAGTTGGAATGACCTACACTTCACAAAAATTTCAAAGGCTGTTCTGAAATTGGAAAGTAATTATTTTGGTTTTGCTGTGTCCTTTTTAAAAATAATTGCAATTACAATGCTCTCCGTGTATTAATAGAGAGTGCAAAGGAGTAGGAGTACCTGGATGGATTTTGTAGACTTCAAAAATAGACTATCTACCTTTCCTGCATTTATCCCATAAAGGAGGGCTGATCTACAACAGTGTTTTTTCCAAAGACAATGCCTAACTCACATACACAATTTTTCCATTCTAGAACTAATTAGTTTTGGTTGAGTAACTCATTAAGTAACAATAAGAATCATATTTCCAGGAACACTTTCCTTGTTACAGAAAATTGGAATCAACTGTGGAAGTGTGGTTACTGAATCTAGTTACTTTTAATAGAGCGTTTTTGTTTTTTTTTTTTTTAAGAGTTAAGGAAGAGCTTCCTGTTACAATGCAAAGTGTTTTAAATACAGCTGATTGGGTGACTGGATTACAGTTGTAAAATTTCATGCTCCTTTGAATGTAAAGTTTTATTGCACTTTGTTTTTTAATAGAAAGATTTACATTTTCTGAAAAACTTCCCAAGATGAGCGATGGCTCAGCTAACAGAGGAAGATGTAAGAATCTTCTTCTCTGGAGTCTTTTAAGAATAGGTTCGATAAACCCTGGCTCTGGGTAGACCAGAGCTGGGGATGGACCTCTGAAAATCCTTCCAGTTTTGCACTTGCTGTGAGCCATGTAATCTGTTTAGTCCATTTATGTTGCATTGGCTTCTGTCACGAAAGTTTTATTTACGCTGACTGGGCTTCGATCTTCAACTTAGGGGTGAATTCTGCCACTGAAGACCCATATACAGTGCCTCCCTCCCTGAAAATCAGCCTGGAGTCTAGTGTACCTGTCTAGTTTCCACCACCTGCTACTCCCTCTGTGCGGTAGAGAAATTTCAGCCTTTCTCCTTCCCTATTTGTTTTCCTTTCACTCTCAGTGCCAGAGGATGCACAGTTTTCACCTACCTGAAGGCTGCTTGCCTTAGTCTCCTCCTTTTCACAGTTATTGCTGACCTGCTTCTCAGGAGGGTCCAAGGATCTACATCTTTCTCAAGGTCTGAATTTTGGGGTGTTTGATCACTCTTGAATGAATGATTTCTTCATGTTCTGCCTTTTTGCTCTCTCTTGAGAATCTGCTGCTGCAGTTCTGCTTTGATTTCACACTCTGTCCATTTATAGTCAGGCAAGACTTCAGTAAAATAAATTGATTCCCCTGACGCACTGTGGGACATGTTTCTTTTGAATGGTGTCATGTTCTTTGTGACTTGTTTTTCATTACTCAGAAAAGAAGGGAGAAAGGTGAAGACCTTAGGCTTTTATATTTCTCAGTTGTCTCCTTACTTTTCATTTTAACTTTTACTTCTTGTCTTTCATCATTATACCACCCAAATGTGCTTAGGTCAAAACTAAATGCTTTGCCCTTCAGTGTGTTTTACATTCAAGCTTTGCTGTAGAATCCACAGCTCATCACATCAACCTCATGACAAAGGAAAGCAGCTATTGAGGAACTGATTTCTCATTTTTCTTTGTTGCTTTGACTGTCTAATGTTGTTAGTTTACATACCAGGAGAATGTATACAAGATGAGAGAAGCTTATTGACCCATTGAGGCCTGCCCTTATTAACCCTGAAAAAATCTAATCAACCAATCCATCACCACTGTGAACTAACAAGTTCAATTGGTGGCTGTGGCTTCTGGTTTCTTCCACAAGCGTGATTCCAAGTCTTGTTTGAACTGACCATTGTTATTTACTTTCATTGCTGGGTGTGTTCATTTGTTGCTTACCTCAGCGACCTGACGGGTGGATAAATTTTGTCTGATCTGTGTGCTACAGCCTCATCTTTAACTTTTCTTTGCGTCTTCTCCTTTATAGCACCAACTTAGTTAAAGGAGCTTACTGACATAAATGCCAACTTCCTTTAGTGCACGTGTACCACAGTGTTCATACGGTCAGAGAAGCTATGCTCGTTTCTTGAGATGACTTTGGTACATGCGAATATAAATCTTTACTGCAGAGTGAACCTGAGTTGGCCACCCTTATGTGAATCCCCTTTCAGCCAGGCAAGCGAGAGCAGCTACAGTGGTGGGCAGCAGCAAGCCGAGCACAATGACTTTATTACCAGCTATTGTCTTGGGCTCTCAGTCCCCATCCAGTCAAATCAGGTTTGAACATTCACATTTGTGTTTGAGGCTGTCCTCTGTGTTGTGCTCAGCCAGCCCACCAGCCACGGCTTTGGGGAAGCTGCAGTGAAGAAAGACCAACAATTTCTCACAGTTTCCTCCCATTCATTCCACAATGCCTCAGGAACTGTGTGTACTGGGGGAGATTTTCACTGACCTGATAAACTAGTGAGCACCAAATCCCAAGGAAAGGTAGAGAGCAGAGTTGTGTAGCTTTAACTTTCTTGCAGCTCTGTGAAACTTTACTGTTGTCCTGGAACCACTGTCTCATGAATGTCATTGGCCTTAAAGAAGGGATAATTTATTGATAATACAGTATGTCCTGTTGTTCTGACTGGCTGTATGGATGCAGTGTGTATCACAGTCTGTGTTTTAGTTGAAGTCGAGGGAATTTTGTTGGGAAGAGAAAGAAGAAAGCATAATTGGAAAAAGAAAAAAAACAAGAGAGAAACTGCAAATGTAGACCAGCAGTTTTGTTGGGCATCGTAGGTTTCCAGTACTGCCTAAGGATAGTCACACCTTATCTGTACTCGCATCTGGACCAAACATTTAGTTCATGTAAAAAGGGCATAGATGCATGATGCCAAAGTAGCTAGGCTAAGGAAGATCCAAGTAAGGATCTGCCTGCCCCATTTTACTTTTGCTGGTTACTGTGCATTGCATTTCATGTATTTCAGGCAATATGTTTCCTATTTGCATAACTGTTTATATTTTAAACAATCCTATCTCAGAGCAACAATGTGTATTTGCTCTTAAAATATTTGTCTTGATATGTTTCCCAATTTCTGGTCCTGGCACATCAAACTCAATAGAACGTATTCTGGTTTTGGGAAGATGAAATCAGCCAGTGATGTAATCTATGTAACTGATGTCTCTCTTTCCTTCATGGCTCCACTGAATTTGCTGCCTTTATTTTTATCTCTCATAAACTCAGCAATAAAGGACAGACAATAAAAGTAAGTTTTAGATTTTAGGCTCTCACTGTGTTTTAAATTTGTAAGAAAACCATATAAGTGACTTAGCTAGGATATAAGTCAATAAGAAACAGAGATAAGAGGAACAACCACTAGACTCAATGTCTGTCTGTCAGTCAGCAGAGATACGTGTACCTTTAATGTGGAAAGGAATCGTTACTTTAAAGAGCTATTTTGAGGACATCCTATTTTAAATTCATTGCAAATATTAGCCATGCACTGTTAGTAAGAATATCACTTACTCTAGCATAAGGGTGCTCCAGGTGCTGAAAAAAATTGCCTGGTATCGGGGACATATTGAGAAAGCTGTTCTTACTATTGAATGACTTTTTTTTTAATTTGATGTCACACACACACCCCTTATTATACAGTGGCACTTACGTTTTGGCGCTGGCAGGTCAAGCCCTGTGGATGGCTATTCTATATCATTGCCGTTGACTTTACAGCTGATACTTGCAAACTTCTTGGCAAGGCCTGGCAGAAAATCTAAGGGAGTACAGAAAGTCCTGTCCAAAGCAATACCTTCAAGAAATGCTAAGCCTATACTATTGTTGTTGATGGTAATTTATATCCATTTAAACAAGGTATGCCTGGTCTCCAGGGTTCTCAACTGACCTCCTTAAGCGCTAAAGCAGTATGTTGGCAAATATGGAATGACCAGCCCTCCTTGTAAACACAGCAGGTACAGGAAATTGCAGATTGACAATGATGAAAAAATGTGCCAATTAAATAATTTATTTCTTTTTTGACCTAGCAGAAGGAGAATGCATTATTTTTTTTGTTGTTAAATTGCCTATTTTTAGATAAATCTATTTATGAAGCTCACTTTGTCTTATTTTAAATTCCCTTCCACTGTTGGCATGCTGTAACATAGTGCTCTTAATATCAGTAAGGGTCCATCCTAAGACAGCAAGAAGGTGTTGCTGTCTATTGAACCATTTAGTTATGTAAGGTCAACTCTACTGTTGGAAACACAGACTTATCCTCTTGCTGATTTATGAAAACAAGCCCTGATCAAGAGAGTCAAGGCAATAAAACATATTTTTCTACTGTAAACATGCTATTTCCTTTTAAATATTATCCCATTAAACTTTGTCATTTTTAATTGCCATGCCTATACACACATATCAAAAGCAGAGCTATCTTTTTTCCCCCACAAGGAGCAAATGTCATCTTCTTAGTAACAGGCAGATTCTGTGATGATTTAAGTGATATTTTAGCCTAGGATTTTATGGGAAATGATGAAAATACTTTAGAAAAACAACAGCAAACAAATAACACTCAGCAATACAACTCTTCTAATTAGCTGGAAGTCAAAGAACAGATGTTAAAGAGAATTATTTTCTTTCCCTTTGTTCTTTTCCTTAAAAAAAATATTCTAATGTACTCTTCAAAAACTTAAGTGAAACAAAAGTAGTATTCAGGCCAAAAGTCAAGCAAACCTCTTTGTTTAGTTAGTGGAAAACATAAGACACTGCGAAAGGAAACCTGCATTGTCAGAGGCTGTATTAAGGATGGAAGAGCAGTAGTTGAGTGCAATGACAGTGGAGGGATTGGTTAGGATGTCTAAACAGATGCTGTTGAAGTAGATGTCATTGTCATTCGCTTGCTTTACACTTTTTGTTGCTAGAAGCTGATCTATGACAAATGCAAGCCTGTTATGTTGTTTTGACCCCAATAATGACAAAGATAAACACTTTTAAAGTCATAGGTGAATGGCCACATGTGGCTTCTGTTGACTTCAGTAGAACCTCTGCATGAGCTTCTGGATTCAGTATTTGGTTTGTCTCTGGGAGTATGGAGTCTTGCCTGTTCTGCCTCATATTGGTCTGGAGACCACAAAAAATACATTTTTCAAGTAGTGGCCTGAGAAAAAGCCGCAGAAACATTGTATACCAAAGCTACCACAATATTCAAGGTCGAGTACAGAGATGATATGACAGATGGAAATGAATGCATGAAAAGGAATGTGGTCTGGAGACCAAATACACTGTATAAATTCAGCCCATAATAGAAATCTTAAGTTCAAGCAATCACACCAATCCCATCATCTGTAAAGCTCAGTTATAACTTTTGATGTAATTCCAGCAGAATTTGTAACAAAAGGTTGAATTTATTCCTAGCAGCATTTTTCCATAATGCAAAAGGAGCAATATATAAAAAAAAATAAAATATCAGAGTTATAGTTATGTTTAGACTGACAAAAAAAATCAATGCATATTCACTGATCCTTACTGTGGAAATCTGTAGATTCTGTGCATTCTTGTTAAACGGGACCTACAACAGCTCACGTTCTCTGCCCCTCTTTTGTTGTTGCCGTTGTTGCAGGCTTTGAAAACAAATGCCTGTACTACGAGGTCAAAAATCTTCTGAGTAGATCATATACCATAGGTGTAATTCAAGAATGACTTTAGTATGCTTCCTAACCCTTCTCCATCTGCTCCTGGCACCTGATTTATTACAGCACACAGGTCAAACTTGTCTCTGGTGCTTGACTGGTCATAAACTCCTTTTTGTACAAGAAGGAGAGGAAAGTATTAGCACTCAATAAATTATAAAATGAAAGAACACTAAGAGTAGCAATATCGCTGATTTTAGTCTGGCTCTGAAACTCCATGTTAGGCAGAAGAATTGCAAGTGTTTTGGCTAGAGAAATCTGAGGCCACCTTGAGTCCTGAGGTTTCCTGGACCTTGGCTAACTTTCTTTGAAAGCGGGATGCACACTCCAGTGGCTGTTTTCAGAAAGGAACAGAGGAAAGAGTGAAGTAATTGGGAATTACATTTCCTCTTTTGACAAGACCAACTGCTGTTACAGTGTATTTGGATACTGGGGCTGGCTTTTTTCACAAACGGCCCTCCAGCTTCTGCTGTCAAAGCTTCTTTTGGAGTTTAAGATGGAATTCTCTTAAGAACCCTGTGTAGGCCCAACTCTGTTCCACTGAAGGTTGGTGATGATGCTTTTATTGATTTTTATGGAAAACACTTCTGCTGAGCTAGAAAACCTTACTGTCGTTGTAGTTTTAGGAAGACAAAACAGAGGTGTAAAATGCTGGCATTTAATCTCATCTTCCCTTTCACTTTGGTGCTCTGGTGAGCTGTTTATTTTCAGCTTATTTCATCACTGGAGGAGTAACTGGGAACTTTTCCTCAAGCTGTCATGACACAAGCTGAATAAATAGAAGTGCAGAGAGCCTATCCTGAGTCTGTCTTTTCCCAGTGCGGAAGAAAACTGCAGACTTAGGATCAGATCCAAAGTGGAGGGAAGTCAATGGGAGCATTTCTGTTGTTTTCACTAAATTTTGGATTGGGATGGTTCTTGTAAAAAGTAAAAAAGCTTCCTGTACAAAAATTCCACCAAAATAATATTTAGTTTTGTTTGGCATCACATTTTCCCGTAGTGTGGTAAAAGCAGAAAATTATGATGACTTTGAATGATAGAAAGGGGTCAAATCCAGCAGTTAATTAATTTTTCACTGTGTCCTTGTCCCGATTAAAGTCTGGAAGACTTGCACTGCTATTTAATGTGAAGTTTGAAGACCAAAGGGTGGATAACAGAACCAAGATGATGGTATTTACCAGTACTCTGAGACATGAGTGGATGCTATTAATTCTGCTTGTTCGGCTGGATGGCTACATTGTGCTCGAATAGCTGAACTGGCTGGCTGTACTCTTTGAAAAACAAACAAACAAAACCAACGCAAAAACAAGTTCTAGTATGTGGCTGGAAAAGGATTTGATACTGCTTTATATTCTTTTCTCTAAAGGCATTTGGTAGGATTTTCAGACAGATACTCTCTACGATGATAAACTAAGTTTATGGAGATGGGAAGCATTGCTCTTCAAGGCTGAAAAATGAGCTTGCAGATATCATACTATAGTTGCATGTACACTGAGGCTCTGCCTTGGGAGGCAGAAGAGTAACTGCTCCTTCTGGCATCCTGTTAGCTTTACCGCAGCTTGGAAGAGCTTGTTCCAAATCCTTCCTGTGCTTGTGCAGCTCTGAGAGTTTTTTCTTGTGTCAATTTCAATGATAAAACAGGGAAGAGGGTGAATTTTGTCTCAGTGGCTCGGAGATGTGTTGGGTCTGCATTATTAATAGAAGGGAAAAAAAAAAATCATAAATCCCTCTTTTGTAATAAGCAATTTTGAGGCTTCCTGCTTTTAGAGATTAAATCCTTTTCCAAACCAGCAGTAGGATTTTAGGCACCTCACCTGTCTGTCAAAGTCTACCAGTAGAGAATTCTTTTCTGTAAAGAAGCTGTTTGTGCTGAATGGTACAACTGTGTCTTCTGGATAAAGGATCTGAAAGACAGCGGCCCATCTGCATCAGCGCGTTGCAGTGGTATGATACAGCACATGGTTTTAACTGGTGCAATGAAGTTGTGGTAAAGGCCGTTTCACTTATAAGCCTGGGTGGTTTTGTTTTTTCTTGGTGTCTCAGACATGGAACCAAACCTGATGTAGTTGTAGTCACCAGGCAAATTACCACCACCAAAAAACCCCACTATTATAACTGTCCATTATGTTCTCTGTTTCCTTAATTACGAGATGACTTACTTTGTTTCGGGACTGGAATTTAGGCATTGGCTTCAATTCAGATGATGCAGAAATATATTTCACAGAAAAAATATCCATGTGGACAATGTGACTTAATTTTTGGCAAACCTAGATCTTTGGCAGATTTTTTTTAAATGTTCAGTAATATGTATCATAAAAAAAATCAGAACGTTTTGATTAGCTCACTCTGTGTCATAGATAGTTATACATGAAACTTCCGTGTGTATTTCCATGGCCCATGGGAAATTACCTCCACTGAAGACAGAGAAAGAAACTTTCAGAGGCACGGATGGATGCTGAATGTTTTATATTTGAGTAGCTCTGTAAAAGGTATGCTAAGGCATTTTAACTTTATAGACCATGTATTTGATGGGATTGCAGCATATTATGAGCTTAGATAAACTAGTGTGGACATGGGTAACAGTGCTAAGGGTCTGGGAAAAGCAGAGAAAAGACTGCTGGGCGGGGGGGGGGGGGGGAAGCTGTGTTTTGACTAATCAGTTCATCAGCCGTTGCACTTTTGTGGCGTGCCATACGGCCATGTTCTTCCCAGGCATAGAGATTCTCACATGACATGAAATATGCCCAGGCTAATAAATCCTAGCAGTCGCATTATACTAAAACAAGAGATAAATGCAGGTTTTATTCAACTTGCTGTAGTTTGTAGTCTGCAGTTGTTCTGTGTCTTCTACTGCAGAGCTTCTCACTGCAACTTTTACCAGTCCCATCTCCTGGCTGGGTGATTGGTGCAGATTAAAGTAGTAACATGAACATCTTCTTAGATGAATGGTGATATCTGGTCTGACTGCCAGAGAAATTGCACATGTATAACCACACAATAAATGGGCTAGCATATAGATTTTTCCTCAGCTAAAGAGAAATAGACAATAGCTCTTTGCCCTATTCCCTGTCATCTCATTCGAACGTGCAAGTTTGGTGATTTTTTTTTTTCCCTTTTTTCTTAAGGAAAGTGGTAGATCGGTCAGGGTCAGGCCATGAACAGGATCTGCTGTGAATAGTCTGTGGAAGCTGTAACCTTTCACTCCTACAGAAGGGAACTTGTTGGATTTTGGGTGGAAGTCTATAGATTCTATGCAACTTGGATTTTGGGTGAAAGTCTACACTGTGTAATCACAAATGCTTCCCTTCTGTGCAGAAAGAAAAAACTTCTGTGCAGCCTCCCAGGAAACCCTTGTTGGAGCTGACAAGGACATGAGGTCTCAGTTGTTCTGCTCATTGGAAGAATTACGGGATACGTTTAATCTCAGGCTGGTGTGCAGTAAGTAACTTCTCTTTGCTGTGAAGCAGTATCACATGAGGTGCTTTTTCTGCAATAGCTTTGAGCAGTTTCATTAGCTTTTTCAATGGCTGTCCTGACTCCTTGTGGCCACTAAAGACACTTGTCATACATAGACTAATTTTTCAGAGGACAGTGCTTTTTTCTAGTCAGCGATGTTGTATGGGTCAATACTGATTTTATTTAATTAAAATAGGTCTTTGCTTATTCTTCCATTTTGTAGAAGTCTCCATTTACCTAACTAGAGAACTTTGGGCGTTAGAAGGGGACTCATGGATCTTTATTAATGCTGAAGTTTAGCTCGCCCTGAATGCTTTTACAGTGAGCAAGCAACTCTGCCACAAGGGTTCTTTGCCGTTAGCCTTACCTGTCCTGTAAGGTGTTTACAGCTCACGTAGCTACAGTGGCAGCAGGTATAGCAGAATCAAGATGAAGAGTATCAGACATTTTTGTTTGGGAAGCTCTGTGATACGAGGATGCTCCGTGATGTAAGGATGCAGTAAAAATCACCTATATTTAGATGGGCTCACGTTTTCCATTCTTGCACCTTCATTTTATGTTAGTTTTAATCTGTTGGTTGTGTGTTTGTTTAGTAGGACTGAAATTTGGCAGGAATACTCCTTTATCTATGTAATGCTGACAATTGTTTTTCCTTCTTTTCCTGGATTAGTTTGTAGTGGTAGGTGGGTTGTTTATTTTTCTTTTGGCTTCTTGACTGTATAAGAACAGACTACAAATATCCTGAGAGATAAAATTACTCAAAAGCAATGTCAGCAACAGGCTCTGCCTAATAGTATGTGAAAATTGTTAACATAGCTACGGAGAGAGGATCTTCAAGTATTTCCCACATCTGAAAGTTGCCTATACTTCTTTGGATGTGCTTATGAGATCCTTTGGGAGGAGCTGGGAACAAAAGAAAGCAAAGATGATCTTGGCCAGGTTCATTAAAGTAAATCTTAGATTTAGCAATGTAGGGAGGTCAGCCCAGTTTTGTTTCTGCAATAATGTAGGTGGTTTTCCCCTGTTGTTGACTATCGAAACTAGTCCTGGATAAAAACTTAATATTCAAAAGCTGCTGATGGTGTTGAGTGGCTTGTGTGTGTATATATAATAGAATTTGCTGTTACCTTAACTTTTGCAGGTGCAAAGTATAATGACAGTCTTTAAATACATATTGACATGTGACTTTCTCCTCCTTCCTCAGAGAGGCTGAATATAGCAATTCACTAGAATCAGCCTAAATTTGACAGTTTCAACTTTTCCTGGCTTTTATGGGAATGATTTGTAAACTAAATAGCATTCTTAGTCATTGGTTTTGTGCAGGCTTTCTGAATGTGAAATTTTAATTGCCGGAGGGGAATACTTCCTAATCCTCCTCTTCTGGATTCTGATGAGGTTCTAGTTCATATGTATACAAATGTGAACAATTACAATGGCCATGCTGCAGTAGAAAGTATCCTGTTATCATTTTAATACTTTAAAACTAAAAATTGCAGCTCAAAATTCAGCTGGCACTAGAATCCAGTGAATGTCTTGTGATTCTCTCTGTAAAAAGTTAAAAGAAGTGCTGACTGTTCCTTCCAAAGAGATTTCTCTTTGTGGTCGATCTTCTAAAGTACGGTCCGACACTTCATTCTTGGAGTACGTTATGAGATGGGTGGCAGTGAGCAGTGATGACAGAATGACAGAATTTCGAAGGAACTTCATCCTAGCTGACCAGGAGCTAACATCTGGGACTCGGACACAGTGTTCAGTCACTTCTGTGTGAGAAAGCACTGGTGCTACTGGATAGCAATGTTGCAGCAGTCTTATAGGTGCATGCATCTGTAGGTGTATAGATGGCCTGTATAGAAATTCAACAAAGATGGTGCATGGGCCAGACTATGCAAAGCCTTCTTAGGATAGTTACTCTACAGTGATACTAGCAGATTACTCTTTATAAAGGTCTTAGAAGGAAGGCTGGTGTCAGTATTTGTGTCGTGTCCTGCAGAGAGGGAGTCAGTAGAGAGTTAAAACTTCCCCCCTCCCCCTCTGCCGCCCAGCGCTGCTCATTCTCTGCCACACGTTCTCAAGGAATAATGCACAAGTGAAATGGGTCAAAAAACCCCCCTATGCAGCACTCAATATAAACACACCAAGCTATATTCATATTCTGACTGAAGGGGAAAGGAGAAAATTCTTGTACCACTAGTTGGTTGAGAGGAACTTAATAAACCAATAATGCCTAAAAGGGATTGCTTGGATTAATATAGGCAGGGGATCCATTATAATTACCCATAAAAGCATTATGGAAGCAGAAATTCTTCCTTTATTCTCATCTCTGTACTGTTCTGCTAGTAAAACATTATGGAAGTTGCAAATTCATTACTGACTGCACAGGTCACGGTTAACCCTGCTGAAGGACTTAATTTGTAAAGAAAGTATAGTACAGAATTGCTTAATAACCACAGTGTATCTTGGATATTTCAAATATCTTCCTAGAATCAGATTAAAGATTTACATAATGAGAAGTTTGTCACTCTCTTTTTCTGGCTGCCATCCTGCCAGCTGCCAGACCCCATCAGCATGTTTTTGGTACAGCATTTCACATTGCAGGTGCTGGAGTGCCACACACAGTCCAAAGTGCTGCACACCACCAGCAGTCCCAGAACTGTGCTGAGCAAAGCCAGGCAATGCATAATTCACCTTTGAGTTACTCTGCACTGCTACACCGGGTAGTGAGCGGTCAGGAAATCGCAGGACTGACCCTTGGTGTGTTCAACGAGGGGAATGCCACCAAATGGTCTGTGTAGCAGTATTGTTCCTGAATGCGATAGAGTACAGGGGGCTGATGAGAACTCAAGGCCTTCATTTTGCTATCTAAAGAACGTATGTAATCATCAAAAGATGAAAGGCCAGCAAAACATGCAAATTTAACCCTACATCTTCACTAGAAAGATCAAATGTCACGGCCACTTGGTTTCAATGGTTTTACGGTGAGAACTCAAAGGCACTTAACAAGAATGAGGATTAGAAGAAGTTGCTTCTTGCTAACTGGATTAAAAAAAAAAAAAAGTGGAGCTTTTCTTGTTCATATTGGCCAGTTTGTGCAAGGCAGAAACTACCTCCTTCCATCTGAGAGCAAAAACTCAGGGGAAGGCAGGAATCACCTGTGAGAAAGCACCTGGGATCTGTGGGAGCACTGCAAAAGGAGGTTTTAGCTATGCGTGACTTTGTCTATAGTGCGTGAACGTACCTTTGGGTGGCTTGCATATGTCTACACAAGAGTTTCAGCCAGCACCAATAGATATTGCTGCCACAGGGACAGAGCTGCTGTTCTTTCCCGCTGGTGGTCTCTTGTTGCCACCCCTTGCTCCCCCTCCCTTGGCACACGCCTTTAGGCAGCTGCATGGTGAGGAAGCGATCTGGCCAAACATGTGGCAGAGTTGCGCGTCCAGCTTTCCAAGCCTGTATTTCTTGGGAGATGTGGGAGTTGTGTTTGTGCCTGGTAGTGAGTAGGCAGACTAGCGTGACACACTAAAATTTTAAGAAATCTGCCTGGCTTATTAAGGGGTGTGTGAAGATGGCAAAGAACAAAGGAAATATGTTAAAGCCTGCTCTGAAGAGTAGAGTGGCAAATGGGATAAGCAATTGGCAGAGGTGTCTGAGTAAGGGCTTGAAAAACAAGGAAGTTTGGGAGAAGAAGGAGGGGCACATGGGGAAGGAGAAGGGATTATTCTTGCCAGAGCAGGCCTTGATGAAAGGAGGGGAGGCTGGCCTCTGTTGTGGAGGGGGAAGGTGTGTATCAGGAAGGGGGATCCTAAATGCCTGGCAGAACTCCAACTAAATCCCAGTAGGTGCTCCACAGTGAGGAAACTGAGGCTGTCAATGTAGGAATGGATATATAGATGTATATTTTAAACATAAATCTTTAAAAAACATTGTGCTTTCCATCAGACAGAATAAGAGTTAGAAACCTTCCATCAGGCTGTGTGTCTGCTAGAGGTTTTGTAGGTGGGAACTGTAAAGCAAAAAACAAACAAGGATGAAACTGTGAAATGAAAGGCTTAATTTTTTGCAGTGGTGTTGGAGGCTTTACAGCTGGGCCTAGTGTCTTATAACAGCAAGACAACAAGGGCCCATTCCTACGACAGGATAACTGACTGTCTCTGCCTAGAAATTGCAGGAAGAATATGAGATAGTTGCAGCCTGCTCAGATATGGGAGCGTTCAAGTGTTCCTGATAAGAGAGAGAGTGCCTTGACAAAGCACAGGGGGAGGAACTCAGCCCGCATTCATGGCATGAGGGAATGTCCAATCTGTAACCTATGGAAGAAGCATGGTGGATGTCAAGGAGCTGCAGGCAATCCCCTTGTGCAATACATTCTGCTGCCCCAGCAGGACCTGCTACAGGAGAGTGCTGCTTTTTGTGAATAATTGTGTCCATGCTGCTAGTGAACTTGTGTGCATGCAGTATGCAAGGGGTGGAAATCTTGCATGGCAATGGGTACAGGAGGAATTAGTGTGTATAGCCAAGGAGAATGATTGTAAAATGTGAACATGCCCAGGCTGACGATGAAAACCGGATGTCTGTACTGGAGAAGCAGCCCATGTATCTTAGTTATTTGCAGAGATGTTACCTGCTGTTTAGTTGGTTTGAAGTGGCTGGAGTCCAGGCAGCTGCGGAAAAAAGCCCTGATTCAAGCTGCCCGCAGCGCTAAATCTATGCGGCTGCTGAGGGGGGACTGCTACAAACTGAGGGGTGGCACCAGGGCTCGCTCGCTAATTCAGTGTATGTTCTGAGAATAGATTGGAGCCCTGGCTTAATTTTAAAGCTGTCTTCCTTCGGTGAAGCCCCCTTGGGAAGAAGAGCTGTATTTCCCTGCCCTTCTTTACAGCTGCTGCTGTGAGTTGAAATATGTATTCTTGTCTCAGAGGGTGAATATATCCTCTTTTATTTATAAGACGTTGAAAAAGATCAAGGAGAAAAACACTCTTTTGTGAAAGGCTAGAGTTATTAAATGCTTAAGACCATTGTGCAGCATGTGTGGTTTTCTGGCTAATGGTGCAGGAAGATCAGGAGTCACTCTCTGAAGAGAGCCGCCAAGGTTCTGAGGGGCTAGCAGGGAGGTGGCTCGGTAAGTACATTGTATCTACAGGACAGCCATCCTGGTCCTTCAGGTAGGAAGGTTCGCCTTCTTCTTTCATCATTCCTCTCCTTACACTGTGGCTCCTCCTGCCCTTCCTGCTGTTTCTGTTTATGCAATTGAATCTCTTTTAAGACACTGCTATAAAAAAAAAAAAATCTCTGAAACCAGCCTAAGGTTCATATCAGGTGTTTCACGTGAATGCAGGAATTAAAATACCTTGATTCACATTACACACAAACTAAGACAAATAAGACAGTCCTTCCCCTTCACTGGCAGGCCACTGTTCCTTCTCCTTGGTGGAGTGAGGGCCGGAGAAGCTCTCAGACACCAGTGCTTTAAATACTGATACTGGTTTTGCTGCATATCCCTTACTGTGCTGTAGTCGTGCCAGGTCCTTCATGCTACTTGTTGGCTGAGGCTGCTCAGGCTGCTCTGTGCAGAGCCTCTGGGGATGCTCCCCCACCTCAGCTGCTGGGTAGCTGCATTTGAGACAGCGCTTTAACTAGTGGGAATGTTGCTGCCTCCAGCAGCAATGCTGCTCCTGCTTTTCCCAGGCTGCAGGACTTTTTTGCAAAAGCTATTCCCGGGTTTTAAAGGCTTGCCAGTCTCTGAGTGCAGCTAGAAACGGGTGGGGGGTTTGACACTAATGCTTCCAAATGCCTTCATGGCTGAAAAGGTCTGAGTAGTGACAGAGAGAGGGAAAACAGTGGTGGGGAGGCTGACAAATGTCCATTTTCTTCGACAGGAAAATAAAACATGAAGTCTTTGTGGAAAAAATAAATGTATCTAAATCAAGACCTGATGTATTTTGGAATAAGTTGCGTGCAGGACTTGGTTCCTGCTTGCTTGTTGATTTGCTTGTTTGTCCATCTCCATACAAACTTTCTGGTTTTTGTTTTCTGGATTGACATGCAAAGAAATTTTGCACCTAAAACTTCAGCTGCTTTGACAATTTGAGCTGGTTTTGTGCTTTAGAAGCACAAATAGCGTGCAATATGCAGAGGATGTTCAAGCCATGCAATCGGTCCTGTAAAGACTTTTGTGCATGCCTGTTTTCAAGTGGAATAGTCTTACTGAAGTGTTAGCGTGTGTGTCTTGAACTCATAGTAATTTTATATAAATATTACAGAAATACAAATGTTCTCAGTTTTAAAAAGACATATTTCATCTGCACTGTCTGTTTGTTTATTTGTTACTTAAGATTTATCATTCAGGGAGAGACAGTTGAAAGTGTATAAGAGACAAAAGTCTCTTTACAGATGTGTTGAATCTTTACATCCTTCACAGATATGTTGAATCCTGTAAGTATCACAGAGGAAAGTGTAGAGTAGATAGGGGCATGAACAGGCACATCCATTAAGCTAACATAACTGGTGAATCATTAAGGGTCAGGGAAGTAGTTATAAATAGAAGTGGCAGCAGAAGGTTATTTCTGTGAAGGACTTCAAAGTGAAGACAAGAAGCTTGAATGTGATGTTGAGCAAATCAGTCAAGGGAGAGTGACAGAAATGGAGCTGACGGTGTCCAGCAGGCAAGAGATTGGAGCTGTATTTGTAACAGGAAGAAAAACCGTGAAACTTGATTATAACTAACGTGTTAGCTTGTTGAAACCAACATCATTAAAATCTGGAATCTCTTACACAGTTAAGTGTGTTCTGTTTTTTCTTTCTTGAACAAACAGAATTCACTTGTCAGATTGAAATTTGTAACTAATTTTATTTTCTATAGGGCTCAGGTACTAAGAGTTCTGCAAATCGATATTAGTTTTGGCAGTTTTGAAAAATCTTGAAATGTTTGTTAATTATTTTTGCTGGGCTTTTCTATGACTCCATTGCGTGCTCCTCTGTGTTTCCCCCCCCCCCCCGCCCCCCCCAAAAAAAGAAAAAAGTTTTGTGAGGATGTCTCTTGTCACAAAGGTTGGCTCTATGATGCATTTGGCAATAATGTTCTGACTGGTAAATGGACAACTCTCACTTTCTGAGGAGGTAAGGTATCCTAAGAAATATGCCTTGAAATGAAGTCTAGAAAGCAGTAAAGAAATATCATTATAGAATAAATATTTTACAATTAGTAGACGTGGTGATTTAACAGCAAGGTCCCAGTATTAAATTTCCTCAATACATGTTGTAAAAATGCATTAAGAATAATGTGTTAATTCCAGCGATAACAAAATGCAAGGGGAGACGACAACATCAAACAGCACCATCTACTGTTCCTCTTTGGACTGTGAAGACCGCAGTAAAATGGGGAGGTTTCTTCCAAAAGGAATATTCTGGCAAAGTGGGTTTTGATGTTCTGCTAGCAGTTTATGAAAACTCTCTTAGCGATCCTACTGACCTGTGTAGAAACGTGGGCACGTTAAGCTTGATTTTTGGTACTTTTGATAAAACCCTACTTTGATAAAGCCTGAAAAGTTTTGATTACACTTGCTTGTATGTGATATTCAGAAATTTAGTCATGGGAAAGATCAAGGCTTCCTGTAAGACAAATATATTTGGGTTGATATTGATGTATTTGCATATTTTAAAAGCATGGCCAAAGGAATGCATGTGTTAGTACATACAATAAAACATTAATTCATACAATAAAATATACATCAATGCACACAATTATACATACAATAAAATTTTGATACAGTCATCACATGACAGTTTACAGACCCTGAAACAAATGTCCTGTGCTGGTGCTTATTGAGTACAATTTTGGTAATATCCAGCCTTTGAAACTATTGTAAACACATCCAAGTAGATAGAAAGTAGTTAATAAGAGGACTGAGGGAGAAGGGATTCCTTTAGCCCCCTGTAATGGCAGCTCATGCGGTCCTAGAGGGTATACACAAATAAAAATGGGATATTAAATG
This sequence comes from Chroicocephalus ridibundus, assembly GCF_963924245.1. Lineage (NCBI taxonomy): Eukaryota > Metazoa > Chordata > Aves > Charadriiformes > Laridae > Chroicocephalus > Chroicocephalus ridibundus. The sequence continues at coordinate 52,527,109 of NC_086289.1, forward strand.
GCACATGAGGAACAGAAAGATTGGCCACAAGGGCAGAGAATTTAAATAAAAAAGAAAAAAAGCTGCATGAACTCCATTGTTACTTATGCTTGCAGTAAGTAGAGGATAAAAACATGCAAAGAAATGACAGCAACCTGGAACTAAGGTTCCCAGTACTGTCAGCTTTGAAAGAGAAGTTTCATGTGCCCTGACCCCCTTTCTTGGATGAGGGATTACAGCTGACTCAGTGGAAGTCGTGTGTAGGTGTGAGTGCAGGATTAGGGCTGGTGTATGCCTGTGCCTATGGCCTGCGTGCTGCGCTTAACTTGAGTCACTCAGAAATGGACTTGAGCTGAGAGCCAAGCCTGGATTTAAGACGGGACATTTCGAGCGTGCAGAGGAGTTTTAAGGCAGGTCTGGAGGCAACGTGTAAGCAGGCACTTAAGCGGTTCAGCCATGTGTGCACAATTCCTGGATCAGAAGCTGTGCTGCCACGGCTATTACAGTGCTCACACTGAGGAGGTGAGAGCTGCTGAAGGGCAAGGTGTTGCCATTGGCACTGTATCCTGCTTATGCCAGAAGAATAGCGTGGAAGCTGCTTGCGGCAAAGGCAAAGCTTGTTCATATCTGTCTGCGAAAGATTATGTACACATACCCTCAGTCTGGCTTATTAGAGAGGCAAATGCTTGCTGGGAAGTGCAAAACTGGGTCAAAACTCTTCCAGACTGGTTAATGCTGGGATCTGCTTTTGTTTCAGTTCCTTTTGCAATAGCACATTTATTGCAGATACTTATTTTATGGCTGAGATGATAGAATATCTTGTTTTTGAAGACTGCATAAATGCATTTAATTCCTTTAGGATGTATTTACTGCTATGGTGTAGTGATTTTCATAGCAGACATGTAACTTCAGAAAAATCCTACAGCGTGTAACAATATCTTAATAAAACTAGAGTCTCTTTTCATAAGGCACATATGGTATGTTCAAACAGCTCTGTTGTCATAATCATGGTCTTATGATGTGCTGGTCTCTCCTACGGCTTAATGGTGGGTGAAACACTATCACGAGCATTAGACTGACATAGAGGATGGAAGGGAAATAGTAATTTGTGCCTTCTCCATCTGCAGCTTGTTGATGTGGTTACCATCATCACATCTTGTTTCTAAATGTAAACCTTTGATTAGGGAGATCCATTGATGATGATTATTACTTATTTTCGATACTGCTACTATGAAATTCAAAGCAGAGAGGGTAGTTTAAAGAAAAGCCTTGGTGGCTTTATCATACCTGTCGTAAGTATAATAAAGAAATAATATATGATAGTAACAACAAGTAATAAGTTTCTGGTTCAGTGGTGGGAAAGTTCTTAAAAAAAATAATTTTCTTCCAGAACCTATGGAAATTCATTGAAATGTTTTAACTATTTTTTTTCAACCAAATGTGGGAGAGAAAATAGAAATGCTTTAAGTTTTAAGCTCCTCTTCATGTAGCTGGTCAGGAAATGAAGTGTTAAGTTTTGGCTCAAATGTAATATTTTGCTTGACTGTCAAAAATATTTTGCTGAGAGTGAGGAATCAGAGGGTTAATTTCAGTGTAAAGGCAGAACACTTCAGTTTAGATTATCTTAATTTCTTTTATTTTTCTGAAAAGCTAGTATTCTCACAGTTCTAATTATGAGCTCTGAGACAGGATCAGATTCTCTACTTTGCTTCTCAAGAGGGGTGAGTAGCTTAATTAAGAGCACTTTGTCTCTATGAACAATTTGGCCCTGAAACTTGAGGTTCATGCATCATTTCCAGTAATGTGCTACTAGAATAATTATGGAATCTCTTAAGCGTGTGTGAGGAGGGAAGCGCAGTAAACAAGTATTTAGCATGTATTTTTAAGAGCAGGTGGCTTAATCTTCCACTAAATAAAGCAATAATTTCAGCATATTCTGGTGATTACAGATAATAGTTATTCTGGTAATATTAGCCTTTTCAGGTGTGGCATCTTGTTCTAGGTGTTGTAATCTGTCGTTTACTCCTCCAGTGTATTCAGGTTTACTTAGTAATTGCTTTGCCTGAAAAACAGATTATATATTATTTAGCTGTCAGCTGTATTGGAAAAGTGCCAAATAACTCTTAAACAACCAAATGTTACCCAATAAGCAGCAGTGAGCACAACTCATTCGCGAAGAAAGGATCCAACTTGTTTTCTTGTTAGATGGTTAATATTGGGAAGAAGTTTTGAATTGTATCTTTCTGCCTTTGTCTCATCACCCAAGTCATCTGATGGGCTTGAAAAAGTTTAACTTTTCAGTTAAATAGTAGACGGAAGTATCTCAAAAAGACCCTCAAACTATTTTGACTCAAGGAAAAGCTCCAAACAGTACTCACTTCAGCAAGGTGTTTCTAAATGAAGTGTTCCCACCGTGAAATTGTTTGGAAACAGTTAATGGTCAGTGTTTTTCAGAGTTACAACAGGGATCCCTTTTGTTGCTCAAAGCTTCCCTTTGAGCAAAATGGGAGAGCTGTCTACACCCATTTTAGCAAATTCCTGAGCTGTCTTGTATTTTGCACTTAGACAACACGGACAAGCTTTACTGGAGATAATGACAAAAACTTACAGGAGAAAGTTCTAAACCCAAGTTTTGGATTGCATCCATTTATTATGGGTGTTGGACCTTTAAAGGTCCCTTCCAACCTGAACTATTCTGTGATTATGTGACTATTCTACTCAGCTTTAAATGGGGATCAGGAAGAAAGGTGGCATATTTTAGGTGTTAATGAGCTTTGCTGACCAGAGACTCGTGCAGGATTTAGAGTATCTGTGTTGTCTATCAGCTCTTTGGGGTAGGGCAGCTTTATCAGTGCTGTCATACAGCTGAGCAATGGAGACAAGACTCTTCAAAACCACAAAGGAATCGAGGGGTAAGGTAAAGACTGGGACTAGATGTCCAGTCTCAAAGCCAAAGCCTGAGGCTTCTGAAGACCTTTAGGTGCTTCAGGGGCCACGGTTATACACTTTTATCGAAGGCTTTTATGTCCTTTTCGTGAAAGATGAGGCTATTTTGGGTCAAACAACTGAGTGTCTAAACAATCACGCTTATTTCCTGCTCCCTTGAAATGGTCTTCACTGGAAACAAGCTGGGCGAAAGAAGGCCATGATGGGATGGCTGTTTGGTCGAGCTGCTCCTTGCTGCCTGTTGTGCAGTTCACATTGCAACAGCTTGTGGTCAGCAGGCAGAAAGCAGGAGTGGAAACTATTTGAAGAGCGTGCTTCCCACCCTTCCCTCCTGCTCTGCTCTCCCCTGCCTGAGGCAACTTGTTTGATTCCATATATATTATTTTCCCTGTCGGAAAATGACTCCCACTCAAAACAGGATTAGGGAGCTTGGCAAAGGGAGGGTGAATTTAATTATAGGACAAACCAACATTCTCTCCCCCAGGAGTCTTGGCTTTGGTTGTCGCTTCTGATGTTTACTCTCTATAAATGGTATCTGGTTGGCTGGTGTTCCTTTTCATCTGATAAGATGACATCTTTTTTACTCCTGTGTTGTTGCCCTGGTGTACAGATTTCAGATACTGATGGATTAAAATAGACAATCCACAGAACACAGTGATTGATGTTTTTAACCGCACTGAGATTATGGCATTAGGTTGAGATCCCATCTAAGTTTAGACACTTTGAGGCACCTGAAGTATGAGGAAAGTCTCTCTAGGCTTTTCCCAGTTGATAGAGTAAGACAAGATCTCTGTTCAGGTGTAAGGACTGAATAACTTTCTGCACATCTGTATCTTTCTCCTCTGCTTACTGAAAGAACTGATGGTGACAAAGGCCCTAAAGACTAGTGAAACGAATTTGGATGTTACAGATGCAAATTTAATGTTTCTGCCTTGATCCTGTAACAGTTACTTCACGTCCTTAGCTTTGTGCACACCAAAGTAAAAAAAGGATTTGTAACGTACTGCACCATTGTGTGACAATTTTGATAAACTTACATCATGTAACGAAGGAAAAACAACATAGGACAGGGCATGCTTGTAGCTCATAGCCTTCTATAGTGCTAGATGCTGCAGTGCTAAAGATGGCTTTATTCCTGTAGCTGATCTTTCTAACATGGAGTCACCCTGGATATACTCACTGTTGACTCTGGGTAACTGACACCACAGTTAGGCTGAGCAGACAGGATCTCAGCAGCCACAGTACAAATGATGCACAAGGTACTTAGAGTTCCTAATGCCTGTCTTAACCCTCAAATTCCTAGCAACACAGAGGTGTTTATGCCATAGACCTTGGTGCTCTTATAAACTGAGGTGCTTTGATGCTCTTTCCCAATCTACAGGTAGGAGATCCTGGAGCTTTAGGAGACCTATGGAAGGTATTGAAGGACTCTCATCAGACTTCGCATTCTGGCTGAAAAATAAAAGGGTGAAAAAACCCCAAATGCGAGTACACTCGTCTTTCTTGCCTTCAGGTAGCCTAGGTTGAAAGCCCCATTATCTTTGCATTTTCTGTCCAGAAGTAGAAGGGAGCTGTAGACATCACCTTTCACGCTGGCTTTGCGAAGAAGCTATCTTCATTAAGCAGATACTGTCTTGCCAGATTTCACAGCTTGATGGGTCTCACTGTTCTCACCAGCCTTCAGTGAAGGTTTTCTCACTGGGTATCTACTACCGACAATCAAAGCTAACAGATGTCTACATGTATTATAAAGCAGTAAACCAGCATCAAATTAGGAAAAAAGGAACACGGGCAATGAATGATATGTAAGGGAGTGAAAGGAAGTCAAAAAAAAGTAAGAATAGGCATTTAAATATTGCTTGATGGATCTTGCACAGTATTCCATTTCAGTATACTGGGATAGGGGCAATGAAGGACCAGGATCTTATCCATCAGTTATTATTTGACCTGTAATATTTTAGGTGCAAAACCTACTTGTCTAAGAAAGATCAGTCCCTATGCTGACTGTAGAATTGAACTGACAGCAGAACTGGAGAAGAGTAGCCTGTACCTTATAGTCCTGTATTGAACAGATATTGGAGAGGATTAACTCTGGAGAAAGAGCTTTAGATTGAGACACATACTACATGGTTCTTCCATGTTCCTCCGTGTTTCTACGGCCTGGTCTAGAGTCTGTTTAAACTAATGAAAGTCTCCTCATGAATTCAGTAGAATTTAGTAAAGTTGTTGCTAACAGCTGGCTGAGGAGTCTGTCCACTGGTTTCATCCTGAATGAATGCAAAATAAATGTTTACCAAAAGAAATAATCAGACATTCTTTGTTTCATCCTTATCAGAATATTTGCTAAGGTTGACATGGTTATTTTCTTATTAACATAAATGTAAAAAATGACATGGTTCGATCTTGTAAGTATGAAAAGACATTTCTTGTGGAATACTTTAACTTAATCAAATCTGCATTTTTTTTCATTGGAGAAACCATTGTGTAAAGTCTTTTTTGATCAGCACTAGTGGAGATGTTTTAAAAGCCATTGTAATTTAAGAAAATAAGACTTCAGAAAATACAGATTAGTGATGTTGTGGTTCACAGTTTCTGCTATCCAGCATAGAAAGCGCTGAGCAGGAAGAGAAAGAAAATGACAAAAGTAGCTTTATGGGTTCTTTTGTTTTCATTTAAAAAAAACCCAAACCAAATGAAAAAACCCAACTCCTCCCCTGCATACCACAACACTTTGAAAACAAACAACTATTTTCTGCTATCTTCATTTGCCAGAAGAGGACTTATAAGAATTGATCAACTTTGTTGGGTGCTTTATGTGTTTTACAATTGTAGAATTAATTTAAAGTTTTTATTTGAATTTCCAACTTGACTAATCTAACAATGTTTAACATCCCCGTTTCAATGAGTGAATAATCGAGACAAACCTTAGTTTATTAAACCTCATTTTATTTCTTTTTTCCTTGTACCCCATTTTTATCTTCTGTTTCCATATTTCAAACCAAATAGCCACAGTTCTTCAGATTTACACTCTAGTAAATGTTTCCTCACATACAGTAATTACTGTAGAACTAAAATTATGCAAATTAGATTTTTCCTTCCCCCCATTGTTTCTTTGTATGGTGGAAGAGTAAAAACGTGGATGAGTCAAGTTTCATTAGTTTTGCCACCAGGAAGGTACTAGGAACTCTGAAATGAAGAATGCTGCTCATTGGGGCATGCATAAATCTGCTTACTTTTTGGTCTTTCAGGAAAGAAAAGGATGAGTGTTAAATATTATCAATATTGCTGGCTCAATAATATCGAAGGGATCAAAGGCCTTGTGAACAGGGTTATCAGCTAGCGTCTACAACACTTTGGTTCTGGTCTTGGCTTTCCACAGACTTCATCCATCAGTAAATCTTTCAGGTTTTTTTTCAGTCTGTCTGAAGTTTTTCAGACAGAAAAACAAACTGTTTTTCAGTTCAGTCTGTCCACAGACATCCATCAGTAAGTCTTTTCAGTTTCCTGTCTTCACTTATGAACATCCAGTACTTTTTTTGCCCTTTGTTTTTTTTTTTTTTGGCATCTTCATACTGTGCTTAACATGTAGTGAATGGTTGCTCTGGCTGTCTGCGGGTGGGGACCTTGCTGGTGTGTGTTCTATCCTTTCCATCTGACGCTCCCCTCGAGTGAGATGGGTTTAGCAGGAATTGTCTTTGGGAGAAGAAAGGAGCTGCATCACGCAGTATAGAGAGTGCCTGTATTTATTTTAAAGAAATAAGCTTCTAAATACATTAGTCATTTAAACTGAGGTGTTATTGGCAGATGAGGCAGTTGGGAGCAGTTTATGATCATCCTGTATGGTTTATTAAGCATCTTTACAAATGGGCAACAAAATTTGGCTGTGCCATATGATTTAGCTGCTTGTGATGTGGTGATGCTCATGTTAATGATTTTTTTTTTTTTTTAATGCGCATTTGGGGAAAGAGTCTTACTTAAATACAGATGATTGTATGTTAACCTGAAATGCGTCATGAAAAGCTTGTGGAGTGGGACTAGCTAGCAATTTCTTTCTATCAAACAAACAATTAAGGACTTGTATTGCAGCTGTACTGAGGGCCCCCTGAGGCTCCTGTGCTAGGCAACGTATAGGCACTCAGTAAAAATACGCTGCCCTGTACTGAACATTTCAATTCAGAACGAGAGAACAGATAGATATAATGATGTGATGTGAGGGCAGAGGTCCAAGGAAATTACTATTGCTGTCTAACTCCAAAGAGAGTAATAGCCCTAATAAGTCTATATCTGATAACCCCCCTTTGAACTGAAGTCAGAGACACCTGCGATTTTGCTATTGAAAATCTTTGCTTCTATCTTTGCTGCTGCCCGAATGTAGGTTATCTGATGGTCATGGTGATGAATTGTGTACGATGATCGTGATTTAAAAATCAGTATTCTTATCAACACCGGGACTTTCTCTAAGTGCTGAAGTGCGAAGCATTGTAGAAAGTACTGCTTTAAATACATATGTATAGCTGTAGTGTACATTTATATGTCTTATTTCAATGGGCTGTCATACCAGATATATAAAATATCAGCACCTGGGGACAGAACATCGCTGCATTATGACAAGTAAGGGACCCATCTTTCCCTTCTGTGCTGTTTAAAGTTGTGTCTTGAACAGAATGATATTTACTAAAGTTATTCCAAATGCAATGAAGCTGCCAGTAGATTTGTAGCCGTGGAACTGGTGGTGTTTCACCCGGCTGACTTGGGGCTCTAGCAGACGAGCTGAAAACCATGCTGTATTGCTTAGGAGACAGGTTTTATGTGTCACAGACTTGCTGTTATGAGCAGCACTAATAGGTATCCTTTCCTGCCATCTCTGCAGAAGTATGAGACAACAGTCGCTTCCGGTCTTACAAAGGGCCTTCTCAGAGACGTGCCCAAGCACTAGTGGGGGTTATGGAAGAAACCTTACACATCTCCCAGTCCTGATGAATAGATAACCTGCAGGTAGGAAACGAATTTTAGATTCCAGTGCTCCTATTTCAGTGCATAGCCTATGCACGCCAAAGGCCTAATCCATGTGGGCTTAATGCACGCAGTATTGAAGAGTTAGCATTAAAAACATTTTGGTCTAATTCACAGTGTTGCTGCAAACTCACTATTTTATTTAACTCTTTTAAATCTGCAGTTGCAGACTGTAAATAGACATGAGCATTTCCTTACTAATTTCAAGTTCCCTTTGGAGCCACATGTGTTTTTAGTTTTAAGTGCTGCAGTAATACAAATAACTGAGATGAGAAGATAAGTCTGCAGCAAAAATGTGTGACTCTCTGAGGGCTGGGTGCAAACTATCAACAGGTGGTATCCATAAGAAATGCCGTGATTATGCTATCTAGCAGATTTACGGTTCAATCCAGTCTGATCAGACATCTGAATATTTTTTTTCTCTGTGGAGTGCACTGAATTCTCAGAATAGGGGTCAATTTTCTCTCGCCTCCAGAAAGCAGAAGGAAAAGCACTGTGCAATTCTTAATATGCTGGAGAAAGGCTGCTCTCTAGTGTTCAGTGATGGGGTCATTCTGGGAAATGATAGAGTTGTGTTTTCTGCGTATTGCAGCAGTCAGTTATTGCTCTTGAATATCATTTAGGTTTCTTTGACTTGCAAAAGTGGTAACAATTTCATGGAGGGCATCTCAGAGGATGCATTCATTGAGAATCTGAGGCGTTTTTCTCTTTTACTTGATTTTTGCCATCTACTTGATGGCAAGCTTTCTCTGAATGATTAGCAAAAGTTAAATCCTCTTGCCAGTCTCAACCAGGTGCCAGAATATGACTGGCAAGTGTGGGCCATGCCAAGATGAGATTTTTGGTTTTTGTTTTTTAAAATAGTATTGAGCAAAAAGAAAAGCAAAATGTCACATCATTACTGCAAATATTGACAGGAATTAAAAGTCCTGTGAGGACGCAATCATCTTCATTAGGGCAGGGAACAGCAGAGAGAACAAGCTCCAGAGGAATCAGAAGTTAGAGCAGTTCTAGCAGAAGAAAACCTGTCGTGTTCAAAGACCAAAGTTATTCTTAGTGTAAGTTTTCACGTATGTCTCTGCGATGCCCTCTGCAGGACATGATTTAAGTTGGTCCAAGCATTTTACTGTTGCTGCCATATTGGTGGCTATAAATTGATATGAATAAACAAGTTAAGAATAAAAATGAGAAACGCTTATTAAATACTAGCCATAACTAGCACACCAATCTCAGATTCACTGTTTCCCTACCCTGCTGTAGGGCCAAAGATTGGTTAGAGGCCCAAGCAGAAATGTAACTGAGTTTAGTGGAGCAATGAATCTCGCACAAGGGTATGTTTGCCTTGTCCTCATTCTAACACATCTGTCTGCTTCTCCCATGACTTCTCAGTACTATTAAATTATCATGTATTAATTAATCTGATGATGCTTCGTATCATACTTGGTGATAGTCCATAATACCTATTAGATAAATTGAGGTAATAGCTGTGGCTTCTGTATCCAAATACAGATATACAGAATTGTAGAAAGTGATATTGGCAGTGGCAACCCATCCCTGTCTGAAGTTGCCTAAGCTGTAATGACAAACCTCCAAGGACAGACACCTCACAATCTCTTGGTGATCTGTTAATTATCCTCACCACTTCAAAGCTTTTCCTAATGGCTAACTTAAGTAATCTTTGCTATACGTTAAGACTAATACTGCCCGCAGAGGTAAAAATCAGTTTATTATCTCTCTTTTACCAGCAGTCTTTGCAGCAACATATCAAAGAATATCAGAGGACTTGTTCCACGTGTGAGTGGGTTTTGTCAAGGCAAGCGATCAGGATGAACAATTATGCTGATCAAGTCAGAGAGCCAGAGGGCAGTCTCACTTACGGAATTAGGGTAGGGTTTAAAACTTCCCTTATAGAGAAAATTCTATAATGGAAAGGGCGCAACCTTTGTAACTGGTAGTGTTTCTTTTTTCCTTTTTTTTTTCCTGTTTTTCTTATTCTTTTTTTCCTCTATTTTTTTTAGATTTTTAATACCGTGTACGAAAATAGTAAAAGAAATGGCTAAAATGGTCATTGAAACCCCTTACCTAGTGCTAATTCTAACACTTAAAAAGTTATCCTTTTGGAAAGGATGTTAGTTGGAGGAGTAATGCTTTTCTATCTGGGATGTTAGGTGTGTGAGGTCAGGTACTGGAAGTTAAAGGTCAGGTAAATCAGAGAGATTAGAGGTCTTAGGTGAGACTGTAAAGATGTGTGGGATCCTGTCTAGCAGAGGGGGAGAACAAGAGAGTGGGTTAATTTCTAGGACAAGTCAAAGAAAGCTGCAGCTTGATCTAGAAATGGATATATTTCAGTTTGTTTGTTGGATGGAACAGATTGAAACCAACAAATCTTTCCTTTTAAAAGAATAGAGCTGGTCAAACTGCGGCTTGGTTCAAGTGCAGCAAAAGATTGGTGTGGAGCTAGTGTATTCCTGGCCCCTGGCCACACAGAGTGGAGGAATCACTTTCTGATCACTTCAGTCTTTGCCCTGCAGGCTCTGATGGCATAAAGATATACACAATTCAAAAATGTGTGTGTCTTTGAGAGAAGAACCCGGCGGAAGAGCTGCTTCTCTCTGCTTTCCGCTCTGCTTAAGAGCGGAGATGGGTGCTTGTGGGAGTCAGCCAGGTGCAAAATCCCAGTCCATAAAGCTATGTAGGCAGGGAATTCCTGCTGCTGACTGACAGCTGGGAAAGCAGGAGGCAGTAGAGGCTGCTAAGGCTGGCCCTCTTACTGGAGGGAGCCTGAGGAGTTTGGACTTGTCAGGTAAGTAACATGCAGAACCAGAGCTCTGGGAGAGCACGTCTGAGCAGCTGCAGGGAGTATAGAGTATCTTTACCAAAACAGCACAAATGTTCTGCTGAAATGAGTTGACTAATAGTTTCCCTCTGTACTGGTTTCCCACACACAGAGTCAGCTTTCTATTTGAGTTTGCATGGCCTGGCTGAAGTTGGCACCACTCTTCGGCAAGGCTGACTCTTATTTATTCTCTTGTAGAAAATAAGTTTCCTGTTCGCTTGCCTTCAGGAGGTGGAGGGGTGAATCTGATTCTCTTCAAGCAGCTCAGTTCAGCTCAGACAGAGAAAAAGGAGGACCCTCTGACCCTACTGGTACTGCAAGTGGTAGGTGGCAAAGCTACTGTCATTGCTGGCTTCGGAGGTAGTGTGGGGGGCAAATGGTTTTTTTTCATAAACAATTTCAATAATTCTTTAGAATCATTGAAGCTAATGAGCAAAGCTATTTGCCATATCAGAAGAAGCAAAGGCCTGGCTTATCCTAAGTAGGGTATGTGATAATTTTTTTTCTCATTTCAAGGATGAGAGAGTATGTGGAATTAGTGGATGGCGACATTAGAATTAGCAGTTCTGTGTCTCAGTGAGTGTTTGGTGGGAAAGTGCCAGGAGAAAAATGTTTACTTCTGTTGTAATTAGAAAAGCAATCCATAGAAAATCTGAAGGTATCCGGCTTCAGATTAGTTCCAGGCTCTTTTGCTGCCTCTTGAAACCATTATCTGTTCATGGAATAGACTCCAAGGACCCACTTGATTCGCCATGTGTCAGAAGTGTGCAGAAGCAAAAAACAATGCAGAAACCATGGAAGGTGTGTATCAGGAATACCTTGGCTTAGAGTCAATGTAACCTAAGTAACCTTCTGCAGCCCATGGGTAAAAATATCAGCAAAAGGGGGAAGATAAGAGCATACCATAGCGTGAATACGGACTACAGGGAATTCCGTTTCCTTAGGCAAACTATGACCACATCTGCTAAATGTTGACTAGTCTGATAAGGTAAATTTTCTCCATACAAATTCATGAAACATCTTTTGGAATGGTGTCCTAGGCAAATTTAGACAGATGTTAGGGTTTGGCTCTTTGCTGGGGAGCAGAGGTTAATGTGCAGCACCATGCCAGTGTGGAATGAAACCGATGCTTTGCGAAGGATGCTTTCTCTTAACTCTCTCTACAGTGTACAGAAGGCTTCTTAAAAACTGCAGACTCTGGTGGCCCACCTGAGTGTGGTGAACTGTAAAAGGAATCTAAAAATTCCTAGCTAAACACCTAACACCAAACTGAATAGTCACAAGGGTGATGTTACCCTTGTTTTACACAATATATGTAGATTTGGGAATGAGACCACTCCCAGTTGACTGTTATCTAAACACACAAAACACCTGTTTTCCCTCTGTTTAAGCAAAATATGTCCCTAAGTTAACCCATAGGGTAAAATCTTGGTTTATGCTGAGATCTAATGGAAACCGTCTGCAGACGTTGTTGTTGATGAATGGATTTGAGATCATACCTTAGTGTCGTCAGTAAAATTCGTGAACTGAATGAAGGAACTTAGAGTCAAAAAACCCATTAAAGTCTAATCTAGCTCTTAATTTGAAGGTGGGTACAGAATTTGAGCACTGTGAAAGGCTTGCATTCACTCCATGAATAAAATGTATGTAATTTTTTTTTTTTTTATCTGGGCCTATTAAAGACTATTTATTTTTTTCCACCTCCATTGCGGAACAGGAAACAATTGGTCAATAATTAGATTTAGTGATTAACTACTGAATGAAGATGTATAAATTCACTTTTCTTTCTGTTGCCTGTGGTTCTAAAAACGCTCATTATTACACAAGCCATCAGAATACACAGGTTTTGCTTTCTTAGATAATTTCAAGGCAATATTTTCTGTTTAATAGAGCGTGAAGGTCAATTGATTTAACTTATGTTGAGAGTGGAGGTATGGTTTAATTTGCTGTTCAGTAAGATACTAAAAAGTGATATAATTTCAAGGAATACCTACAGGAACAAAATTCCAGGTGAAAGAACATAGTCTTGGTATTTTGTCTTGCTTAAGCTTGCGCATTTTGATTATCTTACATATGTTAAATACCAGCACACATTGCAATGATTAATAACACTGTGTTAATGAGATAAAGAAGCAAAATGTAGATGCGTTTTGGTTTCAGAAGTAATTGGTGCAAAAAAAAAAAAATCAATTCTCCAGTGGCTCACATACTTCTTGTAATATGAAACACACTTATCTGGAGAATGTGTTATTGGCACATTTACAATAGATCCATGTTTATTTTAGACAGGCAAGTTTTTGGCACAGTGTCTATTAGAAATTAAAGGCCTATCAATGTCTTTGATTTTGAGGTTTTTTTTTTCTTTGTGCTGGTGAATTTATTTTTTTTTACCTGTATCATTATGGAGAGATGATCTTCCTTCCTACTTTTCCAATTAAAATCTGGATCACTTTAAATGGAATTAGAATTAGTATCATTTTTGAGAAGCAAAACCAACGTACACATTTTTAAGTTAGAAAAGATGTGAGCCTTGACACAGCGAAGAGCTGCTCAAATATTTTCTTGCTGGATCAGGGATTTTGGCTTAACATCAAGAATCCTAATATGTTTCTGCACCGCTTCTACAGCCTGCAAAATTGGAAAGGAAATTCATAAGAGTGAGCTCTGTGAACTAGCAGTGTTGTGGAACAGACTTTTTAATTTTATACTTCTTTCCTGGTTGGAATGATGGCTTCCCACTTTTATTTCAGTGATTCAGATTAAACAGAGAAAAGCAGAAATGCTATTGAGGGGTGCAGTATGAAAGCATGACCTTGTTGGGACAATTCTTAATACAACAAAAGCCCGCGCTGCATTGTTGTTACGTAAGCTATTGGCTAGCAGGTACAGTTGTGCACTTTATGCTGGAAAGCTGCCTTTGCCAAAATCAATATTTCCTCTATATGTTATTTGGAAACATGTCTGTCAAGGGTAAAAAGAAGTATGTGCCTTGGGTTGTTTTCATAAAGGTTGCGGTAGTTTTAGTTCTTTCATTTTTAAGTTAATCTGATCTAAATCAAAAGGTTTTGTTGATTGTATTATTTACCTTGTAGACACTGTCTTATGGAAATTGTCGTTTTTTCAGTGCACGAAAGAAAGTGGAAGGTGATGGCAAGAAATGCACTGATTTCTCTGAGTTTGAGAGGAATATGACAGGATGCACTGGGAAAGAGAAAGCTTGCTTTGAGAAGCTAACTGGGAAGAAAATGGTCTGTTCCTTTATGAGACTTAAAGTTCAGGAGTCATGATTCAGTTAAGTCAGTTCATCAAAATGTCAATGAAATACATGGATTTAAGAAATGTCAATTGTTTGTTTTTCATAGGAAATATCAGAGCACAACACTCTGCTTCAAAAACCTTTTCTTGGCCTGTGATATTATGCAATGCTTGGAGAAAAAATTGACAGTTTGGTCTCCTATTTTGGGATAGCAAAATCTTCAGCATTTTCATAGAATCAGGAATTCCATTTAATGTGCAAATTTTGTAGCATTATACAATTGTCCATATATATGTTTACATATTTATGTAAAAGACTGCAGAGCAGTCCAGAATAAACCATGATTCCAGTTCAACAGCTGCATAGAAAAGTTTGCTGGTGTTGCACAAAGTCACAATGAAGAGCCAGGTGTCATCAGCGGAGTTATTCCAACAGGAATTGTTCATGTGTCTGAATTGCCTTAATGTTGTCCAAAGTAGATTTGCATCAATGTCACTTTCCTGGTTTTATCTTACTTGTACCAGTGACCACACCAGGTATAAGTAATGTTTGAAGGATCAAGCCCTTAGTATATCTACTACTAGCTAGCTCAGGGGTTGTGGCAACTCTAGTCCCAGTACTGATGTTCTTTTGAGTCCTTTTCTTCACAGTCAGAAAGAGCAAGTCAACAATACGTTGCCTTTAGCGTAGGGTTAGAGCAGGTCCCAACTTAGGCAGGGCAGGTGAGAATTATGGTCCAAGGATTGTCCAGTCACTTTAGTTAAGTATGGTTTCATGTAAAAATGCATAAACATCCTTTAAGCAGACAACTCTCTTTCTATCCCCTGACCCAATGCAGAGTGCTAGGTGATGGTTGTGGACACTTGGGTTCTCTTTTTGGGTTACTACTGTTTTCCCTGTGCCTGAATCTCATGTGCTAGGACAGCATTGTCTACTGCAGTTAGGGGATGTGAATGGTGATTCTTACTCTTTTTTTCTCCTTCCCCCCGCCCCACTACGTCTCTGCATTTAGCAGCCTCTCTGCCTTCATTTTTCTATTGGTAAAGTGGATTTTCATACTTCCCCCAAATAAGAGAAATTTATTTAATGTTTGCTAAATGCTTTGAAATCTTCAAAGAAGGGTGCAAGAAGAACTCAAAATGAGACAAATTCAATTTTAAAGGGATCCAACGTTGTCTGTGCACTACAAAGTGTTATTTTGAAAGCTGGTGGTGGATGCCTCCTGCTGCTACCTACAGGGAATGCGCTTCACTAAGATCTGTGAATGTTTATTGAATTATAAAGTTTGCAGTGCAAAACTGCACTGGCACATATAGCAGGTGCCTCCTGCTGTGTTTCAGATTGCCAGCCTGAGCAAACTGGCACATGCAGGAGATGTCTGAACAGTCGTGAAAGAAGGGAAACTTTCAAAAAGGTTGTCTGACTTTTCATCAATTTCTGTCAATATAGATGCCTCTATTGCAAAAAAACCTTGTAATATCTGAACAAAACTGGGGAAGAGATTCTTGCTTTCTGGCTTTGGGGACTTCTGATAATAGCTGTCTTAGGAAGGTATATTCACTGGCTGAGCTCACAGTAGAGGTGTTCCTCATCTGAAAGTTTTTAAGCCCGTATTGGTAATGCTGCTTCTGAAGGGCAATGCAATCCCATCAGTTTGAGCTTGTCTCTTGAGCCCAAGATCTCCAGCTGACTGTTGGCAGCACGGCCATGAGGAAAACTGCCAGAATGTAATTTGTGGGAGAAGGAGACCCAAGAGGTGAAAGCATCAAACCACATGTGTACACTGAGGCACATGTGCACCAAGGGCATTTAGTCCGGGGGCCAGACTAAAACTAATGGGAAGTAAATCTGAAATACATATAGTGGAGATGTCAGAAGGCTGAGCACCAGCTACTTTTATCTACTGATCCATTACTGTTGTGCCAAAGTACTTGCTGATGTCGACCTAGCCTAATGCTACTTTATCTGGACCAAATCTAGGACAGTTTGGGAAGGGTGGTGGATGAGAAACTATGTTCTTGTAAGTGCTGCATGAATGTTTTGCAAAGGGTAGTTAGGAAAGCATCTAAAAAGCTGGTTGTTTATTCAAGCTTTTTCCTCCATGAAGTCAGTTTTTCAGTAAACAAGCTGCTGAGAGAATCACCTCTATTATTTATAGGGTGGTGGATTTTCCAACGTGTGCTCTCACCAGCAACTATAGAGATATGCAATTTGACCATATTCAGGCATAGCTCTTTCTCCTCTGTGAACTTCAAAGATAAAAATGCCATTTTAAAAACAGGTTAACTAAGTAGGTCAGTGTTTGTTCCAGGATGAGCATGTGTGGTCTTTAAGACAGCTGAAGAAATTCTTCTTTTTGAAAGTCTGCATTTTACAGCATTGAAGAGTTCGGCAATGCTGGTTTAGCACCGTTCCTTTTTAAAAGCTGCATACTTCAGTGCTAAGGGGATTAGAGCTGAGCGCACTTTAATGAACACCTGTGAAGAGAGTGAACCTGTTTAAAAGAATAGACATGCTGTGCTTCAAAGTAATCCATAGAGAGAAATATGGAGAGCATTTTAAAAGAATACTGTGCATTTTAACTAACTAATCCAGGTAAAAGAATAAATTTTCAATGTACAAAAAGACAAAATACAAGTGAGAGGAGAAGAGAAGGGTTGTGTTATATGGCTACATATTTCTCTGCTACACTTTTTGTTCTTAACCTGAATAAAAGCAAGAACACTTTGAACCACCTACCTGAAACAGATATTCAGGGTGCAATTTCGGTGGGGTTTCGCTACGACAATGGGATTATGCATTTAATGGGTGTCAGTTGTACCTTCTCTGGGCTTTTTAGCTAATAGTTGTTCTGATCCCTCAGGAAATGAGAAACTTTTGAGTGAGGATGTAATGATCACATTCACTAAGGGAGAAGTAATAGAATTTTTGCTGACTGATTATTTTATCACTATTAATGCTTCCTTATGATGGTAATGAAAACCTTGAAATATTCAGCTGATGAAATGTTTTATGATGAAGACTGAGACGATCTTTTGCAGGACTGAATTTGTGACCTGGTAATGGCTTTAGAAGGCTGGAACAGATGGCAACAGCAGTAAAATACTCAATGAATAGCATACCAATACTGAAGTGAGGGTCTATAAGGCTCTTTTCATAGTACTATCCTGTGCTGAATGTCTTTTGTATGAGAAACAAATAAAACCTCGTCTGCCTAGGCAATGCTGCTGGAAAGACCCATCTCTTATGGTAGGAACACCAGTAATAAGAGTCTGTTTTTCAAGATTTTTATTTTTAATTAGATATCCTGTAGCAGCACTGCTCTTCACCCTGTGGTTCATTCCTTCTGCTGTTGCTGATGTACTAAAGCTTTTCCTGGAGTGGAATCTTTTCAGCATCTGTTATGGTTGAAGAGACAGAATACCTCTCATGCAAAAAAGGTATTTTGGGAAGCCGGGATGATGTACACAGAGATCAAATGAATACAAGGATAAGAAAATGAAATTTTGTCTTTTGTAACCTTTACCGTCCGAGCCTCCTGAAGCGCTTTGCAAACTTTAGGTCCTCCCTGAAGGGAGCATTGCTGTCCCTGCTTCAAATACAGGGAAAGGGGGGATGAGGGGCAAAGGAACTCAGATCTAAAGAAATAAGCTGGGCTGGAGTTGAAAGTTGACCTTCCACTTCTGCACAAGGCAAGGAGGACTGTAGTGCTCTCCTGTATTTGAATGCACAGTAGCGGAGGGAACGTGTGCAAGGAAAGCCAGCATCAGATCTACATCCGATTCTCAGGATAGGCCCCTCTAATTCAGTTTAACCTGGTTTACTTGAAAAATTCTTCACTTGGAAGGGATTGGTAACTTCACTATGAAGTCCCCCTTGCCAGCACCCCACTGGGCTGCCATGCTTCTGGCAAGAGAGGGTGCCTGTGCAAAGGGCTGTGCCCCTGTAACAGCCCTGCTGGTGTGCGGCAGAGGGACAGCTGTGCTGCAGCGCTGCAGGAGCCCCGTCCTCTGCTGCGCAGAAGGGACTGCGCTCCACCACAGCCATCAGCCCAGGACAGAGGCTCACTGCCTCAAGAGCCATGTCCCTGCCATTCTCTTTGCTTGTAGGAACGGTGATAAAACAAGAAGGCTCCTTGAGTTAGTGCTCAAGTGCTGTGGGTTTGTTCAAATGCAGTTGTGAGTTTGAAAGAAGAATTTTGAAAGAGTTTAGCTGTTTTGCTTACAGGATCTGTTGCCTTTTAATGCTGCAGTGTGAAAACATTGATACATCTCTTGCATCTGGAGGCATTGATGTGTATCCTTTGTAAAAGGAATTTCTGCTTTGAGGACCAACTCTTTAAAAAGTGTATTTAGAGTGAATTAAGGGCAGATTTTCTCTTATTGTCAGGTTTCTTTAAGCTATTCAGGTGAGACCCAGTTCACCAGACTCAGAAACAAAAGAACAGTGTAATCCAAAAATGTATAAAATGAAAGGAATAAAAGTCTCTTCTTAGTCTGTGTGGAATCGGCTTAAAATGGGCCTAAAATAAGTAGGATTTAACTGAAGTACAAAAGATCAAACCTCAGAACAAATTGTCAGGTAATTTTAAATAAATCCTCTTTGCTCCTTGTGCTAATAATGGGACTGCTCTGCAAACCTGGATCACTGCTGTTTCAGAGCAAACATCTCTTTATCTGTATAGTTGCTGCTCTTCTCACCTCAGCACATCAAACCTGAGCAACCCTGTAGTGTTTTGTGACTGAAAAATGTCCCCTGGAACAATAAAACTGATCCTAAAGGTAATTTGAGGATTCCTTCTCGGTAACTTTGTTGATGCTTTGAAATAGGAAAAAAACCTCAGTTCCTATACTGAGTATGGGGGGGGAGAGATCCTCTTGCTGAGGTCAAGATGTGCTTTCTATTAGATGCTGTTGGTTTTTTATTTAAAAAAAAAAAAAAAAAAAAAAAAAGGGGGCAAACCTCCTCCCCTGCCCCTGGTCTTGGTTCTTGTTAAAAACTATGTAAATAATTTATAGCCTTCCAAAAATGAGGGCAAGAGTGGAGTTTGGTGGATACTGAGGAAGAAAAAAAAAAATATGGTCGATCTCCTCGAAAACTTCTTTCTAGTAGAGGAGCAATTCCTTGCAGAATGTTAGGGAGGGTTCAGTTTGTCTCTTTTGGATGCCAGGAGCACAGGGATTGTCTGCCTTCATTTCCAGTCATCTTCTCCTCTGGTTTGGGCTGAGGCTGGTGGGTGCCCCAGGTGCTTGCCCTCCGCCTGGCCCCAACTGCACAGCCCCTCACCAAAGTCCCCCGCAAGCGGTGCAGGGGGCTGAGTCTTGGGTGCATCTGATGGTAGGGAGGGAAATGAAGTGCAGTGGGTAAATTAATTTGCATGTCAGCTGCATGTTGCAGGAAATTATTTGCAGCTGGTGAACGGTAGGGATAGACTGATTAGCAGCCCTCAAAAGGTGGGTTTAACAAACTTTATCAAGATTGGGAGTTGTTTGTGCTTGGTTTAGAGGTAAATCAAAGATTTGTGTAATCGTTTACTCAGGAGTTTTATTTTATGCAAGTCTATGAGGTGGCGCTTAGAACTAGGTTTCATAAACTGTATATTCAGGGAGTGTGGCAGACGAGGAGAGCAGGGCATGCTCCCTATTGTGATACCATTGCAGAGAGGCTGCTCTGGAGAACGTGCAGGTAGGAGTCCCCAGGGGTCACTTATCCTGCCCGCTGGACGGGGTGCCATTCCCGTAAGGCTGCTTCATCTTTCTTGCAGTGCTCCGACTACTAATTTTCTCAGTTAAAAAAAAAAAAATCTGTCTTAATCAAAGTACTATAAAATTCAATATATGCTAATCAAATCTTCTGAGAGATTAGCAATTATTAATGGGGAAACGTGAGAAGCTGCTTAACATAGATTTTTGGGGCTGTTTTTGGCACAGCAGGGTGCGCAGCAGGAAGGTTGCTTTCTGGCTGTGGTTTGAAATATTTGGAATTGTTGCATGGTGGGGAGGTGAAGTTCTCAGAAGTTTTCTTTCCCATATTATTTTGAAAGTCAGTCTCTAAATTAATAGATGCAGAGGAAAGAGAGGTCCTGTGGAGGCTTTTGAGCTGTTCTTCCCATTCCTCCCTCCCTCATTCCTTTTATTTTTTAGGGGAAAAGCTTAAAACACTTGAAATAATTATAGAACCATCTAAGTTGAAAGGGACATTCAAGATCAAGTCCAACCATTAACCTAACACTGACAAAAACACTGCTAAACCATGTCACTCAGCACCACGCCTACCAGTCTTTTAAATACCTCCAGGGATGATGACTCAACTACTTCCCTGGGCAGCCGGTTCCTGTGCTTGATAACCCCTTCTGTGAAGAAATTTTTCCTAATATCCATCCTAAACCTCCCCTGGTGCAACTTGAGGCCGTTTCCTCTTGCCCTGTTGCTTGTTACTTGGGAGAGGAGACTGACCCCCCCCAGCTACACCCTCCTTTCAGGTGGTTGTAGAGAGCGATAAGGTCTCCCCTCAGGCTCCTCTTCTCCAGGCCCCAGCTCCCTCAGCTGCTCCTCGCAAGACTTGTTCTCCGGACCCCTCACCAGCTTTATTGCCCTTCTCTGGATGGGTTCCAGAACCACAATGTCTGTCTTAAACATCATAGACCCATAGAATTGCCAAGGTTGGAAGGGACTTTTCAGATCATCACCTAACTCTGCCAAAACCCATCACTAAACCATATCTCTAAGCACTATGTCCACCCGTCTTTTAAATACCTCCAGGGATGGTGACTCAACGACGTCTTGTCGTGAGGGGCACAAAACTGGACACAGTGTTCGAGGTGGGGCCTCACCAGTGCTGAGTACGGGGGGACAATCGCTGCCCCAGTCCTGCTGGCTACGCTATTCCTGACAGAGGCCAGGATGCTGTTGGCCACCTGGGCACACTGCTGGCTCATATTCAGCCGCCCGTGGACCGAACGCAGTTATCGCACGGAAAGCCTGGCATTTCAAAGGGAAATGCAGGAGCTATTTTTCTTTCTCGGCACGTTTCCCTCCCCGGTGCCGGTCTCTGTCCCGGCGGAGCGGGCGGCGGCGGCCTGCGGCTCCCGGGCGCGGGGCTAGGGGGCAGCCGCCGCCCGCCCGCCGAGCCCGCCCGCCAGCGCCGGCGTTGCGGGGGGGAGGGAGGGGGAGGGCGCAGATGGCAGCCTCTCGCTTCCAGCGAACGGCAACATTCTTAGGGAAACAAAAATGCACTAAAAGCGTCGTCTCTCTTGGAAAAAAAAAAATTATGTTTAAGCGTGAGGGTTAGGTACACTGAGAGGGAGCGGGGAAACGCCGACTGCGGTTGGGGCCATCCAGCTGAAAAACGCTTCATCTCTTTCTGGAAAATGCTGTAAAGGAGGAGAAAGGAAATGTTTGGCAGGTGCTCGGGGTTTAGGTAGTGGTGTAGAATTTACTGATGATGCTGGGAAACACCCTGTTTCTACGCAGGATGCTTTCTTTCCACAAATGGATTAAACGGTGTTTATTGTAAATGTTTTAATGATTGTTAAGATGCCACTGGGTTGTTTTAATTTTTTTTTTAATTAATTTTCTGACATTAAGCAATCTTTTTGTTGCTGATAGTGGTGTGTGGCTGTGTGTCTTGGGCTCTGTGCTGCCAGAGTGGAGAGAAGGGCTGTGTGGGGTCTGGGATCTTACATGTTATGTTCCAGGTGTTGATTCCCGTATCCTTAAGGAGAGCGAGGAGCAAGCCCAGGCTTAGCCTGTGGGCAGCTGTGGGGTGCCCATTGCACAGCTCCTGCCAGGGCCCGCTGCGGTCAGGACAGACTGTGCTGACTCGTGTGTTACTCTGTGAGTACTGACACTAATTCAGTGAGACTGTAACTGCTAAATGTGAGCAAAAGGATTGCAGTCTGACCCACATAGTATTTCTGGAAGTAGTCTATATATTGCAAGTGGGCTTTTTTTTTTTTTTTTTTTAAATACAGTAACACTATGGCGATTCAGTGCTCTGATTCAGGATCAAGTGTACAGAAAAACTAACTGTAGCTATTGTGATTAACTTCTTAAAGTGAAATCCTTACTAACCAGGAAATTTTGATAGTTGTTCTACCTACACACCTATCATTAAAAAACCAAATAAACAAACCAACAAAACAAAACCAAACAACAAAGCTCTTATCTTTTGCTTGCAACATATACGTTTTCTGACACTGCCTCTCCCTTCCACCTCCACCCTACCCCCTGCTTTTTTGTGGAGGTAAGTGAAGAAAAGATGTTTTGAAGGTTCCTGCCTTTGTATATAATAGCATAGAGATTTTTATCAGTGATAACTTCCAAGAGTATTACATTGACATACGAATATTTGCTTTTTAGGGATTTTGTTAGTGCATAATTTTGCATTTCTTTTTTTAAAACACTAGAAAAGAGCAAGGAGACATTTTCTGGGATACTGTTAGTAAAATAATTCTGTTGGGAGTGAAGGAAGAGGCTGCAGAAAGAAACTTGATGTAATAAAATGTGGTGCCAAAATGTGGGTGAATGAAAGGAGAGGACTTTGCTGCTTGTGAGCCTCTCGCAGGTGGCCGTTTTAAAAATACAGTAAAGCTGTTTTACTATGTAAAACATGAAGCATGGGGTTGTTTGGCTAGGCTGCTCAGGTTTTATCTGGGACGTCATGCAAGTGTAGAGAAGGATACATCCCGAAAAATGAGTGTAAGGGGAATTCTTCTTTATATATAGGACAAATACAGACTTAAATGAAGGAAGAGCTTTGGGTTCTGCATGAATTGGGCTGTACTCAGACTATAGGAGTGACTAGAGGATAAAAGTGGAGGAGAAGGGATGTAATCTTGCTAGTGTGGTGTTTTGGGCAGTGTGTCCCTGAGTGTTTTATGCTCTCGCAGCTCAGAAAGCTGAAATGAACTTTCAAGTAGTCTTGTGGACTCAAACAGTATATGAAACACTTCACTTTAGAAGGTACACACTAGAGTTTAGCCACAAGTATTCAGACTTAAACAAACATAGCTTTCAGGTTTATTAAAAGCTTCCTTAAAGCTTGTAAACTTGCTCTTTCAATGTAAAGAGGAGTTCTGACCAAGCAGGGTCTGGCTAAACCTGGTAGTCAGAATCTGTGTCAATAATACAGGTTTGAATTCAGCACCTAACTTGCAACATTTGATAGTTTGGAAGAATTGGGAACAGATTTGGAGAAATTCTGAAGGCTCTATGTGCCTTCAGAAATACAGGGCTTGCCTCATCATGGCAAGCAGAGGCAGCCATGCCTTGCAAAGCTCTGGTGTGCGCACGTTGGCCTCAGTAGAGCAGCCATGCCTTACTCTGAATCCCGCTTTTTATCCTGATCTCTTTCAGGCTTCACCATGGCAAAGTGTTAGGGTGATCAGTGATACTGCTTGTGATACCTTAGTTAGGTGTTGGTTTTGCTCTTCTGGGGCTTTATGAATGCATACAGTATCTTTAGCAGTCAAGTCTCTTCTCCTCAACACTTGACTAACTGCTTGTAATAGTCATGTTTTTCTGTATGATAAAGCAAAATTTCCAAAGTTATTTTGCAATCCAGTATACTCAAAACTGTATTAAAGAATAGGCTTGAAGTTTTACCAGGAAAATGATAGTAATTAACTTTGTTTTGTTAGCAAAAATATCACTGCTGTCAAAAGCTTGAAAAAACACCCTGAGCTGAAGTTTAGCTGAATTAAAACAGACCATAGGAATAATTTGGCTACGAAGTGGATTTCTAGCTCCCATGGTTGGAGTTTAGGCTATTCTGATTAATATTTCTGGTCTCTAAGTTCCTGCCTACCTTTGTTTTGCCCTATCAATAAGATAACCCTAAGCCATCTTCGACTTGGACGTCTATGGGACAAATGTATTCCTTATGCAAGTTCTTCAAATTGGTTGCACAGACAAGAGAGGAATACCTGGATTTTCTTTCTGCCAGTGAACTTAATCCCTGGATATACTGTTATTTGCATTAAGGAAAGCAGCAAAAGGTCATTGATTTTAACACTCTAGAAGTCATGTCTGATCATGATGGAAGATGCAGTTTTACGTGTTAGATATGCCTGTCATTTAGACTCGTTCAACTGACTTTGGTCCAGCCTCTTTCCTCATGTTTTATCTCAGCTCATACCTAAGCTCAGCAGTCAAAGGCTGCCAGAGCAGGCCAGTGTGTGCAAGGCACTTCAGTTGAGAACCCTCATCTCACAGATTCGCTCCTCTGCAGTAGACCAGCACCACCCCATCTGTTACCTTCAGTGCTTGATTTTCAGTTTACGTTTTTTGTTGTCAGCAGAACAGTTCTTTCGTTGTGTTAGTTAATGCTAATTTCGCTGACATACAGTTTTGATTTTTGGAAACTGAAAATAACCCTTCAGGCTGTTAATAGGTATTTTTACAAACAGAACGAAAGACAGACATGATTTTTAGCTGAGAGGGATTTCACTGTAGCTTTAGAGGAGAAAATCCTCGTTAGAGGAACATGATTTCAGAAATGTATCGGACAACAATACACTAATTCTTTGTATGTTTCCAGAGGCCTCAGCCCAAAGGTAGCTGAAAGTCTATACCATAATTGCATTCTTTCAAAATTGCAGCTATAAGAGACCATAGTTGTTTCCAGAGAAATGTTAAAAATGGGATGTGCATTTTTCTGTACATACGTTGCATGTGTTAGCATTCAGTCATAGATTACTTCATTAACCTTTGCTCTTCAGAAGCCTTGGAAAGGAGAATTATTTGAAGGAAAAATAGATCGGGGGGAGGAAGCTGAAGGGATTTCATGAAAGGTCAAAATCTATCAAGTTAGATCCCTCTGCCCTCCGCTCGACCAAACAGCTCCTGCTCCATGTCTCCACAAAAAAACAACTAGGTCTTGCAGGTGCTGCAGAAGCAGAGGTTGTTTCAGAGCTTATTCCTCATGTTTGTTTTCATGTATTTTATGGTGCTTTTGCACGATTTGCTTATTCAGATTTTTTTCTTGTTCTTGAATGAAAGCTACAGACCAAAAAACAAAAAATCCAGATAAAACGTAGTGTATTTTTTTCCCATTGTTTTGTTTTAAAGACAATGGAACAAGGGGTACCTGAGTATTTGAGCCTGAGATGCCTTTACCATCGATAGCTCATCAGTACACCCAGTTTTGATTTAGCTGCAGCTGTTTTTTTTAATTTTATTTATTTTTATAACATATTTTTGGTGTCCACCTGGTGACAATAATATACAGAATGGAGCTAAATTCACTCTATGTTCTAGATTAAATTTTAAAAGTGACTTCTCATGGCCAAGTTATAAGCCTTTGAAATATGGGATCGTAATAGAAACGCTGACAGTATCTTAACAGTGTCTGCAGTAGTGGATGTTTCTCTAATGTAAACAAATGGTGTTATTGGGCTCTTTTTTCCCACTCTCCCCTGTTTCTTCCAAAGATGGTTTTATCGTTCATTAGTTACAAAACTATCATCTTTTTTGCTTAACCTGCGACAGGTTGTTTTATTTCCCCCCTTTGAGCCTGGAGTGGAACAGGACAGAAAGGGAAAACTTATATTGTATTCCACCCTTTTTGTAGCTTATCCGGAAGACTTCACTGCTGTCTGATGCTGTTATGTATGTATGTTTAGTAAGTATGTAAACAAACGCTTTCAGTCGAAGCCTTGAAGGAGGCAATCTTTAAAGAAAGTGTCAAGGCAGTGTAATTAAAAGGATGGTCATTTTAAGATGCTATATATCTAGTATGTTGTATTGACAGAAATTAAGCCTCTTTCCATAAAACACTAGCACTAAAACCTCTATAACTTATGTAAGTGGTAGCCAGGGAAACACTTACCTGTTACATTCATTTAAAACTCCCTCTATAAAGCCCATATTCTGGGCTGCAATTGCACAGAGAGGTGAAGGTAGAAGGGCCATGTCCTCTTCCATTCGGTTGATGATGGGACTGCCCCTAACCTTTTCCTAGAAAAGAGCTGGTACAAAGAAGTAAGAGGAGAGAAGTGAGATGGGAGCAATGATCTGCAGACAGGCAAGGGCGGTGCCGGGGCTTCCTCCTTTGTGCTTTCTCTTGACTGTGTAAAGACCCGACAGAGTGGCAGCTGCCCTTACTAATTGCAGGATGTTGCTTAGCTTCCTGTAAATACTGTTTTAATTGAAGTGTGTCTGGGTATTCATGTGTGTTAAATAGTATTTTCTCTCAGAAAACCTACCACACACTATTATTAACTGGCAATAGTTGTGGATTCCTCTTCTTCAGCTTTTTCCTTTAGCTAAAAATGCAAAATTGTGCTGCCCTGAAGGGTTATTTAGCAAGAGTTTTAATGAAATAATAGGAACATTGCACTCCAGTGATTTCCCCTATGCAGGGAAATGTCACAGTCCATTGGTCTTTCCCAGGAACATTACATGAAATTACACCTATTTTCATTACTCTACTCAAGTACAATATTGTTAAGTAAATATTTGCGCAAAAATGTGGCCATCCTAAGGTGTGAGCTGTCCCGCAAGGTAAATAATTAAAGCATGTGCTTTCTCTAGTAGCAGAAACCAGTGCTTGATACAGGTTTGATCATTTCACATGTCTCTTTGGTAATCCATAACTGTCTTCTGCAATTATTTTCATCGTCCAGCCAAGCAAAGATAAAAGGTAGAACATGCCTCTCTCGCCTACTCCCAGGAAAACTCCATTACCCTTCAAGGCTCACGTGGCTGTGAAAAAGCCAATCTGAGCGGGAAGAGGCAGCCCACAAGGACGAGCTCAGTATGAGCAGAAAATGAAGTTGTTACCAGACAGCAAACTGCAGCCCTCGGTTCTTATGAATATTTGAATGAGTAACTAAAAACAGCTCAGTGGACTCTAAGCAACTGTGACAGCTGAAACTGCCTGGGAAACTAGCAGTCTACAAGGACCATGATGAAAAGATCAGCAGTCACATTTCCACCTGCACCACCATAAGTATATTGTAAAACACGAGCAGGTTCATAGTCCCCAAATATTGTTTAGAAAAACAATCTCTTCTCCCCCTATGAATTTTCATAAGCAAGGTACTTACAAAATCTGTCAAGAAATTTTGAATTCATTAAAATACAATGATTTCTAACAATCTACTCAGGGCAAGAGAATAGCCACATTTTCTAGACATTGAAATATTGATGTTGCTGTTGCTTATACTCATAGAAAATTGGCCTTAGTGAATCTTTCATGAATATCTTTCAGCTAGTTCCACGTGGAAAGAAAGATGATGAGAACAGTTTCCCTGAAGCTAAAATGTTCTGAATAATCTGGGGGAAAAAAAAAAGGGTGAGGGAAGGAAGAACCACAATAAGCAAACTATCGAAAGACTGGGCTTTATTTTATAGTAATCAGAAAGATGTACAGCAGTTCTGAAAAGAACAAAGTGACTATATCTGTTTTCTTAAAAAAAGAAGGCGGAAAAGTCTGTTACAGTGAAGTGCAGTTTTCTGACACAGATTTCTTTTTTTTAAATGTATGTTATAAAGCTGTGTTCAAAGATGTTTTTGGTTTGACCTTCCTGATCATATAGACCACAGTTAATGTGTCCTCTGCTGTGTAACTACCCAGCAGTATTTAATAACATGAACATTCCTCACTCAGTTGTTTTCTCTGGGCCTGCTCACACAAGAGAAGGTTGCAGAATCAGTTTGGTACGGTGTTTAAGATGTTCGCTTTATTGTAAAACTGTGAGTGTGACATCTTCCTCACAGGTTTTATTACTATTTCAAGTTTACACTATAAATCTGACTTGAGAACCAGATGAATTGTTCGGATAAAACGTAACTGGCTTGCTGTAGATGAATAACAGAGAAAGAAGTACGCCTTTAAAATAGTAAGATGAAGAGCCTTTTTAACAAGAACTGCACTTACATTTGTCAAATGGCACTTCATTCTGGCACTTGTGCCGTTTGGTAGCAATGACATTGGTTTCAGTGTAACATCTGCAGTGCTGGAATAGAGTACTTTGAAAAATTGTGGAGTTCCCACCAAAGGAGATCTGTCTAACCTGTTCTTAAATGTTCATCAAGAATGATGGGGGAATAATTGATCCTGTAATAATAAAACATGGAGACTGACTGGCAGACCTCTTGAACTTCTGCCCAGACCTCTTTTCTATGAGCTCGGCAATTAGAGATCCACAGTTGAGTCATGTTTCTTAAGGGAGCGATGGCAGAGCAAGCTGGAAGGCTTAGGTCTGATTCTACCTATTCGGTCAATACTATCGAGTAAACATTTAAGTTTCCCGGAAAATGTGGAATAAATCAAAATTCAGGCTGCAAGAGTTAACTGGAGAACTGGATTAAAAATTCTGTGCATATTTCTCATTCCAATTTTGCATCTGTTATGGTTTTTTTGGTTTGTTCGTTTGATATTTTTATTTTGATTACATCACAAAAACTTTACCTGGTTGTGATTCACTGGTGGGATTTTGCTTGCATTTTGGAATAGTTATTTAATTTTGTTCTATATTGCATACAGAAGGTTTTGAAACTTGTTTACATTTTTCCTGTGCCTTATGTTTTTAGTAATATTTTGTTCCTGCAAATCTGATGAATGACGTTGTGGAGAAGAGATGATGATTTTACAAGGAAGAAAAAAAGGAGGGATGTGGGGGGGAAGGCAGAAAAATAAAAGGGATTTCAAAACCTATTGTAATCCTGGAGACCATGCCACTATTTGGGCCCATAGCACAGCAAATATGTAAAGGGCACTTTCTTGATTTCCAGCACTCTTGGGTAAGTAAGTACAGAAAGATCCTGTGCTTTGTAGGCTTCAGTGATCTGCGCTTCTGCTCATATGTTCGTTTTGGACTGGTGTCTTGGATGATCTCAGGGCTTTGGATTTTGGCTATACCTTCATAAATCAAAGTTTTTATTAAACACCACAGACAATAGGCTCAAGGAGGTCTGGAATGGAACAGGACTTGCCTGGAAAGACCTGTTTCTAATGCAGCAATATCCAAAAAAGAAATGAGCCAAGCTGTTGTTGTGAAGGATGGCTGTGGTTCCTGTCTGTACCTGTCTTAGGTTCCTGACTCCATGGGCAATGTTACAAGGAAATGCCATTTATCCCCAAGAGCCAGCCTCAAGAGAGTGGTTGGCAAGCTCTGCCTCAGTGCAGAGGCAGGAGGTACCAATGGGCATCCTAAAGACCTGACATCCCCAGTTAAGGATGGGGCAAAGACTGAAGTTCGATGCCCATCTCCCAGGGATATTCCCTGCCCTTTGCTTCCCACCACAGCCAGGAAGACTGAGACAGCAGCTCGGGGCTGCTAACCGCTAGCCAGAAAGTCTGGTTGCTAGCCGGGTCCAGAGTCAGCTCTACCTCTAAGTTTGAATGTGCGCCATGGTGCAAGGAATAGACCCAGGAAAAATCCACATCATCTGGTGTGGATGGGTAGGAAGACACTGCCTTGGAGAGCTGCATTGCAGAATTCGTGGCTTGACACTTTGTGGATGTCGGAGCTCAAGGAACTGAAATGATTTGTGGCTATGTGCTGGCACGTATGCATAGCAGTATGCATAGCTGAGTCCAAATTTCACAGCCTAATTTGCCAGTGTCATCTTCTGTTTAAAGAGATAGAAATTGTCTTGCTTTCTCATATTACTCTTGTACTTAGATCTTTTTCATGGCTAAGCATGATGAAGAGTTGTGATGGTGGCATGTCACAGGCAAAGGGATTTGCTTATCTGGCTGCCACCTAATATTCTCAAGTCCTCTAGTTCTTTTTTTCTACTCTCCTCACCTTTGATTTTAGTATGAAAAATAAATAAGTAATTGTGAATGTGGCGTAAGTTCTACCCTGCAGTTAGTATCTATTAAACCTCTGGAAACAGAAGCAATAAAAAGTAAGAAGATTAATCAGATGATTCCCAGTTTATTTCTGTGTGTAGAGCAATAATTTTCATCAGATAATAGACATGGCTCTTGTCTTTTTAGGTTTCCTAGATGGGAATTTAAAAAAAAAAAATTAAAAAATATTTTTTCTTGTTCAACCTGCATTTTGCTTAGTGCATGTGCAACCACTCAGAAAGCAGAATGATTTCTAGCCTTGCTGTTCTGTCTGTGTCTGTAAACAACCCACCAGCTTCACTGCTCCAGAAACACTATGTGAAGACTAACGGCCAAATCTGAAGGCTTGATTAGTCCTGCACAAAAAACCCCTCTGTAGCTGTCTTGAATTTTCCAAAATTCATCCCTTCTCCAAACCTGGAAAAATCAAGCTCTGTAAAGAAAACAAGAATCATTTGTTAAACTGATGATATAACTCTTTAAAGACCACCAGACATCACTGTTGCACCTTTATGTAGAGACTCTTCATTCTGTTAAAAGCTGCAGATATATAGCTTATCAACTCTGGATCATTTCTTTTATTTACATTGTATTTGCGTTGCTGCCTGCCCAGAGGACCCCCAAAGAGACATACGCTGTGTCAGCTCTGACCCAAGTTACAAAACTTTTTAAAGAATTAGGGAAGATATATATTCCTGGCTTTTATCTACGCAGCTACCTTTCAGCATCTCTTTTATTTTAACTATGTCAACCTAAGCATAGCAGACACAGGTATGGTCACTTTGATGCACATGCACTTTGATGAATGAAGACTGGAGGAAAACACCAACAAAAGCTTGATCTATTTGCAGGTACCTCCGTGAGATGAGGAGTTGTAGAGTGAGAGTTTGTTGTGATGTGCAGTGAAGATGAGCTCTATAGTGGAGCCATGGGGTAGCGAATGCTTTCTTGCCTCCTTGTTCAGGCACATAAAAGGAGTCTTTCCTTCAGCATTGCTCAAACTGGGTGAAATGTCACAGATCCCAAAGCTTTCCTGAATTTCTTGTAAGGCAGAAGTACACTAAGTACACAGCTAAATGTCTGCCACAAATAAGGAAGTATTTGAAACAATTTGGTTTGTTGTTGTTTTGTTTTCTAGCATTTTGGACAGCAAAGGAAGTTCTACTTTAATCTTGGTGCTCTCCCACTCTCACCTCTCCATTACTGATATTCAGTTTTCTACCAGGAGGTTGTGGGCAACGTTGATCAGAGGCTGTGGCTTCACAAGTTGTAGCAGCAACAACAAATTGGTCCTTAAAAACAATCTTTCTTTCTGTTTCATGTTATTCTGGGAAAAGAAGTCTTTGCTTTATTTTTTTTTTCTTCCCCAGTAAATGAATGCACCAGACTGAAAGTAGTTGTTATGAACACAGATATCTGAACCTGCACCTAACAAGAGACTCGCTTCCACGAGTGACTTTCATTTAACCATGAAAGGAAAGTACCACTCCTGAGATCTTAGTGTCTTTCCTTAGCATTCTGCTTGAGAAGGGTCTGTTTGGGTGCATGTTAGTGACCTCTTCACCGACAAAGAAAAAGAATAAGGATTTATATTCTGCTCTCCACTGGAGAAACATTTCAGCACTTACCAGTGACTCTGGAAGTCATTTCCTCTGAGATTTTCTTGGTTTTGTACACAAAAAATAAGACCTGGGTATTGTTTCTTCTATTTTTTTCTTCCCACAGTAGAAGACAATAACCCGTTTCCTTTTGTTATCCTCTTACTAAATTCTGGAAGATTTTTTTTTTTTTTTTTTTTTTAATCGACAACAATT
Source organism: Chroicocephalus ridibundus (assembly GCF_963924245.1). NCBI lineage: Eukaryota > Metazoa > Chordata > Aves > Charadriiformes > Laridae > Chroicocephalus > Chroicocephalus ridibundus. Next base: position 52,558,757 of record NC_086289.1, read on the forward strand.
GGAAGCTTTTCTTCTCTCTCCATGGTTCTTCACGTACAGTGTGGACTTCTGTTTTTATGATTCAAAGATATACTTGGAAGTTTGCAATACTTGATTATTCTTGGAGTACGTAATAGATTGCGGGAGATAGTTCCTAGTTTCTTGCTTTTAATTTCTATTTGAAGTAGTCCTTTAAAAAAGACAGAAATAAAACGGATTCTTTGAATGACTGGGAAAACGAAATTACGGGCTTCCACAGAAATCAGTCTTTCAAGGCTTGTGTCTGAAGCAGTGTGATTCTAATTAAATAAGATGATGTAACGAGATACTTATATAGTAAACCCAAACAATTTGCTTTCTACATAATTTTATTTTTTAGGATTTTCAAATAAAATAGCCAGAAAAGGATTTTATTTTTTTTCCTCTTCTGTATCTATAAGGAAGCTCTGTTTTTCCAAAAGTGTTCTTTGTAGGTTTTTAAGGACCTGTTCAGAGTCCCCTGAGTCTTAATTTACAACAGTCTTTGTAGAAATTAAAAATAAACCGTGCAAATATAAAAAGCAAACACATTCTATGGAAACCACTGATATAATTAAAATTCTCAAGGAAAGTTTGGATCCATATTCTCTTCTGAGGGTAAAAGGGAGCCTGACTTGTCCATTTGGAAAGGAAATTAGGTCATAGTCTTGAATGGCAGGTTCCTGGAATACTGAAAATATCATATGCTTTATTATTTGGAATGTGAATGTATGGCACTTGGGGTACTTTTACCTTTTTCTTCTTTGTTGGAATTATTGCATGACAGTGTTACTGAAGACAGTTGGGAGGGGAAATTATTCCATGAGAAGTTGTGTAGCAGTTGAAAGTGAGTAACCTGAGGCAAAACAAGAAAGAAATCGGAACAAGTTCAGGTCAGGGATTATTACTTTGGGAATTAACAGCCGAGAGCAAAGCAGTAGTAAGGTGAAAGCAGGCTAAATACTTCAGAGCTGCAGTCAGACCATACAAAAAGACTTGTAGAAACATGGCAGTCCTGGCATGTTAATCAGGTTTTTTGCCAGGAGTGATGGAAGTGCTTGTATAGGGGCGGTAAAGAAATTTATATTTTATACTATGTACGCACAAAAATGAAGCTGGTTTAACAATTGGCTTAAAAACTGATTCAGTTAAACTTGCGTGGATCCTTAATGTCATTGCATTTAAATACCTTAGCTTGTTCTGGCCAACAAACCCAAGCTTGTTTCAATCCTGTTTAGGTGCATCTGTGTTTACACGACTTAACTAGTTAGACTCTTAAATTGCTGGGCTAAATGGATGCAATCCTGCTGGTAAAGCCATGCCGTAAAGGCAACAGATCTTTCAATTTGTCTGCCCTCTGCCCTGAGTAGGTCTAGGCCAGCTGCTGAGCTGGCTCTTGTGTCACATCTGTGCAGACCTACCACCAGCCTGAGCAGGGACCAGCAGGCGCCGGGCTGGGTGCTGCAGCCTTCTCCCGCAACAGCAGCGCGGCCGGTCGCGTGCTGCCTCCGCTCCAGGGGTCGGCTGTGTGGTATGAGAAACACCTCATACCCTCTTCTTAGAGCTGTGGAGAGCTAACAGCAGGTGGCCGGCCTTATCACGCTTTGGTGTAGGAGGCGAAAATACAGACAATCACAAATTGTATAGCAAACAGATATGCTTTCTAATGGTAGGTACCAGGAGTGACATCCAGCCATTGCCCTTGTCTTGGCTGCATCACACATTAAGAATTGTAAGAACAAAACGTTGCCTTATCCTTTAGCATTTTCTAGTTGTAAGAAAAGTAGGTTTCTTCAGAAGAAGCAATTTAACTAGTGCCTTTATATTGAAACCCAGAGACCTTCAAGCGCCAAGGTTTAGGAGGTTTGGAAATGCAAGTTACTTGGAATCTGGACTGTGAACAGTTCCTACCAGATGTAATGTCATCAGCTGTGCAGCGTACGGCACACGGGAACTTCATGCTGTGAACAGTAACACAAGTAACAGCAGATATTTACATCTCCCACGTAAGGGGCATGATGTGGTCAGTGAACCAAAGGAAGAAATTCTGTCTGTACAGCCTGTGCCCATCTGTAAGGACTGTCATTCTTCATCAAAGGGCTGAATTTTCTCCCTTCAAAGACTTTCTCATGTTATAGGTGGGCATACTTTCTTTTATGTAAAGGGAGAAGTCATACCAAATTGGGAAATCCTGGTTTATGAATTTTAATAGTGTCAATAATAAAAATATAAAAAAAAAATGAGACAAGCAAGCTCTCTTGTGACTGAAGAGTGATCCAGTACTCTGTATACACAATTCAGGATTACTTATCCAGTGTTTGAATATAATCTTCAATGTCTTCCTTTTAACTGTGGATTTCTTAAGTGCGACTATAGAACTGCTATTTATTTTATTTTTACTCCTTCAACTCTAGTACCACGTGAATACAAACTGCAGCTTTCAAAATTGTTCCTCTCTTATCACCTACTATTCATTGATTTATTTCTCACTAAGATTGCAGATCAGGTGTTCTGTCTTATTGAGCGTTAGTTTTCCATGGGAGTAATGATGAAGCTGAGCAAATGACGTTAGATTTAATTCAGAATACTCTTACAGTGACTTAGTCTTTCAGCAGCATTGCTGAGTACCTGCTGAAGCTGTGCTAAGCTTTGTACATGTAATGGGAAACCATCAAGCAGCTTGTTACAAGATGTTTGTTTGCATTCTACTCTAAGCAGCTGTAAATAAACATCTTGCAACAAGACCATGGTTTTGTCTTTAATTCAGGAAGGCAGAGTAGGAGGGATTCAAGCTGTTTTCTTCAGGCTGCTTTTATGGTACGATCGTCTTTAAGTGATGTACTACTGCATGAGCCTAGGAACAGACCAGAGCGTGCTCCTTCTCTTCTTTCCAGATTCTTGCAACTTCAATTCTTGCCAGAAACCCCAAGAACTCCTCACCTTGTTCTGGGGAAGAGTAAGACGCTTCACTTCTCTCTTCTTTTTTTTGGATTAAGATTCTCTTTCATGTGACTTGGTATTAAGGGAGAAGATGATTCCAAGGCCTCCCTGTTGCCAGGTCTTTGCCAAACCCCATCTGTGCCAACTTGCAGGGCAGAGTTCTTGGCAAGCAGCCCTACCAACTTTCTTCTTCATCCTGCTGCTAGTCTAAAAGCCAAACACAAGGGAAAGAGATCACACTTTTTCTTATCTCTTTTATTGCTTTTTAGCTCATATTGAGATTTCTGCCTTGACAAGATCATTGAAAAAATTTAAGAGCTGATAATTCAGCCATAGTTAGTATTGCTTATACTGTGACGCTCATTCCCTTTGCTTTTCGCTCACCTCCTATCCCTAGGGTAAGGAAAGTGACATTCACAGAAAAAGAAAAGTTAGGTCAAAACTACTCAATTTTCCACCAGAGCTAAACTTGGCTGCACAAGTCCTGAAGGACAGGTGTCTACTTTCTAGAAAACAAATGATATATTGATTTCCTATTAAAAGAAAGCACTGACAGGAACTTTCAAAACAAAAGCCTTCTTTCAGCAGAGCATTTAAATATGGGACTGCTTAAATTGTGCACGGTCTTAAGTGCTCTGCTGGAACAGCTCCTCAGTGCCTGGCTTTGAATCCCTGTGTCAGCTTTGCCGCAGCCCTCACCTGGGCTTTGCCCTGCGCTCGGAGGTGCAGGGGGGTCACCTGTCACATCGGTACCGTGCATTTTGCATCCCTGAGCAGGCTGCAAGATTTTGAATTTCTGAAGAGTTTCAGAGTCCACTGAGAGTTTTCTTTCCTTTCTCTATTTTCTTTTCCCTTCTTCTCTGCCAGTCAAATACAGTGTGAACTTCAAGATTCATTTCAAGTCTTCCTCTATTTTGTGAGGGCAGAGAAGAGCTTAAGGGAGTTAGTTGTTTTTTTTTTAAAACCAATTTTATTTCCCCGTTTCCTACTGTTAACTGCTCACATGTATCGCAATGCTCATTTTCCCCAAATCCCAACCAAAAAGTTTCCCAGATGAAGGCAAATTGGAGTAATACATTTTAGGTTTTTTAATTACTTTCTCAGATGAGTAGCAGCAGCTGTGGTGTGCTTTCCCATTGAGATGGATATTTATATCTTGCTGTACGGTTAGTCTACTCGTATCTTTGCACATGTACAGTGGTTACCGCTAGCGTGACTGATGATAGCTTCTCATCCTGGAACGCCAAACAGGTGGCTTTACCCCTTCTGAAATTTTTTTTTATGTTTTATTTTTTAAAAAAAATTGTTATGCTAGCACTGTGTTCTCTCAGGATTGATTTAGCTCACAACAGCATTTCCTGAGTGTTTGCCCCCTGTGTTCCTCCCAGGTGATCCCTGCTGTGGATGCCTCTCCTTCTCCCAGCCGTTCGGGACGAGGGGGCCTGTTTGTGGCTGGAGATGTTCCTTCTTGCCCCAACGTGGAAGAGTGACACACTGATAAAATGAGTCACAGAGAAAATATCTTTCAAGTACAGGAAACAAGGAGACAAAATATCAATCTCTTCCAGTCATATTTGTCAAGAGCGGTATGAATAAGAGGGAGATGATAAACTTTCAGGTATTTATAATTTGAAAAATACCTGTAGGACTTGCTCCAAGCAGTTTGATATTTTTACTTAAGATTCTCAGGAAGCTATAAAACACAGCAAAGTGATGGCAATAAGATCCCTACAGTTTCTTAAATAGATGAAAGGATGCTTCAAAGTCTATTTGTTTAGTCAGTCTCTCTTTTCATCTTTGTTAATTGCTGAGAAGGATGAAGTAGCATTAGTATGCACGGCTTGTGAATTATAATCTTTAAAAGGAATCTGTTTTTAAACATAGGTGTTTGCCTTAATCCTTTCTCGTGAGTGCTGCATGTGTGTTTACTGACATACTTTAAAATTTATTGCCATAATAATAACAACAACAACAAAAAAGACAAAGTAAGTGAATAGGTTTAGAAATTGTTTTATTAACTGAGGGGGTCCTATTTTCAGACATCCTGTGTCCCCATTTTATCTTTTTTAAACTGATTGTAATAAAATATATAATCTTGTCAATTGGGAATGCTGTTAGAGTTCATGTAACAGTTTGGGAACAATTTTATTAAGTTGTGCAATTTTTCTGCTACTTTGTATTGTACTATATGCAGTACTATTTTGAAAAAAATGTATCTTTAGTAATACATTTCAACTTCTGGGTTTCACATGTATATCTAAGAGATCTTGTTTCTGATCCTCCAAGTGTATTCATGATAATCCTAATCTTTAAATTGAGAGTGGAAGGAAAGCTTTCAGGTTTGGGCATCTTTTTTTTTTTTTTCTTCTTGGGGATGTGCTAGTAGAAATGACAGGGAATGATTAATTTGTATAAAACATTCATTCTTAAGATCTGAGTCATATAAAATTAAGCAGGCGTTTCTTAAAGTAATTCTGTAGTTGTTCCAGAAAGGGTTCATGTATTCCCATCTCCAAAATAAAACTATTTCTATTTAAGCTATGTAGCATAACCGTGGCAAAAAGCGCCTTGATGATCGGGCAGAATGTGAGCTGCCACCCAAGTGACCTGCCTTTGCTAGTGAGCTGCTTCCACTTATGTGCTGAACCACAGGCAGACCACGTCGTGTGAACGTGCATATATGTATAACAGAATGTGATATGGCTGAATCACAGTGTGTTAGCCAATAGCATGATATCCATTATGTCCGAATTCTTATAATATTATTGCTGGTGTCTAAAATGAAAAATAGTGTGTGAACTCAGGCTTGGTCATCTTCAGAAATTGGAATACCGTATGGCAGGTAACTAGTTCATCATTGCAGCGTTTTTGAAGTCACTCAATATCAGATATACCAGTAAAAAATCGGTGTAAAATTTGCAATTGGAAGTGTGTCAGAGTTGGTTTCTTAGAAGGTGTATTTGACGTGTGTTGCCAATCTATAGAAGAATTTATCTAGCCTGTGTATAGCTTAGAGTGAGCTTGTTAATGGCTGGTGTGTTGCAGTGTGTTCTCCCCACAGTGGCAGTTTGGAAGCAGTCAGGGTGGCATTATCGAAACAGAGATTAACCTAAAAAAAAAAAGAAAATACGAGGGGTAGAATGAACTTAGCTGTCGTTACACACACAGACATACAATTTTCTCAACCCCACTTAACCGAAAGCTGCCTGGAGCTGTAACGTTCTGCACGTGTCAAGGGCATATCAGTTTGGCTGTATTACAAATAACATCTAAAACAGCAGAACAGTGATGAGGGCAGGGCTGTGTTCTCTGGTAAGCTGATATTTTGCTTTGAGTGCTTTCCAAATTATTTTTTTTTTTTTAAAGTGTCATGTAACCCTTGGTAGGTAGATTAGCAGGCGTGTGGGATTCTTCTCCAACAAGGCTATGGTAGCTTTTCCCCCTCTGTATTAAAGAATCATATTATTGTGCCCAGATCTTTCTCTTTTCATCTGCTGGCCTCTCAAGCACTCTTAAAAATGCCCGTTTCCACCTTCCTTTGTACAGTGTCTGCCTTCCTGGGTTTTCTGCTGCATACAGAAGAGCCCAGTTTATAAAGATATAGAGCCCAGCAACTATAAAGGAGCTCCCTCTGTCAGTTTGTCATGCTTTAAAGGATTGTGGGCACCCTGAAGGGAAGATTAGTGGAAGATTGTCCAAATTGTCAGGGTTCTGAATTCTTTTTAGCAACCATTTTCTTGTGTCGGCTTAGAAAAGAAAAAGGAAGGTCTGTTTATGGGGGAAGGTGATAAACGGGCAGGAATGGTGGCATTCCCTCTGTCTAAGACGCTGATCGCAGGCGATGTGGAGCCCAATTTCACAATTCGTGACCTAAGTATCTGAGCCAGCCCTTTGAGACCTAAAGCATGAGCTCCGAATATTTTGCGCTTAGTTCTTGGTCAGAACTGGAAACCAAGGAACCCAAATATTCAATGGGATCTTCTTTCTCAGTACTGTTTGCTCTAGTTTTAATAAAATAAATTATATATCTCTTCATCTTCTGATTACGTGGGAGGTTTTTGGAGCCACCTTATTTTTGTACTCCAACTGTCAATTGTTTTCTCTCTCTTGGTAATGCAAACTAACATCTGGCCAGTTTTTCTTACTTTGCCCTCACAGCTCTGCTCATTCCTCCCCTGTCCCCTGCAGTGATGCTTTGGCATGCCAAGGTGTAATGTTCCCCCTGATTAAAGCTAAGTCAAATATGGTCAAATATGAAGGGAAAGGGCCAGGATTACCGGCTCCTTTTTATTAAGAGGAGGCTCCACTGCTTGCTCCTTGGGCTTTCACGGGAACTTGGAGGGTAGCTGGCAAGCCTGTGCCCATTGGAAGTGCCAAAGCTGTAGTGAGCAGCAGGTCCTGTCCCTGGGGGAAATGGCAGTCAGGTTTGCTTGCTGGGACTTGATCTGGTGCCTCACAGATGAAGTGACTGCAGCTTGTTATCATTCCTCTGCACTGTATGGCTCTCTTTCCTGTCGCTACCCCATATCTCCGATGAACTTGCAGGTTGTAGTGACGGACGGGCGAGGAGGAAGGCTGGGCCTGCTGGGTCCGGGTATTTCTGTGTGTGTGCTGTATTGCTTGTTTGTAGCAGACCTGACCCTTCCAGAGAGCGCTGCTCTCACTGTCACACACTACACATATGGTCAACACATGTACTATGAATGCAATGCTTTTGGGACATGTCAGATCACTGCATTCACATGAATCATGTGTCTAGCACAGGCACAGTAAATACACTGCTTGCGGACAGGCTCAGGTGTACCGTGTGTGCTGTGCGCAGTTGATCTGTGTGTACGCTGTAGAAATGGCTGAGCTTTCCAGCTCTGTGGCAGGCCCTCGTGCAGGCCAGATGTCCAAAATTCCCAACCAAATGTCACACTCTCAGGTTTTATTGGATCAAAATTTTCCCTTGGGAAAGTTGGCTCTATGACAGAGAGGAGGTAAAGTATCGCTCATGGCTGTGCTGGGGAGGGGTGATGTTTGGTGCGCTTGTTTGGCAAACCTGAAGCACAGATAAAGAAAAGCAAAACTGCAAATTGGAGGAGTTTTATAGGAATTAGTAATTCTAAAAGAGTGATCCTAGAAAAAATATTGTAGGGCTGAACTGCAGGACATTACTACAAGTTTGGGTTTTTTTTTTTTTTTTTTGAGATCACTACTGAAAAACCACTCTGCCAGTAAGAGTTCTCTGAGCTAACAGCTTCTGATTTTGAACCCAGCACAGCTACTGTGCATCCTATTCAAATTGCTGATTTATTTCAAGCATCGTTGCTAGTTACACTGTGGACAGGTGTGTAACCCAACTTACGACTCACCATTGTTGTTACAGGGTGGGAAGTTAGTGATGCACAAACCTGGCTTTGGCTGCCTGCGCAGGTAGGAGTCCTTTTTGTCTCCCTGGTCCCTTCCCGGGATCAGCAGGGAGAGCTTAACCTTCTCTCCCTTGCACTTTCACCATGGTTGCGCTCACCCTGAATAAACTGGCGCGAGCCTATTACTAGGCTGAACCGTAAGAAGTTCAGGTAAAATATACTGCATCGGTACATGTGATACCTGGAAGAAGTGTTTGTGGTTGAAGAAACTCAGGCCAATAGCTGAGCAGCCACAGCCTCTGCATTCACAGCCAAGCATAAACTTGATGAGTCTTTTATATACTTCCAACAGCTTCAGTATTATCTCAGGTGCATTTAACTGTACAGCAGTCACTATAATTTACAGTGGCTAGAAAATTCAGCCAAACACCCTGTTTTGTGCTTAATCTATTCAGGCTTTTTACCTACAGGACGTTATCTGATGTTACTTCATGTAGTTACTGCCTGTAGGAGACTGTACTTCTGGGAACGTATTTCTGGGTCACTAGCTATTGCAAGGATACACAGGATTAGAGGGATAACCAGCTATGTGTCTACAGTATCATTTGTTTCCAGTCTCAGCGGGTAACAAATAGTTTCACAAAACATAGCAATAGTCGATACACCTACTTAAACCATCTGTTCGGGATGTCTCAAATGGAGTTGGTTAAGTAATTATTCCCTAGAGGCTGTTTATATTTTAGAGTATCTGCTTGTCCTTTAGATCCTTAACCTTTAGACAGGTCCACATAGCGATGCCATGATTTATTTTCTTTGTGTGGTCTTAACCTTCTCCTGGCAGATTTAACATTACCGTCCACAAGAATGTAGCTAATGCTAGAAAGGAATAACTATATAGGAATTTCTGTACTTTCCAACTGCTGGTTTTATATGTGAGTTTTTGTAATCTCTGCTATTAAGCTATCAAATTCAGGCCTAATAATCCACTGAGGCTGGATGGGATTCGTGCAATACTGTAACGTAAGAACTATGGTTTTGGGATAATACTATTCCAAATATGCTAACTTGCCTGCTTGCTTGCCTTTCCTCTCCATCTACTCTACTATTGGCTTTTTTTTAATCCAGTCTTGAAAAGCTGTAGAAATCAGGTTCTTAGCAAATAAATTTTCTCCTTAGAAGCCTAGACCCTGTCTATTTGAAATTGAGGGAAGAAATCTTATAGACTGGAATAAGACACAGCAAAAATAAAGTTGTTTCCTGCTAAATTAATAGTGCAGCTTCCAGTGGGTAAATTTAACTAGGCTCACAGTATCTGAATGCCCTGCCTTTCTAATAGAAATGCATCACATACTGCGACTGCATTAGGTGGGCATAATGAAAAGTGACTTGTGAGACTCCACTCCTGGCGGCCTCAGAAAAAGGATACTGTGGCTTGGGAGAGGCATGAAGAATGGGTTAGTTTCCCTGCTTTAGAAGTGCTGATCCCTTACAGTTCACAGCTAAACGTATGCCGACGGGGCCGTGTGGGAACACTTGCCCTACTGCTGTCAGTGGTGTTCCCGTTCCCGTTCTTTGGGTAAAGAGAGTGTTTTCGTCCCATCTCTGGGTGCTTCAACTTTTCACCAAAGTAGTGAGGCAAAGGAAGATTGTGCTGTCAGTAAGATAACTTGACAGTTCTTATCTGTGTGTGTTCGCAAATAAGTTAGAACTTTTTCACGTATATTTTAAATGAGCCATATCATTTATTTCCTAGGCTCTTAATTTGCTTTGTGGCTTCAACTTTTTAATCACAATAAAGGTTTGTTAGCCTTCTGTGGGCTACTTAGAAAAATTGAATCAGTCGTGATATCTGTAAAGTAGTCGTCATTTTAATGGTTAATCCCTGATGCAAGATACTTCGTGCCTTTCAGTAAAGAATTAAATTTTAACTATTTTTAAAAATGTTTATAAAAAGAGAGGTTATAAAATGCCTAGCAGCATGTCCTTCACAGGGAAGTTTCTAGTTCTGGGCCTGTGCTGAAGGCAAATCTAACTGAGGCTCTGGTGTGCAGTGGGTATGCCCCAGGGCTGCACACTTTGCTTTTGGGAGATGTTTCTAATAATCTTTGCCCTGGTTTTCTACTCATGAAATGAAGGATAATGATATTCTAGCCTCTACTCTTTTATCTGTACAGTAAGAGGCACAGCTCTCACGTTACCTACTGGGGACTGCCGTGGCTGTAGAAAATAACAGGCAACTTCTGTAAGTTTTAAAATTTAAGCATTTGCTAAGTGTATAGAGAGGTAAAGCTATCAATCATGAGCCGCTGTTCACTTTCAGGCTTGTTGAGGGAAGTGGAGGTGGTTCAGCACCGGTAGCAATGGTAGCTACCTCTGTCACTTAGTTCCCAGTTGCTATTTGTTGTTTTAACAAAGAATATCTAAATTCTCTGGTAGATTGTTTTCTTCTCTGCATTCCTTGCCCTGCTCTCAAGGACAGGCTCTGTATGCTGGGACAGAAGAAGATGATGTTCTGGTTGCTCCGTTACATAGAAACTTCATGGGATTATAGGCTAAGAAGAAAGTGTGTTTACTATGGCATCTTTTTCATCAGTAGATGTCACAGGAATGCACAAAGAAGGTCAACACCATTATCTCTTTTGCAGATGGAGAAACTGTCTCTGTAGTTATTGCAAACGAGGAAGCTGTCTCGCCTTACAGACTTTGCCTGCAAACCGCTCTGTAGCCCATAACTGAATTTGAACTTCCCTGAGAATTTATTCCTTTCAATTGCACCTTTGGAGCCCATTTAACCTTTTTAAGGGATTATTTCTCCAACAGTAAATAGGAAATATCATTGCAGACATTGCCACATCCTTTTTATTAATTACTTTTGAGCTTTATTATTTGAAATGGAAACGGTTTAATTAAGCTACTCAAATCTTCAGAATTGGCAGTATTTTTCCTACTAGTATCATGGTAGCCAGTGATCAGAAATAGTGTTTTGGTAAGGGCTACGTATGTCTGCCTTTTCTGAGTAATTTTCTCTTTCTCAACACAGAAATTTGCCTGGAAGAAATGCAGGGATTATTTTTTCATGTTTATCTGAGCTCTATATGTCCAGCAGCCCCAGTGGAGAAGCTTTGTGGGGCAGGCAAAGGACGGGAAATCCCACATCAGGCTACTCTCTGCCCATGAAGTCATGCTGAAACATGAGGCTGATACGCTCCAAGCAGCTGGAGCTTTTCTGCTTTCAACTGGTGATTTTTACACATGACTTACTGAGAAAACTGATGGTTTGTTTAGGGTTGGCTTAAGACAGAGGACTTTAAATAAAGAGTAGGAGATGAGTAAGATTAAAAGTGCAATTGGACGTAAATATGGGTGTCAGGGTTACCCACGTTTAGCATTTAAAGGACAAGTTTTGGAATGAAAATTAACTTTCCTGCTTCAGGGTCCAACCTAATCTTTGTTCCAAAGGTAGGACTCCCCTGAGGAGCTGCATGACCTCACTTTTGCCTGATGCAGGCATTTACACTTTCTCTTCTTGAAAATCTGCCTTTGACTTTGGGAGAAGAAAATATGAAATGAGAGAACCACCGGCTTCTCTGGTCCTTTCTGAAGCCATTTTCTTCTCTGTGAAGGTGCAGGTGTGTGTGGAGGGAAAAATACATATAGTTGTAAAACACAGACAACCAGTTAGTGGCTCTAGTCTTGGCCTTTGTAACTTAGTTCACCATCTGTAAAATAGTCTTCATGTTTTTTCCAGCTACAGTAAGCATACCAGTGTGTTAATGCGTCTCGTCCCTGTACAAGGCTGTGAAAGTACAGGTACATTTGTTATTTATCTGGGAAAGATGAGTGTCCCCCCGCTGCAGTGGAAGCCAGAGTAAGGGGATCTCAAGGATGAGCTCATTTTGGGGAGGAAGCGGAGGCAGGCAGGAGCAGGGACTAAATCCAGGAACTGACTCAGGTTTTCTGTGTTCTAGTAAGGGATCAAAACCATGAATGATTCAAACTCATTAAGTTTGAATCCCATCCCAAATGTCATCAAATTTTATGCTGTATTTCTCTCTTGCACATTTAAGATAAGTGATTAGTTCGCAACAGCAAGATCTCTTCTGTCCGCTCTAAGGCTACTGAAGGAGCCTTTGCAGGGTTCATCCTTGGTAAAACGTCTCTGTTACCACCGGTGCCGTTTATGTATCATGTTCCTGTTGCCTGCCTGTCTGCTGCCCCTTCGCCCCAGAAATGACCTGAGAGCAACTTTGATTTTAATAGTAAATGTGAAACAGCCTGTAAGGAGAGTTGGGGACTTTTGTAAGGAAAGTGCTGTGCACATGTAAGAAGAGACCATTGCATCTAAAGGCTGACAGCCTTTTCAAAAGGTTAGCAAGCATCTCCCACTCATGCTCACAGGGAGTCAGCCAGAATAGATATTTCTGTCCTGGCATATCTCTAAAATCATAATGACTTTTATTTAGCATTAATGTGGATGCCTTGAACGTTTCTATGGGACTTCCACTGTCAATTCAGCATTAAAGTGCCATTAAAGCGAAGTGTTACTGTAAGAAGCAGTATCTGCCAAACATTTCTCAGAAGAGCACTGTGCTTTACAAGATGTGTAAGCGTTCACTCTTTTCCATTTTCATGTAAAAGTCAGAGATAAGTCTTTTTATTGATTAGACAAAACAATAGAGAAGAGATGTGTGAGAACTGTTGGCAAGACTTTTTATGACAAGTGGCGTATCAGTATATATTAATTTGCTGTTCATTGCACTACAGTGTCCAAGACGAATCTTCATTGGCATTCAGGAGGACATAATGTGAAACTGCAAAGGAATAAAAGACACTTCCTATATAAAATTGCCAAATTATTCAGACTGAAAAGGTGACTCCTGGCTATAAAACTTCATTGCAAAACTCTTCAAACAACCTCGAAGTGAACTGTGCTTGATATTTTTATGCAGCATTGACTATATCTTTTTTCTAAACTCCCTTTTCAAAAGCAACATTAGAAGTTAGGCACAAGTTGCACTGAAAGCTACCAGGGTTAGGCTCCTATGTCACTTGACTTCAGAAAGTTTTGGCTGAAAAGATCAAAATGACCAAAGAGGGCTCATGTTTCCATAGGAATCTTCTGTATTCTGCATCACAGAACCTTATCCTGCAAAAGCAGTGTAATAAATCCTAAGATCATTTTACAGCCCTCCTCCACTCCGTTTAGACGATTTACAGCAGAAGTGGCCAGCTGATAAAGACAGGAAAAAGTAAGCAATAACATCAGTGAGATCGTGAAATTGACTGAATAAATAAATCCAGCTCTCTTTGTTTGCAATCCTGATTTTGCAAGCTTTGAAGTCTAGTGGGGCAATGCTGTCCAGCCTTTCTCTGTGTTGTTTTAAAACAAAAGATGGAAAATCTCACCCCGTAATAAACCTATGAAATATGTAAGAGAAGCATGGGCTGATAACAAACAAGATACGGAATTTTAATAAGAGGTGTTTAGGTGGAATAACTGCGATTTGCTAAAATTATTTACTCCCAGTAAGAATTTGGAAATTTGAGAGAGGATAGCTGCACAGAGACCTCTGAATGACCCAAGGGAGCTGCTCGCCTGACATAGAACTGAGACCTGCTCTGCCCAATTCGGGCTGGGAGTTTGAACTCTGGATCTCCCTCATCCTAGCTTTTGGCTAATTTGGTAAACTGGTCTTTCTTGTTTCTTTTGGGGAAAAGGTTTGAAATGTCTCTGTTAAATCCGGTTGCGGGAAGGGAGTGTTTTGAAATCTTAGTTTTGTGAGACAGGAAATACCTTTCCTCCCTACCTGTAAGTGCCTGATGGGCCTGCTCTCTGCCGAACTGACATATTGCAAGGATTGGAATGGGAATATCAGACAAAAGAGCCTCTCATGTTTTTGATAGCTCTGGAAATTTCATGTTTTCTACCCTAGGAAGAGTACTAAACGGGGTTCTTTTCTCATGCCACTACAGCATTCCCAAGGAAGATTCATGATTGGATTATGTTCCTAGGCGTTATAAATCAGAGCTAATGGCAGAGATAGGTTGATGGCTTGAAGTAAGTGGAAAAATAAATTGGGCAATGAGAAGGCCCAGGGCTGACAAGACATAAATATAAAATTTACCTTCCCCCCCAAAGAAGACAGACCTTGAATTCTTAAGACATCACTTAAACAGGGAAAAAGTCTGTTATACATGGTCTTTGCTCGAGTGATAGGAAAGTTGAAATCTGGGACAATACAAAACCTGTGTGAAGCTTTTGAAGAAGTACAATTTCTGCGTTTCCTGAAAAAGAAAGAGATGTGTAACAGGAAACATTAATTTTGAAAGAGCACTAGGCTTTTTCAGGGGAAACATCAGAAGACATAAAAATCTTTGTCAATATCAGATTAGAATGAAGCATTGAAAAAAAAAAAAAAGAAAAGGTTATATTCAGTCTCATGGGGGTCAGACAGCCAGAGCTGAATGTCTCTATTTGGCCTTGATAATTATTCTTTTATCCTTTGTGCAGTGTTGGTATGTTTTCACCCATAGCCTGCTGCCTAGATCCCAGTCCTCTCAACTACCAGCTACCCTGTCTCAGTTCTCAGCTTTGTTCTCCTTTATGACTCAATCATGGACTGTAAAATCTCTGCTGAGGCAGTGATTCATCACCTGAATGCACTCCCTTTAAAATAAAGTATCTTTTTTGTGATATGGAAAAGATGAAAAAAAATTATTTTTCAAAATAATTTCAGAGGTAGTTTCAGTTTAGATATCCTTCCTTCTTGTTTTTTTTGATATAAAGCTATATAACAAACTTTAAAAAGATAAAGAATATGTAAAAAGCTACTTAATGATTATGTAGGATGCAAAATAATACTTCCAAAAGTAAGTAAAAAAATTAAATTCCAAGTGTTTTTTGGCACCAGTCTGTTTTGTTGTTCAATGTCACGCTATGTCTGATTTCATTTATATTGACATGTGTTACAGCAACTTCTCTGAAAGGAATCGAGGTATTCTAAGGTGCAATTGCCACAGGTGAGACAAGAGTTAGGACGTTGGTACAGCCATGAATGTATTTTATTTGCCTCGTCTCTAATGAAAGGTGTGCTGGCTCGGTTCCTCTGCTCTTTCAGTTGCCTTTGAAAGAATCTACTCTTTTGTTAGTGCTTGTGAATGAGAGTCTTCTGTTGATTTTATTGGGAGAAACATGATCTCTGATAATGAATAAAGATGGCAGAAGATAGATTGTTTGCTACAGAGCAGTTTTCTTTTGGAGAATGCTAATCCCTGATGAATTAGTACGGTTTGGATGTGAATGTGGAAAAAAATTGTTGATAGCCCTTCATTTAATGAACCCTCTTGTTTCTTTCCTGGTGTTACTCATAGGATGGTTTCCTTCCAGCCAGCTGAGGAAAACTTTTGAGAGAATAAGTAGTTTTTAGAAATGTTGTTTGCCCACATGAGGTATTCCGTGTTTTTTGTAGCCAGGTACAGTCTTGCTTTTGACCAGCGAAAAGATCTGTTACTAATGACCACATAAGCGTTGTAAGTAACCTAAGACACTTCATGAATACGAATTTCCTGGAATACGGGAAAGAGAAGAAGCTCGTTCTTCCAGCCTTAACAGTGCTAACCCGTTCAACGCGTACCAAAGCTGGGTGCCAACCAGCTGTAACCTTTCCTGTGACACTTCCAGTGCAATGCGGAGAGCTTGTTAGCCCCAGGGAAGCGGAGCTGGCCTGCTTTGCTGCTGCCTCTTTGGACGGTCATTTTTTCCACTTCTGTTGTCTAGATGTGTTGCATGGCTCAGTTCAAAGGCGCTTCTTAAAATAATGCTTGTGGTAATGATGGATTGAAAATAAGTGTGTGTGGGTGGGTGGTACAAAAAGGAGCAAGGAGTACATACACACGTTTTTCTGATTCACAAGCTGCTTTTCTGAATCTCCCAGTGGAAAATTACCCATGGTTGTGCTGTTCTTTGATTTCTTCAGCTGAGGAGGCTGCTTGTGAGTTGGATGAGAAAGGTGAGCTCAGTGTAGGAAGGAGAGAGAGGAAATTCTGTGTTTGTGTAGCTTTGAACCACTGCATGCTTTCTCCCGCTCCAGTATATTGCGTATTTTTGGTAACTGTGGGATTTATTGCCCTACTAATGCCTAGAGATGCAGGTGCATCCCAGAGCTGAATTGCATCCAGTGATCCGTTCACCTTTTTGGAAAACCTGCAGCATTTTCACAATGCCCCCATTGACATTAATGGGACTTTTAGTGAAATAAGCTTATATTCATTGTCTAAGTTCTTATTTTCTTTGGATAAAAGTAATTTAAGGACAGTGACCTGAAGAAGTTGGAGTTTCCCTTCAAGAATTGAGTCTGTGGCACTTCCATAGTAAATAATTCATGTAACATGAGGAGAATCCCCAGTTCATTCGAATTGTTCACACCCTGTGAAATCAGAATGCAGTTACTAAAACTGGCAGAAATTCCTAGGTTCGGCATATGTGTTTCACCTGCTGAGGTTGGTCTATAAGTGTTATCACTTATGGGTGAGCTCTAAAAGATGTGAGAAGGCATGGAATTAGAATAGCCTTACACAGGTCTAACAGTATTCTGTTGATTATTTTTTTTTTAAAAGCATTTTACTAGACTTGGGAAATGGGTTCTATTCCCTGTTCTCCCCCAGTTCTATGTTGAATATCGATAAGTCCTTTACACCTCTATTTACTTACCTGTAAAATGAGGAATGGTGATTTTTCTTTTTATTAGGTACTTTGAGATCTAGGATTGAAAAGCCTTTGAGGAGTTTTCTTCCTGGGATTTTTAAACGAGCTTTTTCTTAAACAAAAACAACTGCCTCCATGAAGAATAAATGTTTCTTGCTTTTACTGTTCTTTTCTATGACACCCTAGACTCATGTCACAAATATTTTTGTTTTGAAGTAATTACGTTTGTCTGTTTTGTGTATAGTTTCAGGTTCACAAAAACATTATCGGAAAGAGCAGGATATTCTGTCTTTGTAGTGGTAGTGTGATAGCAAATTGTGCTCGCTTCTCCAAAAACCGACACTGGCAGACAGCCTGACATTTCTGAGAGGCATGTCCTGACAAAGCTCCACTGAAGTCAAGCAGAGCTAGGACCGTGAACTATCGACTGAGAAACTGCCTGAAAATCAGGGTGAACTGCCACTTATGCAAGCTTTTTATCTGGGGTGGAGCACTTCTTCCTTCCCTCTCCTTCCCTCTCCTTCCCTCTCCTTCCCTCTCCTTCCCTCTCCTTCCCTCTCCTTCCCTCTCCTTCCCTCTCCTTCCCTCTCCTTCCCTCTCCTTCCCTCTCCTTCCCTCTCCTTCCCTCTCCTTCCCTCTCCTTCCCTCTCCTTCCCTCTCCTTCCCTCTCCTTCCCTCTCCCTCCTTCATGGCCATAGGAATTACCGGGGCGCAGGGCTGCAGCAGCAGCGTGGGCGGTGTGAGGGTGGCTGCCCTCACTCATATGCCTGGGCCGGGGGGGATGTTTCCTCTTTTCCTGTTATTATTAATACTGTCACTGTTGTAATTTTATTCTGATCAGCCCTAACATCGATGTGAAATAAGACTATCTGTAAACACAGCTGTAATGGAGCCAGTAAGCAGCCACCACAGTGGCACAGTAGTCCATTATGATTGACAGCGTTTTTCTGATGGCCCTGAGAAGTACAGAGCTGTCGATAGCATCTTGTACTCTTTCCAGGTGCAGTACTTTAGGAATAATAATCTGCCAGGAATTACAGTAGTATTAGAGGGTGGGGAATTTAATTACAATATTGATTATACTTATGTATTTATACAGTGCGCAAATCGAAAAGCAGCTGCAAGGGAACCTGGAGCTAACAGATTTGCTCGCTGTTTACAAGACTGCTGGGTTGTTGGCATGATTGATTACCTTCACAGTAACCTTTCTGTGTTCCAGAGAGCATACCCTATATACGGAGAAATGGCTGTTCCCTTAGGGAGGTCGGAGCTCGTAATGCAAATGTCAAATAATTTTTATATTAAAAGCTAAATAAAAGGCCTGAACGATTTTTATTAGTAGCTTCTTTAATGAATTCACTGTCCTTTGAACCCAAACAATTTCAGCTTTAAGCACAAACCCCCAAACCCATATTTTATGATCTCTGTGAATTTTCTCTTCTAGATTTGATAGACTTAAAACTGTTGATTTGGGTTTTTATTTAATCTCTATCAGACTACAAAGCTTTCTTTTTAAGGAACGCAAACAAAAGAGGAGAAATGGACCTTTAAAGTGAAAGATTTATTTTATTTTATTTTTGAGCTATTTATTGACTTGAAAACATACAATGGGTTTATTATTTTACTGCTGGAAAATTGCCAAGGAGAGAATGAACTACAAATTATATAGATTATATATCACACTGTATAATTAAGACAGCAAACAGTCTACTGGAAAATATTTTATAGACTACTTTATATAATGGAATGTTCGCAGCAGTCTAACAGAGAACACCTAATATGTCTTTTAATATGAATTCTACCAGAGATTTAAATTAAGGTTTGAACACTGGTGCTTTGCAGTCTATCAGTCTCGGTAATGATTACACCTGCCTGCACAGCCTGATTTTGAAAGACTATTATCATTCAGAATTAAGCTACTAGAAAAACTCAACAGAGATTTGATGTGCTTTTCTTCATTTTCTTTGCTTTGTGAGCAGATCTGCTGGACACTGCCTTGGACTTTCTTCTTTGCTCCTTTTCTGTAACTTGCAATGACCAGTTTATTATGTATTTTGATACGTATTTTTCTGTTCTGTGATGAGGAAACTGTTGCAAGTTTATTATTAATTAAGATACTATTGAAAGATAGCAGGCAAAAATAAGCCCTTTAAATTTACATGTATATGAATTTTTATAATGTGTGAAACATTTAGAATTTGGGTGGAAACCTGTTCCCACTGAGATAACCAGGAATGTTACTACTGGCTTGACTGGGAACTAGGATCATTACCTCCACGTGATATTTTATTTCTGTGTCCCCATACAGTGCACCGGTTTTCACTTAAATGTGCATTCCATGGTTTTCTTTAGAGTTTCTGATCTTTGGCATACCATGCCTTTGTTTTTGTTTCAGGCCTTATGAAAGGAGTGTTCTTGTTGCAAGGTTGTACTCCCTGTTTAGTGGCAGGTCTAGTTACACAGTATTTCATGAATACAATTGATGGAATGAATTCTGGTTTCCCCTCACTCGGTGCGAGCTGGTGTTACTTCAAATTTTTTTGAGTGTTTTGAGAACTTGACTTTGTGCAAATCTGTAGCCCAGAAGGGGAACCCACCAGAGAACTGTCATTTGTTTGCACTCTTTTTCCATTTTATGGCCACATTTGGTGGCAGTATTCTGCTTGCTTTACTGGAAAAATGCAGCATGGAAAGAATTTGGGGTTTAATAAAAAGGGTTAAAGAAACCCTTGTGGCTAGGTTTCCTGATTCTTGATAGCCATGAGACCTCTTTGACTGCTTTAAATCCATATAGACACACTAATGCATCTTGTATTTGTTGTAACGCTGAGATCTCTGGACTTGTTGGCTCCAAAGGCCTAATAAAAGTCTTTATATTAACTTTATTTGTCAGGAGGGGAAAAAATGGCCCTAACACACTGAAAAGTGAGTTCTGGCTTGGTACAGCTGGCTCCAGAAAGGGACCTCTGAATAGAGACTTGGTATTTCTTGACTGCCCTCTCAAGCGAATGCTGTTGCTGCCCTCTCCCCCCAGGCTGGCTGGGACCAGGTTGCACACTTGTATGGAGAGGCCGTTCCTCCCCCAGCGCTCTGGAGAAGATGCATGCCCCGTGGTGGGTACTGCGGAGTTCATAAGCGATGGAAATTCCTGCTGTGTGTCCTGATGGGTACCCAGGCTAGATCTGTGAGGTGGAAAGCCGCCTTCATTCCCACCGAGTCCTCAGAACCAAGGTTTTCAGGCAAAACACATTAAAAATGCAGCTCCCTCACATACTGTCTGAATTGACCCAGTAGCTTGAAAACTGACTGCTGAAAAGATTTGAAGCACTTTGTGACAGTTGTCTGAGAAATCCTGGCATTCGTCGTGACCTGACAGCCATGGGGGTGATGTTGCCATTTCTGACAGGGTCTTTCTAGTAAATGTTGTCTGGCCAGCCTGCTAATAATATCGGAAAACTCGGAATGTGATGCATGAAGTCAATTAAATGTAACATGTCTTTGAGAAATACTCAGAGATTAAATTCCCTTAAATAACACAAATGTTTTGGTTGTGCTATTTATATAAACTAATGAGAACTTGAAAAGACAGGGATTAAAAAGAATTATTTGTCTATTGGCAATTCCCAAGACCAATTTGCTTCATGAAATGGAAATGTATATACCCAGGAAAGCTTTAATACACATCTATATTGATAAAGTTATTAAAAAATCAGACCATTAAATCCTCTGGCATAGATAGCTGCTGTGTATTGAGGTTTCTTGAATTTTCTTTGTTTTTAAACCCCTGTTGTAAGACTGCTTGTAACATTGTGAGTAACAAAAAGGTAGGATTCTTCCTGGGCTTGTAGGACTCCGTGTGGCCCTGCTGTGTGCACCATTACGTGGTTTCTCTGGTGGCTTCTTGCTCCGTTTTTTTTTGGCAGCTCCTCGGTGAAGGCAGGTAGCATCCCTGACGGGAATGGCAGGCTCTCCTCTGGCCACTTGACACGGGGATGAGTGAGGTCTCGGAAGTGGGACCCATGGTTGCTTTAGGAGGCTAGGAAAGGAGGAGGGAGACTTGGAAGGCACAACACGTGTGGTCCGCTGCTGGAGGCTGAAATTGCTAGCAGCTCTCTCCACATAATAAATGTGCAGCTGTGTGCGCTTAAACTGCAGGGTGACACTTCGGAAGGGACAAGGATCTTATGAATAGACCAAATGCTAGTTACTGGTTATGTATCATCCTGGTTAGCCGCATAAAAACGCTTGAGACAAGGGAAAAAGCATATTCAAGTGGCAGAGAGAGAAAGAAAAAGACCAATGTGGTTCAACAATTGAATGAAAGTGAAGGGAGATGAATTGGAGATTATAATTAGAAAGCAAAGGAGCAGGCAGGTTTTCCAGCCTCAGTGGGAAAAGATGATTGACCTGAGCAGCAGGAGAAAAGAAGAGGAAATATTGCTGACAGCTAAAATGCAGAAGCTATTACTTGAGAGACTGACCTCTAAAGGAGACGGGGGGAGGAATTTAAAAAAATCCCAACCAGTGAAACCTGCAGTGTTCATGCTGGAGTCAGCTTGCTCAGGGAAGCCAGAGAAACAACATTTGAAAGCTAGAGTACATTAAACAAAATTGCTAAGGCTATTATGTGCATGTCGTTTCATGTGTTGTGCCGACGTATATATTTGTAATGCTTGTACTTCATTCCTTGTGTTTATCAAAGTTTGTCAAAACACACTTTACAGTATTTGGTAGAGATGCTGAAGATGCAGGATGAGAATAGTAAGGCAAGGCAGAGGACAGTAAAGAGGATGGTCCCAGCTCTCTAGGGCTGCCTGCTCCCATGCTTACTTCCCCCATTTTTTGCTAGGCAAATCAGTGCATGAGGAGCATTTGTTCAAGAAAAACCTTCTTGTGGTCACCAGGTATTTCATTCCTCCAAAATACCCCTCAGTAATACATAATACAGTGTTTTCTTGAAAATATAAAGGAAAGGGTCAGCTCTTTATCCAAGGTAGACAGGAATCATGCTGTAAAACCACGCTGGACGATGTGTTTCTTTCCTGATGCCTGAAGTGCCCCTGGGAATCCTCAGGGCTTTCTGTAACCTCCGATTCAGTAGTGTGAAATGCTGTGAATTTTCTGAAGAACGAGGCTGAGTGATTTAACCCCCACCATCACAGCCCTGCTACATGAGGTCGAAGGCTGAGTGCACGCAGTTGGATATGAGCTGGTTTGCCTGTCTGGGAGCTTGGGTAGACACAGCCGTACCCTGATCCTGGGCTGGCTGTTGTCTGCCTTGCAGCCCTTGCCCCTCTCTCTGTGGATTGCTGCCCTTTGTACCAGATCTGGACCATTTTTCAGCTATTTTTCTCTTTCTTTTTTTTTTTTTTGTCTTCTGGTTATGAAATTCATTGATAGTTTTTAGTTCTCTTACAAATTACCTATCATAAAGACTGTTCTTATTACTAATCCTTTCTGCTTGTTTCATATAGCTTTAGTCCTATTTCCTTTGCCCCTTCCTTTCTTAATCAAGATTACTCTTGCCTGAAAGGAGTCTCCTATAAACAGAACTGTGCATTTAGGTGTCTAATAAGGCACTTTTAGTCATGATTAGGATTTGTCTAACAGTTTTGAGTATTGCTAATGATTGCCTTCTGCTATGGAAAACTGGCCTCCTGAAAGACCATGTGAATATATGGGTGTGTAAAACAATTACTTGTCATACTAGATTCTTTTCTTTCAGATAAAAAATTAGGTTCTAGTAATTAGGTCTTGATCATGGACATCTCAGCAATGATTCCCCCTCCCCCCCCTCCTTTTTTTTAAAGCATGATCAAATCACTTGCATCCACTAGATGAAAACATAATGGAAATATACCCCAAGCATGAGTTCATCTAGGTGACAGTCAGGTCGCGTAGGCATTCCAGAGCAGAGCATGTGGACAACATTCAAGATCACAATCGGCATATTTGCTTCCTCAGGCCATGGTATTTGGAGGCCTAATGCTGCAAGAAACCCTACTAGCTGCCTGTTAGACGCCAATATGCCTTTAAAAATCAAGCTACTAGTTAGTCCTGGCCCGAGATTGTATTTTAGCATGTCTCCTTCCCAAGATAACTGCATATTTTCGCTATCATAAAATCAGTTGCTGTCTTACTTTGATGCTGGTATGCCACCCCTGGTCTTGTACAGTGTCTGGTGCCCGAGAATCTTCAGCTGTGGTACAGTTTTTCCTTTTGCGAATGCATGGCCTTGATCCCCATCCAGGATTAATTTTCATGTGGCAGCTACATCCTTACAGTGAATAATGTTGACTGCCTTTAAAGTGAGGGGGAAAAAAAGAGTTTAATAAGGAGCACGGGACCTCCAGGCTCTGCAGGCCATCCTAGAGGTGCTCATCTGAAGGCTGCTGTGTTAGAATTGCTCTGCTGTGATTCCAATATATGAAATTATCCTAAAACTAAGCAACAAAAATACAATACCTGAAAATGACAATGACTTTTTTTTTTCCTGCACTGTAACAAGAGGTATTTGTGGGTAGCAGGATGTGATGCTTAAATCCTCACAGCCTCTTATCTGTCTGCAGAAAACATACAGCGCAATCCCTGTGGCATTCCCCGTGGCTCCAGCTCAGCAAAGTAACTTGGCGTGTCCTGAATTTAAAGTGTGGCTCCAGAAGGACTGCTCATATGCTTAATGTTACACAACGCATGTGATTATCTTGTTAGGAGATGGAGAGAAATATTAATCTTGCAAGATTGCAGGCACAAATGTATTTTCTTCACGCTCAACCTGTGTGTAACCAGCACCAAACCAAAGTCAGTAGTAACCCATGTCACAGAGACTTCCCCTTTTTGTGCTGATCTGTTAGTTTCACAAAGATGCAAGATGGTCTTTCCCCCCCCCCAACCCTGATAAAAATATTTGCGTTCTGAAGTGAAACTACAAAGTGAGCAGCTATTATTTCTTCTTTGTCAAGGACCTGTTTTCTTCTATTTGTCATTAACATTTGTCAGCTGGTAAATTATGCACAGTTTTTTCTTTTGTCTCTCCTATTTTTTAGCCAGCCGTAATTATGCTAGCTGATTCCCGTGTAGACTTGTTTTCAGCTGCATTGCTTACATGCCTTTTTAATAGACTGTAATTTTTGTTAAGTAAGTTATGTCAGATTAACTACTTCCGATAAGATGCGGTATTATACTTGGGTTTTCTATTTCTCCCAGCTGGATGCACAGAATATGTCACTGCTGACTTGCTTTCTCCTGCCTCCCTCTAGCTAAAAGGCAATATGCCACTGCAGCAAAACTTCTGTTTGAGGATTCATTGGCTTTTTTTGTTGGCTAGTAATGAGGCTTTGAGGTAGCTCGCTGCTCCTGATTAGTGACAGAGCGCACAAAGAAAGGAGGAGTGCAAACCAGTCATTAACTCACAGTGAAAACCTCAGCATTTAAGTTCATAAAGATGAGGAGAGACTGTTAAATCCTTTCCATTCAGATTTGGCTGTTTTGGGCGGGTTTTTGGTGCCTGCCTTGGTTTGTGGAAATAACCAGTTGAAGTGTTGATTATACTCCTGTTCTTGCTGAGCTCACGTTACCTTTGTGCTGCCAGCACCATTGCTCTGGTTTCTGCTGCGGGCCCCACCGTTGGTGACATCATTGAGGGTCTGGGCTTGCCGAAGTTGGAGCTGGGCATTGTCACTTGGCTGGTCGCCTGTGGATGTGGGGGGCCTGGACTACCTCTGAGACTTGGCCCGAGGGTGGCACTCGCCTCGTGCAGACAAGGTGGGTGCCGGCTGCAGCACTGCAAGCAGAAGCTTACTGCGGCCTCTGCCCCGTCTTCTCCTGGTACAGGATGTGCAGGGCCGCTGGCACGGGGCTTGTGTCTCTGAGGGCTTGAAACACAGTCGAGAGGAGTTCAGTGCTTGTTCAGTGGGCTGCAATTGCTCTTCTCTAGAATGGCTGCCACTACTGGCTGCAAAGTGTCCTGGGGGCCTCTGAGTGTGCTCACAGCTGTCTCAAGGAGCAGGCCCAGTAAAGAAATCTCCAGCTTTTACCCTTCCTTTGTTCTATTGCTTGGAGAGAAAACGAAAGGTTCTGTGAATCTCCGCTGGTTGAAACAGCTACGTTTCACAGTGCTCTCTGCAAGAGCTTCGGCATAGTTCTTTAGCCTTACAACAGAGTTCCTTTATCTCAGATTTCAGTTTGAGTCATGGTGTTAATAGCTTTACCAGGTTTTGTTGTTTTAATGCAGTACAGTGAATTATATTTCTGGGTGCTCAAATGAAAGAGGATTAGCTGCTGGAAACTGTTTATTTGTCTTACAGTTTCTTTAAAGAAGTAAATAAAATGTGAAAATAATGGTACTGTACATTGCAAATAATGGGCTATTTTCTGCCCTGGTTTCATGCTGGAATGGATGTCATTTGTCAAGTGTGAGGATGATAGAATGAATCGTATAAGTCATCTTAAATGTGATTTGCCACCTGCCTGATTGTTCAGAAGTGTATGCATGCTTAATTAATCTAATTAGTCAATGCATATATAAGAAGCAAATTTACAGGCTCTCTGTCATCTTAAATAAAGCATTTTTGTTTTCCTAGGATAAATAATTCATTATAGAGCTGAGTGCTAGACTGTGATGCTGGAGAGCTGGCTTTTTGTATAATAAAAAGAGTAGAATTATGATGTCTCTTCCTTTTCCCTTTGGCTTCTCTTTAGACAGGGATTTCATGGAAGGAAAGGGGAACATCTGCACTGGAGAAACGTAAATTCCCTTCCAAAGGAGAAGCAGAGAGTACGCTAGCTTTGACACCATGGGAATTTTCATGTGCGAGATGGTGTCTGCTTTGGCACAGATGCAAACTGCAACATGTGCATGATTATCCTTGAAAGTGAAATAATTAACATGCTGAAAAACATGACAGAGTTCATATAGCTTGGGTTGTTCTGCTTCAGAGGTTGAGTCCACTACTTAGGACAGTATTGTAAACACGCCAAGGGACAACAGCTGTATCTCTCTGGTAGGAGCAGTGCTTTGCACGTGTACCAGTACAATGCAGTACAGTCAAACTGTAAACATTTGGATAGGTAGGTAATCTCAAATTTATAAATTCACAGCATCATTAGCTGCATAAAAGTGCTGTGAGAAAGAATGTCTGAATCAAAGGAAGTCCTGAAAGTCAAAGGTAGACCAGAAATTGCAGATTTTAAATAACTGTTGGTTATTGATACGTGCAAGCCTACAGAGCAGCAACTTGCCCAAGCCTTTAAAACTTGTCATGAGAAGGATGCCCATCACCCGAGATGCTGCTGTTAGCAGATGGTGGCTAATTCTATGAATCGTAGCTATTCTCTTGTAGTGATTTCTTTAGGGACCTGGTATGACAATGAACATCCTCCCTGGGGTTTTTGCTGCTATCTGCTATTGGAAGAATGGAATTAGGTGTGAAGATGGAAAGAGAATTTACCAGCTGATTATATATTTTTAAACAGTCTATACTATCCAGAGTGGAATAAAATTGGTTTAGGGTTTGGATTTCTTTCTTCATACTGGCCCTGTAAATAAAAATACAAAATAAATTAAATACATGTTCTTTAATAACTGGTGGGCTTTGCTTTCTGAAAACATGTAATGACAATTTCTTTGCTGATTGTCGATGTACTCCTGCTTCCTGACCTTCAGATCCAGAGGAAAGCTCCTTGAACCTGATTATCCATTGAAATACATGGCTTGATGTTGCCAGGGCCAGGGAAATAATCGGTGGTAATCACTGTCTGGAGCTGAAGTAGGATCAAGGCTGTTGCCTGGATGAATTTGTACTGATGTAGTATTTGCCACTGTTTTTTACAGTTTTCTTCACAAGGCAGTGAAGTTCAAGTTTTACAGTTCTCGTCCATAGCAGATTTGACCACCAAAGCAGAATCTGTGGTGAGGGGATATTTAAAGACATTTATTTTTCTCAGTTTGCACAGACAGATTAGTGAGAATTCCTGCAAAGCAAATTAGTATGAAACTGCATAATTGATACCTTAGAACCATGAAGATTGCTGTGACTCAAGCTAGAAATGAAAAGCAGCCTGTTTCAAGGTGTTGTGGCCCTGTCCTAGTAATCCTGCTTGCTTTAGTAAACTTTTAAATGGAAGATGATCAGAAAGGCGATGTGTTCTGGGGGCTCGGCTCCTGTGCACTGGGGTCAGCCAAGTGGACTCACTTGTTTGTCTCATTAGTGTGGCTGGGTGAAGGATGCTCTCACGTCCTCACTGTGTAGTGTAACGTTGCTTTCCTGCCTGTTTGAGCTCTCCTGTGGAAACTTGACTTGACCTGTCCACAACAATTTCAGCCTGTGAGGAAACTACCTGTTTGCAAGGCTTTCTGCAGGTTTGGGGCTGAAGTCTTTCTGCATTTTATGAAAATGTTTTATCAGCTACCCTTAGTGTCTGCAGAGTTTTCATTACTACTCTATCTGCATGGCAAGTAGTCTTTGAATATGTATTTGTGCCACAAAACCGCTCGGAAATAGGAAGAGTTACTCCTGTTTTCTGCTTGGAAACCGAGGCAGAGAGGTTGGATCTCAGACCCACCAGTATGGGAACCACTGACTATTAAGTATCGGGGGCTAGTGATGGAGTTCACAGCTGCGAGTCAGGTTCTGGGAAGTAAGGGGGAGGGTCTGGATATTTCAGGATGGATTTCATGAGCTCAGAGTGAACACTAACCCCAAATAAATTCATGGATGAGGGAGAGGCTGCGTTGGGCTCTTGACAAATAGGACGTACAGGTGCTTTTCTCAGTGCTACCAGGAGGTGCCTCTCTCTACTTGGGATTTATGGCCCATGAAGGAAAATGCCATAGCCTTTTCTTGCAGAAATTGCTCAGGCTCACTCCTTGTTTCTCTCCAAGAGAGTCATGTTGGTGCTGTGGACCTTTTGTACAGTAGCCTGGTGCCTAGAAATCTAGGATGAGGAAGATGACTGTTTCTCTCTTTTTGGTGGGGAAAGTCAGGTTTCACTTTCAGGGGTCTGTGTGTGTTTTCCTGGGCCAGCCCAGGGCAATGGGGCTGTGCCTCACAGTCCTGCTCCCCACAGGTATCCTCATAACCATACGTGGGGATGAAATCCATCCCTTCACGTCCTGGTTTTCTTCTGGAGGGATGCAGGGATGAGGGGGCTGAGGTGCATTTCAGCAGGTCTCCTGATGCGGGTCATGGGGAGCCAGGAGCTCAGGGAGCACTGCACTCGTCCTCTCCTCAGCCTTGGCAAATGGTGACAATTGCTCTGTGCCCTGCTGATCTGGGATTTTCCTTTGGCAGGGGGCAATTTGGTCTTTCTATACATTTTCTTCAAAATTGCTTAGTATAGGATACGTGCAATGGCTGGAACGCATTTGAAACCCTCTTTCTTGCTCTAACACTGGGCTCCTCGTTGTACCTCTACTGCTCAGCCAAGCCTTCAGGCCTAGAGAGGGCATTCCCAAGCGGCATGCTTTATAATTTTCTAACTGCTCTGATAGTTAAGAACAATTTAAGTTTTATGATATGCTTTCTGGGTTACGGAGTTTGTAGTACTCATTCCTGATCTTTTACAGGAGATCTGCATGGAGACTTGAGAGCAGCAATTGGACTGGGTGAGGGTGGGTGGAAAGTCCTTGAATTGGTGCTGCTGTCAAGGGTGGTATGTTAAAGTCTAGGCTGTTGCTCTATTTGCTTGCTCGCTTCTTGTTTCTCCATCTGTATCTCTTGATTCAATTCAGAGGCATGCTAGCATCCCAAGGCACCGATTCCTTGGTTTATTGCTCTGTTTTCTGGCTTTATTGTCTTCACCATTGTATTTTAGGCCAAATTTTGGACCTAGTCTGTTTGGCAATGTCACTTTCCAAAAGTGAGATCTCTCTTTTACTATTTCTGTATCCCCAGTGCTGAGAGCTTCCTGGGTGTCTGATCCCATTCACTGCATTTCGCCTATCATAAATGCAAATAACGATAATTAGATGGTGAATAACGCTATTATAGATGCAGTTCGGTGCATATTTCACTGATTGGGCCAAATCAGGAAGCTATGCAATGCGTGCTGGCAGCTTTGTTGAGTAAAAGTGCTTATTACTTATCTCAGATTGTAATGCGCTATCAATTAATTGCTCACAAATCTCTGGTGTCAGTTTATGTGGGTTGTGAGGAGTGGTAAATCATTAACTTTCAGTGGCACAGAGTTTGAATTACAATGCCAGTCCTGCAAGGTAGGAAATTTGCAAGTTCAATCTGGTGGAAAGAATCTCTTTGTCTACCAGCATCCTGCTGGTGAGGCCAACAACATGTGCCCGCGCCCCAGCTTCTTGATACCCTCTCCTCTCTTGCCTGTGTCCATCCGGTGGGTCTCAGCCCCTGAGCATGGGGCTTTCGGCAGTGGCTGCCTCCTGTCCTCCTCCCTCATCCAACACATGCACACTGGGCTCCCGGGGAGCCGGTACCTGGAGGAGGAACCCTGTCAGCCATGTGTCACTCCTCAGCCCCTTCTGAATAGCAACAGATGCTTAAATCAAACAATGCGCTCCCAGAGAGCAAGCTGGTGTGTGATCAGCAAACACGGCGCTACAACAAAGCCCAAACCAAAAAAACAACCACGACAATAAAACGAGATAGAAGAATAAAAAGTGTCTGATTTGGCAGACAGCTAAAATGCCGGGCAGCGATCATGCTACCGTGAGCATGGGAACAAATTTAATTCTCAGTGCACTGATAAACTCTAGCTGGATGTTTGTCTCTAGAAGGCAGTGGGGCCAATAGCCATGATTAACTTGCCTAAGAACTGCCTTAAAGCATTACCATTTTTTATTTTTGTATCTAATGTTAATTGTGTTAAGGATGCCAAGGGCTGATTTATGTTTTACGAGAATTGGAGGCACAGAGGGAATAAGAAACTTTTCTTTCCCAGAGCCTAAAAGGGATCCTTGTCACAGAACTGGAGGAAAAAAAACAGGTCTCCTGAGTATCATCCTCTTGCATTGACTATAAAGGATTTTTTTTTTAATCACTTAATGCTTTGAAAGCAAGTACTGGAAATTAAATAATTAGCTTTCTTGTTCCAAGTATAAGTGTTATTTTTAGAATGGGAACCTTACTTACTTTTATTTCATTGTGGGATAACCAGTGTGTGTCAGAAACCTTCCTGCTGAAACCCAAATGAAAACAAGGCACTGCCATTTTAGTGTCAAGAGGAGGGTGTAGAGAAGTGCCTGATGATATCACCTAATTATTTTGCTTTGTCTCCACAAAACCATCTTGCTATACATGCCTGTTTTAAATTATTCATCTCGGTCTAAAAATGTTCTACCATTGTAGTAAAGGCATTGATGTTCATCTGGTGTAAACCATACCTGGGATGGCAGTAAATCACTGAATCGATGGGCATTTTTGGTGCACTTTTTGGCCCATGATTTATTCAGCTGACAAGGAGCACTGGGCACCCTGCAGTTCGAAGCAGGCTGCTAGGCACATATAAGGAGATAGTGCTCGGGACCATGCAGCTCGGCTCCCTGTGATCTCAGGCTCCTTTCCTAACTTAATTAGTGCAGTGCAAATCTCCCTTTCCTTCTTCTGCAGTGGTTACCCTTTCTCTGCTATCCAAACAGTGATCCTTGTGCTCCCAGTGAACTTGCAGTGGCTGGTTTCTTTGAAAAGAATGTCTGTTGCTCTCTTTCCCTTTTGCTCTTCTCACAGTATTTTCCAAGCAGGTCTTATAACCTCAGACAGAGTTTGGGGGTGTCCAGTGTAATCCTTCTTTGATGCATCATGTGATACATACAGGGTCTGGCAACAATTCTGCTCTGCCTTTAGCAACATTCACACTAGAGAAAGCTCCAAAGTCAACATGTGGCATTTTGGAAGGTAAAAGGTGCCCTGTTTCTGAGTCCCCACATCAAAACCAGTCTTTTTGCTCAAACTTCAGTTCTAAGTATAAAATGACATTGTTTCCCCCAGGTCTGACCTAGACCGCTGGACTCCTGTGCAGCTGTGCAGATGCGTTTTGTTGCATTTTAACTGTGTAACCAAAAAGAGGTCCCTTTAGTTTGAAAGAAAAGAAAAAAACAACTTAGAAGATGTAACAGGCCTGTAGCTGCAGAATCATTACCTGTGTGTCTGTTACTTAAAGCTCACCAAGCCCCACGCGTGCAGAGGATGCTCCAGCCTGACCTTCCACTGGGGGAGACTCCGGTGTTTGCTGCTCTGTGTTTACCTTTGTAAGCATTGCTGTGGAATAATTTATTTTGCTGAGTTTTTCTGGCCAAACCATACATTTGTGCCCTGTGGCGTTGGAGTGTTGACATGAAGACACCGTTGCAAATTACACACCATGGGTTGAGGACTTCAGACCAGGCATGCTTTGACCTGAAGTAAATTTCTGTAGAAATGAGATGGGAATATATAAAAGCTGTACATTTCTACTCCTTCAGAAATGTTTTGTTGATATAGGAAGGCATGTCGTGAGCCTCCTAATGAAATTCTGTATTGCAGTTTATCACCTTTGGAGGAGGACAAGCTGGGCTAAACCTTCAAATGTCTTTTCAGTTTGTGTGCAGGTATTTTCAATGTTATCTGAGCTATGAATAGAAAAAAAAAAAAAGAGGACTAATCAGGACAAGGACTGCTTAGCATATATGAAAGCTGATGTGCCTTTCAGACATGCCAGTCAAAAGGGAGTGCTTACTAAAAAGCATCGGTGATTATTACAGAATTTGTGCATGTAAGGGATTTTTTGTGTGTCTATAACTACAAGGGAGCTGTCAGTACCTGCTAAGGGAAAAGCGCATTTGCTAGAGAAATCGTCATCCTTTTCTGTCTTTTTCTGTAACCTCATCTCCTAGGACAGTCGTGTTCGGTTGGGTAAATTCTGTGGGCACTGTGTGGCTGGTCAGGCTTGGTGTAGTTTTTCCCCTTTGTTCAAACAAAA
Source organism: Chroicocephalus ridibundus (assembly GCF_963924245.1). Classification (NCBI taxonomy): domain Eukaryota; kingdom Metazoa; phylum Chordata; class Aves; order Charadriiformes; family Laridae; genus Chroicocephalus; species Chroicocephalus ridibundus. Next base: position 52,590,677 of record NC_086289.1, read on the forward strand.
GCTTTTGTACTATGGGCCACTGTCAGCAGCGCAGGTCAGGTCCTACCGTCAGGAGGAGTGGTGGCGGCAATTCTCACCTCTGGTTGTGAGGCTCGTGTTCCTGGCTCTGCTGGGATGCAAACCGTGATGAAGTGCCCTGCATGTGGGTTGAAGTCCAGGTCCTACAGCTTGGGAAGGTCCTGCAGCCGTATGCTGCAGAAGCTTCTGTCTTGTCCTTGGCCCTCTTTAAGCTGAGTGTAGGGCAAAGCTGCTGCAGCTGCCTCAGATGCAGAACGTGAGGTCAAACGTTCTGTCTGCTGAAAAGAAAAGTGGGACCACTCATAGCGAGTCCAATAGTGATGGCAAATAATAGAGACTTTTATTAAAATGTAACTCTAGCCACTCTGGTGCTATTAACTACAATAAAAATGTTTTATTTATTCTATCTGCAATATTTCCACTTTATGATACATCCTAGGAGCTCTGATAGGTTCATTTATTTGTCATTTGAGCAGTGAAATATGAAGGAAGGGTTGGAATCTATAGTGTTATTATGTGGGAGTTATTTGTGTCTTGTGTTCAATATTGCAGATAATAATGACTCTTCTTTGGTTCCAGTCTTTCATCTGGCATGAAGGTTGCTAAACCTTGCAGTCATTTTCTGAATGAGAGAAGGGGAAAGGAGGAGTGCTGGCGTGTCGTGCTTAATGTGGCTGTGAGATAATAATACCTGTGCTAAGCAAGTGTTACAAAATAAACGTAAATGGTTAAATTCGGGTGCATGAGAACCTTCATTTTGGTTTCATCTGCCCATCTGCTAGGCTTCTTGCTCAGTTGCAACTAGTTTAAGCTGACTATTGGGGACCAAATCACAGAGTTAAGACAGCTTGCAAAACTGTTAGCTGGATTCTCTCCCAGCGGGGAAAAAAAACCCCAAACTAAATTTGCTAGATAAATTATTCATTGTGAATCATTCACTTAATTCTCATAATAAATGGTTTCCTACCCTTGGTTCTATTCGCTAATTACTGTGTTTAATGTTTTTACTGGCTTTTGTTTTCTATGCAGTTTAATTTTGCTGGGATGAGAGAGTTTGGAGGAGCCCAAGTGAGGGAATGAAAGCTCTGTGTCTGTGCTCGTGCAGCTCCCATGGAGAGCCAGGAAGTCAGGCACAGATTCTGCTGCAGCCATTCACAGCTACATTACGCTCAGTAAAGATAGAAGAAGAATTGTGTCCCGAGTAGTGCAGCCTCTCCTTAGGCTTCTTGCGGTGGAGAAGACCATGCTGTTAATGCATGAGCTGGTACTGTTCTCTGCTGTCTTTGACCGGCTTCGCTGGATTGCTGAAGCATCTTACAGCTGCAGCTCTGCTCCCTTTTTGCTTCTCTTTCAAAGCTCTGTAGTGCGCTCGCTAATGTGTATGCAGAGCCTCTGCCTCCGTGGGACTCCTGGCTCCCTCTCTTCTGCTTCCAGGCTCTGGCAGAGGTTGTCCCAGGGACTACCCAAATAGGTTGGTTTGGAGCTGAAGAGAGAGATGGCGGAGTGTGGCCAGAACAGCCTGTTGCATGCTTCGTTACATGCTTCATACCCCCAGCCCCCTGTAACAGTTCTGTTCACTATATTAAACTTGCTACCTTTGAGCCTAACAGCAATAGAGTTTTCTCAGCACAGACAGGGATTAGCAGATTGATGTTAGTTTATGGTTATGAGAATATACTTTGGAATTTATCTACATACTGTTTTATCTAAAGAACTTCAGTATCAAAAATATCACCAGGATTGGTATACCTGGGCAGCATCGAAATACCTTAGTCAGGATCCTGGATATTTCCTCTGCTGTGCAGTCTCAAAGCAGTGCTGTGTCCTGCCCCAGAGGCTATAGCAAGGCATTTCTCAAGTGCAGCATTAGAGGTCTATAAGGAGAGATTCAATCCTGAACTGGGTGCCTACGCTCTGCAGTTGATAATATTGGCGAATGAGCTAGAAAAGCTTGAAGGAAACTCCTCAAGTGTGAATTCACAGTCTGACACATGAACAGCTGAAGGTGATGCTACAGCGAAGTTATAGCTGTCTCCCTCAGGAAGCCATAAGGAGGATGGGTAGAAGAGGAGGGTGTCTATTACAATTGCTTTCAGAGTTGCATTTGTGCCTATAGATACTCTACAGATAGATCTATTCAAATGAACACATGATGTGACTGATAATTTTCCCGTAATGAATATTAAAAAAGAATTCCTATTTCTCTCTAAATGCTGATAATGCTGCTTTACATCGCACAAAGCAGTGAAGCTGTAACTGGTATTACTGAAAGAATACTGAATTTGAAGAATTGAAAGGAATGTGAAACTGGAAGTGCAGTTTGAATAAATCTTATCAAGTGCTCTTCTCACAAAAGTACCTTTGACTTCTGTTGCACACAGATTATTTGCATGACCTGAGGAAAAGTCTGGAGATTATTTACTATCTAAGTTAGAAACTTCTGTTTGAGTTTCCAGCAACATGTGCCAAAATAAGGCAGATACAAAGTAAAATAGTAACAGAGGTTTTCTTTTTTAAGTGAGTAGAAGAAGCCTTTGTACCTTGTTACAAGCCAACTCTAGCCCACTGCCAGGAATTTGATTAGCTTTTTTGATAATTTATCATGTTTTGATGATTTTTTTTTTTATTTATCTTTTTATGCCAACCTTACAATATGATATTGAAATCTTGGTTTCTGAAGTGTGATGTTTCTCCTCTCCTTCTCCTTCTCTCTGTTTCCTCTCTAAACTGTAACATGATGCAAGTTAAACGTCTTAAATACTATTTTATGCATTTTATGGCATGTGGACAAGCACTGAAGCCAACCTTACTTTCTGGGAGTGTTTGAGGACGGGCACTGGAGGGTAAGCAGCTCCTGGTTCTGCAGTAATAAGGTTAGTTTGGGTAACTGTGTCCCCACGTAGCGATGAGAGCAGGAGCTAGCAGCACTGGACCATGAGCCTGTCTGAACTGATGACTCCATGTCATAGGAACAGAGCTGAGGGTCCCTCTGTCCTTGGGATTTCAGGCCACAGGAACTCTTTGGAAGACCTGGAGAGCTGACTGTGCTCCCTGGGGAGAAGAGACTTGAATTCCCCATTGTAAGTGAGGCCTCATTCCTGGCATAGCTTTCCATCCTCTGTGACCCGAAAAGCTAAATCCCAGCAGTAGTGCTGATTTGCTTCATTTTTATGTTGATTTTAATAGATCTGTTTCTTGGGTGGAGTACTGCTTAACATCAGAATGGCTGCAGGATTGAGTGTTTCCAGTTTTTGGTGTGGATGAGGTTAAAATGAAGCCAATAATAGTTATTTAGCACAAGGGAACATTGGGAAACTCATCAGGTAGAGCGCTTTCCAGCTTTTAGCAACAACCTATTAGGAAATATTAATGTAGTCAGCTCCTAAAACTGGAGAGTTGAGGCAAATTCCAACAGAAGGAGTTTACTGGTTAATTATAATCATAAGCAGAACAGTATTGCAAATAGTGCACCAAATCCAGAACTATTTTAAAAGCATGCTCTGGTATGTCTATAAATCATGAAAAGAGAGAAAAGCAGTGCAAACCTCGTGAGAATTTTCCTAACATCTCTTTGCCATCTTCCCCTTCTTGTCTCAGGCACTATTTGCAGTGATTCATGAAAAAAGCCCTGAAGAGCTGACATTTGGGCTTTGGTCCTTGACACTTAAGTAAAATACTTTAAAGTGTAGTTTAGCTTTAGACTCCTTCCTTCCACTCACTCTCTCAAACACTTTTGAAATAAAAAAAGCACTAACGGATGTTGGTTTTCAGTTTTCCTTTCTTCTGACTTAATCTGTTCTCTGGGGTGCTTGTGGAAAGTGAATCGTTTCAAGGCAGCGCTGCCAGCCCACTTGTAGGTTGTAAGCCCAAGGGGTTCAGGACTGTGGCAAACACTGCCACTTTGTTTGCTCAGCTATTTGAGGAAAGTCAGCGAATACAAGGGCAGTGTGAACAGCTATGTTAACGTCAGGAAAACCGAGAGCGAAGAGTTAACGTGCAGGAATGCACAATAAAATTATTAGGGTTTTTCTACTGCAGACCTGCCTATGAAACTAATAAAGATAGCACTTAGCACCTATGCAGGGCTTTGTTTTCAAAGATCCCTACAAACATTACCTAATTCCCTTCTGAAATAGCTGTGTGAGTGGTTGAAAATAATTCGAAGTCTTTGTGCTTCATATATGGGGAGGAAAAACCTTTGAATCCATAAACAAAGAGTGTTACACTATTTCCATGTGGCTCTACGATGAACGGGTAGCAGAGCCAGAAGCTCCCAGGGTCTCCTTCAGCCTTTGTGTTTGTATCTGTGCTTCTCTGCCAGATCGAACTATGTGCACTGCGCATAAAGTCAGAGCAAATAGAAAGCTGTGTTCGGTAATGTATTCATACACACAAACCTATCTTACTGGAAATAATTAATAATAATGGACCAGACCATGATCTTGGTTATACTGATGTAACTCTATCGTAACTCTATTGACTGTGCTACATACATTTCCCAATTACCATATTTTTTTGTTTCACCAGAAAATAGCATGATATGTTGCAAGGGTCAATAATGTCTCATGCTGACAAAGTACTTTTTCAGCCCATTTCATCCATAAGGTTGTGGGTACCAAGTTTCAACATGTGCACACTTCAAGAACGCTGGGGAGGCTGCATCTCAGCAGGAGCTCTGGGGAATAGCCCTTGATCCTAAGAGCATTAAACAAGAAATACACAAGGGGTAATTAGGTGGCAGCAGCTCAAGTTTATATTAAACATCCTGCAGCTGTATCAACCAAATTCTCTTGTCAGTGTTGGCTACTATAGCTGTCTAAGCTATTCACAATACAGCTTTTCACTGAAGTCAGCCATAGTTCTTATGGAAATGACAAGCGATCCACAGTGCTGAGATGCATCCAGCTCCGTCTTCTGCAGCCCAGCGTGACTTGGGCTTCTCCCAGGGAGAAAAGATTTTTTGTTTAAGACGATTCCTGAATTTCAGCATTTAACAGTTGTAGGCAGAATAAGAGAGGTGTCCTGTCTGATACTAGAATTTATGTTTTGTTAACACTGAATCCACTTACCTTTCCCAGGCAGAATCCAGAACCTTATACCCACTGATCTATTTCTAAAGAGAAAATAGCTTTTCATTGTAGAGTCAAAGAGTTAGTAAGTAAAATTAAAGTCCCCCCAAAGGGTAATGTAGCTATTCAGAGGTGAAATGACTAGTCCTAGGTGAGGCAAGAGATGAAACCTGCTTCGTCAACATTACCAAAGTGTCATTTTCGAGTTATATTGCTGAAAATAAGCCTAAGAGAATACATCAAAGTAAAGTTATCTGCTTGGATCACATCTGCTTGCATGCTTGTCTGCAGTCATTACCTTTCCGCCAAAGATATGAGTCATGTGAGCCTCAAAAGAAAAATTTGAACAGGATATTCCAAATATTTTTCAACCAAATTCTGCTGTTTTCCCCAGTTTCTTTCTGGTGTAACTTTTCTTTTGCTACTTAGAGGTTTTGTTTGGTTCATTTTGTTGCTAAAGACAGATGAGACAAAGGTGTACATGGATTTTTCTATTTGTAAATGAGCACTACAAAGGAGAAGATATGACATAAAATAAAGTCTCCGTCTTACAGTACACAAAACAAGCTACTATACAATGAAGAGAATGAGAGGAGCACGTTGTACGTGTCAAAATGAAATAGGACATCCATGTAGTAAAAAGTGCTGCTAAGAAAGCCTTTCAAGTGTTTAATGAGGGAAAACAGATCGTTAAAGTATGGATTTGATTTTTGGAAAGAACAATGCCTGCTGTTTTTGACAATGGCTCTTGGGTTGTTTATAATCAATACATTATCACACAATTCTTTCAGGCCCTTCTGCGGTGTGCTGTTGTGTCAGTACCTGATTTGGAAAGAAGCTGAACTGATTTATCAATTAACTGCTTTGTAGTGAAATCATCACCTATCAGACTCCAGCATCTAGAGGTCACCAGATAAACGATGTGCTGGGAGACCTTGGCTATGCCTGGGGCCTGTTTGCAGGAGTGAAATGAGAAAGGAGAGCCAAATCTCGGTACAGGATCCCTGTGAGTGCCTCTTAAGACTACCATGAATGAGAAGAAATCTGCAGCTGATGATACAGCAGAGAGAGGACTGGAGTTTAGGGGGTTTTTGGTGTGTATACTTGGATCGGGAGTTGGACAGGTGTTTGAATTACTTAAATTTGAAGAGGGTGATGCCTCCTTAATTTCACTGTCTGCAAGCTGACACTGCTATTACAGCAGGAGAGTGGTGCAACTGGAAATGAATACAGATAAATAAAGTTTACCCAGCTCCATTCTGGGCAGCAGAGGTTTTACCACCATCTTCCCACTTACCCCGGTGGTCAGCCTGGCTGCCCAGCTCTGCGTCCAGCGACCTGCAGCCATGCCCAGCTCTGCGTCCAGCGACCTGCAGCCATGCCCAGCTCTGCATCCAGTGACCTGCAGCTGCTTCCAGCTGATGGCTGCAGACTGATGTGGCCATTTTGCCACTTCATAGGAAATTCTTCTTCCTTTTAAACGAGATTATTTTGTGCCTTTCAGTTGTTTTTTTGTGGCATGGAATACATCTTTAGCTAATACCCCTCATTATGGATTTCCTTAATTATTTGGTTTCCCAGCGGCTTAGTAATCTAATATGACTCCAGGGACAAATCCTTGCCTGAGATCACAGCCTAAATATCTAATGTTATATGGGATCCAGAGATTAGGAGAACTAAATCTTAAATCCTCTGGGGCTAGAGAGTGCCGGTGAACTTGAGGGGGATCTGCCAGTATATGGCCGAAACCACAGGGAACAGAAGTCAAATAACGATGTACCTGCATTAAGTGGGAATGCACCGATTCGCCCGCAACTCCAGCCTCTCCCATCCCCAAGTCTTATTTGTTATTATAGGGTCACAGGGATTTGAAACAGGGGACAAAATCGGAGTGAGGTTTGTTAGAGCATCACTACAGGTCATTTGTAGTGGTTGGAAAGGGACGTCCGTTGTGATACACAAAGCATTAGTGCTGAGGGTGTGGGAGAGGGGAAGGAAGAGGCTCTTTGCTGTGCTATGTTGCTGTTCTCTTCTGTTTTCTGGCTGCCGAAACACACTCATTATCTCAGGAACTGTTACTGTTATTTGCCTGATGCAGAGTAGTGAATCACAGCCCAGTCGGAGGGAGGGTCCCAGGTTTTGATTGAATCCCAAACCAGACAGGTCCTATTGTCCTTCTTTTTGTCTCTTATTCAAATGTGCCTGAATCATTATAGATTTTAACATGAGGTACTGAAAAATATGCAAATTTCTGTAGGATTTCAGGCTTCTGAGATTTAAATTTTGCAAAACCAGCTAGTAGATTTCAACATTTCATCTTAATGCAATGCTGTACCTGCAAATCTGGTCAATAAAATGTGCCTTTTTTTTTTCCTAGATCAGTTCCAATTATCGTTTTATTATTCCAGGTCTGCTAACCTTTATTTCGTCCATACATATGCAGCCTATTTTATTTTATATTTTTACCCCACCCCATTCTGGGAAAAAAAATGTTTATGACATTTCAAAATTTTCATCACGGTAGTTCTGAGGTTAGAGCTCTGTCACCCTGCGTGTATACGGAATAGTTACAGACGTGCGCTGTACATATACACGTACTAATCCAGTACAGCCCTTGCCATGAATTTTGACATTTTAACTATCCAAGTATTGCTGGTTTTACTGGTCACTTGGGTCCCTCCAACTCCTGGTAATACAGAGTCATCTTCTTGTTGGTGCAGTATGTCTGCAGCTTTGTCCCATTTAAATGGCTTTGTATTGGAATTATCATTATAGCAACACTATTATTTTTAGGAATATAATGAGGTGCAAAAGAATGGAAAAAATAGCCTCCCTCCCACTTGTGTTATTAGTGTAACTTTTCACAGCTCATTCTGGCAAACTTTGCGGCTATCTTAAGATTTCCTCTGCAGCAAAAAGAGAATAAAGCATTAGGCACATCAAACAGCATAAGAGCTACTGAAGTGTTACCCTTTGCTCTTGTGTTAAAGGCTTGTTGTTACTACCTGTTTTGAGAAAATACGAGTGTTCGGTTCTTCAAACCTAACGAGTACCAGCTGGGACACATTTCCGTTTATATAAAGGAAAGTAGATTTAACCTTTGTACGGTGGTGTTCACCCAAATTATTCAGCCTTGGGGATATTCTGCTGAGTGGCGGGATCTTGCCAAGCTGTGCACTGCTTATTTCTGCCCCATTTGTCATTGCAGCGCAAGGATGTCTCAATAAACAACATCTGGAAAGTGACTTGAGAAGTTCCTTGTTAATCATTTATTGGTTATAGGCTGAAGAGCATTTGGTAAACAGGGGCTGATGCCAATTACCTGGCAAGAATTTTGGTTTGCTCAGAAGATCTAAAGGACGCTGCGATCATTAAATTCTTTCAGTCTCTGCACTGGGAAAATATTAACTTGAGAGAGGCAGAACTGTTAAGTGAGAAGTTTTAACAATTGACAAATGTATGTGACAGCCTCTTCACAAACTTGTCTGCTGAATAAAATGTTTGCACTTTTTATCATTGGTATTGAAAGCCTAGCCCGTGGAGTTGTTTGCTTAGTCTCCAGAGAACAATCAGTTCAGATCGGTTACTTTCAACCCTCATATTGTACTCTGGGCACCACCTCAGAAACGTTACTGATGTCTAACCTAAAGCGTGGATAAGAATCAAAAATCTGGGTGACATTCTGTGAAAGCTGTGTTCCTACTGTGTTAGAGGCATTCCTTTTTGGCTTCCCACGACAAAGCTAATATTGCGTGTTGTTTTTCATAACAGTATGCCATTACTCTCTAAATCTTAATATTTCTTAGAAAAAGTAATGATACAAATGGATTTAGACTGTGTCGCAGGGGGAAGAGCAGCCGGAAAGCTCTTAGATAAATGTGGCAAAACGGTTTCCTTTTGGGGTCTGTGCTAGCCCGCTTGCTGCTGGGAGCGCGGGTGTGATGGAGCACGGACACACTGGAACTAGGGACAAACGTTTTCTTACATGGCAAATATCCCCATTTTTTTTTTTTGAAAAAAGGGATAATATTCTGAATATTATTAAAAAAATATAAACAAAGCCACACAACTGCTGCAGTTTTAATTTCATAGAAGTGCAGACAGGATAATCCTGATAATGGTGAATTAATTTAAACTCTTTGTATCAGCAGTTTTCTTAATCTATTGCAAGGGGCTCTGTCTCCATTGGCCTCTAAGGACGACTGTAATACAAATAACTACTCCCTGAGAGTTAATTGATAACTTTCACCTTTTCATAATCTTTGACCTTTACTCTTCTAATTTATACCAGCGTATAAATTAGAAGTTTATAACACTGATTCTGGTGGGGTTGTTCTTGATCCACACTCAGCGAAGACAGGTCACTGTTGATTTCTGAGAACTGCTCTGTCCTCTCCTTCCTAAAACTGCTTGGTGAGACAATCTCATCAGCAGGGCCTGTTAGTACATTGCTGGGCTTAACAGAAGATTTCAGTGCAATTGATTGCAGAAAAACTGTATTAAAGGAAATAAGAAAATACTTAAAGATTATGGATGTTTTGGGGGGGTTTAGTGCTATTTTTGAGTGCTCTGTAAGTCTTTACCATGGAACTATAATTACCCATTTAAAAAAAAAATAAATTGATCAGTATCTCTTTAAGATGAAATGAAGAATTGGGTTCAATAATTATTTAAATCCCTTTTCAGACCTTTCTCTCTTTAGAAATTATATTTAACGGCAAGTGGATGTTCCAAGGTTATAGCATAGGTCTTCAAATTACAGGAAGAAGAAAAGAGGGGGGATGGCTAAAACACAGGACTTAAGATAGCCAATTTAGCATGGGGTTAGTCCAGCTTAATACCCAAGTTAACACCATTAGGACTCCATGCTGTCCACACTTAAGCTATGCAGATCTCTAATTTTTCTATAATTAGAATGAAATGCAGAGCTATGTGACTCTCTCACCTACGTTATGCAAAGTAATTTTTTTTCTCTCTTCTATAATTAAGTGCGCAGCTTAAGACCCTGCCAAGTGCTGAGAGGAGCTTTAGCTTACATGGTGGTGCTGCCCAAGAAGGTCACATGGACTTTTGGTTTTGATTTAGAAAGTATGTTGTGGAGATGGAAGGTGATTTGGAAATCAAGCATTATTTAGAAGTTTTAGCGAAAGCAGAAACTCTGAGAAATTTGCACAAGGGACTTTTCTATTTCTATGGATTTTTCAAACAAGGAAAGGACTTTAAGTAAAACTCTAGAGCTTCTACCAGCTCCTGAATTTTGCAGCAATTCAGGAACTGACTTGCTAAGTGAGACTTTCCTAATGTTGTGGTACCATTTTAGCTGCCTTTATTTTTGTGGGTTACTTTTGCAATCTTCCAGGTAAATCATTTTGTAGTAAGTCTGCATACAACAGTTTTGGAAGAATATTAGTTTAACCAGGCCTGCCCAATCTACTGTTGTGAGCAACAGAGTATGGGTTTAACGGTGTCAGTTATTCATCTGCCTTTTCCCGACCTTTCCACCAGCGTGGGATATTCAGAGGACCAGATACCACTCACGTGGGCATCACTCATGCATAAGTCATGAATTCATGGTGTGTTTCGAGCCCAGTGCACCCACTCCATTGGTCCCTCTGCCTGTAAGGTGGCTATGCTGAAGTGAGGGGGACTGTGTCTCTTTGGCCTCTGGGTGCCCAGTGGTGTGGTGTGAAGAGGGAACGGAGAGGGCTGTGCATCCTTTGCCTTTGCAGGAGTTAACGCCGCCTTTGGAGTCAGCTGAAACATAATCATCAGAGAGCGCTTACAGTACTTCCTTTCAGCAACAACTTGTTTGCCTTTGGAAAGGCCCAAAAGGCACCAAAAGGCACTTATTTTCAAAGCGTTCCTAAGGAAAGGTATAATAATTCTTCTGTGTTTTCTTCCATACTCGAGTCAGAGTCTCCATCCCACAAAAACAAACAGACAGACCAACTGACAAGCTGCCTGCATTCAGCATTTGGCAAAGGCTTGATCAGTTTGCCAAATGGCAGTGGTTCTTTTCGTAGACGACCTTGCAGGAGGGAGGGGTTTTTAGTTATTTCAAATCACTAGACCTCATTATCCTTTATGACTACATACCGATGTAGCTATTTGCAGTAAATCACAAGATTTTCCACAGGAAATGGAGACAAAATTTTGGTGGTTTTGATAGAAGTATTGGCTGCTTATAATAATGTTTTACTCTATTTGACTGTGGTTTGGAGTGCTCTGCTCAGACATGGAGAGCACCCTCAAAAAGGAGGGGAGCTAATCTGTTTGTGTGGAGACCTGCTGTGTGGCTCCAGCCCTGGGAGAGGACACCTCTCAAAGGGACAACACTGCTCACCAGGGGAAAGTCAGTTCAGCTGAGAGGGGGATGGGAAGCCTCAGGTTTGGACCCTGGTGATTCTTACAGTGAGAGGGAGATTCCAGAAGAGGAATGCTCTTCTGTGCCTCAGTGAAGGCAGAGAGGAAGTGCAGGTGTGAGATTTTTAATAGAAAACAGGGAGAGGGAAGGCTGTATGGACAGACCCTATTGGGCATCCTCTCCTTGACAGCCTGGCTGGAGTGGGCAGGGGTTGCTTGTGTGTCACAGGCCGTGTTAGAGCAAAAGCAGCTCAGTCATTCAGGAGAACCTCGCTGGGAGGTGAGAATGGAGAAGGGTAAACTGGTTGACAAAGAGCGATGTGATAGGAGGTGCCTCCTGTTTTTGGCTGCAGCCAGTATAGATGATGAGATTTCTTTTCTATGTCTTTGCCTGTAAATCCTCGCTGGTCAGTGGCGTGGTCTATGTGTCTCTGGCTGTGCAAGGGAAAAAGCAAGAACCAGAATTCCCCTTGCTGTGTTCTCCCCATACAAACAAGAAGCGTGTGTGGGGGTATATAAAGCTTTCTCAAGCCTCTGGTAGCCACTTCTGCAGTGAAAAATCTTCACGTGAGGTGTAACTAAACAAGATGTGTGTGTCTGTGACAGCGACCCAGCTGTTTACCAGCTGAGGAAGTCTGCTGATTGAGATTTCACAGGGCTGTGCAGCTTGCAACAGCTGCAAAATCACTTTATGCGGTCAGCGGATGTTGTCTGCTAGAATTGAAGCCCTCTTTCCCTCCTGTCCTACCTACTAAGGTGACCTGTATAGCTGAAGTGCTGAATGTGGGGGCTGTATTGATAATCAAGGGCAAAAATTGTTATTGCCAGGCTGCAAACAGAATAGCCTATTGCCCTGGGAGCAGCACGTCCTCTGAGCCTGCTGCAGCTGGACGGACTTCCCAAGGACCAAAGTCAGGTCAATAAAATACCTGCCTTGATTCTGCCAATTCAGAGTGTTTTCCTATTTTGTGATTCAGGTTCTCTGTGCATGCTGTTCTTCTGTCTCTGTCAGGAAAGGAAAGAATTATCTCCTCTGTAAGTGTTCAGGTTTTTCCACTGAGTTCAAGGGAACTGTAGTAAATTGGACCAATTAAGAGTCTGTCTGAATACTTAATGTGAAATAAGGTAGTGGCGGTAATTTAGTCGTCTCAGAGACCATAAACCTTACCAGTATCATCATATTTGTGGTAATTTCAGTATCTCCAAAGCTCGGGATTCTGGAAACTGCTGAGGTCCTTACGCATGGGGGGAAAGGAGGGATACCAAAGTCTTTTTCTCTTATTTTTGAGTGCAAGGCACAGTCCCAGAAAACCAAATGTGTTTCTTCCCCTGTGTACCTAAACTTACCAGTAGTTTTCCAGTGCTTTTGTATGGACAGGTTATCTTGAGAAACTCGCTGTGATCTGTGACATTTGCAGTGTCTGAGCCTGGTGGCTATCATCACGAGTGGTGGTGGTCGTGATGGAGGGGATGGGAGGTTTTATTCTGTTCTGTTCTCTGAAGTTCTCCGCAGGCTGTAGGCTGATGGGAAGCAGCCCATGGGCACAGCCTGTGCTTCAGGTAAACTGGTGCCAATCCAAAGTAACCCCTCCAAGCTGGAGTCAAGGGTGTTGTGGCAAACTCGCATGGTAAGAGCTGAGAGCAGAATCTGTCTCAAAAGCAGGTATCTCAAGGTAAATAAAGTTTACCTTTGCACTTTACAGTAACATAAGCCATTAGACAGAAAAGTGACAGTTTCTCCGTTATTTCCGGGCGGATGCACCAGGCGTGTCAGTGTTAGGGTGTTGAGAAATAATATCCAGTAATGCTTTCCTAGAAAGGAGAGTCAGTCATCAGAGTAAATGCAAGGAGATCATCCGGAGTGCGGTACTGTGTTTAACCAACGTAGGCAGGTACTGGAGGTGTGAAATTGAAAGTCATGAATGCTTCCTACCTTATTCTTTCTAGACAGGTTTCTTGTACTTACTTAAAGGCTGCGAGTCCCAAGGGACAGTGTTACCACCTTTATTACTTTCTCTCTAATGAGATTTTTCAGATTTGTGGCAAAGCCACATCCCATATCACAAATGAGATACCAGCCTTTGCTGCATTGGTCAACTTGCCTTACAGAGAAGCAGCAGCTGTAACTCTTGCCATTCTGTATTTTCTCAGCTTTCTTTAATGCATTTAAAACTTAACACAGAGATGCTGCCCTTTCTGAAGGGGAAAAATTCGGCCTCGACAGTCAGGCTGTTACATCAGGTCCTCAGTAAGAGGGAAGTTTGCTCAGAATTGTGTTTTAGATAAGACAGGACTAGACTTTTCTTGCAAACAAAAGCCTATTAAAATAAGCGTAACTACTCTGTTAAGTCAGTACTTACATCAGACTGCCCTTAAAGGCTTTAATTCACTATTACTTAATCTCCCAAACATTTATATGTTACAGTACTTCACTTACAACTTCCTACAGTACAACTTCATACACCAGCAGCCTTTGGTGACACTATTTTATTTTAAAGAAAACTTAACATACCACTTAATATTCTTGGAGGTATTTAACGACCGCTTATATTCTTGGAGGCATTTAGCATGAGGTAGAATGGCAACTTGAAATAAAAGAGGAAAAGCATTTGATAAGTCCAGTTCTTTTCCTTTCAGACCTGTGTATTTTAGGAATCAACGGTGACTTCTACAAAGACAGATTGGGTCATCTATATATTAAATCTATTTTAAATTTTGAAGTCCGATTTTGCTGGCAGATTTTTCCTGTGGCATATCCAAATGACCAGTGGTATATTTTCCTTGTGACTCTGTGTTTCTCAAGCGTATACGCCTCTCGCTCTAGGAAATGTTGCTGCATTAAAAAACCCATAATGACTTTTACCTCCTGGCATTATTCTGGACAACAGGACTTGGTCTTGCTGTTTTCCAAGACGCTCTTTCCCTCGCTGTGATGAAACTGTGAGAAATCAGATTGTCTAAAAGCTCAGCTATGGGGCTCTCGGGTGCAGTGCTTCTCTCCTGAGGTCTATGCAAACACTGCAAAAGAAAAATGCCAGCCCAACAACCCCGAAGAAACTTTCCCTGTCAAGTAGACAAACAACAAAACGTGGGGAGGGGAGGAGAGTAAAATAATAAGAAAGTGAAAATCCTGGAGGCAGTACAATTTGTCATTTTTTTGTCGTATATGTCAGACGTGAGGTAGACTGATGAGGATTTTAGAGGGAACACTGCCACAGCACTTTCTGGGGTCTTGCAGAGGTGATTTTGAGAGGTAAGAGTGTTCCGCCCCCTCCTCCCCCCCTCCCCCCCCGCCCAAAATGTAAATGTGACCAAAGGAGGTTGTAACTCACTTCCTCAGCCAGGGAAGATGCCTCTCCTGAAGTAAGTTGCTGCATCTGATTTTTCCTTCTGTTCTCCGGTTTCCCTCACTGGCTCGAGAGCTGGCACCTCCATCAACCTGCTCCCACCAGGTGGGTCCATGGAGGACACTGGCTGCTTCAGGGGACACTGGTTGCTTCTGGGGCTGCCTCTGTGAGGTCTGGGAGCCCCTGCTTCAGATTCCTCAGGGTTAGGTCTTGTACTGACTTGGAGGTAGTGTTGGTGTAACAGGGAGGCAGTTAGCAGACTGACTGCTTAATTGGTGCTGTAAATGCATGAATAAGTCTTTTAGTGTCCATGAAATCAACAAAAATGCCACAAGAGGAACATTTGTTTTCAACAGCTGTTTGACTGGGGAGACATCTTACATTGATCCAGGGCTATTGGACTGTTAGACCTTTTTTCCAGTGTAGTTACTGGTAATGAACTGATGGTAAGGAGGAATTAGAAGGGCTGGAAGGCCCTGTAATGTTAACCTCATCAACAGAGAGAAAGGATGACTCCAGCACCCGTATAGGAAAAGCATGATCTGAAAACAGTCTTGTCGTTTGAAAGGCTGCTCTCAGACACTTCATCTCTGCTCACTCCGGCAAGGTCCCAGTACAGAACTCTAGCTAGAAAGTGTCACACCGTACTTCTCTGAGCTGAGGGGGGAATCTTTCACAAGAAAGATGAACGGTTAAAAAAATAGAAAGATTCCATGACTGAAAGAAGAGCAGATAATTGCAATTTGTCTCTCTGAGCTTTTGTGAGCAGATATTGAATAGAAAATGGTTCATATAATTGTATTTTTGGGAGCCTAGTTGCAGCCACAGATTTATAGGTTTTTTGCCTGCAAACCTCCTGCTCTTTTCTATTTTAAAAGAGGGACTATCACCAAGTGTCACCCTGAAGAATTGGACCCACTACAGTATTTTGTTACATATCAGAAAACAAAGTGCAAGGCTGGTACACTATTAAGCAACAGCAGCGGAGCTGCCACTCTCCACCTCATTATTCAAGCCTCTCTTTAGTTCAATTATACACCTCTACAGCTAAGGAAGATAGATGAAGGTCATTTGGGAGCTGTAAACCACAACGCATTGAATGCAGAACTATGTTCTTAAGCTGATTTACACCTTGTTCTCCAGTGTTGTACAGCATGGGGCTTCGATTGAAATGCAGAGGCAGTGATTGAAAAGCCTTTTTCCTCTTCTTAGCTCCAGATCCACTGCCTGTAATTATTACCTTGATTAGATGGTGAGAGACAATGGCTTCTGCTTTCCATACCTGGGTGATGACTAAAACCAAAATCTTGGGACTTGGGCAGAGAACCCACTGGGGATGCACAATGGTGTTTACATCTGCAGTAAGTTAATTCTTGGTTGTGTGTACTGGTCCATCGAGGAAGAAAAACTGTAATTGAGAGAAGCAATTTGCCTTTCCAGGACAGACAAAGAACTGCCATCTTGTACTGATTTACCTCCCATATATCTCACAGCATGAGGAATGTTGTGTGTGTTGAAGAAAGTTAATTAAACAATGCAAATGCACACAAAAAAGAACGCTTTCATTCTATTGACAGATGATTGTAGGCTTTACTCATAGAGAACAGAGACATTTTTAAAATAACTTAGTCTGAAGTATTACTGTGCAAAAACATCTGGGACCACATTCTTAAGGCAGCAAATCTGTGGGTACAAATGCTAACCAAACATCTGGTTACCCAGTAACGCCCCCGGGGGAGACCAGTTTTGGGTTCTCTGGTGTTTTGTTTAACTGTAAATCAGCCTCACCGTCTCTAAACATTGTTCCAGAGCTTATGCAATGCAAGCACCTTGCTTTGTATGTTAAGGTTAAATTGCACATTAGTTAGCACTTTTGTTGAAGTCAATGGAAGCAGATGCCAGCTCTGACAGAGCTAGATCTAACTAAATATCACTTTGTATTCCACTCTTGTCTTGGGAAATGGTTTGTCAGTCTAAGCTGATTTAAGAGATGAAAAAAGCAAAAAACCCAAAGTGATTTGAATTCTGTTCTGAGATGTGGTTTGCTGAGCATCCTGCATCTCTATCAACTCATCTTTATTTAGAAATAAATTCTAGCAATAATCGGGCTTTTGTTCCTTTAGCAGAGAGAAGAAGAATTAGCACAGAGCCACATGTACTTTTGATAGAGAAATAAAGACTACTTTAGCAAGATGGTATTTTTATCCATAGACCAGAGTGTACTTCATGAGCATTTCCTCTCTTTATATTAAGGTAGAACTTTAAGCACCATGAATGCATTTTTATTTATGATGTTTCAGAACTTGTTTCAGGTGGAGACATTTTTCTGATATTTTTATTTAGTGGAAATAATCACAGAAGGCTCTTTGAAACATTAATATTGCATGAAAAGATTTTACTCTGATATATTTAAAGTTGTTACCGTATATATATGTTTAATTTTTCGAATTAGTCCTTTCAAGTTAAAAAAAAAAACAAAACTACTCTCTACTTTGTCGTCATCTGACCTTCATTTTAGCTCCAAGGGGTCCATTCATGAGTCCTCCATGATTTCAGTGTTGTGGTACTGTAAAAAAAACCCTAATTCTGTCCACAGACATGCACATGTGATGCCCACTAGTTTCCTAGCGCCTTCACCTGAAGGCCAGCATTCAGTCTGTGTTGTTTGACTGAGATTTTATTATTTGCAACACCTGGTATCCTTAAGAAAATAGCTTTCTGTCCATGTGCATGTCAGGATCCCCCTGCTGAGTTTGGCCTAGGAACAAACATGCAGCTCCCGCTTCTAGCATGGCTCCATTGCAGTATTATATCTAATTATACATGAATCCAGTCCTGCTGTCGTTAAGGTCAATGGGAGCCCTGAAAGGGCTCGATGTTGCTGAAAATTGGAATCCTAAGAAAGAGTCCACCAGGGATAAATGGATATTCAAAGATAATAAAATTGTAATTATGTATAATTTTCTACTAACTTAATTATTTATATTCTAAACGAAGATCTGGAATCCCCTTTTCTCTCAGGAGAAATCCTGATTTTGTCAATAAGGCTGTTGTGTAAAAGCAAGTGGGACTTGGCCCTGATACAGATCACTGCAATTTGCAGACCTTATCTGAGATTTTGCATTGATTCTTTCCTGCACTGAAGATTTGTGCTGCACTATTTATAATCTCTTAACTTCCTATTAAAACAAATGTCTTTTTAAAGGGGAAAGCAAGTTTCTCAGAACTACTCCCTAACTTCAATGTACTTTTGCTATGGAGGTGCATACTGGATGTGCTTCCCAGTAATAATTTCAAATGTAATGACCTGTAATTGCTACAATGAAACCTCTTTAGTATTCATTCAACACTTTCAACACAAACATTTAATCAAAAAATTGGGCAATGATTCCCTCATGTAAATCTCGGTTGGTTCCCTGGTAACTGTTTTGGGGTTTTTCTTGTTTTGATTGGGTTTTTTTTCCCCCACAAATAGTAGTTTAGTTGTCATCTTATTTATCCCCCTTCATTGTACTGATGCAACTGTTTGCAGGGCTGCCTGGTAAACCAGGTAAGGGAACGATCTGGATTAAAAATATCATCAAAGGGCTCCAAAACCTGTGGCAGTATGGCAGCTGTGGGAAAGGTGCAAGGGTGGGAATGCCTGGCGAAGGATGAAGAGGAAAGCTGCTTACGCCAGTACAGATCCTGACATTTTTTAACCTCAAACTACGTATCAGCTGACCCAAATGCCAGACCAGGTATTGGCAGAGCCACTCGAATTGTGAGGGTGGAAACTACCCACATGTTGCAGGCTGATAATCATTGATTTTCTTTCACTCTGTTCAGCCCCTCCCCCAGTGATTAGTAATTGCACTCATGAGGCAGAATTAATAACTTTGAATAATTCTGTTTTGTTTTTTTTTTTCCTTCTTCTGGCAGTGACTTTCAACTCTACCATACGTCCCATTCTGGCTGAAATACTGTTCTGAGCCTGTACTGGCATCCTGCAAACTCTCTTGGAAAGGGCAAGGCATGGCTGTGCTCCAAGAAGAGGGGAGCAGGGAGGAGGAGAAGTAATCGCTCTGGGGTGCGTGTTCCGTACCCTGTGTGTAGCAATTCCCTGCAAAGAGCACTTATGGGGAAAGCCAGGCCACCTCATGTGCGTGAGTTGGCTCGTGTTTCAGGTCCTTCCTTCAGAGGAGCTTTGGAAACCTCAGGATGTTGCTCTATCTCAGATGCTGCCATTCACGTTTGTGCTCTTAAAAACAGCAATTACTTTTATTTGCCAGGTAAGATAACAAATAAACAATGACAGGCCTTAATTTCTGGGATAGGGAATGCAAGATATCAGAGATTTCTACCATTTTTGCAAAGCAGGGATAGATTAAGTCTTTTGCATCTTATCTTCCTTTTTTTTTTTCCCTGCTATTTTTACACACCATGAATCCCAACAATGTCAGTTCCACAAATTATTGCAAGCCTCGTAGAGAAGGCACTGAGTGCATTGCACAACTGGAAAGTGATGTGTTCTAGAAAACATGCTGGTCATAACAGCACCATATGTGGATTGCTGTAATGCTTCCACCTTCCTTCTGCACCTCTCCTACATGCGCAGTGTAGGCAGGGCAAATTGTGTGTCCCGTCTTTTGCTCTGTCTTTTCCTTCTGTAAAAATCCTTGGGTTTTTGTGTTGAAAGGGGACCAAAGACTGAAATCATCCTGCCAGTTTATTGGGACACACAGCAGGGAGGAGAACTTTTTCCGCGTGGCCCTTGGGAATGCTGTGCGTGGCAAGATGGGATACCCGCCAGCTCTTAGCTGGAACCTCCCAAGTAGAGGATATGGCAGTATTGCCTAATTCCAAGAACTATTGGAAATAGCAATCTCATGCAGGTGTCTAAGTGCTTAAACTTGGTTAGGTTTTTATTTCTGGGTTTTTTTATGCAGTAATCTTCTTCAGGAGCAACATCTGATAGCTTTATACAAAATCATAATAAAATACTCAAGTAGATTATCTGGGCGGACTCTCAATTAGCTGAGATGTCTTGACCTGTGAATCTGAATAAAAGGTGCTGAGCTTATTGGCATGACCTTTCTAATAAGCATGAAACTGCCATGGGTAGAGGAGTTACTGAAATAGCCATAATGTGGGGCGGTAATTCTGAAAGACGGTTACACCTACTCAGTTTTCTTTTTCGTTCCCTGTACGCTGCAAGAGGGTTTCTGAGCTTTGTTTAATAGTCCCAGCGGTTCCCAAGGAATTCAGAGACTCAAATGCAGACAGGTTTGGACAGGGGCACATATCATAAACAAGGAATAGCCCTGTGTATCTGTATCATTTCTCAATCAAACTGACTGTAAGGCATTGTATGAGCACATGCTGTACACATCATTGAAATGCAGTGCCTTGTAGGCACTACAAAAGCAGTGAATGAGCCCTATTAGTGAGAGAGGATATATTATTAACCAAAGACATCAATGTAAACCACTTCTCTAATCAAAACTACAACACGAGGTTAAGCTGAAAGGACCTGCCTTTCTTAGTCTTCTCGGGTCTCATCCAAGAGATTTGTACGCACCATATTGTTCGGAACTCCATTTATTTTTCTTGGAAGTTGCTGAGCTGATCCTTCCAAGGCCTCAGCCTGTTCTCAAGCAGCTTCTCTGTGCTAGTGAGGATCCAGTAAATTTGAATGTATATGTCTCCTTGCATGCACCTCCATCCAAAACAGAGCCTGCTCTGACCAGAATACCCGGTGCTACCTAGTGTTCTAATGTCAGCTAGACTTAGACTCACGCTTTTTCTGGTTTTTGGACTCTTGCTGCCCTGCCTAGAGACAGATAATGTAGAAATGACAGGCTTCTGTGACAGATATTTATTAGACGTCCTTCTACAGAGCCAGAACAACTGGGGTTGTTTTTCCATATGTCCTGACCCTGGTTCCTGTTTCCTCTGTGTGCCAACCATTCAAGTCCAAATATCAAAACGTGTGATTCTGCCCCAAGTAGCTGAGGGTCCTCATAACAGGACCCCGCTGCATCCTGCATGTCCTCTGACACCATGAACTGCACCATCTCCTTCTGCACAGTGCCACAGCTTCTGGGGTGGGAATGAAGCTTTCTCAGCCTGTTGTTCAGGGATTACACTGTTCTCCTAGGAAACGTGAGATCTTGCCTTAACATCCAAGTCCTGCAAGTCCTCTAACTACTCACCTGCTGTATAAACTACAGATGGCAGCAATACTACCTCTCCTCTGACCATGTTTATTTTTAAAACAAAGGCATCACAGATACGTTTTGTGAAGGCTTCACTCCTTAGACCTGCTCTGAATGTGGCTAGTGGAAGGGGCACCTTCTAGAGGACCGGCATGCTGCTCTGTCTGCCTTTGGATCTTGACCAGACTTTATCCAGGGATAGGTATTTAACTGTTCAGGTTGGATCAGTTTTGAATAAATGCAGAAATAAAACTGTGGAGAGTGGTATCGCTTTCAGGTGAAATAGGGAAGTTTGTAAATCATTTAGCTGCTCCTGTGCTGTGGTGTTGGCTGAGACATTTAGAAAAATGCAGGTGGAAGGGACCTCTGGAGCTCACCTGGTCCAATCCCCTGCACAAAACAGAGCTAACATAAGAGGGTCCTGAGGTTAAGTGCTTATAGCCCACAGATCTTTGTATCAGTTTCCACAGTCTTTGCTGGACCTTTATTTTAAGCAGCTGAGAGGTCCAAGCCCAGTGTTGGGACCATAGTGTACCCAGGTACCAGCAAATAGTTGGAGTGGGGTATTAACTGCTCTGTAGGATGAGCTTTATATAACACAGAAAAGGAAGAATACTTACCGAGTTACATGGGAACACAGAATTGAACAGCATATAGTCTGGATGGTTTTAATGAAGTCATAGATTTTGAGGCCAGAAGGGGCCATTATGATCATCTGTTCTGACCCTCTTCATGATGATACAGGGCCATTGAATAGTCCTAATGCTGGAATAAAAGAGTCTGCTTAGCACTACTTTTCCAAAATGATTTCTAACTATTATAACATTTTTCTGAGTTATTCTCTAACCCCTAAATTACTCTTTTTCATATACAGCTGTCTGTCAATCTGTTCTCTTCTCCTTCTCTGACAGGCTCGTCCCCACCTTCCAGTGTCTTAGTTGCCTTTTTTCCTGCTGTCAAACTCAGGCTAATTCATTTTCAGTTCCCTTAAGAGACCTGTCTGAGCACTGAAAGATCTGGACTCTTGCTATTTCATTAGCCCTCATTATTTTCCAGTTAATGGTTAGCTGGCAGCATTGGTTTTGATTTTTTTGTAATAGAAATGAAGCAGGTTTGTATTTTATAGTCATTTCTCATCAGTCTCAGGGAGAAAAATATATGTCTGCAAAGATATTACAGTCTCCCTGAACACAAGCTTTATTGTTGTTTGCATCACTTTCAGTTATGCACAGTTTTAGTGGGAAAAGTGTATGAAGTTAGAGTGCACGCAGCTGTTCACGAGTGCTAGCAAATCCTGCCACAGATGCTCCCTCGCCGCCTTTGTTACAGGACCTTAATTTTATCAAGACACTGAAAGGGAAGCTACTGGCAGAGACAGAGAAACAGCTCTTAGTTTTCTCACAGTACTGTATGTTTTCTGATACTTTAAAGATACAGCAGGGCTTTTAGGAGTAACACGATTAATTTTGCTACTCTGGAATAAAGCAGAGAGGGTTATCGACTTCAAAGTGTCAGTGTTCAATCTGGCTTTGCAGTCAGCCGGCGCTGAACTGCAATTTTCAAATAGGGGAGGGGGAGTAGCATTCTTCCCTGATTACTCTTTACGGGGTTTATTAATTAATCAAGCACAAGCTTGTTACAATGACTGACTCAAGAACAATCATGCCAGCTTTTCTTGTGGAAGAAGGATGAGAGAGATGTAAAAAAATTGTAACAGTAGCATGTGAAAATATTTTCCTGAAGCCAGCAGATTCACAAGGAAGGAAAGATTTGAAATATTCAGGTCATTAGCCTCAAGTTTTCAAAATGAATTGGGGTGTTGGATCCCCACGTTTTCTCAGCAGCTTTGGTAATCTCAGCTCACATATAGTCCTTCAGAAAATCAACTAAGCGTATCTTAATTCAGAGCAGACTTAATAGTCCCATTGAATTTACCTGCATAAAATTATGCGTGCAGGGTGACTTGCAGTTGCTGGTCCAGGGAGAAACAGAGCTCTGGAGTCTGAGATTTGATGAGCACTAGTAGTAGCTGCGGTCTTGAGCAGCAATTGTGTATGAGCAGCTCCACTCGGATCAAGGTGATTGTCACTTGTGATCATTTTATCAATAAACTTAGTGGTTATCTGTAAAAAAAAATGTATTTTACTCTCTTCCATCCTGGCCTGTCCCAGAATGTATATGAACTCTCTCTTTTTTTATTCATTCTCTGATTATATATCATCTGTCAATCTACCATCGACAAACCATCTTCTCCGTAACTGAGTTTACATGGAACGTAAAACCTGTGCAATTAACATTAGTTATAATTCTGCTTCAGCGCTGATGGGGGAAATGACAAGAAATTAATACTTAATTGAGAAAGGAGAAGATGGAGAAAGGATTACAAGAAGTAGTGTTTGGTAATGCAGTTAGTGACATAAAAGAGTTATCCAGAATTAGCAGCTGGATCAGCATTTGCTTTCCTGTTTTTCCCAGAAATGGTTCTGCTAATAAAACAAACACAGATGTGGAATGGTTTTATAGCTCATCCTTAAGTATCCTCGTGCAGTGTCTGAAACCTAATCATTACAATGTTTTGCATGAAAGCCAGAAAGTGAGCAGGTCATTATGTTGCTACATGTTGACACGGTTCCTCAGTATCTTCTCCTGAAATAAATACAGTCTCTCTGTAGATTTGCTATAATTGGATTTTACTGCACTGTAATATGTAAATCATAAACTCCAATTACCAGTGCATAAAAATAGAAAATCATGTAAGTGTCTTAGGAAAAAATATATAAGCAACTAAGAATGTTGAGGATAACCAAAAATATATAGTATTTTATTACGGTTGTTGTGATGACCCTAAATCCTTAGGGGGGTTTTGTTTGGTGGGGTTTTTTTCCCCAAACAATTTTACAGTTCTTAGTTGGGTCAACTGTGGCAGTTAGCTGTATTTCACCCGCCTTGTACCATACTGCCGAATGGAGGTGCATTGCCTTTTTAGTCTGTCTGCGGTATTTTGATCATGAAATACCTATCTAAAAACAAATAAGCAAGAAGGTGTTTTAATTTGTTACATTTTAAATTGCACTTAAGGCACCGCTATAATCTGAGTGCTTAGCTTGCCTGTTGCTGTTCCCATACAGTCTGTGATGAGTGACTTCAGCATTTTGTAAGTCTTGCTTTTTAGAAGTGTGAGAGTGAGGATGGCTAATGCAGCGCCTCCTGAAAGGGATGTCGGTACAGTGGGGCAGATCCCCAAGAGGACGCTCTCACACTTATTTTTCACGGAGGGGATATTCCCCAGGTGAGTTTCCACAACAGAGCAGACACGGTCACACAATGAGGAAGGAACCATGATGATAAATAAGGAGACATTTTTTCTTTCATATGGCATTTCATAGCCCAGAAGCGCTGGGTTTCACCACCACGCAGCGTGGTGGCTCTTGGCAGACCACTGCTTGTGCCAGCGAAGAGGCTGTTGTCTCATGGACCCTCAGCAAGGAGCAGATGCGAACAAAACCTGCAGCAGCTGTACTGGATCAAATGATGGAGCCTCATGCACGAGGCATGAGATTTGACTTGCTGACGTAATTTGTCAAGTACAGTTGTTTAGAGGCAGCCAGCAGGAAAATGGGAGAGGGGTGAGTTCATCGGTGCCAGCTGAGTTAATAGAACAAAGGAAGCAGTCTCTGCTTCTTTCCTCTTCTATTTTCTTTTGTCACTGAAGCTCACTTGCTTTGGTCCCGTAAATAAGGAAGACCAAACCTGAATTCCATTTTCATCTTTTGTACCGGCTTGACTCTCTTTGTTTTCCTTGGGTCTTTCTGTTCCAAACTGTTCTTGCTGCCTGAAGCTAGCTACTGGTAGAAACGTGTTCCACATTTACGTCGCGCTGACACTGTATCAACATGCACGATTCAAACAAATGGGCTGTTAGAATATGTCTTAAGGTGAGCTTTACAACTAGCGTCCATCACCATGTTGCAGAGAGATCGTTCCATTACTGTCAAAATGCATGTACTTTATCGATGTAAGTAACATCACCACTCATTAATATTATCATCAAGCCTTCTGTGGAACAGATTATTCTACAAGGAAGTGTTTCAGAAAGTTGCAATTTATTTTCTCACCTGCCTAAAGGATTTCAGTAACAAAGAGGTCAAGGAGGAAATGTGGATTTCCTCTACGTGCTATTTAATTCTAGACTTGATATTTTTATCTTAATGCAGTTTAAAGTTATGACAAAGAAATGCAGTATTCTCTTAGTATAGAAAATGTATCAATTCAGCTGTTGTCCTTTGTTCACCTTATACTCAGTGTACAGGTCCAAGAAAGTATTAAGACAGAAACTTTCAAAGATACCTTGAAAGTATAATTGCTTAATTTCTGTTGAATTCGAGTGTGATATTGGTGTCTGGTTCTTAAATATTCTATGAAGCCGATAAGCCTAAACAAACCTGTATTACATTTAGGGCAATGCAAGTTCAAATAACTTTAGTAAACTATATTTATCCATTATTCATTAATGCTAGATGGTACTGAAGTTTGCACTTTGAGATGATCAAGTGCAATAACTTAAAAAAAACCCACTACTAGAAACCTTGCACCCTCAGTGAGAAAACAGGCCGGAAAAGCTCGCTTAAAACCACTACTGATTTCAAGTTACTTTTGTGCTAAAGTGAAAAAATGAAAAGCCTGCAGCTAGCTTCAGCAGGGCTTACAGATATGTTTAAAGAGGAATGCTTTTATTGTTAAGAATTACATTTCCAGAGAAAGGCCTTTGATACTAAAAAAATAAAAAATAAAAAAAATTGGTTGTGCAGCCCCGGAAAAATCCCATCACTGCTCTCCAGCTAGGCCTGAGCCCATAATACAATGGGATCCTATCATGATGTTTCACTCACTGAGCACACTATATTTTTTCTTGACACAGCAATTACTACTTAATCTCGTTAGGATAGATGGTAATGGAGCCTAGTTGTAAAATATCTCTTTGTATTTTTTCTTTTATTTTGTTTTGAATATATTGCCTTGATTTTTATCACATTTATGGGCACATCAAAGCGCAATTATTCATTGTTAAAGCCAATGTGCAATCAATGTCATTTTCTGTATTTTGTTTACCCAGATTAGTGGTTTGATCATGCTCATTGACTTCAATAAGAGCTTGACTTACCCTCTCCCCCCCTCTCCTCTGGGTCTCCATTTTACAAAGCAGCAGTTTGTCCTTGGCCGTGGCCTTGGTGCACAATGAAAAGAGCCCGTGATAGGGACTCTTACGTGCTCTGAGGAAAGACCAGTAATATTTACCTATGCGGTTGCTGGGGCAGGGCTAAGTGTCACCCCTTCAAGTCTCCCTGGCCTCCAGTAAAGGACAACTGGAGGACAGGGGCTGGGAAAGGGTGGAAGGAGATGTGTAGGGAGGAGGAGGATGGCAGAAAATCCCTAGCATATGCGTTAGAAAGAGACCAAGCCATGGCATCCTAGGGCAAAGGCTTCGTCATGCAAAGAGCTGGGACTGGGCTCTGCTCACCTGTGAGTGTGAGGAGCTGCAGGGCTCCTCTGAACTCTCTTTCACCCAGGGAAGAGCCTGTGGCTAAAAGGGACAAGGTACAGTGAGCTCTCGGGACAGAGGACTCTGCATGTGGGGAAATTCAGTTAATGAAGACAACTAGATGGAGGAAAATGAAATGTTCTCAGTGCTTTCAGGTGCAGCCTAGAAGAAAGGGCAAAAGCAGTCCTTTCTGACCTTCAAATATGTCTCTGCCTCAGAGTGGTTCCAGTTTCGGGCAATTTTCTGTGCATTCACTAGAAACCTTCCTCTTTTCAGTTGATGGGCTATTTGTGCTCTCCACCCTTTCCTGTGACTTTCCCACTTGTCATATATCTCCTTCCTTAAGTTATGAATAAGTAGTTTTTTCCCCTATGAGCTGCATTCCTGTTCTGATGAACAAGAAACTTAATGTAATATTAAGCAAAGAAAGAAACTAATTTTCCTATCTCTCTAACTTGACTCAGGCTATCAGTTACCCTGGAGTAAAGTGGAGATTAATCTACCCCATGTGTACTTGCTGTATTTAACAATAACAGTCTGCTTGCCTTATCAGACTCCCTGTGGAAGTTTTGATCACAGAACTGAAGAAGAATAAGCCTGTGTTGACTCTTACTAAGGATCTTGACATTTGGCAGGGTGTTTACCTTGCTGGTTCTGTGCCAAAGCATTACGGTCCTGGTTGGCTCTGCAAGGGAGGGGAAAGACAAGGAGAGAAAGCCCCCATTAAGGAGTGCTGGGATAAAAGTCATTAGTGGAGTTGTGCTATCCACATTTAGGAGGGAGAAGTCGCATGAAGAAAGTAGGGTTGTCTCTAAGACAGCGAACCCTGCCTGCCACGAGGACCGTGCCACCTTAGTCACCATAACCAGGCTGTGATTTTTTTGTTCATAGAAATATGTTACTTTTACTGTTGTTGTTTTTCTCTAAAGACAGACTGCTATCTGGTGCTTCAGGTGAAATCATATCCTCCCACCATGTATTTTGGTGTGGGGAATACCCAGTTAACTTGGTTCTTGCCAATCTGTCCATAACAAAAGCAATGCACTTCCTCAGGTGATCTGAAAAGTCAGAATCGTCTCCGTCTTTAAACCCTGCCTCAAGAACCCTCTGTAATGTGCTGTGCACAGGAGGTCAGCTGGTTAATTGTGTAGATTAGTGTCACTCAGCATAGAACATGTTTCATAGAGAGTTTTTGTTTAACAAATGGTAGTAAGAAGTGTCCTAGAGTATTTCAACTACTAACGTTGCACTTCCTCTACCACTGCCCTAATTTAATTTCCTTAAAAAATACTTTTTGAACATTTCAAGGCAGTGAAAGTGCCTGACTGCAGGTGTGTGGAGTGTTTAGCATTATGGGGCCCTAATTTCGACTTGGACCTTGTAATATTATTTCACATAAATAATAATTAATAACCTTTCCAGAGGAAGAGATCATTCTCAACCTCAGGTGTCTAACCAGAAATCTGGCCTCAGCCTGTGAGGTGTTACTGTGATTTTTGCACACATAAAGGGAAACTATTCACCCCCCGCCCCTCTTCTGTACCAGTTCTGTGGTCAAGATAACCTCTTCTCCATGGATCATCTGTGGAGGCGCATGTACCAAGTCCTGTTGTTTGGGAAGGGATGAGTGCAGTGCAGACCTGCCAAGCTCCTGGGTCTCATGGGACACAAGTCTCAGAACGAGCAGGGAAAGAGGGTGACCAGCAGAGATGCTGCCTGCTGCTTTGGCACTTCCATGGAGGAACCCTCCTATGACAAGTCAAGTCAAAGAAGCCGCTTTCACCAGTTTGCAAAGCTTTTTTTTTGGGGGGGGAGGATAAGGGTAAAGAAAACTTTTTAAAAATAATGTATCATTTTTTGTACTTTTGATGCCTGACCGTAGTTTTCTAGTCCTTTTTTTAATTAATCCTCACCCAAAAATGCAACATTACAAATATATAATTTTATTTCAAGCTATAGCTATTTTGCCAAGTTCTGCTTTTTCCCCCTATTGATTTTATTCCTGTCTAAAACCTCTTTCTGTCATTCTGTAATAGAATAAAAATGGGCTAAATCAAGCACTTTATCCAATCGATGACTCTTCATACTTGACCAAGAATCTCTGTGCCAGAAATAACATTCCACAGTCTGGAAGCGATAAGGATGAAAAGGTCCATTACGACATATTAATCATTGTTCTTTCATTTTTCTTTAGGCAGGACAAGTTCCGTTGCTGTTTATTCTGTGAATTGTGATGGGTATCTTTGAAGCTTGCTTTACAACAGCAATGACCTTAGGCTCTACATGCTTTCTTTGACTTTTTAAACTGCTATGCCAAAATATATGCCCATTGGTATGCATAATTCACACGTGCAATTCCTAGGACGGAACACAGTGCTGACTGGAAGTCTGCTGTGGGGGGGGAGGTTGGTAGTTTTTCTATGCCTGACCTGAAGAAACAGATGTGTGTGGAGAAATCGGGATCACAACTGTGCGTGGAAATATTCAGATGGTAGATATTGTGCAGTGAGAAGTCAGGAGGCTACTCAGGGGCTGAGTAAGAGGGCTGTTAAAATCCATCTTCCTCTGCTTTTTGCAGGAGAAAGGAAATAGGTAGAAAGGGTTAGAGGTCTAGGGGTGGTGAGGCCTCGCAGAAGAAACATGGTCCTGCTGCTTCTTTATCAGACAGGAGAAGTAAAACTTGTGCTTGATTTGGAGTAGGGTTGTTGATGCTATAACAGAAAATTACAAAGAAACAGTAAAAGAGAATCCTTTATTTTTAAGCTGAACATTCATCCCCTACCATGCTGCTTAGAACTCTTTGTGTCATGTCTGTGCTAGCTAGGACCTGCAGAATCAAGCGTTTATAATTTATGTTTGCAGCGGTCAGTTTGATTCTCACAAACACTGGTGTAGCTTTGCTTAGCTCAGAAATAGATCTAGGAAAATGCTTCGGAGTGGCTACAATGCCTCGGGCTCACTGACATTTCATGGGGAAGGTATGGCGCTGCTTCAGAATGGGCTCTAAACCATCCAACCAACAACCATTGAGCGTGGTTGTTTAAACCAGACAGCAGGAAAATGGGAGAGAGGTGAGTCTTCAGTCATTTTCTTCAGTTGTAGAGAGGCTCTGTGCAATGTATTATCCAGACCTTGGAAACCTCTCCTGAAGGTAGGTTCTCAGATAACCAAAAAGCGCTTTCTCTCTCTCTTTATTTGTCATCTTCTAAAAAAACAATTGGAAGAGCAAAAGGAGGAGTGATGCTGCTCACTCTTTAGTAGTTTAACAGACTAACCATGATCAATTCCTTTTTCTGCCAGAATAAATTCAGCTGCACATTTTCTGGAAGGATGCTCTGTAGACAATTGTGGAGGAAGGTATGATATCCTGAAGAAAAGAAATCGAGGTTGGTGGGATCAGGGAGACAGGCTAGACAATGGATTGCAGCTGTGACCTGGTGTGGATTATGCAGAGTGGGATCCCTGCTCTCTGGATTTTCCCAGTGAGTCTGATTCAATGAACCTCCCCAGATTTCTGCTCGATAATTTATTTTTACAGAGAAGGGTGAGCAGTCCCATTTCTCTTGTCCCATCCCAATCATATGCATTTGGGATACTTCCAGAAGTATAACCCTGGCCCTGGGAGAAGGACACTTACACAGAGTTAGGAATTTCCCCGCAGAAGTCAGGTATGGCTTGGAAATCCCTTCATACAAAAGAAGATATGCAACTGAGGCAAGGCTGTGGAAGAGACGCTTCCTATCCACATCTGTCCTCAAAGTAACTACAATCAAGGTTAAATTGTATTTGAACAAAGGCTTTCAGGATAGAAATTTTGGCATCACCTGAAATGGAATTTTGGTACTCGAGCCCAAATTCCTTTATTCGGTAGATGGCTAATGATCAGTGCAGGATTAGTGTGTCTGGCAACTGGAATTGGATCTTTGGAAAGAATGAAGTTCTGCTGCACGTGCCGAGAATTTGGCCCGGAGTTATTTTTAAGCACACAGAACCTGGCACCTTACTTCAGATGTTCTTCCTCTCCTTCTTTCCTCTTCAGAAGTAGTTAGATTTAAAATAGCTTACACTCTACTTCCTCTTTATGAAGCAGTACTTACAAAGTAGGTAAAATTGAAAATTACATGGTATGTAACTGAGATCAATAATTAGAGCTACTTTACATAATCTCAGACTAAGTGCACAACTGTTGGGTGTTTCTCATTAGAAGTTTGTGGAATGTTCTTGCTTTCTTTTGCTTTATGGTACCTGTTTCTTGGTGTTTCCTGCGCAGACTCGTTGAAATAATTTTTTGCATATTCTGGCATTTCCCCGTTGATGTGGATCCACGTTTCTTCTCCATTTAGTTAATCAGAAGTTTTGCCATGACTTATGCAGCACTCAAAATCCAGATTGAAAATATTTTCAAGGGTTTGCCATTTTAAAACGGTATGGATTTTTTAAAAAGCCAACATTCTTGATATTGAATCACATGTTATGAAATGGAGATACATAACGTGGTGGCACTTCTATTATTCATGACAGATCGATTTTGTATGGAAGGTTATGGCAAAAAATGCAAAACAGACTGCCACAAGAGGTTATAACAGAGATAGATCACAGGTGACATTGCTTTCTGTAGAAACTACAGACAGATAAAACCAAATAAATTAGCAGGAGAATGTTTCTCTTCTGGTGTTGTTGGCAGAAGTTAGATAAGTTATTTACTTGTTATTTTACAAGTAAAGGAACACACAGAGAAAATGTCATAAGAAAATATTTTGGACTCTAAATCATGTCCAAGCACTTATGTAATCCTTAGGAGGAAAACAAGAAGCAATATTCTTAGTTTAAAATTGTGACTTATGAAAATAAAACATTTGTTCCTGGATTCTTCCATGCTTTGTGTGCTGAGCAGAATCTTTAAGGAGTTCTCATCCCTCCACGACCAAGCCTATATGTGGAATATAGTGCCGACCAAAGATGGAAAAGTCGGAGATTCTGTCCCATAAAAGCTACTCCCCCGCCCCATCCATCAGTCAGCCCCATGCCCTAATGAACCTGTGGATACTTAGGAATAAGCAGTTTGGGTCTGTCCATGCTTAGCATCAGCTGCCTGCCAGGCTGGTGTTACAGCATCACTTCCACTGCAGTGAGGGGTTGGTCCGTGCTTTTCTTGACTGAGAAAAGAGAGAGTGAGGGACGGGAAAGCAAGCCCCGGGCGGGGAGGGAAGTCGAGGTGCAGAGCTGGTAGGGGAGAGCGATGCTGCTGGGAGGAGCAGTATCTGCATGGCAATCTCCCTGAGATCCGCGGCCCCAGAGCACTTCCCACCTTCTCACCCTCCCCAGAAGACTGTGTGTCGTGGCTGGTCGGGGAGTGCTGTGCCTGCAGGTTTTATACAATAGCCATGACTGTCCGTTGCTGTTGGGGATGGCAATCAATAATTTCTCCTCCACATTGCTTTTGATTATCAGTTCTCCTATGACTAGAGGGTGCAGGTTTGGTGAAGGATGTTTCTTCACACACAGTGAAACAGATATCAAATTGACCCAAAGGTTATTTCCTCTAAATTTCCTTTGGGTTCTGTTTTCTTCGGCTGGCTGAAAACAGGTTATTTCAAATGAAATTAGCCTACCATAAATCTTCTTTCACTTCCTTTTCTGCCACAGGCTCTTACTTCCATGTCAGCGGTCTTTGATTTTTTAAAATATATTTATTTTAAGATAGACTTAGAGGAATTTTTGTAGATCTTAAGTTGTTCACCACAAGAGCGTAAATTCAACTTCATATTTCTGAAGTATGTTTCCTGGGATGGCTAGCGCCAGGGGCTGCACCCCACACCTAAAAATCATGTTTGCTGTGTTGCTTCTATTTTGGTGTGAATAGTCATTTTTAGGATGTCAGTATGGGGTACCTTTGTCACTGTCAAATTTTCATGACCTTTCTGAAGTAATTCAGAAGGAAATTATTGAGTTTTGTAATAAAATGTCTTTTAAAAGAGCCAGCTATCCATGAGTTAAGTGAAGATATTACAGCTGTTGCTTTATAGGTCATAAGTACTTGGTTTCCATCAAAGCCTTAAATGTTAGCCTGTTCCAAGGGGTCAACCTTTATATTAGGTATCGTTTATCAAGGATTAACACAAAATTAAGTTTTAATTGTACAGTATGATGGAAAGTTGGATTTGTTTAAAAGAGGTAATAAAAGGAAATTTATGTGTTTAACTGAATAGCAGAGTGGGACTGGGTGACTGGAGAACGGTTAATGTTTTTTCGAGGAAAAGTAAGGAGGTGAAGGCAGCGAGGGGAGACAGGCACTCTGCTTGCTGATAACCTTCCCAGCCAGTGGAGTTGTCCTGGGGTCTCGTGCTTGACTGTCGGAGGATGACACTGCCATACGTTTTCATTTAAACCAAACCTCCCAAAGATTAAAGCCACTTAGGGAAAGGCCAGCTAGCCAGCCTCTCTTATATTTTCGTTCCGGAGTAAAGCTCACTCTTCACTTGTGTTCTCAGCAATTTGGGGCTTGACTGAGATTGAGTTTGACAGTAAAAGAGATAAAACTTATCATTTGGTGTCATGATTCAGTGCATAGCCCAGAAGATAAATGACTCATTTCAGAGGTTGATAAAAATGTATTTGTTCGTTTGCCATTATATGATCTGTTATATTTTCAAGCAATCTTACAATGGAAGTAACATCCATTAGCTCAGAACAGCTGTGTGCTGTCTGTAGAGTTAAAAGGAATTAAAGCACAGTTGTGTTTAAAAAAACATGTGTGTATTTTCGGATTTCAGCTACGGCTTGATGAAGCACCATTAGATACTTGGGTGGCCAGAAGAACAGTGACCGCTGGAATGGACGCCCAGGCTAACGACAGGGCGCTTAGTAGAGTTCCTCTGGGAAATTATTCAGCGTGTGCCCCTGGCAGGGCAGTGCCCAGCCCCATAGCGCAGATTAGCAGCTAAAGCTCCGCCTGCAAGGAGCACAGCTGTAATCCGGTGCGTAATCCCTGCTGGAGCTAGCCTCTGCCTGCCAGCCTGCACATCTGGTACCCAGGCCTTTTGGGAAAGATGTCAAAAAGCCCATGTGAATATGCAGACATTACAGGAGGATGGATCTCTGTGAGTGACAGTTGAGCGATCTTAATGGGGCTATGCATTTCAAATATCAAGGCTTTGAAGCCTAATTTTAAACCAAAGGGAAAATATTCCTTCCAGCAGGGCTGGAGAAAATGGCATCTTTTCTGTCAGAGAGCTCTAGGCCAATTTCATCATCTTTTATGCACTCCTTTTCTTCCTTTGCAGTTTCCCAGGCTGCCTTCCTTAATGGGCTTTTGCAAATCCTGCCTTTGCAGAAGGAAGCAGTCTGGTCTCTGTCTCTTGTGCCGGTTTCCGCAACTGTTAGAATGGGGGACAAGCTGTTCTCTCTCTCTCTTACTGATTGACTCCCTGTAGCATCATTTGCACAGTTTCTGAATCGAGACCTAGCATTCCTCTGCTAAAACCCGCTCTGACCAGCGGTAACCCTGGCCCAAGGATCCCCTCTCGCTCTTTGGACTCAGAGACATTGTGCCGTTACAGAGGAGCTAACTTAAACCATGGAGGGATTTATCACCAGTAAGACCTTGTGTTTACGTCTGCAGATGCAAAAGTTATCTTAAATCCAAAATGAATCTTGGCGTGCTTTCCATAGGTCCCACAATAATCTGCAATTCCTTCAACCAAAAAAAGTTAAACTTAAGGTCCCAAAGCAGAAACGCAGTTAAGACAGTCCTTAAATTCTGTTCTGTTCCATGTCCCAACTCAGCATTTTCTTCTTCTTTCCAATGCGCTTATGCTAATAACCTGATGGGAAAATGTTGCATAGGATATATTTTTGTTCCTGAAAATAATTTTTCTGTAGCCTGTGAGATGCAGCATGATGCATTGTTCCTGTTGCAGAGAGGCTTTTTCTGAATGTGCTTAATAAAATTATTGTTACAAATGTAACTCCTTGAAACAAAATGAGATGACAAATGAGTGAAAATTTTATAGGTTCCACAGAAAATAAAAAACAACATTTCTGAGAGCACATTATTTACCAGTACCGTGTCTTTATATTTATACAGTACTTCTCATCATGAACTGCTTTAATTATCCTTTTGAATACTGTCCTCTAAGTCAGGAAGTACTGTATTTTTTCTTAGAAGAAATCTGCTGAGGATTCACTCTGTTTCAGTTAGTTCTTGAGACTATACATATTTTTGTTTGTTTTCAATATCCTTTCCATTGCACAGAAGAATATTTGATTTGATTTTCTTGGTTTATTTACAAGTCAGCACTGTGTTCGCTTTCTGATCATGGTTTTGTAATTTGATTCGTATCTTCTTCCTCTCCTTCTTATTTTTTCATAATCAAACCTCCAAATATACACAATTAATTATTGATGACAGCCCCCTTGTTCACCTGATTGTCGCCTTTCTACGCTAAGCGGTTCAGCCATTGTCTCATTAGTAATATAATGAACAACTTTATTGAAGAATATCATAATAGTTTAAATTTTCATGTACGTAGGTCTTAGAGTTATATAGCATTATTTTCCCATAATGGCTGATTTAGACACTGGCAAATGATTGTTATTTGTCACTGGAATATGCAAAGTTGGGGAGAAAACTCTGGTGTGTGTTTGATTGTTATGTTTGCAGTCGGGAGTGTGTCCCTGGTGCAGCAATGCCTGACTCCCGCTGAGCGAGGACCGCATGTTTCTGAGCTGCTCCTCTGGCCAAAGCCCCATCCGTACTCTCCCTCTTCCCTTAAAGCAGGCTGCCTGCACTTTCCCGCCAGGATTTCTGATGCCTTTCTCTTTTCACGTATTGTGCCACCTCCTTCTTTATGATACAAAACAGGGGGTGACAGAACTGAGGCAAGACTGACCTTCTGTTCATCTGCGCACGTTTCTCCTGGGTGATTTTTAACCTATTTTTGGATGAAGAGAGATTTCCGTCTACTAGGAAAGGCCTCTCTTTCAAAACTGGAGAAAATATTTCTGAGCCACCGCTGAATGTTCAAATTAACTTTCCAATAGCTCTTAACTTTTCTGTCTGTCC
Source organism: Chroicocephalus ridibundus (assembly GCF_963924245.1). NCBI lineage: Eukaryota > Metazoa > Chordata > Aves > Charadriiformes > Laridae > Chroicocephalus > Chroicocephalus ridibundus. The sequence continues at coordinate 52,626,274 of NC_086289.1, forward strand.
CAGATTTATTCAGGCAATTACCTAGATGCATAATGAAGCTCTGTACTTAATAAAAAGCAGATTTTTTGCTAGTGGGAGAGAGACAAACCATTTACTGCAAACTAATTTTCCCTTATTTTTATATCTTACACCAATCTGCTGATCTTTGGTGGATATTCTCTACTATTCAGTACACAATACGTTTGTGCCTTTATCATCTATGCAAAACATCTAGCTCCCAGCCTGTTTGTTACGTTCACCTGCGGTACATCTGTTGGGTGTTGGGGAGGGATCTACCTTTTCTGTGGGCTTCAAGGTGCCAAGAACAATGTTATAAGGTCATTTAGGCATTAGCATAGTTTAAATAATACTTAGCAGTCAGCTAGCTGTTTAATTAACTCTGAGCAGCTGACCTCATCTTACCTGTATTCTTTATAGAAGATAGGTACAAGAAACAGGATGTTAGTCAGGTGAAACTTTAATCAACAAAAACCCCATTAATTTTAAAGAAAACAGTGTATGATACCTGTGACGCATTTAGTCGTTATGTCTTGCTTTTGTATCATGCTTGATGAGATATAAGTCCATGCAACACGGTTCACCTCCAGCACCTTACCAGAAAATGAGAACAAAACTTGTTATATGTACAGCATCCATTAACCCAGGAAAAAAATGTACTTTCATTGATTGTGGCTTGCTTACTGAGTTAAGGCGTAGTGTAGCCATCCTTGAGAAAGCACCTATAAATATCCCGTGCGGAGGTTTGTGCTGTCAGGAGCGACAGTGCAGACAGGAAGAACACAGATCAAGATTAAACCAGTCCAAGTGCAGCAGCTAATGTCCCAGTGACTTACTGGAATGACGGTGGGGTGGTTCATTATTCAAAACACAAGCAGGTGCAGGAGCATTTACCCCCAACAAGGTAACGCTCCTCAATTAAAATTAGTATGGAGAATAGTCTTGTGTCAGTTGCCCTGTCTGAACCTAGTTACTTATTTCATTAAAAGCTGTGGTTGACTGTCACAGATATTATTCTTACTTCAATCTCTTCTCCATTAAAATAAAATAAAAAATAAAGTAAAAACAGTTCCATGACGTTCATAGACTACCACTTACCATATTGTGATTTCCTCCAGAATACAGCAAATTTCGGAAACATGTTTCAGTCACAGTCTGTTGCCGTGCTTGGGACCATTTCCGTCAGGTTTTTCTGCAACTGTAAAATGTGGATTTGTGACAAGAGGCTGAATCTATTTTGATAATGTGGAGATTGAAGAAATTGTTTTTGTGATTCTGTTCCATGATGTTGTTTCTGAATAGGCAGCAATAATGATTCTCACCCCAAAACATAGCATATAGACTCCGCACTTTAATAAAAACATGCAATCCCCCCTCCCCCCCTTCTTAATTATTGTCTTCAAAAAGTGAAAAGAAATTAAAAAGTAGATCACTCAGGGGCTCATGGTTATTTACCGTGGATTTGTTAACCAGATACAGCAGGGCAAGCTCTCGAGTCATCGGCATCTGCCTGCTGTGTGCACATCACACCGCCGACACCAACTGAACACAGGGAAGCACCTGGTCAGGATTACTTGCATCCCCCAAGCCTCCCTGCTCCTTTACTCTGCCCTCATTTTAACAATACTGTCGATTGCAGAGTCATTGATCAGAACTGATCATCAATTATTGGCAGCCTAGATTTTGGCATATATGCAAATTTTAGAGAAGTAAATTCAGACATCCACGAAGTGAAAAAATTTACTTTCCGAAAAGCCCCACCTTCCCCAAGTCAGACCTTGGTTTTCATAAAAGATCCACCTCAGACCCTCTTGGCTGTCAGCCTCAAATTCCTGCTGAAGCCAACAGGAGCTACAAATGCAACTTTCAGAAGTGCATCCTTAAAAGAGATTTGGAGGGTCTCTCACAGAAAAATGGTTTCCCCTCTCCCTCCCCTGCCCCCTACTACTTTGGCATGATGTACAAAGAGGTCTTGAAAGGATGGATCAGGGAAATCTTCAAACTTGAGCCTTCTGCGTCATCTTTTTATATCCAAAAATGAGCTCAAGAGCAGAAACTTTTAAAGGCTTTTCTTTTTGTTAGACTGCTTTAATGAGAAGTGTATAAACTGACATTGATCTCTTAATGTTAGACTTTATTGCGCTGAGACACTAGACATGTTTTTAGGTGATAAAGTTCTGCTCAAGTACTCTGTAAATAAAGGCAGTAATAGAGAGATTTGGCTTATGTCAAGAAGACATGAGCTGAACAGAATAGACTATAACAGGCAACTTTTCCATGAAAACATTGGAGTATTACAAGAACAATGGGGTTTGTTGGTGTCCTTTGAACTCAATGAGAGTGAGTTGCGTGTGGTCTTATTTTAAGGTTGGGGGAAACCAGATCAGATCTAAGAGTGGCTTTCTAAATCCTCCTCTTGGCTCTGCTGTCATCTTTAGTAGATGCTGCTAATGCAGATCAATGTGTCTGTTGATGTAAAGTAATCTTGCCATTGGAAGAAGTCTAATTTAGATGCAGCTTAATTTAATTTGCTCTGTTTGGACATGTTGTATAATCCGGTGTTGAAAACCAAACCTTAGAACAGCTTTTCTTGACTGTACTGACAATTACACAAGTTAAGTTGTTGTGCCTTTTGGGACAGCATGTTCCGTCTTTGTGGCAGGTTTATATTTGTTTTATTTAGGTGCTATTTCACATCAGGGTTTATGTGATAACCACTCGGGCAGACAAATTAGCTGCTTCTGTTCTAATTAATCTCAAATAACTTTTATTGGAAGCCTTCAGGAATATTACTAATGAACATATTCAAGATAGATTACTCATAAACAAATACTTATGTCTTTATTCCTAAACCATCATTTGAGTCTGAAAATATTATCACACGATTTCAGAAAGTCGTGTTCTATCCAGCGTAAATGTAATGATTACATTACCATCACATTCACAAGCTGTCAGCTGTCAGATCTTACTGGTAAATATATTGTGGTAAATAGCGAAGCAGCATTGCAATTTCTTATGTTAATATGGTTCTGTAGCTATTAAAACAGTCTAAGTACATAAGAAGTAAATAAAGCTCAACTTTATATAAAACGCTGACGTGGGAGATGATTTGTTTGCCTCTCTGGCAGTTTGTGGCATTAATGGAAGTGCGAGGTCAGGACACGCCACGGATGGTTATGGGATTAGTTGTCCTCTGGCGTGTTAGGCACTGGCGGGGGATCCGCCTCGCTGGCTCACAGACCTTACCTAATACCTTGGGTGCGATGTGCTTTACGCCGGCCTCTCGGAGGGGGTGGATTTCTCTCTTGCCGAGTTTCCTGGGGGAGATGGGAGATAGAAAAGTTTGCATTGCAGAAATGAGAGAACAAAAAGGCAATTGGTTTTGTGTTCATCTAACAAAGAGGAGGGGAAAGTCAGGCTGCAGGATCTTCGGGTTGAGCAAAACTCCGCTCTCTCTCTTTCAGTGTGTAAGTAAAAAGACCTGTCCTCCCCCCGGCAAGCAGACCCTTTCCTTGCTACAGGGCTGACAATAACACTGAACTGAATGGTAAAATATAAAGTGCACCATCTTACAGTGTGACATATCATTTTTCCCTGACATCTCATAACTTACCCTTTTCTACAGCTTTTTGTTCTGAGCCAAATGTCACAAGTTAATGCATGAATAAATGAGGACGGTTCTCACCACTTTCATGATATGTTGCAAAATATACACAGGTGGTGCTTTAAAGCTTGCCATTTGCCTCAATAACTAAATACCATTTGCATTTTACTGGCTTCTATGTGTGTCAGATCCCGCACCTGTTCAAGACTGATTTCAGTAGACATTATACCAGAGCCTATATTTTACTTCTTTCCAGTGGTAAATAGGTCAGTATTTCAAGACAGAAATCTATTAAAGAGAAAGTAAGCGTTCTGTCTGAAAGGAAATATGGCATGTATGAAGTTAAATGAAAAATAAATTGGGTAATAATCAGTCAAAAGTGATAGAAGTGCTGAAGAAATCAGTTCAAACAGGAGGAGTAAAAAAACCCAAACAAACCCCAACTTCAAACTCTCATACATTAAATTCATGTTTCCATAAAGCTTTTACGTATGTACTTAACTTAAATATATGACTTGCCCAGCTGTAATCAGGGGTAAAGCACATATGCTTGAAGTTATTCATGTTCTTGTATACCTTGTTGATCACTGGTTAAAGTGGTCAAACTTATTAAGTATCTCTGGAAAACATATTTCTGATTACACGTAGATAAAAACCACTGTTATGTTCGCAATATTTGTTACATTGAAAATTCCTTAAAATACAGCAAGTTTGACCATGATCAGAGGCGTTGTGACACTGGATGTTGTGACACTTGATGAACAATACTGAGGTTTACTTCAGGGTTATTCTGAATACATAAATGATGCAAAGGACTAGCGGCTTTGGGAAGAGGTGGTTTTTAATATTCCTGTCAACACAAGATGCTGCAAGTAAGAAAAATTCCGTGATCTTTCAAGGCGTTATAACCTATCTGGAATGATTGCTGATGCTTTTCAGCTTGCTGTACTCTAGTGAGGTGCTAGGAGTAGTTCCAGTGCAAATTTGAGCAACCCCTGCCTAAAGTCATCCATCATCGTTTGCAGACATTTCATCTTGTGCCTCTCGGCCCCAGCTAACAACTTTGATGATTCAATGAGAATGAGAGTGTTCGTGATGTTTACAGTTTACATTAAGTGGCTTTTAGAAAGGAAGAAAAGCCTTTACTTCATGAATTAATCGTTCTGTATATATTATTATGATGGTACTAATAGAAGCTAGTACACACAATAAAAGCAGAATCAAAACACATCAGCTCTGGCTGTCAGGAAAATCGGAGTTTTTAAGAGTTACATGTATGCAAATTAAATTGTGTTAAGAAATTTGTAATGCTATTAGGTGGCCTTTTCAGGCATTAGATTTATGAACCAGGGCTTAGGTTTTCCCATTGTCAGTGGATGTGCAGATGCACTGAGAGCTGAACTGGAGAGAGATAGGGACCAGAATGTACACCAGCCCAAGAACAGAATTCGGCACATGGCTAGAAAGATGAACAACCGGGGCGTTGAATAGAGAACTGCTTATGCTCGTGTATCCAGAATTAATTACAGGCACACACTATATGGCCGTTAGATCTCCCGCCATCCTGTTCAGGGGGTGGTTCTGCACCCAAAGCAGGCAGTTGGTTGCAAGGGCAGGTTCGGCGTTGATTTCAGCAAAGGCAAGTGGGAGATGAAGTGCTGGTAACAACAGGAGGGTTTGTACTGCGTATGCCCTGGAGGGACTGTGGAGAGCCCTCTAACCTTCTCTTTTTCCACAAAATGCTCAGCTGATTTGATGTATTTGCGTTTTTGCAGACTTATTTTTCTCCCTGCTATTCTGGAGGGAGAAAAGGTAGAGTCTAGGCTGCATGTCTGCTGTTGACCTCTGTCAGTACAGCTGGAGGGGTCAGGAGTGTGAAGAGCTCAGACCCTCACTAGCAAAAGCCCTGGCATAGGGGTGCGTGTTTTGTCCAAACTGTGCTTTCCTGAAGTAGCGTTTTCTGGGGCGAAAAATCTTACTTTGCTCATACCTGTATTTCTATTGCACGGTGACAAGTTTCTCCAGAATCTGTTCTTGCTGTGGATGTTTGTATGACCAAAGGCCCTTTAAATCAGTGTCAGAATACAAATATTACAGAAAGGAATTGGTCACAGAGTGACCATGGAAAAATAGTTATTAACCTTGAAACTGAGGTGGACTACTCTGAGACCAGCCCTCCACTGTCACCAATAGCTTTATAATAGATGTCCGGAAGAGTCCTCAGAAACATCTGAGCCACAGCACTCTATCTTTCATACCTTTCCTCAAGGCACAATAAGCCAGTATATTTGTTCAGACAAAAAAGTGGAAATAATATGACTTTCGCCAAGATGTCTGCTGTTTGTTTTTCAGCACTAAAAAAATGTGTTTCAGAAATGTATAACTTTTTCTGCAGGAAAGTGTGGAAGTTGTATCTCAATTAAAGTGACAGTATTTATAAAGAAAAGGCAATGAGAGTGCTTTCACAGTATAACATTTTGACTTTTCTTTCCTAAGCCACTATGAGAAATACAAATATTCATCTGGGCCTGTTGAAAAATACCATTTATTGAAATAAAATTACTCCATCTCGGTTGGCTGAACCAACATCTTAACTGCTGAAGTACATTTACGCCTACTACAAGCAGAAGGCTGTTTTCTATCCTTAAAAGAAAAAAAAAATAAATTACCAATGTAGAGTTAAACTATGTTTTTCCCTTTTCCCTGTAGTAGGAGTCAGCACACAGCTACGCTGCTCCAAGAGCAGACCCGAGAGATACATACCCCTAAGAGAAAAACTAGTGTTATATGAAAGTTGTGACCATTTTCGTCACTGAGTGGTGGTGGTGTTTTAACAGGTGGGTTCCTGCTGCTGGTTGCTACTGGATGGCTATTACTGGCAGACATATTTTCCCGCTGCTCTGTGTTACCCACTTTGGACTTGCCGTGCATGACCCTCTGTGCGTAAGCTGTAGAGGGGGGTCCCAACTGTGCCTTTCTCGCTGAGGTTGGTGTCTCAGTGCGACCCTCACCATCACCTCCTCAGTACAATAAATTAATAAAGGAAAGCACCTATACAAGTGAAATATGTAGCGCTGAGCTGTTATTCCTAAATACAGTGTTCAGTAAGCCAAGCCCACGTGGTGGCACCATCCAGATGGAGACGGGTGGCTGAGGGTCGCTGTGCCCCACGGTGTGCCTTTTCAGTAAGTCTGAAAGAGTTGAGCTGTGCGGCTCCCGTTGCTGGTGATGGAAACTGCACAACTGACGCGCCAGTCACTCCACCGAAGTTTTTCCTTTAGAAATATCATAAAGCGAGCCACAAAGCACACAAAGTGCACATCAATCACAGCTGCACCCTGGTTCGATGCCTGCCTGCTGCTCCATTCAGAGCGCTACAGTGTGCAGTCTCTCTCAGAAGGTATCTGCTCTTATCTGGGTGGAGGAGTTCCAGCCTGTGTTACATGTCATGTGGAGCTGTTGGCGGTGAGTCTTCCTGAGAGCCCAGGCTATGGGCGGTGTTTTCAAAACATGGGGAACAAAGTGGAAAAGAATTCCCTCCTTTAGGTGCTTTGGGTTGGGAAAAATGTGTCACTGTACATGGCACAGCAGAAATTCTGGATAACTTTGCTGTCCACAGGGCAGGTTGCTGTGAAGAATGCGTTGCTAATTATAGCATCTTGAACCCACCGTCCTGTGCTGTTCTTTCCTGGTCTATACCTCCAAAAGACACACCTCTTGGCAGAAAAAAAAAGCATGTGCTGCATTTCTGATTCAGCTGATTTGCGCTCCTGCATGCACCACTCAGGCCATCCCTGGGGAGTCGGTGCCTGCAAGTCGCTGCTCAAACACGAGTGTTTTCCAGTCCGTATTCAAGCAGCTTTAAAAATATCTGACTTTTTGGCAAGTAGGCTCACCTGTAACTTCTGTTGGCTTCAGAAGGATGAGTTCTTGATGTTCCTTAAAGTTGGACTGGTTTTTGATTCCTGAGCTTGGCCAGCATTTTCAAAGCTAATGTTGTGAAGTGTTTCTCATGTCTGTTGACCATAAAATACAAAAGCTATTGGGGGAAAGCTGAGTCATAGATTTCTAACCACGTCTTGCTTTAATCATGGATATAACTGAGCGTGTTCGGAACTGTCCTCCCCTCTGAAAGAGCAGAAGGTATTTTTAAGTATTCTTAAAAAAAAAACCCAGCTAAAACTAATGTGTATTTTCCTTTGCAAAATTTTGATTTTGGTGACTTTCCATTTTCCAAACGAAGTCCTGTTTGACTCTGTCTCCTGCAGATCACAGTGTAAATTTCCCATGAGTATAACGATGCTTTGGGCTGCCACGTGTTCCTCCTTGTGTGTAAAGATCATTTGGTGGTACCATCATGTGTACCAAACCTCAGCACCTTCATAGATTCCTATCGTACCAACACACCTGTTCTCAGAATTTGGAGATGCCAAAATCCTTTTGGGTATTTTCCTATGCTTATATTTATGAGGCTTTTCACTAAACACACAACATTTCTTATTTGTTTGTTTGCTTTGAGCAGTAGCTATTGTTTTATAAACACTGATTGCTGCACCGTAAAGTATCGGCATGATTCCCATAGGAATTAAGTCACATTTTTCCTACCGAGATTTATTATCTATATTTCTGCATCAGACTGGAAAACTATATAAAGATAAGCCCTTTTAGATTGGCTATTACAGACTCAGTATAGCGGAATGTGGAAGAAACTTTTATATATGCCATTAATCGAGGATTTCTACAGAACTTCAGGCTAGAAGGCGCTCGAATGTGCCCTCCTGCTCCAGCCATGAATTTGGCTTTTAGACTTGTGTTTGTTTGAGTTGTGTGCTAACGGAATGTGCGGGGATATGGGCATTGTTCTGTTGGCATGGAAGTTACCTAGACTTATGTATGTTTATTTTACTGAACCTATGGGATGAAGTACTTGATACGGTTAATTTATTATGAGACATAAATTCAGTAATGTGGTAAAGAACTTACTGTGAAATGATGGACAACTTGTATTAGAATTCCTTTACTAATGCTGTGCAACACTCATTTATTGTTATTCTACATCCAAAAGTGCTTTTGGCACAGTTTTGACACACTCTACTAACAGACATCCAGTCCAAATTTATTGCCAAAGATAGATCCCCGTAGGAATGGCAAACTATCCACACTGTTCCTGTACTGTCAGATACCACGCTCTGCCAGCTATCCAAACAACTGCAGGCAGGGGGCCAGGGAAAACATATTATAACATATTATAAAATTCTGTTTTGACTTGCAACTTTGTTAAAAAAAAATCAGAGGCTGAATTTGAAAGTAATAATAATAGAAGAAATGCTTTTGAATTTGGGACCTCGTAATCTGAAGGCAATTCAGTGACCCATCAGACTAATCACACATAAAGAGTAGGTGTAAGCATTCAGTGAATTTCTGCAGTCAGCGCGGGGAAGTGAAATGCTAACTCCTACACCTCACCATTCATTTCTTCTTCCCTATATGATTTAATATTGAACAAATATGTCATCGATAATGGGAGAATTGGCTGAAGTAATTTTGCAATAATTAAAAAAATATGTATGGAATCTGGGTCAGTCTCCCAGCAAAATACCCATTATAAATTGATTCAGAGAGAGCCTAATCCATGAGATATATGATTTCAGTTCATTATCTGATTTCTGAAATACTGTGGTACCTGAGGATCTTGTTTGCATTATCTTGGCGGATGGAGAGTAATCCAAAGTTCCTGTAAAATCAGAGGGTGCATTGTAGCTTCCCCATGATGGAAAGCGTACTGGACATGATTGAAGCGAGTGTCAAACTTCAGCAAGTTCAATATGTAGGTAGGGAAAAAGCGTGTTGAATCTCCTCCCTGCCCCTTCCCTCGAAGCAATTTTCTCCGTTGCCATGGTGTTCCCTAGGTCTCTCCGGCACCAATGGGCCAAATCACACTTGCTGTAACCATGCAGTTAGTTTGTTTGAAGCCAACAGAATTATTTTTCTAAGTAAGAAGAATGGTCTTTAGCTGCGTTAATTGCACTCATTTTTTCTATATTCATCCAAACAACTGCCTACTGATTTCAGTAAGCATTAGATGTAGGTTTTACAGATTATTTCTTTTTTACCATGGTAAACTTCTCTTGGCTTCTGAAATGCTTTTCTGGCAGGAAGTCTGCAAGATCATCCAGAATGCAAGTAACTCTCTGGTAGGATGTTTATACCTTTTTTTTTTTTTTTTTGTGGTATCAGGAACTATAATCTTATTTGAGGCCAGACAGTATCCCTGTTCCATCGTCAGTAATTTTAGCAAAGTAGATTTTGAGATTTTGTTGTTTTAAAATTAGAATCTCTGTATTCCTATTTCATTAGAAGTTCAACAGATTTGTAATAAAGGATTTGAAATCACTCTAATTTAATGGAAGCTCTTTCCTAATATGAGTGATAGAACCGGTACATGACTAATCAAATAAATTAGCGCACAGAATGGAGATTGCATAGGCTCATTTATCTTTTTGTCCATGTTTTATATTGTCTATATTTTACTTTTTTTTTTCCATTTTCCCTTTACCTTTTCTCTGAGCTTCAACTGGACAAATTTACTTAGGGTTCACTGTAGGACGGTCCTGGAGTAGATTACATAGGGCTTAATGGATTGTATTTCTGCAAGACCATTTAAATTATATTTATTAGGGAGTTTAGGTTTATAGAAAATTAATACAAATATCAAAAGATTTGTAACATTATATACGTTTCTGGGTTCCATAATTTTAACAGTTTTGTATTGGAAGTCTACCATCTTTGTAGACCTAGCAAGTATTATGTCAAAGAAACACATTTGCCGCTTTCTGTAGAGTTTTGATGTTACACTCTGTTCACTTAAGATATTTTAAAAATCAAGAAGTCTTATAAAAGTTAATTAGGTCTTTAAAAACATGAAGTGTAATCAAAGAGTTTTGCTTCATGTCTGGATTTCGGTGCTAGACTATTGGCATCATATTGCATGATTAAGAGTCACTCTCCTAATTTAGCTATTAGACAATCATTAGCCTGATTACTACATATTGACTGCTGTACTTAGCTCTCGGATCATACTACAGGAGGGGGAAAAAAAATACCAGCAGAAAGGAATAATTTACCGATGACAGCTTTGCTTAACAGTTCTCGGAGCTGTTTTGGTTTTTAAAACATTTTCCCTTTCAAAGTAAACGCTCACCTTGGCATTTAGAGATGTAAAATCCTGTCAGGTTGTTATAGCAGACTCTGTGACCGGGGCCGGGTTTCATGCTCTGAATGAGGCCAAATGCTCCCTTTGTATCTTGGGCTCTGAAGGTCACTCCAAAGTTAGGCTGTATTTTCATAGTAGGAGAAGATGGAGTTTAATTCTGCTTCTGAGACCCAGAAAGCTTGAAAGCCGTATTTTAGAAATTTTTAGGTTCCCAACTCCTGTTGAAATCCTTCTATGTCACTGCTTCCTACTTGGAAAGTAGGAATGATGTTAATTTGGTCTGTCTAGTCTAGTTAGGCTGTAAACCCTCGGGGAGAGGGGCTGTCTCTAACCATATCCTCGTGCAGTGCCTGGCACGGTGGGGACCCGACTTCAGCCGAGGCCTCCGAGGACAATGCCAATACAAACAGCAATGATACAAAGTCAAAGAGGAACTTTAAGCTCGTACAAAGCTGAAGGAATGCTGGATGATCCGGAGCCTTCAGCTTTGCTTTTCACCAGGAGCATGGTGGCAGTGGACAGCCAGCCTGCTCTCCTGAGCTGTGGACCCAGAGACCAGCATCCCACCTGCCTGGCACCTTGCATGAGGCTTCCCAGGGACTCCTCTTCTGCCCAAGTTTTTAAAGCATCTCCTCCCTGTATATAAAGTCAACCCCCCACAGGACAAGAGTGAAGAGGAGCCTTTGCTGAAAGGGAGGAATGAGGAATCTTTTATGTCCCTTTTTCCTGTGTGCCTAAGCATCCTCCTCCAGGCTGTTCTGAGCTCGTCAAAGTCCTCTCTTGCCTGGAACACCTCACCAGGGCACAGGGGTGGTTTTTCAGTGGGACCTTGTGGTCTTCCTGGAGCAAGGGCGGTCCTGGGCAGAGCTCTGCTGTCCTCCCATCCCTTAAAGCGTCTGTGGAAATGAGCCTTAGCTGGGCCCTAGGGATGGACAGCCAAACCAGGACTGTTGTTAGTGTAAAAATGTGTTCCAGTGAAATCTAATAAATGCCTTGATTTAATTTTGGGAAAATTTCTCCCTTCTGAGTTTGTTTTGGCATAATCAGGGTTTTTGAGGATTAAGTCCTTGGAACATCACTCTGTATCACCTGCATCAGGGCTGATAGCTGTCGGTAAGGACTGGTACTTTCATTCTCCCTCAGCCCAGCCCCAGGACCACCTTTTGTGCTGGCCTGTTTGGTGCTGAAACGGAGCTCATCGTACCCAGGGTGAGCACAGAAAGCATTCTCATCTGCTGCTTCCGTGAGGCTTGCTCCGTGGCTGCGCTCAGCAGCATGGTGAATATCATCCATAGTAAGTAGCTAATTTAGCATCTCCTATCTGAAAATGTGGTAGTGATGAATAATCAGCACAGATTTAAATGATCAGAAACTTAAATACTTTTTGAAAGACTGAATGATGAAAGTGAGATCTTCTGTTACGATATTCTATGCGTACTATATAATGCTAAGGGCCTAGACAGACAGTTATGTTAAAAGATAACACAAATGTTGTTGGGACTTAACGCCATGCAACACATTTTTATTCTCTCACCAAGTAATCTTAAATTATTTTCCTTGTCAGGATGATTGACTGATCTTGATTGAAGAATCTTTCATTGTTAGAGAATACCTTTTTGTTTTATAATTTCCCTAATTAGCTCTAAATCCTGCTATTCCTCTCTGTAAAGAACTGACGTCTGCCAGAAGTAACTGCCCACATAAATGCAGACCCCTTTGAATATCGCCTCACAAAAGTTTCTTTTCCATATCAAAAGACATACGCACCACACAATAAAGCTAAATCGCTTCAGCTAGAAAAATGAAATTAAGCATAGAAATACTGCCTCAGATAAAATACCGACCTACGCAAGCCTGCTTGGCATACACAAGCCAGCCCTGGACTGCGGTTGCTTGAATGCGTTCTGCCGGCTTTTGAGGATGAACCCCAGCTGTAGGGACCCTAGTGTGCAGCATCCCTCCATGGCTTTGCTGGGAAAATAGCCCTGATTTGTTTTCTGGCCCGCGGAGGTTGTGGGTTAAGGCTGCTGGGAGCTACTGGTGCCTGCTCTTGCATCTCAATCCTAAAGCTTCTCACTTCTTTTCCACTTCCTTCTAGTTCCCTTCAGCTTCCTGCCGTGCTCCTGAAGGGGTTTTCCCTTTGGGTGTGCAATTTATAGCTTGAGGGAAGGTGCACGCAAAAGGGAGGGAGGAAGCAGAAGCGGCTGGCATTAGAGGCGATGCCACGGTCGGAGCCGGCTGGGTGCTGGCGCGAGCTGCCTGCCCAGTCCTGCCAGGCGGCGGGGTCCCCCCCGGCACAGCACTGGGCTGCTCTGGGTCATGTCACCAATTAGGACTGCTCCCATGATGGGGAGGTGACCTGCCCACAACCAGAAAATAGGACCAGTCTTGGTTTTCTGAGGCTTTCAGCTGTATAAAGGGTTTAGATCAGCTTTGGACAAGTTTCTGAGCTAAAGCTTTTGTGGGGCATGAATCTTTTTTCTACTCACGTCAATGTGTTTTGAATCAGGCCCCTTGTTGGGATAGGCCGACTCTTTTGATATATTAGCCTGTTGCTGATTAAATGTATATTTCACTTTTTAATTTTCACTTTTCGGGGTAGCCATTGCTCTAATGGAGACCCATTTAGCCATTGCTATAGATCAAAAAAGCCAAGCTTCCTCTGCACCACTATGGATTTTCCATGGAGCTGCCCATAAGAGCCTTGAAGTTATTAAATCCTTTTGTTTTGCTGTCAATTAAAGACGGGTGAACATCAGTCAAGGAAGGGTGGGTTGGTTTTTTTTGGCTTGGTAATTAATCAGTGAGCCCCTTCTCTCTTTCCTCACCGCTTTCCCTCTCCTTTCTGTGCTTTATTTTATGTCTGTCCTGGTTTCTTTCTAATAGTGGCAGGCAGCTGTACAGCGTGGACTTCAGCGCTTCAGTAGCAGAACTCTGTGCCTGGATCAGTCACAGCCTTACAAATTAGAACAATCCCTGGTACGCATGTCGAAATATGAAAGAGAAGGGTCCCTATTTTATTTTATTTTATTTTATTTTATTTTATTTTATTTTATTTTATTTTATTTTATTTTACAGTGCTGCTTTGCACACAGCACACACAATGTCCTTTTACATTAAGAAATTAGTTACATTTCCTTGATGGCTCACTTTCTTATTAGGTCACGTTTGGCATAACTGTTCAGGGCTACTTCTAATTATTCATATAATATCATCTTACATATGAGGATGGCCCGTTTTCCACTAATTTCTCAACCCTGTTTTTCTTTCTCTAATGGCATATGACCAGCTCCTAACGTAAAAGAAGAGAAAGGAGGGTGAATAAAAGCATAGGAAAAGAAAAAGAACTCTGCCGTACTACCGAACGGGTAATTATGCTCCTCTAAGCACATCGCTAGAGCCCAGCTGGCACAATTAAAGAAATAGCTGATCAGTTCCAGTTATTGATTCTGCTAACATGTTTGTTCACGGTTGCTTCTTGTCTAATTAGTTTTTTCTGCTTTCTTAGTCTGAAAGCATACCTTTTCAGTCAAATCTGTTTTCAGGCATCAGATAGCAATGCTTTATTTAGACCACTTGCCAGCCATTTATTTTAATGCAACAGTACTTCTGTTCGCTTTCTTTTTTTTAACCCAATGTGGGGCTGATTCTTTGGAATGGTGTTGAATTTCCTAGAGCTGTTTGAGATAGTCTGAAATTTAAGATGACGCTTCGTAACAGTGAAATGAATAGATCTGAAAGTCGGGGTTAGGGGATCTCCTGGGAGCACCTAAAAATATGGAGAAACCTCTTGCAGGTTGTAAGAAGTTACTGGCCCTACTCGGCAATTAGGGAAGAGCGAACGTTAAGGCCCCGTGCTTGTATTTTGATTGTGCAGATAGACATTTTTAGCTGTTCAGGGAGGGTTCTGTTTACCTGAATTTAGCCTCTTTTTTCTTCTTTTGAAAAAACAGCTCCTATGTAGAAAATGATACTTTGTCAAAATGGCCCTTCCTCACAAAATGGGGCTGGACAAAGAAAAAGGGAGCGGGAACCTAGTGGGAATCCAAGTGTGCCGGGTTTTGTCATTTCTGAAGTGCAAATGTGAGGCTATAAAATGCTTTTGGTTTCAAGTGTGTGTTTTACATAAAAATGAAGAGGATTGATATATCAAACAAAAAATAATTTCCCTCCCCTAGAATTGCGCCATGTGAAAACATTTAGAAATGTAGCTTTTTGCCCTGATTCAGAACAGCAACAACAAAGACAAAGAAATCCTGGGCTGTTTTGCAGGGCAGAAAATCTATTTTCTAACCAGCTCTAGTTCTGGTGTTCCTTTGTGCTGCTGAGCAGCTCTCACACCGCACCTCAAACACGAATTCATTGCACTGGCGGATAAAGCTTTATATATTTCAATAAAGAATAAATAGATCATTGCAATCCGAATAACTTTTATCCTATATTTAAAAACAGGAAACAGGAAAGAACGTGCTGCAGTCTCCATGACACAATGTGTGTGTCTGCACACGTGAATGAACACAATAAGTCTAAAATGGATAGTAGTAGTCTGACAGATTTAAAGGTGCAGAACATAGAAAAGGCATCATAATTCTCTAACTTTGAAATGTTTTTCAGGCAATGATTTCTTCAGAAAAGAGAATTGCTTATTGCTTTGTGCAAAGAGATTTGAAGGAGTGCATTATCTGGACTGAGAATAAAAATAACTTTTATGTTTGTTTGAATCACACTGTTCTTAAGGTTTCTTTGTGGGTTATTAGAGCTGTATAAATACAGGTTGCAATTAACTGCGTTCAGCACCCAAAGATGTATACATAGTTTATATTGCAGTAGTCCTTGTCTTTGTGATTGACATCACTCTTTCCTGATTTCCCATTTTCCACTGAGCTGGGGAAGCCACGAAGTGTTGCAGCTGTTCGCAGATGAAAACTGTACCATACAACCTGGTTATCATTCCAGGAGCATCCAGCACAAACATCCAAATGTTTTTCACACATCTGGGCTCCATCACTTCTTCCCTGGCTGGAATATTCAGTGCAGCTTAATCCCAGGTCCTGTCCCAGCCTCTCTCCCTTTGCTCCCTGGAACACCGTGTCCCTCCTGCTACCCAAGGCCACCTTCTGCGGGTGCAGCCCTGCAGCTGCACTGCTCTCCAAATGGGGAGAAGGCGTGGGGGAGGGAGGAAGAGGTGTTACGTGCGCCTGGGGTTGGTGCTGGAAAAGTCTAAGAAGCTGCTGCTGTGTGCTGGGGATGTGCTGGTAAGGGACCTGGGGTATGTGGGGACCTGCAGAAGGTGGCTGAGCTGGGGACAGCACGTAGGGCAGTGTTACCCACCACTGGGGGACTTCTGACATTTGGTTTGCCTGGAGTGTAGGTGAGGTTCTGGGGCAGGCCAGCAGAGAGGTCAGGAACGCTCCCACTCCCTTGAAGAAGGGATCTGGGGAGCTGAGGTTCAGTTCCCAGCCCTGTCACAGACTGCCTGGGGGATTTGGAGCTGGTAATCTTATTTCCCTCTGCCTCAGCGTGCTGTCTGTAAAATATAGAAAGTAGAGCAAATGTGCTTCCCTCTGCCCCGGGGGTTTGCGAGGCTGGAAGGCGCGGGGCTGTGGTGGCGAGCTGGGCAGCGTGGCTGGAGGAGGTGAGGAGAAGGGGCTGCCTGTGGCAGGGGCAGCGATGGCAGCGACTGTGCGGCAGCGCGCGGCCAGACGTGGGGGCCGTCGGAGCTGTCTTTATTGAAGCTCCAGCTCATTGTGGTGAAGCTTTCTCCTCTTCCTACCATAAAAAAGATGTAAATTGAAAGGGTACAGCACTTCTCATAAAAACTCTGTGCATTTATATTTAAACACTGAAGTCACACCACTCCCTATTGAAAAGCCCTCGGCTCTATTGTTGCACATGACTGGCGCAGAAAGAGACCATTATACTCGGCAAAAATGTATTTTCCTTGCTCATTTTCCTGGAAACAAAACCTTCCGAGCCCTGGTGGCACAAACCTCACCAAATGGTATTGATAAAGAGGGAGAAATTGCACATGGCACCAAATCACCGGCTCCGTCCGAGAGGGAAGGAATAAAGCTCCAAAATATGGCAACAGATGCCTGTGTGAAACGGCGAGATTGCCTTTGTGGCAACGCAGAACAGTTTACCAATAAAGCTCTCTCTGGCTGTTATAGTTGTGTTCAATAGCAATGACAGCTGTCAAGGAGCTCGGGGACTCGCTGTGATGCCTTCAACATTTTAATCACTCCAGCAAAGGCACGGAAAAACTGTTTGTATTTGGAACACTCTTATTGCCATATGATAGTTAAAAGGAATCGGTAATTGTTATTTACCTAAAAATTAGAAGGAGCTTTTGATTGTTGTGATACAGCTCTCGTTTCTGTAAACAGAAAGGACAGGTCCTCTCGCATTTTAATTCTGAGCAGTTAATTGGTGATTTACATAGCCCCTTCTACCATCACGCTCTCAATCCTCAGACGATGAACTATTTTTCCCTGAGAAGCTCAACTGACAGATTTTAATATTCCATTAACTTTACAGTTTTACTATAACATCGTGTCTTGAGACACTGGGGCACTTTGATTCAAACTACAGGAAATTAATTTTCTTTCTTTTATTATACCACCAGTAACTACCTTAAAAAAAAGAAACTTTAAAACTACTGATGACATGAGTATAATATGTAAAAATGACAGGAAGAATTATGAATTTTCTTTCCATAAGAGAATGAAAGGGGGGGGTAATTATAGTGCTGAACCATTGTATTCAATCTGAAATTAAGATACTTTTCTAAGACATGAAATTCTCATAGTGAAGAAATGATCGTGATGTAAATCTTTGCAGTTGAAAGGCATTAACAGTTGTTAACCCCTTTCGTTGCAGCCAAAATGTTTTGACTGAATATTTCTGCAAAGGAGAAAAAAATCACAAAATTTGGTATTAGAGAAGACTGAACTTTTTAGTCTTGTCTAAAATGACCACGGCTCTTCCTGGGGAGAAAACCAGTATGGCTTCTTCACTTAAATTTTCTCTCTCATTTGAATTAGTTCAGTTTCTCGGTAATATTCTCTTATGGCAATGGTCTAAAATTATGTTGAAATAATTGCAAGTTATGACAGCATATTCATGGATATTTTATAGGTGAATATAGAGTATATAGCTGAATATAGAATATGGATTCATCTATACTATACAGACAAATATATATTTTGATATATAAGAGTAATCCATGTGTTTCCTGAGCACAGGCAAACAGTGGTTAAAAGTTAGAATGTGTTCAACTGGAAGACCATGTTGTTCCTCACACACAAAAAAACGTAGTAAAAAAAATAAAATTGTGTTTTACGTAATTTCCCCAAACGGCAGAAATGCTATGAAGTCAAGAGCGTTCCTGGCGGTTTTCCACACTCCCAGCCACCCTTATCTCTGCTGCCACGCTCCGACCCCCGTACTCTCCCGATGCCGCCCACTGTTCCCTGCCCCCGGCGCCGTTAATTTCCATCGGCATCTCTTCTCCATTGGTGCAACCCAGGCACGGGCGTAGGGCTGCGTTATTTCCACCACTACACACAAAATGCCTCATTTTTCACATCGAACGCTACCGACTTCAGGAAATGTTATAGCCAGGAGTTTTACGACCTGATTGTATTGTCTGAGCCCTCTCTCTACCTGTAATTATTGAAGCTGCCAAAGGCAGATTAAAAGGGGGGTTTAGGCTCAGCACCCCGGCGCTGGCAGCCCCTGCCCCGCTCAGCTGCGGGGAGCCAGGGACACCCTGCTCGGCTGCACCCCAGGACTGGGCACCCTGCCTGGGGGAGGCGGCTGCTCGCGTTCTCTCTGGGTACCGTCAAAGCCCCGAGAAATGAGCAGGGTCTGCAGGAACACAGGGAAAACTCACATGGAGATGCCCCAGCTTCTCAGGAGAGGAGATAAGGGCCAGAGGCCAGGTGGAGAATACAAACCCACAGGCGATGGGCAGGTGTCGGTACCGAGGGGAGAGGCAATGGCAGTGGTACTAACACAGCACCTCACTGGGGTGGTGCCCATCTTCTTGAGAAAAGGTTAGAAAAATCTGTCTGGAATGGTATCCTGCTTTGGGACAGGGGACCTCTTGAGATCCCATTTTTCCTATTTATTTTTAACAATCCAGTGATTAAAATGGGGCAAGAGGGACGGATTTAGGGTAACCTGTCTGACCACGCGATGTCTGAGAATATGGAATAATTTCTGAAATGTGGTGGTGTAATCCATATTACTGGGATCATGGAATAACGCGTATGGGAGGATTTAGAACATCTTTGTTCTATTTGTTTTTTAATTTCAAATCAAACAAGGATTTACAGGTTCCCATGCCATAGAATTATTTTTTAAATGGAGGTTTCTTTCCATTTATCTTAGATTTTTTTTACAAAAGGAAAGGGTTTTCCCATGGAGTATTGTGTTGGGTTGCAAAAGCCCTGGGATGTCTGCACATCATCAAAGACAGCGAATGATATAATTGCTGCACAATTTGCAGCTCGGGTTGAGAAAGCACATCAATTGCAGGGGGTGGGATCCTGCAAGCAGAAAGGTGTTGGTTGCAAAGTATTCCCTGGTTCTGCTTTAAAAAAAGATGAGAGTAGCCTGGAAATGCTTGTCCACAATAAGAAAGTGAGATTTCTGATACGCTTTTGTAAGGGAGGAGGAAATCTGAGTCCTGCTTCTGAGGAGGTCAGGATGAATTCCAGCACAAAGCAAACACGCGCTTGCTCTGTGTTGCTGGAATTAAGGCAATCGAATAGAGACGGAAATTACTTGAAGCTTCTGCCTTCTCTTTTTCAAAACGCTAATAGTCGAATAACATTGTATGTTCTTAGCTCTAGCATTATAAAATTTTATATTTTAATGAAGAAGACAAGTGGGTTTTTTTCTGTTTATGCATAATTAAAAAAAACCTGAAGAACAGATTTTAATCCTGCTTTTGGTGACACCTGTATTGAATTAGGTATGAACTGGGAGTTACAGTTTCTACCTGCTATTTTCACAGGGCTTTTAGCAACCAAACCCTGCACCTTTATATCCACGGGTGAAGGAATAGTCACGTGGAGAGGAACCTGTGCAATGTGAGCAGTGTGACACTGTATTCCCTGCTGAGATAATAACTCCACTCTTACGACAGGATGAGTAGAGAGGTAATTGAGATCTCAAGGAAATTAACTACATGTACGTTGCAAGCAGAGACTACGGCACTAGTAGCTTTGTGTCAGCATAACATAGTAGTTTTAGCACAACTTCCGTGTGCTTCAGAGGAAGCCAAGCAGGGATTTTCAGTGCTAGAACACAGTATGAACATATGTGGCTGCTTGAGAATTGCACTGAGATTTGGTAGATAGACTTTGGCATTTAGAAACAACTTTCCCGATGAACTCTTCTGTCCCTCATCCATGTGTTTCCCATAGCTTGAGGAATTCTAGTGCAAAAGTGTTGAGTAATCTCTATAAATTCTCAGATGAAAACTGTCGTTCATCCTTAACCAGCCCTGTAGCCTCCTGTGACGATTCTGTATTTATTATTGATATAAGATTTTGTCTGCGAGGCGATAAGGGAGAGCAGAGGATACTCGTCATGGTTCTGTCGCATAGATCTGCTGTCAGTCCTTTCAATTTTAGCCAAGCCATTGCAGTGCAGGGGAATGATAAATGCCAGTTGTTTCACGATAAAGAAATGTTTCTGAGTTTTGACTGAATGTGGGGTTTGAGGCAGATCTTTTAGGTAGCTCTTACCTACCAATGCTTTTTCTCTCATAATTGGAGATCCTTCTAGTCTTTCAGCTTAATCCCTGTGAAACGCTGTAGTAAATTTTAGGTCATAGCATCATATCATCTTACTGTAGTGATTCTGAGCCCTGGAAATTTTACTCCTCTGTTCTGCTTCAATACATCATGAAGCGCCAGCTTTTCCAAAGCAGTGTTGCATTTTTACTCTCAACCATAAATCCAAATCCCGTTGACTTCAAGTGTTAGAGCTGGCACGTGCTTATGGGCCCACCAAGGAGCTCCTTGTTAAGCACCAGAGCCAGCCCTGCGCAGGATGCCAGTGGCCGGCGGAGGACAGCTGCGATGCTTTTAGCATTTTAGTGTTAACAATACAAACACCTGAGAAGTTACAAGTGTTTACTGCATCCTTTGATTTATTGGTAAATGCCTGTTGTCGGGCAAGTCTACCGTAGAGGTGCTTTGGAGGCTGAAGCTTTCTGCCGCGGACAGAGCTGGGGCTCTGACCCGGGTGGTGGGGAGGGCTGCGGGACGGCGTGTCCCCGCTCGGCGCAGGGCTCCTGCCGCACTCTCCCCCTGACACTTCCCTGTTGCCATGGAGAGCAGATTTTTTCATGCACACTAGTGGGTCCCGTGCGTCTCCTCTCTGCCAGGGTAATCTGCTGTCACTGCGGTCATCACAACCACCGGGCTTTTTTTTTTTTTAATATACTCTTCTCAGTACCACGTATTACTTCCAGCTGCCCAGGTGCATTCTTGACATTAGCAGCAAGATGTGCTACTGCTCGTTTAAACTGGGAGACAAAACCCAGATACGCTCTGCTTCAAAAATTGCTCAGTCCTACTGTATATTCTGCAAGGTTACTCAGGATACGTGCGCCAGTGTTTCACCTTTTGTTTTTAAAGTGATGTAGGATGAATGTCTTTCAAATGAAAAGACAGGCAACTGGAAAAAAAGGGGGAAAAACAAGTAACAAGATCAAAGACATAAATAGAACAAAATATGCACAAGAGATCTCATCTGAGATCAAAGATGTGAGCGTAATTACCATGAATAAGATGTGCCGAGCTCACCAGAACAGAATGGTTTGTGCGCCTGGAGAATTCTGCAGAAATAAACCATTCTGTGGGAAATTGAGCACTCCACAGAGTGAGGAAAGGACATTTATTCTGCATTGGGGGGGGAAGAGCGGAAAGCCCACCGTTACAGCAGGGCTGCTTATTGCTGGCTGACCCCGTGCAGGGCTGCAGCCATCGAAGTAGCTCATAGAAAACCTCCGAACCTTCTACGTTAAAAAGATTCTGGGGGAAAAAAAAAAAACCCAAACCCAGCTCTTTAACCCTCAGAGATGTGCAGTTTTCAGGCAGATATTTTCTAGGGTAAATGTAGCGATTGTGTTACAGGTGCAGATGGAAGAAAAACAATTGCTTCTGTTAAAGTAACTTAACTCATACAGGAATTGTACAGAACATGGAGAATTTCTTTTCACTAACTCTGTTCAGTCAGGGATTGCGAATGTGTTTGTGATTTTTATGGCTGTTACGTACACGTGTCCACAGGCCCTAGCAGAACATCCTTATAAATGGAATAAATAAATAAGGTGTCTGTAAGGGTATATATGGAAAGTTAGAGCAACTGAGCTGAAATTACAAAATGCTGATTCTTCCCAGGGAAAGATTTTATGAGCTATGTGCCGGTCATATATACCAGAATATTGTTTGATTTTTAGAGGAGTTACTCTAGGTTTATTCTTCTTTTCCTGAGAACAGTCTCTGGACACTGATCATTCCTTGTTATTCTTCCAGATAAGATGTGCTTTCTCCATGAATATCTCAAACATGGCGGGAGTGTGGAAACCCAGGAAGTTTTGAGAGTGATTTTTTTATTTTTGTACCTCTCTCTTCCTGTTGGCATGAACCAGAAATTCAGACACAGGTCCACATGTCAGGCTTATTTCCACTTGGAAGAGACAACAGAAAGGAAAGCATGTGTGCTGAGCCTACTGTCAAGGCTCAGTTTTCACAAACATTACTGGAATTGTGTTTAGCATGTAGATGATTTTTTTTTTAGCAGTATAGAAACACCTGCTGTAGGGAACCTGGAAAGCAGTCCAGAAATGAGTGCACTGCAGTCTAGAAAATGGATATTTCCACTCCCTTCATTCTTCTGACTGCTTTGTTTTGCAGAAGGGCCCACACCTGCCCATAGGTTCTGCTGACCGTGACTTTGAGTCAAACACTGAGAGTACAAGCGCTGTCTGTGTCAGATCTCATATTGATCTGCGAACTGTGCAGCCTGTGGTGGCAATCCTGCTGGCCATGACAATAGCCTGGCTCCATTGCAAAATCCCTATCAGCAGTCACGGTGCGGTGCTGTGCCGGATAATAACGTCAAAGGGTCATTTCTGCATAAAGCACGTATCTTCATTCCATGATAAAGGTATAGACTGATTCTGCTCTATACAAGCATTTTGCAGGCTGTTGAATTTTTATGGTGTGATAATAAATTTTAAAATATGTAATTTTCAGCAGGCAAAAAATTAGTTTACTTAGAAAAAATTCTTGCACGGCTTCTTCTATTCTCTTCAGAAGAGTAGACCCAATTCTGTCGTCCATCATGTCCCCACGATCTTTCTGAAATAGAAGTATACAGATTAAATTGAGAGATGATTTTGTCCTTTTGCAGGAGATATTACTTCACAAAAAGAGCACTGTCAAGTCTGTAGGCCAAGGTGAATTATGATTTATCATCTTAAAATCAGCAGATGCTGTCAGATTAGTAACTGGGGAGAGTTTATTCTGCGATGTCCACTACAGTTTCTGTTCTCCTGCAAGCCCTTTCTTGGACTTCAGTGCTATCAGGAATCTGTAAACCCACTCATAAAATGAATAATTTTTTATTTTTTTTTATCTTGAAGGTGTTGCTGGTATCACAGATGCTTTCAAAATAACAAATATGCCCATGGGCCTGGGCAGTCTGCTGTAGGTGACTGCTTGAGTAGGGGGGGCTGCATGACATGACCTCCAGAGGTCTCTGCCAGCCTCATCCAGTCTATGGCATTCTGTGTCTATAACTCCCCAGTCTCTTCATTTTGATTCAAGTGATGTAACAATAGAAACCTCTGTCCCGTTTTATTCTATAAATGGGATCCGTTCTACAAAATGGGCTCCACAGGAACGGTGATCACAAATTTTGTACGTGTCAT
Organism: Chroicocephalus ridibundus; assembly: GCF_963924245.1. Classification (NCBI taxonomy): domain Eukaryota; kingdom Metazoa; phylum Chordata; class Aves; order Charadriiformes; family Laridae; genus Chroicocephalus; species Chroicocephalus ridibundus. The sequence goes on from NC_086289.1 coordinate 52,650,043, forward strand.
ATATTTAGTTATTTTCGTTAGATAATGCTGTGGGCTTTGGTTCAACTAAATGCTTAAATGCCAAAGGCAGGCACAGGAATAATCCTGAGGAAGTCAAGAGAGGTGCTTTTATAGTGAACACTTAAGCTTAAGTGCTTGGCTGAATAAGAGCTATACACATGATTTTCATTAAAACTATACTGAGAAGAGCATGTTGGCTGTGCAGCAGAGGGAAGAAGGGCACTCATTACATGTGAGTCTCTACCTTTTACGTAGTCTTTGAAATGCTGATGCTTAGCATTGGTGGAGGATGCAGAGTTGCCTCTGAAAACACAATTCACTGTTGCTTAGCTGGTGATTTGGGGCAAACAATAAACTGGATTTGAGGCAAACATCATCTTGCCCAATAACCAAATGGTTATTTGGTCTTTTTGCTGGTAAGAGTGAGCCATCAAACCTATTTTCTGGGCCAACAGCAACTGAAGAGAGGCTCTCTTCCCCATCGTCTCATCCAGCCATGCAAGTATTCAGCCAGTTCAAACAATTCATTATTACCTGAGAGTTGCTGTAGCTCATGACAACTGTCAGAAGGCAGCTAAAAGGCAAGAAGGCAAAAGAAAGCCATAGATGTATTCTCTAAATATATCTCCTTTTTCCTTGACTCATTTAACCCAGGTTATATTGAATTTATCTAAATTGTAAGATAAAGATTATTATGCCAAAGAGCTGGGTCACTTACAGCATGTCTTGGGATGCTGAGAGCTTGTTCCTCTCCTGCGACTGCTCAGCATGGCAGGGTGCATGGGCTCATCTGCTTTCTTTCGGAAACACTTCCTCTGTCTCTTTACTTGCATCTGAGGAGTTGTACACATCCATAGCATTTAAGTAAAGTAATCCAATGAGAGCTGGATTTGGGTACAGTAGGGTCAATGCAGGGCTTCGACACAAGATAGGGTCGAGCCTTTCATTTTGTGGGTGGCAGTGCCGTCTCTGCAGCATGGTACCTCCCCTTTGAATTGGCAATGTCAAATATGTTCCTCCCTCTCAAAATATTTTGGTCTGCCTTCTCCCTAAGACTAAAGTCTTCCTTGCAATTCCAGCAGTGGAAACAGGTTTACAGTGGGTGTAGAGATAATACAAACCTTAGTTTAAGTGGATATCAGGCCCAGAGTGTGTGTATCGAGGACTATTTGAATTACATTCAGTACTGCTTACGGTTTCTGAGGAGTTGTAGAGCCTGTTAAAAATGAAATACTGCTTATGGACAGGGGCTTATGGTTTCTATTCTGCTGAAAAAAGAAATAAGGAGGAAAACATATTTGTGCCTGTTCAAAGGCTGCCCAAGGACAGCTTTCGTTCTTTGTGACCCACTTACATTAAATGCTTTCACAAAAACTCCTCAGAAAATTATTAAGGAAAAAAAAAAAGAAAAAAAAAGAAAAACACAGATCAATGCTTCTAATCTTCACTCTGAGGACACATCCAGGCTTGGAGCCATTGATAGATATCTTGCATCCCCAGTTACCTGTACGAAAATTAAACAAAGCAAGAGATGAGCTGCACTGGAACTGAGAAATTAACTCTGTCCATGTAAATATAAGATAGCATAGTTTAACATCATTTTGTTTCTAAGAAATAGGACAATCAATTGTAACTTTAGCTGGCACAAGCTGAGCTATTGTTCTTGCCCTCTTTCTCCGGTCAATTTTTATTTTTTTTTGGCACAACATGAGTACTTTGGGTATTTTCTCTGGTATTACCAGACCTCCTGGAGACCAGCTGGAAGCTTTCACTGGCTTTTGATGCCCACGGTGTGGACGCTGCCACAGTGCAAGTATGGTGAAAGTGGCACTTACTGGACTCTTATCAGACAGAAACCTGATAACTTTGAAACCTCTTTGTGTGGCAGGTGAACTGCACTGATGAACTTCAGCCCACCCCACATCTTGAATCCTTACTAGATTTACACAGGAGCTGATCCCTCCGGTGATTTGACTCAGAACAGATATTGTGATAAATGAAATGTGTGATAGACTTTGTTACATCCTACCTAAAAAACAAATCAGTATGTGCTTTGAGGGAAGATAAACATAGCTTTTCCTGATACTTCCTTATATTGTATCTGAGAAATGATTTTCGATGCTACTTGAGGAACGTGCTACTGGAAGGATTTCTTGGGACTTGTGCACCTCCCAGGGCTTCCAGAAGGGAAAGAGAGAGAGAGCACAGAGCTCCAGAGAGCACTGGGCAGCAGTACTGCACGTACACAGGCACAGAAAAAGCCTTTTGTGGGAACTTAGAGAGTCAAAGGGATAGGTGTGGTAAAATGTGTGCAAATACGTTCTTAGGGTTGTTACTTCCTAATGAAGAAGAAAATAGAAATAATAGAGTCTATTGCACCCACTTGCTGTGATTTGAAGAAGATAAGATATTCACTAATTCCCCTGCTACTGTGCCATGTTAGATCTGCCAAAATAAAAAAGATACTAAAAAATTCAGTGTTTTCTTGATGTGAGCCCTGAATTCTTGTTTTTCCTGTCATATGAATATTGAGTCATTGATATTTTATGTGTCACACAGAATGGTTGAGATATCAGAGAAAACTGATGATTTGCATAAGCATCCCAGAGGCATTTTTGGCTTCCCAGCATGCAGAAGCTTTAGCCTGTTACCTTTACACCAAGTCTGCTGTAATGCTGCATGCCAGAGATGATAATTCATTTTGTGAAACATGATCAGAAGAACCTTTATGGAGGTGCGACAGATGCAGCTGTAGCCATCACTTGAAGCACTTTCCCATAACCTGAAAAATGTATTTCCTTGTCATTTTCTTTCTTGATGGCTTTTTTAGGCATCCTTGAGTTGCAACTGTTGCACGCAATGAAATTCCTAAAAGAACAAGGGGATAAAAAGGTTAAAGTGCCCGCAGCCACAGTTTCAGGACTGAATTGGACACTAGCTACTCAACTATGAGCATTCCCCCAAAGAATGGTGGAGTTCTCGTAGGATTCAAACAATGGAGACGCGTGGGTTGGTGCCATCTGCAGCCTAGGGCTTGGGGAACAAAAAGATGTTTGAAGAAGAGGGAAATTCTCAGAGATATGGTAGAATAGGAATGATCTGAAAGTGATCAATCATTACGGTGACATAAATCACAACACACAACAGCCCACAGCCAGAAGATGTCAAACACCGCCCGCAGCGCGTCAGTCTCTCTGGCATCATCACTTTTGTGTGTTGTGCCACTGCTCTTTTGTGGGCCATCAATTTTCTTGGGCGACGAAACTCAAGAATGCCGCTGTTCCTCCTTCTTCGCTAATGCAAGCTTTATGATTGCGCACCCTAACGTGCACTTAAGGCGCATTCATCCTTTGACCCAAACTAACAATCGATTGTGAGCTGGGTGCCAAATCCGCCAGATGTTGCTTGATCTCATAATTACGTTAGTGCTATTGCTCCAGCGCAACAGCATCAAAACAATACCAGCCAATCTGGGGCACAAAGAAAGTCTGCAACTCTCATGTGGTCATCTGGTCCACGCCTGACATTTTTGCCTAAAGCTCTCAGATGTTAAACTTAATTTCCTTTCCTTGATTATAAGCAAAATGGTCTGTGCATAATATTAAAAAAACATTTATCAGCTGGAAAACAGTAAAAGGCATGGCATAAACTCATATAAATGTTAATGAAAGGCAGACAAAATTAAGCAATAGTATCGTGTTCCTCAGGCTCTTACACACTTTTACTTAAAAGAGGATCTAGTAGAGGAGGTCAGAACAGGGTTGGAGGATAAACACAAAAAACATTGTTTTGAAATTTACTCCAATTCTTCTTGTGGTTCAAAACACTGGTCTGGAAGTCCCGTTAAATAGAGCACGCATAATCCTCCTTTAACTTTTTCCAATATTGATCATCAATAGAAATCATAAATCCTTTCATTTCCATAGAAATGCTCCATCTTTCTGCTGTTGCCTATAAAAAGAAACGTGAACTACTGGCTGCATAACTCCTACCAAGAAACAGTACAAAGAAGTAAAGCAATGACTGTGGCAGCTGTCTAGTGGGGTCTATCCCTCTGAGTCAGGGCAATGCCATATGGATGGTCTATGGCAGTCTGAGCACAAGGCTCTAAATCCCAGTACAAAAATACCTGAATGCAAATGACTCAAGCTACATTATCCTTCATCTTGTCATATTGGGCTGTAAATTGCTAAGCTAGAGCTGAAATATAGCAAGGACATTTTCTTCCCATTTTTTTCAGTCCTCACCACCCCAAGATTACCAATGGGCATAGTGCCCCTCTCTCCTCTACCTGCCTTCCAGCCTACAGAGCTCCGAGACCTGTGCTCGAGTTCTTCAGCGCTGGTGGTGTATGTGGGAGCAGAGGTTCAGGATGCACTGCATAGCCCCCTGTAATTTTCTGCTTAAAAAAAAAATAAAAATATGGGTGAGTTCTCATCAGCAGCAACTGTGAAATTACGGCATTTTCCTTCCCTCTCAATTGTGAGCTACAACACGTATCTCAAACTAGGCACAAGGAAAATTGTAACACAGGACACTAGCTATCAGCTAAAAAGAATTTCTAGACAATACAAGTTGGCTTCAGCGTGCCCTACTAATGCTCCTCATCTTACAGTATTTTCATTTCAAATAAGAGTCATAGCACATATAAGAGAAATTTTATTTCCTGTACTACTACAGTTTTTAAGCATAATGGCCCATGTAGACCAGTGGGCAAATATTATATCCTAAAGTTTCAAATAATTGCCATCTTTATGCTTCATATCTGATCTTTAATAAATGTTGTTTTACACAGTGCAATTAGACTTCAGGATGTAGAACTCTGAGAGTAATCCTGAAC